>NC_063213.1:20853768-22053768 GCF_020740725.1 Corvus hawaiiensis
CTTCTCAGTTATTTGAACCCAACTTTACTCTAGGTCCCAGCCAAAGTACTCCTAGCCTGGTCACCAGTACAGCACCTACCATGATCAAAATGGAAGTGAATGGTCACAGCAAGCCGATCTCTTTGGGTGAGGTTCCCTCGCTTCCAGCTGGAATCCAGGTTCCTGCTGCACCACAGACAGTGATGAGTCCGGGGATCACCCCTATGCTGGCACCCCCCCCTCGCCGGACTCCCAAGCAGCACAACTGTCAGTCGTGCGGGAAGACCTTCTCCTCAGCAAGTGCACTGCAGATACACGAGCGCACCCATACCGGTGAAAAACCGTTTGGTTGCACAATCTGTGGTAGAGCTTTTACCACAAAGGGGAATCTTAAGGTAAGAGGCCACATGAAACTGTAAAGGCTTGGGGAGGGGGGGTTAAAGAGCACCGCTCTTGAACTCAGCAGGTTTTAGTGCTAAGCGTTTGTCCCAAAGACAGGTGAGAAGGGAGCTTCAAGGAAATGTTTGCTGTATGGTGGCGGTCATTACACTTCCACTGCGTGGAAGATAGGGACTGAAAAGTGGCTGTGCAATGATGCGAACTTTAAAACTGGTTCCAGGTATACATGCAGGCATGTTGCAGCTCTCTTGACAGATGTGATGGCACACCCAGTCAGCTGATGGACATGTTCTGAGAGTTCTTATGGACCATCAATGCAAAATAACCTTGCTATAAACCAGAAACACAGAGCTTGCTTGGCTCCTTTGGTGCCTCCCCAATTTCTATTTTCTATTCCGCTTTGCAGCCATTGCAGAGTAGAAAGCTGCTTCTCCCAGATTTACAGTGGGTTACTACAGGAGTGATGGCTCCTATTCCTACAGTCTGGTTAGCCATTAGAACGCAGCCTGGGAAAGACATTTTAAATGTCATTTTTAATAATACTAAACTTAGCAAAGTAATCAGTGCTTCTGACATGAGATAAAATATGAAAACAGACAAGATGAAAAAAGGGAACGGGCAGAAAAAAACACCCATTTCCTAGTATGAGTAATGCCCTTGGTAATCTTCAGCATGTGAGGACTTCCAGCTTGCATGTGAAATTGTCTAACCCAAGAGAGTATGTACCCTTTAGTCTTGCAGTGCTGTTTGTTTTCACTGAGAAGAAGCAAATGCACATTGAAAAACTGCTATGGAACTGGGGTTTTTTTGTGTGGGCTGGCTGGACCTTAGAACTGTGTCTTAACTGGAACTGATTTTTTTTCAATACGAATTAAAAGGCTTTTTTTTAAAAAAGCGAGCACTACTGTAAGTAACAGCATTTCAGGCTAGACACCTCAGCAGAATGTGCTAACTTGGGGGTGCTTCTTGTCCTGTTCACTCTGCAGGTTCACATGGGGACTCACATGTGGAATAACGCCCCTGCACGCCGTGGCCGACGCCTCTCTGTGGAAAACCCCATGGCTTTGCTCGGTGGCGATGCACTCAAGTTCTCCGAGATGTTCCAGAAGGATTTGGCAGCTCGGGCCATGAATGTTGACCCCAGTTTTTGGAACCAATATGCTGCAGCTATCACTAACGGACTTGCTATGAAGAACAATGAGATTTCTGTCATACAGAACGGAGGCATTCCTCAGCTCCCAGTAAGTCTAGGCGGGGGCGCCATCCCGCCTCTAAGTAACCTTACCGGTGGCATGGACAAAGCTCGCACAGGCAGCAGCCCTCCCATTGTCAGTCTGGACAAAGCAAGTTCTGAAACGGGAGCCAGTCGTCCATTCACCAGATTTATTGAGGATAATAAAGAGATTGGCATAAATTAAAAGCATTCATTCCAAATAACTGTTGGACCTCTACTCGACACAACTTGTCCTATTCCATGTACAGCTTTTGAAGCTAAGCATTAGTTTCCTGACCTAAATGCATAGGTTCTCTTTAAAGTTTTACCCATAGCAGAAATACATAACTTTGTGGCTGCTGAAAAGTTGTCTTGCAAGATCTGCATGGTACTTCTTTCAACAGTGAGTTTGACTGTTACTGAGAACTTTGAAACCTTTTAATTTAACAGAAAACAAACAAACAAACCAGTCATGGGATAACTTCATTAGAAACAGAAAGAGGCTAGTCTACATTCACTTTGCTTCTTACAAAACTTACTATCACCTGAGAAAGGGGGGCTTCATTATGGCATTCTGTCACACTTATTTGCTGGTTTTGTTCAAATTAGTTAGCAACTTGGACTATGTTTTTAGGAATCTTAATCTTAAATAAGTGATTTAGTACCCCAATGCTGTGTATTATTACAGTATCCTTGTCTGTAGTATTTATAATGTTAAGATTATGCGGGTAACAGACAATATACTAGCCCCAAACTTAAATGAAGCTTTTGTACTGCAACATACATCTGGCTATGTGATTTTTCTTTTTTCTTTTTCTTTTTTTTTTTTTTTTTTTTTTTGTTAAGCAAGTTTTGTTTTACTATGAGTAAGTGGTTTCTTTCAATGCAGGCAAAATTGTGAAGTTTATTGGGAAAGATAGCATGCTTTTCATGTGCAAGTACCTGTCAGTAACAAACCTTTTTTTATTTAAATATTTGTAGCTGCTATGTGGACAGTTGTTCTATTAAATGAAAAAAAAATGTAGTGTGGATTTTAGCTCAATGATTGGAAAACAAGTTACAGACAAACCTTAGCACCATAAATTATTCACAACATTATAAACAGTTGTGAGTAAATACTCCGTGTTATCAAAGCTGTACAATAAAAAGGTAATGTTTGTATAATGTGGTTGCAAACTCTTAATTTATACTATTGCACTTTTAGTATTTTGTATTAGGGAGGTTTGTCTATAATTTGAAACTGAACAAAGATGTAAACTATTTTATAAATAGTACTTCGACTTAAGGAGTAAGGAGGAGGACCCTGATGCAGTTTCTTGTTTTAAGGTCAAACAATGAGAGATCTCTATCAACTAAGCAGAAAATTGCAGAGAACTGTCAGATCCTTAAGAAATATGGGGACTGCCATTTCTTAAATGGAAATGATTCATTTAACTTTTCTACTAAACCCACTCAAAAGTGTGACCACCCCCGACAGAATTCTGATACATTTATCTTAGGAGTGTGATATTAATACAAGTCTAGGATAGAGGAAGAAGTACATTATGTAGGTTTAATTTTCCTGTAATCTGTTCTGTCTCTTTCACACATAACCATGAGAAAGATGCTGGCTGCCTAATAATAGTGGGAACAAAAAAAGAACTTTTGAGCAGCGTGAGCAGTAGTAACACACAAATGTTCTGTATTTATTTCCAACTCTGATTACCTTTTCAGATTGCTCCAAAGCACAATGTACTCTGATTAATCAAATATAATTTTATGGTGATTGCATTGTTGGAATTACACTGAGTAAACAAAGGGAATGGTTCCACTCATAAGTTAGGCTGGGGATGCTGAGGAGACTGGGGCTTAATCAAAACTTGAACAGTAAATGTTTTGTGTACTACCTCATTTTTGTGCATTACAACATGGTGGAGTTGACACTCTGAACTTCCGTCCAGCAGAATTGCTTGAGGGACATTATGGGTAGCTGGGTAACAGCGCAAGGAGTTTTATGCCCCTGAAGAACGAATCAGACAGTGAGGTCTTCTCAGTTGAGACTGAAAAATAGGACAATCTTTCTTATACAACAGAAACCATTACTGTAAGAGGATGGACTATTTCTGCCATCATATAATGGAGTGAAAAGAAGTTCAAAGACTTATTAGCTGTTTGTTTCTATTGGAAATGAACAATGAACTCTACAGCTCCATTTTCTACAATGATGAGATAGAGATATATAGATATAAATATATATCTATATCTGAGCAAAATTATATATCTGTAACACCTTTACAATATAACACAATTTTTTTGCCACAGTGTGTGGGTGGTTAGGGGTGTTTCCAAGTGTTAAAAAAAGAAAACTGAGGTGGCTTAATGTTGCTGTATTTCAGCAATTGAATGTTTTTATTTATCTGTGTAATTTTTGGTGTGACTTTTTTTTTGTTAGTATTTGGTACCATGTAGTGTTATCTCTATTCCCTAAAGGATGTGTATAACTTAAAAAACAAACAAACAATAAAAAACAAACAAAAAAAAAAGAAAGAAAAAGAAGAAAAAAGGAAAAAGGAAAAAGAGAAAAAATATGTAAAGTGTTGTAAATAAGATGGTTGACGATGGTACAGTAAGACTGACCCCATTTTGTATTCAGGGTTAGGCCATTCCTCTCTGCATGGTGAAGAGAGACACTATTTTTATACTGTGATACCATGTAGGGCAAGGAGCCTCCCTGAAACAGCTGGGAATTGTTACCTAGATCCAATATTTTTTATTATTAAATCTTGTTGGCTTGACACATCTACTGATTGAAATGGATGTCTTAGTCTAGGTTACTATTTTTGTCATATGGAATTGAATAAAATGCAGGATGTAATATTATTTCTGAATTGCGTTCCTTGATTAATAACAGAATAAGATACGAGACTAAGGTCACTTGTGGTAGATTGGTGTCAATGACTTCTAATTGTTGCTTCTGAATATCGGAATAAGGTCGACACCGTATATTCAAATGTTTTTCTAATTTATAGTAGCAGTGCAAAGGGATAGAATTATTAAAATCTGTTTTCCAATGAAAATAAATTTTAAGAGCATTTACCCAAGGCAGTAGAACAAAAAAAGACAACAAAAAAAAATATTTTGGAGGGGGGGAAAACAGACTTTGGAATGACTACTGTTTGAAATTGACTGCTTTCTGAACACTTATCATGTACTGTCTACTGAAAAAGCCTCCTTTCCAGGTTGTTTAAACATTTGCCTAATATTCATGATACACTGAATGATAACATTTGGGAACAAATTTATCAGGAGCAGTTCAAATTCTAAAATTAGAAAAAAAAAAAAAAAGAAAAGGAAAACAATTGACAACTCGCATCCGTTCATTCCAAATGACATAATCTATACATTTAAACCCATGGTTTTGTTTTTGTCTTTTTTTCCAATACCCTCAATTATCAAAGCATGTCTAACTTAACCAAATTATTTTTTCACATTGATTTAAATGAAAGTATTTACATTCTTAAGGTTAGGCATGTGGTTAAGAATCTCCTGCAAAAAAGCTGTATGTTCAAGTAACCGCCAAGCTGTTATATTCCAGTGGTGAATGCCTGCTGCATTTAAAACAGACAAAAGATAAATAAAAGAGAAAAATCTGTATTAATCATCTTTCAGTGGCCTTGTTATGCAGATACTGTGTTTTATAAGATGAACCCAAAGAAGGTATGAGTTTCCTCAGGCAACTCAACAACAACGATAGGTTTGTGCTTTTCTTCCTCCATGCACGTCCCTGAGTCTTGCTGAGAGAAAACATGATATGCAAAAGAGAAGAAAAGCAAAGGAGCGCTGATAGCTATGGTTCTGTTCAAAACACAAGAGGAAAATCACCTGCTTTCCCCTCCTCCCCCCCCCGGAAAGGATGAAAGCAGAATGGTATCTAGTTTTAAATATGTATGGGGGGGGGGGGGGGTTTATCATATGAAGACATTAAATAATAAAATATGCTACACAGATGAAAATGGTCAGAGTCTGTTGAATTACAGATGTCTAAAAGTGGAGCCATTGTAGGAACTCTATATATGATCAGAAAAATTGCCCATTATGATTTTTTAAGGGGAGGGTTCCAGCAAGGCTTTCGAACTTTTTGCTTCCATTTTTCCCATGAGTTATTAGAAAGAGAGCATTTATGACAAATGATTGCATAACTAAATTTTTACCCAGGTGGTTTTTTTATTTTGTATATATTAGCCCTCAATATATTATCTGTTCCTTTACCTGTTTTGTCTTTTCTCTCTTGGAAAACACTTTGTTTTTCTAAAGCTTCATTTGTGCTGTATTTGTGTTGCCTTTAATTTACTTCTCTGCATGTACTCTGTCGTTTGGAAGATACTGTGGTTTATTTTTTCCTTTTTCTTTAATTCTGCAGAGGTCAAAAGAGCTGCCTGTTTTTTACGTCTATGTGTAACACTAGCATAATGAGTGATGAAGTCTTCAGTGATGTGATCAGGTATGTGCATAGCTCACAGGATTTTCTGACAAACATGCCATTCACACTCCTTCCTGCAGATGAAGGCATGAAGCTCATTAGTGTTGCTGATTGAGGGCAGCCGCAGATGGGCAGGAGGATGGAAGTCCTGATCCTAACTCCACTCCGCCTGCTTTTACACCACTGAAGCTCTACGGCCTTTAGCGGAGATACTCCAGGTTTATTCTGGTGCAAGAGGGACTGCTTCCACGTTCAGATGTCTTGCTTTACTTTAAACATTTTCAAAACAATGGCTAGCTATACAATATTTTAAAGTATGTCTAAGCAAAAGCACTCTGGACTTTATTTTTAAAAAGAGGGAAAAGAGAATACGTATATTTTAGTACATTCCACAGGATTATCCCAGTTTTAAAGGAAGTCCTGAAATCTGAATCTAAAATATATATGGCTGTGCCCCTTAAAATATAATTTGATGTCATCATACTAATATTCAGCATATTCACATAAATGAGTAAAAGAACCTGTAATTTTTATGCATAAAAGAATGGGAGACTCTTGCTACAGTTCTGCTACACAAGGTATGCACTCAGAGGGACATACCTTCCCTTTGCAGATATGAAAGGTATCATCAGATTTATGAAAAGAAAAATACGTGTTTGTGCATGTCACAGGACCAATATATAGTACTTTATTTTTTCAAAGGGAGAAAGTCTCAATCAATTGACAAAGCAACTAATATGAAAGCCAAGAGCTTTGGGCTGTGCCACTTAGGTTATTTTGAGGATGTGGGCAAGTTCTATATTAGGCTAATATTTTGCTTAAGAATGACATACTTCTGGGGCCTCTGGGAGTCAGGGAATCAGGCCTCTGGGAATCCCCCTGCAGCATCAGCTAGCACCTTGTAGTATTGGGATGAGTTGCCCCATCAGTAAGATGGGGTAACACTTTCATACCTACCTCACAGGGGTGTTGTGAGGAATAGTTTTATGTTTGTACAGTGTTTCAAAGATGGAAAATGTTTAATATTATCACTGATTTTAGAGACTTTATAGTATATGTACTATTATTTATTATTTGTACTCCAGTAGTACCTATGAGCTCCAGTCAGGACTGAGAGGCCTTACCCTACATGTTGTACACTTACCTAGCTGGGACTGACATAAAATTTTACTTAGTAACATTTTTCAATGGAGATATGTCATTATCAAATACCTATTTGATTACTATAGTGTTTAATTCAATTATTTAGGTGTTCAAATTGATTATCAGTTTTAGGCTATGGCAGAGAATTATCTGGTATCACATTTTGTTTTGAGCTTGTATTGATTTTCAGAAAAAGTGCACCAATTTTTTATGGATACTCTACAATCAAATCTTGCTATCAGTGGAATTCTACTGTACTTTTTGCTATTAAAGCTAAACATTAAAATACATCTGTGTGTATACATTATTATACCCCAATATATAATATATATACCTATAAGCATGTAAGTTTTAAATTCCTTTAGCAGCTTAGATTAATTTCAAACTGTGTCTGACATATTTTGCACAAGCATTGCCGATTTCAGATGCGACTTAAACATCGTTAAATGGTGTTGGCTCTCAGTAAAGATATAAAAACTGGAAAACACGACAACAAAAGACATATTGTCACTATCATATTTATGAAGGCTTGTAAGGAAAGTGTCTAAGTCTCAAATGTATTAAAAACCTTCAGTAAGTCATAGAAGTCTTTACTTAGATTATGTTGGAATAAACTACTATATCAAAATGAAATCACTGTATATAAGTATGTTAAAATGAATAAATAATTCCAAAGGTAATGCCTGCTATCATTTGGATGCTGAACAGAAAGTAATTTCTTTCCCAAATTGGCAAACTATAGTTAATATTTTTTTACAGGTATCTGGCTTACAATACTGTGTTAAACAGCCTCTTTAGCATCTGGCCATGTGCTAAATATATTGGCTCAATTAATTCTATTGATACTCCTGTGTTTTTTCTTTGATTGTAAGGAAAGTTTTTTGTTTAGTTTTGATTGAGCTGGCACCAGTGATGTTAGTCTCACTGATTTCACTCAGGCACATCATGGAGTAAAGGTATAAGCAATGGTAGGTGAATCTAGTCTAAATAATGTCTCTTTCTTTTCCTTCTGGGTATTTCTGACATCTCTCCATCACCCCACTCCATGCTGGTTACCAGCCAACATGTCGTAGGTTGTTGTCTTCCTTGTGTGTTGATTAGCACTCGTGGCTCAGCCCATTTTATGGAACACTTGGCACTTGTTCAGCTACAATGCACACTTCATATGGGACTTATAGATACACCAACATGAGTATCATATTTAATGCAGGCTGCTGGTGGGGGCTGCAAGTAAACACCTATGCCGGAAGTCGTATGTCATTACCTGCGGTGTGCAGCGAACAAAATGGGCACATAAAAGGATGTGGTCATCAGGAGGTTTCTATCACTTTATATTCTCAATAATGTGCCTGATATAGGAGGATTGGCTTTGGTTTTGCTTTTTTAAACAATCCTTACTTACTAAAACCAATGGGCTTTATACTAAGACATTAGCTAATGCATCTATTGGGTAACAGAATCAATTTCCCTGTGCACTTTCGAAATTCTCTTAAAAGAAAATTCAATTAAATCTTCAAACAGTTTCTTATGTACCTTGTGTCCTTGAATGTGATATCTATTCCAATATTTGGCAAGAGTTTGGGCCAGTCCATGGTATTTTCCCATACACTGAGCAGTCCAGATCTCCACAAATTACCCCAGGTAAAGTAATGACATATGCCAACCAGTACTACTCATTACATGGAATTTTTTCAATGTCTTATCATGCAACTTATTACAATAGCTGAAACTCCAGCCTCACATAAAGTAGCTTAAATGAGCCTGGTAATCTCTGCAGTTTACATATTTCCTCTTCTCCAAGCGCTACTATCTTCATGAAGCAGTTTGCCACTGTTTCCTCTGTGACAATGTGTCTTCTGATTCTTTTCTGCAAAGTAGTGCTGCTATGTTCATTTCTCTGGCTTCATTGTCTCTCTGTACACGGCCATGTACTTTACATGTTTTCTTTTAAGTTGTGTTAGATTTGCCCAGTACACACATCTGTCCTTGTATCATGTTGAGATTAATTTCTTTTTTAATTTTTGGGCCAGGTCGTATTGTCCCTACTCACACCTCCATCCAATTCCAATTAATTTCTTTCATTAGGACTATGAGTAGAAGATGCTGCACAATGAAGTAAAATTCAGCACCCTGAAACTTTGAAGAATTTTAAGATGTTTACCCAGCTGGGATTACTGCACACTCACATGTTGAATAGTCGAGTTTATTAACCTCAGCTCTTGGGCCTGTTATACATACAGCTAGTTCCACTCTTAGTTCCTTTATGTCTGGAGACTCTTTCAGGCTGATTTTGGTTTTCCACACTTTTAAAAAAATAGCAGTATATTACCAGTTGTTAAGGTTGGGGAGCTCCTGAAACCAGAAATATAATCTAGTCAATGTTGGTCTGTATGAATGTCCCAAACAGATTTTCAGTTTAACCCTACTCCATGGTCTTAGAAAAAAAAAGAATATTTTATTACTTCTAAAGCTTACCATAGGGCTCCAAAAGAGAAATGAAAATGACCCTTAGCACATCCTGGTAAGTGCAGCTGTAAAAGGACTCATCTTTTTTACTGAGCACAGAATTTCTGGTTTCTACAGAATCATTCCTGATTTACACTGGTATGGGCAAAATCAAAAGGTTGTAGTGACCGTATCATCCCTTTTTCATCAGAGCAAGACACTTGTCTCTTTTCTTAAACTACAAATTTTTCAGTGCACTTTTTGTGGCACAAGTCACAGTACATACTGGAACAAGCATGAGATAATCAAAGTATATCTATACTTCTGTATGTCTCAGACCTGTTCCCGTTCTAGAGGCCACCTGTACCAGCAGAAGCTGCATCTGTACCATTTCAAACACTGGCTCTCTTGGTAAGTTACATTCAAAGGGAATATTAGGATTGGCCCTTGCCCCCAAATCCTGCCTGGATGTTGAATGGGATTGTGTCTCTCAGCCCGTGTCAAAGCTTCCCGTGAAGATGTTGTAGTCTGATGGGGCAGTTCCTGGCTGCCTGCCCTGGTCCTGGTCAGCTCGAGGAGACCATCAAAGCCTATGAAGACAAACATTTCTCTCCTGAGGAGCAAAGTGCACTTTTAGATGGAGTAATTTGCTATCCTGCCTTTACATAGTCATACTTTTAAAGTATCTGGAATGGACTCTTTATCAGAGTGCTCCATTCAGCATCCTTCTCTCTTGCCATTAGAAATTTGACCCAACTTATGTGATTTCATAGGTCCCATCTCATGCTCCTGGGAAGCTGGGCTTCTTCCACAAGCTGTCATGTGCGAAAAGAGAATCTCTCCTTATAGATTTTCTGAGGGGGTTCTCTGGACTCAGTGAAGCTGCCAGAACATCTTTTAGCACCTGCTTATTCATTATTTTATCTAGGTATGTTATCTAGCCCACTCTTGTTCCAGCATAAGAATGTTATTCATGGTTATTCAGGAATAATATTTCCTGAATACTTATGTAGACAGAGTAGTCCCTTAAGTAATGAGTTCAATTAGGCTAAGATACACTATGTAGCAATTCAATAACAAAAAGTCCTGGGAGGCAGAGGGACAAGAGGCTTGCCAATTGCTAACACACAGTATGCTGGATGACAGCTAAAGACACCATGCTGTGGCATATTTGGCACATGCTGGCCTTCAGTTATGCCTAGCAATTCCCAAGGTTTGAGCAGTTCCTTGCTAAGGTTTTAATCAAGGGAAAAAGTAGTATGGTGTGCAAATTAGTAAGACAACAGGCTCCATTCGAAATCTCTTTGGGGATGTTCAATCTTACAGAATACCAGCATCCAAGAAAATCAATTTATCTTCCATTTTTGCCTAAAAAAATGTCAATAGACAGTTTAATTTAGCAATTCACTACCCTGAACACAGGGTATTGGATTCAGAACTGTAACTTAAAGAAAACACTCTCAAAACTTGAAATGCATAAAATTTGACAGATTTGAATTAGGAATCACAACGGATTCAGCATTTGGTCTGTATTTCTCATTTCCATTGTTAAAATATGGAAATATTTATTCTAAGAAGTTCGGTTATCTGCATTTTAAATGGGCTAAACATTCTACCATGTTCTTGAAAAAACCTGCCTCCACTATATATTCTTTTGGGAGAATAATACATTGCAAAAATGCCTAGAAATCTTCTTTGGCTTTTCCTGTAGTTTAGTGAGATTACTATTCTCAGTTTTCATTTCAAATTCCTTTCGAGGAACCTGTCCTGTAAAATGTTGCTCATTTTTTAGAGAAAATTCCTTCAAGATTTAAACCCTACTTCAAGTCATTATAATGACTATTCAAATGAAAACAAAACCCAGAACCTAGCAACACTACACTAAAATATGGAATTGAAAGATTGTTATGCCAATTCCTCTGAGTCATCTGCTTTTCAAGCTCCTGGTTTTGTGATAGCAATGGGATGCTGCCTGGCTGAGCATTGAGGATTCTTCTGCAGTTTCTGAGGAGGTGACTGCCAGTCAAACCTCTTGACTGCTGCTGGGGTTAAGTCTTCAGAGGCTTGAGATATAGAAACACATTTCTTAGCATTGATTTTTATGGAGAATGTTAAAATGTAAAGTTTCACTCAAATGCTTCAAATGAATTACCTTATTATAATTGTCTTGGGCCACAGAAGCAAAGGAAAACTTTGGGTAATTAAATAAGAGCCAAAACCAGATTTCAGCTGCTGCAATCATGCCACAGCTTTAGAATCTGTGTTGATATGCCATTCACGGTCTACAAAGGTTAGAACTTGCCCACTGGGTTAGGATCCTTGAGCCATACCATACCTGATTGCTGAACAAAGCACCCAGTAAAAGCAAGACCCTAACAGGGTATCAGAAAACAGAAAAAAGCCCCTGTTTCTCCACTGCAAGACAGAGATTTGACTGTTCTCCTGAACACTTAAAGTTGATGTACTATAGTTTTCATGATTAGAGCATTACAGTAGAGCTGAAACTCTGCCAGTGATTTCAATATGGATTTTTTGTGCTTTGTTTTTAACTCATCTATATGCCAGTTCATTAACTTGAGGTAAGCTTTTCTCAGCTTGTATTTGACTTCTGCTATCATTATTCTTATAATTGGCTTCTGTCCATGCTATTTTGTACACTGGCAAGTTGTAGTGTTCTGTTCACAGGATGTATTACTGAATAACTAGTTGTAATGTAAGTGAAAGCATTCAGAGAAATCACAAACACCCATCACATTGCTGGTTTTATATGTTAAGATGTCAGATATTGTACTCCTTTAAATTCTTAGCTTTGGTTGAATAGGGTATATTTGTCTCCATTTTTTTCTTTCCATGTACACCCATAAGTAGGGCACAGCCACTAAAATGACCATGTACTCGGTAGATGATTCTCTGTTCTAAAACCAAACTCCCGCTAGCTTGTGCCCCAGCCTGAAGTTTGTATTTCTCCCAGAGTGATATAACCACATTATATAGTCCTCCATGAGTTATTTTGTGGTTAATATGTAGGAACTGGGACAGCAGGTTTTTTCCTCTCAGAATGATTTGGAGATTTTAGTCACTTACTAAAACATTGCTACCAAAATGACCAGAAAAGGTTGTTTTAAGTTGCAGCAAAAGCTGGAGGCAATACCTGGCATAAAGTGATGTAGGCAGCCTTACCACAGCACAGGAGTAAGTGAGCAGAAGACAAGAACCTTGCTCAGGCGAAGGAAGGAATTCGGAAGGAATTCGGAAGGAAGGAAGGAAGGAAGGAAGGAATTCGGAAGGAAGGAAGGAAGGAAGGAAGGAAGGAAGGAAGGAAGGAAGGAAGGAAGGAAGGAAGGAAGGAAGGAATTCGGAAGGAAGGAAGGAATTCAGAAGGAAGGAAGGAAGGAAGGAAGGAAGGAATTCGGAAGGAATTCGGGAGGAATTCGGAAGGAAGGAAGGAAGGAAGGAAGGAAGGAAGGAAGGAAGGAAGGAAGGAAGGAAGGTGGGTGTAGAGTGACAGAGCTAACTGGACTGTAGTGCATTTAGTAAAAAATCTGTTTGTATATAATGTTTTCAAAGAATACAAGACAGAGGTAATACACATATTGTATTGCATATATAATATATATGTGCATATATATTTTGTGCAGACTGCAGGCTTTTCATTAACTGTTTGATTTTGATCATATGCCTCCAGACAAATCTTACTTACAATTTATTCCTTGTCTTCAGTATTTCAAGCTCTGAAAATCACTCATTTTTAATTATCAGCCCTGTTTTTTCCTCATTGTCAAACTTAAAAGCTATAATTGCTCCACTGACTGCTATAAATGTTGTCCTATTGCAAGTTACAGTAGTACAGTAACAAATTACCTGGGCCCATTCTTAATATATAAGGTGTATCTCAGCTAAACAAAGCTCTTATCTAGGATAATCACCATCACTTCAGGACTCATTGCCTGCGTTCTGATATCATAAAATTGGCCTTTCAGCCCTACTGGAGGCTCAATTGTTGCTTCAACTGTAGTATTTGATGGATGTGTTGTAATTTGTCTTTATTTTCTTTGAAGAAGCTGGATGGACTTACTGAGGAAAATTCTTGAAACACGACTGAACACAACCAGGGAGAGACAGAGGATGGGCAGACCAGTGGAGTCCAGCAGAGCCTTTGCAGATCTGCTCAGTTTGTATCTTCCACAGACTAAAAGGCTGAATGAAAGGCTTGAAAGCAGACAGCCATGCCTGAGGGTGATGGAAAAAATGTCATAGGGGTGTGGGAAACTCAGCAGACCTTTCTGCTTCTCAGTTAGTGAACTGTCTGGGATGATGGTCGCACCTAAAAGGCTGCTGTAGGTAGAGAATTGAATGTAACACAGCTGATTTTGTTCCTTCAAGCTCATTTAAGGGTATTTTTCTACTTAAAAGGTTGTTGTTCAAATAAAAGCTTTTATTCAAATAAAAATTAGCTTTCCTGAGCTGGGGTGGGGAAGAGACTTAGGAGGAGGTAGGTCTGCCCCAAAGCCGTAGTTGAAACAGAGCCTCATGACCTTCTGCATATGCTCAACACAGCAGCTTTCTGAGGCCACCGCCAGCTCTAATAAATGCTCTCTTCCCTCATTCATTCAGCCAGGGTACAAACACAGCCAGAACTGTTTCTGAACTGTTTTGAGCTTCTGCAGTTCCTAGTGTCTGCACAGGTAGGGTAAGAAGGTGATGAGGAAGGCTTGCATCTGTCCTAGAGAACAGGGCAGTAAAGGAGATCTGAGGCAGCGAAGCAAACGTTAAGGAATATCTATCCCTATTAGTTGGCATGGCCCATTTTTGGGCAGGAGGTGAAGGCATTTCTTCCAACACACAGCTCATTGCTGTTAACTGCCTCTAGGCTGATTTCTGACTTTCTGACAGTATTTGAAACTAATCAGGAAATACCACTGATGGAGAGCAAGGCTTTCCACTCCTGTAGATCTTCTTCCCATGCGGAATGGACTGTAACTGAGCCTGTAGTTGCATTTGGTTTTATATGGTGCTAAATACACTTTAAAATAGTGACCACATACATAGCTGAGAAGCGGGGAGCAGGATGTTGGGAGAAACTCATACCTGTCACCTCTAAGTCTCCCTGGGTCTGGGTTAGTTTGCTTTAGAGGCATAATTCACATTGCTGTTGCTCCCTGCTGGATGAAGTAGTTGGGAATTTTAAAAAAGGTTGAAATTGGATGAAATGAAAATATTAATTCTGGACAGATGGAATAGATTTACTTATGGAAATTGGTCAACCCTGTTCTTGCACATGTGCAAGCGTATTTTTTACCTGTACTCAAATCACACTGATAGATTTTAAAACTGTATTTAAAGAAAGAGCAAATAACTGTTTAACTACCCCATTTCTGAAACACCTGTATTTTCTACAATGATGACTTGTGTTTTCCTATGCCAACAACATCTGAATTCAGCTGTCTGGGTTATGCTTTCTTCTGTATGCCTTGTTTATGCCAGTTTTAGAATCGATTTGCCTATCTAATCCTACTGAGCTCCTGAATTTGTGCACATTTTCAAGTCTCCTCCCCCACCCTTTCTTCCCCCTTTAGTTACTACCATGGTTTGTGCACCATTATAACTCCACTTCTGCTGGTTTAATTAAACTTACCTATGGAAAACAAAGACATGAGATCTGGCAGTCAGGGAGCTCAGGGACACAAGGTGGTCTGTTACTGAATAAAGTGATGCTTGAGAGGTGCTATTCTTTATGCATCATCGTGATCATCAGATAAGGAAGAATCATATGACACATTGCAAGAATGCTTTGAGGAAAGTGAAATTCTAATCCTTTCCCAACATAATCATAATGATGTAAATGTATCCTTTTATGTGGTGTAAAATTGATTTTTCCTTCCTGTTAACAGCTGCACAATTTCTGTTCTGCACACATTTTTCTTCAAAACTGCCTAGCTCCCTCTGAGTACATTGTTGTTCTTTCCGTCATCCCTTCTTTAAACTCATTCATTTTTTATTTATTTTATTTGCCGTCCTGACCCTTGGTAAGGTTAAAATGATTATTCAGCAGTTGTGCACTGTTGAATTACTCATCTTTTGTTCCATGGTCTATTTTGTTGTTAGTGTACTCCATAGACGCCTTTGACTCAATTATCGCTGATATTTTTAACCTCTGGGCTACTGAGATGAATTCCCAAACTGTATAAAGATGGCATTGGTCTTTTCTATTCTTAAAAGACTAATTCTTTTGACAAGAATCCAGGAAACTTCAATCTGTGAATGAATAAGGTAAAAAGGACAGAGCAATGATGTGATACTTTTTATCACACTGACATTGTAACTTGATTCTATTATAACTTCTCTTAGGAATCTGATATCCTAGTCCAATAAAAAGTATGGCAGCCTTTATTTTATGTAACAAAAATCTAGCTTGTTCATGTACACTGCTGGACCTTAGCTGTCAGAATGTGGTCAAAGGAGTGCAAAGGACTGTGCTCTGTTCTCAGAAATAACTCATGTGCTTGGAAGCATAAGGAGTCCCAGAGATGTCCCATGATACGAGGAAATTTTACTGATTTACTATCTTGATAGGGGAGGGGGCAAACTATTGTGCTGTTGAGTTCTCACGGGAAGGCAGGTGTGCTAAAATAGAAGTGTCTCACAAACTCACTGGACTTTTACAGCACTTGAACTGAAGTAAAGCCTATGGTTTGCTTTAGAGGCTCAGTGAAAGGCCTAAACATACATTTGAGCATATGTGCTTGGATCAAAAATGCCAAGAGCAGCACCCATCAGCACCTCAAGGGGGTGACCACCCATAAATACCACCTGCTTTCAGCACCAAATGCACTCTAGTAATTTAACACTATAAAGCTAAAGCACATGAAAAGTAAGTAAAAGGAGGATTTTTCCATTTAGTCCCTGATCTAGTTGTGGATTTAATATCATAATTTTAATGCTAATGTGAATGTTAATTGTTTAAGCCCACCTCTCACTTTTCTCCTACTTTTCTGGCCTTCCACTCCTCAACCTCCCCATAGATCTGATTCATGCCTATTCTATGTTTACCTGCCACATCTCTCCCTAATCCTTGCCTGTCGCTCACATCCCCCCTAAGATCTGACACTATACTCAAACCTCACACCTGCCCTTATACTGGAATGTCTCACTCCCTTGCCTCCACTCACACTAGTCCAGGAGAAGTCAGTCCCTTAAACCAAGATTCACTCCAGCTGCAGAACTTCCAACTGGATCTTCTGAGCAAACTTGTTATGGCTTTAGCCTGATTAGGTGGCTCAGATAGGACTTAGATACATGGCATGAAGGAGATAATTCAAAAAGGAGGATTAGACAGATAATAGCTAAATTGGCAGGGAGGCTAATCCTGTGCATGTGCAAGAGGGACAACTTAGCTGTTAAGGGACTTTTCCCTCTCTCATCTGTGGGGCTGCTGGGATAAGATAGGTGGGGAGGCCTGCAAGGCAAGGTGGGTGTGTGGAAGCAAGTGGGGTTTAGGTGTAGCTTCAACAGCTCTGAGTCCCACTGTTGGCCTTCACAGCACTCCTAAAATGGGGGTGGGCCTAACCATTTAGAGAAGGATACAGATCCTGGACTAAGAGCCATCAGTCAACTCTTAGTATTTAAAAAAATACGCATGGATAGGTTTGTCTGTAATGTAGATATGCATCCATTTGACTTTCTAAGATACTTGATGTCTGCACGGCTGTTCCATCTCTCTGAAACAAATTTACTGGGCTACTATAAAGTAGCTATTTCCAGTGCAAGTGCAAAAACAGCCAGGAATGTTCTTTTTATTTCTTTTTTTGCTTATTTTTTTCTTATTTTTTCTTTTTTTTTCAGTGGGGTGGCAGCAACAGAGGTGGTAATCACAACAATAATATGGAAAAATTTCCTATTTAGTCATAGGTACCTCAATCACTTAGGACATTCAGTAGGGCTAGAACATTGAGACTTGTATAGACTTTTCAACTGTCTGTCTTTGACCATAGCCTCTTTTTATTTAGTGTGACTTCTTTACCAGTAGTACTGATCAGAGAAGATTTTATTTGTCTAATACTCTTTGTTTGTAGTTTTAGGAATTATCATGATTTGTTTCTCATTGTTTCATATTGACCCTAGTTCTCTTTTCCCCATCTTATTTTATTTCCCTTCAAAGGATGCAGTGTCTTTTGTTTTGCCATATTCTCTACATTATTCAACCCTACTTTCCTTCAAATATTCTTGAACTATCACACAAAATCATATTTGTTTCATTTTTTTTTTGTATTTGGCTATTATCTAACTTGTGAGTGCAGAGGTCCCAGGTATCAGCTGTGGTATTTTTTTTTAGTGGCAACTCTTTTTGCCTTTCAGATAGCTGACCAGTTTACATAAGAAAAGAACTAAAAACAACTGAGGTTTCACTCTAAATTTTTAGTTTATTCTAACTGAAAAAATATGTGCATTTTAGCTTACACACTTCCATATGAGAAGCTGTCAGAGATCCTGAAAAATTAATATTTTAATAATTTTTATTATTATTATAATTATTATTCATTTCAGGGCAATGGATCTAATCTTTCAGAGTATTTTAACATTTCGGCTGACTGAAAATCAAGTTTATCTTTCCAAATTCATACCCCATAGATCAAAACATTGCCTTTAATTTGCAAGGCCTTGCCCTGTTTGACTACATACAGCTTTTGTGAGCTAACCAGTTGCACTGGAAATGCAATCATGAAGTGAGGTATGTTTATGCACTGTTTACAGCACTGTGTGGTGCTATTTGCAGTTAAACTGGGGTTTTGAATTTTTAATACCTGGAAGAAGGACCAAAACCATGATCTTCAGAGAGAGACAGAGATGATCCAGACACAGGCTCATAAGCTGATAGTGAACTGCCTCAGCCAAAAGATGCATGACCAAAGTCGACTAGAGCAACAAAATTACTTTCCATGCATTTGAGCTTAAAGATATAATTGCATCAAAAAGCATAATTAAGCTCTTGTCACTTACAAGAAAGCCTGCGAAGAATAAGACCCCATGTTAAGTTAGGCTGTCATCTCAGAACTCTGTGCTTCTTGTTTCTAAAAAATAGAAGGGCTCAGTATCTCCATCCACTTACTTGTGGCCTTACTTTTGTGCTGTCTTCAAGGGAAGTCAACGACTTGATAAATCATCAGAACCATTTCCTAGATCACCTTTTTTTGTCCTAATCAGGTTGAATTCTCTTTCAATTGTGACAGAACTGCAAACTGGAGTGAGGTGCTTGCATAAAGATAGTTTTTAAAATGTAAACATGATGGTTTCAAATTTAAAATATGTGCCAAATGAAGCACATTAGGTTGTACTCCTTATGAGTCTCATTTACTTCTTTGCTATTTTTTTCCTAAGTCACCGGGTCTTTGCTCATTCAAGAAATAAATACATCTAATTATTGTGATGTGGAGAAAAGAGTTTCCATTTTTGAAGTTATCCTGACTGACAATAAAACAGCAGTTCTGCTCAGAGAAAATAGCCAAAAGCATTGTAATTATTCTGCTATTGCATTTTCTATGTGCTTGTTTTTGAACTGTAATTATTTACTTCGTTTTTAGACTTGCCTACATTTACCCATGGTCAAAGTTTTCTGCTTTTGTTTGAGTCACGTCACATTTAAACATTACTGAAAATATAAACACAACTTTGCTTCAATTACTATTTTCCTTCTTTCCTAATAAGGCTTTTTACTTCTTCATTTTTGTGGCTATTATTTGCTCACCTTTACCTACTCTAGACTGTTTCAGAATTTCCTCTTTGTCCCCGTGCAGCCCTGTCTCTTTTTTTGCTGTGTCCTCTTCCACATAACTGTGGGCTGCCAAACTGTCTTTCTTCACGTCTTCCTACTTTTATCTTAGAGCCACTGAGCTGGCAAAATCACCGGAGCCCACCCACTGGTGGCAGAGAGAAGCTCCACTCTCCATGCCTTGATCCTGTATGAGAGGAAAGAAGGACAAAAAGCTCCAATGAGTTGCTTCTTTGTTTGTCTTCTGTGTCCTCTGTTCTCTGTCTGCCTCAGTTTTGTGGCCTCCTTGAAGTATAGATTTGTTTGGGTCATTGAGATAGGAAAAATACTATTAATGTATTCGCACATTTCAGTGAGATGATTAGTCTTGGGGTGGGCTGTTTTGGGATTTTCCCTACAGTTTCTAAACTGGCATTTAAGTAATATATTATGAGGCAAGTTAGAGACTTCACTGCTAATCAGAAAGCTTAAGGCATTCCCGTCCACATGCAAAAATATTAAACTTGCAGTTCTTTTATTAAAAGCCAGAGATACATCTATGATGGTGCTGAACAACTCAGCCCAAGGGAAAAAATAAGATTAATCAATACATTGTTCAAAACTGACCGAACTCCACAGGGTACAGGATTGAAATCAAAAATATTTTCTGATCTCAATACTCAGTATACAGGAGATAAAGCAATAATGAACAGCAGTTATGAAAGATAAAGCTTTTGGGGAAAAAAGTGGATGAACTAGTACAGTTAAGCCACACACGAAGTGTTGGAGTGATTGGTGTGCCTGAATGTGCTTAGGGCATAGCTGAGGGCTTAGACCCAGAAGGATTTTTTACAAGCTGGCTGAAAGAGTTATTGATACAAGCCAATTTAGCTGCCCCAGTTGTGCTGGCATCTGTCAGGAGCCTTCTTGCTAAATAAACTTCTACTTCTCCCTTTCTATGTACTGTGCTGGTGGGTTGTGAAATTGTTTTTGTAATAAAGAGGCTCCTTAAAACATCAAGAATTGCTTCTAATCTGAATTACCAAAGTTCCACTCTGGGAATATATATCCAGATTACACTATGTTACTTTTGAAGAGGAGACAGATGTTCATGGCTGTGAAACAGATATTTCAATATATTGGTTTTCTCCTTGTGCAGTTCACTACTCAGCCAGACTTTGGGTACAAGGCAAGAGGCATATGGACAGATTTTAACTCCTGATGAAGCAAGTATGTTTACACAGGATCAGTGAAATTGAGATTTCTGTATTTTCAGGAACACATAAATGAATAAATAAAAAAAGATCCTCTTAGAATGCTTCATGATGAAGCAGCAAAATATGGAATTAAAACATCCTGTAACACAGTGGTTTTATTTCTTTATGTGTTACCTTCATTTAATTCTTAAAGTAAGATTCAGAGGAAAGATGCATACTAAAAACGTCATTCAAGGATGAAAAGAAGGAAAAAAAATATATGCTCTGGGAGTCACTTCCCATATCATCATGTCACAGCTGAATTTTAGTTACCTGAGACAGATTTCAGCAAGCAAATTAACAAGCAAGACCTCCTAAACCATATATTCCAACCATAACTGCTGTTTGCAGACCTTTTTTTTATTGGATATTCTTATGTGCACATGGAAATTTACAGGTAGTCCAGTTGACTATAGGCTTTCTTCACTTGAATATGACCTCTGTGTTAGGGGTATGGAAACCTGCTGAGGTACCTGCCAAAGGAATTAGCACAGGGACAAGGCCAGTCATCTTACTTTTTTCTTTTTATTTCATAGGGTGTCTCCTCAATCTTGTATTGCAGCTTAGTAATAAGGAGTAACTGACATAATGATATTATGATAATTACATCGTGTCACCTCATATTCATCTGCCTCATAAATAAACCTAATCTCTCCTGGCATCTGATCACTTGCCTGTAAGTCCTTCCAGTTTATTGTATTTTTGCCCTGTTTTGTGAGAAGTGCTGGCAGACAGTAAGCAGGATCAACATTGAAGGGCAACTACTGATTTGTAGGATCATATGATGGGTGTCTTCTAGAACGTGTCTTCTATTCCATCTCTTAATACTTCCTAAAACACTGTGGTTTTGTTGGTGGTGGTTTTATGTTCATTTTTAACTTATGGCTGCATGTTGAGCAGATGGCTTCATCTGAGCCACACACAAGAATGTCAAGGTCTTTTTCCTGAATGTTTACAGTTAATTTAGAAAAGTCCAAAACTCCCACTGAAGTCATTGGGGAAAATCAACAAGAACTGCTGAGGAAGTCTCAGAGCCTGTCAGGATGCTACAATCTAACAGTCTTCAGGAAAATTTGGAAAAAAAAGAAGGCAGCTTCTTTTTCTGAGATACAAGCTTATTAAAATGAGAGTTTTGGTAAAACTGGTTGTAGGGGATGTAGCTATCCATTTCTTGGGAAAGGGATGATGTAATTAGAGAATTAAGCATTATAAATAGGTCACAAAACTATGTTTCCTCATTCCGCAGACCAGAAGGACGTAGGACAAAACTTCCACAGCTGGATATTTCAGCATTCTTCAGGAGGCACATGGAGCCATTGGTGTTAAGCATTACTGAGAATCACACTTTATTTAGGTGACTCTGCATGGAATCAGGATCCATTTTAATTATTTGGCTTTTGAGGTGTTTTCCCCTGGGTCTAATGGTATTGTTGCTGAGACAATGATTCCTTCATACAAACCAAGGAAAAGTAACAGAGGGCAGCCCAGCAGTAGGAGCAGGACCATGAATTGGGCTGTTCCCATTACTCACCTCTTTCTCCAGAAAACCACACGTGGAAGATGTACAACAGCATAGGACATATTTTGCTTAAATCTAGAAGTATGAGGTGTAAACAGCTAAATCTCAGCTCAGCTTCAGTTGTGGGAAACAGGTACTAATTGGGTGCAGTGACTGATGTTTGGCACCTGTGTGGTCTTGGCTCAACTAGGTGAGCAAAGGCATCTACAATACCGGACTTAACAATCCTGCCCTAGGTTAATTAATGACCAACAGTATGTGAAGAGCTCTAGATATACCCATGTCCTTGTCATTGCTGACCACATATGCAGCTGAAACTCCTGTAAGATGTCAGTAATACTTCAGTAGCTCATGCAGTCCTTATGGGAACTCTCTTTAGAGTTTGAATAGAAAGCATATCATCCTCTATTAAACTCTTTTTTTTTTTATTGTATTATGGTGTTTGGTCCCTACATCTCATTACACTACTCCAGAACTATTTCTTTCTGTAATGCTTTTCCATGGCAATATAAATCTATTCCAAGTGGTAAGTGGAATTTGCATGAACCTAAAATTTTGTGAAATTAATCTAATCTATGCAGTTAAAATACTACTTTTATGTGTTGTTGCAGTTTTTGTTGTGCAGGTACAAACTGAGGTTGTTCGTTGGAAATAATTTGGCATTGCAAAAAAGTCCTATTGTTTCTCTAACTACCTTACCAGTAATTTATGCAGATTGCTTTAAAAACAACTACTTACATGCATTATGTGCTAGAACAGATCTTTTCTTAAAAGTCCATTAGGGAATTAGAGAAAACCATATTCAGTTACCGACTCTGTTGTGCGAGTCGATGAATAATTTGACAATTTTCTTTTTGCAAGCTTCTATGTTCGTAGATAACCATTCATCTCTAGTGTGGGTATTCTTCCTGTCAAAATGTTTCTTTTGCAATAGGAGTTTACTTAGGGAAAAACAGGGAATTCTATGTCCAGCTGTCATAGGTCAGTAAACACTGAAAGAAAAGAAAGAAAATTTCTAAGAAGCTTTTGGTTTCTTATATTGACATAGCTAGATGGGGAGAAATCCATTAAAATCTTACTAAGGGTAAGAAAAAAAACCAACATGTCAACTTTTCAGACCAAAGGATAAAAGAAATCTCATCAATAATTAAAACATATATGAACCAACAGTAGCTCAATGACAAAACCTCTAGTTTATGAGGGGCAAAGTTAAATGATAAAGCTAAGTTCCAAATAATCAGGAGGCTACTGAGGAAGGTTTGTCTGGTTCCTCTGGTCATCTCTCAAGTAAGAGCCTTACACAGTAGTCTGTCCATTTCCTTACACATACTAGGATTGTCTAAACTAAGAAGAACAAGAAGCATCAAGAAATGTTAAATAACAGATTGAAGTCACAATAACTTTTTTTTGAATGCTGGCACCTGAAGAACCCAGATGGAAAAATCTGATCTGGCTGTGGTCAGTCCAAGAGGTAATGAACATGTTTGTGTTGATTCATCCTTCTGGCCAAGAGGACAAGAAGTGGCATTTTACTAGTACATGAGAGGCTTGATTCTGTGTCCCATACATATAAATTTAGTGCCATCTGAGATTCCCTCAGGTATCCCACCTAATACCTTTGGCCCACCACTTCAGCAAAGTTTAGACCTCTCCTAGTCCTGCACCGTGTTTGCTGGGCCCATGTAGAGATCTTGGCAATCTTAGGCACCACTTGTCTGTTTTTAGGAAAGTGAACCGTACACAAGGTGATGGCTGGAGCAGCTCTTTTTCTCATCCAGTATTACATATGCATAAACTATACGCAGTTTTTATGTGTGTATTTTCCAGTGTGTTTTATGCAAAGGACTGAAGGCGACATGTAGCTGAGGAAAGTGCTGGGTGACAATAACCTGAACTGCCACAGCTGGTTTTGCAGGGAAGAATTCAGAGCTTCCTCTGCGACTAATTAGGAAGGGGAATGTGGTGCCATTCATGGGGGTTTTTAAATTATTTTAATGAATTGTTGGATAGTAACAGCTTAGACCATTACATCATAATGTTGCAACACTCAAACATTGTTTTCAACAAGGGGTCAAAGTATTAATTTTTAATTAGGGAAGACAAAGACAGATTAACAGTTTACAATATTCCTATGCGTTCTTCATTTGGCTAGGTCCTTAGTTAATTATAACCCTAGGGAAAAAACAATATCCCTCTCCCAAAGACCCTACCATTACGCCTAACTATTCACATATTTTATACTATCTATATTCAGGGGAGATAGAGGACTAAACTGAAACATGGATTCAGTACAAACAAATATTAGCTTTATTTGAAGAGATAATATTCTCCAATGGCTAGACTCAATCCTATTGACTACTTCCTGCTCTTTTGCCAAAACTCTGATGTTTCCCAAGAATCTCAAGCTTGAATTTCTAGTCAAGGTATTAATTAAGCTGGATTGACTTTAAATGTCTATTGAATACAAACTTACATCTGCCTCACGTAACAGCTTTGAAAGGACTGGTCCTGTGATCCTCTACCTTCATCAGTTCTTTGGACCTATTACCTGTTCAGAAAAGTACAAAAAACTTAGAAGGCACAGGTGGATGGTGTTGATGAGTAAGTATCCCAGTTGTCAGGACTCTGCTTCCTGGCAGCTCCTCCCGCACAGGTGCTTCCTGATCTATGCTGCTGATGGTCAGGCTGGGCTGGTGATTGCTGCTTGGCATATTTGAACCCCTGATTCTGGGTATTCTTTTTTCTTTTTTAGCCTCCAACAATCTTGTTCTGTATCTAAATGTTTACTATCCAATCATCTGATTTTTGGTCAGGACTTCAATGGTTCCTTGCTGACAATTTCCAAGGCTGCAGAAAGCTGCCAAGGGGGTCATTAACACAAATCCATAAACATCTGCTGTGATAAGCAGTTTTTGCCGAAGATAGTAAAATTGGAAAGGAGGTAAAGCTGCCCCAAAGAAGTCAAGAGAAGCAGCACTTCATCTGTAAAAGAAATCAAGCTCTGGTGGGAACAAGGACTTTTCCTTCTGTGTTTAGATTGATGGTTCAGCAGTCTGGTGCCTGAGCAATCTCCTGGAAACTGAAGCTGAAGCAGGAGGGATTTGCCTCTGGAAGAAGAAAGATCAGAACTTAATATCTTTTCTGCAAGATGTTCAAGGAAATATAAGAGCATACATACATGCATACTTTACATACCAATCAAGGTGCAGTCATTTATATATGTTGAGGTTTATACAGCTCATCTGCCCATTGCATGCTGCTAAATGTTAGGTGATGATAGTACATAGTGGTCTGCTTCAGTAAATTTGATATCCTTCCTTTTCCTCCTACCTGATAAATCTGTGTGTGCTGAATGCATAGAGATACTTTTGTCTAATCCATGAACTATGTGCTAGGGAAGAAAAGGAAGGATTAGACTAATTTCTAAGTAACTGGGATGTCACTCAACTGAGTACCAGATCAGTGCTCAAGTCATCTCCCCCAGGTGAAAGACAAAGCTTTTTATCCACCCATGTAGCACTCAGTGACTTACTGGAAAAGGAAGTGAATTGGGAGAAAATTCTCTGCAGGTTAAGTTTATTCCCTTAGAGATTAATGAAAAAATTAAAGATCATGGATATCTGAACATGTCCCATGCCCCTCAAATCAGCCTTCTAACTGCACAAGAGATCCTACTCACCTCAGAAATACAGAGATCATGGAGGAGGTAAGACAGGACGAGATAAAAATATGATGGACCACTTTGCAGGCACACTGAACAATTGCCTCATTCAGTACAAGTGGATGTAACTTCAAGCACAAAGTAATGAGAAATTAAGTGATGTGATCTAGGGGAAAGTTAGCTGGCAAATAATTAAAAAAAAAAACTTGTTTCAGAAGACAGCATATTAAAATATTTACCTCTATGGATTACCATTGCTGCTGTTTTCTTTCTGTGTTAAATAAGTATGATAGGAAACCTAGAAAACAGCATCACCTATTTAAAGATACAGTACTTATAGCTGGAATTCTCCATGCAAGATCACTATACTGGAATGGAGGACAGCCCAAATGAAACTTTCCACTCACCTCCAAGTGAGGACATATGAAATAATTTTTTTGGACTCTCGTGTTATTTTTTGCCAAAGATTATATAGAATAATCTATGTAATTACATAGGATATAATTATATAAGCAAAAATATATTCATTCTATAATAATATAGAATACAGAAAAATACAGAAGAAGAATTTGGCCCTAAAAAATTATGAGAATATTACAGAATTCTTTAAGTTAGTCTCTAGTGAGGGATGGCCTCTCCCTGTGGTATAAAGAATCTACTGTCAGTTGTGTACTATTTTGCAGAACTTTTAATCAAAGATTTCCACCATGGAGAATTGTGAGGAGGTGGGATTTTTTTGCTTGCTCACTGCAAAAACATTTCTGTTGCTTCTAAAAATGGGATTAGGGAAAACACATCACTTTGCCCATATTAACTGTGAGTAGGATCCTTTCACTAAGATGTCCTTATGCTCTCATGGCGGGAAACAGCGATTTGAGGCTCGATGTGGCATTGCAGCATTTTCTTTCAGGGATGTTTCTTTTGTCATTATGGCACATTAACTGCCCAGATATGGCCATATTACAAGTTCCTAGAAAATGTCTGTCCTCATATGCTCTTCTCAGAGTTGTCAGGCTGGCTGCTGCCTTCGTGGAAGGGCATGTTTACAGTGAGTATGCTCTAGCTTTCTACAGATGTTCTTCCTGGGTCCTTTGGTACCAAAAATGAGATCAGGCACATCCCCTCTTGCCCTTTCATATCCTTCTCATGTACAAAGGAAAAAAATGCCTCAGTGGAATAAGAGGGAGAAAGAACAAGTCCTAGACTAGGATGGTAAAGAGAAAATGAAGTGGGGTAAGGATCTGAAAGGTTAGACTGTCAGGCCTTGGGGAGACGCTGACTGAGAGAGTAGGGGGGGGTCTGGCATTGAGGACAGAAAGGATGCCTGAGACTTAGTAATGAATTCAGAGGCAGGACGCAGGAGGGCATTCCATCCACATAACCTGGGAGACTAGAACTAGCATGTTAGCTGGGAAGAAGAGGTGTGGAGAGTCTAGTAGAGTTGCCTGACATTAGCTAACCCAGGAGTTTTAAGAAAAAATAGTCTGTGTTCTGTGTAACTAAACATCATCATAACTTGTATAGAGCTGCATTAAGACTGTGGGAATTTGGAGGTCAAATGATGATGCCATTTTTGTCTTGCTTTATTAGACTAATAGAGAAAGGCTGAGATTTTGGTTGGTTCAGTTGGTTTTTTCTTTGTGCAACTTTGAAAGGGAATTTGTCTTTTTTTTTTCCTGACAAGCATAAAAAGAATTCTACTCCTCAAATTGCAAGCATTTATGAGGACTCAGTGAAAGCAAGAGCCTGAAAAGCCTAGGAACACTAACAGTGCTTGCCTTGGAGCATGTGTTACACCCTGCATGATACTAACCACCTAGAGGACTGGTGTACCACAGCACACACAGATACCCTGCAGTGTGGTTGCTTCTGATATTTATACAGCCTAGAAAACACGGAGACTCGAGGGAGAAATGATCACAGAATATAAATACTTTCTGGTAGAATACGGAGCAATGGTCTGAAACTAAGAGAGGAAACATTTAGACTTGCTATTAGAAAAATGTCCTTAATGGTGAGAGCAATTGGGCAGAAGAGCAGATTACAATGAGAAGAGATCAAGGAACTGCTGCTATTTTAGATTACATTAGGCTGAGAATAACAGCAAAAGCCAACAATACCTGTGCAAGCTCACTTTAAGTGTTTCATACTTATAAAAGGTAGGACTTTTAAATACCAACATACAGTTATTATGGATTCTTTTTCTTCTGATTATTTTTCAAAGCAGCAGATACACTACATAATGTTTGTAACCAAAGAAAATGAATTGGGGGAAAACCATAGGAAACTGAAAAAATGCCTGATGAGGTTCTGAAATCTCTTCACCAGAATGAAGATACAGCACGTATACTCATGGTATCTCTTGGTTACCACTTCTGGAAAACTTAGAACAATGTTAAGTACTGTGAACTGAACTACCTGGGAGAGCTAAGCCAGTTAGTGACAGGAGGGATGTGTTCAGCAGTAGCCAAATCATGTGCAATCTCGCTTTTCCACTAGGGTGAAGCTTTGCAGCTCTGAAACCTGACTAATCTGTCATGATGGATGCCTGGAGGAGTGGTCCTATGGGGCAAAAAAAAGACTAGGTGTGTTGTAGCACCAAAGAATATGTTCAACAACTTTGTCATTTGAAGAAGGCAGACCTCAGAAACCTTTGCAACACTAATAGGTTTTCTCCTGTTTGTGTGCAGTTTATTGCCTCTTGCATATGCCTTTGTGTTGAGTCAGAATCTTGGTCATGCACTAACACTAAATTATGACAGTAGTAGTAATAAAAATACTACATAGTTATTACAGTTTTGGCTTACAACATGATCTAAGAGAACTAATTACATTATTTGAAACAAAGAGAGGCAAACATAATACACAGTGCAAGATGTTGCAGAAATAAAATAATAATCTCATAATGTTGCTTTGTTTCTGATTTTTAATAGCAGGCAACATCTGGAATAAGTAAATGTTATCTAGTTTCATGAAGAATTGGAAAGGCTACATACCAAACCCTTTAACAATTGAAAATAATGAATGCCTGTGGAAATATTTTTGAGTTATGACAGAAAGGAAATTTTTATTGTCTGTAGCTACTCATTTGCACTGTTGATACTAAAATTTAAACCATCTTAGCACAAAGTCTCTGAACCAAAAATAAATAATCACTGACTGAGATAAACAGTGAGATGCCTGATTGAATGTAACACCTGATAATGGCATTGGGATGCTTCAAAGCCCCAGCAGATGTTATGGTTCAAAGAGGATGTTCATAAAAATATGTACCTATATATCCTTTGCAAAGTATTTGTGTCTTTAGGCAGCATCTTATATCAATTACTATCCTCTAAAAGAATGATGAGGGGAAAGTAACTATGGAAGTTAATAAGCTGCAAAGGTAGTTCTTGAGCTCAGAATATTTTTCAAGAGTAATGTTTCACTGAAGACATGATGATCCAAAGTGCCTCAACTTTTTGTTACATGAAATATATGACGGCACAGGTACTTCAACTGTGTGTCACACCAAGCACAGGAGACTTTTATTTAGCCTTCACCATCCATTGATTACCTGCCATATGTTCTGTGGCCTGAGCTGACCTATTCATTTTTATAGTTTAAAAATACATTTAGGGCACACATTTTAGAAAAGATTTTGTTATTGTTAAGACTGTATGCTTAATTATGCTATCACAAGTGATATAACAAACCCAGTGAGGATTTCAGCATCACCACACAAAAATAAACCTATACCTATGTCATGTAGTCTTGAAAGATTAATTGATAAAGAAGCAAAATTAGCTTCTTCTTATCTAGACTGCCCCTATTTTTATTTTGAGGAGTAGGGCGTTTTTAAAAGCCATTTAAAAGATCTGCTCCATTACACTGTGGCTTTGCAATAAAATCTCAGTGTGGGACACAGGAACAGCTGTGCTATCTCAGAAGTATCTTAGTAAACCTAAAATTGCCTCACACAATTTTTTTTCCCTTTGTCAGAAACTTGGATAATGTGACTGAAAGCTGTTTGATTTTTCTTTTTGTTTTCTGAAAGCTCTTAGAAAAATACTTCATCTCTTCATTTTTATCTGTGGGATAAACTTCAAAATATGTACTTAAGTATCCAATTTTCCATCAAAACAATTTTATCTGTACACTTCTGATAAACCTAGTTTAGAACCACAAACAATCATATTTTCCATGAACCAGAAGGGGACCAAGGTAGTATTTCTATTTGCAAGGGCAGAACTCTGCTAGTGAGGAGTCAAACCTTTCTTTCAGCTTCTCCCTTCTTGCCTTTTCTTTGTGACTGGGAATCTGTATGCAGCACTGGTCTGCACAGGAAGCAAAATACTTTGGTTTGTGCCATTGCGAAAAAAGCATAAGGAAAACATGGTAAATCAACACCTCATCTTTTGATTCCTTCTTAATAAATAAGCACTCTTACCCCTCACAAGTAAGGTTTAGACACATCACAAATGTAGATAGAAGATGGTGAGAGATTGCTCTGGCTCAGTTACTGGAGCCAGATGCAGCTCTCAGAAGAGAGCCGGTAAGTAGCAGATTTTCTAACAAAGTGAGTAAGTCCACAAAATGTGCCAGACCACAGGACAGGCTTTGGGTATAGATAAGAGGGCACAGACTGGGTAATATCTGCCTTAACTCTTGAATGGGAGTGACAGAATTAGTTGAAATACCGGCAGTGGTCCATCAGCTACAGGGACTGAATCCTATTGGCTCTGCTTAACCAACGGAATTCAAGGAGGGGTGTCTTGGCCACACATCTGAGAAGGGAGGAAGGGTGTAACCTTGTGCTCTACAGAGTTGTGTACCGCATAAAATTGAATTATGATAACATAAACCATAAGAACAAATAATTCTTGCAAAATAGTGTCTTCAGGATAGCAGGACTGCAACTGCAACAAGGCGGGTACAGTCCACAGTGTCTTGTGAATGTTACATCGACTTCATCTAGAACAAGATATTTTAAAAATTTTTCCTCATAAAATGCATATGTAGTTTTAAACAAGTTCATTCACAGGGCAAATTTAAGAAGAATATAAGCAAATGTCTGCAGTACACTGAAACTCTAAAAATAATAATAATACAAAATTCAGCGCTGCAAAGCTGTTTCCTGCCTCCTGGGACCCAAACACTGAAGAATCGTTGATTGCCAGATATGTGCAGCAACATGATGAGACTGGCGCTTTGGGGCTACATCTCTTTGTGGAACTGCATTAAAAAGAGCAAGGGGGTTATTTTGTCTTTTAGAGCAATTACTATTTTTGTCGTGGCTTTATAAGATCAAGATTAACACTTACAGAGCATATACATGTGTGTTCATTACTACCACCATAACAAAAAATGTTTCTGAAATACGCAGTTGAAAAACCCCTTTTTTGATTATTTGTGGCATTTTTACATTACTTGGAAAAAAACCCTACTCTTAGAAAATAAAATCTTAGTTTACAAAAGAAGATGTTTGCACATCATGGAAGAAATCTGCTTTGAACATCCTCAATCATTTTGTAAGTGACAAAGAGAAGCCATAATCTTTGAGCAAATGAAATGCAGGAGGCTCTTCTGGTGATGGTTTCTCAGAGCAGCCTAAATTTGAAAGAGCAGCATTCTTCATCTTCAGTTTCTTAAATCATCAAGGAAGACCTCAGCACTGTCCTGAAACAGACAAGAATGCAATATGTTTGGGTTCTTTCTACTTTTTGCCATTTATTTACTACCAAATCATCAGTTCATGGGAACCTGTTGTTAAGAGATAGGATTGCATGGATGGAAGGCTAGAATCCTCGTGTCCTCTTTCCCTTCTTGAGAGTGTGCAGCCCTGCAGGATTCGAATCTACTCATGGGTCCCATTTGCCCTGAATGCACAGCACACTTGCTCCAGAGTATGATTTCAAGACTCCATGTCTTTTGGTCAATCAGTAGTGTAGCATTTCTAGTCTTGTGGCTGACTGGATAAGACAAATGTCACATGAGTTTAGCTCAGTCTTAACTATTTGTTGAGAGAAGGAAGTGTGGACAATTTTCCCTGTTTGCTACTTCTTCAATGCAGTACAGAATGGGCATTACCTATGCCAAAGTTCTCCATGAATCTGAGGCAGGAAAGAAATGAAAATACCATAATCACCCCTTTGGAAATGCTGGAAGATTTAGACGGAATAATTACTGAAGCTGGAATTTAGCCAGAATGCTGAGTCTGAACACATTTCTGTTCCAAATACTACTGTGGATCCTTTCCTGACTGCATGGGGCCAGAACCTGATTTTTTGCATGTGTTATAGCAAGCTGCCATCTCCTTTCATCCTTGTCCTAAATTAAGAACGACATATTACATCCAAATCATAGACCTGCATTATCAACAGCTCATAGAACAGTCTTCAACATAATCAGTGTAAGTAATTTACCAGATAAAAGAATGTTAATAGCAAGTACAGTATAATTTATGTGGACACAAATTGTACCTATCTTTCAGAAGAAGAAAGGCACTGCTGCGTAGAAAGAGTGGATCAAGAGCAAGGTCAAGTGTAAGCACTTCTGTTTAACATGCACAGCCTGAAAACAGCAGGAAGAGCTTTCAAAGACAGATGGAAATTATACCAAATAAAGTTATTATAAATAATTGCTGTTTTTATGCTCCTAGTGGGTTTGATATGAGAGGCAGTTATAAATTGAAGACCTACTCTTTAGAATGCATTTGATGAAGACTTCATTTCATCAAAAGGGTTGAAAGTTTACAACTTGTAATACTAAAAGGAAGTGGACACTTTAGTTAGCTAAGTTTCTTAGCTAGTGTGTGTAGATATAAATGAAACACTGGTACAGGAGATTTTGTACACAGTCCTTGCATCTCAGTTGTACGTGTCTTAAAAGCAAACACAGGTGAAATTTTGCCTTTGGATTTATGGAGCATCTTCTCTTCCTGAAACTACCAGTGCCTAAAATGTACTAGGAATGGACTAGACTGTGAAAATTAAGTATTTTCTTGATGTGTACCAAGGCTTGAGATTTGTTAGCTGCACAAGATATCACATTTGGCCTATTTTTTTTTTCTCTCCTCTTTATAACTCTATGTCATAAGATTAAAGGAAAACATTCAGAACTATCATGCTGTATGTTCACAGTATCTAACAACAAAACTTCCACTTCTCAAGGAACCTGCTCTTTGCATCATGAGGGGTTTCCCAAATCTACTTGTTCGGAAAGGGAAGAAGCCTCAGGCTCTTCACTCTTGTGGTAGAACATGGACTTTCTGAAGCACAGGAGAAAATGGCACCTTTTTAACTGGCTTTCAGAAGGTTCCTTGGGCGAGACACAGTTTCTAATTGATCTGAGAAATGGTTATTAAGAGTTGAAACTGCACTCTGTGTTGCATGGAGGTCACCTCAAAAATGTGTTGTCTACCATTCTGAAAACCTTCATACTTCAGAGATCCCCTATGCAATACGGTGGATGGGGCAGATTTCTGTCTTATGAAGTTCCATATTTTTGAGCAAGGTAAATAAATCTGGAATAAGTTGGCAGACAGATGACTTTCCAGACAATATACTAGACTAGGGCTGAGGCAAAGTGAATTTTTCACTGGATTTCCCATAGACATTTTTAGTTCATTACTGTTCAGTTCTGGTCCTATGTCATTATGCTGTGGAAAGATTCCAGCTCCATCCCCAAATTTACTTGGGAAAAGTAGGGAATAAATGAGGCCAGATGTGTCACACTGATAGTACTTTATCAGCACATATCAGCACATTTGCTTCTGGGTATATACTAATTTTCACTCCATTTTGTTCACCTTCTTGAGTCAGCCCTGTGTCCAAAGGCCTGTGTCTCAGGCTTGTACCTTGGGAGCTTTGCACAGCTGATAACATAACTCATCTGGTCAATTCTCCTAAGTCTATCCAGACTTTTAGTCATGCTCAGACCAGCAGTGAGGGTAAAGTGGTTTTAGCAGGTGGAGGAACAATAAGAGATGTCAGCGCTCTGCAGCATTTCTGATCCCAGAAACATTGCTGGTGATATAGGGATGCTTTAGCTGATGTCTTTTTCTTGAAGTACATGCCATGGCATGTAACAAAGGCAAACTTTCCAAACTTCATAGACAGAACAGGAATCTCAGTCACAGTACAGCTGACATATGGCTATACACACATATATATAAACACACTCACATCTATACTGAACAAAGATAACTGAATGGAAGTCAGCTATCCACGAAGTCCCCTTGTAGTTAGGTCATGATACAAGCTCTGTTTTTCACTGCCCTCGGTTGTGTTCTTGCCTGAGCTCACTGCCAAAAACTTTTCATGCTGTACCCACGGCAAGGAAGCAAAGAAGACAGCAGAAAGGGTCCTTGCTGTAAAGACACGAGAAGCTGACCAGAGTGACTGAGGAGACATTAAATTTCAAATACTCACACGCACCCCATTCACCTCACAGTTAATGTCTATGGATCTACAAAGCCTAAGGCTACAGGCCCATTCTGAACTCAGTCTTTTATGTACCCCTGCACTTACATTGTTCAAGTTTCAGAAAGGGCAAAAGGATACATTTCTCCTCTCATCAGTGATGCTTCCATCTCAGCAGTCTTCAAATTAGAATCCTGTAATAAAATCCATTTTTTGTTCTGTTAGAGACCTTGTTGCACATTACTAGTAAATAGGGAAATGCAGTGTAAAACATTCATTTCTATTTTCCAGAAGAAACATCTTTGGTCTTAAAACAAAGTTACATTTATTTTCTTGAAAATGTCATATGACATTTGCAGGGTACCCTCTCTTTTTTCTCATACTGATCAACTTGCATCTTTCCAGAAACCAAACTGAATGCAACTTTAGATTACACATGCTTCCTAGAAGATCAATATTTAATAGCAATGTGTATAATAATAAATTTCGTAGAGAAAAAGGAATAAGCCTATGGTCTCGGCAGGACAGTCATTATGAGTCAGTCCTAATCCCAACTGAGTCTGCTTGTGGGCAAATCATTTTAATTTGTATTGCCATACTACACCAGAGGTCTGTGAAATTATTTTCAAGCACCTCTCTCATGGCCTGCAAACAGATCACTCAGATCTTTCCTTGCTTTAAATGAAAAAAAAGAAAGAAAAAAAAAAAAAAAAAAAATCAAGAGGATAGGAAAAAAGAGCATATAATCCCCTCCAAAACGTCCATCTTCAGCATCAAGAGAAAATACCTGTCTTGTGGCATTGACAGAATTCACAGAAGAGAGTGTGGCTTTTCTTCTTTTTTTAAACAGGAAACTTAGGGGAGAAGAACACTTCACTAAGACTCCCACTTTTCTGAAGAGCTTCTTCCTTACCCTGCTTTCCTCTTGCCGACAACCTTCTGACTCAAAGGTGCAATGCACATCTCTCTCTCCGTCTTTCCTTTCTTTTCAGCCTTCAAAAATGAATTAATGAAATTTCCCTGCAGTCTGTACAAGAAATGGGCTCTTTTAGATTCCTTTAATAGAAAATTTATTTGCGGGTTAGAAAAATCTTTCTTTTTATGAGAAGGCTAAAAAATGGCAAGCCACAGCTGTCTGTCCAATCATAATTACTGTTGCATGTAGAGACTGCAAAAGAAATTCATGCTGTTCATTCCCTCAACTGTTTGTTTCAATCTTGTTTTTTCTGTTGGATTGTTGCATCTTGCACCTGTAATTCTGGTTATATAATTATTTTCACTAACATCATGGACTATGACTCCATGCCTCTGGAATCCAAGAAATTAAATCCTGACGACTTCAATCTAAATGCATTTCAGACCTTAGGTACTATTTTAAAACAATGGACTAAAAATTGATATAGTCACAGCCAGTTTTTGTGGATAACCTATTTACTCTGCTATATGAAGTACATATTTCTTTTCAGTTTTAAGGCTCTTCACAACAACATTATCTACTTTCAAAACCCACTGTGTTTGGCTACCAGTTCTTCCAGATTTAGACAAGTTAGAATCAGATAAGGATATTGGAAGTTGCAGGTAAATCATGTTTGTAGACTGATTGGTCTTTATCCTAGTACTTTGGAGACAAAATTGATTTTCTTTATCCAGTATTATTGAGGGCAATCCCGGTTTCAGTTTGCTTTGTGGAAGAAAGCCGACCCTTCTTAGTTCTGAAAAGAATCAATGAATTTTTTTTCCATTTATGGGAAATTTCCCAAGGAATGGGAGAAAATGTTTGCAAATAATAGAAATAGACAAAACCCACTGGAATTACCTGTTGATTAGTGATGGGAAACAATCTCTCAGTGACAAAAAAGGAGTTGAGCAGGAACAGATTGCTGCTCACTGCAGTACTGGGGAAGAAGGTAGAGGAAGGACACAGAAAGAAAGAAGACACTGAAAGTGATGAGGTGGGAAAATTATATCTTCAGCTCATGCTGAGTTGATCTGAAAGTAGCTGACATTCCCAGTACCAGAAAAAGGGTATGGTAACAGTCATGAGGCTGAGAATGTGCCAAGGATAACTGCATGAGCTTCTACAAGGCAAAGCATCCCAACAAGCCCATGCAACCCTACAGCCTTTGAGAAGAGTGGCTTGAGAGTTGCTCAGTGGAAAGGGGCTTAGGGGTGCTGGTAAACAGTGGCTGAACACGAACCAGCCTGTGCCCAGACGGCCAAGAAGGCTTATGGCATCCTGGCCTGTATCTGGAATAGAGTGGTCAGCAGAACCAGGGCAGTGATTGCCGCCCTGTACACTGGTGGGGCCACATCTCAAATCCTGCGTCAAGTTCTGGGCCTCTCACTGCAAGAAGGACATTGTAGTGTTGGACCGTGTCCAGAGAAGGGAAACAGAGCTGGTGAAGGGTCTGGCGCACAAGTCCTGTGAGGAGTGGCTGAGGAAGCCTACAACTTCTACAACTACCTGGAAGGAGTGAAGTAGGGGTCAGCTTCTTCTGCCATGTCTCAAGTGAGAGGACAAGAGGAAATGGCCCTCAGTTGTGCCAGGGGAGGTTCAGATTAGATATCAGAAAAAAAGTTCTCACTGAAAGTGTGATTAGGCTCTGGAAAAAGTTGCCCAGGAGGGTGGTGGAGTCACTGTCTCTGGAAGTATTCAAGAGCTGTCTGGATGTGGCACTTGGTGATATGATTTAGGGGTGACTATGGTAGTGTTGTGTCACTGTTGTACCAGGGACAGTGAGAAAAGTGGCATAGACTCCAGTCGAGAGGAAGGGGATTTTTTTATTAATTTCCAAACTTGTTTATATAACCTGGTTCACTTGAATGGCTTAAGGTTATTGGTCCTTTGACCATCTACCTCTTAGAATGATTGGTTAAACCCTACAACACCCATTTGAAAATATTTCTCCAGTCAGTAACATAACAAACTGCATAACAAACTGCAGCTGCAAGATGAAAGGTATTGGTTTACAAAAACCTCTCACTGTTCCCAGCTAGCGTGCATGTGAAAGCAAGACTTCCACACGGATGCTGGCAGAAAGCTGGAAAATTTCTCTGCGATCAAGCTTTCAGTATCCACAGTGTCGGGATGACAGTCAAGCTAGATGATCTTGAAGGTCCCTTCAAACCTTGATGATTCTGTGAAAATAATTTTTCCTATATGGATAAAAGATACAAGAAAAACCAGTATCAAAGAGAAGATGTTTAGGTTCTAACAGAAACCAGATCTGATTGGCTAAAATGTCTGAGAAAAAACAGGTTTCAGAAGCAAGTCTGAGGCAAATAAATTTTTTTTTATTATTAGCCTAAGCTGATGGTTGGGACTGACAGAGAGAGATATCAGAGAAAGAGGAGATTTCAAGTAATTTCTGACTTCTGAAGGAAACGCTTTACAAGACACTAAGAATTTTGTCACTTATCGTCTGGGAAAGTTTTCCTTCATCTACTCCTTTACAACTCCCAGAACGAAGACCCCCCTAAACCCACATGAAGCTTTTGGTCACTATTGTATCAGAAACTGCAAAAGGAAATCAGATCCAAGCAAGTCTGATACCAGCAATCACAACTGGATACTTGAGTTTACACTTGGGCCTTGTTTGTCCTTCCACGACCTTTTCAGAAGCTCTGAAACAATACAAAATTTGTAATTAATCCATGGGAGTATTTTTCTTTCAGTTTCAAGACCTAGTTAAAGCAGCTGTATTTATTTACCTGAAATATCAACAGCATGGATTTGAAAAAAGAAACCCACTGAGAACACTCAAAAAGAAAAAAGGGTCCTTTGAAAGTGCTGGTGTGTTTTGCTGTTAATTTTGCACCACAGATCATGGGTTTATTTTATTGGATATTCTCTCATTTTAAGAGAAGATCAGAAGTTGGTAATCCATCTTAAAAGTTGTGAGTCCATGGGAGTTTTTTTTCTCCAATTAGAAATTGAAATCTAGCATTGAATTTACATACACTAACAGCATGAAAAAAAGTACCTCAGAAGCTAACTAGAAATTAAAAGGCATGGGATTTTGAAATGTATATTGAAGCAATTTTTAAGTTAGAGGTTAACTTAACTGAAGAGACACTGTAAAAAATTACTAGATGGTTCTCAGTGAAAAGTTGTTGTGAAGATGCGGTAAAATAATGAACATTGTACTTACCATTTTCTCCTTTTGTTTCTTCACAATCAACACTTAATATCTTAAGTGAAAGCATGACATATTTCTATCAGAAGTCACCAAGGTTTACCTTTGTTTCTAAACCAATTTTACTTAAGTACTTTAGGATTTGCACTTTTTCTGCCTCAAGTGTTGCCAAGCAAATTGGAGAAAATGCCCTTTCAGCCAGACCTGTTACTAGAGATGTATCTCTAGTAAAATCCAAAATACAACATATTTTGGATGATACAGTATTTTTCTGACATAATTGGAGAAGATAGTGCTTGGATTTTATTCTGAACGACTGACTTGGTGGAATACAGGTGAGGGTGACACAGGACTGGAGTGAAGCCAGGGCTGTGGGATGCATATTTTGGTAAGGATGGACTACAAAAGAAGGAATAGAGATTTGGCAGCCCATAAATCCTGCAGGGCTGCGGAGAGATGACATTTACCAAAGAAAAGACCTTGAAAGAAGGTCTGAAAGAAAAGTTACAGCTGGGAGCACAATAAATTGACAAACACTGAATGTTGTGAATATTAAAAATAAAATGCGTACAAATAGAATTTTCTTCTAGCTATGTAGACAATAATATTTTTTAATATGTGAACAGCATTTTGTTGCCAGTGTTTTTATAGTATAGTAATATTTTATATGATTACTTTTATTTCTTGTTGCTGTTTTTAAACTCATTTATTTTGGTGTATAGCTGAATTGCATGTGGCTTCATTGTCTGAAGTGATTTTTTAAAACAAGGATCCTTTCACAGAAAACAGTGTCTCCAATTTTGTTCTTTCGCAGAGCAGAGTAACATTTTGTTACATTCTACTGATACAGATTGAAGATATGAGGGCACTGCTATTAGAATTATTAAAACTGCTAACTGTGGCTGGTTTAGTTCCCTCTATTTGTATTTGTTTTGCTCCCTTTCTCTGACAGTGTGAGAATTTATTTGGTGTAGTTTTCCTTGCTGCCCTCAGCTCTTCCTACAAGCAAAACCATAATCTTCCTGTGTTACTGTGCTTAGGTCTTGCCAGTGATTTTTTTTTTAAGCCTCTAGGTGTTTTGGACCAATTTACAATTTGATGAAAATTTGAAGACAGATACAAAGCAGGTTCACCACTGATGAAAAAGGTTACACAATTAAAATAAAAATACAAGGAGGTTTGAAGGATAAGACAAGAAAATACCTAGTATATAAGTAATGTAAATTTTGTACCATGTAACATTACATGAGGCTTACTGAAACTTTTTCTTTTGTTTTATATTCAATGATTTTAGTATCACTTCCACAGATTTACTCTAGTATAAATGATTTTATAACTTGTCTTTGAGAAGGATAGCAAAGAATGAATTAACTTCAAACTGCCGTTCATTTCCCCTGTTACCGTAGCCCAGACTGGATACATAACCAGGATTAGGAGGGAGGAAGGACTTAACCTTGAACATTTACAACAGAAGTAGAATGGTAACAAAAGTATAAATTATTATTAAATGCCCTCTGGGGATATCTGGCAGAACTCATTACAGATAGGTTCTGCACCTGTAGTAGATACATGCAACAAATGCAAAACAGTTTCCATGCCAGCTCATTCCTAGTCAAACCAAGAGTTCACAAGATCCATAAATTGTAGGTTCTGGATCTCTGCCACTTGTTAGAAATGCAAAAAACATGCAAAAAAGAAGCACAGAAAGGATGATACAGAAAGTTTATTTCAGAGTGGTGCTATATTTACTTATAACAAACGCATGTTATCATGATATTTAAGTTACAAATGTTACTTAGGCAGTACTTAACATTGAAATCAATCCCTGAAATAAAAAGCTTTTTTCATAAAGCAAAACAACACCTGCCTGAAATGCCTGAATACCAAAATCTGGATCAAAAGCAAGTTTATTCTGTGACCTTTCAGTATTTCTAAATAGGAAAGGAAATAATATTTTGAAAATGCAGGGACATTTTCTAAAGGCATCTTGAAAAGTCAATACATAACATACACCAAAGTCTCAATTTTGCATGATGAAAACTTTAACATAAATGTTTAGAATTTTCTTTAAAAAACAAAAAACCAGATTACATCATAATCTAGAGGTAGAACTGAATGATAATACATGCTACACAATCAAAGATCCTGCACTTAAGAGCTTCTACCATTTTATGAAAATAGTGGTGCAAAAAGGCAATTAGTTATCAAGAAGGTGAAATCATGATAGATTTCCAGCAACTGTCTTAGCTGCAAGCTTTAAACATATATTTGAAGTAATCAAAACAGCATGTATTTAAAATGATAAATAATCCATTTTGTCACTCTCTTGACCATTGGTTTCCTAAAAAACTAAATTTCCTCTTCTTAGAAGGCTTTGTGTTTGAAATCTTCTCTGTAGACAAGTAATAGTGAAGGATTTCTTTCTTAAAACCTTTAAGTAGTCATAAACAAAATAATGCTTTATAGAATACATGAGACTCAGTAAGAAATTAAGACTCTAAAGGCATTTATAGTTCCTAATGATTGTCTCATGCTGGGTCCTTTACAAATCTGACAATAATAAACCTTTCATTATACGTGCTCGATCATGTATTTTTCCATACATATGGAATTTACAAACACACACATGTAATAGACTAACATTAGAGATAGTTACAGGCCAAACAACCTGTTAAATCACCAATAATATAACCAAACAACCAGAACCAAAGTTCTGCACAGACAAGAAAATTAATCTTAGGTTACTAACTTGTGAATGAAGTGCTTTCTGTTCAGTTCAAAAACTGCTCTTCCAGGGGCTTAAATCAATTAATAAACTGAAAGCAACAGCTTTAATTCTCGTGGCATCAGTGACCTGCAGTAACTTCCATAGCCACATGAGAATTCTGAATGTATAGTTGTTAATATTAAAGTTTAAAATTTTAAAGCTGGGAGATGCACAGAATTGCAGTAACAACAGTCATGAAAGCACCTAGGACTCGCATAATTATTACCCTGAAACTCAGGGGTGTGTTTAATTATTCCAACACATAAATTACAGCCGTCACTGCAGAGCAGGCAGGAGACAGGCAGTACCATACAGGCATCACAAACTGCTATGCAGTGGATGCAACAGCAACGTGCCCTTCCAGCAGAGTCACCCACCCACACCTTGGGCTTTATTACTAACTGTGTAGAAGTCACCCACAAGAGGGAAGTGACCCTTCTCCTCTGTCTGGTACCTGTAGGACCTTATCTGGGTTACCATGTCCAGTTGTGAGGAGCCAATTTTGTTTTGATTTGTCTCAACACTGCTTGTCAGAGGCATGTGGAGGAGGGGTTGCACATGTGCCACCTGCAGAAGGCAGCTAGAAGATGGAGGAAAGCCTTGTCTCTGAGGAGACTACCTGGCAAACATTTCACCTCACACGGGACAAGCAGTCAGCAGGGGAACACCAAAGACACTGTACCCTTCAGAGACATTCTCCAATCAGACGGCAAAAGGTCTCCACCAATGGACTGCAGTGGAACATTGGACCGGGCCACTGGTCTCCTGTCAGAAGGCAGACTTTTGGCTTTGGAGTTTTTGAGTCTTGTTTTCTGGGGGCTCGCTGCTGCTCGCTACTGCTTGCTGCTGTTCATTTGTTGGCTCGCTTGTTCCCTCCTTTGACCTGGCCCCACCCTGCCTTTTGGCTCTCCTGCCCTTGCTGGCTCTTGCTGGCCCTTGCACCTGTCCTGCCTCCCTGTCTCCCTGATCACTGCCCTGCCGCTTCGCCCCCGCATCCCTACCTGGGCTCCGATCAGTGCCCTGCCCTGCCGCCCCGATCCAATCTGTCGCTGTGATCCTCTCTGCAACCCTGTCCATGGTCATTCTGAAGTGAGTCTAGGCAAGGATGACCAAGATGGCCAGGGTGCTGAAGAATATGATGTATTAGGAGAGGTTGAGAGCTCAGCCTGCACAGCTCGGAGTAGAAAAAGTTAAGAAGAAACTTTGTGTCTGAATAAAACTACTTGATGGCACAATACCAAGAAGATGGAGCCCAGACTTTTCTCAGAGATGGATGGTTATGGCTGATCCTGTGTTTCCCAAGTTGGAACACAGGAAACTTTGAGTACTTATTAGCAATTTGTTTATCACAAGATAAACACTGCAACAGGTAGCCCAGAGAAGTTATGGAAACTCTGTGCTGTCCTTGGAAGTGTTCAGTACTTCACTGCACATGGCCCTGAACAACCTGATATTAAAAGTAATGTCTTGGAGCAGGGGCGTGGTCGAGGTGGCGTCTAGACATCTCTTTCAACCTAAATTACAATTCTGTGATTCTACTGGTGAACTGATTCTGATACCATGAACATTACAAGGATTAACAGAGTTAAAAAGTGAAATAAATCTTTCCCCTTTTTGTCATTTCCAAATGTGACCCTTTGAATACCCAGCAAAGTCCTGTCACATAGAAATGCCCAGCATAGATATTTTTCCCTTCTATTCCTATATGAGCCTTCTGTGTAATTGTTCCCATCTCCTGGTTCAACTTTGAGTGTTCTGTGCCTGTTGGTGAATTCAGTATCCAGATAATACTCTTAAAGTCATAATTCTACTCAGAAATTTGCACTTGGAAAAATTGCCAGCGCTCCATAACCTTCACTCCAGCAGATAGGAGCATACTTCATTGTAAGCTGTGTATTGTGGTGCCTCCGTAATGACCATCCTTCCCTTGGTCGAAGGTAGAAGGTACACTGTAAGGTGCAGCAACACTTTGGTCTTCAGTGTCTGGGTCATAAGAGCAACTTCGTTTAGCAATAGGCATTGAGAAAAAAAGAAAATCATTTTCTTTCTCCTCTTGTGGAAAGTCTTCTATATTTGTAATGGTGTTAGGCCTTTTGCTCCCCCACAGCATCTGATTCCATGGGAATACCGACAGATAACATCCTACAGTAGGTCTATAAACACACCTATCTTCAGGCTTTTGCTGGTGGTGACTTGTGTATCAATCCTGTGAGGTCCCACAGACTAGTTCATCATCCCTGACATACAGGGATATATGTATGACCCTGAGACAATACCTGTCTCTGTTTAATGGCTGGAGAGCATCACTTGCAGATATGGTACTTCAGAAGCTGAATAATGATGGAATCACAGAACAGGTCAGGTTGGAAGGGACCACAGGGGGTCATTTGGTTCAACTTCCCTGCTCAGGTAGGGTCACCCTAGAGCCTATGGCACAGCACTGCGTCCAGACGGTTCTTGAGTATCTCCAGTAAGGGAGACTCCACACCCTCTCTGGGCAACCGCACAGGAGAGGTCTTCCTCATGTTCAGGTGGAACTTCCTGTGCATCAGCTCCTGCCCGTTGCCTCTTGTCCGGCAGCACGGAGCAGAGCCCGGCTCCCTCCTCTCCGATCCCGCCGTCGGAGCCCTGAGCTCCGCCAGCCCCGCGGAGCCTGTGGGGAGCACGCGCCCACCGGCCCCGCGCGCTGCCCGCGCCCCACCGCCCCGTGTTTACCCCGAGCCCCCGCCCCTCCTGACGTCACTGGGCGTCGGCCGTGACGTCACTTGCCCGGGCGGTGCCCGGCGGGTGGTGGGGGGGGCGCCCCCAAGATGGCGGACCAGATCCCGCTGCGCCCGGTGCCGCGCAGCGCCCAGCGCAGGGCGGCCTATTACAGCAGCGCCGCCGCGGCGCAGCGGCACAGCAGGTACGGACAGGGCCGGCACGGCGGCTTCTGCCCTCCTCCTTCCCCTCTCCTTCTTCTGTCCCCAGCCACGGGCGGGGCGGCGTGCGCCCCTCGCCCAGCCCCGCTGCCCTGCGGGGCTCCGGGAGCGCCCGCCCGCTCCGGGGGGAGGGCGGGAAGGGGTGGCGGCCCCGCCGTGGATGGCGGAGGGGGGTGTCGGCTGCCGCTGGCTCCCGCAGGCCTCCGCGGCTGTGGCCGCCTCTCCTTGGCCGCTGTTCCCGTGTCCCGGCGGCGGGGCTGGGGCCGGGACGGGTTGTGGTGGCGGCGGGAGGATGCGCAGGGCGCCCTCGGCCCGGCTGCTCCCGGTGCCGGCCCCGCGCCCGCGGGTGCGGCCTTCGATCGCCCGGCCCCGCCACCCGCAACTCCGCGCAACTCGGGTCCCTTGCCAGGAGTTCACTTAGGAGCGGGATTCCCGCGGCGGGGGGCTTGTTTGGGCGTCCTTAGGAAATATGTTGCGAGCTAGTTGTTGGGTGCTAGCCCGGACACCATTCCTGAGTGTGGGAATTAAAATAACTTCAAATTTCCTGAAAGATATACTATTGGGCTTAAGCAATTTGGAAAAGATGGTTTAAAGGACTGCCATCGAATTGTTTCCAGGCAAAAATTGAATGTTTCTTTGCTTCCCATTATTCTAGATTTATTCTAAGTATACTATTGTTTTGAGCAAGGAAAAACTTTGCTCCATAATTTTGGTATCTCCACTGGATAACCCTCTTACAATGGATGATGTGATTATACTTACTGGTTTGAGGTTTCTTTCCTCTTTTTGTTCTTGTAGAGCATTGGCTGTGGATACAAGGACTGGAGGGAGCAGTTGTAGGATCTGAAGTAAATGGACTTGCTAAGAACAGAATAGTTGGTGCTGTTGTTCTAGTTCAAATACAGTGATAAATCTGTTTCATAATGAATAAAATGTATTTCCTTCTTTGTCTGGATGGGATAACTAACAAGAAAGGTTAAAGTTTAAAGGTGTGCAAAATAGGTTAGGCTTACATTATGTTGTCTTGATTCTTAAACTGGACAAAGGTTTTTTTATGAACCTTCACAAGTTTGTAGGACTGTCTGCCATAGTAGTAGGTTTTCCCATCTCACCAATTAATACTTGAATATCTGACAATTTGTAGTAGGTTTGTCCTCTGTCTTGAGGTAGGGCAGTGTTACCATCATTATCCCTATTCCTTAGAGAATTGAATCAGAGAAAGCTCTCACTGAAATTTGTTTTTCGGTAGGTGCTGTGCTCAGGAATAAAAAGGAGGATTAGATAGGCATAAACTTAGTCCAGACTGTAAAAGGTACTGGGAGTTCTGTTGTAGGTTAACCAGGAGTGTTTTGGTGATTTGAAAAATGCTTTAGATGTGATGGATTGAGTCCCTAAGTCACACGGTTACACAGGTTTATTGAAGGTGTCATTGTGGTTCTTTATACAAACTGTTTAATCGTGGCTTTATAAACAGATTTGGCAAGCTGTAGCAACTAGCAAGGAACTACCAACTCATTACAAATTTGCTTCTTGCTCTCTGTCTTTGATCAACATTGCCCTCCAAAGATTGTGGGTTACATTCCTTCTAGTTTAGATGACATCTTTCAGAGTTACGGTCTTTCATAATCTGTGTGATTATGACTTAATTATGAATTAATAATTATGAATTAATTATGACATAACTTACTGATCCTCCACAAAAGTGATTATTTATCTTTTTCATTACTTTGTGCAACTTTTGGTAGGTATATAAAAGCTTTAAAAATTGACAGGCTCATTTTTTGCATTTCTTTATTTTTGATCACTTGATTAATAAATTGCTCATTTGAGCTCTGAGAGTTAGAATACTTACACTAGCCTCTTCACTCACTTTATTTGTTTTATTTTTGATAATGTGAGTTGAGTAGGTTGGTCACTCTCCTTCAAGAATACCTTGCCTTGGCATTATGAGAGCACCTCTGGGAGGTGTCCTATGGACCTGTAACAAAACATGGGAATGCTTGCGTAGAGTCTACCACAGCTGTCTTGTGTAGAGTCTAAGGGGAAGTACAGCAGTGCAGATAGCCGACTTGTAAGTCTTATGGCTCTAAGCTTGTAATTGAACTACCACTTCTATGCCTTTATTAATGATTCATCATGCTTTTCTAATCTTTATCTTCAGCACAGACTCTGAAGAAGCCTTGCATTCCTGTGGAAACTGCAGCAAAGGTCCTGATGTCAGATACTTATGAGAGTGTTGAAGTGAAGTCACTGAGGTCTCTGATATGCAGAAACCTATCATGTGCATGTATGCTTGAGGATTTTGCCTGAAAGGGTGTAATCATCTTGGCATCAGCATATCTCTGAAGATGTCTAGAAACAAACACCCCTTGAAATACACTAGAGTTGGTATATGGGGTTTAATCCAGTGCTGTTGTTTCTGGACCTTCAAGAGTCTTTGATGTGCTGTGATTTATTTCTTCAGTGAAGAATTTACAGTCTTTTGGAAGTCTTATACACACGTCCTTAACTTAAGTGTGGTAGTGTTTTTCATTCCAGTTGATTGTCCTGCTGCTGGGCAACATCAGTTAATACAACTCATCAGTTGCTAACCTTTATTGGCCTCGCAGCTAATTTATAGGATGACTTCTTTTGCTTGAGCTAAGCAGTCTGTAGGAGTCTTTGCCAGTGTTGCTATAGTTTGCTTTGCAGTAAGGACAAAGACTTTCATACTCAGGGTTTGCCTGGAGTGCGCTTTGTGCTTTTGAGATTTATTTAGACAGACTGCGCATATTTTAAAGCTGGAATATGTTTTCCCACACACACCTAAAGAAACTTCAACAATATGCACACTTCTGTATAAAATTGTAGCCAGCTAAGAATCGTGAAATGTCCTGGGTTGTACTTTATATATAAATAAACATGACAATACTAATGTATTTTATATATTCATACTGTATATGTTAAGGTGTGTTTAAAAAAAAATTAAAAATACATATTAAATGTTACCTATGGTTCAATGAACACATGCACGTTCTGCTTTTATTTCTGATGCTTAAGGGCAACTTACTACTTTTGCAGTAGAAATTGAGTTTTTATATTTTCTGTCATCTTTCTCTATCTCAGATGGACAGAGAACTGTTCATGTGCTGCCGTTAGCAATTAGGGAAATCTATCTTGGAGGAAAAGGTTGTTCAACTTAAAATTAACTTGAAAAATCCTTGCTATTGTTTAGGATTTTCAACTTGTATAGTTGTAAAAAGGCTTGGGGGAAAAAGCCGATTGGTTCAGCACCTTGTCCTTCAGCTTGAAGGTTGTTATCTACAGGAAAATTAGCTGCTGCTTTTTATTTACATGGTGAGGGAGAAGGAGGACCAGAGAACATTCAGGTTCACCTTAAATGTGCAGTGAGGCTTGTTCTCATCTGTTAGACTTGTTGTCCTCAACCCCAGAGTAATCAACTGCTGAATGCAGGAAGGAAGTTGACTGTGCTGTGCCCGTTGTCACGTGAGGTTGATGGCAGGAAAACAAGAAGCCTGGTGGAATTTTGAAGCTGATAAGGAACTAAACCATTGTCAATCATCATTTATCCATAAAAGAAATAGCTGCTTTATTCATGCTTGCTGCTGTCAGTGTATGCTTGTATTTAGCCTAATAGGGCTGAGGTGAGAGGTGTTGGGACTCCTGAGCTGGTACCAGAACATCACATCTTACCAGCTTTCCCTTATGTGACATACATTTACTTGCACTCCAGATCCTCACAAAGGTGGTGTCATGAAAGATACCCAGTCACTGGAAGGAAATCTCTTGCATGATTATTCATGGTATGAGCCACAGTAGTGTATTTATGAATGGCACTACTGGATATATTAGGTGGTTGTGGCAGGGTAAGTTGTGGAGCAGATCAACCTCTGTTGCTTGTCTCTGCAGTTTGCCACTGATGGAACAACTCTGTTTTAAGGCAACTGACTATACTGTTATTTATTTAATTATTTTATGTCATTAGCAAATAAGAAAATTGCACAAAAAGGAAAAAAAGAACCAAATAATAGGGTAATGTGTCTTTTGTACAGATAAATGCAGGATACTTGGTCCTTAACAATTGGTGATCTGTAGCTTATTTAATGTGAAGTATGTATAATAGAAAAAATGAAATCTATTCCAGAAAAAAGGGAATGGAAGTCTGGAGAATTTGAAATTCAATGAGAATTCACATGCTTCCCTGATACTTGCAAATCTCAAACCAATTTTTGTAGTACACAGAAAATAAGATGATTTAATGTAGTAATACTGTTCTAATGCTTTTCATTTGAATGAAAGCTGTTCCCAATCAGCAGTCTTGTAGTCTGTATGGTTATGATTTCTCAGGGTGTTTGACTAGGTTCCACAGTGAACCACCAAAGAAGAAATAAAAATGTCAACAGACAGTACTCAAGGCTTGTACTGTAATTCTGTGGGGTTTTTTCACTTCTGGGATAGTCTGATGTGAGCTTTGTTAAAATACCTTGATTTGTGCTGCCTTTCAGTTGTTTGTTAGAACTGTGTCCTAATTCTAAACTATGAAGTGATTTTCACAGTCTAGATGTTATTCTTCATATTCCAGTGGGTTTTGATATTTCATGTGTAATAACTAAGAATAATGTCTCCAAATAACTGAAAATATTATTTGATGAGGCCATGCAACAATCAGATCTTTTAGGACCTAACATCTCTTGTAGAATGGCGTTCACAGAAAGTTCATTACTTATATTGGTATAACTGTGGGTCTGGAAAGCCTTGTAAAATGTCCGTAATTGTTCAAAAAACCCAAATATTGATACATATCAGTGGAGTTTACCCATCGAATGGGCTATATGCAGTGATATTTGGTATCTTGTACGGTTTTCTGAAAAGCTGCTAGTTCCCGTGAATCTCCTCCTGGGTATTTCTGAATGTTTAGAACAAAAGTTCTTACAATATCTGGGCAGAGTTTTACAGGTTTCAATTTCATCTTCTTCCCTACACACCTGTTAATTGAATGGCCCTACATATTTCATCCTGAAAATGAGCTTGAAAGTGATGGATGAAGCTGAATGACTGACAATATTGGCATTAATTTGAATTTTAATATAGCGTCTGTGATAAAACATTCCAAAGATGGAACTGAATTGACTTTTGAACATCTGTGTTTTAAAACTGCTGTTGCAAAGTGACAGTAACTTCTTCAAACATCTGTTGTTTGACCAGAAGCAGTAACTTGTTAAGTCCAGGAACATAAACTGTAAATAGCTATGTTACTTTTTTTGTAAAAATAGCATTGTTAACGCTATTCATTCTGCTACTCTGGACATGATCAAAGAAGCTCCTGGAAGTTAATCAGCTGTGGGGGTGTGTGGGAGTGGGTACTTACAACTTGTTAATTCCCTACATGTGTACTGGCACACCTGCACTTCCTTGTGGACAAAGCTCCGTAACATCATCCCGGTTCCTGTGGTGCTTTGTTTAAATCAGAGTTCCTGTCTTGTGTTGTTTTTCCTCTGTGACAAGCAGACAGGAATGGCAGCAAAATGGATGCGTCATTACAGATGATTTGTACCTGCTCTCTGTAGGACAGAAATCTTTGCAGGAGGTAGCAACTCAAAGTGAGATGTATCAGTTGTTACTGTGATACCAAAAGTTGCGAATGTTACAGGTTCAGCTGATACTTGCTGGAAATGTCATGAACTCTGAACAAATAAATGCGTTATTCCTGGTGTTTCAGGCTACAGGTGCTGATCTGTAGATGTTGGAGTGTATTGGGAATGAGAACACATTAAATTACACAGCCTTATGTTATGCTGATATATTCAAATACATATATATTCATTCCAAGACACCTCTATCTTTTGTTTCAGCATAAGGAGGAAAGGATCAAAGGCAGTGTGAAGAAGTCTCACTAGAATAGTCCTTAAGAGAGTTGTCTGTACTGTTATGCCATTTTTACAAAGTGGTTCAATCATGTATGTCCTTTTGTTCTTCTTCCAGGAGAATTCTTGCCCTCCCTTTTTTATAGACTCTACCTGAAATCCAAAGTGTTTGTCTCTTTTTCATTAAAAATAAATTCAACATTGATGTCACTGTCTTGCAGGACATACTGCCCTTTGTCATTAGCCTTTCCTGGATTGTGGTTTTGGACAGGTATTTGCCCCTGTTATTTGGAACTATATCACTGAGCGACTTTTAGGCTTAGTCTGAGATCCCATCTCTGAGTTCTGATTCTTCCAACAGGGTTGTTTGCATGGCAGCTTTATACTTAGGATGCTGTATTTGTGTAACGGTGGTTGGGTTGGGTCTGTTTTCAAGATCTCAAGTTATAGAGTACCTCTAGTTTTTAGAAAAAGGAGTAGTTCATGTATTCACATTCCTGAACTGCGTTTTGCTTTCTTTGCTGAAAGCTTTATTTATAGGTTAATACTGCTGGTTGGGACTGACATGTAATTTAGGATAGGTGCAGATTCTGGGACTTCTGCCTGGGACAAAGGTCCAAGGAGTTTGATGTGTAAGTTTTGAAAAATAGTCTTGCCATATGTTAATATTTTCAGACCTTGTATGCAGTGTGTGTTGTCATTGTTAGTTTCTGTGGCTTTTACTTTTCAGAGCAAAGTTTAATGATTTAATGATGTAGGTAACCATATGACGTGCATATAAAGTTGCTCACATTAGCAACTGTAAAATAATTTTACAAACAATGGCACTTTCATTGGCGTGATACCTGAGAAGTAGTTTGTCATATTTTATCTGCAGACACAAATTTAGATGACATAGGAACTTTAGGTGATTTTAGTAAAAAAGTGATTTTTAATTGCAGTTCTTCAACTTGGCATTATGTAGAACTGTGCATTTGGAAAAAGTTGTCTTTATGTTTTTCTCTTCACTAGTAATGCTCTTTCACACCAAGATAGGTGTACAGACAGTCATAATTTTTAGCAGTTATTCTTTCAGTAATTTTTCTGATCTGAAGCGTTTTAATCATTAGGCAAAAAAAGTTTGAGAACTTCAAATTACTATTGCAGATGTTACTATTGTTTGCATAGGCACAAGTGACTGCATGTTTAAGCTATTACTTTTGCATGCCTTCCTGGTTTGTATCTATAGTATCTAAATACAGTGATTTGTATTGCTTGGGCAGGCATTTGGATTGCTAAGAACAGGGAGAGAAAACAATTGATTGGGCTACAATGTCAATAACAATACCCAGTGACAATGATAAAATGGCCCCGTTGTTCTAATCAATGACATACCCTACTAATTAAAAACAGGGTTCTGGTGAATGTAGATGATGTTTCCTAAGGTCCTGCTGTGTATCTAGGTGTTTCTGGTATCTGTTAAATACAGAGACTCACTCATCTTGTCACGGGTTGCAAAAGATGTTGTATTAGGGTATGTCTAGTGCTTTGTAAGGTGAGCAAGGGGTAGTAAGGACAGGTGCCTTTTTCCATGGAGGCTTCATTACACAGATCTTTTCAATTTGCTTCTTCTGTATATTGTTCTAGTAAGAAAGTGTGATGTAGGAGAGAGAAAAGGCACATAGAATGCAGAATATTTGATTTTTGTAGGTGTCTGGTGGAACCTGTAGTTTTAGTATCTGTTGTAAGCCATTTTATAAAATCTACTTATGAGAGGGAGCTGCTGTGGTAATAACTTTGTATTATGCTGGTAGGCCTTTATCTCAACAGATAGAAGGGTTTTTCCCTTAGTTCTGCAAGGCAGAAGATAGCAGATTCTTGTTTGTGGTTTTTTGGTTGGTTTTTGTTTGTTTGTTTGTTTGAGGTTTGGGGTTTTTTTTTGTTTGGTTGGTTTTAGGGTGGGGTTTGTTGTTGGGGTTTTTTTTAGTTGTTTGGTTGTTTTTATTATTGTTGTTTTATTTTTTGTAGTAATAGTAGTAGTTCAACAATGCTGCCTTGTGGTTTTCCAGATTATGTCTCTGTATCATTTGGGGCCAGGGGGACAGTGATTTATTTGGTCTTATTGCAGAGTTTGATCTTACTCATCTCAGTGATGCAGTCAGTAATAAATTTGCCTGCATGCAGTAGAAGTAGTTTTTCCTTCTGTCTATTTTCTTGTCCAGTGGATAAACATGCACTATGACAAGAGCGTTGTACTAAGTTTTTAAAGATCCTGGATATAAATGTTCAGCTCTACAAATATTCAGCATCCTTAAAAGCTGTCCAAATGTATTTTCTTTTTTTTTTTCTTTTTTAGTATTAACTGTGGTTACTCTATAAAAATTGGTAATAGCATTATTTTGTGTGAGTGTGTGATTCAGAGACTTCCCAAGTAACACTGATTAGGGGTGTACTTGCATTAGAGGCACAGCTAAAGCTGAATAGGGACATATAGCGGCAAGCTCTAATCAATTTAAAAAACTTCTGAAATAGCTTTTCTGTGTTTTTTAGGAAGAGGTTGGAATAAATTCTTTGAATTTCATGTGTTTAGCTGTAGGAGATTTTTCCTTTTTCAACTTCTGTTGTAATCTAGGAACAACATGATTGCTTTGTAGTTTAACAGAATTTACTGCTTTGTGAAGCATAGAGGTGTTTGAAATTAGAGGAAAATGTAACTTCTAATTCTTAGAAATGAAGGTAATATTTGAGGAAAATAAGTACTTGTAGTTTGATTTTTCTTGGGTAACTTTCTAGCAAAGCAATTTGTTTTATGAATACGCTGGTTATTTGATTAAGAGGAAGGGTTACATGAAAATACGTTGTATAGTTATAAACATGGTTATGGATGAATTATCCTCTCTTAATAAAATTTATGCAGCTGCAGTTTCCTGGGAATTTTTTCTTTGTTACAGGACATGATCTGAACAGTTTTGTCAGTGATACGGGCAGTCTACAGCAGTTGCTGATTTGGTGGGTCATCCTTTAAGAAACAATTCTTGCTCTTCGTATGGATATACCTGTCACTTTCGTCATTTTTTCTCCTATTGCTTCTCTACAATTTGGCAGATCCTGCCTTTGTCCTCAGACTTGGGAAGTGTTCACATAGGTTGGAGGTAGAGCAGGATATGAGTGAGACAGATCGTGCAGCTTACTCTGTCCTCTGCCTGTGACAGGAAGCAGAGGGAGTCCTGTGGCTGCCACAGCCACTCAGCCAAATCACCAGCTCTTTGCAGGATGGGACGTGGTCACAGTGGTGGGTGGCAATAGCTCAGCCGGTCTTTCTCAGCTTCTTTTACTCAAGACTTTTCCCACTGCAGCCTCTCTTCCATGCTACTCTGCATTCCACAGCCATCTCCTGGGTCCAGTTCATGCATAGACTCATGACCATGCATTTGTTTTTCCTCCCTCACTAGATTTGAGAAATACTGCTGTAAGACATCAGCTTTGTTTTTCTGTCTTGTGAATGATGGTCTATAGCAAAAGTAATAGGTGATGAGGAACAAATATTTATGCAGTACCTGACACAGTGCTTATATTTCTACCTGAGTCTTTTAATCAAGGAGATAAAAAAAATCTTTATACATACTGCTGCTGCATTTGTTGAGTGAGTAAAACCAGAAAAGCATGCAGCCACAGTTGTTGTGTCTTGCACCTTCCTGCTGCAGCCTTGAATATTGGTCTTTTAGAGTAATGGAAAGCTGGCAGAAAACACAGAAAGTATTATGGATCTAAATAGGTAGGCAAGTTAGGTTTAAATAACTTAGAATGGCTTCCATTACCTGTTACGATACCTGTGAAACTCTGCAGCTGCATCTGCTCTGGCAAACAGCCATCAAAGTGGAATGATGTAGGTACATGTGACTTGAGGCATCATTTTCACAGCAGATATTTATATCAAAATTTCACTTACAAGTATTTATTGTACATGACTTCCTTTCAGCTAAATCTGTTAAATGATATTCCTGATAGTAGTCAGATTTTGTGGAAAGTTGTTTAATATTAATGTTCCCCTTTTCTTAGGAAACCATATTTTGTAAAGATATTTTGTAAATTCATACCTGATTTAGTAGCAGTCATGCTGAGAGTTTTGATGCTTTCACTCTGGCTTCTTTATTCATGTTGCTTTCAGTGCTTCCCTATTTAATACAAGTTTCTAGGATTATATTTAATTGATTTGTCACACAAGGAAAATCAGCACTTCAAGCAATTAAGTGCACAAAAATACTAGGTAACAAAGACACAAAGATTTTTGTCCTCATCCTAGTTATGAAAAATCCATTATTCATTATCTTACTGTTTTTAAATACTGAAGTACAGTTTTCCAACACAATAGCAAAATTGCTTTTGAAACAGAATGAATTGCTTGCCAGTTCAGAGGCTGTATGTTGAAGTCAGGCTTACCAAACACGATGGTGCTTATGCTCATTATCTTCACTACTTGGTGAAGCTCCATGTTTGAAAGTGCAAACCTAGATACCGATGGTGGGAAAAAAACCTTGTCTTTAATATAATGGTAAACAAATCTTAAAGAAATTATGATTAGAAGAGCAATGTATTCTGCAAATATTACCACATTTACAAAATAGACTTAAATGTTCAGCATATCTGTGAATTTTTCTCTGTCAAATCTCTCTCCTGTGATTCTCTCGCTTTAGTGTGTTCCTTCGACAAAGATTTTACCATGTTTACTGTGCTACTGTTGTTTATAAGAGACACTATTTTTCAAATCAGACACTTGTTAACTTTGTATGGAAGTAAAAGGGATGTGTTACTTTTTGATATCTTGTATACTCCATTACAGCTGGCAGACTGTGATTTCACTGGGGGGTGTTAAAATACATCATTAATTGGATGTCCAAGAGCAAAACACAGTGCAACATAAAGCTCTCTGTTAAAACCGTGCTAATGTAATTTACAAATTTAATTAGAAAAGATTATAAAAGCATGGAACAGGAGTATGTTTAAATGCAGGCCTGTCTTACTGGAAGTCTAAGAATAATGTAATATCTTGAGTGTTCTCAAGCAGTGGTTTTATTACCTAGTGTTGATCTAGTCTGAGAGCAATCAATGTAATTTGGGATAATATGGATATTAACCTGTAATAACTCCTGTGTTTTGTGAAGAGAATTTTTTATATTTTTTTTCTTAATGTCCATTAATAATAATAGCTAGATTGTCATATTAAATTAAATATCAGATACACCTTATTGCAAACAACATTGTGAAGATCAAGTTTTTCATGTTTGTTTTAAACTTTTTTTTTTTAAGTGGGTGTTCTTAGCAATAATTTGGAAAGCATTTTCCGTGCCATATTCTCACATAACTTTCTGGGAACTCCTAACCTTTAACGTTAGCACAGTTTAATCTAGTTTGAAACTTTGGTTGTGTTTTCTACAGTGTGGTGGTGCTTTTACACCATTTGAAACTGATGAAGATTTCTTGTCACAAGGTCTAATAAGGTTCCGATACTCAGTTGACTTGAAACTGGGTGTGAGAGGTGTTTGTTTCTTATTATTCCTAGTTATACAATATTTTCTGATCTGCTCGGAACACATCAACATCCCTTAGTGGTGTTCCATACCAAGCGATTCCAAGGAGGTGTAGAAATCAGGGCATTACCTGCCAAAGAAAAGAGGGAATGTCTAGAAGACTTGTTAAGCAATAGTAGGTTTGGGGGTCTTTGTTCCCCTTCCTTATTAGAGTTTACTTCTTAACTGTGTTGATACCAATTTATTATATAGCCAGTGTAAAGTATGTGGTGTACCTTTTCAATAGAAATCTAATATTCAATCCTTCTGTTCCCTCCCTCCTTTTCCTGGCATCCAAAAAAGTTAATAACTGCTTTTAATATATATTCTTGTATACAATAGGGCTCAACACAGAAAATCTAGGGGGAAAAGAAATGGTTTCAGGTTTTTGTATTAAATATATAGTGAATTGAAAAAATGCAAGCCCAGTGATGGTGCCTTGATGGTGTCATGCTCATTCCTCGTGTTTGTAACATTGCTTTTTAAAAATATACCGGCTTTGTCTATCAAGACTTTCGACTGAATGACTGCTCTATGTCAGCAGAACTCCCTCCTGCTCAAGCAAGGCTACCTAGAGCTGCTTGCCTAGGATTGTGTCTAGACAGGTTTTAAATGTCTCAAAGGATGGAGATGCCACAATCTCCCTGAACAGCTCATATCCGTGCTCAGTCATCCTCATGTTAAAAGTGTTCCCTGATGTTGGGATGGCACCTTCTGTGTTTCAGCTTGTGCGCATTGCCTCTAGTCCTGTGACTGGGCACCACTGAAGACAGTCTGGTTCAGTCATCTTTGCAAACTCCCTTCAGGTCCATAGACATTAGTCAGATCCTGCATGTGCCTTGTCTTCTCCAGGCTGAGCAGTCCCAGCTCTCTCATTCTTTCCTTGTAGGAGAGATGCTTCAGTCCCTTCATGATCGTCATGGCCCTTCATTGAACTCCGTTCAGCATGGCCATGTCTCTCTTGCACTGGACAAAGTGGCCTCCCTGGTGCTGAGCTGAGGGGAAGGATCTCTTCCCTTGATGTGCTGGCAGCACTTTGCCTGATACAGCCCAGGATACCGGTACCTTTCTTTGCAGCGAGGGTACAGTGCTGGCTTAATGGTCAACTTGGTGTTCACCAGGATCCCCAAATTCTTTGCTGTCAGGCTTTTTCCCTGGAGTAGCACTCAGCATATAGTGGTGAGTGAGGTTGTTCAGGTGCAGACCTTCGCAATTCTTCTTGCTGAGCTTGTGATGTTCCCGTCATCCTGTTTCTCCAGCCTGTCAAGTTTGCACTGGATAGCAGCATATTCATCTGGCCTGTCATCACTCTTTCCAGTTTTGTGTGATCTGCAAACTTGCTGAGGGTGCATTTTGCCCCATCTTCTACATCATCCATGAAGATGTTAAACAGGACTGGAGCCAGTATGGATCTCTGGGGTACACTGGCTTGGTGTACTGACCTCCAACTAGACTTTGTGCCATTGACCACCACCCTCTGGACCTGGCCATTACAACACAATTCAGTCCATCTCACTGTCTGCTCATCCAGCTACTACAGCTTGTCTATGAGAATTTTATAGAAGACAGTGTCCAATGCCTTACTGAAGTCTAAGCAGACGCTATCCACTGCTCTTTCCTCATCTACCAGGCCAGTTTTTTAATCTTACAAGTTTATCAGGTTGGTGAAGTAGGACTTCCGCTTCGTGAAGCCATGCTGACTACTCCTCATGATTTTCTTGTCCTTTTTTTTTGGAAGAGGTTTCCAACGATGAGCTGCTCTATCACCTTCCCAGGGATTGTGATGAGACTGGAAGGTCGGGGCAGGTTCCCTGGGCCCTCCTTGCCCTTCTTGAAAGTAGGAGTGGCATTTGCTTTCCTCCAGTCTTTAGTCACTTCTCCCAATTGCCACGATTGATCAAAGATTTTTGAAAGGGATATTGCAATGGCATCTGACAGGTTCCTCAGCACTTGTGGGTGCATCTCCTCAGGGCCCATAACATTTTAGTATTTTTATATATAAATGTATGTAATATAATAGTAATAATATGTATATTATTACATATTATATTAATAATATACAATAATATGTAATATTAATTATATTAAAATATGTATTTTATTACGTATTATATACATTCTATTATATATATGGTATTCATATTCAGTTTGCTTAAGTGTTCCCTAACTCATCTTCCTTGCTTTAGGCTTTCTTCCTGCTTTCTGAGACCTGGGACTCCTGAAAGTCAGTCTTGCTGATCAAGACTGAAGCACAGAAGGCATCCAGTACCTCAGCCTTTTCCGTGTCCTGTGTAACTGTATCCCCTGTCTTATTCAGCAGTGAGCCCACATTTTCCCTAGTCTTCCTTACCTCACCTGTGTACTTAAAAACTTCTTGTTTTTGACATCCCTGGCTGGGTTCAATCACATTTGGCTATAGCTTTCCTAGCTTTGTCCCTGGAACCTTGGACACTGTTTTTGTATTTCTCCCAGGTTACCAGTCCTGATTTCTACCCTCTGTGCACTTCATTTTTGTGTCTTCATTTTTGGACTGCTACTTGTTTGTCCAGTCAGGGCCATCTCATTGAATGGGAATCTCTTGAACTTGGAGTAGCTGATCCTTGAATACTAGCCAGCTTTTTTGGGCCCCTCTTCTCCCCAAGACCTTATTCCATGGGACTCTTTCAAACAGTTCTTGAAAAGGCTGAATCTGTTCTGAATACCAGGGCTGTGACCTTGCTTGCCACCTTCCTCCCTGCTCTCAGGGTCTTGAACTTCACCATCTTATGGTCACTGCAGTCAAGGGTGTGTTGACCTTCACATGCCCAATGAGCCCCTCCTTGCTTGGTGAATATGAGGTTCAGCAGAGCTTCTCATCTCATGGGCTCCTCCTGAGTAATTAGAGAAGGAAGTTGTTGTCCAAGTGCTGCAGGACCCTCCAGGATTGCCTATGTCCTTTTGCATTGTTCCTCCAGCAGATACCAGGGTGGTGGAGGTTCCCCATGAAGACCAGGGCTTGAGAATGTGAAGCTGCTCCTCTATGTCTGTAAAGGGCCTCACCTGCATGCATTTCCTGTTCAGATGGTCTCTAGGAGACACCTACTAAAATGTTGCCTTTACCTGTTCTCTCCTAACCCAGAAGTCTCATCCATCCCTTGGCAGAGCTCCATGCACTCCAGCTGCTCACTCACATAAAGGGAATGAATTTCCAGTTTTGTTAATTACTATTTTTATATGGTTTGGGTTTAGGTTGCTGTGGAGAAAATGGGACAGTTCCAGGATTTGCCTTGTAAGAGATGACTGTAAATACAGCTTCATAAAAATTATACTTACCAATTCTGAGTAACAGTGCATCTTCTTTCAATCATCTTCCCAAAGGTATAAAAGTATGAAATGAGTATGAGTATGAAAGTTAGTCAATTTGCATGCACATAGGGGAATTTTCTTACTGACTATTCCAGTGTTTTGTCTTATCTTAGAAAGCATTCCAGACATGTAAAATTAGAGTGGATAATAGTTTCTGGGGAGGAAAGGGCCATTGTTAGCTTAATGTTGTTTCCATGGGTCCCACAAGCAGATCTTGACTCACTGAAAGTTTTTGTGTAGAATTATAAGTGTAACTATGATGTTTTTGTAATTAAAACCAAGATACTGATGAGTGGTGTAGAAAGTGAGGCTCAAAGGCCTGCACCCACAAGAAGAGACATCAGGAAAGCAGGTTGAAGAAGCACAGTGGAAATATAAAGTCTGTACTTCCAAGAAAACTCAGTCACTTGTGTCTGCTATAAGCTTTGTGAAGTAACTTCTGTTTAACAAAATCTTACAGAGAATCCTTTGAAAAGTAGGAGGTTGCAACTTTGCATGCACAGATTATATAAAAAACAGGAATTTCCCTGGAATTATTTATACTAGGATTGACAATGATTGCAGGCCTTTTTGCTGTGTTACATAATTTTAACTAAAATCAGAGTATCTTGTTAATTTGTTAACAAAAATGCATGAGATGCTTAGATGAAAATACCTCCCTAATAAAATCCCATATGCCAAAAATTAACTTGTTACTTTAGGAGATCCCAGTAATAAAAAGTGATATATTGGCTGTTTATTTAGTGCTTTTATTTCATTTTGCCAGGTACCAAGTGGAAGATGAGTCCTCTCATTTGGATGAAATGCCACTGATGATGTCAGAAGAAGGCTTTGAAAATGATGAAAGTGATTACCATACTCTACCAAGAGCCCGAATTTCTCAGAGAAGAAGAGGTTTAGAATGGTTTATCTGTGGTGGCTGGAAGTTCCTTTGCACTAGGTTTGTCACATAGTAGTACTTTTAATTAAAGTTTTTAACTAATTAAATAAATAGTAACTTTGTATTGTGTGATATTAGCAGAGTACAGAACAAGGAATAATTTGCTTATCATGAATCTTTTGATTGATTTGCCTGCATGTTCCTTACTAGGATATTGCCAGCTGTTAAAAAACAGTTTCTGAAGAGCTGATGCTGTTGTGCCTCTCCTGTCTGCCTTGGTGACTTGCAAGAGAGATCATGAACTAAACTCGTATTAATCTGAGGTCCATAATTTGGCATGTATCCTGGTTCTCACTGCCACTCAAAACCACATTAGGATAGAGGGGTTAAATCTTTTGCTTTTGCAGATATTAGTGTGCTAAGTTGACAATAGATACAAATCTATTGATGTTGCTGTAAGGAAAAAGCAAATTCATCAACTATAATGGTTAGTTAACCCTTCAACTTTAAAGGTTCAGGTATAAATGTAACTTGTGGTCTTGGAGTGAATTACAACTGGAATTAGCTCTTGTGATTTGGTTTTTATTTAGAAACTTTCTGTGCCAAACTCTGCTCTATGCAAATACCTTTCAATAGTAATTTTCTTACTAATTTTTAGCAAAACTTCTAAATAGAGAAATTGCTGTTAGGATTATTAAGGATCTTCCTTTTTATTTAATTTGGAATGATAAAATCTGAGAATCAGTCAAGTGAAGTGAGTGAAGCAATTTCAGTGAATTTAAATGACAAATGCTTTTTTTAGCAGATGTTTTTAGAAATGATTTAGATAGAAGTCTTCACAGGTGGTTTTCATGGTGCTTTAAGAGGCCCGTTGTTTTACCTAAGCAAAGCTGCGTTTGTACACCTTCAGTTTTTTAAAATAATTGTTACAAAGCTTTAAAAAACATAATCTGTGTTGATTTCTGTTTTATATAATAGTTTAACAAAGCCTCATGGTTTATTAATTTTATTATAGGGATTAAGTGTTTGGAAGGTAGAAGGAGAGAAGTAAGGTAAAAAAGTTTACAGAAGTAGTGTTTATATATGTAAATGGCTTTTGGAAGCACTGTTTCTGGTACAGATCTACATTTTAGTTGTTGAAAAAAACATTTTTAAGTATTTAAAGAAGTTGTTAATCTTCTGGACATGTCTTAAAATTGAGATAACTTTCAAACAATATACTTTTATGTGAGTTCACTTCTGTGAGTACTAGTGATTATTAGTTACTGTGGTTATATTCCTGTAAGTTTCATGAAAATAGGCGGATCAGTAAAGACTGCACCCTGACATGGAATTTGCAGTGTTTGGATAGAGACAGACAATTGCAAGGTGAGTTTATGTTGGAACGAATTAAAAATTGTAAGAGAATGTCACAACAAATTGTCATTAGTGCTGAAGATTGCAAAATATCGTGTTCCTGCTTGCTTTTTAAAATTGAGAGGTACATCTCAGCTTTCAAGCCTACAAACTTTCAAACCTGTTCTTTCAGTTACTTGAATCATATCTGTGATGGATTTTTGAGAAGGAAAAGAGAAAGAAAATTGTGCTATGGTTTGGTTTTGGTTTTTTTGCCACGCTCTATACATATTTTACTGCTAGTGTAGGTGTGTAGAAGGAAAAGTCTTCACTAAGAAAGAGGCTTTAGGGGAGTATGACTTCTGCTTTGCTGATTTCCTCATCTGAATTTGGACACAATAAAGAGTCCATTTGGTCCTGCATTTATACCTACAGGCATTTTAATCACACCAATGTTCTTTATATCGGAACATCATAGCAGATAATTCTCATTTTTCATGGAAAAAATAATGAAAAAATGATGAACTGATTCTAGCAGAAGCTTGAAATTTCAGTTGGACATTAGCAGACAGAGGATACTCTCACAGGAAAGCTGCAGATGCCTGCTCGGATGAGGTATGGAAAATGTTGTGGAAGGAAGGTGAATCCCGTGGTATCTTATCTACTGGTCCAGTTAGGCTGGATAGAAATCTTGTCTTGGATGAGCATTTCTGGGTGAATGTGTAAATACCCGTCCTTGTAGTAGGGAGGTTTCATCTGGGCTGAGAGCATTATTGAGGCTTTGTAATTGATAAAAGTCAGGGATATGCTGTCAGTGTAAGTTACTCTTTTGGAATGGTTTCTCATTATAATAGCACTTTACAAATTTTTGCTGGGATAGGTGAGTTTTTGAAATGTTATTTTGCAGTTGATAAAGTTACCTAGGATCATGCAAAAAATCATGCAGGAAACTTGGAGGCTATTGTCATACCTGCGGTATTTACTTACACTATGTAGTAGAATTAGTTACAGTGTTTTTATGGGGTGTAAGGTATTGGTTTGGGATACAACCGTGTGTTGCCTTCTTGAAATTGAGAGGAAAATGTGAAAAAACAATTTTCCTGTGTGTTGGTGTATACATGGTATATGAACAACTGAAACTTATTTTCAGAAGACAGACAGAGTTCTCTTAAGTGTAATGTTAAGATTAAAGCAGTCTGAGACCTGTTCAGTTAAACAGAATTTAAAATTTCACTTTGTTTATATGGAAATCAGTACCTCATACCTGCATCTGGGTGAGGTTGAAATCTCAACTTCAACATGTAGAATTTCTTTTTGTGCTTCAAATGAAATTGTAAATTTTTCAAAGCTGTGACAGAAAGATGAACACAACAAAAGATTAGGCATTAGTCTGGATCTGAGCTCAGGGGGCCCCAGATTTCTTTTCGGTTCTCAGTTAAAGTCTTGTGTTTGTGTTCAAAATCACTTTACTTGTTGCAAACAAACAAAAACCTCCATACCCAGTGGGGGTTTTTGTCTGTCTTGCATTGTTAAGATTAATCTCATTTTTGTGAGAGGAAGTTTTCCATCTCTTACTTTGCAGCTTTAGGATTTTATATTCTATAGATTTTTGTTGCTACATTACAAACTGTTACTTTTTAGTTGAAAAAGTTTCACCTGTTTTGCAGAAGCAAATATGGAAGGTTTGACAAAGTTCTGTGTACTTGAAAAATGACTTTGTAGAAATCTTTTATTCAGCTTTTAACTTCAGTTTAGACAATAGACTTGTCGATCAAAATGGAATGGTGTGAACTTTATTTGCAAATCAGCAACTCTTTAAAGAGTTTTCACATTTGCAAGAAAAAAATCATAATTAAATCAAATGTTGTCTTTGATATTGGACAAACTGAAGGCTTAATTCAACCCATATAACTTTTAACTTCAGAAACTGCTTATTTCTTGCTTTCATAGCACAGTTAAAAGAAAACTTTGTGATATAGCATCTGTTTTGTGGTTGTAATCATTTCCCCTTTAACTTACAAATTCTCTTCAAGCTTGTGAAATTATAATGCACATAGATCAATACTCTGGAGTTCTTTGGGCTGGATTGATTTCTTTCTCATGAGATTTACATTCCACTTGTTATCAAAAACCACTTTGTCCCTATGAAAATGGTGCCATTGAATGGCATTTCCATATGAAGTGAAGGGGATATCAAATGCTCGGATTAATTTGGGCTCTAAGATGGTCTGTACGCTTTCAATTAATCTGCAACGCATTTGTTATGCAGAAGCATGGGAAAATGCTGATCTTTTGAGAATGACATGACCACTGTGTTGCTTTTGGCCTGATTATTGAAGCTACCTGTTGAGTACAATAATTACAGTATGTTTTCTTTGCAGAACTAGTTTCTGCTACTTAAAACCTAATAAGGAAAAGCTGACCCTTGCAGACAATATAAAGCTTTTATATTATCTTTCCATTCTGATGAAAATGCTGTTTTGTGAAAGATAGTGGCAGTTAAGCTTGTAGGATAAAAGTAATGAAAAGAGAAAATAAAAAAAGCCTTTATTATTAGAGCTGTAGAGTCAGTTGAGACTTTTACTTTAGCTTTTGACTTGTAGAGATACTCTCTATTTATGAAAAAGTTAAGGGTTCTTATTTAACAATTACTTCAGGTTCTGGTTTGTTGGTGGGGAGTTTTTGTGGTTGGTGGGTTTTTGTTGTTGTTTTTCATTTAAATATGGTATTGATTACTAATATGAAGACTGTGGTTATTGTTCCTTCACATTAAAAAAATACATTAGGAAGCAGGTTAGTAAAAAGCTGTTTAATAGATATGCCTTGAAGTTCTTATATAAATCAGGCAATTTTTCATATATACAGTCTTATATCGATATAGACAACATGGCTTATAACTAGCTTAAGGAAAAGGCTTTCTGTACATGTGTTGAATTTTCTAGGCAAGGGCATTTGAAATACAAACTTAAATCAGTGAACAAGGGTGCACTTCATTTTTTTTTTTATTGCTGAATCCCTAGCATAATATGTGATTTTACATAAGAGTTCAGAAAAATCTGAATTGTGTCTTGATCATGCTACATCTTACATTATGTTTCTAGGCTCTTTGAGGCTTGGAGAATGATACTCTCGTTTATCATACAAATTTACTGAGTACATAAAGCCCATGAAAGGGTCTATACCCTTGCTCAAAAATATTTTATGTATTGGGGAATGTTAATTCAAGAACAGATTAGAAATGTGCTGGATGTTGATAACTTGAGTTACAAAAATTTTGGGTAGACTTCATTGGTGTTAAAATTTTTAATTAATGTAAATTGATGAGGATTTCTGAGGCCAGCATGTCCACCTTGTATTCTTCCTGGGATAAAGCAGTAATTGCTGCTGAGACTGTAAATAGCAGAGTCTAACTGATTTCTATTTTAACAATAATAAAGCTCATCTGAAACATGACAATACTGATTTGGGCATAAACTGTAATATTTTCATCATCTGTGACTTTCTCACCTCTGAGAATTTGACTGTTGATAGCTCTGTGTCAGTCAAATCCCTTTTATCAAAGGTATTGCAGTTGTTTCCCAGTCAGACATCACTCTTGTGTCTGTACTTCTTGGCATTTGCTAATCTAATGGTCATGATGGTGTCTGTTGATCTGTAGCAAAAAAAGTAGTTGCAAGGAGGGCAGACTCCATGGCAAAGAAGGCAGCATAATTATGTTGCTTTAGGTGAATGTTTAATTTTAGCAATAGAGAAGTCCTTAGTGTCTGAGGAAATGATTCTACAAAAGAGACTGTGCCTAATCAAAGATTCAGTCTGTTTACAGTTCAAATGCAAAAAAGGATTGAGCAATGCAGGATTTCAAACATTGTCAGGGAATTTCTATCTACAGGATTGTAGGCAGAGCTGTCATGCCAGCTCACTTTCTCCAGGAAAAAATTATTTTCCTTGGAATTTTTTTCCTACAGATTTGTCTTTACACTTCTCACCGTATAACTAAGGTGTCTCTTCTGTGTCTCCACACCCTGCCCTGGAAACTTAACAAGTTTAAAGCTTTAGTGCCGTGAGCAGTTTATCAAGTAAAAATTCAAGTTGGCACTGACTGGAATCATTCTGCCTTCTGCTGCAAATATATAAACTGCATTGTTTCACCTATTTTTACAGTTTTTTAGAATTTTAAAGGTTGGGGATGGATATAACTGAAAATAATCCCCTTTTATTCTGCATTAGTTTACAACTGGATCGATTTGCAGGCCTGGTTTTCCCATGCAGTTGCCTGAGTTTTTGTGCCAGCACAAGGGAAGGAGCAAGAATCCACACCTTTGTTAGGGGAAGAGGGAGGTACTGGACATCTCAACAGCAGCAGGATCTGTTCACAGCCATTAAACTGATTGTGGAATCATGAAATAGAAAGACTGCTGTTCATTTTGGTTTAAAGACAAGCTTAAATAATTATATTTCTGATTTGTATGTTATTAAATAACAGGGCTGAAGTTTGAAAGTTGAGTTAACACTGTTAAAATTTTTGTGATAGAATTAATTTTTTGTTGCTATTTTAAAGTGACTGGAGAAAGCTGATGAATGGACTTCTATTTGTAACAAAAATAAAATGCATATTTACATAGGATTAAACCAAATTGATGTCTATCCCATAGTGAAAGTTCCGGGGAGCAAATCTTAAGAATCCAGCGTTTAAAATTGAAGTATTTTAAAGGTCAGCTTGTGACTATTGATGTAGTGGTATTTCCATAGCAAAGTTCTTGTTGCTTTGAATGATTTCACTATTGCATAACCTTTAATTTTCTTTAAAAAGACCAACAACTTTCAATTCCATTCTTTGGCAAAATTAATTTGTTACAAGCATGGGATAATGTAGATTACATACAAGAACACTTTAATTGGGATTGTGGCAATGTAAACTAGCTATCAGCCTTCCTTTCCTGCAGTATTTGTGTGTTTCATGATTCTGTAATTGTGAATAAACAGACTAGGAAAGAACCTTAAGAGCTTTCGAGTCAATTCCTTGCCTGTACAGAATGAATTATATCTATCGCTGATGTCTGGTCTAACCACATCTTAGAGACCTGCAGCAATTCCAGCCTTCCTAACTGTCTCCTCCACCCCCGTCATTTAAAGACTTTACTCAATATCTGTCCATGTTGTGCCCACCCTGCTTATTGATCTGCCACAGTTGAAGGTCTGTCATTAGTTAATAATGGTGGACCTAGAGAATAATTGTCACTTTCCTCTTTGCAGCTGGTTCTTACATACTTGAAACCATATTAGGTCCACACTCGGCCTTCTGTGAACAGCTCTGGTTTTTTGGTGTATCTTGTAGTCAGCCTGCCCTGCTTTCTAGACTGTAATTGTTGCTCTTGTGTGTGGTCTCTGTTTTCCCAATAGGCCTGTTTGTTGAAATTTGGTATTCAGAATGGTCCTGTAAGCCAACTGAGATCATGCTAGCACTGATTGAGAGAAAGGAATACATTCATGACTTGCTACAAGTATGCTTGTCCACACTGAACAGATGTCTTTTTTTTGCACATGTATAATATTCACTTTCAGTAAAAAGGCTGCTGCCTTTTTGAGCATTTCCTGGTTCTGTATTTGTGTAGTTGATTATTTCTCTGTAAACTGTGTTGCACTTGTAGCTGTTCAACTGCATTCTATGTCTTCCAGGTAGTTTTTGTAATCTGTCAAGACAGCCTTGAATTCAGATCTGCTCTTTTCATGTACCCCTCTCTCTTCTAGTTTATTTGTGGTCTGAAAAATGAAATATTCAATAGTCAATTACCCAGTAAATTCTAAATAAAGCTTTGCAGACCTTCACTGAAATTACTTTGATTTTATATAAGCTACTCTGCAATTATGATTTTTCCAACTGCATCAGTTCCAAGAATATGTTCCTTTACTTTTCTTATGTCTTGAGAGTTAAATTTTATTTGAGACATAGAATCATAGAATGATTTGAGTTAAAAGGGACCTTTAAAGATTATCTAATCCAGGCTCCCTGGCATGGGCACAGACATCTTTCACTAGATCAGGGCGCTCAAAGCCCCAGGAGTCAATAGCAGACATGTGCTCTAAAACAGTAGTGCAACTGGTTCTTCTCAGAGTGAAATTAGTTCCATTTTAGAGTTTGTTCTTGACATGTCAGTGTTGGTTGTGACTTCTATTTTCTTACGGATGTGTACAAATACATATGAATAGGTTGACTATATAGAAACAGTAAACAGTGCTGAGGTGATTTGATTGTAAATTTCCCTCTTGATCTCAGCCAAATCCTTTCTGTTGGTTTGAATAAAATTTGTAAGAATTTCCTAATGGTTGTTTTCTTTTTGCTGCATCAAAATATCAAATATGCCAGTATATTTGAAAACCTCACTAGAAATTGTTTCTCATTTAAACTTCATCAGTTGATGTAGCCGAAATCTGCTGTTATCAGCTCTGTCAACTGCAGTAGGTGAAGAACACGGAAGGCCTGTCTGCACAGTGTTCCTGATTCACTTGCCTAAAACAGACTCCCAACATGACTGAGGCACCTCCTCACTGTATTAAAAAATAAATACAGATAAATTCTCATTTAATGTGCAGAATTGTAAACTAAGTATATGCAGTGTACAGCAAACCCACTTTTCTTTGCAAATGGTTTCTGGATATCTTTCTGCCTGTAGATAGTACTAGCAAGTGTTAAGCTGATTACATGATGTGAGTTGAGTCACATCCGTGTTTGTTCCTTGTTTTACGGCTGTTAGTAAAGTCTCTTGAGCCTCAGAGGCATCATTCTGTTTGCCAGCCTTTTGTTCCTCCTTGTTGTGATCTCTTCCCATCATTCCTGTATCCTTGCCCAAAATGCAGTTGTTTAAAGTTTGCTGTGAGCTCTTCTCTATCTCACTGCTCGTGGTTTAAATTTCTTCAATAGATTTGTAAGCTGGTTAGGCAAGGATGCTCTTCCTTTCTTCTGTGAACTGAAGTTCCCCCATTACAGGTCATTGTGCAATCTGCATTTACATAGTGGGCTTGTTTTGAATGGTTTTCTGGTTTTGTTGGTCTGGTTTTTTTAAATATATGACAGTGTGGGGTTAGCAGTGGTATGGAGGAAACGGAAGATTTGCAAATTAGGTGGAAATTGTATCCAAAGCTGCTGAAATCTTTTGAACTGTATTGAACAGAAGCCTTATTTCTCTTCAATCATTAGCATAATCTGAGTGTTAGTAATCCAAGATAAAGAGTTTAGCCAAGGAACTATAAGGTATGATGCAGAATCTTATTAACTAGAATTTTTTTGATCTATTTCAGGGTAAGGTGTAGTGAAACTTGTCATTGTATTAGGATTGTCTGCAAATAATGTGCAAGTGTTTACATATGTGTATATCTGGATGAGTTGAATACTCTATAATTGCCCTAAATTTGAGAAGTTAACATCATGCTTTCTTATTTACATGTGGCAGACATTTTTAAGCCTGTTTTTCGTAGGTATTTGCCTTTAGGGGTTCCAGGTTTGGAAATTGTGATGTCACATAGTACATTTTTAGTTTTAAAATAAACAATTGTCTTTCTTTGCAGTTGTTCTGATTGGCTCATAAACATTTGTCGAAGAAAGAAAGACCTGAAGGCTCGCACAGTGTGGCTTGGGTGTCCTGAAAAGTGTGAAGAAAAATACCCAAAAAATGCCATAAAAAATCAAAAGTACAACATCTTTACCTTTATACCTGGGGTAAGGCCACTAAATGTTTTCTGGTGTTGGGCTGACTGTATGTTCTGTAGTGTTTTTTGACTACTCCGCAAAAAGATAATTTTATTTGCTCAGATACTTCTTTTTCTTTCTATATTTGTCTCAATGACTTCAATGAAAAGTAACAGTTGAGAGCAAGTTTGCATTTTTATTAAATTGTTTTGTTTTCAAAGGGATATGTACTTAATTGCAGTCTGAGTGGTTGGAATTCAGTGAAGCTTTTGAAATTTGAGATGGGTTGCTTTGCACTTTTCTATTAATCATTAGAAATTTGTAATCCTTTTAAAAAAAGAAGCACTTCTGCATGCACAGGGCTGACTTCAATTGAGAAGTAAATAGTCAAAAATCACAATTTAGTCCCATGGATATTTTCTCATACTCCTTGCCATTGAAAGTATAATAAATAATGAATTCCAAAATGGACAGCTCCTTAAAGGACAAAAACAACTAACATCTTCAGTTTGTGTCAAAAGTAGGCCTAGTTTAGTACTTTTCAGAGTTGAATTTGTTATTGCAGTTTTTTTGTAGGTGTTTTTGACTTTGAGTGCAGTTCTTCAGGAAATACCTCTGTTGTGGAGTGGAAAGTTTTTATGTCACTTTTTTCCTAAGAAGCCATATTGTACCTTAATTTCAGTTTTTTGCTTGTCATATGCACTGTGCATATGAAGACAAAAGAGACATTATGGTTTTGTCTAGTTCATAGTTTTAAAAAAAATTTCTTGTTACAATGAAATTTAGCAACAGAGAAACAACTTTTGAAACTTAAGTAGTTAAACCTAAAAATGTATCCTACTGTGATAGTATAAATTTTAGTATTACACTTTTGCTCATATTTTTACAAATACCATCCAGAGTTCTGTGGCCCATAGAAAAGCTGAATGTCTTGTACTTTTGAATACCAACATGCTTTGTCTTAAATTTTTTATTTAAGTGATCATACTGATTTATAAGAGTATTGATTGTGTTCTTCTGGCCTCTTTAGTCCAATGAATGGCAGGTGTTTTCTAATCCATTTCCTTATTAAAACAGCAAAAAAAATTAATGGCCTTGTAATTAAGACTGATCTCCTGTCAGGAAAATAAAATGTCACTTATCACATGTGGATAAAATATTCTCATCATTATTGGACAAAGTAAATGTTTTCTTCCAAAGTTTAAATTATTAAATACACTGAAATTGGTTAAGCCACATATGCTTTCCTAAAGGTCACAAAATTCATTAAGCATATAGTAAGGCATTGATTATTGCAACTAGAAATCTGCAGTGAAGATTACAAATCCTGAGCAAGATTCAGGTTCCCTATAGGGATTAGCCATAGTTTGCAATTCCCTGTTGTGAGAGAGAATGTTTGTTCTTTTTTGATATTTTAAAAATCTTGGGTTTAGGCCAAGTAAGATTTTTTATTTGGTGCTAGTATTTGAAAAATCATCAGAAACTTCAAAATGAAGTGAGATCCTAAATGTAAAGCCCAATAGTTGGTGAAAATGAAGTGTTCTCAAATTTTAATTTTCAACATAGTTTAAGACTTTTCATTGATTAGAATAGTGTGTAGCTGTCTTTTTTTTATGCTGCTTTCCTAGAAGTAATTTGTAGGGAACATCTCTGTATTGGTTCTAAACCCATAAATATAACAAAGTCATAAATATTGACTCCAGTGATCTACTCTCGTTAAAATTTTCATAATGTGAAATTTTGTGTTCTCTTTTATGGCTTTTTTAACATTGAAGCATGGGTAATATTCAATGATTTCATATCCAAATACAAACTTAAAATAGTGCTTAGATTAACAGAATTTTACTTGCTGGCTAAAAGAGCTGTAACATTTCCAAAATATCACCTAATTTCTGAACATTTTGTAAAATACTAGCTGCTTCTCCTTTTATACCAGTCTTTCAATTCCCATTTATAGTTTCCTATACATCTTGATACAGCTGCTTAGGAATTTTGCATGTGTTTCCATAAAACATACCTTCTGTGATGGGCAGATTTTGAAGATACCTCTCCTGAACTTCAAGGCAGTAGTTTTATTAGTTTTATGTAGCTGGAGACTTTTCAGTTTGCTTTACTGGACTGAAGTGCTTAGCTTTGTGTTGAATGAACTGTCAGTGGTCTGTCAGGATTCAAAAGATTTGTAGGAAGGTGCTTTTTAACTTCCACCTTCTCCTACAAGATTTGTGCCTCCTAAAGTAGTCTGTGGACTTTTCTTTGACCTGGTGTATCAAGTTTTTATAAACAGTTAAACATATTAGCAGAAATGAGTGTATGAACTTCACCAGGCTCAACACAAGGTGCAGGTTCAGCCTGAAATACTTTCATTTTGGAAGAAGGCTCTGATCTTTCCAACAACTTCAGATTTTACTTTTTTACCTTTACAGTTCTATTGGTAAATCGTGAAATAGCATTCCATGCTCTGGAAAAAAATCTAATGCTTGGAGGCTGTTTAGGTAGTCTTTAGCTGAACTGGCAGTTTTGAGGTACCACTACTTTTTTGTGCCTGCCAGAAAGACACTTTGAAATGAACTTTCCTGAATATTTTTTCCTAGAACATAGGTTTTTACATAATTAAGTAATAATGTTGGACTGGTAAAAGCAATAAACATGAGTCAAATAACTTTGATTTTTATGCAGAAGTCATTGTAATATTAACTGAATTTTAAGATTAAAAGATGGAGGCAATCTTTAAATGTGGCTTTTGGATCTATTTTGAATGTTTTATCTTTGAAATAATTGGTTATTCATTTTCTGAAGTCTCAGTGTTCCAAGTTCAGTAACCACTTCTCTTAATGTTGCTGGAGGTGCCATGTTACCCTGGCTTCCTGAAGAAATATGTGAAAGTCTTTGAAGATTCAAAATTCTATAAAATGAATAATGTTCTTAGCATTGTAATTACGACCAAAGCAATCTTGAGAACATGCAGTTGCTGAAGTGGTGCTTTTAATTTCCAAAGGAATCTCTGCATCTGTCATTGCTTTGGAATATGGGACAATGTATTCTGTGATAAGTTTACTGTGGGTTCACTTAAAAGTTGGCTAATTAGCTCTGAGTTTAGACCAAATCTTTGATTTATTAATAAATATATCCTAGTACCTATATTTAAATATTTGCCCAGTGATCTTGATACATAGACCAGTTTTCAAAATACAAAAGCAAATTGCAAGGCAATAATATCAAAGGATTTTTCTCCACAAAAATAGCAGTATAATATTAAATAATGTAGTAGTGTGTGATGATATATATTGTTCCATATAAGTACCGTAATAATGCCATCTATAAAAGTATGATAGATAATGCTTTTATATCTCCTATCATGAAAAAGTATACTTTATGTATATTATGGGTACAGATTTTAAGACATTTATCTGTTTTCTTTTTCATTTTAGGTTTTATATGAACAGTTCAAGTTTTTCTTGAATCTCTATTTTCTCGTCGTGTCCTGCTCACAGTTTGTACCAGCACTGAAAATAGGCTACCTGTACACATACTGGGCTCCTCTGGTAAAGAGAAAAATACTATTAACTAGAAGTTTTGGGGTTTCAATGTCAATGAAAGGTTCATGTCTATGTACATTGCATAAACCTGCAACTGCTAAACTACAGTGGTCAAAGAACATAAGAGAAGTAAAATGCTTATTTGAAAGCTGTTGTTTGATAGCCCTCCCTTCCACTCACCTACTATGTCTCTGCCCCACAGGCTAGAGGTCATTTTTGTTAACTAGCTAGCCTGAGTGTGTAGTGCTCTGTTCTGCCTGCTGGTCATTCAAGAGTTTAAAAAAACCAACAAGCAGGAAAAGCTAGAGAAACTTACTGGGTAACATAAGTAATTTGTGTGTTAAATATCTTTCCATTTATTGTTATTTTGGTGACTACTTAGTGTTTTCAGACTAGGTCAGAATTGTGAGCATAAATTTTTTGCATTCCTTCTGTATCAGTTTTGATCACAACCTTTTCTCACAAAAACTGAGATAAAATATTTTAAGCCATGGATAAATCAGGAGGAAATTGTGCCTTGAAAATAAGTTACTAATTAAACATGCTTCTCCTAATCAATTACCCTGCCAGTCGCACTGGCTTTCTTTTGATACGTCTTTTTATTATTGAGCCCTCTGCAGTATTTTCTTGGGAAACTGTTCAAACAGCTTCTGACTCAGGTTTCCTACAGTTTGAAAACTGAATTCTCTTCAGAGGAGACCCTTTTGGTAGTCTGCCAGCTGCATTGCCATGATCTGGAATTATTTTCTTGTCTTAACCAGATCATTACCTTTTCTTTCATCTTCTTCCCAGTCCCTCCACACTAGGTTTAAAGACAGGAAGAACAAATGCCTTATGTTTTGAACTTTTTTTAAAAATTGGTATTTTTCAGTAGCATTTATTCTCAGTGGTATTCAAGAAGAACTGACATGCTGACTGCTTGAGTAAAGGTCGTTCTTAACAAGTCAATAGAGTAAATATTCTGGATTGATTTCATTGTTTTAATTGTTGTAACGTGTCCTTTAAACTATGGATAAATGGAGACACCGTTCTGGGTGTTCTTCCCACCTCTCTTTCCAGACAACTTTTTCCTTCTGTTGCAACAAAAAAACACTTTCAAGACAGAAAGCTTGTTCAACAGAGAGATTTAAAATGGATATTTACAAAGTCTTTGTCACTGACGTAGAAAAAAAGACCTTGTCTGGAAGTTGATCTGTTCACCATGATGTGCTGGGTGCAGCGCTATGCATTAGTGGGGTAGTAAGGAAAAAAATCCAGCATCTCAGCCCATTTCTACCCTGCTCAAAGAAGGGAGAAAATACTGTATTTTGCAAACACCAGTAATCTGTTCTGTATAGATATGTTTGTCTCATTCAAGGGTATTTTGAATTATGTATCCTGGTTTTCACACACAGCTTGAAAATACCAATATGTCAATATCTTGTTTTGCCAAACTCACTTGTTTCTACTTTAATAGCTTTTCTACTAATAATCAACCTCCAGGTAAAAGACATCAACTGAATGTTGAGCAAAGCTAAGTATTATGAGGAAAATACAAAACATTTAAGTCAGATCCTTTGGTCTGCTTTTGCTGCTTAACAGATAAGTTTAGGTTTTTTTGAAGGGTGTGTAACTGCTGCTAAAGTAATAATCAGAGGAGTAGCTATGACTTGTATTTTGTCTCAAAATTTTAAAGGAAAATTTTTTGCCCTGATACTTAAAACCAAATGAATAGAAGTTGACTGTTGTTAGAAGGCTTTTGGGGTTTTTTGGTGGTGTATGTGGATTTTGTGGGTTGTTTTGTTAGGTTTTTTTTTGCCTTTCGTTTATTTCAACAGTTTTTACAGCACAGATACACTGAGATCAAGCCCCAAAGTTCTTAAAACAAGACTGCTTTGCTAATTTATTGTCAATTGCTGTAAGGAATGGACTTCTTGTTTCTACTCCAGCATACAAAGGTTTTAAAGCATACAGGTTTGATTGTAAGAAGTACACTAGAGATACTTACCTGCTTAAAGAAAGATGACAGGTTTCTTTTGTTAAACTGGCTTCACAATTTCAGCTCTCCTTTGGAAGAATATCAACTTCCTTTGAGCAAATGACTAAAATGAGAAGTGTCTTCCTTAAATTGTTCCTCATAGTCATAGTCAGCTGTACTCAGCTGCTCTGCACAGGGCTGCTAGAGGAAATTCTTGCAATTAACACCTTGCGTTCTATGTTTTGATTGCTGTCTAGTAACAAGGTGTGTGAAAATGACAAATATATTTAAAGGTGCTTCAGGAGTGCCCTTTTTTATGCTGCTAAAATATCTATATTGTCAAAGCATATGAAATGGTGCTGTCAGAAAGGGGGAAAATCTGATTGTTCATTCAATTATGCCCTGGGAGTAAAAAGAGAATGCTTTTTGCATAGGCCATTTTTTGTTCTATGTAGTTGCAGTATAATTGTAGCCAATGTAAACCTGAACAAACAAGTAGTGCTTAACTATAAGGTCACAACTTATATTAGAATAAGCCTTGGAACTTTGGTCTGGAACTGCGAAACAGCCCTAAAATCCATAGGAGGATTTTAGTCAACACTCTTTTAGGAAAGCTCTACACCTTCACTCCTTTCATATTGCTGGGACATGAGGGGAAGGTTGGCAAACTGTCGAACTTCTGCAAGAGAAGTCTAATGGCATAAATTTTCTTTTATAAAGTATTGGTGGTTGTCTGAAGCTAGATAGATAATGCAGAATCTTATTTGTTGGTGGATTTGTTAACATTTGAATTTTGTATCCATCTTGTTTATAATAATGAATGATACTTTTACTGGTGAAAATTTTATTTCTCTTTCACTGATGGAGAAAAACTCAAGTGCTAAGTCTAAGCCAGAAGATCTGATCTGAGGAGGTTTAGAGAGGTAGAGAGGAAATTTATGTGCTTACCCCTGAATTGTTCTGTGTTTTTTAGCTTAGGACTCTTTCTAGCCAGGGACCGTCACAGCTGAGTGAAGCACTCTGTGTGCTTCCAGTAGAAGCCGCAGGGACACTGCCCTGTGAAAGAAGCAGCTGAAGCATTTAGACACTTTTTCAGAACAAATGCCCTTTGTCTATATTTGTGATGTGTTGCTAAATAACTACATTAAAGATGCAAAATTATTAAGCTAGCCATCCATTTATCTTTTTTGTGTATTAGGAAAAACACAGTTTTTCAACATTAGAATTGGAAACTTTTAAAATGCCCTAAAGTTTGTGGAAGATAAGGAAATATGTATGCTTATTGAAACTAAAGGCTGTCTTTAAGTAATCCAAAGCACTTTCCTTTTTTTGCATTTCAAAATACTGTCTCATTTATGTGTACTTGGACATATAGTTACTCTAATTATATTTGTACAATGTGCAAGTATGATTTGGTTTTTGCTTTTCAAGATCCTATTTTAACTTATAGAAGAAAAGACTCAAATCTAAATTAAAAAAAGAAAAGCAAATACTCTAAGCACATGTTCTTACTCTGTGTAGTGTTCCTACTTGTCTATTTCTATTCTAGCACTGAGAATTCTGAATTGCATAATTGTATCTTTAACAGGGATTTGTTTTGACGGTCACAGTGGTACGGGAAGCTGTTGATGAGTTCCGACGTTACAAGAGAGACAAAGAAATGAACTCACAGCTATATAGCAAGCTGACAGTACGAGGTTAGCAAAACCACTCATATAAATCCTTAAAATATTTCATCTTTTTCTTATTTATACATTTGCAGGCTTTCAGTTCAAAGAAATAACTAATAGTTTCAAGCTGTAGAACTCAGAATGAAACTGATTGAACTAAATAAAGCATGTGATTTCCCTTAGAGAAATATGATTGTTAAACTTGGCCTTTTTATAAGAAGTTTTATAAATATTTGGTTGTTTGTCAAAGAAAGGTGTATGACTATAATTGTATGTATTTTTTAAGAATTCTGCTGTTTAGTACCCTTACTTCAAAGTGCAGTTCACCTCTGAAATTGATGATGAACTCAACGACATTGTCTACCATGTATCAAGTATATATAGGAAATAAGGGAGCAGTAAATAATTAAACTAATTAAAATTCACTAGAGCCTTTCAAATTTGGTGGATATATTTGTGCCTAAGAAAAGGAAGGTGTATTGTGAGTCAGCTTCAGTATCAAAAATATTAATTTGAATTTTTGCATGTAATTTGAAATCTATTTGATCATGCAATATCCGGAACAGCCGGTTTTCTTTCATGAAAGGAGAAATCAGTTATGACTTTTTTTGCACTCAACACCTTTGACAGGTTTTCTTGAAGACTTTTAAGGAAGTGGAGCACTTCAGATGCGAAATGACGAATTTGATAGGATATTGTAAATTTTAAACAAGGGCATAACAGAGAACTATGCATTGCTCTTCACTTTTATGTGCTTAGCATGTTTTACTGATGGATTCAGAAAAGTGCCTCATAGAAAGGTGCCAAAAAATAATGAATAACCTGTTATCAAATCTAATGAATAACCTTACAACACGACCTTGCTATTACCGTCAAAAGGTTTTTTTCCTCTGTTGAGGATTTTCCTTGGCATAAAAATTCTAAAAGTGGGAAGTTAAGGAATGTGAGGTTGCACCTCAAGCACTTAGAGTATATGGCAGACATTGTGCCAAATGTAAACTCTTTTTGCTTCTTCCCAACACACATTTCAGTGCACTTTTTAGTATATATTGGTGAGTATTTACTGAAAGTCAATGGGAAGAGTAACATCATCAGATCTTGGAATCTTGTTTAGAAACTAAACTCTTGGAGTAGCTCCAGATAATATTCTCTCCAGAAAAAATGGATGAAAAGCTTGTAATGTAACACAAGTATGTTCTGTATGTTCCCATTTCTTTAAGTAATTGGAAGGTAAACAGTCACCAGTCTCATTGGTGATGGCATAGCCTAGCAGCTGAGAGGCATTCATGCTGCTTCCTTGCAGTATGGACGTTTGCATTGTTTTCTGGAGTTTCCGTACTGAAGGGAGCAACTGTAGGGAATACTCTCATGTTCTTCCTTTCCTTATCAGTCTGAAATAGTGTTATCCACATTTAGAAGTACAGCTCTTGAAGTTTGGCATACGGGACAATTGGCATAGCTGTAATTTGTTTAACACAAGAGTATCCAGATCTTTTACAGTTGTTAATACAGTCTGTTAGGAAATGGACTCTTAATGGTTTTTGTTTCGGAGTTGTAATTTAAACTGCTAGTTGGCCTATTTGTTTTTTAGATCTGTTATGGTAGGCCACTGAACACTCACCTTTGAAACAGATAATACAGTCCTACCCTACTCAGCAATAGTGTTAGTAATCTGAAATTCTTAATTCAGGAAGCACATGTACAGTTTATAGTTACCTTTGTGATGTAAATGTCAAGACTGACATTTGCTCTTTTAAGAGCAAAGTTTGGTGCATTTTGTGCTTCTCTTTTTTAAACTTATGTTTAGAGTTAATAAGCATTTAAGCAGCATTTAAGTAGTTTTGGAATTGCAATTTCCTCTTTCCCAGCTCATGAAATATTTTGTGAGGGTATATGTGTTTGAAAAACCCTTCATTTTGTGGCTTCTCCTAGAAATAAGGAAGTTGTCAATGAAAATTGGATTTGGTCACGTTGAGGTGACTGTCTTCTAGATAGAGAATAGAGACTTAAAAGTAGTATACAGTAGTATATAGGTAAAGCCCAGCAGCTATATCAGGAACTGACACATAGAGAGCAGTGACTTATTAAAAAGAAGCTTTTAAAATGCCCTTTTTAAAAAGAGGAAAAAAAAAAAATCAGCGTTTACCTACAGGAGTGTTTGTCTATTTTGACTTTTGGACTTTGGTGTCAGTGCCATCATGAATTCATACTTGATTTTTGTTCTGTTTTGTGTGTTTTTTGAAGACTGATATTCTACAGAAGTAAAGATTCGAGAACTGCTTACAATGAGCTCTGAATCCCATGTTGACAATTATATGTGATCATTGAACTAACATCATTTTGAGTAATGACCAGTTTTATGAGTGAAAACATTACTGTGCTTACCACTCAAAACTGTTGTACTATATGTTGCCACAAACCCATATATAAAATCATGAGTAAAATCATGATAAATTGCCCTTTTTTCCTAATACAAGATTCTTCCATAAAAAGGTGTTCTGTGAGATATAATCATGATACAAAAAAATGGGACTTCTTCTGTGATAATATTAGACCAAAATTTTTTATGTGTTTGAGAAGGATGTAGGTTTATCTTATTTATCTGTGTAAATTAATAAAATCAAGTACTATGCTTCCATGCACTATTTTTAAAAGTAACTTTCAATATAATTACTTAATTTTTAATATTGACAGTATTCTTCAAGTGGAAAAATTTGGTTAAGCCTACTATACTAAAGTACAGGCTAATGGTTTGAAGAAAGAAGGCTTTGTTACTTGTGAATGAACAAACTTGATACTGATTTAATTAAAAGCCTGAAAAATGATGCCACTCTTAAGAGTCACTTTTCAGAGTGGAACTACACTTTATACTGCTATAGCATCTTTTTTTTCCCTAGTGGTTTTATGACTTGTGCTAGTTATACAGTCTTTTATTTGAAATATTTATTTTTTTCCATCTCAAAGGTAGAGAAACTGACATAGAGATGTTAAGCAGATTGCCCATGCTCCATTTGGACAGTAGGAAAACTTAAAATTAACAAGGTTCAGTTTTCAGTTTTTGTGTATAAAAATGAAAATGTAATGAAAATCATTTGTAGTTAGTTTTTTTCCAAATTATGTGTTTACTAAAGGAAAATAAACATATTTGTAGCAATAGAAGTTAGTGGGATCTAAATTATGATTAATTACTTCCATAAAGATAGTGTGGGTAGGCTGATTTTTAAACTAAATTTTTTTTTATGCAGTGTTGCAGTAGATTAAAATTGGGAAGTCTGTGACTACCTAACAGGCTTAACTTTCTGTTGGAGTTTTCCATAGTCTTGGGAAATCCTAAACGTGTAAAACATGTGAATGCTGTCTTATGACTTGTATTTTGCTAGTGTAAGAACCACCAGCTTTTGAAGATAAGGGTATTCACACTAGGAACTCTTGTAAGACTTAGAATTTCTTTCTAGTAATTGAAAATCGTGAATATGTATTCATTGTAATCAGTTGTTTTTCATAATAATGATCTGTTCAGAGCAGGAAATCAAGGGAGAATGGGACATCTCTTTTAAGTGTTGCTTATTTGTAGTTGGACAGCTATTGGCCAGATTAACATCCATAGGCTACTTTTGATTCATGAGATACCCAGTGATACACAGTTCCCTATTTGTCATGTAACATGGAAAAGCTCAGACACCCCTTGTTGAATTTGCAGCATGTAACTTTGCACTGTTTGAGTTGGCAAACCTGCTGAATGTGAAGTTGGGATTGTTTCTATTTTTTCAACCCTTCATGGCAGGTGATGAAACATGCAAATCAGTAAATGCATTGAATTTTCTCAGTAAGCAAGTCAGTTAAGGCTACCTGTCTCATGTCATGAGATTCTTTTACCTTGTTTCCTTGATTATGGTATGAAATATATTAAGTTGTTCAGTGTATGAGGCATTCTGCTGTCTTAATCTTATTGAGATGTTTGCTGCACAATCTGCTTTGCTGCACAATCTGCTTTGCTGCATGTGAAAGTCTACAGATCCTTAATAGACAGTTTTCAGTCAGCATTCAAGTTTAAATTGGAAGGAGGAATTGAAATTATCTGACTGTTGAAGGTTCTGTAAATTTAATTGCATTTTTCTATTTCAGACCAGTTCACCTGCATATCCTTTTGTAGAGTAGAAAACTGCAGTGGAAAAAAAATTAGACCTGGGCATGCAGGTTTGGGAGGACTTCTGGTTTTCTTACCTAAGGGACCATTATACATTTGACAGAGTTTCTTGTCTTATGCACTTAGGTATGACCAATTAAGTGCCTATAAAAGACTGCTATTCTGTAGAGGAATCACCTTCAGTTTATAAACAGGCTATTATCTATTTCATTAGCCTGTGAAAAGCCAATTGGATAATAAAATTGTAAAGCAATTTTAACAATTTTTTTCTCCCTTTCCATTCTTGAAGTTGGCAGTTCTGAACCTTTCCTAGTTAGGTTTATCTGTGCAGTGTTACTGAAGTTTCTGAGAAAAAAAGATCAAGAAGAAAATAAGTCACTATAATAGTCACAAGTACAAGTGGCAGAAGAGGCCTGCATCTGTCACTTTATCTTATAATGTTTAACATGTTGCAGAACTCTCACTTTGCAACCTGCTAAGCAAAAGAAAAACTGAATTTCAGGAGAGGTAAGTTTAATGAAATAATTCCATCCAGGCTTCAAATGTGAAAGACTTAGGTCTTGGCTGTATCCTTAAAGGCTATTAAGGAATGTAACAAAGTTGAAAACATACATGTAAAACTGTGAAATTAAGAAAATATCAATAACCAGTAATTGCTATACAAGACGAAAAAGTATGAAAGCAAGTATGTTTCTTCCGGAGACCTACAGTGATTTCAATTTTTTGTTGTTGTTGTTAGAATTTCAGCTCTTCAAGAACAGGTTGTCCTTCTGGTTTGAAAAACCAGTGTGTTAAGAGACCACACTATATCTGAATCTAGAGGTACAACATTAGGTCTTTATTGCTTGCAACATTTCAGACCTACTCATGACTTTATTCCTGGTATTCAGACCATTTGGAACAGATGAGTTTTTAAAAAATTGTATAATAATTTTTATCTTATTTTTTATAAAAAAGTTTTATAAAAATTATATAGTAAGTTTTATCTTATTAGGGAAGCAGTACTAAAAACAGAAACAGAACTTGAAATTTTAATGCAAGAAAGAATTTAAAATAGAGCCCAGAAGAGAGGAAAAATCAAGGGGACTGGTATTGCTTCTTTTTGCAGCATTGAGGAGATTGGATAAGAAAGAATTTTACCCAAGAGGAGACAGGACGCATAGGAGGGAAGCTAGGAAGCTTTATTGTAGAGTTCTACAATTGGTGGTTAAAGACTAACCTCTCTTCACTATGTAAGATGGAGTTTGAAAGAACAACCTATGGACAGCACTTGCTCTGGAAGATCAGCATCCTCACCTTGGACTCGCTGTAGCTTTGAGTTTTTCCCCACTGCCTGCCTGCTCTCTTCTCCTCCAACTCCCCATTATGTTATGTGTACTCTAATTATGCCGACAGTTCAGGCTAATAGATATCAGGGGAAACTTTCATATAGTCTATACTGCCATCAGTCAAGAGTTTTGTGTTTATGGGTTAGAGACAAGCACTATTACTAACTCTACAAGCAGTACTTTGGACAGCATTCAAGGTACCATGGTTAAGATGTAATATCAACTTAGAAAGAATTTGAAAATGCTGTTTTCAGGAGTGTCTGTTCTTTCATGAGTGGCAGTCAGGTGGTAGAGTCACTTTTTAATAAAAAGAAGCATAGTTTATACCCACATTTTGTTTACTTCATCTCATTTTTTTGTGTGAAGTACTTGTTAGCACGTATGAGATATTTATTAGTTTTTCAAATCATTGCAGTTCATTTAAACTGGCTTTATCTCGGGACTATAATGACTTACTACAGACACATTTCAGTGTTCCAGTTCTGCGTAATTTTATACGTTGCTGTAGGCAAAAGCCTTGCGCCTTGGTGGACTATAAAGTCTGGATGCGCAACCACTTCTGACAGCTTTGGACGTTTTATTGGTAATTACACAGATGGTGAAGTGTGTCTTGCTACGGAGATGTTTTTAGAGAAAAAATAGTTTGCAAAAATAATTTATGCAGTGAATAACATTCAGTGTCTCTTTTTTTCTAAATGCATCTTCACTAAGATGTAGTATTGCATTATTTTAATGTTCTCCGAAATGGTATCTAATGAGTCTCATTTTTGCTAGCCTAAAAGAAAGTGTTATGTGTTGACTTTTCAGAATTTTAAGCCACTTTTTAAATTACAGCCACATTTTACCATTTAGTTTTTAATGTAATATATCCTGCCATTCAAATTCATTGTAGAATTGTCCTGTATGTATGTAAGGCCTTTTCCTTACTTGTGAAGATGTACAGGATGATCTAACAAAACATTTTAGTGTCTAATAAAGAGAGCATTCTGTTCTGTCATACTAAGCCACCTAGAAAACAGTCTGATAAGGAAACTTTTCAATTCATTACGTGAAATTCCTGGAGTTGCTAGATTAAGTACAAACAAAGGTGCAGTGTGCATTCCTCTTGGTGTACGTGGCACCAGAAGTCTTTATGTCTGCTCTACATCATGTTGTACGTGAACATTCTACCTTCTCTTGGCCTCTCAGGCTTAGTGTCTTTTGGTCTTTACTGTAGGTGCAGTTAGGGCCTGACTGTGGAAAATCTGGTTGATTTTCTAATCTAAGCTGATAAAATTGCCAGTAGTTGCATTTGGTTAGTACCTCTGAGTAGTTTTGCTTATACATGACTGTACAGGTGGTGTTGATCTGATACTTGTCATAGCTCATACTAGAATTTTTGTGGCTGTTATTGCTATAATCAGGTGATTGACTGATAAATTGATGAAAATTGTTAGCAGAAGAATGGAAAACAACATAAGAAATGCTATCCTTTTGGTAAAGCCATTTCTTTTGTTAGAAAACAAAGTAACATTACAATGTTTCTTCTGGTATATACTATTCACTTCTAGTCAAAACTTCGCAATTTTTAAGGAGAACTCACAGGCTTGTGCGGGTAAGCAGGTGAAATATGTTGGGTTTGTGTCAGACTGTTCTTTTAGTGGTTGAGTTTCAATATTAGTTACTTGAAATTTTAAAAAAATAAAATCTTTTGATACATTGACACTAATTTAATTCCCATAGGTGTCTCAAAATTCTTGTAGAGAACTGCTGATGTTCTTGCTACAGCTTTTTATAGCTTCTGTAGTCTTCTGCTACTTCCTCTACCCTCACAAATTTATCTATTGAAGATAGAATTTGTCTTATATTTGAGAGCGGAGGACAGAAAATGCTTCTGGCAACTGAAAAATAGAACTAGTGTAAAAGGTCATTGTCAGTAGCAAAGTTTGGCTCTCAGAAGTAACTTCTCAGGCAGGCCAAACAAAAATCGTGATTTTCCTGACATTGCACATTTTAGAAGTGCTGTTTTAATGGAAAATGTATTAAATATTAGCTGTATATCACAGGAATACATCTATTTTTGACTGAATTAGACATAAAGCAACTGCTGCTTTTGCATGAAATTTTAAAGAACAAGTACTCAAAATAATTACTCATAATGTGAGTCTTACTGCCTTTTATTAAATGTATATAAGTATAACAAATTTTGATCTCTCTTTATTGAGGGTTGTAATGAGAAGGTCTCATGGATTTGCATCCTACCCTATGCTTAGAATAACTGAGATGTGACTGTGCATTGACAAATCTGCTACATAGTATTTTTGATTAAACTTCAAACTCAGTTTGCTTCTCATTCTGTGATTTTGTGTGTCTTCTGTTCTAATTCATTCCACCTGTCATTTAGAACTCCACCACCTTACCATATTTTGATATACTTTACATCTTATACCAGCTGACCAGATACCTGCTGCTTGGAATCATGATAGTATTTCTGTTGAGGAAAGATCATACTTACAGGGGGTGTGTTTCAGCTCAGCAGGCTTTTTAAATATGTGTGTGTGTTTAGATCCTCAGGGTTTTTTGGGTTTTGGTTGTTTTTAACTTTTTTTGGAGTTGTAACAGGAACCTGGGACTAGAACTCCTGAATTCTAATGAGATCAGCAATAACATATTTTGGGCAGTAGCTTAACCTCTCTGTCTCAGTTTTTCAGTCCATCAAATAAGAATGTTAAAACTTAACAGTCTTACAAATATTAATACCCTACAGAATGTATGGAAATTAAATTGGAAAATCTGCTGTATATATTTTTGAGTGAGTTGTTCACAGCAGTTACTGAATGGGCAGCTTTAGAGAATGAAAAACTTCTATTTCAGCTTTTGATATTTTACTTTTCTAGAATTAAATCTTTAGGCATTTCTTTGACTTCAGAAAGATTTACCCTTTTTTCTGCTATAATTGCCAACAATATCAGATGGTGCCAATTACATCAGGAGCTTTAGTGGTCAAGCAAAGTTACCTGTTAGTAACTGGGCTGTGAACAACAACTCATGTGTGAGAGAATGCTTCATGACTATAAACTTAATTCTTGTCAGACACAGAAATGCTGTCTAGTAGATGTGAAAGATTCCTTTTTCCAATTTTACAGCTCTATTGCTGATACCATAGATCAGGCTTGAGCATCTCCCATATGTATTTTTTCCTCTAATACTTCTGCAATAGCTAACTGGTTACAAAGCTGGAATTTTTTTAACCACTGAGTTATTTATTCAAACAGATGAAATGTATTTGTCAATGTGTTCAGCAGAGATCTGTTTTGTATAAATTATAATATTTTCACTAAACAGTAACATCTATAAATAACACTTGCATTCTGGGATTTATATTCTTGTTATTCTTTATTGATGTCTGCTTAAGTTGATTACATTTCTTTTTTTTTTTTTTTTAAGGTAAAGTGCAAGTTAAGAGTTCAGACATACAAGTTGGAGACCTCATCATAGTGGAAAAGGTTGATACTTTTAAAATATATTTTAGAGGCTAAAGATTATTAACATGCTAATTATCTTCTGAAGAAAAATGTATCAAGGTACTTATCTGTGAAGTCCTAACTAGCTAGTATTTTAGTTCAAGTCCTGTTTGAGAATCTTCAAGGAAGTCTATTATAGAATTAATTATATTTTAATTGAATGTATATATTTATATTTTATGAGTAGGCATATGCTTAAATCAATCTTGGGAAGGGAATACAATTACAGAATTTACTGCCCTGACATGTGCTGTGCTGAATGTTTTAAGATGTCTCCTTACTCATACACTCCTTCTGGTGGTTAGATCAGTGTTTTTCTGTCCGAAATTTTCAGGGATAAGCTTTATTTATGCATGTGTGTGTGTGTATATATATATTTATATATTTGTATTATTTAAATATTATATGTGTCTAACTATATGTAATTAAATAATAAGAAAGTTTATATGTTTTTTAAACGGACCAAAAGCTTTCCAGTTTGTTTGCAGATGGTGAGTGAGAGCTGTGAATTCTTCTTTGCTCTATAGTAACATTATAATAAAGATTGTTTCTTATTTCGGTTGCCTTTCTGGGCTACTAAGAAATTACTGCGATCTTAGAAGTCAACTTAAATTTGTTGTCAGAGGTAACTATTTTTGCTTAAATTAATTCTGGAAAGGCGACTCACTTTATGGATGCCTGCAACTAATTCCCATCACACTTGGTATTAGAGAGCTAATCCATTGAGATGCTGGAAGGAGGCACCTCAAATTGAAGATTGTATCTGCTTCTGCTTGTTTTGGAAGACTTCTTTTTCCTTCCTTTCTGTTTCTTCTGTAGTTAAAAGAAAAAAGCCTGTACACCCAAGTCTCATTTGGCTTGATGCTCTCAGCTTAAAATATATATATTTTCATGTAGTTTGCACCATTTCTTGCTTTTTTCCTGTTCTTTTTTGTCTGCTCTGTGTATGTTGTAACTTTTTGGGCCTGCCTGAGTAGCAAGTACTAGGATGCACAAAATAGGCACTGGTATGTTTGGCCTTTACATTTGTTTTGCCTTACACCTTGTTACCTTAGTATGCAGGTGGAATTGGCTTGCAGGTTCTTGCTTCTGCCTATTTCAGAACTTCTAGGAGACTAAGATATTTGCTTTGATTTTTATTAGTGAACTTTTTTGGGCCTTCTTGGACTCTAAACTTGGAATTAATTATTATAGAGTGTAGGGAAGACTCTAGTGGCTACTTAGGTAATCTGCATTCCCTGAAATTCACTGAGATCCATTTGTCTGTTGGATTATACCAGAATTTGGAAAACTGGAGTTACTTTGGGGATCAGTCTGTCACATATGAAGTTGCTCATTAGCATCGATTTTAGCAGTATTTGCAGTAGCTTAGAACTTCTTATGTTGTGAGTACCTGAAGTTTCTAATGAAAAAAAAAGTAATGTCCAAGGATTTAGGGAAGTAATGAGTAGTGTGCTTTTTGATGATGATTGTAGTCAGATATCTCAGTAAGATGCATATAATGGTTTGAAAGTTGTATTTCAGCTTCAAGCTCCCTACTGCTGCAGTAGAGCTGCCTTTTTTCCTTTTGACCTAGCTGGGAGTGCCTTCAGACTAATGAAATTAAATGTTTTCTGGTTCTGTTGAGGAGTGCATTTTGTTGGAGCAAGCAGTTTTCAATTTCAGAGTATGGCTCTTAAGCCAAAGAACCAGTCAGGAGTGAAATGTTCAATTGCTCACTGTAATGGCAGAGGAACAAGTTAACATTGTATTTGACTGGTAGATGCATCAACAGTATTTCTGCAGTGAAATTAATGACTCACTTGAGCTGAAGATCCATATGTTAACTAGTGACTGCATCACAAATACTAACAACTTAAGTGAAAGGCTTTTCTAGATTTAAACTTTGAATATCCAGTGATTATTGTCTTTTTTTTTAATAGTCCTAATTAGTTTCAAAGTATTTTTTAAGTGACTGTAATGTGCTTAAAATAGTTAGGTTCAAGTAATACATCTATTGTTTCAACTGAAAATTTCATATTTCAGTATTAGTAGGCAGGATGAAGCCTGAACAGATGAAAATATTGCCTAATTTTAAAAGCTGAAAGACATTCATATCTTAGCTAAAAAATGGTCCCCTGCCTTGACCAGTCATGCTACTTCTAGATGTTCTCCTTGGCTTGTGTTAAGATACATTCTTAGTTTCCAGTGGAAGCACAGATGTGCATAGTGTTCCTAAAGAAGACAATTGAAGGGATGAGTTGGTGAGTTCAGATATTGTTATTTAGACACTGTACCTTACTGACTGTTTGGAATACATTTTGGAGATGTGAGGAGGGCATAAAACTTAATAACACAGTTAATAATAATTACACATTTATGGGCCAACATTTAACAATAACAACACATAATAGTGATTCAAGGCATGAGAACAGTAATGTTTTTTCTTAAAACCTTGAGAGCTTTTCTTGGAGCTGTAAAGGTACACAATTTTCTTCTTAATCTTGGGTGTAAAGTGAAATCAATCCAGTATTTGCAAGGATTGCAGTTAATGCTAACATGTAATACTGCACAGCATGCCCATCCAAGAAGACAACTGGGAAGTGCCTCTTCTATTTATAACTCAGAAGCGAGCAGGAGTATTTTAGTTAATGAGAAAAGGACATGGATCGTTGCATGAATGGAGAAGGAAGGACAGTAAATGCAAAATTCCAAGGGTCTGTAGCTATGCGCAGTTGACAGGAATTGGAAGGCTGTCTAGGGAACAGGAAAAGTTCATGTAAATAGCAATTTCATTATAATAACTTGGGAAAAATATAAAAGTAATTTGAAAGGTATGAGAAGCAGTATTTTTTGAGTGAATATTGTAGCCTGTGTTGCAGGGAAGTCTTTATGGGTTTTCTTGTTTACCAGTCTGGCTGGTATTCCTGGATGGCATGGAGTTACTCATGGGAACCTTGGTGCTGGGGAAGCACTTGCCTTGTATTGACCATTGTCTGTCTGTAGTTAGATCTCTAGGACTGAATCTATAAGTCTGCAAACAGTGAGATAAATGGAAACCCTCCTTTTCTGGAGCTCTAATTCTGCCCAGATTTAAGAAAAACAGTGTATTCAAGTAATTTTCATGACTTATGTATTCAAATTTCAGTATATGTCAATAAACATTTCTGGTATCATCTCCATGGTAATTGAGATTATGTCGTTTTTTCATAGGTTTCTGAATGCTTGAAGTTGTATGTGTTGTCATTTTAACTTGTTCTACTTTGATAAATATGACATGAGAGGGCTGACATGATTGACATACTGCTGCTGTTTGACTGTGACAATGTACAACAGAATTTAATTTTCTCCATAATGAGATGTTAAAGATTTTTGTAGCATATTTGCCATCTGTTTCTGTGTAGTCACTCTTTTATAGTGACTAGGTATGTATCTGCAGGGCTATCTTTGCTCTCCAGAGTCAGCAGTAATAGTGACAATGTTTTCGGTACCTAGTATTCCTGCAGTATCTTTCTGCCCACTTCCAAAATGTGAAAAACCTGATCATAAAACAAGATGTCAATTTTAAATATTTTAAAGACAAGTCAGTCTCTAGCCTTCTCTACATGGTAGGATACATTAAGGTATGTTTATGCAGAAAAGATTACATTATTTTACAGGAAAGAAAAACCAGCAAGAAAGAACACAAAAGAAGGCAGAATCAATATGCATTTTTTGTATTACAATGAGAAAATATTCACATGACTAATTTGATCACAGTCTATAACTTTCTTACTGGGGGACAGAGGGGAGGAGTTGCTGATCTCCCTCTGGTGATAGCGACAGGACATGAGGAGATGGAATCACAAGGGCATGCAGTGACAGTACAAGGAGTAACAGCTTTAAATTGAAAAAGGGTAAATATAGATTAGGTAGTAGCCAGAAATTCTTCACTGCGAGGATGGTGAGACACTGGAACAGGTTGCCCAGAGAAGCTGTAGATTCCCTGTCCCTAGAAGTGTTCAAGGTCAGGCTGGATGGGACTTTGAGCAACCTGGTCTACTGAAAGGTGTTCCTGCCCATGGCAGAGGGTTGGAACAAGATGATATTTAAGGTCCTTTTCAACCCAAACCATTCTATGATTCTATGAACGAAGCTGTGTCAGGGGAAGTTCTGGGAAAAGGCTCATCACTGAGAGTCTGGTCAGTCACTGGAACAGGATTCCCAGAGAAGTGGTCATGGCACCAAACCTGTTTGAGTTCAAGGACTGTCTGGATGTTGCTCTTAGTCAAATGGTTTAGTCTTAGGTAGTCCTTAAAGCAGCAGGGAGTTGGACTCTGTGATCTTTACGGGTCCCTTCCAACTTCAGATGTTCTATGATTCTGCCCGGTTTTGTCAGGCATAAAGTATCTGAATCTTGGATATTCTGCGCCAGGTGAATGTTTCATTTGCTCAGTGTGAAACATGTCGTCTGTGGAAGTTGGTAGTGACTTGTAGATACCTCCTTTGTATTATTAGAACTTCTGTTAAATTCAGTATTAGATCATTTGACTGTTATTATTGCAAAATTTTTGGATGGTGGTGAAGTGTTTACGCTTGTTTACAAGTAACTGGAAGTTTGTAGGCATGAAGTCAGTAACCTGAAACTTGTGTAATGGATTTATGTCAGAGCTGGCAGGGAAGCTGCAAAAATGTATAGTTAATCTATATTAAGACTGGACAACTGTTTAATTGTTATTGTCATTTAAGGACAGAATTATTTCATTTTGAAGTTGCCTTTTCCTTTTTCTGTTTTTTCCTTGTAATAGGTGCATAATAATATAAAGTTAATCCTTTTTCTGCAATTTTTTCCAAATTTGAATGAGATATTCCCAGTTGAATCTGGGCTCATGGTGGATAATAAATTTCACTACATCCTTAATTATTAGCTCTTATTAGGCAAGATTCAAAAAAATGCTGTGCTAGTTACAGATGAGCAGCCTCTTCAAGGTGAATACTGTTGGTATACCAACAAGTGAATTTTATTTGTAAAAGCACAAAGAGTTAAAATGGGCAATGCTGCAAATCAGGAAATATTAATGGATGAAAATGTATCATTTTAAGTTATGCAGAGGCTTTTTTGCTACCTGTGTAGAATTTTTTAGGTAAACTAAAACATGCATCTGTTTTCTGACGTTTCCCAACTTCCTCATTTTCCAAGCTTCATCTTTGCTTATGATAGTAGCCCTCTCTGTAGCCCTTTATGGCCCCTCTTTACTGAACTTTCCATAGAGAATACAGTTGCAGTTGCTTCCAGTCCCATTTATGAAATGGTTTTTGGAAGCTAAGCCCATATAAAACATACTCTGGCAGTTACCTTGGGCAGATCTCTTCAGATTACACTATTCCAAATGGCACTGTTGTGGCCACATGCTGATCTTGGGCAGGTTTCTTTGGATTAATGGAAAACTTTGCTTTTTTTCCTTTCCAGTCCTCAGATTTTGATATGTTGGTTATTTTTGCTTTCTCTGGTGTTTCGTTCTTAAACCCTGTATTGGCCATGTGGTGCTGGTAGATGCCTTGGGAACAAGTGGAGAGAGAGCTGAGGATTTGGGTAGTCACGTAGCAGATAGCATGTATGTGGGAGGATTGTATTGTTCATTTTGTTTAACCTGTGAAAGCTTAGATTGGCCCTTCTGTGATCAACAAATAATTGAAAACTTGATACAGGAAGTTCTGTGCTGGAAAGGGAAATGGTGGACAGGTGCATCTGATTGTGCATGTGGTTCTATGTCTTAGATAGTGAGGAAGAGATTCTGTTCATTTTACATTTGTGGAATAGGAAAATGCTGTTCCCTAATTTGCTGTTTCCCCTCTGTGTGTTTGTGTGTGTTGGAAGAGAGAAGAATGCTTGGTGTACATGTTTGCGACTTGAGTGCCAAGACAGATATTTTAAATTTGCCTGTTTTTTTTTCTATTATGTGTGCTAACTCAATGTCAGAGTTTTGCTCAGTGAAATTATGTTTTAAGATATTTCAATTAGATATTTATGTACTTGAAGTACTGTTTTCAGTCAAGAAAATGTGAATCTGTTCTTCAGGTATTTATGATTCACTTATAAGGAACATCTGAAAGGATTAGCTGTTGTTTGCTTATGGTATAATTTTTTGAAAATACTGATTTCTGAATTGCAAATGCTGAATGTAAAGTACTGTGAGAAATCCTATTTTAATTGAGTTTCAATCCATGTGTGACCTTTGGTGATAGATCTTACTGGACTTTTGATTGGAATTCCCTTTTTTCCTACTTACAAAAAAATAAACCTTTTTTTTTTCTTCTCTCAGAATCAACGAATCCCATCTGACATGGTGTTTCTTAGAACCTCGGAAAAAACGGGTATGTTTTGACAATTCACATTGGTTGCATGACAAGATGGTGGTTGTGGTAAAATTTTAGATTGTACATTGTGGCCAATTTGAAATGGTTAAATAGATTGATGGAACTCTACCTCCATCAGATTAATGGGAGAGAGTCCATACGTGACAAACACATTATGCTTGGACTGTAAACCAGGAGTAATCTTACTGTGAACATGAGACTTCTACAGATGTTTCTCTACATGGATGATTTTTATGAGCTGTTTTAATAAAAGGTTTAAATATTAAAAACATTAAAAATATTTGGCATATATATTTATAAGACTGTACTTGATAAGTATGATTTGATATTATTTTAAATTATTCACACCAGTCATTGTCTTGCAACATACATTTAAATGTCATCTGATTGTCTTTCAGTTATTAAATTGAAAAAAAACTAAAATTGGAACCTACTAATAGATGTTTAAAATAACTATTTTTGGAAAAACTTATTACAGTTATCTGAATTCCTGAAATAACTTTTTTAGGGGTTTTTTTGCTTCAAAATAATACTGCCTTTTTGGTCAGTCAAAAAAAAACCCCTAAAAAACATGAATTTTCTTGAGTGAGAGAAAGAAAAGTGCTGCTTGTTAGCTCTGTTTCTCTTAACATGGTGATAGAGGAGTACTCTTAATCTTTAAGAAACAAATATCTCCTTTACAGGAACCCTATAAATTACAGCTGTTTTGTAAAGTTTAGAGATTACTACTGGATGCCCCTGTGTATAACTCAAATGAGTTTTCCTCCTTTATATTACCATTTATCTTCAGATCCTGAAGAACTGTCTGGTATTTGTCAGACACCACTAAATTTCACAAAGCTAATAGCTGTGATATTGGTAAGCCCTGTATTAGTGGCACATAGTATTTCACTGTGGCACTGGAGTTCTATCATATATTTCAGATAAAAGCCTAGATTTGTAGAGATCATTTGAAAGAGAAGACAAAAATATTTCTGATAGCCTACGGAATTCTAGTAGAGCTATATATTTGCTAAAAGAAGAAATTACTGTATATTGCTAATGCTGATTAGATGCAGTGATCATCTATAACTAGCCTGGAGTGACAAAGTTTTCTAGTGGTCTTATATAAGCTCAATCTTTGTTAACCACCTCTGGTTCAGGATACAGGGGCTTTTCTTTTTATTCTCTCTCAGAGCCATACTTTATTAAAAAGCCTAATTTTCTATTAACAAGCAACATGTTAAGTAGTTTTATTGGTGTTGCACTTCTTTAAAAACAAAACAAGAAAACAAAACCACACAAAAATAATTTCCTAAACTTCAAGCATATGACAGTAATTGTTTTTTGACTAAAGAGTGAACACTTACATCTGCTGTTTCTTCCTGATGTTGCAGTTTTGACTGATTTATGCTTTAATTTATAGTTGACACTTTTAAGTACTTTGTGAAACAGTTTTTGCATGGTTTTATGTTCTATATGTAATTTTATCTTCTGTGTAATAAAGCAGTTTAACTGTAGCTTCTTACTATAAATCTATAAAGAGTAAAGTGTAGAATTTGAACTAATCTCAAAATCCAAACCTTCATGTAAGCTTCTTTTGGGGTAAAGTGCTGTTTTCCAGTTTCAACATTTACATTACATATTAATGTAGTCTGCAGTACTGCAATATCCTACATCTTCACTCAAAAAAAGAAGCAGTTTGAGTTATAAATGGGCAGTTTACAAAGTTCTTCCTGAAACTCACCCCCACAATGACTTTCACAGTTTTCTAGGATACTTTTAACTCTGTGTAGCAGAAGCTGCATTCTTCAGGATATCAAGCTTATTTTGATAAAACTAGTTTCTTATTAGTTGTGTTTTCCCTTTCTTTATCAAATGCATTGTCTTTTAGCTAGAATGATCTCTTCAAAGATCTGATATAATAGCTTGATGTTACTTGTGTGCCTGTATCTAATTTCTAAGATTCCTATGGTTTTTAATCAGACTTTTACAGAAGTGAGAGTCTAAAGGCTCATATTGGTGGGACTTTCTTTTGTATTCATGTGACAGTCTGTAACATTGGTATTCCTCTCTTTCATGAATGGAGGCGGCTAGATGGCTGTTTGTATTTTGAGTTAGGATTACTTCCCGGGGGATGGAGCAGGTGGAAATCACTCCTCAAATGTGAATTCTTTGCTGCTGTCAGGCTCCCTGTAAAACAGAGGTTTCCAAAAGATTTTCATTGACTTCCAAAATAAATTTAAAAAAAAAAAAAAAAATTAAGCATGGAAAACTTATGGAATAATATATTGGAGTTTTATGTATTTGAAAAGGTAGGAGGGGATTATTTATGGCTGAATCTTGGTTTTACCCATTATATATGGCAGAAGTGACAAGCTATTTGGATGATTTGTTCCATTTATCAGCCTTCCACCAAATGAAAGGAAATGTTCATGCTGAGCTGGCTGCAAAAGATGGTTTAAAGGTTATTTTCATTTTCTGTATAAGCAGGCAGCATGCCAAAAACAACTGACTACCTTAGTGTAAAGCTGTTATGCAAATGTAGGCAAGATCTCTGTTGCACCAACACAAAGCTCCTTTGTTGAAATTAAACTAGATTTTAAGTGGCCCTTAACAAAACTTTCAGGATAGTTTTTAATTTGTTTGGCATGTTCTTTGCATTTCACTTGTCTATATACCATCTCAATCAAAAATCAAAGGCTAGACAGGGCATTCCAGAGATCATCATATAACTTTATAATTGTCCACAGAAACTGCCAGCTGAAGCATGTGTTAATAACTTCATTATGGGAGTATCAAAGATACTGTGTGTGTAAAACACAAGAAAAATTTCAAAGATAAACTCTTTTCTTCTCTAAGCTACAATCCTTGCACTCCACATTGGCTGTGCCTTGGTGCAGTGACTGGCTTCTGATCCAGGTCAGGTATTCCTGTGCTAACACATGCTCTGGCATGAAATGTGTCCTTCCTGAGAATCTGGTGCATGTGTTTGTAAGGCTCTGTGTTTCTGCAATATTTGTACTCTTTTTACTTTCAAATGTGAAATTCTGAAAGGAACATGGACTTTGTAGGGTGACTACAGAGTTTCAAAAAAGAATGAATGAAGCTTAATTTTTTTTCAGACAAGCTCTTTATTTACATGCTTCTAATAACCTCAGATTCTTATTCACGGTGAAAAGCTGGCATATGCAGTGGCTGGTTCTGAGCTAAGCAAATGTTGATTGTAACCATCAGTTTTTGCTAGGTCCTAGAACAGATGACTGTTGGAGCTAGCAGCTTGGCTTTTCTTTTGTTCATATGGCTGTTTCATCCTCTCTTGTTACACAGAAACTCAAGGAACATCCTAACTTTGAGATCATTGGTCTGCCATACTTGGTTGAAATTGGCCAGAAGTCAAAAGTTACTGGGAGAAAGATGGCATGGCAGAATAGCACTGTAAATGGAATTAGGGCTAAGAGACTAATTGCCTAAGTCTGCAGCTGGAATAGCCAAGGGGTAAAAAGCTTCAGAGCTTGTGATGTGCTCCATAGACACTAGGACTGCAAAGAATTGTTTCTATTCTGTACCACTGCTAACTACTTAGGCCTATGACAGACTAATCACAGTGCTGGTAGGATACTGACTTTCCTTAGTAGCTTTTTAGGGGGGTACGAATTGCTTAATCTTAGTTAAACCCTTCTTACTTTTCCCAAGGTCCTCTTTGTCAGAGATAATGCTTTGTGATAGTGTGAAAAGTAGAGCTGGATTTTCTCTTCAGCCTTTTCTGGTGAAATTGAACTTCCAGAGGGTGAACAGGAAGTGGTTTTACTGGTCTGCCTCAGCTTTCCTGGCCATAGTATTTGAACCTAGCGCATATCTTCTGTTAAACTTTTTGGTAGACACTTGATTCCATGTAGAGTAACAGCCACTACTTCTGGAAAAGTAGTTTGGATTTTTTCTTCCAGAGAGAGAGTACTGCATTAAAATATTCGTCTTTTGACAAACTTGTAGAAGTTTGTGAAAAAAAAGTGCATATGTAAGAAGTCTGGTAAAATAAAGTCACAAATTTATTTTAATACCTCAGCTGCTGTAGACTTCTCAACAGCTATCAAATTGACAAAAGAGGGTTTTGTTTGGTTTGGTTTGGTTTGGTTTTATTGTAGAGGTGATACTCTGGAGAGAGCAATTCCCAGTGGGTGGTCAGTTCAACTGCTGTCAAGCATGTTCTCATGCAAAGGTTTTTATCATAAACCAATTTTGTTACTGTTTGTCCTTAAATTCAATACATAATAATTTACTGGTGTGGACATTGCAAAATACTGTCTGCCACTACAGCTGTGCAATGGAAGCAGTAGGGAAATGGAAAATCATTTAAAAATCTCACAATCTTTTGTGGAGAACCTTTAATTCTTTGCAAGGTAATGCGGGTTGTACAGTTGCTATGTCCGGTATTTTTCAGGCCAGCATTACATTGTTCTGGTCCGTGCTCATCAGCCCATTTCTCCAGCCTGTCAAAGTTCCCCTGGACGTTTCCCATTGCATAGATCAGTGTTTTGAATTCCACTTATGAAACTGTTCAAAAATGGTGTATTTACTCAGACATAAAATACTAGTTTCAAAGATGTTTATACTTTTGAGAATTGTAGCAAAAAGAGTAATGTCACTTGCATTAAAATTTGTAGTTAAGAGTTTTCAGGATTCCTTACTTGTAATTACTTTAACAACAATGGTATAAGTAAAATGTGGGAATAAAACAGGAAAATAATTTTTAGTTTGAGGCTTTGTAGCAGTTCATTTCTGTAGCAATATAACTCTCAGATGTGATTTTTATTTTAAATGCTAACCACTTAACTGGCATAAACTCTGCAATGCAAGTACAGGCTTAAGTAATCATTCATGCAACTTGATTTTCTGTTAGAAGGAGCTGTGAGTTAACCAGTAAGGGCATACTCCAGAGTCTACCATCTAAAACAAAGTCTGCTCATTAAAGAAGTTTTTTTGAAAATGATGAGTTCTTGAGCATTTCTGTACAAAAAGAGAGCATTATGCCACCAAATACGTTTTACTTGTTTAAAAGATCTAGTTTTGTAGATCTTAAAAAGCAAGTATTAGTAGAACATTTATGTCAAAGAATGAAACTCCAAACTCACTGCAAGGAAAAATATAATAAAGGTGATGCTACTACTATCTATTTATTCTGGACAATTAGGAGTAAGTGTTCTACAAATAACTTAATTGTCTGGGCCCCAGCCTGTTCTGGAACTTCAGATATTTGAAAATCAAACCAGAGGAGAAAATGTCAGTTTGGAATTCTGTTGTGCAGCTGATGTCACTTTTTATTTCTTCATAAAGCCAGCTATGGCAGAATAATAAGGCTGAAGGAGTTGCATTTGTCACACATTCTGGAATTTTCTATTATGTTTAGAAAACAAGTGTTCTAAAACTTACCTGTCTGGAAACTAAAATGCTTTGAAAATCTATTGCTATAGAGAATGATAAATGGCTAGAGTTAAGTTTTGCACATACGGCCCGATAAAAGTTTATCTTCAGGGCATGAGTAGCTGCCAACAATCTGTCCAAACTACTTTAATCTGTTTCTCTACTTCAGTTCCTATTCTGGTTTTAGCATTTGATTTAACTCAGGCTTGAAATGTTTTAGTATCTGCTTTAAGCCACTGAGTAATAGTGATTGGATGTGATCAGCTACTTGTTTAAGATATAGTCAGATAGTATGAACGTTATGTGGTGGAAGGAGGAGGTCTCAGCAGGTATTAGGCTCCCAATAGTATTATACTCTCTCTATTAAAACTATAAAATTACACAGTAAAATATTATTTGAAGACATGATAATATATATCATTCCCTAATCACTTTTATTTTCTGTGCATACTTGTCTGATTAGTACAATACATGTTTCATTAGATTTGCAGCAAAATAAGCATTAACAAAGAAATATTTTAATTTTTTTTTCTATATTTAAAAAAAAAGACTAGTAAGAGTTGAGAAAATTGATCTGTAATTGTGTTAGGCATAGATTAGCCTGTTCCTATTTGCCAGTGATAATGCATTTTTCCAGAAATTCCCAGGGGATTTGGTGGCTTGGCTGGAATAGCAGTTTGAATGTCCCGAAATCCCAAACAATTCCCCCAGTTTGGGAAACAGCGTAGCGAAACTGAAGGTGAGAATCATCAAAGCAGATCCCAGAGGCAGGGCAAGTCAGGCAAATGACTGTATGTATATCAAGAACTGATAGACTGGTTGGTATATTGTCAAAGGCAAAAATAAAAAAACAAGATCACTCTTGGCAAAAGTAGGGTTCAAGAATTCCTTGTGTAGAAGTTTATAATCTGTTGTCTGTAAAGTATCTGTTCATAAGAGTCATACCATGCATTATGTTTGGGGTTTTTTTTAAGGTACTGTCTCCTTTTTCTTCTTTTAGATTATTGAATTTGGCATGGTTTTATTTTCTTCTCTTACCTGAAGGCTCTACTGGGAAAGCTGTTAGTATTACCTTGATTCTTTGAAGTGATTGGAACAAGTCTCTTGGTGGGCCTCATCTTTAATGTGAAAAAGAAATTTTTGCATAATCTACAAAGTTCTAATTATTAGGTCTAATAATGAGGAGCAATTTGAAGTAGATTCAGAGTTGTCTTGCTAAAAATTTAGAAATGATCCTCAAATCTATCTTAATGCATTCATGAGCAAAGGATGGCTTGCACATGTTCATTTGATTCTGACTTTCATGTGGGGCTTGAGATGTGTGGCTGGCCGGAGTTGGAATGGAAATTTGCATAGACTTGAAATACCTCAGTCTAGCAGCTCTCTTTCCAGTGATAGAAGACCTAACTTGGAGCAACCTGTCTTGTAAGGAGTACCCAGCTGAGAGGACTGGGTTTTCCATGCAACTGTTGTGGTCCATGTTGCCATGCTGTCACTGCTCTTGTATATATGATGGCTAAATATTAAAATTCCCTAGGGTGTATCACCATGTCCCGCAGCCGTAGGGAGGAGGAGAGAAGATCCAGCAGGCAGGAATTGTGCAGCAAGATTGATTTATTTAATTATTTTACAAACTCCTTTATAGACTTTTTTCTTCATAGTCTAATTGGACCAAGGATCAGCCACCCCTTGGGGGTGATTGGCTAAAATCCTAAAACATCCATTGTCAAAATATTTTTCTACTGTACTATAAACAAGGTTTCTCAAGGTTGCAGGTGTTCCATTGTTTATAGAACTCTGCTACTGTCTTCTGTGAGAGAGAAAAGTCTCTCACAGACTTAGAAAATAGCAAGAAAATCCTTGCTAGCAGCATTTTTGTATCCACAGCTAAATGCAATTTAGCTCAAATATTTAACTTCAGCTACAGTTCTGATTGAAGGTTTCCATTTAGCTTTACACAGCCTTCTTCTGTCTGTCAAGTAAAAGGAAATTGGAAAAATTATAAATCCTCTGCTTTTTGCTTTAATGAAGTCCAGTGTTAAATCTTCATAGCTGGGTCTGTTGTTTCTTCCTGGCTCCCAACAGTAAAGGAGAATGTGCTTTTCCCTGCTAAATTTTAATTAAAAAATTATCCTCTTGTTTTTCACATGCCTATTGTAACCTGATGGTTTTGTCAACTCCTTTGACTTGCACTTTTCTGTGTTTAAGCTTTATGAGATACCAAGCCTTTTATTCCTGCTTCTCCTGATTTAGTTAATGGAATGTCCTTCACATTGATGATTATTGCTGCTGCTAAAATCTTGGAGGCAAAACGTGCTCTCAGTGGATTCTGGTATATTTGGCCATATGCTTTTCTCAGCCTCCTCTGTGAGCTCTGCTTTCATCAAAAGAGGAAATGCTCCTTAAGTCTTCTCTAAGCACTCTTCTTTGAGATGTATATGTATTTTTTGTATTACTGGTCTTTAGAAATACTTAAATGCATTAGGAAGGTTGATGGGGACAGTGAGTTCTTCTGTGCTGTCAGAGCTCTCAAATCATGGAGCTGTTTTTAGTCACTATTCTTATTTTATCTGAAAAGTGAGAATTTTTTCAGTGTTCTAAGCATTGTCTATGGCAGACTTTTTGATTTAGTCATTACTCTGAAGACGTAAATAATGCACACCATCTTTTTTCTGTATCACTGGGTTTCTGCAAAAAGAGATTGCTAGTATGCATCAGAAGAATAATGGAGCAAGGTGGTGCATCAAATCCTATTAAATGGAAAAGATTAATGTTTTTGAGTATCTTTCTGTATATCTCAAAATAATATAAATCAGTAAGCTAAAATTTGAGAATGTGAATATGAATGTAGATTTTTTTTTAACTTGAAACATTGTTTGCTATATCTGAGAATTCCATAATGTTTTAATAGAGATAAAAATTCTTAAAGCATACTGAATCAATACTGCAATTCAAAAAAGATGCAATGTGATCAAGCTTGGATTAAAAAACGTCTGAGTTCTTGTCAATAAGGAACTGTGATGAGTTTAAGGGTATCATACTGACTGTGTATTAATACATGGTATCCTATAAGACCATCAGCTGATTGTTTAGAATGTAAATGAAACTGTTGATGGATCCAGTGACCGATGGCTTAAATTCCAATTAATCAATTGCTTCATCGGTTTCTTAATTCAGATCAAATATCTCAAGTGCACACAGTTCTTCCCTGGTCTTCAGAGAAATTAATGCTTTTAAACTAATTTAATCAGTCTTCTATAAATGTGCATCCTCTGGCATGGTGATGTAGCTTAAATGCTTAGGATGTTTCAGGTGTCTTGCGGTTTTGTTCCCCCTTAGAAGCTATCATAATTGAAAGCTTTTTGTTAGAGTAGTAAATGAAACTCTGTACTCCAATATGTCATCTTGGTGCTGCTATTCACCTTGTCATCTGCTTAAAATTTTCATGCACATAGTCACTTAAGTAATATAAATGATTTAAAAATTAAGCTGTTTGTAAATGATCTGGTGTTAGGTGTTTAAAGTCAGTTTTACTTTTGCTGGGTGCATTCTAGTAACCCATCTCTTTCAATGTTTTTCACTTAAAGCAGAAAGGCTGGTAATATTGCCAGAAAATATAAAGCTGTTTATGACACCGCAGTTCCACGTGCCCTGTTTCCCACTGACCCATCAATTAATTCATCAACACTTGACACAAGCTCTTCACTCTGTCACTTACACCAGTTGATCTTAATTTGATTGCCGTTAAAACCTTCCTTTCCTGGTAACCGTTGTCAATTATACAAAATAAAATCAAGTATTCATAAGTAGTCTGTAATAGGATATAGGTAGACAGATTTAATAATTCAGTTTTGCTGAGGCTTGAAAGGCATTAGTTTTAGCTGTTGTTCTCATTTGTAAAAAATTCATTGGATGCAGCTCTTGAGAGAGAAGGCAGACATAATTTTATTTATTTAGATTTGACAGAGAAGAACCCAGACATGCAGTGATGGTTTAGCATTATCTCTGTTTAAGAATAACTGACAGGAATTCTTATCAGTTACATATTATAGAAAGTAAATGTAATTTACTTTCATGGGTTTTTTTTTTACTGGTTTAAGTACACACATTCTAGGATTGGTTTTTGACAATATCTGTAATGGAGTGTGGAATTCAACCCTGCATTTATGCAGGAAGAACAATACCTTTTCAACACTGGGGTGCCTGGTCTTTAATATGCTTGTAAAATATGCATATTCCTGTACATCTTCTATATACAACTAAATTATAGTTGCTTCCCTCTGATGCATCTTCATTGCAGTATAACATTAAAATGTGCGCTATGGCATATTTGAATTATACCTATAAGTTTACTTTGGTCCTTATTGGCAAGTCAACTTTTTAAGCTTGCCGATAATTGGCAAAAAATTTGCAAGCAGAAATCTATTAATTTTAATTTTTTCTGAGAGAACATTAAATACAGTTTTCAGAACTTCTGTGTTGATTAACTTCTTATACACTGTTTTTCACTGTGTACACTGATGTTTGTAACAAATACCATGTGTGGGTTGAGCGGTAAGACTGTGGAAGGGATTTGAATGTACTTGTGAAATCTAAAAATGGAAATATTTAAAAAAATAATTTCACTTGTAAAATGCTGATTAAAAAGGCATAGTCAAAGACAAGATCTGCTCTAAGTGATTGCTCAAAGCAAGAGCAGAAAAAGTGAAGGATAGCAGTGTGGAACTCCTTTTATAATGTGTCATTTACTTTGTCGCTTTTTAATGCTAGTCAGAATGAGTTATTCCTTAGGGGGGTTTTTTTCCTGAATTGAGAATCCTCTTGGATCTCACCTCATGACTTAGAACTGCTTTCTCAGACCCTTCTTCCGGCCAAGAGCTAGGAAATGAAAATTAAGTTTGGACACAGGACAAGTTGGATAGTTAAGTTTGTTATGTCAAAAAAACCATCTTAATTTCTCATGTTGCTATTTGTCAAGAAACATGGCCAGTCCTGGAAAGCAAGTATTAGCATATTTTAGCTCTAAGTATTAGCATATTTTCCAACCTTCTCTTTGTAAAAACAAAGCCAGTAGACTTCATGATCAAGAAGGAAGCAGAGAGAAAGCTCTTTCTTTTCGTCATGCTACTCTACCTGAACTTTTTTGCTGGCCATTTTCAGTCTGATTTGCACGGAATTTCTGTGAGTCAATGCATGCATTTTGAGGTATTTGGATTCAATTATGCAGTCTAGGATTATTCAAGAGTATTACTGCCTAACAAAGAACATTAGGTCATACTTGTATAAATGGTAGGATGTTCTGTGTCTGCCTGGTTATTTAAGGACACTACTAGGCTACTAAGAAAAGTTTAGTAGTATACAACAGAACAGTCTTTGCCTAAAGCATCTCTGAAAGAAAAATGTCTATGATATGCGGGAATGTATGTAATGTAACAAAGGTTTGATTCTGCAGCAAACGAAATCAACTTCTCCAGGGCAGTTGAGATTTCCTTTCTACATGTATTTCAAATATTAAATCCCAATGTAATTAAGATGACATGATTTTTTTTTCATTACGGCTTTCCATTAAAATCAGGTGATGCAATTTTACGTTGAATAAATTATTTTACTTTTGTGAAGTAATTGCTCTTAGTCTGTCAATACTTCTATTTTGGATTTCCTGTGTTAAATACACTTTCTATAAAAACTACTTGTTAAACAGACTGAATATTAAGCTAATTGTTTTAAGGAGAAATTATCCATCTTTCTGCTTAACAGAAACAACAACATTTCCAAATCAAATAAAATAGGAACAAATAATTTAATTAATACACACCAAATTTTCTTTTCTGAGTGACTTTCTTAATAAAGCCCAGAAGCTAGAATACATTTAAGAAAATATGTAACATCCCAAGTAATAGCTTGTTTTCAGAAGCCTATTTTATAAACTGTATTTAATACTCTGGAGTATGTATGTAAAAATAAAATTTACGTCCTTGATAGTAACACAAGTTCATATACATTACTATAATTTCAAGAATTTAAAGACATCCACATATAAATAAATTAATGCATAAAATATGATTAGCAAGGTCAGTAGTAAAAAAAAATGTAATTAAGTTATCTGATGATGGTGCATAGTATTAACTAAGAGAAAGCTTATGATGTAATTGTGTTTTACTTGATTAAGAAGCTTCCCTTTCTGGTTTGGCGAAGAATTTTTTCCCTTTTTTTTTCTCTCTCCTGCACTTTTTTTAAGGTGAAAATAAAACCAGCTTTCTCGAAGGATGATCTGTATTTAGTTTGAGAATTTTTGTTTAGGGCCCTTTTCTTCAGGATTCCTAGAGGCAGGTAGGTCACTGATGCATGTGCACATGTACACCATTCCCAGAAGCATTTGATGCGTACACGTCCTTCAGGTATGTTCTGACTGAAGCCTTAAGTCCAGCACACACTGAGGAAGGAGAATTCTTCCTGCTTACTTGGTATTAACAGTACCTTTGTTTGACAAAGCTAGGCCAGGCATATCATGGCCCTAAATTAGTGCCATCATAGATGAACTTTTTTATCTCTATTTCAAAACACCATAAAAGCTACTGAAATAAACATTGTTTTTCTTCAGCATTCTACTAGCACATAAAATAGCTGTAACGAAAGATATTTTTATCCATAACATCTCAAACATAAGTAGGAAGTCTGTTAATTATTATCAATGTATCCTTATAATGTGAAGTTACATAGTTATTTCAAGTTCTTAAAATTATTTTCATCTTTTGTATTGAGGGGCGGTTTTTCCATGGAAAAGCAACCTTAGGGTAAATTCTGGACAGGACTCAAATAACTGAGCTCTTGCTAAACCAGCAAACCAGAATTGTAGTCCCAGGACTTTCCTAAGCATTCAAGTTTGAAAGTTTCAACTGAAATGGTTTCAAAAATCAGTTTAGTTGCTACTTGGGCACCACCTTGCATGCACTTGCTCTACAGTGATTTCTGACTGTCTTCAGCTGATTAGGCTAAATAAATATTACATACCTGTAAAGTAGTTTAAATGTGCTTATGAAGTTTGCACCACTTTTGATTAATGATTAAGCTATTTAGGCCCAGTGGAATTTCCTTGAATCAACCTTAAATTCTAATTCAGATAATTCCAAAATTTTCACTTGAATGATGGAAATAAGTCAGATGTTCACAATGTACAACTTTGTCTACTAATTTTGAACAACTGTATAGTTATGGGAAATGAGCATCTGAGTCCCTCACTGTATAAAGTAAAAGTTTTAATTTTGTGCATTCTTTTTTATACATAGCCTTATGAAAATTTCTCATGTCCAGTGTGTAATTAAATTTTTCTTTTTTTTTTTTAGTTTTTTCTTTTTGTAAACAGCTACTTTTGATTGGTAAATACTTACAATGCTTAATGGTGTGTCCTTAAAGGAGCACAAACGTTAAAAAATTTCATTCTGTGTGTGCTGTAAAATAATTGTCAGGTTCAAGAGGTATTTCTGTATTCAGAAGGAATGCAACTCCTGACATGTATAGATCATTTGGAGATTTCTTTTTTTTCTGGCAAGTCATATTCAGGTTAGAAATGTTAAAGAGGTTTTTAACACTGGCCTAAAGCATTCTGCTGAAGTATGTAACATGATTTTTACAACTTTTTTGTGGGGGTTTTTTGGTTTTAATTTTGTGACTGGGGGAGGAGGGTGCAATGCTTCCAAGCATTTTAAAATGAAAAAATGAGAATACTTATTTTTTTCAAAAGACTCTAAATTTTAGAAGTTTTGTGTACTGCTGACTCAAATACTTCTCAAAGTTAAGCTACATGTGGCTTCCACAGAATACACAGTGGGGAATATTTAGTTTTACAAAAATTCAAGGTTTTTGGTAGGGGTGAAGAGTTGTTTTTATACTTTCTAATTACATATTTAATCTTCCATGTTTATACCTTAGTTAAGCCAAGTTATTTTAGAGAATAAGTAATTTTACTTAGTCAAATCTACTGCAATATTTGAGGTAGAGAAGAGGATTGTATTGTTTCGGTTTTGCTTTTGTGATCACTATTGAAAGCTGACTTGGCAGAAAGCAGTCCCTTTTTCTGGATAAAAGGGAAACAGGCTATGAGATAAGTTATTGATGAAATTAACTGCTGAAGTGAAGAGGAAATGCAGCTGGCCAATACATGTCATAGTGTGAGCTCTATTAAATGAATATATGTGCAGTCAACCATTCACAGCAGCCACACTGGTCTTGAACTGCATTGATCTATAGTATAATTCTAAATGAAATTGATGCAAGAGAGCAACCATTGACAGCAAGGGTAAAGAGAACCATGAAATGTCTTGTACAAGAAAAGTATGATGGAGAGTAGGCTCATCTATGCCATGGACAGAAAGTGCAGTGATATCATGATATTTCTAGGTGTTCCTAGGTACTTCACACTTCATTATAATGCAATGGATGTCACTGACTCTTCAAAAAGTGCTTCATAGTATTTTATTTCTAGAAGAAAATCCATAAAGAATTCTGTTAAGAATTTAAAACCAGCTTTTCAAGAACTTCAGACACAGCTTTGTAGCTTGCATCTCTGAGCTTTGGGTGAAATTTAGTTGTGATAATGTTTTCTGAGAGCTGTTTATATTAACATTTAAGGGTTTGTTTATTTACAATGCACTTAATATAAATATAGCTGTTACATGAAAGAAGCTTTCAGATGGTTAGCTCATGAAACTGCTTAATTTGCAGGCTTTGATGGATAAACCATTATGTTCTGTTAGACTTTACTTACACCAGGGTCCATGTGTCCTATAGAATAATCTCCCTCTTAATTTATGTTCACTGGTAGGTACCCTTTCTTGACATACTGCCTTGACACATTCTAGCAGACTCTCTTCTTGTCTGTCATAAGACTCAAACCTGGATAAACTCCTTTGCAGTGTTTCCTTCCACTTAATTGCTACCACATCACTTCTAGGGGTAAAATTACTTCCTTAGTTTTTATTGGATTGGTTGAAATACAGAAGGAAATATGGGTGTGTTTATATACATGTCTGTTGAAATTTATGAATAACTTGTAAAATCTATTCTTTTCACACCCATAGCACCCAGTAACAATAGTGTATACTGTTGTTTAGCTGTAGTATAAAGGAAATTGTAAATACTACTTCAGAAATATTTAAGGCTTCTCTAGTGTAGCAATTGTGAAGAGTGTTGCTAAGATTTTACCACCTTTTTAAAAGGAATGGTAGTTAATTTTGTATTTTTTAATAGATTTGCAATGCTTCTGTGTGGTCTTTTTTGCATCTTGAATTAATAATGTATGTAATACTACAGACTTGACAGTATCAAACTAGTTATGGGGGTGAGGAGAGGTTCTGCAGTGGTCTCTGTTTTCTGTTCCTTCAATACTGGTCTTCTGTCTGTACAGCACACTGATTCTCTTCAGTGTATATCAGTCTGTATCTTGAGCTTCCCTCATATCTTAAGTACTTTGCATGTGTCGACAGGTTTCTTTAGTCTTGGATCACTGATTGTTGCAGATGATTCAAAATTACTTATTTTAAGTATAGTACATTCAGATCCACGTTGTTTTGAATGCTGTCCGTGTTAAGGACTTATTTAAATTTTTTTTTCAGAGAAGCCAGGAGACAATAAGCAATGAAAGTTTGTGATGTCATACCAGCAAGGAGAAAAAAAATCACAGGCATCAGTTAATTATTCTGTTGTGTTGGAATTGTACAAGTGACAGAATTGCATGAAGAAATAAAACTAAACCTATTTCAACTCCAGTTGGAGTTGTATCTCATGATGATAACATTTGAAATCCTGTTTAGAAACTTTGAAGAAACCTGTAAAATAGAAGCTACCTCCATTCATAAACAGACATATTGTTAATTTTATTGGAAAAACTAGTAAATTGTGTGATATCTAAACCATTCCTGGAAGAAAGCACACAAACACTCTAAAATACAAATCCTTTTATACGTTGCACATTTATTTAAAAATGGTTGTAAATTGTGTTGTTTTCACGCTTCTAAATGTTTTAACCCAAACTGAATTTTTGAAATTAAAATAATAATTTGATGTCTCTTTGTAACTTCAAGGTTCATGTTTCATTCGAACTGACCAGCTGGATGGAGAAACAGACTGGAAACTGAAGGTTGCTGTCAGTTGCACACAAAGATTGCCAGCTTTGGGGGTAAGCATTCTCTTTGCTTTTAAGTTATCTTCTATATGTGCATATATTTATCTGTTATCTAAAAGATTGTTACAGTTACTTAAGTATTGAAAAATACCTGTTACCGGCGCCTTAGTTTTTACAATAAATAAGACAACAGATATTCCACTGGATGCTGAACAAGAAGTTGGTTACACAAATATTCCAGGTTTTCCAACTGAAAAGAAACTGAGTCAGAATTGGATTTTTATCTTTTAACTTAGTGGTTCTCGGTGTTGTCCACACTGAGATTCACACTCTAGAAGCAAATCACAGTTACAGTGTTTTCAACCAAGTGTTAGACTGCAAGTGCAAACTATTCTTGTCTCAGGAACCATTGCTTTAATCACTTACTTGTGAGCTTGGGAAACAATAGTCTGCTCCTGGAAGGTGAAGTGCTTTTTGTTGTCTGCATTCTTTCTGGTCTGACTAGGAGCAATGTGCAGGTTCTTGCAAGCAGGGCTCTCTAAGAGTGGCCCGAATGTGGCTATCTTTTGAGTGCATATATGTGTTGTGTCACAAGTAAATCTAAAATCATGAAAAGGGACACAGGTGTGTGTGCATGTATATATACACATCCAAAATAGACACATACCTACAAAAGCAAATGTAAAATTGTATAGAAGTCTCCTTTACAAGAAGCTGAATTATTTCCCTTGCACTGGGAAAGCTTGCTGTTACACAACACTGGCAAGTTGGCTTGGTATTCGGAGATCTCCTTTGACAACATATTCAATTGACAAGCTTGTGGAAATTTACCTCTACAGAATTTCTGGTGTTTTGACACTAAATCTTTTAGGTGTTTTATTAAAGGCAAATATACTTTGAGTGGACTGTTTATATTGCATCTCAATAGGAAAAGTATTAGATTATGTGCCAGATCTTAGCAGGTCTTCTGCAGTTACACTTCCAGAAATTGAGTTGCTGCCACACTCATATTAGCAAAAAGGAGAGGTTTTTTCCTGTGTTCATATTCTCTGACTATTGGTTTCACAAGTGACAGGAGAAGGAAAAAGTAGTTACATTGCACTTTAGAGGATTGAGAACAAGGCTTGGAACTAAAGGTTGGTCATGCCAAACAGAGATGCCAAGTTAGGCTTCAGGTCATGAGTTCTGGTCCAAGAACAGACTTTAACAAATATTCTGTAACCTGCAGTTTGGTATTTGTAATAAGGCTTTTCTTGTAGTTCTTAACATTTAATCATGGCCTTCTCATGTTCTCTCATTAAAAGAAAATCATATACAAATTCGAGACAGATGCAATGTGTTTGACTAAAATACAGTCAACTTTCTATCTTGCTTTTATTTATTTATTTTTAATTTAGTAGTACTTTTCCAACGGTTACACATGTTCAATTTTGCTGTTATGTTTTGTTTGTCTTTTTTTTGAAAACATCACTGACCACAGTTGCAAATACTGTGCAAAGCACTGCCTCAGAGTTTTATTTGCTGGTTATAATTTTGATGTTTTGAGATTAGACAGTTTGGTGTACTGAGGCTGATGAAATATGGAAAAAGTTACAATGCAGAGGCTTCTCTGCCCTATCCTTTGGAAAAGAAAAAAACCTTTTTCATTAACTTTTTTTTTTCCTAAAAAATCCAACTCCATGTTTGAAGTTTTTCCCTTCTTGTTAGGAAGAAAGTATGGAATTAGCTTTCTAGCTTTCATGTTAGGTGGAGCATGAAGGTTTTGTACTGTAATTTTTATAGTATGTTCTTTGATTTTTATTTTTTTTTAAACAATTATCAATAGACTTGACAAAGCATTAAGCATCTATGGAGATAATACAAAATTATGGTTAAATCTGTGCAGTATGATTTGGAGAACTAAATGATTGTACTTTTTTAGACTGGTAAATCAGAAGTGGTTGAAGTTGGGATGTCTGTATTTGAGTGGTGGGACATGCAGCCTCGTTGTCTTGCAGACATGAAGGTTCGCTTCAGATGGTGGTTGTTTTGGGTGTGAAGGGGAGTGAAGGCAAGATATCACCAGGAAATTATTTGTGCATCTTAGAAACAATATAGAGGAGTCAACTCTACAATATAAAAACCATTTCTTCCTTAGTTGTTTCCACTTAGAGCTGTTAACCTCACTCTAACTGATTTGGGCTTCTTGCAAGATCTTTATACTCTCCCTCTTGAGCTGTAGGTGATAACCTGAGTTGTATCATAAGTGCGGTTAATCAGGAGCTGCTTCCACTTAACACATGTTTCCTGGCTACCAGCAGCATATGAAAGCCACCAAGCAGTTGATGTGCCTCTGCCCTTTCTCACACCACTCAGTTATTGGTGCTTACCCTTGCTAGACAAGGCTTTGTTTGCATTAAGCTGACCTTTCATCCTGAAGTAACTGACGCTGGGTGTAATACTTCCTGCCAACTAAACTAAAATACTTCGAAACTTCTGTTCTATGGGGTTTGGTCAAACCACTTACACTTAGTGGTTCTTTATTGAGCTCATTTTAAATGGCTGCTCCCAGCAAGTCTTAGACTGTTTGCAGTGCTCATGTTATACATCTACTTCGCTCCTAAGCCCCATCTGTCTGTGACTTACGTTGGTGGAATGGTAGCCTAATGCACCCAAATGTAAATGGTTTTTAAAGGGTTCTCATATTTGTCACAGAAAACAATGCTCAGTGCCTATCGCAGAATACTATTTCCACTCCTGTGGAAAAGCACATTGGTAATTCTTTGATTTCTGCAAAGACACTTTTACCTTTACTCAAATGACAGTGATACGCAGGAATATCAGTCATGTAAAGAAACTCTGTGGATAGACAACTTCAGAGATTGGTATGGAGGTCTAAGCAAGCTATGAATATCAAACTAACAAAAAATAGCATTATGAAATTTTTTTACTGTAAGCATAAATTTTGTGCTTTATAATAGAGTCAATAAGCTATATTTTTATGTGGGCCCTACAAGAAGTCAAAATGCAGTGTCCAGAATTATGTCTTTATAGTTACACGGTCGGGTTCCTTTCCTGTACAGCATGCCAGGCGGATCGTGCAGCGCCCCGTCCCGCTGCAGTGTCCGGCAGTGCGGCCCGCGTGCCGCTGCGTGCCCGGAGCAGCCGTGGGGCGCTCGGCGCTCCCGCCGCGCCCGCTCCTAACCCGGCCGTGAGGGCCGCGGGGCCCGGGCCGCCCCTGCCGCTCGCCGCCTCCGCGCCGGGACCCGGTCCTCCCAGCTCGCTGCGGGAGTTCGGGACGGCGACACAATCCCCGGCTCCCAAGGTTAAATCCCTGTGGCCATGTGATGAGCCAGCACCCGGCTGCTTCTCCCCGGCAGAACCCGCGCCAACCGGGGCAGCGGGGCACAGTCCCTGCGGCTCTGCTCTCTCTGCCCCTGGGCTAACGTTTCGGGGTGTTGCCGGGTGGATCACAGTATTCCAGAGACTCATCACACGTGCCTGCCACAGTGGCTTCTCTACAGTGGCTTCTCCACGAGTGCGTGGTGCACTTTCAAAGCTGAGACTCACAGTTCATACTTCCATATTGAAATATATTTTTAATAATTAAAAAATATAATTTATGCAAATTGAACATAAAATAGACTATGAACAGTTAGCTGTTGTGTTGGATAGAATATACTCTCTGTAATTGTCCCTCATTTTGATTTCTTTAGGTGTAAAAACATAGTCATTAAGGTTGGAAAAGACCTCTAAGATTGTTGAATCCAGTGAACAGCCCCACTGTGTTCACCACTAAACTGTGTCCCCAAGTGCCACATCCACATGCCTTTTGAACACTTTTGAACACACAGCCTGACCACACTTTCTGTGAAGAAATTTTTTTCTAAGATCTAATCTAAACCTCCCCTGGAACAACTTGGGGCCGTTTCCTCTGCTCCTGTCACTTGTTACCTGGGGGAAGAGACTGACCCCCACCTTGCTACAACCTCCTTTCAGGTAGGAGAGTGAGTATCTTGTGTTGGCATGATCTGTCAGCCGTGTCAACAGAGCAGCACTGTAATCCTAGCCACTGTGACACCCAAAACAAATCTGCAGACCTTCAGAGCTTTTCTTAAAGAACGGATGACACCACCAAGACAATCGGTACAGATTTCATTGTCTTTCTAAAGCACTTAATGTGATCAGAGAATTAAAATTTCAGCAAGTCACTTAATGATGGCTGAGCAGCAAATATGGTAACACCTAGATTAGGTTTCTTGCAGTTTCATAGTACTAGGTGGGACAGTTCTGGCAATACATGAGTTCTGAGGCATTTTTCTTTACCTTGTGTGATCAGCTATATTTGTTAACAGCAGTGAGGTCACTGTAATTTTAAATAAATGGTGACTTGCTGATTTATATCAGAAGATCCATACAGCAGTAAACAATACCATTTACATTTAATTAGTTTTATTGAACCAAAGGCAATTTTATTTGCAATGAACTGCATGTTATGATTAAGAATGTATTTTAATGATCTTTAAGTAAGGTGAACAAATGTTGCCCTTGACCTAATAGAGGAGATTTTTCTATGTTATTGATAACTGTGGTGATTTTTAAATTGTGAAATGCAAAAGAGAACGTTTTCATTATTGTACCATCACAAAGTCATTTTCTGACTTGCAGTGTAGAAGGATGAAATGCATTCTTCTCAATTATTATTTTCAAGTATGAGATAATTAAATACATATCAGTTTTTTAAGAAAAATCTCATCTACTGTTATATAAGAATAATTTTTTTACTTTAGATTCAAGCCTTTCATGTAGTTTTTTTTAAATCTAGAACTGTTAAAATCCCCACCCAAATGTGTTTTTTGTCTTGACTAAGAAAATAACTAAGGTCATTTGCCCTTATTGCATCCTAAAAGAGATGTAATTTTAGATGTAGAATACTGTTTCCATTGAAGGTATCAGTAGAACTATTTGACTTCAGTGAATCAGCAGCTCAATGTATTAGTATGAAAATAAGTCTTTATTGAAGCTGAGTTTCACAAATCCCCCATTAGTGAAATCATTAATAAAAAGTAGTTGCCTTTTATAAAAATAATAGAATCAAATCCTTTGTTTAAGGTAATTTCCCTTTCCCCTGCTTTTATATAAGGGAAAGCAATGACATAACCTAACAAGGTAAAATTTTTCTTGCCAATTGACCAGAAATGATATTTACATGTACTGTTGCTTACAAATCTTGATGTCTTCCTCTTAAAGTCACCCTCATGACTTCTTTCAAGACATTGAGAGGAGAAATTCACAGCTTCCATACTGGAAAAGCAGCACTCGGTGAAGAAACACCTTTGTATTACAGTAACCTTTGCTGGTTGTTGAATGGAGTACATAGAAAATTTGTCTTCTGTAACTGTATCATTCTTCAAGTTTTTGTGTCTTTACCTTGTATTATAAAACTACTGTATTTTATTGGCCTGAGAATGGTGTCCATTTGGAGTACAGAACACTTGGCTACAGAAAATAAGAATCTTTAACTCTTTTCTTTACCCTATTAATGAAAAAAGTACTTCAGAAGTCTACTGAGCACAAGTAATATGGTTTTATGTCTTTCTGGTACTCATTAATGAAATGCCAATGGGCTAACACCCTAGATTTCCCCCAGAGCATCATTATTTTTAGTTTTAGGAAAAAAATCCCACACACTTCTGGAATACTATGCGAGTTGTAGCTTGTAGCATTTCAGAGTAATGCAAATAATGGTCAGGGAATGTGCAGATCTCAGTTTTTCACAAAGATAAGTAAGTTTGTTTCAGAGTTGAAATTCAAAAAGGAAAAAAAGGAAAACACAAAAATTTAGGTGTTAAATCAGAAATACAAAAGGGGAACTAAAACATAAAAAGATACCAAAGGAGTGTGGTAGATAGAAATTTTTACATTTGAAATGTAACAAAGGACAACATCACAGTAGAAAAAAATAGAAAGATTAGAAACCAGAAAAATACATTACTGTACAAATGCCAATTTACTTTAAAAAGGTGGATATTTCTACTTTCTTTTATTTTAATTTTGCTTCCCACTAAGGCATTCTTTGGAAAGAGAGAAGTTGACGCATTTCACTAGCAGTTTTTATTGTGTGTATGAGTATGTGTGTGGTATTAGTTTTCTTCTGTGCTATCCGCTACTGAGAGACTCTTTATTTTTCTTTGCATAATAAAGCACATAATAGCTTGGATTAGCTAAATTGTAGGTGATAACAGATTGGAAAGAAGTGAATGATGAAGATATAGGACACTACATGTGTATTAGTTTCATATGAATTATTTCTCGTGAACCTGTTGAAAGTACGTTGGAAGAACAAGGATGCAATGAATGAACTTTGTGTGAAAGATTTCAATAAATGCCTAGTGCTTTAAGATAAAGATAATTTGTGAGATTCAATGTTCAGATTTCATTCATGTTTTTAAAACCATATGAAATATAAAGTGTGTGTGTTTTTTGCAAGCTATGAGAGAGTTCTTGTCTGCAGAGTATAAATATAAATGCATTATTTATAGAGCTACACATTTTTAAACTAAAGTCAAACATATTTCATAAATGTACATTAGATTTTAAGAAAACATTCATTTTGATAAGGAAAAACAAAAAAATAGTGATATTCATCAATCTAGCTATTGTATCAGAGAAACTGAATGATATAAATATGTTGGGCTTTACGACATTAACACAGGTGGATAACTGCACCTTTAGTTAATTTTTGTACTGTTCAAATTGTGAAACATTCTTACATTCAAAATTATGGGGAAAAAATAATGGCCTACTTTTAAAAGTAACATTTGAGCCAAGATGTGGTTATATGTCCATGAAAGAGGCTGTGAAATTAATTCTGCTTTTGAAGGCAGCACATTCTAGCTAGCATGAACAGGGTATTGTTCCTGTGTAATTTGGTCCCCAGAGATGGTGTTTGATTAGCCTTTTGCAATATTCGTCTAGTAATAAAGGATGGAGATAACCCAAATAATTAGGTACTACATACAGTGGGAAGGTGTACAACCTTGCATTTGATCAGAGGTTAGAATTCTTGGGTCGACTTGGACTTGGTATCAAGCATCTGCTCCTCTCCAGAGTAGAAATTGGGTTGTTGTGGATCCATGCATGAATGGTCAACTCCTCTTGAAATCTCTTAGCTGCTGTTGGTCCTGACCATCTAAAAAGCAGCAAAAAGTTTGGTTTTGTGATTGAAAAAAGTTCTTTGTATCAGGGTTTTAGTCTGTAGTATTCTTTCTGTGGAAGGTGGATGTTTTAGAACAATTATCTGGTGAAATAATTGTTTCAGAATTTTAAGGTGAACCTCCCTGGCCCTCTAGGGACAGCTCTTAGGATCTAACACTCCTCAGATTTATCACTTTTTTGTTGTTGTTTATACTATACTGCCATCTATTTATAGAGTAGTATCTTAGGAGTTTCCTATTCTTCTTAGTTTTAGGATAGGAACATCCATGGATTGTTTGCTGTCATGAGTAGTGGTACCACATATATTAGATCAAATTTTATCAGAATAGTTTTGATGTATACCTGACTTTAAACATTTGAATAATCCTGTTGATGTAGCCAGGCTTTCCTGAAGCTGATGGGGTTTTCTTATGGAGTTTTCACAGAGGTGCTAGAGCATTGAAGAGAACTTGAATCAATTTCATTGTTTCCTCTTATACTCAGTTGGCTTTGTCCTTGCTGGAAAAGTACTTTTTTTTCCAGTTTCATTAAAAAAACCCAACGAACAAACAAACCATCCCTTCTCCCTCCCCCACTTTATCTTTAAAAGAACAAACATCTGGAAAATATTTTAAGATTACACTATTATTAATTAAAATGGGGTTGTTAAAAGAAAACAAATTAGATAAAATATGTAAGTCATGTTATAAATGTAAACCAGTTTACTTTGAACTATCAACACATTTAGGATATCAACTTGAATCTGATTCCTCTATAGCAAGATGTACTGGAAAAAAACACCATGTTTCTTAGTTGGGTAAAAGTGTGTGACCTTAGTTTCAGGTGGGTTGGTGGGGGTCATAAACTGGAATCTTTACCAGGTCTTCAAAATACATTATTATATTTAAGTAATACTAAGTAGATTTATCTGTTTTACAGGATCTCTTTTCAATCAATGCTTATGTTTATGCTCAGAAGCCACAGCTGGATATCCACAGTTTTGAGGGTACCTTCACACGGGTAAGTAGTGTATGTAAATACAGTTCTACTTCCCTATTTAGTACCTCAGTGTACGTGAAATGTACACTTAGTGTCAACATTGTATCAGATCTTTCCTTGGCTTTACAGCATTATTTTTTCCTTTTTTCCTGCCATGACAATACTTCATATAGAAGATATCCTGTTAAACATGTATTGCAGAAAGCTAATGCATAAGGAATATCTGAAAAAATCAGAATTGGAGAGTTGAATATTTGTTGGTTGACATCACTTTAATCTTTTTATGTGAAACTCTTTGTGAACAGTATACTTTGTTTCCAGGCATCTAATGTATTGTTCATATGTCAAAAACTGACAAGTTGAATAATAACAGTAGCCTGAGACAATGCATCTGCTAGTTTATGTGCAATAAAAGTGTGCTTTTTCTGCTGTAATTCCAAAGTTCAGTTTTCTCAAAAACTAAAATAAAACTAAAAGCTACTTATGGGAGCTTTTTATTGAATCTCTTCCCCAGAGATAATTATATTCAAAACTGATTATGAAAATAACAATGCAATATCTGTGACTTGTTTCTGTTATTTTCAAAAGGAGGCCTGCTAAAGTTGACCCTTTAAAGCAGTGTCCTAATAGGTCGTAATCAGTTTTTTTAAAATACGTTTACAGCTTTGTAGCAGTATGTTAGCAGATATAGTGATTGTTCTGTTTATTTTAGCCAAACTCAGTGGTGTTAGACTCATTCCTCTTGATAGTTTGTTTCTAAAATAATTTGATAGAATTAACTGCTGGGGAGGTAAAGAGAAGGGTTTTTTTACCCGTGACTCAAATAGGTAATAGATTTTTTTCTGTAATTGGAATTCCAGTTCACAATTGTAAATACACTAATGAATGAGATATTGCAGTTGCTGGCTCTCAAAGACCAATTTATACCAGTTACATAGTCCATGCTGCCTACAAAGTAAATGTCATTTGTTCATACCTTCTAAAGTAGTAAGCAACAGTGTTTACTTAAACCTTGTATTGACCAATTGTTCAAACGAAACTTCTGTTAACAGCTGTAAATTCATATTATTCCTCTTAGTGACTGTGCGCTTTCCTAAATATATATTGAAGTCTTTGGAATCTTTAACAACTCTGGTATAAGTAATTGAGACATTGGGAAATCATCACAATCATCCGTGTTGCGGGTTCTGTTTGTACACGTCTTAAGAGCTGTATGATTCAAACATCCTGATATATGTAAATAACTGTGGTGCATTTTATGGTTTCAGGATTGCATATATGTTTTTCTGGATGCTTCAATAGGAAGGATAGTTTACACTGAACTTCTGTGTAAAGCATCTGAGGGCATTGCCCTCAAATTTAGTTTACAGTGAATCACATTAGATATTTTTTGAAGGTTGGTGTTGGGGTTTTAGTTTAGTCTTAGGTTTTCCTGTTAAAGGAATTTTCTCCCATATGCATGTTGCTAGGGGACAAATAGCTGTACTTAAGAAAGACAAAAAGGGGAGTGGGGCGGGCCTGGCTACTCCTTTGTCTACACCTGGGTGTGGGGACAGTTCGCTCTGAGCGTCCGGAGAGAGAAGCTGCAGAGAAAGGAGCTGCTGCTGCTTTCTTTTTGGCCGTTCTTTCTTCCTGCTGGAAGCAACGCCGGGACCCCAAAAGCCGCTTTTCCCTGCCCTGCTGGAGACCGAGCTGTGGCTGTCCTGCTCCGCTGCTGCTTCGAGCTTTCGCTACGCTGTAGCCCTGCTCACTCTGCCTGCCTGGGCCTCCGTGGTTTTTTCCCATCTGGATACATCTCGTCTGCCACCCGGGATTTGCGTTCGTCCCTGCCATTCCAGCCTGCTGTTCCTGAGAGCCCGGGATCGGCTGCCCAGCGGTTTGTGAAGCCTTTGTTCCATCCTTCCCGGGATCCCAGGGCACCAGAGCCGCGGGTTTCCCGAGCTCGCTCCGGAGCGCCCCCTGCAGCCGCGGGGGAACCATCGCACCTGCCCTGCTCACCGGGAGCCGCCAGCGCCCCTGCCGGCTGCGAGCGGAACTGCACCCGAGGGGAAAGGGCCTGACAGCCGAGAAGGCTGGCACTGGGTTTGTGATTGCTGTTACTGCCATAGTTGTTGTTGTTTTGTTTGACTGGTTATATATATATATATATATATATAGTAAAGAACTGTTATTCCTATTTCCCACATCTTCGCCTAAAGGCTCTTGATTTCAAAATATAATAACTTGGAGGGAAAAGGGGTTATATCTGCCTTCCTTAGCAGACACCTGTCTTTCAAAACCGAGACAGTTGGTTTTTGTTAATGGTGTACCTTCTGCATTGTGAAATGTTGTTTTAGGACACATGTTTACTGATTTATCTTTCTGCTTTTGCTGTGAGCCCTTGCTTCTTACAATAAATCCGTTCTTGCATCTAATTTCTATTTTATGTTAAAGCAAAAAAAATTAGTGTGCTTAGTGATGCTAATGCATACATTTTTTCTACTTAAGCATTGATGTTCAAAGAATTCTTCCAGGGGTAGGTTGACAGGGTAATAGCACATTGATTTTTCTTTTTCTTTTTTCCCCCCATTATGGAGACAGAGTACTAACAATGTAAAGGACAAACTTAGATAATTTCAAAGTGTGCATCCATAAAACAAACCAGAAACTTGGGAGCATGACGCTGGAGTTTTTATGAGTGAGCAAGTTCTAAGTACAAATCTATCCACAAAAAACCTGAGAGCTGACAGAAGATACCTTTTGCAGAACACCTGCGTAACCATGTCAAGAGGCATAAAAGCTTTGCTGTACTCTACTGATATCTGCCAGCTTCACATGAAGTTGTTTTCCATTGTTCTCCATGGATTTTGGTGTGTTACATGCAGTCAGTGCATGAAAGTCCTTGCATGATTATGTCTGGCCCTTAAATAATGGCATAAATTAATTCCTTTCCTCCTTTCACATTTACTAAGACAACCTATCAAAACACAATACATGAACTAAATTAGTGTTTTGTGGAAATTTATGAGATACCTTTATTTGTTCTCAGGGCATCATCCATGTCTTGGCTGAGCTTATTTTTAAATAATGGTGTACAGAACAAGGATGTAAACAGATATAGCTACTAGAGTTTCTCTTCTGTCTGATGCTCCTCTGTAGGCTTGATAAATGAGGGAGCTATTTTATCAATGCTGAAAATCTGTAAAAAGACAATAAACAGTAACCATACTTCTTAACCCAACTTTTACCAGTTAGAGCCTAAAGAGTACTCTGGAGCATTACATCAGTGTGTATTGGCATAGCCAGTATTATTTAACCTTTGCTTACTCTGTATAGAATCATGGAAAGTCTCTCTTGCTTTTAACCTTGGCTGTTTTTTGTTTAAATTTGGGTTCTTCTTTCACTATTCCCTTAAGAATATTTTCCTTTTAGTTCTTCTATATTGCAGCTCTGTGCTGTCCCCATAGTCTCTTCATCTATTTTGGGAATATATCTTAATTTTTTTATATTCTAATAGAAATCTTAGAAAACAAATGCCCATTGAGTTTAGTTCAACTACTTCAATAAGCTTTTTTTTTTTACTATGGTACAGAACTATGTTATATAATATATGTAATTTTTTCCAATATAGCATCTTGTCACATGCTTAAAAAAAACTACCCTGATGCAAAACCTGGTGCATGTAGCTGTATTCATTTCTGAATAGAATCTCTGGCCTGATGCTAATTATACAGATGTTTTCTTGGATAAGTCTTGTATTTTAGTAGAGAGAACGTTAAGTCATTTTTTTACTTCATGTTTGCTGTTAAAGAATTACCTGTTTTGAAGCAATAGTTGTGTTCACTTCAATCTGGCTTACTTTTATGTTGCCACTGAAGGGAATGGTATTTTGTTTTGCTACTCCTTTTGACTCCCCTTCCTTATGCTGGCAGTAACAGCTATACAGGCAGCTTGACTAGGGAGCTAACGTGTGGAACCTAATCTGACCCTGTCCAAAACACATGGCAGTAAGAGGAACAAAGCCAGAAAAATTAACTGTGGGGTTGGTGTGGAGAAGGAATCTCTTTCACTGATTCAAGTAAATTAATTAGTGTGTATTCTGCTTCCCTACAAAAGTTGATGGGGGTTGTTGTACTGCATGCTGTAATGCAGGAACAGAGCTAGAAAAGGTCAAATAGAAGTGGTACACTGGTTCACTCAAGGATTAGGTGTTTAGTCTCAAAGGTCTCTCTTGTTATTTACAAAAATTTCTAAAAAGTTGTAGCTTTGAAACCTTTTAAATGATTCCTTGAAATTTGTCATGATCCTTGGTCAGCTGTATTATGAATTCATGAAAGGACTTTATGAAATTAATTATGAAAGGGCTGAGAGTAGGATATATTCAATTTTTATTTCACTGGTCATCTTTCCTTTTTCTCTGCACATGCAAGAGCAACAGAGTAATTTCTGAATAAGAACTGGAGACAATTTAACCCTCTATGATCAGTGATGTACACGGATTAAAAAACTGAGCCTGAATATGAAGCATGAATATAATACTGAACTGCACTATTCTGGTAATTAAATTAATTCAGAATTCAAAGACCAATAAACATACAGCTGCCAAATGAAATTCAACCCAGCAGACCTTAAGTGGAAACTTTGTCAGCTGGACAAAGAAGCCCTTGTATGTCAAATTTCTGCTACGAGAGCGAGTGATGGATTTCATTTATCCGAAACATTCATTGTTCTGTTTGTGTCAGAAAATTTGCAGAAATTTCTCCTTAACACCTGTCTGGTCTTACTCAGGAATTGCAGTTCTTGTCCTTCCCACTGCTTCCCTACCATCTCTCCAGAAGTAGAAATCAAAGTAGTGTGAAACAGCTAAACTCATAACCCATAAATGCACCTTATATTTTTCATTTGAGTAACTTATGAGAAAAGAAAAATAAGGTTAAGTCATAATCTGTTTGGGCATGGAAGGTGGTGGTATTTGGGAAATGGAATGAACCGTAGAAAGCTGAAAATGTTAGGTGAGGGTATAAAAACATAAAAGTATCATAATGAAATAAGCAGAAGATAAGTGATTGACCAGACCATTCTGTGATGAGTATGAGTGGAGAGAAAGCTCATGTGATGTTTTCCTATTTCAAATTACATAAAAAAAGGTATTTCACAGTGGTAGACATTGGACAACTGACTTTTTCCTGACGCTGTTGTCAGCTCTCCCCAATCATCACAGGGCTTTTGATTTCTTCTTGTAATATGGAAGAGTTTCACAATTCACAGTCTCAAAATCTGCTAACTGAAGAATAAGGGAAAACAAAAGATTTACCTGGCTTAGTATCCTGTTCTTGACAATAGCCAGAAACAGAGTGCTGGGAAGGAGAATACAACTAGAGTAAGGACACGGTAGTACCTCCTGAAAAGTGTCATCTGTCTCTTAACTCAAGATGTGGGAACTTCCTGAGTTAAAGCTGGTTTCTCTAAGTAACCTGCAATGAATTTCCCTTCTTTAAACTTACCCATGAACCTATGTAACCTTTTAACATTCAAATAGGAGGAAGTTGCACAGGTTAAGTACATATTTAAGAGTGATTGCCTATTATTTTAATTTTACTGACTTTATGACTTCTTTCTTCTTCAGTAAAAACAAGCACTATCTATCCTTCCTTTTTAGGTGCCTGTTTCATAGATGTCTGTCATATTCCCCATTAGAGGTCAGGTTTGTTCAGTCATATCTAGTATGGAAGCTATGTTGACCTCCCTTATTGCTCTTTTTGAACATTTTCCAGTTCTTTTTACTTTCTGTTTGGAATAAACACAGAAATCATCACAGAATCCAAATAATTTGGGAACGATTGTAAATCGAACCAGGAATCTAAGCATTATGAGTTAGGAGTATAGCAAATAATTGTTGCAGTACTAATTCCTTGGGTAAGAATCAAAAAATAATTCCCCTTTATCTTAATTTAAGGCTAATCTTATAGAACAAGGATGATTCTTCACAGAATCACAGAATATTCTGAATTGTAAGGGACCCATAAAGATCATCAACTCTTAAGTGAATGGCTGGCCCATAATGGGGGTTGAAGCCACAACCTTGGCATAATTAGCACCATGGCCTAACCAACTGAACTAATCCCAGGATCGTCAGAATATGGATCTTGATTCAAAACTTGTGATTTTCTTCTAAGGGCTAATTCCATATTATCCCTCTCTTCCCCTCTGTTCTTGACAGAATGGTTCTCCATGCCTTTTAAACAATGATTTTTCCTCGCTTAGGAGAACAAGAAGTATAGTTTCCTTGCTATATAGGGATCTCTTGATGTACGCACAAAAATTTATGTGTTTAGTTGGAGATTTTTCTTTTTTTAGAAACAGAAATTTCTATGCAGCTCATCCTGTGCTTGGTGATTTCAAAATAGAAATGAAAAATGGGCATAGTTTTGATTATTGACAATATGTAGAATTTACTGTGTACTTTGATAAATGTCGTCCCCCCTTTCCTGCAAAATGTTTAGCACCAATCTGTAATTTGATCAAATACGCTTGATTATCCTACCTCCTAAAGTTTCCTTTAGTTGTAAACAGCACATTTTACAGCTGCTAATGAGTAACAAATCTGTACATGCTCCAAATTGATTATGAGAGATTGTGTGTTTACAATCTGTGGATCATTATGTCTTGGGAGGACAGAGGGGAGGAAGAAAAGGGGAAATTTAAAGTAATCATGGAAGCAGTTTTCTATTGGAAGTATTTTCCCAAGAAGTATGTATGTTGTAAGTATGTGGTAAGATAATACAAGACTGCATTTCGTTTTAGAAGTCTAAATATTTTTCCCTGAAGTTTATATAATGTTGATCAGGTGCAAAAAATGATGATGACCATAACTTACTATATGAATTATGGATTATTTAAATACAGAACATGGTGATAATTTTTGGGAGTTACTGTTCATGACTCATTTTAACTGCATGCTATAACATACTGTTCTGCAGTTTGATATATCAGAGGAAAAGAATATGTTACTTCGAAAATAATTTTGACTAGTTCTTTTAGTATGATTGGATAAAAGTAATATGAACTTCAAACATGATTTCACTTTTTGGAAAGTTATTTGTGTCTGTGTATGTGCAATGAATGCTGTTATACAGTGATTGATACAAGGATGCAAGCTTGGATACAAGGATCCTGTGTCAGTTATTCAGATGGTTTGACATGGTTCTTAATTTTTTGTGCTGGTGATTTACTTATTAGCTGTTCTTACTTTTAACAGGAGGACAGTGATCCTGCAGTTCATGAAAGCCTAAGCATAGAAAATACATTATGGGCAAGCACTGTTGTTGCTTCGGGTAAGTGCTGCAATACAAAGCTGATAATGTGTCTAAATACTTCCATGTCAGTGTATCCTTATTTTTCAAAAGCTATTAATATTTCACATTGTAAAATACTTTTATCTTCCAGACTATTAAACTGTTGCTTTTCTGCTTTCCCATTACTTTCATCATGCTGCTCAAAATATTTTCATACATTTTTAATCCCTCTTAATAGCTTGGGGCTTTTTTTACTTAAATTTTGCTCTTTCAGTAGTGCAGTCCCTTGTAGCCCACTGAAGTCACTGACCTTTTTGATTTAATTAAAACTTCAAGTTGTAAGGTGCTCTGTTCAGCTCACAGTGTATGCTTTTCCCTGCTGAAAAGCAAGGGTGGTTTTGCTTTTTTTAGGAGTTTTTCTTTTATTTATACTCTGTGATTAATATCTCCTATTAGGCAAAATCTTAATCAGAAAGAATAGATAAGTTATAAAGTTATGTAATTTTAAAGTACTGGGATCTAAAATTGCAAGTATTAGTACCATTTCATATATGTCCCAGATACTATAAATGAGTACACGTTATTACCTAGATGCTGTATTCAGACTTTAAGCCATTGTAACTTTTTGGTTTTTAGAATAGAAATTTATTTTCTTTCATTTTTGCTCTATGTAAGAAAAGTCAAAAGGACTGTGGTTATTCTTCTGCATGAAAAGACTGAAAATAAGGAATTGGGAGAGCATCATTTCTGAAGAGAACTAGGATTTAAGATGGGGAATCTGAACAGCCGGGAAAAGCCAAGAAAGGGGAAGAAAGTAAAGAACTCTCCAGCTAAATTATAAATTAAGTCCCTGCTATGAAGACTTCTTACATCAGTGAGGGGCCTGCTGGAAGGCTGTGGGGAAGAGATTAACTCTGAGGAGGTAGCAAAGGAGTCTGTGACTGACCGCTCCTTTCCCAAGTGCTGAAAAGATAGTTATGTTCTTTGATTCTTAGTGGTGTTTGGTTTGACTGCACTGGAAAACTATTCTCACTGAAACTGTTCATGGACAATGCCTAAAATTGTCTTCAGGTTTTTAACTTAGGTAGCCAAGATCTTTAACTTTGTATAGAAAGACACTTCTCATGAGTTATAAATTTCAATACTGTGTAAACTTGGTTTGAGTTTGCTTTTCCTCAAATCTAAGTATGGAGGAAAACTACACTCAGAGTGTGCATTTGCAAAGTCAGTAATTCTGAATCAGTACATTTGAATTTTAATTGAAAGCTGTTCAAGTTTTCATTTCCATGGTAGATGATTTTGTTTAGAAGTATAGCTATTGACTGATTGCTCTTGATCTGCTACCTAAAGTTGGCACCCATATTAATGGAAACAGTGCTCCTTAAAATTTGTACCTTAAGATAAGTTTGGGGTTTTTACTTCTGAGGTGTCTTGTGAAAGTTTAATTATTTATGAAGGACTTTAGCTCATTATTAATGATGGCAGTAGAAAAACATAAGATAATTCTCTTGTTGAAAGATAGTTTTGAACATTGGAATAAGACTTTAAGGCAGACTAAGGGCAAACTCACTGAATAATACAAAGTAAAAATATTGAATGGCTCTTCAAGACTGCAAGCCCTTCTGAAGGGAAAAATAATGTGATCAAGAAATTAAAAATGGTTTCATGGTGTGCATACAGAAGTTAGCTTGAATTCAGGTACCAGAGAAAAATAATTTCCTTCGGTAACTGATTTTGTGACATTAATTATATCTAACCTTTGGCATATCATTCATTTCACTTACCTCATTTCATGTATTAACTACAATTTAATATAGTGGTAATGTTCTTCTGTCATGTAAGTGCTCCTTGTCCTGTATGGCAAAAATCCAGATCTTAAGAATTACTCAGGACCTCGGTGGATGTAATTTTAGCATTTGATAGGATTAGCCCTTTAGCAAAAAGTAGGAAATTATTGCCTTCAGTCTGTTGCTTATCTAATAAGGTATTTATAAGTTCTTAGAGGTACACTGTGCATATAGTCATGAGGAAGACCATAAGGTAAAATATCTAGCAAATTGTTAAAATTAAATGTTCTAGATCTGGTTGATAACTGATGTATCATTCAGTTATTTCCATCTCACTTCCAAGTCGAATGTACATAACTAAGTTATAACACTTGATGCCAAGGTAATTAAATTTGTTTGGGTTTTTTTTTTAAAGTAGACTTCATAACTGAATTTCCAAGATTTGTGACAACTGAAAATCTTAATAAAAATACTGGTCACTGTCTGACTGCATTATAGGCACATATAAGCTGTCTTGCTTAAACCTGCTGTGGAAGGGTATCAAAGGGTGACTCTGCCTACAAAAGTTTGCAAGCATCTCTGCATTCCTTTCCCTACTATGATCAGTCACAGCCCTTAATTATATCTGAAGAATGTAGTGGGAGATTATGCTTGTGCATAGCTTCTACAGACAAGTGACACTAGGATTCCATGAAAACAGAACAATAAACAGCCCATAGCATGTGAAAGTCTGCAGTTTTTCTCCTCTGTAGACAGCTACCTCACCCACACTTGTATCTGATTTCAGTGTCCTTAGTCTCTAGGTACATGGTTTTGTTACACACAGGTATTTTTCACCGAGAAAGTCTGTGATGTCTGTGTGCAAGGCCTAATAATTCTGTTACTATTCCACTTTGGTTCAAGAGAGGGGGTTTGAGGCCTGTGTCCAGGTAGTGGGGGGTAGAGTTCTGCCCCACAATGTTTCCTGTACATCTCTTCGTTTACCCTAAGACTCTTCGGTATGACAGTCTTTAATGCAGTCTAGCTTGGAAGGCTGCTTCCTCCTGTGCTCTCTAAGCAGCCTAGTCATCATCTGTTACTAAGCCAAGCAAACTTGTTACTCACTGGGACCCTGTTATGCCCTTGCCAACCCCCTTGTAGGTTGTTAACAAAGTGTTGTGGGTCCACCTGGCAGTATTATCTTGACATATTACTGACTGATGGTGTCAGTCTCAGGAGTGGAGACAGAGAGCTACATCACTGATGCCCAGGAAAGGAATATGCACCTGAGTTGCAGATACAAAGCCTTATTTAATTTTAAAAATGGTTTTGCATAGGACATACAGGACAATTGTTGGGTGAGGGGGCTCTCCTCCCTGTGATTAATAGATGCTGCATTTCCTGATACTCCTCTTTGACGTATTACAAAAAACAGATTGCATCAGGTAGGATAGCCCACTATGTCCAGGATAGATGCCATTGCTATTTGTCAAGGTGATACAGAGGGTCAAGGTTAGGCTGGGAAAAGTGTTTGGGGAATTATGTGGGGGAATACCTCAGAAAACTTGAGCTCTGGTTGCTGATGGCCTGACAGTTCTAGAAGAGAGAGACCACAAATCAATAATTTTGCAGATCAGTAACAGTAAATTTAAGTGTATAAAGACTTCAAAGAATCTTATCAACTGCATCTTGAATGCAGATTGCCAAAGCTCATGAAAATATCAGGATATTACAGTAATGGATTCTACAGAGAAAAAAAAGCACCTATTGCTAGAGCAGTAAAAGTGACAAGAAAATTATTTGCTATAATTTAAGACTTTTCTTCATGAATTTTGGGAACCAAAAAATTGATTCAACAAAACTGTGTGATTCCAAACAACTCAAGAATAAACTATTCCATGTCATTTTTATATCAAAATATAATGTTTAGGAGAGTGAGATTACTCAAATTTGTACATTTGGAAGGCGGTTACTTTCCTTGGATTTAGTATGTCTCTTTACCCCTTAGAATAACAATAAGCTTAATAGGGGAAAAAATGCATTTTACCACACCTAATATATACCTAGTTTCAAAATTGATAGTTTAGATATTTAAATGGAGATTCCTAGTGATAGCCAATCTGCAGAGTTTTCTGCCCTTTGCTGTGATGCTCTGACAGAGATCTGGTGACTGTCTGTATGATGTTTATCCTAACCCTAGAAAGGACAAAGATTAATATGCCTGGATCACACTGGAAGCCTCTGTCAGGGATGGAAATCAAAAGCTTTTCTCTCAAGTCCAAAGCATGCAGTCATCCTTTTGCTATTCTTTAATAAGTGAGATAGGAAAAAATATTCTGACTTTTCTACTTACAGGCAACATTCCAGCAGGTTTTTAAAAAGTAGCAGTAAGGCACAGAGTCTCTGTCATTCTTAATATCTGTATTATCACTGTGGAATTAATAACAGTGCCTGAAGGAAAGGCAATTTTGGTTACTGAAAACTTGAAAAACCACTGTCCCTGGAGAAACACTTTTAAATAAAAACAAATAATTTAAACCACTGAGTATTCTGAAAACATCTTTGTTTATCTTCAATTAAATTACTTCTCTTTCAAATCATATGTACCTGTGGCATCAGTGACTGTGGTGTTTGTGTTTATTGCAAGCTTCAGTAGATTTCATTTCAGAAAGGGGAGAGGAAAGTCAGCAGTTAAATTTTAAAATGCCTCAAAAGGTCCACTACAGTATGGACTCTAGCTTTTTGTTCTCCACTTGTGGTAATGATCAGTGTGGTTCAAATGCTGAAAAAGATAATGCAGCTTTCTGAGAAACTTGCTGAGATACCTATGAAGAGAAGATTTGTATTAATGAAATTTCGTCATCATTTTGGCAGGTGTCAGTCTTGTGAAGTAACTTCAGATAAAATCAGGACAATTTATATAACTGCACAGCTGTCAAAAGCAGTATTTTCTGCCAACTCCTACATACGATTTTAATTAATTTGAGCGCACCCTGGTTTTTCTATGGTTCATGTAGTGCTTCGGAGATACCAAAATTTATATGATCACACACCAGATTCAGAGTATGCCTAACTATTTGTGTGTTAATTCTTCACAAGTCTGCTTTTATTTTTTTATGGCCCACATGTTTGTTCTAGTGGTACCTTGTAACTTCTCTTCCCTTCATGAACCACTCCACTCATACCAATCAGTGACTGCCCAGTGTACATGAGACCCAGTTTGCAGAGGCCCCGTACATAAAGATCCATGAGTCACTGCTTTTAATAAGCTGAGGCTTGCAGTACAGCTGTGCTTCCAGAAATCCCAGATTGGATTCAGTTCATTTTATTGGACACCAGAATTGTCCCTGGTGTGACCACTGTGGGACAACACTGAAACTAGGGATGGAGTTCCCTACACCAATGTACTTCAGATCTAAGGAATACTTATTTACCGCTGATATTGTGCTAACACCAGAAAGTTTAAAGACTTAGATAAACAACTTGTTATAAGCAGCAGTTTAGTCAGGTCTAACCAAAATTCTGCTCTAAGTTCAGTAGTCAAAATGGAATTTATCTGACTTTCACCTTTGAAACCAACTTTTCAAGGAGCAAAATACGAGACAAGTAGGACAGTTTGTTTTTCTGAGCTGCAGCAGCCTAGCCAGGCGAAACTTTGTAGAAATGTGCCATCTGGAATGTAGAGTCCTCCCCAACTTCTATTAAACTAAACAGCTGTGAAGGCATGTTGCAGCGGGGATTACTATAACAAGCATATATCAAACCAGGAGTCTCATGGAAAGCGAAGTATATATGGACAGATTCGTGGTAGATGTTTCAGAGATGTTTATTTCTCCAGCCGCATGGCCGAGGCTCTGCTCAGGAACTCTGCAGTCACGGGACCCCAGGGTCCTTGGCGTTATCAGGGAACCCAAACCAACCAATGGGGAACAAAGGTGACCAGGGGCAGGGAAACCCCGTGCCTCCCCCCCAGGGCCCCTCTCCCAGGGCTACATGGCAGGGGAGGAGACCCCAACAAAGGCAGAGGTTGCTGGAGTGTGCAAAAGGAAATTCCCTACAGGGTATTGTCCAGTAGGTTAGTTTTATGCAGCTGACTATTAGACAGAGGTCAGCTCAGGATCACTCCAAAATAAAGTACCCCGAAGGGATGTGTGAACATTGGTTGGGGACAGTAGAAGGAGTTCAGAAATTATGGATTAGTGACTATCGGAGGAATTTTGGGGTGGCCTGTGCATTGATCGGTGGGTGGCGAGCAATGGTACTATGCATCACTTCCTTCACTTGGGTCTTCGGGGTTTTTTGGGTTTTTTTCTCATTACAGTATTTATAATCATTAATAGTATCATGAGTATTACTAGTATTGTTGTTATGTTTTACTTTGTTTCAATCATTAAACTGTTCTTATCTCAACCCATGAGTTGTGGTGGGGGTTTTTTTGGAGGGGAAGGATTGGTTGCTTGGTTGGTTTTATTTTCTTTTTATTTTTTTTTCCTTATTCTCTTCCCCATCCCATCATTGGTGCTCTGGGGAGGAAGTGAGTGAGCAGCTGCATAAAAGCAAGTTGCCATCTGGAATTAAACCAGGACACATTCTTATTTTTGAGTAAATGCAATCATCTTTATTGCAAATGTCTTTCACTATCATCTTTTTTGTGTTTGGGTGTTTCTTTGATTTTTTTATGACCTGTTATGCTACAAGAGTAGTGGTAGCAGATCTTACTGTGGCTCTGATTGCCAAAGACAAGTTCGGTTAATGTCAGACAAACATGTAATACTTCTACTTTTTTTAAAGTTTTCTGAGCAGGGAGTTTCTGAATAGTTATGTTTATTATTTCTTTATAGCATAGTGACCACCAAAAAAATCACGTTATTGCTTGTACTGCCATAAAGCCATTTCAGGTAACTTAACAAAGTAATAGAAATAAGGGGTTTTTCTTAATGCAAGAAAGTGGTATAGTGGCATATTAATAAAAAAATAGAATTTTATTAATATAAAAATTTACTTAGTGATGCTGAAGCCAAATTTTCCTATACCATGCTGTAAAAATTGACTAAAAGACAATTAAAACTTGGGGATCATTTTTATAAGCTAATAAAGAGAATATTTCTGTGTGACATTCTATCAAAGTAATTAATTGGCTGAACCAGATTTCATGTCATTATAGATGGCAGAGGTAGCAGGCAACTGGTGTATGATGTGTTCAGCACCACTTTACTCATTTTTTTATTCCCTGTGCAGTTATTTATGCTGTCCTAACTGCTGAAAACAGTTGGAGGAAATTTTGAGTTCAAGTACAAGCTTTTAACCAGTTCCATTGGAAGTACTCTTCCCATAAAAAAGAAGGAAAGCCTGTTATCATCCTTATGGGTGTTTATTGCAGAAGTTAAAATGATTCTTCATTGTATATTCTGAAAAAAAGCACTCACAGTGTTATGCATAAATGTTGGGGCTTTTTCATACAATTGATTTGTTTAGGGAACTAAATTAGTGCAAGTTTTAATTTGGAAAAATTTTTTCTTATTTACTTGACACCTCTGGGTTTTTGTTTGTTTGTTTGTTTTTCAGGAACTGTAATTGGTGTTGTTATTTACACAGGCAAGGAAACACGAAGCGTAATGAACACATCCAATCCAAAAAATAAGGTAAGTTAGACTACTCTGGGATTGCCAGATTCTGTTCTCAGTAAACTTAAAAATAGATGTACCTAAACCCAAAATCTACAAGTTTTTACTGTGATATGTTTCATGTGTGCTGAACTGTCTTGAATTTTGGTACAAGAAGTGAATTCTGCCACTTTTGAAAGTAAAATTATTCTTCCTTTTGCTAGAAGTGTTAGAGGTACTAATGGAGGCATTTGTCTTTGAAGTATCAATGTGCATCTTCAGACTCAAATAATTCTGTCTCACAGCTACATATTAATTTTCACTTCTCCCAGATTATTTTACTGTAAAGTATTTCGCTAAGGGTACATAGTAGTTTTAAGGAGCGTTTATAACAGACTACTAAAGTTTATTTGGGCTACCAGTGGTGGTAGAACAAGATAACTTAGGTTCCAGTCAGTACCCAGAACACACTTTCAGGGATTTTTGCAAGCAATTAAAACATTTTCAAGAGATTTTTCTGTTGAGAAGATACCAGAAGTTTCAGTGCTTGCCTCTGTACAAGGTTCTTACAGTTCTAAACAAAGCAAATAGCTCTTCACTTAATCAGTAATGTTTCTATTGTAAGTTGGGGAGCGCCCTCAATTTTAAAGAAATAAAACTTCAGCTGCGTGCTGTACCTTACAACCTAGACCTGTGTTTTGTAAGATGATAATTATATTAAGAAAGGAAAGAATGATTGCAAGAGGTTTAGAAAAAAAATCAACTGTGACAGGTTGCCATTTTCACGCCGTTCATATTAAGTTGCTCTGAGTTGGAACATCGAGAGTGAAATGATAATACAAATTGCTTGAAGCAGTTATTGCAGTCCCCTGAGTGTATTGATTTGTGTTTCTAATAAAGAGATGCTTTTAAATGTCTCATTGACTGAGACAGGTGATATGTACCATTACGTGGATTAAGATGGCCTTCTATTATTTTGATCTTTGTAACATGCATTTAAAATAATAGAGTAAAATGGAATCAGAATGTTTGTGGTGTATGGTTATTTTCTATTCTACCTGATACAAAGACGAGCCCTTTAGTAACAGAATCTTCTTCAAGAATTCTGAACAACTTCTGACTAATAAATAATTCTCACAGGTGTTTAAAATGAAATTATTTAATGTAGTAAATTGATAGGGGAGTATGCATAAATGTAACATGCATTACCCAAATTCAACAGATTCTGGAGGTGTCTTAGGGTTTTAGTAAATGTTAAATTTTTTGTGTGTGACTATTTCAACAAAAATATTGGCATGGGGATTTTGTCTCTGTGGACTAAGCAACCTTGTTTAAAGCAGTAACCAACATGTAAGATGGCCAGTAAGGATGAATTTGGGAACTGAAAACAGAAAAAGACTTATGGCTCTCACAGCAGAGTAAGTGATAAAATGGAGTACTGCACTGTAAAAAATCGTTGTCATCGTTTATAAGATACAGTTTTAGCTGTACCTTTCTGTGCAGTCTGCATCTTACTGTCTCTTTCTTCTACCATAGGATGAGTTTGGTTTGCATACTTCTGTATGATAAGATGCTTGCTGCCTGTAAGTGATATTTTGCGCTGGCTAGCCATGCAGAAGGTAGACAAACAGAACTCAGTTCATTCCTCCTCTGTGTATTTGGGAATCTCCCTATGTTTACTCAAGGTTGACAATAATGGTTACATGTTAGGTAGGGTATGTAGCATTAGGAGCCAAAAGGAGGGCAAAGGGAGTCTAAAATAGCCTTTGAGAGTAGAAGATACATTACAGTTGAGAGATTAAGGATTTGAACATTAAAAAAAAAGAAATTTGCATCCAACTTGCTGAAACAAAATTAAAATTAAATAGATCAATTGTGCTATTGCTACAAACTTGAGAGGAAATAAGTCTGCTGCCTTTTCTGCTTTAGGAAAGAACTGTTTCAAATACTGTTTGAAACTGGTTTTAAATGGCACATTGTCTCTCTCTGCTGCTCTTTGAAAACAAATAAAAATAGCATTTTAGAGATTTTCCTGTAAAATCTGTTGATACACTCTTGTTGGGAATATAGTTCAATGATGCTGGTGTCTTCTTTCTCTGAGAGAAAGAAAACACTGAGATCTAAGATTCCCAAATTACCGTGTCAAACTGAAACGCATATGTCCAGAAATAAGCAAGAAATACATGGACCTGACTCTTTTATCAGTCCTGTTTTCATTGAAATACAGATAAGTGTTACAGTTGTATTTCTTGCTGGAGAGTAACATTACTGCTGTACTTTGTACTATAAACTTGTTTTTTCTAATGGTAGATATTTAGTTTTCCTTCTTAAGGGTAGATGCTTTTTGAATGAACCAATATTAAAATTTAGAGATGCAGACCTGCTCTATAAACACTCAGCAGAAGACTAAAACTGAAATAAGTTTAAGAAAACTTGCACAAGAAAAATTGTGAAATTTATGTACTTGTTCAAGCATGGGATTTATCTGTATGTTAAACTTAGAAGGATTTATTGTGTTTGCTGAAGTATTTAGTCATTCAAGCAACAATTTTCTTAACTTAAAGTCAACACTTACTTGTTTTATTACAATTGTAAAAATTGTTTCATTGCCTAAGGATGCAGACACAGTCTGAAAAACACAAAGATAGAGAGCATAGAATTTTCTTAATGGATCAATTCAATATGTTTTTAATTCCAACAATATAAAGAAAAATTATTTCTGGCAAGGTTTAATTTCAGTCTAAAATGATATATGTTCTGTGCTTCAGATAAATGTAGAAGTGGTAACATCAACATTATGGTGTAATGACTCTCTGCATTTTACCTCATTGGCAGTCACATCAGCTTACTCAGGAATGCAGTTCCAGCCTTTAAAGAAAAAAAAAAAAAATCAGATTGAATTGTGCTCCTCACAATGCTGTAATCAGTAATCAATCCTATTTGGATAGATATTCTTAAACCTTGGCTTTCTGGATGAAGTTGGACTTGTCAGTGCTAAAGGTCATTTACAGGTGTTAATTAACCAAGAGGGAAATTAACAAACTAAGGTTATTTATTTATTTTGTCTGGCATTTTGCAGTGTTCTCATTCTTACCTATTTCAAGAGCAGAACAGTTTTTTGTTATCTAAATTCAGAGTTGCTTTTGCAGCTTTGGTCTTCATAGAAAGCAAGGCTGTTAGTGCAGCCCTTCTGCAAATGTGACTTGTTTCCATCAATGGAAGCAGATTTTGGGGGTTAAGTTAAAAAAGCACAGTGTCCTTGGCAGGAGATGGAAATAAATTCCAGGTAATGTATTTTGTGTACTAAGATTGAAACATTAAAATTACTTGGACTTTGCAATATATATACACCCAGAATGTACACAGTAATGCATCCAAACAAGTAGAAATTATCATAAATGGATCTCCTGAGAAATCGGTAGTCTCTCTAAAGGAGTTACAGCATGTAATCTGCCTAGTGTGCTTCAGATTAGTATAAAAATAGTCTTAATTTTGCTAATCCTTATAAGCGGCATTCGAAACACTTTTTTTGTCCCCTTATTTTATGGAATTCTACATCTGCTGTTAAATTTTAACATCAGAAGTAAAACTTCATAGTAACCATTTAGTGTTCATCAAAACAGTAATATTGTTTTTACCCTAATTCTTAACTAGCCTGAAAGCTAACTACTTCTGTCGTTCCTGCTTTTGTTGCTTGTTTGCTGTTTTGATTTGGTTTTTTTAACAAATGAAAGTCTCAAAAGGGTAGTTGGGTTTTTTTATGTGTATGTGTTGCTCTTGATTATTTGAAAACAGTCTTGCTATTCTAGTAAACTGAGGCAAAATCATTTTACTGCTCACTCTCTCTCTCTCTCTCTCTCATTCTCTCTCTCCTCCCTAAAAATTTCTTCCTGGTGTTTTGTGACCAAATTTACTTCGCTGTGTTTAAAAGGCTTTTATCTGTGCTCTTTCTCCCTTTTTTATGAGGATGATTTTTGAAAAATATTTGCTAAAAAAGGACACCCCTCCCTCCAATTCTTTATTTGGAGTGAAATGGAGTGGCTGGAGCAGATTCATGTGTTCCCAGAAACTGATGCCACTTCACCAATTTCCCTGTTCAGCATAGCTTTTTCAATACTCAGAATACATGCTTCTCCTGCCTTGACACATTTTTTTGAATGTCAATAAATTAGGTTGTCCAGCATCTTATTAGTGGCTCTAGTAAGCCGTTCTTATCTGTTCCACCCCAAAGGCTGACATTTCTAAGTCCAACTTGCATTTCTGTTCAGAGCTTCATAAGGGCATTGACGTTATCCTGCTGCTACATTGTTGTGCAAGAGCCCAGCATATTTTTTTTACTAAATAGATAATTTGATATTCGTAGTCTGTTTGAGAAGAAGGGCTTTCTCTGGCTCTATGTCTGAAGGGTCAGGGTAAAAGTAGAGCAGTGAAAATTGTTATGTGGCTCTTCATGGCAAATGTTAAGGATTTATAAGAAAAATGTTTATGCCACACTTTTTATTGGAGTATTGTGTGCTGTAGTTAATCCTCCTAAAAACTTTTCTTTGTATTGGATAAAACTGAAAAAGCTGTCACTTACAGGTAGTATGTAGTCCCCATACTTCATTTGTGCCTTGACACAGAGCTTCTGTCCAAGAAAGTGCTTAACTACCAGCTTCCCATGAAGTACAAGAATCCGTCTCTTGGTGTACAGGAGAATTCGTGGGATCAGGCCACAAGGAAATACATATAATAGTGTTGTTGATGCTTTTCTCTCCATGTGCTGTCATCTCTGTGCAAAGGAAAGAGAGTAGCACCTTGAAAAGCCTACAGTGTCTCAGCAAGAAGGATGGAACAGTGTTAGCTAAGGAGGAAGACAGAAGGTATTTTTCTTTAAAAGTTTGGAAAGAAAAGGCTAAATGGCAGAGGAGGCACCTTTGTTGTTCCAAAATTAGAATGTAGGAATATTGATGCTTGGAAACAGTCAGCAGAGTTTTGGCAAACCTAAGACAAAATTTCTGTGTCTTTTACTCCGAGACAGCGAGAACATCTACCTACTATAATTACCTTTAACTCCATGAACTGAAATAGCAAGAGTGTCAAAGTGGGAATTTCAATCCTTAGATGACTAGTATGGAAAAAATGTAATTCCACATAAAGAAGCTGAGGTTTTCAGTTTTCTTTCATATATAGAAAACTGGAAGAATGCTAGATTTATACCATGATATTAAGACAATAAGAAGACAGTAAGACTGAATGTCTTGATTGACTTCACTGAGTGTATATGTAGACAGAATTCACTTCATGCAAACAGTCTGTTGTACTGGGGGTTTTTGTTCATTCCTGGATTTACAGTACGCTGCTTCTTTTCAGAGACTTGGTGGGGTACTTTTATCCACATTAGCAGTGCTTTTCATATAGCAGTGTATATATTTTTATTCTCTTCTTTACTGTGTTCTCAAAAGAAATAAAATGGTAGTACTACAAATGGGAAACTGAGGCACAAGTGATAAAGGAGGTGGGGTGGGGGGAGAGCAGAAGAGCCACAGAAGAAGCAGGAACTGAGAATGGTTAGTTTAAGGTATTCAACTTCATTTCTCATCCAACCTAGTGGAATGTTTTACAGTGCTCTTAGTTTCTAAAACTGCTAATTTTGGGTTTGTGTGCACATGATGTCTGTGGGTTTGTGTGCACATGATGCCTATAGCCTTAGAGTAAAGTTGATCTTAATGTATTTTCTTTGGCGTCTCAAAAATATTAGATCATCACTTGCTTACCTACTTTGCTGTTACATCCCTGAGCTGGAGAAGAAGTTCTTCCATGATGTGGCCTGCTATCAATTCACAAGTTAAATTACAGAATAACCTATGCCCTAACTTCTAATTTGTTCTGAAGCCAACAATTAAATATAACATGCAATTGGTATACCAAGGCATGTGATAGGTCTTTTCTGGCTGCATGTAAGTAGTGTGGTGCACTACATTGCTTTGTGGTGTCTGAGGCACTCAGCCTGAATGCTGCACAAGCTGAAGAGGTTGGCTGTGCTGTGTTATGGTACTGCTGCTTGGGACATGGATGTTGAATCGCTGTCCTTTTTCAATTGGTGCCACTTTCTGTTTACAATCCTACTGCATGGCAAAGTATGGGCAACAATATACAGTTTAGTTCTAAACAAAATCATTGCTATACAATAATATACAGAACAAGTGAGGGAATGGCTCTTTGGTAGTGAGAGAGAATTCTCGCTGTACTCTGTGTACAGTATCCTGAGTTTACTGTGTATTTTACAGTTGATGGCAAACTCTTCCACTGATTTTGCAAAGCCAAATAATTTGTTCACAGCTTAAAAGTCTTATAATGTTAGATTCATTCCCTATTATAAGACTATAGAAAGATAAAAATTGATATGTTCCTGAATGTGAATGAGAAGCCAAAAGCCATGTCTAACTTGGAGTCCTAAATTCTTGTGATTTTCATGAAGAATGTTACTTGATGTTCTGTGATCTCTCTCTTATGATTTTGGAGACTCCATTTAAAAAGTTGCTTGGAATTTGGTATCTTAGTATTTTTAGAACATGTTAGAATTTATCTCAGTAGTTCAATGTCATTTCACACTGGTGTTTAAGGAAGGATCAGTGGTGAAGTATACCATTTCTGGAGTACTCTATTATCTATTAAAATGGATTAATCTCACAAAACAGAACAATTCTTAAAATTGATCAAGTTTTGGAATAGCAACAACCTGTTACTTACTCAGCAGAAATTACATGTATTTTACCTGTAGCAAACTAGGCTAAAATGAATGATTTGTGGTAAAATAAAGAAATCATTTGAAATGTCATCATTCTATAGGAGACAGTGCAGAAGGGAGATTCCCTGCACAGTTGGCTTGTGTGGAGTATCCCAGTGAGCTCTCAAAGAGGCAGACCCTGATGGCTATTTCCTCTCAGCTGCTGTCTCCACTGCTGCTAATCAGCTGAGGGAGTTTGCTCTTACCTTTACATTGCTCCTTATGGCTTTGTTGCCTTTCAGAATTTAATCAGGCCCTTGGCAAAATGCAGCTGCTGGGAGGGTGGAGCAAAGGGCACAGCCTCTCAGAGGGTACTTGGAACCTCATCCCATGGCTTAGAGTTGCACCACCTTCAGAAGGCTCTACGTGTGAGACTTTGTTGGCAGTGAGCAAGCCAAAGTGATGGCAACTAAAATACTGATGTTCTGGAAGGAGGCTGTTGTGTGTTTTCCTACATTAGTGTTATATTCTGTGCACTGGATATTTGCTAATAAGAGCAACGTACCACAGTGAGCACTTTTTGGTGTGGTTTTTTTTCCTTACTGTGTGTATTTTGTTGGAAATCTGAAACCTTATTTTTGGAATTATTTTTTCCTTATTAAAGATCCATGCAAACATGTTTCTGAAATGTACAGTTCCAAAACTTGATGCTGCAACTGTGTGGAAAGTCAGGTGTGCCTAAGGTCTTTAAGAACTCTAGTTGTTATTAGGAAAAGCCTATATACTTTTGCATAATTTTTGTGATTTCTGCCATTGTTTTCATATTTTTCTGAATAAACTTAATTTTTTCCAATATGGAAAGGAATTATATAAGAAGGAATAGAGATACTAGTTTTAGTGATGGGTAAGTTCAAATTATATTAATTATTATTTTTTACAATTATTATGAAAGAGGGATGTCCTAAATGTCAGAAACTAGGATCTTTAAGACCTGCAGAGCATTCTTAAAATAGATGCTCATTGGATTTTCACAGCTTGTATTTGAATGCTTTACAAGCATTAATTATTGTTTACTGTTATTATTGTATAGCCTTCTTTTTGTGTAGAGCAAGTATAAAAAACAATCTTTTGAGGTTTTCATTTATGTGACTCAATAATTTATGCAGCTGAAGTCTGATGTATTTCTCTATGTACTGGAGGCTCAGTAACCATCATGATTCACATGCCTTGAAATCTCAGTCTACAGTGATGGATATCTAGAGAGAAAGGAAAGTTCTCTCCATACCAGGACATAGTATTTGTTTTGATGTAGGCTGAACATAGTGATCATAACTAAGATAATTTACTGAGTTGTGTTTGCACGCTTGAAGTAACAAGCTTGTCATATTCTTAACAAATACAATCTTTGCCTCTCTTTTTTACCTCAGTTCAGAGAGCAAGCCTGTGGATGCATTTAGCACTAAAATCAGCATTCCTGCTTGTATCAGATGAAAATAATGTGGTTTAGATTGTGGATTAGTTTGTAAAGAGTGGATTGCTCTTCATATTCTAAAAGCTCATTCCCTTCCCATCATATCTTTTGGAATGTATCCCAAAATACTGTTTATACAAAACAGCACTCAGTTTCATTTCTTTTATGATTTGGAGACATTGTGGAATCTTTTCTTAATCTCATAGTCTCCAAGGAATCCACTCAAATATTTTCTTTTATAAAAGCAAAGATAGATGACTTGTGACTCAGCTCAAGAAAAAAAAATAAGATTCTTACTGATGCCTACTGGGTTTGAGGGATAGGCTTTTTTGTTGTTGTTGTTGTTCTGCCTACCATGTAGAGCTCTTTTTCTAGTTTAAGTTTGACAGTGGTTGGACAGTTGTTTATCTCAGTTTTTTTGAAAGAACTGTCGAAAAACTGTTTGATTCAGTTTGTCATGATTCCCTTCTATATGTATGGTCTCTGTTTCATGATGTGATTCAGCCAGCACCAGTCCTCTGCTTTGTATTCAATTTACCTTTCTTCTGACTATCTTCCCCCTTGCCTTGTTCTGCTTCTCCACCCTGTTACTCTGGTCTCTCTAATACATTTACTAGTTCCACCTACCCCTTTCTTTCTTCCTTTCATCTCTTTACACATCTTACTCATGCTTTTTTTTTCTCTGACAATGTAGTACATTTGTGAAGAAGAAAGTTTAAGTCTTTAATAAGATGAAATTATCAAATAATAATGTGTCACAATTTGTTTACCTTGAAAAATGCTGTCTTGGTTAGTGTGCACTCATTTTCCGCAGGTTCACCTCTTCAGCTCTTATCTGCATCCTTCCATGTGTTCCTCCTTAGCCTGTCCAGCCCTGTCACCTTCCTTTTAGAGCTACTTTCATCGCAACTCATGTATCTTTCATCTGCTTTGCTATCGAGTTGTTGACTTCAACTTGTGAATGCATGATTGATTTCTTAACAGTTCTATGCATGGGAAGGGATTCCCCATAAGCAGTTGAGTAGCCATTTCACTGACCTTATCTAAACATAATTTTGAAATTCCCAAAGGTTCTCTGGCTGTATGTCCACCTCTTATTCTCACTTTTGGGTTTTTGTTTCAGCTATTACTGTATCATTACTTTCTCCTTTGTGCTCAAATCAATTTGTCAGTTCCTTGGCTTGTAGAGGTAGTTTATGCAGTACCTAGTGCAGGGCTGTGCTCCATCTTAGGGGATCTCACTCTCGATTTGCAGCTAAAAAAAACTGAAGGAAATTCACGTGTATTTATAAATTTGGAGGTTGTGGGAATTAATTTTTGCAAATGAGATGCGCCTAATTGTGTTTGAGCTGTGAAACAGTACTTTTGAGGCCACTGGCAGAAGTATGGAGGGGTACCCATTAAAGTGTTGTATTCCATGTATGCACCTTCCCCTGGCCTTTTTTTCCTCTTGCATTGAAGCATGTATTCAGAAGAAAAAGTGTGTTTATGTAGCCCTTCCTTTGGGACACAGGTTTGAATCGTTCAGCAAATACATTAGCTGATGTTCCTACTAGTTTTGTAATGACTCTGCCTATTGTGAGGTTAGGATATGCTCTGTATGCGGTGTTTTATTTTTAAATATATTTAATTCTGTAAACACTAGGTGAGCTTTTAATGCCTTGCATAATATTTTATATTCTATTTTAACTTTCCAATTTCCTTGGAGAAACTGAATTATTAATTTCTAAGTACTGAAGAGTTTTATAGTTGTGCTACACAACAGTTTCCTTGTGGAAGGTCTGCTAGCTTCCAATGACCCTTAGCTGCCATCTGGTACAAATTCAAAGTGCTTCTGTCATCTGCTGCTAATTGCTGTCACCTGCATATTGCAGTCACTGAGCAACTTGGATTGCAGTAAAGCAGGAGGCATACTGCTTTGTATAGCTGCAATCTATCCATAATACCCATGATTTCTTTATTAATATTAATTTAATAATAAAACAAGTACATGCATCATGAAATGGTATGAATTAATATAAATGACATTTCATGTTTATTTTAGCAACTTTCAGGGCTTAATCTGACATTCAAAAATGTGAGTAGATTTGTATTAATAATAAATACATTTATTATTTCAGTATTCTTCAGCCTGTTTATTCTGCTGAGATTGTTCAAACTGAATCTTACAGAAGAGTTCTCTAATCTTTTTTGTAAGCTGATAAGCTTTAGTCAGGGCACTAGCCTACAGCACCCTATTATATTAATGTATTTTACTTGTAATTTAGAGAACAAGAAGAATATCCTGATCTGAAGGCTAAACTGTCCCCTGTGGCACTTGCACAGCTGATAATCGTGAACTAGAAAGATGTGTATATCAAATAGTTTACAAAATGAAGCCAGCTGTGTTTCCCTACATACTGTGGCTTCCTGACATGCATCATTAAACCTTATTAGCTACTTCCTTTTACAAAGATTCTTGTAGTCTTGAACATTGCATATTAACATTTTCTGCCCCTCCAACTGGAAATTATTTGCTTTATTGTAGAGTGTCAACTTGCTCTAGTTTCTGATATGCGTTCTAATTGGTACTTTAGAGTATAATCGTAGTGAAATACCACTCCGTGCATTTCTTTATTTGGAAAATTAATACAGACCTTTTCACTTCATCTGTCAATCTGTGCAACTTTTCACACAATTCCCAAGTGTTGGGATTGCTTGCAAACCATTAAGTATGAAATGGTTCATAAAATGTCTTTAAGAAGATAAACACAAAAAGAAGGAGTTGACTTCTCTGGTAAGGTTTTTTGTTGTTGTTGTTCCTTGCTTAATAGAAATAAGGCTATTTCAGCTGATACATTTAATGATGTAAAAAAACTCAAAAACACAGTGATATTATAAAGTTAATTTTTGTTGTTCAGATGAGGTTTTGTTTAATAAAACCACCATCCTGCACACATGCACACACACCCCCCACTTCATTGCTGAATTCCAATAATGAAATTCAGCTCTTAAACCTTAGGAAAGCGGAATTTTTGAAGTATTATGCTCTCTGTGGGTATAAACAGATTTGGAATTAAGTACAAAAATCAAAATATGTATTATGTATGTGCATTTGTACATATTTACAGCTCTTTAGTATATTTGAGCAGAAAGACAATTAAATACTTCTGATCTCTATATTATGGACAATATTATTCCACAACCTTTTTTATTCATATGATCCCAAGGATAATGTCAAAGCAACATGTTCTGTTGAATTGTCTTGAAACATATTTTATTTTAGGACAGGAGGCAGTAGTAACACAGACATTATATAAATTTTATAACATGTAACTGTCTAGAGAAAAAAATTAAGAAACATCTTAAAATCCTTTTTGTTGATATTCTTCTTCTAAAAAGTTTGTTATTTGTTTCAGAAGGACAGTTTTATTTGTAAATGCAGCAGTGCATTAAAATTTACCTAGAAATTCTAGAGTTCATGTCATAATTTCTACTACATATTTGAGTCTGAAAATTGATGTTTTTTACATAATGCTAGTAAGAAGTTGTACATCAAATCTTATCTAGAAGTCTTCATTGAGAAGATTTATTTTTTCTGTTCCTTAAGTAGTTGTGGACATTTGCTCTGGATGTATTTTGGGTATTTCTACTCAGACTCAAAGAAGGTTCACTCCCCTTTCTTTGGCATTTTCCCTTATATTCTGACATTCAATTAATCTTTAAGGAGACTAACTGCTGTTTTCCCACCGTATGTAGCAGCTTTCAAGCTCCTCTTTTAATTTTAAAGTGAACATAAAAAGTTTTTATTTCAATATATATCTCAGACTTTTTGAAACATTTCTTCTCAGCTTGCAGGCTAACAGGATTTTATACTCAGGGATAGCTAGGGACAGAGACAAAAGTTTGATGCAGTCAAAATACTCTGTCTTTTTCTCAGTTCCTTTCTCACACATTTTTCCATTTATTCTTGAACACTATTATATGTAACTATACATTCATATTCCTTATGAATAGGATTCAGATGTAAATGCTTCCAGATAAACTTTGAGATGCTTTGTGTTGTGTGGTTGTTCATTTTTTTTTTGTTTTACCTGATTTCCTGTGGAAGAATACCTGGATGGTTGTGTTTGTATTTGGACCTGTGCTGAGCCAGGTTTAATGATGGAATTGGAGTATATATAGCAGAGGAGGAGGGAGGTTGTAGAAATGCTCCACTAATTAATGAATCACAGCATACTGCCAATTTTAATTCCTCATTCGAGAGTTTTTATTCATTCTCTTGCATTTATTGGCTAATCCATCTTCATAAAGTTGCCTCAGTCACTTTAATAATCTATGTATTGTATCTACTGTATTACTTCATTTACATTTCCATGAAGAAAGGTTGCAGCTCTGATTTCCATCTACTTCTATGACATAAGCACCAGCTTAATGTATCACTGTTTCTCACTGAAGTTTTTTTCCAACTTTCATTAACGTTTAAAATATCAACGTGTAATAAAATATATGTAATTTACATGGAAAGACATTTTCACATGCACCTCTCAATTTAAGCTTGAGTAAGACGGAAGGAAAACATACCCTTTAAACTGTCTTTAAACTTGCTTTCGTATGGGATAAAATAAAGTTGTGAAACTTTAAGCTTAAACTTTCTGGGTTCTTGGCTTCATTCATTTAATTATATTCTTAATGAAAAAATTGCTATGTGTTTTGATAACCTTAGCCCTGACCTCTCTTACCCCAGCCCTTTGTGAGATTAAACTCGTTACAAAATGTAATAATCTCTTCTAATAGCTTAATCTAGATAGTCTCTGAGGAGCTGAGTTACTAACACCTTCTTTTTAATGTGGAGTAAGGAAATGTTGGATTTCTTTAGGTATACATTTTCCAATATTCAATTTCAAAGATGTCTTTGAAAAAGCTGTAAGGTTCCCATACCATTTATGAAATATTATTAAACATAGTGTGCCATATATAAAACTCACAAATTCAGTCCCTACCATGACAATACAACATTTGTGCAGTTTTCTGTATGAAAAAGTTTTTTAGACCAGTCAGCCGCATGCTCTGAAGTGTAGGTATATTATAATTCTCTAAATTTACGCAAATGGAAGAACTAGCTGTCAATTTGTTAGGTCCCCTTTGTAATTGTTTTTTCTTGAAGGAAGTTGTACCTGTTACTGAGCTATTCAATTTTTTTACATATATCTCAATTTTTTACTTTTTTTTTTTTTTTTTTTTTTTTTTTTTTTTTTTTTTTTGCAAATTCTACGCAATAAAAGCTTTGGATCCAGTTCTCCCTGTGTTAGTTTTGCAGTTATTTTGGTACAGCTAATTATCTTAATCTGTGAGAGAGTAAGTCATGATTTTTTAGTCTACTCAGATCTGAAAAAATGCCATCTCCATTGAGAGTGTTTCAATAATAGTGTGTAATGTGTAAAGCTGCTTATTCTGTATTCTGACCCTTGAAAGACCTGATTACGTTATAGCATCCTTAGAAAAGTCTTGAGTTGAAGCTGATGATGGCTGAGCTCAAGGAAGATATAACAAGCATATGTAAAAGCTACATATGAAATACAAATCTGAAGACAGTGTTCCAGTGTAAAATCGAGCACCTTTAAATCCTGCTCTTCCTCCGCCCCTGAGAATTCCGTGTCTTAGCAATATTGATTGGATATAAGGAGGATTGGGAGTGCTTAGAAACTCTAAATGTCTTCTGTGCTGTGTACCTAGATTGTTTTAAATTTAAAAAAAAAAAAAAAAACCAATGAATTAAAGTTTAACTGTGCGAATGCTTTTGGTTGTTGGAGTTTCTAATATGACTAGTTATTTTAGATTATTGAAGCAATTATTCTAAATTGATGGGTGGTCTTGAGAAAATGTTTACAACTGGTAGCTTCTACTAGGAGAGTATGTTTGTAATACAGCGCAGTCCCTGTATGGATACCAGAATTTAAGGGGCTGTTAACTTTTTCGATTTAATGTGCTCCGTACGCGTTTTAATCATTCACGTTTGTGACAAATACGTAGCGAAGTCAGAGAACATATGGTCGCACAGCATCTGACTAGTGCTGCCTTAAGGTGCCAGACTGTGACTGTATAGAGGTGTATGAAGTGTAACTTTTTGCTAAGGAGGAAATAGAATAGTCTGAGTACACACTCTGAAGTGTCAGAGCCGAGTAATTAACTCCGAGCGTTTCTAGCGGAACGCGGTGGGAGGCGGCGCGGGAGGCTCCGTGCGGCACAGGCGGGCGCGGCCGCCCTCTGCTGACCAAAGCGCGCACGGCAGCGCTGCCCGCCCCAGCCTCCGCTTCCCTCTTCGGGCAAACGGGAGCAAAAGCCGAATAGCCACGGCTTGGCTTCATTGCTCTGCGTAAAGAACAAACATCAGATTGAAGAATATTTAGAGACAGTGATGTAGTTTACCAAACCGCAAAAGTGTTAATGAAACCCAGATTTATAGTCAGCAGGATATTAAGAATGAGTCGTGTTCAGTTTCTCTCATTAGGATCACTTGAAACAGAATGTTTTACTACAAATAGAGTAAATCGTTTGCATTTAGGAAAACCAGGATACAATTGAAAAAGAAGACACACTTGGGAAGGTTATGAAATCTGTGACTAGCATTTCACAAAACAAGTGCCTTACTTCAACCAACTGAGCCCTACTGAAGTGCAGTTGTGGAAATGGCTCACTTACAGTTTTTATTACAGTAGACAACTAGAGAGGGCTAAGCACCTCTAAAATCCTGGAGAGGACTCTCGAGCTTCAATTTGAGTATCTAAACTCGGATGATGTTGAGTCCGGAAAAAGCAACTATATAAAATGGATGAATAAATGAGGCAGAGAGAGAAAGAACTGTTTGAGTCCTCTTTTTTTTTCTTTTAGCATTATAGGTATTGCTATCTACAAAAGGGAATTCTGCTTCTAAAATGATTAGTTTATTTCAAAACATATAAATATGCATTTATGAATAGTGTGTTAAGGTAAAGCCAGGCAAGTCAGAAGGGTAATCTCAAAACATAATAAAAGTATTCTGCTTTTAAGAGCATTTAAACCTCTGGTTTTGAATATGCATCAAAACACTACAAAACATGTACTTGAGCATCTCTTTCATTGGAAAGTGACCATGTATTTCTTCTTGAGTTTTAAAATTTCTGCTGTTTTCAATGCCTATGCATTGGAGATGGACTGATTTATGTAAGAATACAGACAAGTAATTGTAATTAGTTTCTTTGGGGATACAATTAACAATAAATATCTAAAATTATTTGTTTAAATCAGTGTAGAAATTATGTAATTCAGTTCCATAAACCTGCAGTATTAACATGATACCAAATATTTCAGTTTGCTCAAAGGTTCGGTTGCATGAAGGATGAAATTTTTTTTGCTAAAGGAAAGACAGAAAATGTTACTGGAATCAAATTAACTGTTTTTTGGTAATTACTTCTGTATAAGTCCAGTGGAGTGGACTAAATAAGTAAAGTTTATTTCAGTTTTATGAACTTAAGTAGACCAGTCCTCCCCCTTAATTATTGCTCAATTCTGAAATGAATAAAACCTGTAAAAGGTTCTTAGTGCTTCAGAAAATGTTTTCAAGGTTTCATTGGTGCTCTTGCAGCTAAACCAGTAATTAAGATGTTTGAAAATTGATATCAGAAAAAGCACGGACAGGTGACTTTTTTAACTAAATGGCCACTTTATATATTTTTGTGTTTTCTTTGCTTTTCCCACCTTTGAATCTGCTGGTTAAAAGAATGAGAAAGATATTGATTAAACAGTGTACCATACTGTATGCAAGATTTGGTAGGTTTGACATTAATCAAGTCCGGTTTGTAGAGAAACATATTTGTGCAGACCATTGCTTGAGTACAGTGAATTAAGGCAAGATGCTTGCTAAACCTGAATTTACTTGTTTTGATTCATAGTTATATTATCTTATCCTAATGTGGTTACCTGGATTGCTGAGCAGTCAAGACTTTGAATCATAGGAATTAGGAGACTTATGAAAGAAGAAACACTTACAGATTCCAAAGTTGCTCTTTGTGGTTTTAGTGTCAAAGATTAAGGTAGATAGGTAAGGATGTGTCTCTTTATTTAGCCTTTAACCACAGATTAGTAATCTATTATTCCTAGGGACTAGGGAGGGTTTAACAGATTATTGAAGAAAGTCATGGGGGTTTGGATAAATGCAGCTGACTATATAGTATAATCTATATAATTTTTTTTATAAATGATGGAAAGCTACTAATCATTTTTGTTAGGCAAACCTTGTTTTTATCAACCTGCGACTGAAAGATGTATTATTTGAATTTTAGTATTTTTAAATATTTACTGTTAAATACCTTTTACAGCTAAGTGTAGGATACAATTAATGGAAAAATACATCATATACTAGTATTCAAGGCTTAATAAATTAAGTTCAGAGTATGTATTAAGAATAGGAAAGAAAATTTTTATGTTTGTGGTGCAAATTAAAACCCAAGCCCATCTCAACATGCATACCATGAAATTTCATTGTAGTCAATGTAGTGTTTGGCAGTGCAGAACCAGGCTGATTACTGAAATATAATTACCTTTGTGGAGGAATTTGGTTGCAGGGGGAAGTCTGTCCTAACACTGTGCCTTAGTACTTCAATAGTATTAAAGTAGGGCACTTAAAGGCTATTCATGAGCAATTATTTCTCCTGCACTTTAAAGTGTAATTGAATAAAAATGGCTGCACGAGACTATTTTGAGAAATCTTTGCCATTTTGTAACATTTAATTACCAAATTTTTCATTTCAGTATTCTAGCATTTTAAAAGTTCTCATTTTCAAAGTAATATACATTTTATAGTGTTAAAAGAATTGTTCTATTACTACAATAATAGCTTCAGAATATAACCTTTCCTAAAAGTTAAGCATCTAGGGCAGCAACAGCAATATTGTTGTTCAGGTTGTACTTCAGTAACCATAAAAGTTCTTGTCGTTTTCAACTTTTTAATTAAATTAAGATTTTTCTCATAAGGTAATTAATTATACCTTGTGGTCTAAAATGTGAAGTGTAGACTTTGAGTCATTCCCTCATTCAAAAATGAAGTATTTTAAAAACTTGTCAGCTTTTTTACCATGCAAGTAGACAATTGATGATATAAGCCATTACTTTATTGAGAACCATTAGCTATTTAAAACTCTGTGCATAAATTAAGAGGCGCTAAATGGATTTGCGGTTGTTGCCATTAGTAGCATTTTAAATTATACAGGCAATTATTGTGTTCATTTTCATTATCGTAGAGCAGCCCCCTTGCAAAACTATTGTGGTTTTCTTAGACATTATGTACAAATTTTCCCTTGGAGATTAAAATTTCCAGTGGTGTATTTAATTTTGTTGTTTCAAATAGAACAAATATTATGACAAGTAGAAGAAAATTTGTTTTACTAATATAGGAAATAACAATAAATGTAGAAAATTACTCCAATTCTTAATTCTTCTATTCATCTATTTCTATTACTATTTTCCAAAGAAAAGGAATAGCTTTCGTAAGATGGCATATTTTACAAATGCTTTGATACAATCACAGTATAGTTAAAATGAAGTTTATCCACTTTTCCAATATTTAGATGAATTTTAGAGAATGTTAGTGAATTTCTACATGAAATTTATCTGGATAGTTCAACAGTGTTTCATTAGTCGACTGCAGAAATTGTTTAAGTGGAAAGCACAGAATTAAACTAATTAAGTATCTTTTAGTACATTGGAGTAACTAAATTTTGGGAAATGGAGAATGCATTTCTATTAAAACTTTGTGTGCCTTCTTAAGTAGGATTTTGCAATTGCCTTCACTTTCTATAGTAGAAAAATAGTATCAAAATTTACTCTGGCCAATAGCATGATCTGTATTAAAAACAGTGGCATTATCAGTAGCAAAGCATCAACTTTTTCATTGTTATGATACCTCTCTAAACACATTTTTGTTGGATTCCAAACTTAAATTCACATCTGTCTTCATCAATTAGAAAGGTATTAATGCTTTGAGTTAGCTACATATCAGTGTGCAGTGGACTAAATTTAATGTTTCTGTCCAAAAAGTGGCATTCTTTCCAAAGAAGCTCTTTATTCATTTCTGTTCTGGGGTGGGGTGGGGTTTTTATAGGGGTGGAGAGGGGAGAGATAGGCTTTCACTACCATGATGCAGGGGAAAAAAAAAGTGTGAGGTAGTACTTATGCATATTGCAAGACAGTGATTCTTTATTTTATTACAAAAAAAGACCAACTCTAGAAGGCCAGATTAAATCATTCCTTTCACTTTTTAATGGGATTTGGATGAATAGAGTAAAATATGCACTTTGCATTCATTGATAGCATCTTTAGGTTGAGGTAATTGAGTCTTTTTTCCCTGACTGAATGAATAATGACTTCATCTGATCCTCAGCGAGGCCTGAAACTTAGGCTGCCTTTGTCAACGCAAAAAGATCTGGGCTTTGAAACATGCTCTACTTCCCTGGCTTCATTTTTCTTCATTTTAATCCAAAAACCTATTTTTCTCAATAATTCAAGCATAAACTATGTAGTAGTTGAAGCAGCGGAAATTGCAAGATATTTGTCCTCGTTGTGCTGCTTTTTAAATGCAGCTGATAAATCAGCCGCTGTGGTCTTCAGCTGCCTGGTTCTCTAGGGAAGGGACAGCCCATGTGTAAGCAAGATTGCTGGAATTTTTAAGAACTATATTTAAAGTGCTTCTTTTGCAGAATGTTTGTTATCTAAGGAAGTGTTATGTTTTACTGGTCTTACTGGCAAGACTTGGAGATAAAAGGGGCATCCGTGATGGGACCTAGGAAACTCTTCCTGACATAATTTTCCCACATATTTTACTGACTACTAGAGCATCCCAAAAAGTGGAGTAAAAATACCCTAGCTTACATCATACATTATTGAGATGGTGAGAGTCTTAGTTACATAGCTTAAATATATTTTTTTCATGAGAAACAGTGGGTGAAAGATAGCCTCTCCTAATGTTTTACTTAAAATGTTTCTAAATCAAATACCTTTTCAGTCATGTAGTTGAAGCTCTGTTTTACTACATTGGTTTGAAAATGGATATTCCACTTGATTGTTGTTTTTATTATTATATTGGATAAGTGAAAGCTTCATGCAATTAAAAATAATTTCTGTGACATTGGTTCAGATTTACGGAGTGGGGTGAGAGCACAGTGACAAGTCACAGTGCACTTGTCACATGAGTGAGAAGTCACAGGCTCTGTCCCATGTGCTTGCTCGTTCTTGAATCTAACAGGGTTTTGATATTCTAGCAGTCAATGAGCTCCCTACAAATATAATACCCAGTGCCAGTATTTTTGCTGCATGCATGAAAGAAGAAAATTGTCCTTGCTTGTGTGTTCTTCTGTAATTGTCTTTCCTCCTTGCCCTTCTGTGTTCCTGTCCTGGAACAAGGAATGGAGGAGGGATGTGTCAGACTTTAAGGTGTTCAAAAGGCTTGGCTGGGACAGTTCACATTGGTTCTGGGAATTATTATTGCCGCAAAACCAGGGAACATGTTTTATGTGCAAGCATAGGAATAACAATGCAGTTATCAAAGTTCAGTTAATTGTTACAAGTGCGTGGATTTTTAGTACATAGGAATAACCAAAGCAAATAATTGCTAATTGTTTGCACTGCAGAAGCATAATTTTAAGAAATACTCCTGAGTAACTTGATTTATTCTTCTTCCTCCAGGTTGGCTTACTGGACCTGGAGCTGAATCAACTGACCAAAGCCCTGTTTTTGGCTTTAGTTGCACTATCAGTTGTTATGGTAACTTTACAAGGATTTGTAGGCCCTTGGTATCGCAACCTTTTCCGGTTCCTCCTCCTGTTTTCCTATATCATCCCAATCAGGTATGTATATGAATGAAAGCAAAATACAGTTGTCTAATTTCACTGAATGTGGCTTTCTTGAAATTTATACTTGCTTCTCATTGCAAAGGAAATTGATCTTATCAGGAAGCTGAAGGAGAAGGTGCCAACAAATCTGCTGATTCTTGAAGGATCACTGTACAGAAAACAATACTGTTGTATTTTTTTGGTATAACGTTCATCTTGCTGGAGTAATCAGGATATCTAATCCTTTGCTAGCATAAATGTATTAATAAGGATACAATGTTGGTATATTTGAGAAAGTGGTTTCAGGAAGCATGCAGTTGAATGAACTGCTAGAGGCATTATGGAATTTTATTTTTAATGCCTTAAATACTAAAAATGTTCCATTTCTCTAGTTAAAATACAGACTTTTTACCCCAATAATGATTAATTTAAATTGAATGGCTGAATAATGTAGGTGTGCTTTTACAGTGAGAGGAGTTTTAACATGTGTAACCAAGTAGAGACTTGCCCTGAATTAATTAATTCATTAAGCATGAGTACTGTATATTCAAATTGCAGATAAACTGGAACACGAAATAATATCCATGTGTGTAATCAAGTCGTCTGTGGACACAGAAGTGAGAACACTGACTCTGAAATTAATTCTTTTCTTTGCATGGGTATTGCCTTTGCAAAGTGGAAATGCTGTTTCTTGTTAAAATATCCAGTGTTTAGATTAAGGTAATTGTTAATTTTAGATGCTTTCTAGAACTGTTCAGTTTGAGATACGTCATTCAGTAAGCCCAGTGATCAGCCAGAGTTAGCAGCATCTAAACTGTAGCTAAATTTAAGACCTGTCCCCTCAGGCACACACACAATATTTAAGTTCACAAAGTAAAGGAAAGAAAAATAACAGGAGGATTTCATTAGGCCTTTTAATCTAAGATTACATTACTTATGTGTTACTGTGTTTTTTAAGTATATGTCTGTGTGAAAGAAATTGTATCATATTTGACCGATGGGATACACAGGAAGCCTCTGTCTTAACATTTTATGACTTAAAGGACTTTATTTTTAGAGTACTTTTGTGTTACAAGAGAAACTGATTCTGTGAGAAGTTGAAGGTTCTGTCAAATCTGCTGGAACCACAATTTTGGAGTATCTTTCTAAACACTGTCATTGTTGTAACTCCTTTACTGCTTGTATGATGCTGTTTAGTCATGTTGCCATCCCCCCATACACACACAGTTACTGAGTATTAATTTATCCATATGAAGAGACAAAAAGGGCTCCATTCAGTGGTTAAGTCTATGTGTTACTGAGAGATCCACTTTAAAACTCCCAGGGGAGGGGGAAAATGAGCTAAGGATATAAAAGATCACTTCTAACTAAAGGATAACTTTTAACCATTTTATTATCTTTGTTACTGGATGCAAGAGGACTAAGACCATACAGGTGTTGTAAGTAAATTTGGCTCTATATTGGAAGTTCAACATAGGCCATTGAAAAAACATGTTCACTAAGCAGCTAATTTTCAATGTAAGAGTTGTTTAGTGGACTTGTGGAATAGCTTTTCTCCAAAAATAATTTCTAGCATGCATCTAATCCAATTTTTCCATTGTTTGTGGGAGATGATATACAAACTAAAAGTATTAAAAGATATGATTAGTTTAATTCATCAGACAGGAATCTATCAGAGAATGCTTTCCTCCCTAGAGTTTTTTCTATTTCTCTACCAAATTTTCTTTAACCTGGATCTTCGTAAATATAGGGTTGCTTCCCAAACTGTCAGCAAAATGAACAACTCAGTCATGAGTGTTTGAACTCATGAACTCAGCTGTTGTTCTCTGTTGTTCTGACACTTCTCTTCCTCTCTTCAGTATGTTAAGCATGGAAATGACTTAATTTTGAGGCTGTATTTTGAGTGTAAACTCTCAAAGATGAAAATTGGAAAGCAAATGACATTGAAGCACCAGGTGTTGTGTCCTCTCATAATTTTTAAAATACCTATATGGGGGAAATAATGAACTTACAGATGTAAAGGAAACATCGGAGATTAGGATTCACTGGTAGAGGCAAAGCATATCTGAACTCAGGCATGCATGAAATGTGTTGATTGATAGTTTTAGAGAATTCAAGAAGTTTCTAATTGTGGAGCTTTTTTGCAGTTCTGTTTGGCTTTTGGTTTGCAGAGCAAGGGAACTTCCAGGTATGCAATAAAAATAATTTTTCGTGGCTAGACATGTTTGGTGAAAATCATCAGGAAGGTGATGATAGAGTTAGTAGAGCTTAACTGATCTCTGTGCAGGCTGTCCTATAATTAATAGGAAGAGGAACTTTTCAGGTGCTTCAGAAATAAGCTGGTTCCTTGTGATTCAGCTGCCTCCTAAATACTCCTTCAGATCAGTGTTGCTTTACTTTGTCCAGGGTATTACCATGGGGCATGTAAGACTTCAGAAGTATAGACATAAAGCAACTGTAAAAAAAACAACAGCACAAGAAAACAAAAGCCATCCTAACAAGCAACCCTCATGTCCAAAAAAATCAGCCCCCAACATTGCACACATTCTGTGGTGTACGAGGAATCCAGAAAAATGGAGAAAAAGTAGTAATAAACAGACATTGAAAGCTTAGCCCATCTTTAAACTGTTTGTAAGTTAGAATCATTATGCACAAAATGTTTTGAACAGCCCCACACCCCCAGAAACCTTTGGCCCTTAAAAGTGATTCTGTCATTGATGTTTTCTTTTCCCATATGGAGAAACCATAGCCCAGGAAGCCTCCATAGGCAATCTGCTGCCCTAAAAAGTCAAGCTATTTTAATTTCCTAAGATTTATCATGGAAGGAGGATATAAAGCAAGTCCTTGACAGACTGTCCAAAACAAAATGAATCTCTCTAAGATTATCTTCGCTCATTATCTGAGTTTTTCCATGTTCCTCAGAATTTTTAGGCTTTTTTCTAGTTGGCTTTAACTAACTAGACTATATCACTTAGTGCAGTTGTCACATAGCCAGCTACCAGGGAGCATGTGTCCTCAGGTATGTCCATGCTGCTGCTCTTTGTGATGCCAGCGTGGAAGTTCTTAGACCTGTGATGTGCCTTTACTTTTTAACAATAAGGTGCTTTTGTTGAACAACGTGTAATTTTTGGATTGTCTGTTTTTTGAATGACAAGGGTCAGAGCGCAATAACAGTCATGATAATGAAAAGCCAGCATCCTGGGTGGGGGAAGACTTTTTTTTAATTTTAAGTGCAAGAAAATAGAAGAGATTTTAATCAATATGGGATGTGAGATGAAAATTCTGATGTGTGTGTATACGGGCATAGGAAAAATGTTTAGACTGTTAGAAAGCCTTGTCAGAAAACAATTCTGTTATTTTCCCTGGCCTTGAGTACTGACATGTCTTTTTATGAGCTCACTTGAGCTATCATAGCAAATGGTTCAGAAAGCCCAGGCCAAAGAAAAGGCTTAGTGACAGTACTGCCCCACAGACTGGATCCTCTAAACCACCAGTGGACTTTGTTCATTCATTGTCCAATCTTCTTCAACACCTCAAAAGACAAAGTGAGTTGCACATTGTGTTGAGATCTTTTGTATGGGGTTTGTTTGGTTGGTTGGTTTTGTTGGTTTTTTTTTGTTTTTTTTTTAAAAAAAAAAAAAAAAAAAAAACAAAAAAACAAAAAAACAAAAAAACAAACAACGTAGCCAGGAAAGTTTTTCAGTATAATTTTCTCCAAACAATGTTTGGTGAAATTGCTGCCTCATGTACAGGCGTGAGTCTTGTAGCTGTATGTGCTTCTGCTTAGCTGTTAAGAAATGTAGAGGATTGACCATAAAATGGTAAGATATTGACTGGGGATCTGTTAAATATGTGTATCACCCAGGCTCTATATTTAGTAGCCGTTTAAAGCTGGATTGACAGGGCTTAATTAGCCATCATTTTAGAAGGATCATTTAGTTTAAGTGTGAAGAGAAGCTGAAATGTCTCTTGTTCTTTCCTTTGGACACCCCAGGGCTCCTAGTCACTGAGCTGTTCTGCCAAAAGAAGTTGTCCCAAATGACTGGAATGAACTGCCTTACACTTAAGTAGCAAAGTTTTGGGGCACTACATGGTTCCTGGCTGGGTTTTTTTTTTCTGGGTCTTTAAAATAAGCAGTTAAATCAAATCCTTCAAGTTAACGTCTGTTTTCAGGGGCAGTGAGGAAAACACTGCTAGGAGGTCTTATGTCTGAAATTCATTAATAGCCCCTCAAATCCCAGATCATATGGGTGTGGATTTGTGTGTTTTCCTGAGATCCAGCGAACTCACACCTATGCAGACTGTCTAACAGCACAAGCAGCTATGCTGCTTTCAGTCATGCTGTAGTTTCTGCTGTGTTGGGGCTCTAATCTGTATCATGTATAGATGTGAGAGTATCAGTGTATGAAGTCTCACACAGCGAGACAGAATATGTATTAGATACAGATGCAAAAGTTTCAGTGTGGAAGAGCTAAACAGCTGCTTCTGACGTGGCTTAAGCAAGTGGTTTAATACACATTAGTGTATTGTGCCTTAATACCATATCATGATATATAATGCCATCTCTGTAGAGACTGAAAAACGTTATGTGATGCTTCATGACATTTTGCTAACTAATTTTGCAGCAAAAGTTATGGTGTGTCTCTCTTGTGCTAAGTCTGTCTTACACTGTCCAGCATGGTGCCGTACTACTGCCTGAGCTAGCTTTGTGCTTCTCTTAAAATGCCTGATATTCGTGCTACATAGAAAAAGCACAGAATCATAAAATTATTTCGATTGGAGAAGCCTTTTAAGATCATCAAGTCCAACTATTAACCCAGCACTGCTAAGTCCACCACTAAAACATTTGCCTAAGTGCTACATTTGTGGGTCTTATTTTTACCTCCAGGAATGCAGACTCTACCACTTCATTAGGCAGCTAGTTCCAATGCTTGACAACAATTTTGGTGAGGAAATTTTTCCTAATATCTAATCTAGAGCTCCCGTGGTGTGACTTGAAGCTGTTTCCTCTAGTCCTGTCACTTGTTTCTTGGGAGAAGAATCCACTCCCCACCTGGCTACACCCTCCTTTCAGGCTGTTCTAGAGAGTGGTAAGATCTCCCCTGAGCCTCCTTTTCTCCAGACTAAACACCCCCAGCTCCCTCAGCCACTCCTCATCGGACTTGTGCTCCAGACCCTTCCCCAGCTTTGTTGCCCTTCTCTGGACACGCTCCATCACCTCAATGTTGATCTTGTAGTGAGGGGCCCAGAACTGTACACAGTACTCACAGTGTGGCCACGCCAGTGCCAGGTACAGGGTTGATCACTGCCCTGGTCTTGCTGGCCACACTACTGCTGATACAGGCCAGGATACCACTGGCCTTCTTGGCCACCTGGGCACTGCTGGCTCATGTTCAACAGCAGCCAATCAGCACCCCCAGGGCCTTTTCTGCTGGGCCGCTTTCCAGCCACTCTGTCCCCAGCCTGTGGAGCTGCCTGGGGTGGTTGTTACCCAAGGGCAGGACCTGGCACTTTGCCTTGCCAACTCCCATACAATTGGCTTACCCCTCTGTAGGTCCTTCCTTCCCTCCAGTGGATCAACACTCCCACCCAACTTGGTGTCCTCCCCAAACTTACTCAGGGGGCACTCGATCCCCTTGTCCAGATCATTATTACAAATATTATAAAACAGGACTGGCTGCAATACTGAGAACAATCAGTCTAATGAAGAATTTTTTAAACTGATCTATTGCGGTAAAACTTCCTCCTTTCAAATCTTCCAACATTGCCTATTTGCTCCTAGTTTTTTTTCTGGTTTTAAACCAATGGTATTACAGCAAGTAATGCTGAATTTGTGTAGAATATAGGGGAAAAAAGCATGTTTTAAATATTATTTGTATTATACCTCTAATGTCAATATTGTCACCTTCGTATAAGAGGCCTAATGAAAGACAGCATCTGACCCGGTAAATGTGATAATAACAAAGAAACATTTTTAATAGGAAGCAGTTATTGCTGCTCTGACCTGCATATGCTACATCCCTTATGCAAAGGTACTTGTTTGACATGTGTTTTATTTGTATTTTTCATTCTTCTGTGTTTTAAGCCTGCAAGAAATTAATAGATTAATTTTTTCATTAATTATTCCCTAGATTTCCTCCTGGATTTTTAAGTGCTATCTGTGTTACAACATGCAGTTATCTGTATCTGGGTTGCATTTGGCCCTTGAAAAACTTCATGTGCCACAGTCGCTATAGCAATACAGGGTTGATATATGCCACAAATACTTAGTCATAATGTGTGGGGTTGAGTTCTCTTTTAAAGTCACATTTACTGCCAGGGTTTTATGCAAAGTGCTGTGTACACCTTCCTTAATTTTCTTTTATATGCTCACATAATAGACAAAATTTAGAAAAATTAGTGCAACAGAAGTAGTGAGACAAATTACGAAGCAAACAGGAGCACAGTTCTGAGGCTGTTCTTGGGAGTGTCAGACAGATAGCAGAAAAAACTAAATAAAAATATATATATAGTGGACAAAACACAAGGGAATATTATATTCCAGTTTCCTCATCAAATAAAATATAAGAGATGGGGAAATTAAAGGGATGACCTATAGGTTGATTTTTATCTGCTTAGATCTTTATATAATATTGTGCTTAAATGAAGTAACTTCTGTTTTGTTCAATTTTTATTTGTTTAATGCCAGTTAATACCAGTTACTGGGCTCCAAAAAATCACTTTCTGTGAAGATTAACTTTCCAGGCATGTTGAAGTTAAAATATTTTTGGTTATTTCTTGACCAGTAATTTTTAAATTATTCCTTTTTTTTTTCTAGAGTGTGAATAATGCACGTATCTGTGTATATTTTATGGCTGTTTCAAGAAAGTAGGGATGTGTTAAGAAGGTTGGGGATAGCCGTGGGGCATTTGGTACAGTTTTGGATAATAATGGGACCTAAATATCACCTTCAGTATCATTTTCACATAGAAGGAAGTCCTGAAAATAAAAAAAGACTGTATTTCTTTGTTTATTTTAAAAAGTAGATACCACTATGGGTACTCATACTGTATTTGGAGTTGTGGCAGGGTTTTTTTGTTACAAAACTCTTACATATACAGAACTGCTCAGGAAGTTAGAAAAAAACCTAGCATTAATTTTGATTCAAAATCATACTTGAATTTTATTTGGCATGATACCACTTTGTTCACAAAATTGTCCTTGCTAACTTCATTAGGTCTTGATTGCTTTTCACCAAGTCATGAATGGTAGAATGTTTCTGGAGTTTTTAAATGTATTTGTCAAATTTCCTCAGTGGAGGCCCTTGCTTATTGGCAAATTTGTCCTTTTGAAAAAAACCAAAATCAGACACCTTTAGAAGGGGACCTAATATCATTACAATTGATGAAAAAAATGAAATTTAGTAGTCCTGTAAATAGGAGTGTTTAATCTAAAATGCTGGTGGTGTTTTTGAGGGAATCAGTGCAGAACTATTTGGTTTTAAAAGCAGAGTGGATTCTGAAATGTGTTATTTCTTTGTTCTGAAGCTGAGTTGCAGAGAATGCCACCCTGGCTCTTGAAGGAAAAAATCCCCAGGTTGAATAAAAATTGCCTTAGGATTGCCTGCTCTAGGGTAACTAGTGCTGAGGTGGGGAGACAAGAAACAATTTATTACTGTGTTTGCTAAAGATGCTCATTCTCTGCAACAGCCTTCAAGTTGCTGTATTAACATACTGTGCCTAAATATTGCATGTTAATTGGTTTGCTAAAAATTAGTGTTACTAATGCAACAGTTGCTAATGTTACATTGGATGCTGTTTTGTGTGTTTTCATGAATAACTGATGTGTTTGAAGGTTGTTTAATTGGATTAAATTGAGAAGAATTTGCAAACTAGTGAATTTAAAATGTTTTGATTATATAATGCGGTTTCCTAAAGTCTGCGAAGAAATTATGAGAAATGATAGCTAATATTATCAGGCACTGAAAGTAGCTTTATTTTGAGTAGGGCTAGTGTCTCCTTGTTTTAATATGTAAAAATTCTTGGACTTTTCAGTCAAGTATTTTTATCCATTCCTGTGAAGCTCTGTTGGAGAGGTTTATAGTTTCAAAAGCAAACTCACTATTAATAGGCCATCATCATTTTTAGTATTGCATCAGTTACCATAATGTACTAAGCAATTGCTACAATGATTTCAAAGACAAAGATTTCCTCTAAGACAAAGCACCAAGTGAAGGAAGTCAGAGAAGGATACAGTGTACAAATTTTAGAATTAATAATAAAAAATTAATCTATAGCACTCATTTTTATTCCTGTTTAATTCTTTATTCATCTTAACAATTCAAGCATGTACCCAATATCTTTCTGTGTGCCAGAAGCTGTCTCGTATTGTCCTAGTCATTGGGGAGACATTATTTCTCTATAGACCAGCAGTGCCAGCATTCTATTAGGTTCATCAGCATAAAGGGGGTACATTCTGTTCCACTTAAAAGTGCATGCTGGAAAGCTAGAGTAATTCCTAAAATACCTTAATGCTTTGAAATATGGATTTCTCTTCCCTGCTCAGTAAGAGAAGTTGGAGTCTTGTTTTTGTTTTCTTTTTTCTTACCTTTAAATTGTATTCAAGTATATGATAGTTAAATGCATAGAGTGTTTAGAACATCAAAACCAGGTGATACACATGCTTATAAAAGGTGCAAGTGAAGATATGCACTGCACTTCATCTTTGAGAGACTTTTCTGATTTAATCTTACTGAAGCACAGTTTTTCCTATCTGAACAACTTTGTAGATCTCCATTGGCAGAGCAGCTATGTGAATGTCTGAGACTGCACTGCTTAAATAGAGTGTCCATCTCAGAATTCCTGTCTTGGTAGTCTAGGCACAAAAAAAACTATAGCCTAAATGCCTCTTTGAAGTAGGGTGGTGAGCAGCTTTCATCGTTCAGTTAATCCACTTGCTCCTGGCTAGAGCAAATGTCCATCTGTTTTTAAATAAAGTGTGCTCGTGTTTCTCTTGTCAAGCTGTACAGCATCCTTTGTCCATGACTGGTTAACTAGCAGATTCGCATCCCTAAGAGGAGTAAATCTTTTGCTGTTCCTTTGGTTTCAGTGTGAGGTGTGTTGCTTTGGGTTTCATATTTGCTCTGAAAGTTAACAGACAAGCTTAATAATACAGTTTGCACAGTACCGACTCTGGATTGAGTAAGATAGGGTAGAACTGTAGTTAACCACTGTAAGGCAAGTGTATTCCAGTATTTTTCTCACTATGCTGTAGCATTTTCAGTAAAAAGAATCTGTAGGGTCCTCCTGTTGTCTGTCCTTTTGTTACATGTATGTGCATGTCTGAAGACAGATGAAATTAGGGAAGATATGCAGGACTAATTGGGGCATATCACCAGAGAGAACAGCGATTTTCAGATGATGATGATTTTGGTGGGAAAATAACAGGTAATTAAATCATAAAATACCATCTTAAATGGTCAAGAATCTTGTATCTAAAAGGTATGTTTCTTTTTACGCTGCAACATGTGTTGTCTTCTGCTGTACAAATTCAGGAGGCAGGGGATGTAGAATAAACTTTTTTTCAGTGTGTGTTGAAATTTCAGATGCTCTCACAATCCCAGTTAAATGCATCTCTTCTTCATGGAATAGTGCAGATTGTGACTCACTGTTCCCTCCGCTGTTACCTCAGGTAATTCACAATCTGTTGCTGTGATTCCAAGATGACAGATGAAAACTCCTAGTAGCTGCTCATTTTGTTATGCTGTAAAGTCAAGATGATGTCAGGACTGTTACAAAAAGGTCTGAAGTGCGTTTGCAGTATTTTAACCTTGATAGGTACCTTTGAACAGTTTTAAGAGTTACATTACCATAAACCTGTTGCTTAACTTGGGGCTCTTGAGTTGGCAAATCAGCTACAAATAGTTCACAGAATCACAGAATATGCTGAATTGGAAGGGACTCACAAGGATCGAGTCCAACTTCTGGTCCTATGAAGGGCCATCCCCAAGAGTCACACCATGTGCCTGAGAGTGTTGTCCAAACACTCCTTGAACTCTGTCATGCTCAGTGCTGCGACAACTTCCTTGGGGAACCTGTTCCAGTACTCAACTGTCCTCTGGGCAAAAAACCTTTCTTCTAATATCCAACCTAACCCTCCCCTGACATAACTTCTGGCCATTCCCTCAGGTCCTGTCACTGGTCACCACAGAGAAGAGATCAGTATCTGCCCCTCCTCTTCTCCTCATGAGCAAGTTGTAGACTGCAATGAGGTTTCTCCTAAGTCTCCTCCAGGCTGAACACACCAAGTGACCTCAGTAGTTCATGTAGCTACTGTCCTACCCATTTTTTCAGTATTTCTGTTACAGCAGAGTCAAGAGAAATTAACACATGCCTATTTATTAGCCACTGCTCCTCTGACATGATAGCAGGAACATGGTGAATAGCTAAAGGAAAGTAGCATTTTAATGGTTTAGAACAAGGTGGATAGAGTTTTGTGTTGGAGCATTTTATTATGGGGAAGAGCAATGTGACTAAATGAGTGAAGACTTTTTTATTGTAACATAGGAATACAAGGTGCATCTTAGTTCTTATATGATGTGGGCATGGAAATATTAAAAAATGAATGTACAGAATGAACTGGAAAAACATACTTTTGATTTTGGACTTCTATGTATAATCAGTAAAACTTGCTGCAAATTGCATATTTTATAGCAGAGAGCTACCCAAAGATTACTTCATGCCAGCATGCTATCACATGAGGGTGCATTTTGCTGCTTCAGCACTTTTCTCTTTTTGCAATGGACCCTCTGTAGCAACATTTTGAGAAGGACAAAAATATTGTTGATTTGTTGGGAAAGAGAAGCTGACAAATATAGTTGGACTGTCCTAAAGAAAAAATGTTGTTGGTAGTTTTTAAAAAAACCCAAAAAACCAGTGACTTGAAAAGGTACAAAAATATCTGTAATTTCACTTCATAAAGAAAACATAGGTGATGTTTGGGTTTTTTTAGTAGATAAACACTGTGACTTGAATAGTGATCTGTTCTTGCTATACATTACCCATCTGTATAAGAGCAGTAATGTAATTATGTCGAGTCTTCATGAAGTGTTGCAATCTGTCTCATGCAGAATGCATGATACTGCATTTGTTTGTATTGCAATATCTTCTAAAAGTCTGGGATGAAGCCTGAATTTCTAATGTGATATGTACTCTACAAACATAAAAAAAGCATTGTTCCAAAGTTTTGGTGCACATAGGTTTAATATCTTTTTTTTTTCAGATATCCTAAAAAGAGCTTCTAGTTTTATTTTTATGGTTATAACTTTCACTTTGCCTAATATTCACACTGATTATGGTATAAATTTCCTTTGCAGTTTACGTGTGAACTTGGACATGGGTAAGGCAGCCTATGGGTGGATGATTATGAAAGATGACAATATTCCTGGAACAGTTGTTCGAACTAGCACCATACCAGAAGAGTTGGGACGATTAGTTTATTTACTAACGGATAAAACAGGTATATCAGGTTACCATTCTGAAATATGATAACTTTTATAAAATTTCTAAAGATAATTCTGTACTTGAATATGCTAATGTAAGAGTAGATTTAGACTACTGATTCTTGTTTCTCAATAAGATTTTACACAGGTTAAGGACTTTTACTTGGTAGGTCAGTACTTAGATGTTAAAGTCAGTATTTGGTAGTACTCTGATTTATTCCAGTGAGAACAGCTCTTCTGTAGTAAGACAACACTGTACAACATGAGTAAGAGTACCATGTGTCTTCCTCTGAAAAGACTCTGGAATAGCACACAGGATGCTGGTTTATTCTGCACTTCATTGCTACTGCAACATTGTATGATAATAAGTTAAGAATGGCCTTTGAGAGAGCAAGTCATTTCCAAAACAAGTCATGAGATCAGCCTCCAAAATGACATCTGCTGTCCCAGTGAAGTTAGTTGCTCTTTATGCTACCAAGACCAGTTCTGGAGCTGCTGAATGATTTCACCTTCATAACTGTAACCTGTTACTGTATCTCACCTGGTATACTGGAACTCCCAACCCTTACCAGGATAACAAGGTAAGTACTGAGAGTGTGAAGAAGTAATAGCTTGTGTTATGCTTTCTTATTTCTTTCTGAGACTGAGTAAATAATTTCTGGTAGATATACCGGGGTGGTTTTATAGAAGCTTAACTTCTGAACTGAAAAAGTTTTTCTTGAAAAGCTTGAAGAATTCTTTTAGTGGTTTTAAGTAAAATATAGTTCAAAATCATGAGAAGCTGCTGGGGAGGGCAGGGGTTGGCCTCTGTTATACTGTTCAGAAAGCATAATATACAATTTATATCTCCTTCTGTTTGAAATAGTTCTGTGTTCCCTCCCATGCTAACACTTCCATTACTGCATATTTGAAATGAAGCGTAAATATAATATATCGTCACATTTTCAAAACACACTTTCCTTTTTTCTTCTATAGGCACATCTGTTATCCTATATACATCGGAATGCTGTTCTTCTATTTTGTAAAAGAAAAGTATATTGCTAATTGTAGTGTGGTAGTGAATGATTCTTTTAACAAGTTTTATTTCAGTTACCTAATGATTTGTATGCTATTTGAAACTGCTTATTGATTTTAATTGCACCCTTCATCATGATAATTTATGTAACTTTGAGTGCTGTCACATTGAAGACTTGAAATACGTAATTTATAGCATATGTTTGGAAAAAGAAGTACTTTCAAAAATAATTCATTTTCAAAACAATGTAGTAGATTTCACTTACAAAGTGAACTCCAAAGTTAGTTACGAAGCAATACTTTCTAAGCAAAACCAATACACACTTTTTAAACTTTGCTGGTAGAGATTCCAGTTACCATACCAAACTGGAAACGCAGTTCAAGTGTTGAGGTATTCTACTTAGAGTTAAACTGCACTGACAATCTTAGGTGCTGCTAAATAAAATACTAACAGTTTGTTTGCACAACTCTACAATGCAGAAATTATATTCTGTCTCTGATGCTTACTACCCTGTTTGAGAGTTAGAGGATTGTTTGAAATACCAACCAAAAAAACCTGCCACTGTTCTACTTTTAGGAAGACAACCCTTATACTTAACCTAATAGAAGAGTGATTAAAACCAAAGTTTTTCTCCTTTAAAAAATCCACAAAAAATTTAGTGATACTGGATTTTTCAAAGCAGAACTGTGGTGTTACATTCATGAATCTTTGAAAGGATACATTTTATTGACTTGTATATACAAGGCGAAACAACCCTGTTATGCATCTAATTGGGGTTTTTTGTTTGGTTGGGTTTTTTTTCAACCTACATCATGCCTCTTGCAATCACAGTAGTTCTGTTTAAGAAGCAGCACAGAGTGCATACTTAAAAGGTGCTAAATAGACAAAAGACTTTTACCAGGAATTTGTTTTATAGCGTTTGGATGATAGTTGGTGTTCCCCCTCAAAGGCTTTTCAGAGGACTGAGGTCTGCTGAGCTGTGGTGGAAGGTCTGAATCTGTACAATAATGATGTAAAAATGAAAGTAAAGGCCATATTCTAGGGCAGTAGCTTCAAAGTGTTCTGGAAAGAAGCAGAGTCAGCAGTCTCACCCTAGGCATTTTTACCCGACTGTCAGCTGAGAGCTAATGTAAGTGAAAATAAGCCAGGAGTCCTGGAGACATCACCAGATTCACACCACTGACTGTGCCTTGCAGAGATGGGAAACACTGCTCTGTTTAATAATCTTAAGTGCCCCGCAAATTTTAAACTGTTCTTCATTCTGGACAAACACATTGACAATGTACTTTTTACCTAAGTATGTTGGTAGCTGCTTCCAGTTTCCTTTCCTGAATACATTTGTTCTCATTCTGCATTTTATGGTAAACGTGAAACATACTGTTAGGTAATGAACAAAGTCTGTACTCTTAATCCATTATTGACATTGCATGATTATACAGTTTATAAGAGCTAGTCTCAGCACTTTCTCATTTGAATTTTCATTTCTAGTCATAGAAACCAGTTGATTCTGTTCTGTCCACTTAAGGCCTGGCTGTCAGAGGATAAAGAGGGGAGTCAGTTTTGTAGCCATCTGCCCAAGTGGGTGCTACCAAAAAGCAGCACTAAAAGGCTGATTTAGTTAAATGTAAACAGGTGAAGTTTTTCTCAATACTGAAAAGGAAAGGGAATCCAGAGAACTGTCTGCAAAAATCTTATATTGTGGTCCAAGCTTCACTGGAAATGATTGAGAATTAGTTGTTGAGTCTAAGGAGCATTGCATTACTAACATAATTGCAAGGTAGTCCTTTGTATGATTGTAAATTGGGTTTGTGCTTCATCAATAAGCTTTTTGACAAGAAGCGTCCATCACAGTGGCTCTCTCATTTGCCACAGTATAATAGAAAATGAAGTATCCCAATAATTGCATTATAGTTTCCTTATTGTGGGACAAGAAAGCAATGTGGTATAATTAGGTTTGATTGGAGTGCATGTTTCCGGTAAGATCTGAAATTAATGATGTTGCTATAGTGACACATCTGCGGCCACCAGTGCGTGAAACATAAAGTAATTCATTCGACAAGAGAAGACATCTGTTAACTGCAAGGATGCAGAGCATATTGACACTGACCAGAAATACTAGACGTTATGTGATAAATGAACAAATGATGCTGAAACAGGAGGACAGATAATTTGTACTTAATCTGCTGGGAGAACTTTAATCTTCTCACTGGTTGCATTTGACAATGCCATTGTTTAAAGAACAATGCTGCAGAGAACTCATAAATTTTAAAACTTAACTCAGGGTGCAGCCTATTAAAGCAATACATTAATTCCTTTGTTAGGGAGTTTTTATCTTCATGTAGAACAAAGCCATTACTAAAAACACCAGTAAAACAACAGGTTTTTTAGGACTCACATTTTAATTATAGCAGCCATTACCCAAAATGCCATGTTGTTCGGACTTGAATCTCATATAAGTTTGACAGAAAGGCGTCATCCGTTATGATGGTGGGTAGCAGTTTTCATGAGCATGGTATCTCATCCTCTCCAGGGTACAAAAAACTCTAATGGTGAAAAAAACTAATGATACTTTGCAATATTTAATGAGAGTTCTTGTTGCTTAGGATGTGGGATAGAAAACCTTCTGCTATTCACAACTACTGGTGTGTTCAGCTAAAGCAAACATGTAGTCTTCCAAGTGTAGTTACTTACTAAGGCATGCACTTGTATTTGGGTTCTGTAATTAACTTTTTAGTGGGTGTTTGGACCAAATGAGGTATGTAACAGATAGCCACATTGAACAGATGAATAGAGCAATGGGATTCTTGAATTTTTTGGAAAAGCCATGTATTAGAGGTTGGTGTATATGGACCTTTTTGTTAAATGTGCCTAATGTAATGTACTATTAGAACAGTGAATTTCAGTAATTGTTTCTGAAAATTAATCTTTTTAGTTATACTTTGAGTCTTTACCTCTTCAATGTAAGCAACTAGAGAGAAAGAGTAATTAAAAAAACGTTGATGGAATAACATCTCCTTCCTTTACTTAGATGGATATATATTTATGCTCTGCCTCTGAGATTTTTAGTACCACTAGGTTTGCAGGGTGATTAGAGCAGACTAGATACAGAACATTTTGATGGAGAGATCCTACAGGGAGATTCCAACTAAGGAATCCTTACTTTTTGTGTCTTCTGTCGGACTCCCATCCACTGAAAATATCCATTGAGGATGGATGTTGCTCTTGCACTGCTGGATATACAGGTATTGTGCTTGTGGGAGACAGAAGGCACAGAGGAAATAGGTACTGAGTGTCATGGTTTAGGGGTGGTACTCCCTAATTCAGTGCCCCCCATTTACCTGTTACCTCTACTGTGACCTTCTGCCTCGAAAGATTAGGCATAGCTCAGCTCTCTTGGTTTTTGTCCTCATTCTTAATGGGTTGCACTGGGACTTACTTGGTTTGAGATTTTGTGGTGGTTATGTTTATGCAGTATTCATAAATGGAGCAGCTGAGTGAACAGACATACACTATGTATGCTTACCATGAGTTTTTTTCATTTTCTTCTTATATTATAGACCAGATAATATTTTTTCCAGGGTTCACAGAAAAAACTTGTATCTCCAGATTGTTGTCAACAGTCTAATTACTAGACTGATTAGGCCTGATCTCCCTAAAAGTTTCCATAGAAATGTTCAGATTTACACTGACTTTTTATCTGTTTAAGCAACTAGCTCAAACAAAGTACTCATATTATATGAAGAGTTACTCCTCCTCTTAATTTCTCACAAAGTTACTAATTTTTCTGCTGTACATATTTTCTTGCTTTTTCTTGTTTTGGACTTTTTAGATCGCTGGTATTGGTCCAAATTGCCAGCTAGTAATACAGGATCAGAATGATCTGCATCTGCTTCTCAAAAAACAACAAAAAAATCTCTGCTGCTCTGTTGTGAATCACATCTGTTGCCACCCAAGGAATGATGCCTTCAGGACTTTTTCCTTAGAAATTAATTTCCTCTTTGCCTGCTTTACTCTGTGTTTAATGATACAATTGTAGGAATGAAGGGGGAAAAAAAGCTCTTGGCTTCATTAAAGAACACACTAAATTTTTCTCCAGCAATTCTATGCTAACTTTTTTGTCAGGCTATTTTCCTTGTGTGGTACCTGCATTCCAGAGCAAAGTCCAAGAATGTATAATAGTAGTAGTAGATCATATGTTGACTAATGTAATTTCTGGAAGCTTTTCTAAAATAAGCTTTTAAAAATCTAATAACTCTTTATATTAGAAATGTCCTGAAAGTGTGGAATTGATAACTATGTCTTAAAAAAATATTGTTAAAAATAGAAAGTTCCTTCACTGTTCTATAGTACTTACCACCTTGAGCAGACTAAGAGAACTTAGTTTTGTGTTGTTTTTCTTGTTCAAAAAGTGGGCTATATTAGAAAATCTGCCTCTAGATATTGAAATCTTTGCATCTGGGGGCATAAAATACAAGATGTGTTTTTCTGTCATGGAGTATTAGTCTTCAGCTAAAACACTAAAATCTAAGACAGAACTGCTGCTAAAGTTATAACATGACTGATTGGCGCTATGTAATATATGGAACTAGTTGTTGGGAATATTTCTGTCCCATTTTGGCCTTTCATTCGTTAGAAGAACTTAGAAGTAAATTCTTAATTTGCACACGTGATGAAACTGTATTTCCATGTGGATGGCTGAAAAAGGTGTATTTTGCTAAGGTGGGTTTTTTTCAGTAGCTTTTGGGAGGCCTTTCATAACTTCAGCTACCCCTGTTTGTCTAACAACACATCAGGTTTATTATGGCTGTTCTTGAAAGTCTCCAGCAAACTGGAATTGTTGTTTCTTTTCTTTACTTTTGTTGTAGTTATTTGTCATGGGTATTTCCTATTAACATAGCTGATAAAAAGGACTGTGTAAGAGATGTATAAGATGCAGATTCTGAATGCGGATTTCCGGAATGTTTATTTCCATGTCTTTGTTGATTCTTTTTCCTCACCTGTTTCTCCTAAACCTTCTTCCCTGGCTCCTGTTGATTGCAAGATAGGAAAATCCGTACTTTTCTGTGCAGAAGCTTTTCTTCTCTGCTTGCTGAGAAAGAGGGGGTGGAACACACAAATTTTCCAGCTATCTACCTTTCCCTCACCAAGCATGATATGGAGTTGGACTGATTTAGTGCTGTCAGAAGAAATAATCTTTCCATATAATAATCATAGGGCTGATTTTGTTTCCTGCTCAGTTTTCCCAAGCAGCAATTACAGAACTAGTGGGAGGTGGGTTTGACAGTTGCCTGCTGTCTCACCCTTTGACTAGCATTTACTTTCACAACTCCTAGAGTGAGGCTTTTTAATTCAAAGGCTTGGCAAAGTCAAGGGCAGTGAGAAGGTATTAGCACGCCTGGAAAGTTAGGAAGGTGATAAAGACTGGCTTGGAAATTTCTTGCACTGAATATTTTTGCACAGTGTGTATGTTTTGGTTTTGCTTTCTTTTGGAAATGGAGATTTTAGTCTCTCATGTTTATTGGTGGAAATTTTCATGTTTCTCATGTGCAAACTGGAGATTGAATTTTTCTAGCCTCAAATCAAAGTAAAAAATGTAATGAAACTTAATAAAAGGTCTCAATAAAAGTACAGCTTCTAAAGGTAGAAAAATGGGTTTATGTGATGACTGTAAAATAAAATAATTTTGTTTTCCCATGTATAAAAATAACCAAAAATTTCCAATTTGCTAATTCTAGAGATCTGGAACTTTGTCTTCCTGGGCTGTTTTCCAGCCTTGGGAATGTTCAGCTTCTCATGTAAATTTTTAATAATATTATGCATATTTTGTAGAGAATTGATGCGTTTCACATAAACCTTATTTTAATTATTTTTTAAAATTCAAATAATATGACTATAGAAAGAAAAATCCTCAACAACATGTAAGGATAAGGAAATGGGAAGTGTCATTATTTAGTGGTAAAGGGGAAATTTGGAATGATCATCTTGTACTGATAAAACAGAAAGTCAGGGTTTGATAGTGCAGGGTGGTGGTCCAACAGTGGAGATGAAGTGTCGCTGTACAGCTATCACCAGGAAGTGGGAGTGGTAGACATCTCAAATGCAACTGTTAAAGACATGAGACTTTTACAGCCCTAATGAATCTTTGAAGATCTCTGATAGTTCTAGCCCTGGTAAGTGCATAAACTGGATGCTAACTGGCCAGACAGCGTTGTTTTGCAGATAATAGTTATAGCATATATCATGCTTTTAGCCTTTTCTCCTCATGTGGCTTACCATGTATTTTGGCATACTGGGATAAAGATGTGAAATAAATAATTTAGATAAATAAAATTAATATGAAATATTTTATTCCACAGTATTTGTTTCCAGTTAATTTTCTTATACTCCATTTTTAAAATATTGTAGAAGCTTCAAGAGTGTCTACTCTGGAACCATGTTCTGCTTATTTTTTTTTTGATCAGACATGCATTTTAATGACATAATACTGTATGGTTAAATATAGGAATAGCTTTATGCTATTTTTATACTTTCTCTGCCTGAGTAGCCATAGGAAAAAAATTTTAGGAAGGGCCATTATCAAAATAATCTTTTGTGAGCTGACCATGGAAAGCTAGGCAGTAGTGACTCCTTTCTGCCTCACATACCCCATCAGGCAAGGCTGAAGCCCCCACCGTTCAATTAGAGGTTTTCCAAACCAGAGGACGTGACTAGTTGGCAGAGGTGGATGCAGTGTCAGTCTGACTGACACCCTGTCGTTTCTTAAAAATGTGAAGTGAGCACACAAAACACTGATTTTGTTCATTCTGCCTAATTCCGCTTGGAGGCGGTATCTGTCAAATTTGGAAGTAATGTTAGGTCTTAATGACTTCATCTAGACAACACGAAGTGTGCCCAATTGCCCAAATGTCTGCTTTGGTAAATGAAGTGTGGGCAATTTGTATAAATTTTTGGGGTTGTGGGGGGTTTTTTCTTTAGATTTTCTGATACATGATGCAAACTCTTGCACTGGCTTTTGAGAGTAAGTTCCGTCCACATACTGCAAATTCAATTTTTTGTATATAAAGAAAAGGCTTTGTCTCTTCAAGTTTGCATATATAGTTATTGGCAAAATCAGCTTGCAGGTGGAACTAGTGATTTCTTCCAGAATTACTAACCCTGATCTTTCTCCACAAACCTTCCTTTAATTAACTAAATTGATGCTAACTCGTGATTCATTCCTTCTTTCCAAAGGAAAGATTTTTTGGGGGGATGGGGGAAGGGGAAGGAGGTGTTTGTGGCCATCTCACAGTATTTTTCACTGCTTTGTGATATACTTCTCCTTTATTACAGGAACACTTACACAGAATGAGATGATATTTAAGCGCCTCCACCTAGGTACTGTGTCCTATGGAACAGACACAATGGATGAAATACAGAGTCATATTATAAACTCTTATTCACAGGTATTTCATAAATCATTTACATTTAGTATCGGAGGGGAGTTTAACAGCATTGAAGCATTGTTGTTAATGATGATGTCTAGAATTTGAGATGCTATGGAAGTTGTCATGTGTAGGTATCTCTTAAAAAATATGATGGAAGGGAAAAATGTGAGACAGTACATAGTTCTCTCCTGATTCCAAAGTTCCTCATAATACCCGCTTAAAGGGATTTACTTTTCTGTTCTCCACTAGCAGAAATCTCTATTAACCTGTCTGTGCAGTGCAGTCTTTCTCCTGCCAAATCATCTAAGAGTAAGCTATTCATTACTGAGACTACAAATTACAAGGAAGTGTCCAGAACAACATGAACAGTAATTATATCTTTGAAGATACTCATCAAGAATAGACATCGAAAAGCCACATTAATTGGCATAACCAAATGGTATAACAGTAGTTGTCAAAATAAAACTTACACAGGTATTTTTAGAATTTGTTTTTTTAAAAAATTAAGATGATTTCAAACAGCATAAAACTGGCAGAGGGAAAGTGTGAGAAAATGGAAAACTTCATATTGCTTGAGAACGAAGTGTTCCTGTGATGTGTAAGAGTGCGTGGTCTGGAAAGTGTGCAAGGGGATTGTGACTCCCTGTCTCTGTGTGGGTCAGTTGTGGGATGAATGAGGGAGGAAGGTGGAATTCTGCAAGCATTACTTGCATTTCCCATGTATGTAAACTCTTTGGGTGCTTGCTGCAAACAAACTTCCTAAACACCTGATTCTACTCTGAGATTAGGATCAACTTTGTGCTTCATTTTTTATTTCTATTTTTTGAACCAAAAATTAGGAAAATTGACAGAGGAGGAAACAAATGAAAGGTTAACTAGTATTTCCATGTTGTTTGCAGATAATAAAAATTATATAAAAATGCTTTTCCATAGTTAACTTGAATACACAAAATGACTGCCTGACCCAGTTGTTTGTAGACTGACCTCCTTGTCTGTGTCCTCATTTTCTCTTGTAAGAGGACTGTAGGATCAAAAATTGATTGGAATATCTAGCTGTGCTGTGTTGTGAACTATGGCTCCCTTCTTATTTGCTTAAAATAAAAATAAAAATTTAATTTAACACCACACTGGACCCAGTTAATACTTTGTAGCTTTTGGGAGGAGAGACAGGAGGGAAAAGAGTGATGAAATGTGTAAGTTTTAAGTTTGCAACTTAAATTCTTAATTATTTCCTATCTATACAATTCAACAAATCCCCTTCTTGAATTCTTTTCCTTGGACAAATCTATTTCAGCTTAAATTTTAGTAGGTATTGTCATGAATAGTAAGTGAGATGCAATAATCATGCCTTGGAAATGAGATACAGAGCTCTTTCACCTAAAGATCAGCAGTCTGAATTTGGTTCAGGATGTGTTACTGAAATTAACTCCTACTGACTAAGGGTATAAAAATCACCCAAACCTGGTTTTCTTATAATGTGTCATTTGAGTATTCACAGTAACAACTGTAGCATTAAATAATACTAACTGACAGTCTTGAGCTGGCACACCTTGGTCTGAGTTTGACAGCTAAGCACCAGTCTTCTAGGGGAGGTATGCTCACAAATACTGTTTTTATATTTTGCAGTTAAATATGCTATCTGAAAGAATTGCACAATTCCTGGAATTCTTACTACTTACAGCTTTTACTAATTTACTGTAAAATTTAATGAGTGGTAACCATGGTTACAAGTTTTTAGTAACTGTAACATACTTAAAATAAGAAATGTGAGGGAACCTTTTCTTCTCAGTTGCGGGGAAAAGATTACCAAAACGTAGGTCTGCTATTAGTAGATGATGAAAAGAACCTTCTTGGAACGTCCTTTTTGTCAGCTTTATATAGCACTACTTTATGTTTAAATAATGCTTTAATTATGCTTGTGTTAGTAGCAACTCGTTAAAACAGAACAATGATGGAATCTCAGTAACAAACCAAACAACTACTAAACAATTGTTTCAATCTGAAAAAGTATAGTGAGGTTTTTTTATTTAATCTATGATAATAGAAGATGCTGGTTAGCTAGGCAGTGGTTCTTGTGTGACATTGATTTTATCCCTTGTTTGTGTTCTGTTTTATTATTACAGTGGACCTACTAGACTATTGTCATCTTAATGTAACACACAAATCTATTATAACCTGATTATATTTCCCCACTGGAAGCATTTTGTGATAGAGGGCATAATCTTTAATGGAATTTGTGTGAAATTAAATTATACAAGCATCAATAAACATAACATAATTCAGAAGGAGTAAATCAGCTTAATTTATTTGTGACTGTAATGGCATCAACGTTAGCAGAATGCAAATGCAGAGGTTTAAAGCAGTAGCTGAAAAGCAGTGCCAGATGAGCAGAAAGTTAAACCCTTTATTAGACAACACTGTAATTTGATGGGCAGAGTGTTCACGGTTCAGCAGATTGCAGTCGGGAGGAAAAAAGCGTGGATTCGGAAAAGGTTTTCTGGGTTACATTGGAATGAACAGAAGAGCCTGTGGTGGTACTGCTGATATATTTAATGTGCTGACTTTAAAAAATCCAACGAAAACCAATAACCACCTCCCCCCAACCCCAACTTATTTTGCCTAATTATAAACGCATAGCACTTTTCAGAGGAAGATTAGTTCTGTCATGTGCCTGAGCATTTCTGAAGGATAACTTAAAACAGTGCTAGCTTAATGGTCATGCAACAGTAATGTGATCTTCAAATATGTGTCAAACTGTTATTTTGCATGATTATTTTATTAGATTATTGCAAATTACAAGACAAAAACGTTTCAGCCTGCAGCAAAAATATAAAACTGTCTTAGTTTACAAATAATACAGAAATTGTGTAAGTTATAAACTAAATCAGCAATATTTCTATTTTAATGACTCCTAATGTTTATACTTTAAAATGATCCTGCTTTTGTTCTTCTGTTCTCTTCTGATCTCTTCTTCTGATCTCTTCTGATTACCACAAATGTGGTGATCTTTTAATATATAGAGATTTAGGTGAAGATCTAAAAGAAAAGGGTTTCTTTCCAGTTTGATGGCACAGCTGAAGAAGGACAATAAAACAGCACCCTTGAAATTTTGTCTCAATGTTTCTGAACTCATCCAGTTGGTGGCTGGTTTAAATACTTCTTTTTTAAAAAGAAAAAATAATTCATAGAATGAAAAGACATGAAAGGACTATTGTGATGGGTCACTGAAAAATGTAAAATCTGAAGTGAGGTAGCAGGGGCTTCTGCAGAATCCAGTCAGTCTATTCAGCCCTTTTCCAGCATACTTGTTTTCATTTCACATTTTTCAATTGTCTTCAGGCTCTGTTATTGAAATTTGACTACAAATGCAGGGGGATGAGCCCATAGTTATGTGTCATTTATTTAAAAAAGTAGATGAGGCTTTTTAAGAATCACAAGCTGAATGAGTTAACAGTACATTATATAAAAATAAATAAATGGTTACTAGCTTATCACTTACCAACCTTTGTAAAGGGAACAGTCAGATATAGATATATAAGTATTCATGTTTTGTTTCCATTTCTGAACTTTGGTTTACTATTCATTGTGTTGGGTCTTAAAGGTCCACTCTCAGAACAGTGGAAACAGTACGAGCTCAACGCCATCCAGGAAGCCTCAATCATCTGCCCCCAAAGTTCGAAAGAGCGTCAGCAGTCGGATACACGAAGCAGTGAAGGCCATTGCACTCTGCCACAATGTGACCCCAGTATATGAATCCCGGGCTGGTGTGTCTGGAGAGACAGAGTATGCAGAGGTGGATCAGGACTTCAGCGATGAAAATCGAACTTACCAGGCTTCCAGCCCTGATGAGGTTGGTATGCAAGGCTGAAAATATTTATATGTCCTAAAGAACAGTGTAAACTAAGTTAAAAAGAGAAGAGCTGTGAAAGAAAAAGGTTTTGGGCAGGGGGTTCTTTAAAATTAAGAGTAATCTGTTTTTATTTTTTCTATATCTTGGGAAAGATATAGTGTTTCTTTGTTGCATAAAAGCATTTTCAGTTATTTGACTAAAAGATCTGTGAAGTCAGTGCTTTGGGGTCAATACTGTGTTGAGGATTGCAATTAAAGGTTTATTATTAGGGTTATTCTCAAAACATTAATCTATGTGTGAATATATGCTATTAAAGGGAATATGAAACTGTTCTGAGGGATGGACAACCTGATACATTAGCTAGAGATGCTACCAGGTACTGGAATGTATAGATTCTTAACAGGAAAAAACAAACAATCTAACAAAACGCCCAGAAACTAACAAACAAAAAAAAAACCATCAAACCTCAAATGCTTCTGTAGAAAAGTTTCTGAGCTTCAAACTCTAGGCAGCTTCATATCTTCAAGGTTCTTTCAAAATTGCATCAAGTGTAGAACAAATTTAAAGCACCATTTCAATAAAAACATGCCTTTGACTTCTGTTGAAATCCAAATTTTAAACAAATCCCACTGTTTTCATTGGTTTTGAGTTACTGTTCTGAATAATCCTATTTTGGGCCCTAAATTGATTGCCTAAAATTCAGTCTAAAAAGATACTAGAAGAGAGAGGCAAAGCTCATGTTTCAAGATACTGCAAAGAGTCCACTTTATAAAAATGTGTGTAGTTGATAAAATGAAATAGAGAAATACACTGTTTTGAGGTTGGTTTGCATCTGAAAGTGAGCAGGTTGAGGAGCATCTTTGTTTTAAAGAACTTCTAGCATTTTCTGAAGGTACTGTTGTTGTTGCAACCCCAGTAGCTTAGTCATAAATAAAATAAGGTTGCTGTAAGATGTGAAGAAGGGAGTATGTACCTGAAAGCCTGAATATTTTTCTATCTGTGCAAGCTGATCCCATACAAGACAATATTTCTTTCACAAACTTCATCCTGCCACAGCATAGTGTATTATTCATGGTATACATTTGGTTTTCATGTCTAATATGTCACCATATGTAATGCTAACAAAACTTGAGCAGTTCAAACTGCAGGCTGTAAATGCTAAAAGTAACAGGTCTATAACAACTGTTTTTAGGAATGCAAGAAATAAAATGAAATCTGTCTTCATGTAGTACCAAACTGGCAGACATTACATGCATTTCAGATGCCATAAACAATTCATAGTGTCAAAGGATTGTAGAATATAAAGAAGTGGCTGGTTCTTGATGGCTGAAAAATGGCTGTCAGAACGGTTTTAAAAATAAAACTCTGTGCAGGACTTGAGATGCTGATCTTAGTCTAAAATCAATAATCCATAATACTGTATGTGGTGTTGAATAGTGTGAGCTGATCCCCATTATGAGTTGAGAATCCTGGAAGTGCATTGTTTATGTTATGTAGTTGTATAATTTGACTTGTATAATGCACACGTGTACAAATTTTCATCTGCACATGCATTCATATTTACAAAATATTTCAGTTTAATGAGCCTGTGAGGTACTACTGAGTGTAATGAATGACTGCATGAGCAAGGATCTGCCTATGAAGATATGATGACAACTATAAATTAAGTAAACATTCTGCTTTAATTGCCAAAGATATTACTAAATCAGGTGAAGATATGTGCAGTTGAGAGAGACTATGTGAGTTTTTTCTCCTGCTCGCTCGTCTCTCCCTGTGGGCTTTTGCATATTTGTTCAGTTGTTTGAAAGCTGAAAATGCTACCATGAAGAGCAATTCTCCTCCCATATTTCCTAAAGGAAATAGCTGTAAGACTCGAGAATTATACAAGTGGTGCCCTGGGAAGACAGTAGGGAATTTGACCTTGGAAAGACAAAAGGAAGGAAAGAGAAGTTGATAAAGTGCTAATATAAGAGATCTGGGACTCAGGGTGGAAAACGAGGTGGAAGAAGATATCAACAACAAAGAAACTGTTCATGCTGCAAGGGAGAGAATGCACAGATATCCTTTTAATAATGTTTTTTTTATCATTTCAACTCATATATTAAAACTATATGGCAGTGAAATGAAGTGTTTACATTCTAAAGCAGCCTTAGATTTCCTTTTTTTTCTCAAAGATAATGCTTGAAACACTAGTAAAATTATCATATTGAACAAATATGCTGTAATATAATGAGAAATTGATGTTAAAATGAAGTCTTTTAAAAAGATGAAGCCACAAAAAGCATGTAAACAGCATAAAAATTGCAGCATGACAGAAAAAAAGCCTAGGAGTTGAAAGACTAGCAGGTCTTTATCATAATTTTTTAAAGACTTCTATTGATGCAATGTTTGCAAATCACTGGAGCCTAAGGAAAATAATGTAAATGGTTCATTATTTAGCTTATTGAACTTTCCTGCAGTTAGGTTGACGGATGATGCCAATGTTTCCCAATCACCAAAGTACCATTTTAAAAGCATTTTTTATTGAATAAAGTGCTTTGAATATTGCACCCTGGAGCTTTATTTAGGAAAATGGTTCAATTGATGTTTTCTGTTTAACCTCAGCACTGACCTATCACAACATATTTGGTTAATAAGCAACATTATCATTTAATAGACTTAACTGGTTTTATGCATTGTACTTTCTCAACATTGCAACTCTGTTCTCTTAGATTTTGTTTATGGATCTGGCTTGATTGCAGTCTTTTGTAACAAGATGTTATTTGCACAGTTGTCTGTTGCATTATATAATATTGTGTGATCGCACCATAGGATGTAAAGAGCAGAGAACACTATGTAAGTATAAACTATTCTTCCATGTAGGAAGGTATAATAAACAGCTTAGCAATATGCTCACTACACTACACACTTAATGAATTGACTTGAGGAACTCTTTTGAAATTCCTCATGTCTGTGTGTATGTGTGTGCATCTATATACAGATATAATGTAACCATAACAAAGTATGCACATTTAGAAGTAGGAACATTCATCATAAAAGATGTATTTATCTATTGTTGGAGTAACCTGAGATAAGTAACTGTTTTTGTATTCATAATGCAAACCCTACTTATGCCAGGCTCTTTGTTTCTTATGATAAGTGATCAATATTTCATTTTCTCTGAAAGAGTGGAAAGTTTCAAGTGTCTGTCACTTGTCCTCTACAGCTGTAGCATAGCAAACAATGAACATTCACTGAGAACCCATAGGAAAAAAATAAAAAACCAAAAAAAACCAGCTTTGACTTGGCCATCATAGGTGTGGGTTCAGCCCATTTGTAGAACGCCAGCTACCTTAATGTAATGAACAATCATAAAAGGATATAAGCTAAGTAGGGAAAGTGATAGAGTTCAAAGGTCAGAGACCCAAGCAATTCAGGGCATGCTATGAACAGGAGCCTTTGAAGACCTTTGCTCCCCTTGGTCAGAAAAGGTTGATCAGTCATGATTTTTAATGACTGCTTACTCTCATAAACCCGCCATTTATTGGTTATGCTTTGTCCTGTGCTGTTATAGTCTCAAGCATTTCTAATTCCAGGATCTTGAATATTTAAATACTACCTTAAAGTGTGGTCAGTTATTTAATTCCAACGTTTCTGTCCAAAGACAACAGAGTTGCTAAAATTAATTACAAGGATACAAAGCCAATCATTTAAAAACAGACAGGGAAATTATATGCCCTTAGTGAAGCAGCTTTTGTGTTTACAAAAGTGAAGCTGTAATGTATGAGACATGTTGTATTGTTTAATTCATTTTACTGTGTGTGCTTATTGAAGCAAGACTAATTGTGTTGTTTTGTCAATGTATTGTGAAAAGCAAATCACTCAGTAGCATAAAACCATCACTTGCATGACCTTCGAGACCCACAAAGAATAACTACTCCATAGCTTGTCTTGAATATTGATTGGTAGTTTTTTCACATGATCAAGCTGTATTTTTAAGTTAATAATTTTATTTTAATTATGAAGGGTTTTTTATGAAAAGTGATGGACTGCAAATGTTAGTTATAAAATCATTGTTTATAAATATAAACAAACCAGCACTGATTGGAGACACATATGAGTTGTTGAACAATCCTGCTGGAAGCTGTTGGGAACACTCAGGCAATGGGGAAAGGAAATCTCACTGCTTCTTTTCTGTTTGCAAAGCAATAGCCTTAACTTAAAAATACCACACTTAAAATGCCTGTATACCTTATACAACAGTCTGATTTTGAAAGCAGATCCTATTGTCTGAAGTGAAGATGCTCTTAAATAGAAAGAAGTCTAGGTGGATTACATGAGAATTCTTCTAAGCAGCAAAACTAGCTTACAAAATTTCCTTCTCTAGTCTTTCTTTCTTACCCTACAAATTGCTCCCTCATATATGCCAAAACCATTGAAGACTTTATTTATACAGGTTCTTTTTTGGTTAAAATGGTCAGATTCACAGCATGGCTCCAGGAAAGCTGTGAGCACAACTGTGGTGGAACTCCCCAACTGCCCTATGAGGTGAAGAACTGCCAGCTGCAACCATGAGGCAGTGGATCTTTTTCTTAAACTAATGTTAGCTCAAAAGAGAATATTGTACATGGAAAGTGACAATTATTTGGTCATAAACTGTTTTGAGCAACAAGTACTGTAAATATTGAGCAGTTCAGTATTTCTGCTAGGGAGCAGAAACGATAGTCTGGCCCATAAGGAAAGGAAAGCAGGAGCTGGGCATGATAGCCAGGCTGCTAGAGGCTATGGCCTTAGCAATGAGGTGTACAGCCCCACGATATCCAAGTATGATGAAAAGAGTATGTCCCATGATGGAAGCTGCAGTCAAGAGTATGTATTATTGTACAGGTCAACCCTAACCCAGTGCATAAGCTGTTTGATTTGATTTGGTTCCATAAATGAACATTTCTAAACAAATGGGATGATTATGTCCCCAAAACATGGACATGTGGCCATGGTCTGTAACAATGGTGCTTTTGAAGTTTCGCCTCTTCATGTCCCTCTGGAAATGCACTCTTCCGCAGGCAACTCAGTAGGAAACACCCTCCTACTTAGAGAAGTTGCTTCCACCTCCTGAGCTGGTACTGCTCTAGGTGATGTCGTGGGGTGCACAGTTACTGCTTGATTTGGGAGAGTTTCCTTATGAAATCTCTGAATTTGACTTTGAATGGAAATCTGTGCCCTGGTAATTGAAGTATTTGATATTTGGGGCTGTGAACTATAGAAGCTCAGAGGGTTGGGTGGCTTCTAGTGGGGAAACACTGCTGACAGAAGCAACCAGAGTTCAAGAGTGGGCATGTGGTAAATAGAAACATCTGAAAGATTTGGGGTAAGGACACTAAATGAGGTATTTCTCACTAGCTCGCATCAGATCTGTTGCATTTCTGTTTCACAATGCAATTATTTGCTGCTTTCTCTCCTAATTTGGAAGTTGCTTCTTTGACATTGTCACGTGAGAGGTGAATGGCCATCTTTACCCTTTGGGTTGCTACTGAGGAGGAAGACAATTAGCAAGTTAGCAACCACAGATCTCTCTTAGCCTCCACGTGCATTACCTGCCCTAGGAACACTACACAGTTAGTTGGTTCACTGCATACCTGTGTCTCAGTAATGGGAAGACCCTTTACCCACCAATGTGCTTATGTCTCCCAGGCAGCCAGTTTCCACAGGAGGGAAGCTTTGTGATAAGCCAGAGAAGATCCATTAAATATTCAAATAAGTCCCTAACCTGGATTCAGGAAACCTGACACATCTCATCTGTGTTTGTGTGTGTCAGCAAATTAATGGTTATCAGCAAATATTACCATTGCAATGGATTTTCCTTTAAAACAAAATGGTAGCAGCACCATTGAACCTTTTTGTGCTTGTCCAACCATCACTTTATCTGACTTCATCCATTATGTCAAGCTCTCTAGAAGCCGCAGCTGCTGCGTTTTCTTTGTATTCTGGGGGTTCTTGATTTAGGCACACTAGATTGCAAGACCATTTTAATGTAAAGTTTCAGAAATGTATTGAAGAGAATATACTTGTAGAGGGGAAATCTCAAGAAGAGAGACTTGCCTAAGAATCCTTTTTCTGAACTCTCCATAGCCAACTTTTCAGTATATATGTATTTGTTAAGATTTATAATGTAGATTTTCATGCCATTTGTGAAATACTTGTTTAGAAAAAAAAATTCTACATTCTAAAAGCTTCAGGTATTTTAATGGTAAGATCTGGCTGTGTTGTTTTGGATGATGCTCTGATTCATTCTGAGTGATGAGAGTCAAACTTGTCTTGCTCTCAAGTTTTTTCATTGTCCTTGTAGGCATCTGTTTGACTCTTGAGCCTTATTGACTGTTTCTTGTATGGTATTTGCCCTGATCAATTTAAAAGAAAAAATAAATATGCAGTTGTGTATAGGCCAGGTACAAGAATACAAAATGACTGCACTGCAAAATGCTAATTCAAATGGTATGTGAAGCCAAGCATAAATGAAATAATAAACAGATTTGAGTCACCAAATATAGAACACTTTAGTCCTAGCTGCAAAGGGACACAAATAAGATGATAGGGTTTTAGTAGAAAGATGCAATTTACAGGTTAGAATGTAATAGTAACCCTTCACTGTGAAAATTGAAAATTAACCTTGGAAGTACTGGATCGTTTACAGCTTAAGTGCAACTTCTGGTGAAGAAGAAAAGTTTGTAAAAAGGCTTCCTGTAATTTTCAAGAATTTAAAATGGTGCTTTTCAAAGTGTGTTCTATTCTCTTCCATAACTTCATCTCACTGTATTTTCACCTGGTGATGCCTACCCACATGGCACTACTAGGGTTTTTCACATGTTCACACAGGATTTTATTCCCATTTTAAATTTTCATAGAAGCTGTGGTGTTTTATTTGCTTTATGTGAAATTCTTAGTGACCTGTTGAACTTACCTAGGGAATTTTCTACTTGCATGTCTTTTATCAGAGTGCTTGATTTTTATTTTTTTATCTTGCCTGAGATTAATGGCAGAGCCTATTAATCCATAAAAATCCAGGATCCATAAAAATCATGTGAACTTCATTATAGTTACCTTTCTAGTGATTTAGAAATCTGGTTTTCAGTAATGATTAGCATTTGGAAAGGTAAAAGTAGATTGAGGAGAAGTTTTCCTTAATCAGAAAAAAAATCAGATATGGAATATGTCTTGTATGTAAAACAGTAAAATCAGTAAAGCACTTTTCCTAAATTTTTTTTTCCCTAAATTAATTTTTTGAAAGAATAATTCACACAGTGGTGGTGAGAAATATTTAAAGCATAACATAGAAAAATGTTGAATCTAGATGTCATGCACTTCAAAGCAGCAAAATTTTGAAAAAGGGACTTTCATATGTGGGTTTGTGGGATGCAGTATTGTGAGCTTGGTTTCTTATTTGATGTCAGAAGTCATATTACTGTTGAAACAAAGTATTAAAATGATGCAAGTGAGCAAAGGAAACTGAAAATAAGGTCCTTTGCTTACCTATTTACTACCTATTACATTGTTTCAACTGGCATGTAACTGTAGAGGTAATAAAATATTTTATATAGAAATGCTCCCAAAGTCTTTTACTTACATAATGGTGTTGATACGGGAATTGTGTTCTCGTTTTGCAAAATTTCTACTGGATGTCCTTGATGTATTGTTGAATGTATATGGGGTATTTATTATAACAGTTATTTCTGAACAATATATTCTAAATACCTCATTTTCAGCAGTAAGTTCAAAAAAGTTTTTATATTCTTCAAAAGAAATTTTGTAAGCTACTCAAGGGAAACAAGTGATTTGATGTATTAAGATTTTATACTCAGTCTGCTGCTGTTCACTTTTTTTTTCCTAGATTCTTGGAAAAGTTTAGACTTTCACCCTAGCAACAGTTGTTTGGCTTTAGCCTAATTTATGTAAGTGTAATAGACCTTTCACACTCAAGTATGTCTCTTTTTTCCTTTTTTTTTTTCCTCTCTTTAGGTAGCTCTGGTGCAGTGGACAGAGAGTGTGGGTCTCACTCTGGTTAACAGGGATCTGACCTCAATGCAGCTGAAGACCCCTGGTGGACACATCCTGACGTACTATATCCTGCAGATCTTCCCCTTCACTTCCGAGAGCAAGCGCATGGGCATCATAGTTAGGGTAATTTTGGGGGTTTTCCGGGTGTTTGGTTTGATTTTTTAAAAAATGCTGGCAGATCAGACTAATTCACTCCTTCTGCAACAGACAATACCTGAGAAATTCTTAATTTGGATTGCATTTGCCTGTGTGTGGATTCACTGAATATGCAATGAATGCTGCATCATTAAAACATGTATAACAATCATTTACACTAAGTTATTTGTAAATTTTTAATTACCAGATATTTCAAAGATACAGAGCTTTCTGTTTTGGGTTGGTTGGTATTTGCCACCCAAGAAACAAAATATAAGTTAGAGGGGACATAACAGTGATATTTTAAAATTAGTTCAGGAATGTTGAGAATCTGTTATGCTTGTTGACTTCAGTTAGAACTGGTCCTCTTACATGGAAATAGGAGACATATCTCAATGGAATCAGAGATGACACTGGAAACAGTAACATGAAGTAATAAAACTTACCCACTTCTTGACAAGGTACTTCATCTTTTATAAATGGGAACCTATTGAGTGCTTCAGAAGACAATAAGGTTATTGGTAGGTAATTGTTTTGACTGTACAAACAGATACTCCTTCCCCCTCCCCCATTTCTTTTGTAAAATTTTAGGATGAATCTTCGGGAGAAATTACATTTTACATGAAGGGTGCAGATGTTGCCATGTCCACTATTGTACAGTACAATGATTGGTTAGAAGAAGAGGTAAGAAAGAAAATCAACATTTACAAAAATTAAAATTTTGTAAAATTTTAAAATCTAAAATATATCAGATGTTATTGGGGTATGTTTAAAGGAAAATCTGAGGCAATGCAGTAATGGATTTTGAACTACAGTTACACATATCCTGAATGGGTTTTAAGGGATTAAAATTATTTCCAATTCCTGAGTAACATACAAGAAAAGCAAAGCTGGTAGTAGTAGCAGGACATGTTCCTACTTAAAACAAGGAAAGCTGTTTTTCATTGACTGACCTTTCACATAAAACCTATTTACTTCTGAGAAGTTTTCTGCTATAAATCTGCTTATCCTGACATGCCCTTGTTTGATCAAAATCTGCAGTGAGGTATGATTATGAATTACAGAGTTTGATAAGTGTTGCGTCCAAACTGAGATTTTTTTTTACCACATTTATTAAACTTCAAATAAAATTGTGACTGAATTTCAAACCTGATTAATATTTTTCACTATGTGTTCTAGTAGGTACCAGCAATCATCTTTTTTTTGACCCTACATACAGCCAATATGTTAATACAATGATTACACCATGTATGTTCATAATGGTATTGGCAATATGAATCAATATCTGCTGCAGGGCAGTTTGATTTATTCGGGGACATGAATAAATTAAACTCCCTCAAGACCTAGCAAAATGTCATAAAAATTACTTTTGGTGATAATGATGCACAATTAATTGTAAAATACTTGTTTAATTTATTTAGCTTTATGAGGTCAAATCAATAAGTGTTTGCACTGGAGAGCCTTGTTTTTCATTAAGGCATGCTATTCCATGGCTATTTTTAATGTGTAGATGTTTTTCTGATAAGAGATACGTTCAGTGGAAAAAGAAATGTACCTCTGTTACGTGCCTCAAAAGTAGTTTTAATTTATTTTAAAGCTTCAACCTAAAAGAAATTTTCTTTAAGCTAGGAGAGGAAGTCTAATTGGCTTACTGATAGCAAACCACTTCATTTGGGGGACCTGAAGTATAATTGCTTTTTATCCTGTTTGTGGCTTCTCCAGAGTATTTTAAGAGTCTAAAGAAACACCTAAAGTTATGGTACAGATACACCCTGTTAGCATACAGTATAAAGCATGAACATAGGATTGAATATTTACATAACTTTTCTGTGCTTTGGTTCATTTAGTGCGGTAATATGGCACGAGAAGGATTGCGCACGTTGGTTGTTGCCAAAAAATCGCTTACTGAAGAACAGTATCAAGATTTTGAGGTATGAAGGGACAGAGTGATCTTATGCTTTATCATATTTAATTACTTCAAGGAGAACATTCCTCTTTTTTATTTTTCAAGGCTGCAAAAAGAGATGATTCGTATTTAAAAAATAGATAGTTGAGGTATTGTCCACAATCTGTTAAAGGCTTTGTCATTCATTAGTGATGGTTCTGCAGTCATATGTAGGATCGTGTTTGCTTTATTATGGGATTGGACAGTGTTCTCCCAGAAGCTAGTGTAATGTTATTTTTGTAGCTTCAGCATGACCTAAAAAATCTACTTGTTCTCAAAGATAAGGCCTTTCCTCCTTAGAAGCTGTGATGCCTAAATCTTAATAGTTCTTCTGAAGGCATTCTCTTGAGGTGAATTGTCAGAAGAGCCTTGTATAACATTGGGTATAAAGTAAAATTGCTCTTTTAGTCTTGTTCTTCATTAAAGATATTTAAAGACAAGCATTTAGCCTAATGAAACCATGCTATCACTGAGTGGTAAACTGAATGTATACTTTATGAGTCGTAGCAAACTCTAAGTGGTTTTGTGTTTGTGCAAACAGAGTCGATATAACCAAGCAAAGTTAAGCATACATGATCGAAACCTGAAGGTTGCTGCTGTTGTAGAGAGTTTGGAGCGAGAAATGGAATTACTGTGTCTCACTGGAGTAGAAGATCAGCTGCAAGCAGATGTTAGACCAACTCTAGAGATGCTAAGGAATGCTGGAATAAAGGTACTAAACACATACTGCTGACATAACAGGCTATAATTTATTAACTTTTTCAATCAAGACATAATTTATATTTGTCTATATTCAGGTTCTTTCAAAGTAAGAAATGTGTCAAGTCCTAAGCTCATTCTGGGCACGAACTAGCAGAAACAAACAAGACACTGTGTGTGAAGTTCCCTTGCCTACCACAGGTTTCATCAATCTCAAACTTACTTGTGTAAGAAAACTACCAATGGATAGATGTATGTGTGTCTCAGTCATATATCCCCTGGCTGTCTACAGCAAACTGTTCTTGCTGACACTAAATGAGTTTGGCACAAGATTTGTGTGACAACAATGTTTTCAGGTTTGGCACTTGTAAGAAGTTTCAGCAAAGATCAAAAGGTGAATTACTTTAACTAGAATTCAGAGCTGCCCTTGGGGTTTGTTCAATTCATGTTAAAAGGATGGCATGAAAAGCCATTCAGAAGAGTTGGTTTGCTAGATACCTAACAATTGCACATATACAAGTAGTGCATTTATTTGAGGGAGGGTTTCAAGTAATATATGAACAATGTCTGAGGGGAGGGGGCAAGATTGTATACATTTTGCTTTAAGCAGAGTGTCAAGCTCTGCTCCAAATAGTTGTATTGACTTTGCATTGGTTGAACTGAGTCAGACACGATGGGATATTTTGCATGTGCTACTTCTGCTGGACTTCAGCCCCTCCAATATCTGCTGGAAGGGCAGCACAGGAAGGTAAAGCAAACCAGGAGAATTTTGGAATGCAATGACAATAATTTCCTGACACTGGTGATTGAGTCATCTTACTAACAAACCTTGGTGTTAAGGGGCTGAGAGAGCTGTCACACTTTAAGAACATAACAACTTTACCCCCTTAAATTTTACTGCCTTCTCAGTTCTGCATGGTCAGTGGGCAGGATCTCTTCACAGTGTTGGGACTGTAGCTCATCCTCCAATATTTGCAGTGTCATGGCTTGGCTGCTGCTTTCTGAGATTATCACCAGGGTCACAGATTATTATGTCACATCGTTTTGCTGACAAATGTCATCTGCATCCTCACTTTTCTGATCAGTGTAGTCTCAGAGCCATAGGGAAAGGATTTTATGCTTCCCCTGAGCTTCACTTTGTCTTCACATACACTGAGACATTGGCCCTTGTGAGAAGGGAAGGGGAATGGAGCTGCCCAAAGTAAAGACAGTTCTTTTCTGCTTTGCATACTATTGCAGTAAAAACTGTTTGTTGATTTTACTTAAAAATGCACATATCAGTATATTTTCTTGGATAATCTAATCCAAAAAAGTGCCAGAGAAAAGTTGGGAGAGAGATGTCATTTAGATTTGGAGAACAGACGTGCTAATATCCAAAGGAGTAAACTCTTATATTATTTTGCAGATATGGATGTTAACAGGAGATAAACTGGAGACAGCAACTTGCATTGCAAAAAGTTCTCACTTAGTGTCTAGAAATCAAGATATTCACATTTTCAGACCTGTAAGTATAGTTCCAACTTTTTTTGTTGGTTCATCAAAGAGCGGCTAATAGCAGTGTTGCTGTATTTCATTAGTAGTTGGCTGGTTGTTGAAAATTGTTGGGTTATTGTACTGAGTGTCATAATAATGGTCAAGAGAGTAGTACTTAGGTTGTTATTCGAGGCTGTAGAATTACAAAGCCTTTAAGGGTGTTGGCTTCTAGAGTTGTTAATGTGCTGCAGAAATGTTTGTAGCCATGTTTGGGTGACTCAGGTTCAACATGCATTTTACACCCTTCATAACAGACATAGCAAGATACCTCTAAATAATGATGGAGAGGAGTCTGTGGGAGGTGAGGTGCTGTCCATGCATTTAGGCTGTCTGAATGTCATTCTTGCTTGTTTTAACACTTTTATTGATAGAACTCTTTACACTCAAGCAGAATTAATCCTGAATGAAAGGGCGAATGTCCTCTGTGTAGACATAGTTCAAGTTGGTATGAGAAATTCTTGTTCATGTCATATATGTGTGCATTTTACCAACACACTGTTTAAGTAATCGTTAGAAGTAAACTGAATCTTCTTCTATACATTTTATTTGTGTAGCATCAACTTGACTGAAGCCAAACAAAAATAGATTTTCCAGACATTGATTGATGCTGCATGATAAGACATAATGCGTCTGTTTGTTCTAAATGAACCACCTGCACCTACAGAAATAATTATATGAATATAATTTACATGTAAATGTATTTTCTTCTGAAGAGTCAGAATGGCAAATTAGGCCCTGCAGACTACTATTTGCAATTAAATTATTAATGCTTCTGATAAAACTTCAGATCAATTTTTGTTGACCTTTCCATGTTGTAACACCACAAATTAAGTCTTCCTGGACAAAATGTATTTAGTTGAGTCAGATTTTTATTTTCATTACCTTGAGTGGTAATAAGAGATCAGCATAAAACTGTGTTAACTTAGCATACACAAAGTTTTAAATTAGTTAGAAAATGCATTTATACAGAATTATTTCTGTGGCTGTACTTGCTGCTAAGAAATTACTACTGAATTAATGAAAGAAATTATCAAGCACTATAACACTTCTATTTTAGTTATAAATTAGAAAGAAAAAACTTTTTGCTACTCTCTTTCCAAAAAGTTGTATATTGTTTTTAACAAAATTGTTTATTCTTAGAAGTCTTCGCTTCTTCAGTTTGTAATTCTGGAGGTATTTACAAATTAAAAAAAAAAAAAAAAAGCATTCTGTTAGGTGAAATGTAGGACAGGACAATTACTGCTCATCAATGTGCACAAGTGCTGACATCTCTTCATCCCTGCAATGCAGAAAGATTGTACTGGGCCAACACAGTCTGGTGTTCCTAACAGCTGCCAGACAAGGAGCTTTCTCTTTACATGCTTAATTGTGGGAAAGAAGGAAAAAAAATCTGAATTGGGGCATGTGTATGAGTTTTTCTTTTTGCAGGGCTTTTTAATGTAACTCAAATTTTATGGGTAGTAGAGCCCATCTAGAGGAGAAAGGTTCTTTGAACTGCATCTGACTGGGTAGTAGTGGGTCAAGTACAAAACTTCACATTCAGTGTAGTTAAGATTGATATATCATAAAAGTTATTTAATCAAACTGTTGACAGAGACAAAATTAAAAGTGTAATCAGAGCTTGTGTCTTATTCTGTGCTTGGAACTTTGTCTAGCATGATAGCTCTAAAATACATTGATATTTATTGGGGGAAAAAAAACAAAATGAAAAACCAAATCAAAAACAAAACAAATCAAACAAACAAAAACCCACCACCAAAACAACGACAGGAAAAAAAAACCCACCACACCCCAAACCTGCCAGTCTCCTGAATATCTGGTTATAATTTCAATTTTTCATGTTCTGTTCGTAGCTCAAAACCTTCCAAAATCCATTTGGTAACATTTGACTGTTTTTTGCATTTCACAGCTGGGCCTTTCTGAAACAATTATGTAAATAAAAAAAATCTATGATGTAATTCTTTCATATTATGCCACTTGATCTTGCCTTCAGAGTCATGTAAGATCCAAAAGGATTAGTACTAATGAGCATCTTTATGTGCCGTTTGAAATCTGTGCCTGGTTACCCAAACTGAAGGAACAATTAATAGGAACACTTTATGTTATTCTAAGAACATATTTTACTGGTTAATAAACAAAAAAAAAAAGAGGTTTGCTTGGGAAATTTTTCTATTTTTCTGTAGCCCTCCCAGGATGAAAAGACTCAGGCCAGCTCAAAATTCAGATATTTTAATGTCATTAATTCATTACTATTTTAGCCCTTGTGAACTTTCATGAGGAGCCACTTAAGCTGACTACATAGATTTTCCTTGTTTGAGGAATATTTTTTCACTCCATAAGATTTGACATTTATAGTAAAATTCCAGGGGTATTGGACTTGCAGTGGGATAAAACACTTAAACCAAGGTTTTTGGGTATGAGTTCTCAAAACCTGATTTGTTTAGGCAGGTGTTTTTTTTTAAAGATAACAAAATCTTTTAATTGAGTGTTTTTTATTGAAGGTTGCCACTCGAGGAGAGGCTCACTTAGAACTAAATGCTTTTAGGAGGAAGCATGACTGTGCCTTGGTGATATCTGGGGACTCACTTGAGGTAAAAACTTGGTTTCTGTCAAATTATTTATATGCTTATGGTCAGAAAGTTATGTATCAGCATCTTCACACTCTTTTTTTGAGTATTTTTCCATACTTTTAAATTGTCCTTAGAGATGCTTTTGCTTATCACTGAGTGCCAAATAGATGATATATGTTCTAGATGGGCATACGTTGCTGGGTTTCTAGTCTTCTGTACAGTAACAGAATGGAATTTGTATACAGCATGCTTTAGTACTGTCTATTCTCTCAACCTCAAAGCATGTTGGCACTCAAACTGACATTCTCTTTGATTTTAAAAATAATAAAGCCACAGTCAGGAGAATCTGGCTTTCTTTTTTTCTGCCAGTTGGATGTTGTACATGGAAAACTTCCTAAAAAAAAAATCTTTATACTGTTTTTTTGTGTTGGGCTACATGTAGTAATATTTTATTGTAAATAAATCCAAATTTTTCCCTCAGGTTTGTCTGAAGTATTATGAGCATGAATTTGTAGAGCTGGCTTGTCAGTGTCCTGCTGTAGTGTGCTGCCGATGTTCTCCCACCCAGAAAGCCCACATTGTGAAACTGTTACAGCACCACACCGGGAAACGCACGTGTGCAATAGGTAACTCTTGGCACAATCCTCGTAGTAAAATCTGTAATAAATATATCAGCAGGTGGCACCACAGAGAAACAGCTGAAACAAAACCAGAGAGAACTCTTTACCGTAAACAGCCAGGTATTCTGTAGTTGTGGCACAAAATGCCATTCCATGAGAAAGGTGTGGTTATTTTCTCTATTCTGCAGGAAAAAGTTTTGATTACTGAAGTAATTAATCATAAGTCATAGATTAATTATAAGAATTTAAAGGTATGTAAGAGGTTTCTCAAGTACTGTAAGGCCAGGAGAATAAAACCTCTGAAGAACTGAATATTGCAGTGACATTTTCCAGGTGATGGAGGAAATGATGTCAGCATGATCCAAGCAGCAGACTGTGGAATTGGAATTGAAGGCAAGGTAATGTTAACAGTTCCATTGTGAAATATGTGTCTAATGTGTTTTCTAATTAAAATATTCTGCAAGATTATAAGAATGCTTAATCTTTAGTGTTTTTACTTCTATGTCTTCTGCTTTATCTTTTTAAAAGCAGAAAAAAACATAGTTATTTCTGTGTAGCATTACGTGGAAGAAGTAGGAGAAGCAATTAAACTTACTTGTTACAGCCCACTGTGTTGTAGAATATGCACAAAAAATTGTCATGTCTCATTGCAGGGTTAATTTTCAAAGCAGAAACAAACTTATCTTTTAAAATAAATTATTGTTTAGAATTTTGAAACTTGATACACGTCTTTTACACTGGGCTTCATACTTGAAATATTTTTCTTTTTTTTCTAGGAGGGAAAACAAGCTTCTCTAGCAGCTGACTTTTCTATCACACAGTTTAAACACATAGGTAGGCTGCTGATGGTACACGGACGAAACAGTTACAAAAGATCAGCAGCACTTGGTCAATTTGTCATGCACCGAGGCCTTATTATTTCAACTATGCAGGTATTTAAAACTTTGTTTTCTGAATAGTTGAAATCACTATGCCTGTCTTTGAAATGTCACAAAATCTTAATTAACCAGTACTGTTATTTTTTCTATATTGTATTGTTTTGTATATAGAATTATATTAAATAATTAATTATCTGCTTTTTGTAGGCTGTATTTTCATCAGTCTTCTATTTTGCATCTGTTCCCTTGTACCAAGGATTCCTAATGGTAGGGTAAGTCAAAGCAACAGTTACGATATCTGGTAATAAGTACAGCAAGCTAACTGTTTAAATAACACCACGGGTGTGGTGTCATCCACGTTTTCCATACATTTATCATGGGTGCACTGTCAAAACCTGGGATGAGTGTACAAAGAAAAGTCACACTAGGTTGGATATGCACTATATGAGGGGAGAAGTCTCATTATCAGTTCTCTGGAGAGAGGGATCTGCATAGCCTTAGAAGAAGATACCGTAGAACCTTTGCACATACGGGGTGAAAACAATAAAGAGAATCTCTCAGACCAGCTTCAGCTGTCACACAGATTTATGTACAGATTGAACCTCAGTGAGAATCACAGGTTTTTATGTTAAAAATGGAGCTGAAGCTACTATGAAATTTCCTCTGAGAGTGTGCTACCCAATTCTGCCACATAGATTTCCAGTCACGTGAATATGTCCAGCATTGTAGGAGCACCTTGGTCATATTGCGGCAGCTGCTTTTCTAATATGGTTTCCCAAGTTACACAGCTGAGAGCTGTGCATATGTTCATGTTTGTCCCTGTTCTCTATCCCTACTGACCTAAGAGCTTCTTTTTATTCTCTTTGTAAACAATAACAAATCGACAGTAACTTAAATCTTAGTCAAACCATAGTCTGATTACACCAGACTTTGCAGAGGCAATCAGTAGACTTCTCAAAAATGTTTGCGAATAGTTGTGCTGAGTTCCAGGGAACTACATAACAAAGTGTGTATCTGGCATGCATGCAATAAAATCCAAAGCCACTTACAGAGCTGATAAGACTCTTATTCATCCATCTACCTTCTCCATGTTGTCTTTTTTTTCTTCAGTTTTCATGCATCCATCTGTAGATGAATTTAAATGTCAGGTCTTTGGACTGGTTGTCCAAAGTGCAAGTGCACAGGGAGTATGGTAACAGGTGATAAGCTTGGGTGATAGAAGAAAGAAATGTTGGTTTTGAGTGTATAAGACTCAAAACTGACAGCTCTCAGAACCACAAGAGCAGGTTGCATGTGAAAGCTGTATTGGTAAGCTGCCTAAGGACTGGGAAAAAGAACCAGTTTAATTCCACTTACATAAAAAGAATACTTGAATTCAGTAGATCGGTTTAAAATTATATCATGCAAAAGTGTTAATGTGTGTTCTTTCCTTTCACCTAGGTATGCAACCATATATACTATGTTTCCAGTCTTCTCTCTAGTATTGGATCAAGATGTGAAGCCAGAAATGGCATTGCTATATCCAGAACTTTATAAGGATCTCACAAAGGTATGAATGTCCTCAGTGGTCAGCTACAAGCAAATGCTGAAATCTCCAGTGTGCAAAACTGGGAATTCTTATAACCATTTTCTTAAAGTATTCCAAGCAAGACAGATTGCACAACTATTGCCAGCTTCTGTACTATTAGAATAATCCACAGTACCAAACATTTCAATTGTTTTTATTAATACGTTTGTTCAGTCACCACTGGTTGTACTGAAATAATTCAAACCTGAAGATATGTTGATAAAGCAGCCTTGACTCTGGCCCCAAACAGCTTATTTTTCCTTTTTAATTGGTAGATGAATTTCTGGATTTATTTTTTCCTAACATGCAGAAATTACTGCTGATATCTCCAAAAACTGTCTTCTTTTAAATAACAAATATTTATAGCTGATATATCTGAACTCAGTCATCCATAGATACTGCTTTCTGTGTGTTTGCACATTCTTGCAAACAATCAAAATTTATAATTTTGTCACCTACAAAAGTGAAAAATCTCAATATTCTGTTTTAATAAATTTTTTGAAAAGCACTTCTTCATCCTTAGCTATCAGCTAGGAAAGTTGTGATCCAAGGCAGAAGCAGACAGTCTATTTTAGGGATAGTAGATTCTTCAAAGATATTTCTAAAAGTTCAGAAGCAGACTCTAGTTGGAGAATGTCCAAATTCTTCCGAGTCTTTGTCTTTTTAGTTGCACTAAGTTAGCTATTGGCTACATTAGTCTGGGATCATTCTCTTTCCTCTATTGAAGATCTTGGTTGTTTCTTTCTCCACTTGAGAATCTTTAAAGTTTTTGAGATTTCAGTCCATGATTAAGCTTAAAAAAGCCTGACCTTCACCTGCTAAGCAGAGTTGTAAGCTTGCCTGTGGAAAGATGTTCACCGAACTTGGAACTTGCTACAGCAATGAAGAAGTGCTGATTCTTGCCTGTTCTAGATTGATCATTTCTTTTGTGGCAAAATGGCTGCTTTGTTTGCCACTTTATCCTTAAAACTGTATCCATTCAACTCTTCAGTTCTAACATACTTCATCAGTACCCTCTCAGAATGCAAGAGTTATATCACACATACAGCATTTATTCTTTGATTTTTGTGTATGTTTCAATCTAACAGTCACAATCAAAAGATTTAAAATTTATTTGGTAGTAATTACTTGCTGAAAATTTGCAGTAGCCATAAATTTATTCTATGAAAGCAAATGGGCAGTTTATCCGACATTTAGAAGTTACTGGTAAATAACTGCAGATTTGCTTAAGGTTTTGGTCAGTAGGTACATAATGCTGTAGTTGTTTTGAAGACTACATTTCACAAATAAAAAATAAACGAATTCTACTGCATTTTTCATTCTGAAAACCAGCCAGAGCATTACAAGCTAAAGTGTCTCTTCTGTTTAAGGCCTCAACTTCTTAGTCCCAAATTTAGACTTTGTGCAATTTCTATACAAGCTTGTAATGAAGAATCATAAAAACAAGTAGAAGCTTTGTAGACTTTATCACTTCAAATACTGCTTATTTTACTTGTAAAATGTCTCTCTAGCAATGAACTATTAAAAATATATGATCTGAGTAGATTTTTTTTTTTTTAAGTTGTGTTTAACTGTCCTCTCACATGTTTCCCTTAGGGAAGATCTTTGTCATTTAAGACCTTCCTCATCTGGGTTTTAATCAGTATTTACCAAGGTAGGAGAGAGTACTAATTTTGCTGAACTGAGAAATTTTTGTCTGCTATTAGCAATATTGTTTTTCAGCTGCAGGTTGAATTCCCAAAGCTGAACATTTCATCAGCAGTTATATATATTGCTTTCTGTTTATCTCGTAAATCGATATTCCTGTAGTGTGCCAGGCTATTCAAAACACAGTGTGATTGGTATTTTTATTGGTGCATGTCGCCTAAAAAAGGACATGTTTTTAATTAAATGCTAATCCAGAAAAATTTTAATGAGTGCTTATCACATTGCATGTATTTACACAGTAGTTTTCTTTCATGGAATGACAGAAGTACTGTTGAAGAAATCTGAATTATGTAATCAGTTAAAAGTAATTACACTTTCAACAATATCTCATTTATTTGCAGCACTTGACAAAATGAGGTTAATTAAGAGTTCATCAGATATATTGCACTAAAAGGTGTTTAATTTTCTAATAGTTTTATTTCAGTATGGCTTTACTTTGGTTGGCTTATTTCACATGTACAAAGTACAGTAAATATCCTTCTTTAAGAAAAATCAGTGTTATTTAAAAAATGCTGGGCAAATTTTCATAATAAGCAATCAAATGTTCAGTGTGCAGTTGTAAAAACTGGTACAATGAACTTTTACTGTGGAGGGTATTGCCAACCTTGTGCACCTCTCCACCCTACCCAGGTGGTATTCTGATGTATGGAGCCCTGCTGCTTTTTGAATCCGAATTTGTACACGTCGTTGCCATTTCCTTCACTGCCCTGATCTTGACTGAGCTCTTGATGGTTGCACTGACCATACGAACATGGCACTGGTTAATGGTGGTGGCTGAATTCCTCAGTCTTGGCTGCTATGTGGCCTCTCTTGCATTTCTAAATGAGTACTTTGGTGAGTAAAAGCATTTTAGCAAAGAACTGTTTTATATTTTTAATTATGTTTTTTTCTTCTGGTTTTTTTTTCAATTAAGAATAGGTGATGTTTTGAAATGCAGCTTTCTTTGTAAGAAATATAACTGAGTTCAAATCAGGCCTAATTAATTTTGTGTTAAAATATTCTCTTACCCTTTTCTCCTAAAATTCAACAATCTTTATCCTGTTAGTATGGTTCATCTAGATGATAAACTTTACTCAAACCACTTGTGCCTTTTCTTGGTCTGATATTGACAGTCCAAACTGCATACCTTAAATTGGCTTGGAGATTTGCACTATTGAAAATAGATATGATTTGTAAAAAATCAGGATCTTCCCCTGAATTGGTGCATTATTTTGAACACCAGTCCAAGTGGGCCTCATTAGATCTAACTCACGAGGCTAAAATTGCTGAAGTATTGTTGGAGAGTGAGGCAGCAGCCTAGCAGGAAAGATACCTTATAGAGGAACCATTGTTTCATAATTATAGTAAGCTTGTATTAAGTTTGCTTTGCTTTAAGTTTTGGTATGCCATACTGCATCTTAAGGTTCTGATTGTTTATAGTTCACAAGATGAAAGAACGCATTTTAACTGCAAATCTTAGCAGTCAAGAATCTGAGCATCAAAATAATACATACTGCTTCTTGGATCAACTTACTCTTTAGTAAAAACAAAATATCTCTGTGTGATTTTACAAATGTAACTTACAGAAATATTCGTAACAGCTTTAATTATACCTCACAAGGAGCAGAATCCAACTCCTTCTCTGCCTTTTAGGGGCTGATGAGTAAGGAGTTGCCCTTCTTCAGTTGTCATTTCACATAGCAGAATTAAGTGTTACGTGTAGTTCTGCCTTCACTCTCTCATTTCCCAGGTGTTAAAAGCTAGGGTAGTGTACGTACATTATATAATTATTTATTTAATCAGTAAATGCTTCACTGCCTGTCCCAGTGTTCCGTTACTTCCCAGATTTCTCAGGAGTCAAATTTTACTGAAGAAACAACCCTACTGGGCTTGGTACCTGTATTGTACATGATTTCAGGTTTGCCAGAGCATCCTTTTGTTTTCTCTGACACTGATGCACAGACACATAAATAGAGATTATTGGGCTAATTTTTGAATCTCCACAGTCAGATTACAAATTAAAGGAACAAGCAAGAACAGATATAGGTACTTGCACTTGAGTCCAGACTTCCAGGAACATCATAAAGCAGAACTTGGGGCTTTACCTTTGAAAGTCTGTAGTACTGGTGACAGCCAGTCCTTCCATCCTTTCTGGTGCTGTTCTGTGAAAAACACTTTTAGATGGTGTTCACAGAGGTATAAAAACTGCAGGGAGTTTGTTTCTTGCAAACTTTTCCATGAAGAGGAGTGTTTTTCTCTCTGCGCTCCTGTATTTGCTGGGCAAGTCCCAGAAACTTAGTCCATACATGCTTGCATGGCTTCTTGCAGCCCAGGGACTTAACTTCTTTATATTTTTGTATTTGAGAGTACTAAAAAGGCTGCAATTTCATGAGATTTTGTAAAGATGTATTTTACTGTGTGTTATTCACCAGTTAATCTGAGAAAATGCCTTTCTCTTAGCCTCACTTCTGTTTAATGCTTGACTCTTATTTAGTTTGTCGCATTATAACTGGGGGGAGGGAGCTTTTTTTGTGTATGTGATGTAGCATAAACTTAAGTGATGGGTTGCAGTTCAAGGTATAGAACAACTTCCGTGGATGAGGAACAGTAATCCAGACCAATAGTTCTTGACTTCATTGGCAAATAAACTCTTTTCAGTGATGTTATAAGGATCATCTCCTTCCAAAGAAATTATATGATGACATAGCACTCAAATTAGAAAGGCAAAAGCATTTGATACTGTTCTACAGGTCTGACTCATGAAAGTAAATTAGTTTTTATGTTTCTGAGTTAATTGCACACAGTGGCCTTTTTAGGGTGTCTATGATAAGTTACATGGGCTTTCAGTATGTCCAAGCAGGCTTAGGCTAAAACTGCGTAACAAGTTTATACATTGACATTTAATATGCAAAGTATTTTTAATGAGGAAAGTTGGAGCAGTAAAGCATTTCTTTATTGCATTTTCTGAAGTGAATTTTCATTCACATGATCAAGTTGTTTATACAGTAAATTATACCTTGAAGTCAAATGTAAGAAATGTGCCAATATATTCACAATCTTAAAACATGACCGAATATAAAATCTCTGTGTTTTCAAAGTGTTTTGATTTAATTGCTGCTTAAAATAATCTGATTGACATGTGAAAGGCAATACTAATCCAGTTAATGCTGCTAACATCTTCTTCATTTCCTTTTTGTGTAGCTAACCTGTTTGTTTGGGTTTTTTTCACATAACTTTTGTATTTTCTGTAAATCTATCCTTTCATTTTCCCTCTTTGTGAAACAGGTATAGGCAGAGTGTCTTTTGGAGCTTTCTTAGGTAGGTGAAGTTTAACTTTTCTGGAAGTTTTGGGTTGGCTTTTTGTTTTTTTGATCTTTAAAGATTCACTCAAGAGTAGCAAAATCTTTAATATATGCATTTGTAAATAATGGAAAAAATTTTTTTTAAAATTCTTGGGGTTACTTGAGTTCTGGGATCTTTCCATGATAACTAAGTATGACAAATAGGGGCAAAAAGTAAGTATTTGTAAGTATCACAAATAGGGGCAAAAAAAATTATTAGCAAGGGTAGTGTGCCAGCATTCTTGTTAATTTTTGTCATAAACAATTAGCTTTTCAGTGTGGCTTGTAGCAATATCACTACATTGTTTTCCCTTTAAATTTTTGGGCTCTAATTTAATCTCTATGATTTTAAGAATCATTCAGCGTAGATGTTGTGAGAAAAATAATCAATACAGAATAAAAGATCCAAACTAGCAAAATTTCTGGTTGGGAACTTGTATTATGGTAAAAATCATTCTTACTATTAGAAAAATAACCTGACTTATTTTTTTTATTATGAGAGAATCTTGCTTTTAAACCGAGATTCTGCTTCCCCTAAAAAATAATTTAGCTGCAAATCAGTGTAAGGACCATAAAGGAACTCTGAAATTCCTGTCTAAAAAAAATAATTGGCAAAAGCAAAATGTTGAGGTTAACTTTCTGTTGCTTTATTGCCCTTTTTTTTTTAATTGGACAATAGCATAAGCAAACAATTAAGAGACTTTTATTGACTTTGCACTGTGGAAGTTCCAGTTTCCATGTTACTGGCTCCCATTACTTATTTTCCCTATTTGTTTCTGCAGATGTTGCCTTTATCACAACTGTGACCTTCCTGTGGAAAGTGTCAGCAATCACTGTTGTAAGCTGTCTTCCACTTTACATTCTCAAGTACTTGAAGCGCAAGTTCTCTCCTCCAAGTTACTCCAAGCTTACCTCGTAAAAGTGATTATATTCCTATGGTTTTTCACTCACACCAGTCTGCAGATTGCATATTCACTGTGCTTTAGTGTCTATGGATTTTTGTTGGACTAAAGAAACTTAAAAAAATCAAAAATCAAAAGGGATAGCGTGAATAGAGCACAAAAAGAGGAGGAAACATCTGACAGATACAATAACACAGAAGTACACTAACAACTATCAGAGATAAACTAAATTTTCTTCATGTTGTTTTTTTCTTTCAGTTGTTATGATTATAAAATAAAACTGAATTACCTTTGATTTGACAATGCTTCTGAATGGTTTCATTGCTACTGTAAAGGATCTTTTGCTACTGTAAAGGATTTTTTCCAACTGCATTTATCTTCTGCAAGTTAAATTGAAAATTTTGTTATTTATTACATAAATTTCCTTCTTTAATTATTCTATAACTTCCTAATTCAAGCCCTTTCTTTTAATGTTTATATATGGAAAAGTTCATTCATCCATACTTACTATAACAAACCTAATACCTGTAAATGCCCGTGTCTGTATTAGCAGCTATTATTCCTCATCGGACATTGATTAATATGCACTATTTGAATTATGTACTGATGTCTGCGTAGCACAGTATTATTTTAGGAGCTGTTGTCCTATTCTGTGCTCTCCATTTCTGGCACCAGTAAATTACAGATGTGTAATGTTGACAGCAGTTCTTTAAATGCACATTACAGCCAGGTTGCACAAAAGCTGTTTAAAAATTAAATTATAAATTCTGTACATAATTCCACAGCACTTATTGATCTGTACAGATATCAAAACATGGCTGCTCAGTAAATATGTTTTAAAGTTCTTATTCATTTTGTATTTGTAAAACTGCAAATAGTGTCAAAGTACATTTCTATATATGAGAAGTCCAGTAAACCTTGTATTAGCTAATATGTTTAAATTGCCTTGTAATCTGTTTACTTAGGTTACTCAGGTAAAAGAAAATAAGAGAAACACATGAACATCATGGTAGGAAAATCTGTCATCTTCCAAGTTGTAAATGTTATGTTTTTATAACTTTGTTTGGGTGCAAACTTGTCAAAAAAAAAAAAAATCAAAACATTTTTGCTTGTAAGCTGTCAGAGTTAAGTATCTTGGCTGAGTTATGACACTTTATAGCAGCTGAAGATTTGTTCCAGAAACTCAAATACTCTGATGCAATCTGAAGGGTCCAGATCTTGCATACTGTACTGGCAAGTAGGAAATATTAATTTTCCATTGTGATATAACTTTGCTTTCTCAAGAAGTACATATAATGAATTTGGCATAGTCTATTAATCAGTGGAAAGGAACAACATAACTATCCATGCTTTCTTTATTAAATATTTATGTGTGTGTTTTTAAAAACCACTTAATATGGATGTCATTTTTATGTTTGACTGTATGCCTTTACAATATAGTTCCTCGTTTAGTCTCTTTTCCCTTATGCCATTATTATTTTGGATGAGTAATATTTAAGTCATAAATGTAACTACTTCCTGGGAGAGCAGAGGAAACGGCTGCAGAGCTTTTTGGACTCCACCCCACTCCATTAATTTTTGTTTTCGAAGTTTTTCTAAGTAGCTATTTATCTGCTTTTTTTAATTTCCATTCCTCATTATAAAAGCAATAAAGCCTAATTTCTACCAAATATTAGTGGTACATGTATTAAATAAACTACTGAAGTAGAGTTTCCTTTAATTACCCGACATCACAGACTAGACTGCCCTGTCCCTCTGTGAACTCGCTTCTGTAAATCCCCACAAGATGTCACTGTTCTTGCATATTAGCAGAGCCTTTCTGCATTTGGTGTGGTTTTGCCAGGATACTCCTGATTTACATTTTTAGTTTAGTTCTGTGGTATTTTTGTCACTGATTTGCTTTAGTTTTCTGGTTTCCCCAATAAGTGGTAATTACTTTCAAACAATTAAGAAAAGTCACCAGTGTGCAGTTATTCTGAAATGTTGGTGGCATTTTCTTCAGACTTTTTTGTCGTACACACTGTGGGCTCACAACCATGTGCATAAGATCCAGGAGATAAGCAAAAGTTCAGAGTTGGTTGTCTTTCATCTATACATAACATCTGTGACATTAGGCAGAAAATGAGGAAAAAAACAGAAATTGAATTAACAGCATGAAAGCGATAGTGTTACTGTAATACAGCTGTATGAGACACAATCATACCCATGGGTACAGAACTTAAGGGTAGGTATATTAATTCCCAGCATTAAAACTCTTAAGGTTAGTGTGATAGCAAAAGTATAGGTTCTGTGCACAGCTATAAGCCTTTCAAAAGTGGAGTCAGTTCTCTAAAGTCCTGCTTCCTTAATATTTCCAATATACAGCAAAGGTCCAGTTTCAGCTCACATTTATTTTAAGGATTGTGGAAGCCTGATTCAAGTGACTTACCTTGCTTTTGAGGTTCAGCTTACATAAACAGATTTAGGCCTTGGCTCTGCAAGTTACACCCAGAAGGACCTTAGATTTATTTGGTATTAAACAAATGTTTACTTTGTGAGCTCTAATGTCAGACACGTATTTCTGAAATGGTAATCATGTCTCTCTGAAAACATACTTGGAAAACAATTTCAGGACTGGGACAGAATGGAGGAGCAAGGTGTGAACGGGAAATACATCTTCACCAAAGTAACTTACATAACAGTATGTGGACCATGTTTAACAAGCACATGAGCTGAACACCTAGATTTCCAATGTAGTTTGATGGAAGAAAAGAGGGAAAGGAGAGATCCTGCAAAAAAAGAGAGTACTGGTAATTTTCTTAGTTTTTTCTGATGCTATTCCAAAATTATGTGTTCATGTAACCACTGGAAAGCATTTTGCTACACAAGGTATTAGTTTGCAAATGGAAGATAAATTAAATCCTTGCATACCTAACATTAAATCTGTAGCACTCGTCCATGAATGTGAGTGTTTACACCAATGTTTTTATGTTCAAACTGAGCTTGCTGACTCATGCAATCAGAATTCAGCTGTTTACTCCTAACCTAATTCTCCTGTTTTCTCCCTAAACTTTCAAAGTAAAAAAAATGTGCCATTGCTTTTGTATATACACTGGAAGTGTTTGTTGTCTTGATGAGCTGCTTCCACTTGAGCAAGCCTGTATTACAAATGTCTTACCTTCCATCTGCAAGAGTGTGAGCTGAAACTTTTCTTCAGTCTCCATTTAAAACACGTCTGAAAGATGGAGCTCTGCAGTTGGGAATCTTTTTAGACCGGACAGCATTTCTGTAGGTATTTAAGCAAGAATTTTGATAGCCACTTACACAGTTAAACAGCTGCTTGTCATGAGGATCAGCTTCTGTAGATGAAGAGCAGGTGATTTCCCTAGATATTGCTCTTATAGGGTACACTGGAGGGTTCCTTCATCACTGGAGGCTGGAACTGTTGGAGCCTGATCCACCCTGGGTTGCATATTCATGAGTGCTGGTGAGCTGGTGGCTCACTGTACAAGTGGCAGTATAGACTTCCCTAGAGGCTTTGGAGGTGGGCCGTTAACAGAGGTACCCCATTGTGACCCCTTTTCCTGCTTTTGCAGAGCTGCCTATTCCTGGGTTTTATATCAGCAAAGTAATACAAAAGAGGCTTACATCTGTTTCACACTTGCATCCCTTCACATGCCCAGTGCTATTAATGTGGCTCCAACAACTCCTCCAGGGCAAAGGATTTTATTGCAGAGTATGTGGGCTCTGGATGGACAGTTCTCCTTAAAAAATGACAGCCACAGAAGGAGATCAGGCTGTCCTGCTCTTGCCACTGATGCAGAAACTGTTCTTGTAAGTCCTGCTTACACTGACATCCATTTCAATTTTACCTTCCATGGAGTTTCTCCTTATTTTTTCTGGCTAGAAAGGAAAAAATTGGGTCAGCAGTCTCTTATAATACTTAATTGAATAACCTTTCTGTAGCTAGGCTTTTATTATTATAACTCAATTGAAACTTGAAGGCAATCAAAAAAGCCCTTCGATATGTTAGCCCCCCGTAGGGAGGAAAATCAGTACAAGTGAACAAAGACAACACGGATCGAACATTATATGTAAATAAACAGGAGGCACAATGTCTTTAACACTGTGTTAAAAAGCGTAGGAATTTCTTTTGTAAACAAAACACACTTAAAGCGAGATACTTCCCAACAAGTATTAACTACCCAACAGATGCCCTCAGCAGGGTTCACAGCTGTTATTGCAAGTGGGAATTTGCTCAGCCAATTGCCAACAAAATCCACTTCAAATAGGCAATTGCACTGAAAGACCTATTCACTACTTCATCGACCAAAACCATAGTTTTGATCAAAATATTTTACAGCAGAGGTGGTGAAAACTGAATGCCACGAACAGAATAATGAGAGCGCGCTCTGCAGTGGAGTTGACAAATTCTGCTCTATTCTTCCACCCCTGACCAGGTTTTAGCAGAACTGCAGCTGCAGTTTCTCCTGATTGTAGTCTCCTCCTCTCCTCCAGCACGCTTTCAATGTGAGATGGTAATCGGCAATAGTAAACCTCTAAATTGCTCAAAAAAAGCAGGCTTGAGGAATTTTGCCTTTGGAATTTAGCCTTTATGCATTACTGAGCTATGAGAAAGATCATCATCTGCTCTGTGGAGATACTGTGTTCTATAGCTGTGATGCATGATAAGTATTTATGTGCCTAGCTTTATTCTTCTGGCAGTAAACTATCTTTATTTCCTCTGCTCTTGACAAAACTGCTAAGAATAAAAAGAGCTTTGGTTATAATGATCATGTAGCTTTAAGCAAGCAGTACACAAAATAGACCATTGTAATTCTTATTTGTAGAGCTGCTTTCCATTGTTTCTCTGTAATATACACATCTAGTTTTTTCCATGGGCCCTCTGTGTTTTGCTCCGAGTTCTAAGCATGAATTTGATTTTGCAAAGTAAACACACGTTGTGTGGAAGCAAATTATAGATAACTACTTCAAAAGTCTGTTGAAAATGAATTCCTGGCTGGAAGGCTGGGGGTTGTTAATGGATGAGCAGACCTGTAAGGGCTAAGTGTATGTACATATGTTTTGTATTTATTGCAATTATCTATTGCCTACTTGAAGGAGAGATCTGGGAATTCTCAGTCAAGATGCTCCCTTGGGGAAAAGCTCTATGCTGCATGTGCTCAATAGAGGAAGATGAGCTGTTGTTTCCCCTGTGTTTAATTGCTGGTTGCTGCCTCCTCTTGCCATTGAATTCCAAATGGATCTGCAGGAACACAGCTACATAGGCACTTCCTCCCACAGTTTCTGCTTCCCTGAGTACTTCTCCCTTAATCAGGGTACTGACTCTTCTATGACAGTCACTTGAATATGTCTGTTGGTTATCTCAATCCCAGCTGAACGGAGTTTATCCCAGTTGTAGAAGGTAATTTTCCATGTGAGTGTCATGAGCAGGACAGGTGACACAGACGTGGTCTAGTACATACTTACACTTATCCAAATACAACTAAAGCAATTGTGGACAATCTGTGATTGAAAATAAATAAATACAACAAACCTGTGCACATACAATTTTATCAAATTCTAGGAAGGAGGTGAAGGGAAACAAAATTTAATGGCTTTGAAACTTTTACCCTGCGGCTGTAGTGGTTTTGCCTTCCTTATAGTTGCCTTTCAATTTCTTGCATGATCTTCATGTGAGAAAACAGTAAAATATTTCAAGTTACTGAATTATTAATCTGAGGTTTTTAAATATCCTACTTGGAGGCCTTCACATTACCTTCCTACCCGTGCATGGCTGGTTTTAATTCTGGTAGGTCCTTTTGCATAATTTTCTGGTATTATACATTATACATGGAGGGTTGAAAGTTGAAAGCAACATATGAGGATATCTCTGTTTGCTCAGAAATTGGATGTTATAGTGAAGGATGCCAAGATTTAAGATTTAAGAATTTTGAAGTGCTTTAATTTACAATTATTGTATGATTCTATTAAATAAGAGGTGGAAGGAAAAATCTGCTGCTCACAGCAACTTAGGTTTTAGATGCCCTTAACTTGTGCAGACTTCAGAGAAAAAACCCCAAACAATAAACCTACATGGCAAATCTTATTTGAAAAAAAACAAACAAAAACCAAAAACATTTAAAGAAAATAAGCCTTTTAAAGTGAGAGTCACACCTGAATGCCTGGAACTACTGAAAGAAATCATGTTTTTAACAACCCGTCTTGGGAACACCTGCCTGAAAGAAACAATTCCAGACAGTCAAAATGCCGTGCATTTCTGCCTAGCTCGGACATCAGTCTGGCCCTGCTTGCTTTAGAAGAGATTTGATTTTTCCTGACCAGGAATGGCCAGGATGGGCTGTTGCACTGCACTTGCATTGTCATGTTACCCTGATAACAGCAACCATAGCAAGGTACCTCTGCTTTGGTCCAGCTGTGCCCACTGGAATACTGGGAAACACTGGTGAAAGTAGTCCCCAGCCTGAGCAGTTCTCCAGTTGTTGAAACAACTGACTTCTGTGTAAACTGGTTTGTAGTGCTGGAAGGGAAGCAGGGAGGAGAAAAATAAGCTCTCTTTGTATACCTGAAGCAGATTTGGGGAGAGTGGGAAGAAACCAAGCTGCAGTCACATAACCACGCTGCCAGCTTGCCATCTGTCCAAAAGCAATTACTTGGAGATGGCAGGTGAGGAGGGAGAACAAGGTTATAGCTCAGCTGTAACACAGAGCCAGCCGCAGTCACTGATCTGGTACGCAGCAGCACAGGAGTCTTTCTTCTTGACGTGCAGGTAACTCACTCTGCCAGTTCAGACATACCATCACTGTGAGTGATGAAGTTCACTGCTGGAGAAACAAGGAAAGGCTTCTTACAGCAAAGACTGCCCGAGGCAGCTACCTCAGGGCATGGCGCACAGATGTCCGAAAGTGCAGAACTTCACATGTTCTGGTCAGACACTGGAAATGCCTTCAGAGGCAAAAGGCAGGGGGAGAAAATGAAAGCATGGGGGAAACTTCATTTTGCCTGAGGCCCAACAAAAACAGTCACCCCTCCACCCTGTGCTACACTGGACAGTGCAATGGAACATCCAGACTGTGCCATGTGGCAGGATCCGTGCAGCCCTCTGCAGCTTCCACCTCCCAGCCCTATGGACAAAGATCCGAAGGCTGCTTGCAGCTACCTTGCAGGAGCCCTGAGCCAAGTCCGTGGCGCTGTGTGTCTGGCCCTGTGCCGCCCTGTGCCACCCAGTGCTCGGTGTGCAGGCACAGCCAGCCCCTACGCACAACGTGCTGCTTTGACCCTGCGCTCATAGCAAGTCACTTGGCATCACCTGGCGATATCAGGAGGTCTTCCTTGGTCTTCCTGCAAACCATCCTGTTTGTGTTTTGATCATTTGATTGGCCATGTCTTTGCCCTTGCTATTCATCAGCACCTTCCATTCCTGCTTGTGGTGTTCCCCTCTGAGTAACCTGGGTGTCTGGAGCCTCTTTGAAATTGCAGCCTGGTGATCTTGTTGCTGTTGACTCAAGCACAGTCACATCTGCGTGTGGGTCAGGGTTGGTGACTACAGTCAAGACTTCATTTATTTGTGTTATATTTATTTTTAAAGATGGGACACAAATTCCATGAGGGAGACTCATCAGGGGATCATGTGAAGAGAGTGACCAGGCAGCTGCTTGTGGCTGAGCTGCTTTCAGGCAAGCTGAATTCAATATATGCCAGTATATACTGGCAGTGAGGGAGAAATTTTGGAAGGAAGACACCAGATAGAGCCCTTCAGCGACTCAAGGAAAACAGGAAAAACAAAGGCTTCTCTATAGTCTTTCTTGTTACCTGCCAGTCCTGTTTGAGTCGCAGACATCTCACAGCTCTTCTACTTCATGTCCCTCCTTTTTGGTTTGATACTTTTCCAAGGCATAAAAATATGTGGGAACTTTATGTCTTCTTAAGGGAAAGAAAAAAGGGGAGCTGCTTACAAGTCTGAAATACAGCAGTTAATCAGCTTCATAGGACACAAATTTCAATGAGAATATCAAAACCTGAGGCAGGAACTAAGAACTTGAGATGTGAGGTAAGGGGGAAAGCTGATAATTTCCATCATTTTGCCCATACAACAATTACTATTCCCAGTCTGTTCCACCAGAAGTGACTGGTGATTTGAAATGCTCCTATTTTTAAGATGTTTGGTTTTTAAGTAGGAGCCTTGTTTCCAAAAAATGCTAAATATTCACTGTACAAGCCTTCAGTCTCTTGACAAACTGTCAACCACAATGCTCAGCTGGAAGGGAATAGACCACAGTACATGAGCAACAAATAGATAATTGTTATTGGTATTACATTATGGAGCCAAGTAGGATGCTGGAGATAATGATACAGGTTATTCAGAGAGAAAGACCCCCCTTTACTCATTAAGAGACTGACACAGGAAGAAGTTTTGCCACCACTGAGAATGCATGGAAGTGAGAAAATACAACAATAATAGTGAGAGACAGTGAGATAGGCTAGGACTAGCCTGTAAGGAGAAAGGTCCTAGGGCATCCCTGACATGAGTTGGGAGGGCAGAAATGGTACCTGTTTCTTAGAAGGAGGCAGAATTTTCATCAGGGTGGTAAATCTACTGATTTAAAATTTTGGACATGTGGGGGCCTGATAGTGTCATTTACACATGGCATGAAGGAAGGACTTCTTCACTTTTAACCTGAGACTTGACCATCCTCCTTCTTTGCGTGGCACATCACCTTAGGGACTGCTTCACTTGGGTTTGAATTTTTTTACAAGAAAATAAAGTGTGAATTTTTGCTGTACTCAGACGTGATCACTCTAGAAGTTACCTGCTTAACTTTGGTGTAATTCTGTACCTCACACTCAATTTTCTTCTCATCCTCCAGATTACTGCAATCTTACACAAACATGTGCACTGCTGAGTATAGGAAATACACCTACAGGGGCTTCTGTCCTGTGCACAGTTCTGACTTGGTGCCGTGTCTGGGTACAGGTTTGAGCGGGTGCCCTGCTGCTCTGCCCCTTCCCTTGCCCCGGGAGTTTCCCGGCCATCAGCCTTTTGTTGTAGCTGTGTTCCAGCCCGTGAACTGCTCGAACTCTTCTTGTTAGTCTCGTCCATGGAACGCACAGCCAGCACTGTCAGAAGTGATTAGTGTGGAATTTGAGCGATAGAACTGAAGCTTCTTAGCACAGCGTTATAACTGAATAGCTGTAGACTCGTTCTAGGGAGCCGGCGGTGGGGAGAGAACGTCTGCACAAACTCTCCATGCCAACCCAGTTTCACAGCCACCAGCTCCTTTCATCCAGTCGGAAGCAGTACCTGCATCGTTTCCCTTCCCGTTCAGCATCCGTGCTTTCCAAAGGTGGGCTCGGTTTCATTTTGAATGATGGATGCGTTTAAGTATATAAGAGTCAACATCCGTAAACACAGGGGGTTTTGCTTTACTCTTACTTCCAAAGGAAAGTTTCTTAGTAAAGCTGGTGGTTTTACATAAGCCAGAAGGGGGCGATGCAAGCCAACAAATAAATAAAATTCTACCTCCATGGTCATCAAAGCCAAGGAAAAAATCCCTCTTTAAAGGTATGCAGTGCTCGTTTTCTAAAACTGTGTTTCCACAGTATGGGAAAGAAAGTTTCCTGCATGGTTTAGTCTTAAATCTTTAGACGAGACAGAAATCAGTGTTATGGAAAGGGTTTATTTCCAGTTTAGTCACTGTCAAACACCATCACCCCAAGTCCTGCCACTGAGGATGCAGTCTCCACCTGACAGGCTAATTTATTTACCAGTGTGGGTGTTGAAAGGTGAAGGGGCTTCTGCCAGCAGTCCATCCAGGTTGGCTTCAAACCAAAATCTTGGGCATTCAGAGCCCTTGCCCTCTGAGGCAAGTTTGTGGTTTCTATTGAACTTTTAATTGGGTGAAGGGAGGAGAAAAAGCCCTTAAGAGGCAACTACCCCATAAAGTGTTTACTGTGATAATCTCTGGATGGTGGAGGCAGCTGGGTCAGGACAGATTTTGTGTCAGGGCCCTCATTAACCACTTTTTGCCAGATTTGCCAACCACCAGTGCCAAGCATCAGAAGCAACATGATCCCATGCTCCTAGCAGGACAGGATGTTTTATCTCAGCAAGACACTCCCCTCCTCACCACTTCTGAATCAACAAACTCCACAGGGCTCCTCTGCCAGACCCAGCATTGTGGTGTGGTCTCTGAACCAACATTATGGCAGCCCTTTCCCTGCCTTCTCCTGCCCCACTCCAGACCTTCAAAACAATGTTCCTGAAAGACTCTCATCACTAAAATGTGAGCCCATGCTTTGGCCCCTGCACAGTTATCTCAAACTGATCTCTTACTACCCTGCCTTTACCCTCCTCTGATCTGCCACTGATAACCAGCCTTAAATACTGTTCATCCAAACCAGTCCCAGGGTATAAGAAGTCTTTCACTGGGCTTTGTATCCAGGCAGTGGTCACCCTCCAAATGCCTCTGCCAGACAAAGTTTTTCCCTGAGATCACCAAGTCTAGCTAGCCATGAACTCTGAACAGAGGGGATACCCCTGTGTTTGTATGTGCCCATGCATGCACAGTTTCTGAGGTCTCAGTCTGCCTTAGCCCATGGGTCACTCTATACCTGGCTCTCAGAGAACAGTGGCAGGAGCTCCCAGCTCTGTGTAGTGCTGGTGCTCTGCAGCCCAGCAGCTAGTGAAGGAGCTTTCCATAGGGAGGAGGAGAGGCTACAGTGGGTGGGAATGGCCTTTCTTGGTCCTGCTAGAAGTTGCTGGCTGCTTCTGTGAAATTGGTCTGCATCCACTTATTGGAGTGCAGCCAGAGAAACTTGGAGCCAAATCCCAGACTTCCAGACTTGACAGCTTTGACTCAATGTAACTTGAGAAACACCACGAGAATTGCATTGTGGCACAGTCCTTGTGGACTGCTCAGAGCATCAGTGCTGGGCAGCCAAGCAGGCAGCAGCCCTTGAGCAGTAAACACAAATGGCTATCACCTCAAAGACTTACTTCTGGTGACTGATTCTTCAGCTGAAGTCCCAAACGGAATTTCTGTGAAACAACTCCATGAAACAATTTTCAGGCCCAGTCTTTAGTCTGTCTTTTCACACCTGCCTTCCCTCAGAATCAGCCTGGTGGATAGATCCAGCTCTGGGAGGTTGTTCTGCCGTTGCTCTGCCTCATAGCTTAACAAAGGCATTCCTGTCTGCACAGATCTGTCCATGCAGTTCTCTCTTGCACCACACGCACATCTGTGGGCAGCCTCCTTCTCATACACCACAGTTAAGTGGTTTCTTTAATTTCATAATTTACTCAGTATGCTTAAAAAGCCATCTGAAAATAAATTTAATTGGACTCTTGGAGGAAGATAGTAATGAAAGGAAAGTCCTGGAAGCAAAGGACAAGAGATTTATTTGTATCATTTTCACAGTTTTCTGTAACTGTTCCAGGGTTGCATTTGATGTATCTGCATTAACTTGGCATGGAAGAGTCTGCTGGTGAGACCTGAGGCACAATGCAGATGCAGAGCCTGGTGTTGGGAGGTGGTGGGGTTTCACAACACTCGTGGTTTCACTGTTGCACTGGAGCACGGTTTAGAGCAGAAGAATCATGAGGTGGTTTTTGGCATTTTTCTTAGCAACAAGGAAAAAGATTCTCTGGCTTTGCAGAGGGGAGAGTCTCATATTTGGACTGCTGGGGGCTGTGTTCATCCTGAAAAACTTTTCCATGGCTTTTGGAAGGTCCTGCTCTACATTGCATGCCAAGCAACTGCAATGACTTAACACATTTGGTTTTCAGAGACTCAACTGAGGGATCTTGGAAGTTTGACCCTACTAATGTTTGCAAATGTGTCTTGTTCTAGTTGCTAGTGAATTTGCACTCTTACATACAGCAACAGATGCAAACAAAGAGATGGGGTTCTTCCTGGGACTTTCTGGTTCTGCATACTCATTTAGAAATCAATTTAATGCATTTTAATTGCCTATTTTTCTCCTTGGTTTTCTCTTTACAGCTACACACCAGCAAAAAATAATAAGGTAGAGTCTAGCCAGGCAGACTGCTAATGAGGAACCTTGACTCAAGAAGATTTTAATTTTCAGTATTTGTTCTTCAAGATAGCTACTTCAGCATGTACGGATGTCACAAAACATGAATGCTTCTAATGGAACAAAGGCTTTGGGCTTGTACATCCAAACCTATCCTTGACCAAACTATAGGAGTCTGGCAATCCCTTACAGGTTGCTGGCCCCTTCAGTCAAATCACCCCAGTAAAGAAAACTCACATTGTGCATGGAGTAAGGTGTGAAAAGAATGAGGGAGATAAAATTCAAGCCATGAAAATGGTGTATTTTAAAAGCCCAGTCTTGCCAAGAGAAGCTTCTGTCTCTGCCAGCTTGATTGAAGTGCTTCTCAGAAATCCCCATGGATATGGGGCATTTCTGTGAGAAACCAGAATTAGCCAAGGTCTCTGGCATCCCTGGACAGACAGAGCAGGCAGGATAGCACAGAGTTGTGCTGGGAACTGGGATCAAAGTCAGCCTACCACCAAGGTGCCCCTGATTCCACAGCTGGTGGAGCTCAGCCATGACCTTGGCACCACTAAATGCTGTATCTGAATCTTGCCATTGCTACTGAAGTAGGACATTGCAGCTGGAGACATCTGTGTCACCAACCCCATCATAATCCTTCATCTCTAATAGCACACAGTTCTTACCATTTCATCTTTTAGGTTGAAAAGCTCTGAGTTTCATCCCTGTCCAAGACACCTGTCTTTGGAAAGTCTGGGCTGCTCAAAGTTTGGTGAAACTATTAGCAGAGGAGAGTGTATTTCTTTACACCATTGGACCTTAGTTCACTACCTACTTTACATCAGATGTAAAGGTTGCTCCTCAATAGGGCACAGCCACAAGTGAGGGAATAAAACCTTGGCACCACATTTCATCACCTGGAAAATATTTAATTTCTCCCTCAATACCTCTCATCCCCTGGCTTATCCTATCATGCTGCAAGTACAGGAGAAGGGAGAGCAGCAACTGGTGTATGCAAGCATCTGGCACAAGGGACCATAGTCAAAATTGCTGCTCGAGTAGTCCAAATCCTATTCATAAAGTTTGTGAAGGTGAGCCCAGGAAAGTTTAAAGCAATGATTTCGTGTTTGCTGGAGTTTAACTAGGTTACTGACTCTGCCTCAGAAAATGAGGTCAGTAAAATGTATACAAGTATTGGAGTATCAATATTAGGAGGACAAACTTGGGTTAGGGAAGAGAGAAGTGTAATAAATAGCACCGTGCACCAGAAGAGAACTTACAGGGCAGATCTCCCGGGGCTTGGAGCCGGCACTTGTTCTGTTTAAGAGTTTTGTACAAATGAGCCCGAGGCTGGCGCGATGTGCCGGGTGTCCAGATGCGGATGACATCATGATAGGAGGGGAGGCTGCTGATAAATTTCAGGAACGCACTAGACTACAGGAGGATTTGGAGACACTGGGGGGAACAGGCTAATACAAAGGAATTCAATATTACACAATGGAAGGTTATTCATTTAGAGAGAACCAATAGCACATTTAAATGCAGGTTTAATGAACTAGAGCAGGAGGAAACTAATGAAGGCAAAGACTGCTGGTGCTGAGAAGTGGTAGGAATAGCAGCAGTCTGACAAGTAAATAATAGTGCAGCTGAGATATTGGAAAAGAGGGCTCATGATGCAGCCAGGGAATCCAGGGCTTCACATCGGGTCTTTCATTCCGTGTGGCAGTGAGGGTGCTCTCAGCAGTAAACTTGAAGTATGAAAGAGGCCAGTCCCCAAATACAGAGAGGAAGGCTACAAAGGGCACTTTGCTGCTGGCCTTGTTCTGTGCAGTGGGACATGGAGCCTTGGATCTAAAAGGAGATGCTTCCATATGCATGAAAGTGAAGGTGGCTGAATATATATTTGGGCTCACAGGGTACTTGGTTGTGACCACAGCTCAGGACATGCTGCCTTTGGAGTAAATCAGCTCACTCTAGGGCTCCTCTAGGCTGTGGGGGGAGATGCACACAGGCACCAACTACGGGCAGAGGGTAGAGAATGAGAAGGTCTTACAGGAGCCTGTTGCTACAAGCAGACTTTCCAGGGGATGTAGAGCTTACAGGCTAGGCAAGAGAGAAAGGAGACCCTTCTGCAGTGGAAGGGCATGTGCAGCTTTTCCTGATTCCTGACCATCCAGACTCAACCACTGGCCCCTGGACTGCTGAGTGAAGCAACACTTCTGCACATGCAGACGGCCCAAACTTTGTGTCCATCTTCCTGGGTCACCACTTCCATGAAGCCTCCTGCAGCAATTCCACTCCTTCAGATGAAACAGGCTTCTGGAAAAAAAAAAAATGCTTTGCAGTGCCTGAAAATAAAGGTGTGATCCCGTGCCTCGGAGGATGGATGAGGTGAAAGCCGCCATCCCCACAGTGTGCAGGAACTGATCCCTACCACAGGTCCCAGTCTGCCACAGACATCGTAAATCTGATGTTTCCCTTCTCACGGAGAAGGGTCTGCTCTGCTGCCAGCTTGAGTCCCTGTGTACCCAACGAGCCTTCCCTTCATTAAGTACTTTAGAATAAGGCAAAAAATGTGTTACCACCCCTTGTACCAGCAACTGGGGAATTCTGAAACTTTAAATATTTCCAGAGGTAGAATACGTTGCCTGGTACAAAACCTTGTCACTATTTCTTGGAAAGTCTGGCAATACTGCACAAGTACAAATAGAGAGTTAGGCATGCTCTTATTTTTTAACCACCCTGCATTGCACATTCCATCGGCAGGGTCCAGGAAGAAAGGCTGAGCATCGGTATTTTCATTGTTGATGGTTGTTTTGCCGTGTGAAGAGAGCTCCTGAATTGCCATGTGTGACCCCAGCGTCACACAACAGAGACGGAACTCAGCCCACTGCTGGCACCCACCTCAGCTGGGGCAGCTGCAGGGAGGAGATGCTGCACATCAACCCCAGCCAGCAGCAAGGGTTCTGCCCTGTGCCTGCCCACAATCTGGGTTTGTGCATGGGGCAAACTCAAAAGGAAACAAAGGGGCACTGATGCAGTGTGTATCATTATGAAATTACTTCTCTGAAATAATGTCTCCGTTTAATTCAGTCACAGCTTTCTGTATATGGGTCTGGTGTGGCTGTCTGATGTCTGTCTTGATTTTAAAAAGCTGGTGTCTGAACAGATGACTGTAGCTCCAAAAAGGTTTAAGGTCCTTTGCCTGCAATCACTGGCTGCATTCCTAAATTGCCGTTTAAAAAGAGTCCACTAAATCAAAAGCCAGGTAAATCAACAGAGCACTCAGCGTTGTAATGAGACCAGTTATAAGGTAAATTACATTATTCAAGCACACAAAATTCCTCCTCTGGCATTTGTCCTGCTAAGTGCAATGCACCTTAAAAGTGGTGAAATGATTTCTGGCAGCCTGTGAAAGAGGCTGTGTCAGGGGGATGGGAGGCTGAACCCAGTCTCTGCCTTTGCACCAGGTTCTAACTCTGGGCAGCAGCCGGCCACTGCTCAGGTGTGCTCCCTGCCTTGTTTGAAAGGTTTATGGACGGGTTTTCAAAATGGTGCTGTACCAGCCATAAACACTGGCCATGTGCTGTCTCAGTTTCCAGCAAATCTTGTTGCAATTTTCAAAGTAGGGGACTAGAAAGACTTTAATTAGGGCCTTGGTTAGGGAGGCTTGAGACTTATAAATCTTTTGTTACAATGAATGAAATTCTGAACAGATGCTGATGCTTTTGAAGCTGCCAAGACCCAAAAGATGGGCATGTAGACCCTAAGGAGGTGGCCAGTATTATGAATGTTAAAGATGAAAGACTTTAAGGATATAAGGGAAAGAAGCCCAAAACAGGACAAAAATTCTGTGCAGAGCATGGGTGGCTTTTTCTGATACGTATCTTGGATTATGGGATTCTGTGCACTTATTGTAAGGAAATTATATTGGTAAACACTGGACAGAGAGGTTCCCCCCAGCCTCCTTTCAAAACACTTTTGTGCAGACAAAGCTGAAAGTTTTCATTTTACAGGACACAGTCTGAAGAAACAATCTGCCCCAAGTCTTGCAAGCAGCTCAGGGTGCCAGTCAGGCACAGCCTGTTGTGCGATGTTACTAACCTACATCCTCTGGTGGGGTGAGAACGAAGGCGTTTTGGTTGAATTAGAGGTTCCCAGAGAAATACTGTGGCTACCGTGTGCAAAGGTTCATGCAAACCATCCCTCTCAGACTGCTGAGGCCCAACGAAAAGGAGAGAAAAGGAAAATGGAGGAGGGAACGCACAGACTCACAACTTCACATAATACAAAACTAATCCAGTGAACACGAATCAGACTCGTCGGTGATTAAAACATTCTGTATAAATACTCTGCAGTATTTTTTAAAAGATAACACTACATGCAAGAGCTGAGAATAGGGAGCAAATGTATTGCCTTGCTTGCAAAGATGAGCAGAAAGGGTAAGAAGTGGTCAAAAAGTACTCACTGAAGCCTGCATCACTTGGCTCCTTGCTGGAGCAAAGGAGTGATGTTTGTGGCTGGGAGGAAGCATGTGTCAGATGGCCAATCTGCACAGGGAATGCCAACACAGCTCTGGGATCCACAGGCAGCTCCACCATTGGAGGGTCCAGCCCAGCAATCACCAGCGGTGGGAAGTACTGAGATGCTGGGGCAGTGCTCCTCACATCTGAGAGGAGAGACAGGGGAGGCTCCATTTCTACTCCTACCCTCTCTCCTTCTACAACATATAGATTTTTTCTTCTTGTGATTTCTCCAGTAGAAGCTGATTGCTGTCAGGGCAGTGGAAAATGGGTGGGAACCCAAAAAGGCTCCATCCTAAGGCAGAGGCTCTGTGGCCTGCTCTGTCCCTCTTCTCTACCAAACTCTTCTCCCAGCCCAGCTGCTTTCCCTTGGGCGAGCTGCAGCGTACTGAGCACACTGTCTCCCACGGGCATCACCTTGCCGTGCAGCCACACAGATGAGTTTCTCAGCCCGACCCGGGCCACGCAAGCCATCGCACGCTGTCTCAGCCAAGGAGGAAAGGTAGAGCAGGGCAGCTGATTAAGCTAATGACTGGATAAGTGCAGCAAGCACCTTGTTTTCAAGCACAGCCGCCTCTGTGGAAGGGAAGAGAAGGGAAGCAGCAGCTCACACCCTCCTTCTTGCTGCGGGACATGTGGATGGAGAGGGACTGCCCAGGGAGCCCGTACAGCTCTCTGTAGCAGACATGGACTGTGAGAAGAGAAGGCCCAGCGGAAGCATTCCTGTGGAAAGCCGGAGAAGGCTGGCTGCATGGAAGTGATGGGGGGAGACATATCCAGGCACAGCACTGGTGACAAGGGAAGATTTCTAACTGGGGTGCATGCCTGTACAGCCCTGTGTGGAGCAGAGCCTGCTGAGGTCCCACCAGTTCTGCTGGGATTTACCCATGAGGGATTAGGACTGGTCAGTGAGGGACTAGACTTCGACAGCAGAAGCCCTTTGTCTGGTCTTAGTGCCCAAACTGGCATGCAGTGATACCCACACGGGGAAAAGAAGGCTAATGGGGAGTGAGGCAGCAGTAGCAGCCACATCTCCCTGTTGTCCACTGCTGACCTCTCCCACATGTGGGCTGTGGTGGTCAGCATGTCATGCCGTGGCCCACGGAGATGCTTGGAAGGAAGCTAAATGGGGAGACCTGCCTCTTACATCTTTCCTAGGAGGTGAAGAAGCCCTACAGAATCATCAGCCCTGCCTCAAAAGTCAAGGGGGAGGCCAGTACTGGTCCCTGCTAACTCATCACCAGAGGTCACTGAAAATTACTCCAAATACTTCCGTAACTTTTTCTTTTTCTTCATTTTTTATCTTGTTTTAACATCTGTTGAAAGAAAACGTCTTAAAGTTCAAAATAATGAAGGCCAATGGTGGCCGTAGCACTTAGAGGCAGGATTTAGGCGGGAGATGTAGGGAAGCAAAGCAAACAGGGTCAGCCGGCGTGTGAGCCTCGGTGGCAGCACAGGGCGAGATCTGGCATCGGGGACGTGGCTTTTAGAAACGCCAGGGCGCGTTTGCTACAATGATCCACTGAAACAACAGCCGTCTAAAAATAAGGTTGTTTTCTGTACTAAGCTCCTTTTAACTTCGTTAGTCATCACCGGCTCCCAAAATAAGCTCCGTGTAACAGTCTCTCCTAGTAGCGGCTGTAAACAAACTCGGGGAGGCGGGAGAGAGGCGCAGGGCCGAGGGAAGTGGAGGCGGGGCGGCCCCGGGGCGGCCCCGCGGGGCTGCGGGGGCGGCGGGGCCGCGACCAGGGCCGGGAGCGGCGCGGCGGGGCCGGGGCGGGGGTCGGGGGGCGGCAGCGGGGCCCGCGCTGCGCCGCCGCCGCCGGCTGCCCGCGCCGGCTGGCGGGGCCTTGGAGCGGCGCCACGGTGGTCCGGGCAACGGCATTAAACAGGAGGAAACAGACGGGGGATTCCGTCATTTCGGCGGGGAGCAGAGGGGGGCGGCAGGAAAGGAGAGTCCCGCCGAGAGCAGCGCGGCTCTCGCCCGCCCCCGCCCCAGCCTCCCGGGAAGCAGCCGGGATCTCCCCCCCGCCCGGCAGCCCCGGCAGCCGCCCCGGTGGGCCCGGAGCACCGCGGCCCCCCCGAGCACCGCCCCGGGGCCGCCCCGTCGCGGGGGCGGAGGGGGGCGCTCCGTCAGCGCCGCCCCGCGCCCTCCCCGCGGCGCCCCCTGGCGGCGACCTGGGGTCGCGCTGCTCAGCGTGCGCCACGTCCGGGCGGGCCGCGCCGGGTGCCTGGGGAGGCGGGAGGCCGGGAGAGGAGCCGTGGGGTGTGAGGGCTTTCCCCCTCTGCTTTCCCATTCAGTTTTCATTGAAAGAAAAGTGTCGCCCTTTTGGTTTAGGTTTTGGAGTTTCCCCGCCCGACGGAACGGCCGAGGTCGGTGGAGGGTGCTGCGCTCCTCGCCGGGCGCTCTCCTTGGTGGGCACCGTCTTCCACCGCTGTTAAGTGGAGGAGCTCGCCCCGAAGGACCGGCCGCGGGCTCCCCTTCCCCAGAAGCAGATAGGATTTCCTTTATACCGGGTTTATTCCCAACCACACATGGGTGTCAAGCACTAGATTTATGATTCTTTTTTTTTTCTTCGCACACCAGATATGCTCAAAACCACCCTAACTCCCCGCACGCCGTCGTCCCATTCCAGCAGTTTGGTCCCCTCCTGCCAGCTGTGGGGGCAGAGGGAGGACGGAGCGGGAGCGGGGGGCGAGAGGAGCGGAGCTGGAGCGGGGGCGGCGCGGCCCGGGTATCACGGCCGCGTCTGGGGCCGGGACGGGGCATCCCTGAGATGGGAGGTGGGAGGAAGAGTCGCTATGGGATGGAAATCTCCTTCTCCCCACTACGAAGTGATGAGACACAACTGTGTTGCTGAGATATTTACAGAATAATAAGAAATAATAATAATAAATCTGGAGAGACTGAAACCGAGTCCGTGGGTCTGTTAGTAATTTAGCAGAATGGGATTTTCCTTTCTCTCGCCTGCCAGTTGATGCTCTTTTCCAAATTTCCACAGCGGGGGAAGCCTGCGATTTTTTACATAATGATTTCAGCATGCGAGGCTGCCTCGCCTTTTTTTCTTTTTTTTCCCTCCTCTCTCTGCCTGCCTCTTTCGCTCCCTGGTCTCCCTTCTTTCCCCACCTTCACTTTGCGACCCCGGCGCGCCGCCCGTTCTCCCGCAGGAGGGCACCCGGCTCCCGCAGGCTGAGGGGACCCCGCGGGCGGTGGCGGCGGGGCCGGGGCCGGGCGGGCGCCGTGCCCCGCGGAGGGGCGGGCGGCCGGGGCCCGTCGGTGCCCGCCGGTGCCCGCCTCCCGCTGGCCGCCCGCCGGCGGCGAGGCCGGGGCCCGGCTGACATCACGGGGCCGGGGCGGGGAGAGGGGCCGGGAGGGGAAGGGAGGTGGGGGGGTGTTTTCCAGCTTTAAAAAGGCGGCGCCGGGCGCGCAGCCCTGCGTCAGAGCGAGACTTCCCCGCTCCGCACACTCACTGCCCCCGTCCCCCTCCTGCGGGTCTCCGCGGGCGGCAGCGCCTGCCGCCCCGTCCCGTCGCCTCAGCGCGGGCAGTGCTTCCGAAGTCCCCACGCACACCCGCCCTCCTCTCCATGCCCCGTCCCCGGGGGGGCGGCGGCGGCGAGCTCCTGTGCCTCCGCGGGCGCGGCTACCACGCCGGGGGCGGCGCGGCCCCGGTCACCGGGTCGTGAAGGCGGGCGGGGGGGCGCGGGACAGGCGGGACAGGCGACGAGGGGCCGGCAGTGGCCCAGGGCGCGGCTCCGGGCTCCGCCGCCCCGCCGGGTGGATGCCAAGCGCTGCCCCGCCGGCCGCCGCCGCGCCGCCGTCGCGGGACCCATCCAGCGGGAGAGAGAGGCCGGCGGCGGCCCCGCAGGACGGCGCCCGCCCGCTCGGCAGCACCATGAAGGCGGCGGAGGAAGGTAACTGGCGGCGCTGCGGGGGGCGGAGGGCGGGCGGGCGGACAGCGGTGTCCCCCGGTGTTTCCTCGCGGCGGCCCAGAGGTTCGCCGGCGGCCGCTTGCCAATAGGTGTCTCTTTCGCCTCTCGCACGGCGCCGCCGCGGCCGCGCCGCTGCTCCCGGCCGCTTCCCGCCGGCCCTGGGCCCGGGCCCGCTCCCGGCGAGGGCGTCTGGGATCCGGTCAGTGGGACACGCTTGGGGATTCCCTCCCCATCCTGGGGTTTGATCTAGGGGAGGTCAGTAAACAGCCCACCACTGCAGCCAACGCACGCTCCTGGGAAAAGGAAGGAGTCCCGGGCAGTGCCAGGCGCTGTACCGGCGCTCCCGGCACACGGAGACAGGCGGGCACGCCGCGGCCGGGCTGCGGGGCTCTGCCGCTCCGCGTAGCCCGCGCCCCCCCGGGCGGGCGCCCTGCCGCCGCCGGCCCGTCTACGGGGAAGCGCTTGCCCCGCTATCCCAGCTCTGAATCGCGGCTTCATTCTCTGCCCCTGCTGCGAAAAGTGCCCTGAAAACACAGAGGCAAAGTTTCTAGAGAGACAGATGGTGGGCGCGGGGCTCGGGACGCGCGCAGCTCCTCTGGGCTGAACTTGGCCCTGCCAGGGGTAGCGTCTGGCTGGTGAGGGGACCGACTTCACCCTCCCCTCTTGCCAATCGGGACGCTGTTCTTCCCCCGGAGCATCGCTATCCAGCACCGCTCTGCCTATCGCCGAAACTTTCGCACCGCGTCGCTCCTTACGGCGCCTTTCGGCCCCGGCAGCGGGACCCCGGGGGCATCTCCGCCGGGCATCTCCTCCGCGCCGCGGCAGGTGCGGGGCAGCTCCCGGCTCCCCGCTGCGGGCTCGGCGGCTGCCCTGGCCCGTGCTCCCTCCTCCCCTCCCGGCTGGTCCCCGGCTCCCAAGTTTCCTCCCTGTCCGGTGGTGCCGCCGCGTTGCAGAGGCTGCTGCTGAGGCTCGAGCAGGGCGCAACGAGCCCGCACGTCCTGGCCAGAGAAAGTTGTGAGGAAGCGAAGCGGGGGGCTCATCTATGTCCACCGCGTTCATTCCGCAGCGTGGGACAACGGGACTCCATTCCCCGGGCTTTTCCCCGGAAACCTGGAAGGGAGCTCAAGACCCATGTCTTTTCAGATTTTTTTAATATTTATTTTTATTTTTACATAGCTATTTTCACCCCAGGAGTTCATTGCAGTTGACGAGATTCTGCCAGGGCAAAAGCTACAAGCGGAGCTCTGACTGTGGCTCCGCTTGTGAAGCATGGAGAGCCTTTTAGGATGGAAAGGATGGAAGCTAATTACACTGTATTTAATAGAAGTGGCTGGCATGCCAGTCGCACGCTCGGACATCCGTGGGCTGCACGCACGGCGCTTCCAATGCCCTGGGCTCCAAGGGCACTGAATACACCCACTTGTAAAAACTACATCCAGAGGCAGCTGACACAGAAAGCGTTCTGCAGCTTCTTGTAAAGGGAAAAAAAAATCCCCCCTCTTTATTTCTGTGGCATTTCTGATACCTATGTTAAAATGCACCAACCCTCGTCGATAGTTCTCTTCCATGGTAGTGTATTTTGTAAGGGATTAAGAAAATAAGTCCAGCCAGAAAGCGTGACCCAATCCAGGAAACACGTAGGGGAGCCCTGCGTGTCAGGATTGCTGCCTGCAAATTAAGGTGCCACTTGATTGCCAAACTACGACAGTCAAAGAAAATACTTTATTTCTTGCTTAGTCTGGGATGAAATTCGCAAAGAGTCTCAGTGGGAGGACCTCGCTTTTTTCTTTGTGTGGTAGCGAGGTGTGGAGTCCTTTACCTTTGAAAATGCCAGTGGTTATACCAGGTTTAATGCCATGGACAAGTTAAATTCCCCTTCAGCCTGGGGGGCTGCAGCTGGAGCAGGCTGTCTGATGCATCCCTTGTTGAACCTGCTTTATGGAGTTAGAACAACTCCAGTTAACTCCAAGGAGAGGCTGGGTGGGCAGCGGCTGAGCTGGTGGATCGGTCCGTGGGTCGTGCAAGGGCGGCTGGTGACACGGAAATGGCCTTGCTGGGGTGTACCGCCCTCCCCATCGCTCCCTTTTCCTCCGTTTAATGATACTGTTTCAAACTGGGCTATTAACGGGAGGGTCACTGTTACTCTGGCCCCACATGGGATATCACTTCGTTTCTAACCTTTCCATGACACATCTTTCCTATTTCTCCAAGGGAAGGGTGCCAATCGAAATATTTCATTGACAGCACTAATATTGATGTCAGTGGCAAATCAAGCCGTCCGTAAATAGTGTGGGACAGTTTACCCACCTTGCAGGTACCACATGCGGGAGAGGCAAAGGATCGAGGGCAGCAGGTACTTGGGAGCTTCTCCTCGCCTCCCCGCCGGAGCAGAGATGGGCAGAGCAGCGGCAGGGGGGGTGACACTGGTGGTGGCTGGGGCGAGGTGGCTGTCCCGCCTGTAGGCCCTGGGCAAAGGGGCGGGAGCACATCCGTACCCACCGCTGGGGCAAGGGCTGGGGGACGTGCACGAGTGAAGCGGGACGCTCGTCCCTGCGGCGCGGCGACTCTCCCCAGCCGGGGCGGGCCGCCTGCGGCCTGCTCCGGCACCCCGGGGCGAGCACGGTCGGGGCAGGCGCAGGGGGAGGGGTTCCCCTGTAGCCAAGGCCTTTAGCACACTCGGGTGACTCAAGCCAGGCACTTCGGCACTCAGGGGCCCTCCGGGGCAAAGCCCAGCTTGGCTCCTGCGAGAGCCCAGCCTGCAGCGAGGCTCGTCCCGGCGAGGAGGGAGAAAAGTATAATGGGCTCAGATGGAAAAAAATTGTGTTTTCCTGGCACTTTCTGATGGAGATTTCAATCGCAAGCCTGGAAAATGGTATTCCCTGAGTTTATAACAGAATACTATTTCCATAACTGCTTAAAAAAAACTGTTCCTTTTGAAATCTGGCCTGAAGCTTCGGCAACTCAAGAGCCGAGCCGAGCCGAGCTGCTGGGGCGGGCGCTCCTTTGCCTGGCGGGGACCTTTAGACCGGCCGGTGTAACATGACTGGAAAGCACCTCGAAATATAAAGAAAGGCTTAATTTGCTTTTTCCCTAATTTTATCCTGTACGACCGGAAAGAGGGTCAGGCCGGGCAGAACCGTGCCCACACCGCCACCGGAGCCCTTTGCAGGCGCCCTCCCGGTGTGTGGCGGCGGCCCGGAGAGGACCTTTCCCTCCCCGGCACACGGAGGCGGCCGGCAGCGTTCCGAGCCCCGCTTTACTGCGCTTTTTATAGCATCTGGCACTAGTGGGTGCTGCGACTAAGTGAAATAAATAATAAATAAATGAAAGCGGAGCCTCCTGCCTCACAGACGCGGCGTGGTGGGCACCCACGTAAGAAACCTTACCAGCCCTCAGCGAAGAGGGGACACGCCGGTGTCGCCCCTGAGTGGGCTGAGTAGCCCTCTCTCCCCACTTCCCTCCCGCCGGAGCGCGGAAAGAGCCGCTCCGGCCCCCCGCCGTTACCGCCGGTCGGGAGCAGGTGAAGTCCTGCTCCCCGCCCACCCCCGGGCTCCCCATCCCGCCCACGGCGAGCCCTCGGCGGTCTGGGGTGTCCCCCGGTGCCGGGTTCCCCTGCTGGGGCGAGGGCTGCCCGCGGTGCACGAGCTGCGCTGCAGGGGCAGAGCCCCGGCGGGGAGGTACGGGGGAGGCCGGGCACCGCGGTTGTTTGCATCGACCCGGAAACATCAACAGCGGGCGGGAGGGCGGATCGGAGGCGGCGGCAGCGGCGGCGGCAGCGAGACAGGCCGCCCGTCGGGGCCGAGGTCACGTTACCGAGCGCAGCAGTGGCCGACGTCCCACGCCGCGCCGGGGCTCCGCGCAGCCCGGCCCGCCGGCAGCAGGTGTCCGGGCGCGACGAGGCGAGCCCGACGGGGCGGGCCGGGGCTGCGCCACCGCCGCTGCCAGGGTGCCGGAGCGTGGCGGGGGTCGCGGCGGGAGCCATGACGGGCGTGGAGGCCGAGCAGGAGTTTGACTTCGATTTCCTCTTCGAGTTCAAGCACAGCGATGAGGGTGGAGGTGGGTCGCGGCGGGGCGGCCGGGGCACCTCCGGGGGTGCTGGCGGCGGGATGCTGCGGGGCGCCCTCCTTGCGCTGCGCCGTTCGGGATGGGGAAAGGCTACCTCCCGTCGCGGGGAGCGGGGCGGGGGAGCCGGCAGTCCCGTCCGGACCGGTCGGCCCGGCCTCGGGTGGCGCTTGTCGCCTGAGCCGCGCCGGGAAGCTGCGAGCGGGGCCGCGGTGACCGGGATAGAGTCCTGCCCGGGCGGCCGGCGCTCATCTGGCGCGGTCCTGGCAGCAGCTGAACCAGGCGCAAGGGGAGACGACCCGGGAGGCCGCCGGTGCAGAGTTTTTAGAAGTCTGGAGTTGTTTGAGATGTGCGGACCCCCTCGCTGGCCGCTCGCACGGCTTTCCCCTCTGTCTTTGTGTCTTGCCCGTGACAGAGGTTGCCCCGCTGAAAACTTCAGCCCCCTTTCCCCATCTCCCCGTGAGCCGGGCATAGGCTCAGGGTTTAGCTTGAAGGTCATCTGCAAATAAAAATAACGGGCGTGAATTTGTCACGGGTCACAACTGTTCCCAACTCTGGTGACTCGGTCCGGCTGTCTGTTTTATGACTTTTAGCAATACTTGAGGTGGAAATGAGGCGAACAAGCCTGGAACTGGCGGAAGAGAGGAGGTTGCCGCTTCCTGGTGCGTGGTTAACTCGTTGCGCTGTCGGTGATAGCGGGTCACCGTAAAGAGGTCGTGTACAAGTGGATGACTTAACGCTGCCTCAGAGTTGGGCTGTTTGCTATGTGCCTTATCTTTTTGTCTGTAAATTCTAGCAGGTTTCCAAATCCTTGCCTGCCTAATGCAACCTGCCAGGATATGAGTGAAGGTGTTTGCACCTTCCTAGCTCTTCCCAGTTGCCCACCTCTCTGGCACAATGTCAGTGTCCAAATAGTTGTTATGAGCTTCTAATTTTCAGAAAAAGGCAGTTTCAAGAGTTTCACACCAAGCTTTCCAGATGAGTGTTCTAGTGATTAGACACCTAAGTGTCTAAAGTGGAGGGGCCTAAGCAAATTAAGTGTCAAAGTCCTAGTCTGAGAAAAGTACCTAACTCTATTACGCAATTTTGAGAGCATGAATTTAAACACAGGCATAGATGTGGCTTCATCTTGAGCAATGTAAGACAGCCCTCATCTTCTCTGAAGACCCTACAGACTGCAGCTGTTCAGCATTCCTATTTAAAGTATTTAAATATAAAACGGTGGTGCCCAGTGCCTTGCAGGATCAGCCCATTAATGAAAGGAATAAAGCTTGCTTGCTGTGAAATTAACTAGAGGAAAAAAGGAGTTTTTTAACTGCTACAAAGGGAAATGTAATATATGGAGGTGTGCTCACAACTCAAAAGGGTCCAATTTCTTGTCCTAGTTGTACTTAAGTGTGGATTTGTTGGAACTGTTACAAACCTGCTGATCTATCTGATACTGGGGTTTGGCTCAGGATTTTAGAATACACTATTAAAAGTGTCTTGGTAGTCAGTACACTGGTCCTGGATGCCTCTGTGAATCACAGTCATAACAGTGATGCCATGGCAAAGCATTACCTGCCTTTCATCCCCGTCAGGACTGTCAAAATATCCTACACAGCTGCATTACGTGATGCAGCATTTTATTTCTGCCTGTCTCATTCACCCTGGTGAGGAAAACATCAGCATGTTATAAATGCCGGCTATGGATGTGTGTTTGATGAATTTTGTAAATATGGAAGTTTTGGAGAATGAGCTTTTTGAGAAATTGTAGCTGGTGGTTTTTAGCTCACAAACCAAGGGCTCTATCCTGTTCCTAGTTCTGGCTTTGAGGCTTTTTTATTTGGTGGACATATTTTCTACATGCTGCCTGTAGTTTTAGGATACCTAAATATGCTTGGAGGGCTTTGGATCTTGCATCTTTCTATTTTGAGTACTATTGTATGAGTTGTATGATGTGATTTTTCTTGGCCCTTTAAAAGTTGGCTTTAAAAAAATGCATAATAGTTCTAAAAGTGGCTATTCCTTGCCATGTGAATTAGGGAACTTGTTGCTCATAGCACTTGAGCCTGTCTTTTAATAATTTGTTTTTAACTGGATTCCAAAGGCTCATCTGAGCTTTATATTGCCTATTCAGCCTGGGCTGCAGATCTCCAGCAGACTGCAGTGTTTGAATTTCACCCTAGTCATGCATTAGAATTTAAGTGAACTGCTGGGCTCACAGTACTTACCCCTGTTATTTTGTTTGTTTACTTATTTATTTTTAATACAAGATCTAAAAGCACTGATTTTGCAGTCAGCAGAGGCAAAGCCCGCTTGGTGGGTGCAGAGCTGCGGCAGCCTGCTGAGCCCCTGGTCCCCTGCCTGGGCTGTCTGGCTGCATGGTGGGGACTGGCTGGAAAGCGATTCCCAGCTGTGCTATGTCACCAGTGCCTCCCAGCTATATGCCAGACCAGGAGGCTGTGGAAGAGTATGTGGAAGAAGAGCATAGCCAGTGTCCCAGCAGCAGTGTGGTGCCATGGACATCACCTTCTTCTGGAGCTGGAAGAAGCAGTGAAGGGGCTGAAGCTGCCCTGAAGGCGCTACTGTAGACCCTTTCTCTGAGCTAATTTCTGAAACAGATAAGGTCTTACCACTGTTGTACGAAGGGCAGGAGGGGAGTGGTGGTGGTTGTAGTGACACCGGGTGGTACGGCCGAGTGGCAGGGCAGCAACAAAAGGGAACTGATTTTGGAAGGAGGGGATTCTGATCCCCCAGGCAGATCTACACCTCCATGTGACCAATGCAGTTGGATTTTGTCAAGTAGCACCTCTTTTGCTGTATTTCCTGCCTGCCTGGTTGTTTGAATAGAGCGTGAAGCTGCAGCAATGTTTTGAATAATCCAGTGTTATTTGTGGCACACTGCAGTGTAATTTAGTGACCCTTCCTCAGCAAATGGCCAGTATCTGAGGGCAGACTAGAGAGCGAGTTCAAAAGGTGTTGTTGCTCATCATTCCTGACCGTTACCTGCCATGACATACATCAGCTGGAGCTGCTGTGAAGCTGCCACAGCACATTAATTTTTCCTAAGTACCGTTTGCCTTGGAGTTGTTGCCAATGAGAAAGGTGAGCATGGGATCACAGGTGGATGACACCAGAGAGGGCTGAGCTGATAAACAAGAGAAAGAGAATAGCTGGCTGTGCTGGTTACCAGCTCAGAGGCTCGTTTGCATTTGCAGAGCTCCCTGGTCGCCTCGGGAGTAGCAGCTGCAGTAATTAATACAGCTTTTCCATATCTTCCGAGGGAAGGTGCACAAGGTGACTGCCAAGGGATCTTGCCTCCTGGGATGGAAAGGGACAGGTTTCCCATGTGGACTGGCTGTGGCCACAGGGGATGTAGCGTTTCCCTCTGTCCTGCAGAAAAGTGATGCTGTTGCCATAATAAACCTTGGGGAAGGCTGATGCACTGCAAGCACATCTTGGGGCTGGAGCTGGGTGCATCTTGGGGCTGGAGCTGGGTGCATTTCCAGACTGCTGAGAAGAACCTGTACCCAGACTCAGAGTTCAGTGGTCATTGTCCCTGATACAAAGGTTTTGCTCTCTTTTCCCAGTAAAGTAAGAGATACTGGCATAAGGGCTTGCATGTCTGGCTCATGTGTCCTGGTGACACAGAGCCTCCCTATTTTGGAAAGACTAGAGATGGTGATTCCTCATCCCACCACAGCTCAGAGCACCAGGGCCATGTTGTCCTTGGTTGAGGGCTGCCCATCTCCCCCATGGGCAGTCCACTGATATCTCTGGCTGGCAAAAAGAGTCACATATGCATCCCTGGAACGGGGGAGCAGAGCTGAAGGGGTCCCTTCAGCAGGCAGACAGTGAGGCGAGGCAGAGATGATCCCTTGTGGACCAGCTTTGAGACGCTGGCTCCTGTAGTGCAGCAGGGATGGAGGCATGTGAAGGGCACGTTGTTCCCTGCGCTCAGTCAGGGAGCCCATTGGCACAAGGCTGTGAAGTGATCTGTCACCTTCCAGGTTTTCCACAGTGGCTGTGCAACTCTGCTCTTGCTTGTGTACACCCGGCACTGTTAAATGGTTGGAGAGCTGTCCCAGAGCACGCTGCTGGCAGCGCTTGATGTGGTATGCGCAATAACCAGCAATTTCAGTGGAATTTCAGCTGTTGCTGAGTAGTGAGACATCCATGTTTATCCTTCACCTGGCCTCTGCCAGTTGGGCTGGAGGATAAGTGGTCCCAGAAACCAGAGCAGGTCAATAGATCCATCTTTTTCCAAAATCCTAGTTAACTGGAACCAGTTGGAAACTTGCTGTAATGGAAATTTCAGTTGTGTATAATTTTTTTAACAGAATGCAATTGATCTTGTTCTTTGCGTTAGTCTGCCTCCACTTTTTTTTTTTTTTTGTCCAGTGTTTTTTGTGTATTCCAACTTTTCAGGGAGGGAATTAGGCTCACTTATGTAAAAACACATCTCTTTAGTTGCATCTCTGAGTGCTGCAGTCTCCTGGAATCCTGAAACAGTGTTGTTTGAAGACGCAATTTTTTGCTCTGAAGGTTCACCTAAGAAGCATGTACTCAAGACCAACTCTGTGTACATCCTCCATCCCAAGATATCTTGTCTTGTGCTGTTCAGTTAGTGGCATTTTCAAGGATGCTAGTCTGCAGCCTCTCCCCCCGCATGGCACACCTGTGGGCTGGGTTGTTAAGGAGAGCTGTGCTTTTGTGTGTTGTGCCATGTCCCTCCATTTCAGCTGGGTATGTTACTAAGTGAGTATTATTTGTGCAGCACCTCATGTCATTCTTCGTTGTTTGTTTGTTTCTTCCAGAACACTATAATTATGCATCTTCAAATGTAAGTGCTGGCTTGCCTCTAAATGTGGCACATTCCTCATTGTCAACTCCATGTCATGGCCTGCAGACATCAAATCCCGTCATTTCAGTTGTCCCATCGGCAAACCATCCCTCTGGATATGGAGGACACATTGACAGCGCGGCCTCCGAATACTACCTGCCACCAAACATGAGACCTAATGGAGCTCCAGCACTGGAGAGCCCCAGAATTGAGATCACGTCTTACATGGGATTGCATCATAACAACAACCAGTTTTTCCACGATGAGGTGGAGGAGGCCATCCCTAACACCAAGCGGTCACCTTCCACTGCCACTTTGAACTTGCCAAACATCGAGGCATACAGAGACCCGTCGTGCCTCAGTCCAGCAAGTAGCTTGTCTTCCAGAAGCTGCAACTCTGAAGCGTCTTCCTATGAGTCTAACTACTCGTATCCATATACTTCACCTCAGACCTCTCCGTGGCAATCCCCGTGTGTCTCTCCGAAGACCACCGACACAGAGGAGGGCTACCAACGCAGCATGGTGGCCTGTACTTTGCTCAGTTCCCCAAGGCACTCTCCATCAACATCTCCTAGAACGAGCATCACAGAGGAGAACTGGCTGGGGGCTCGCAACTCCAGGCCTCCGTCTCCCTGCAACAAGAGGAAGTACAGCCTTAATGGCCGGCAGACCTCCTATTCCCCACACCACTCCCCCACTCCTTCTCCGCAAAACTCACCGCGGGTGAGTGTCACGGATGACACTTGGCTGGGAAACACAAACCAGTACACCAGCTCCGCCATCGTCGCTGCCATCAATGCCCTCACCACTGACAGCACCATCGATATGAATGATGGGATTCCCATCAAGTCGAGGAAGACCGCCATTGATCACACCCCATCCATGACTCTCAAAACTGAACCGGCTGGCGAGGATCATGGGACCATATCGCCAACTGCTGATTTGTCACCAGAAGACTTCTCCAGCTTTCAGCACATCAGGAAGGGAAACTTCTGCGAGCAGTACCTGTCTGTGCCACAGCATCCCTACCAGTGGGCCAAACCAAAGCCTCTGTCTCCAACATCCTACATGAGGTAAGGAACCCCAACTCAGGGCAATCCCAATAGTAATGCTTTTGTTTCCTCCTTCCCTTTTCTGTCTCTGCTTCCTCCCAAATCTGCCCATCCACTCACTCCACTTAACTGTGTCTTGTGACACTGCCTCTGTTGTTGGTGTGGTGTGACCACAAGTAAAGCCTTGAAGGGTAAAAGAGGCTGTTCTAGGAGCTGGCTATGCATAGGTTGTAACCAGTTATCCGCTTCCCAGGGGATGAGCCCCAGACTGGGCAGTCTGGAAATGGGACGTTCAGAAGCTCAGGCAGCGGGCCAATTGGGTGCCATGAAACCTGTGGCTTTACTTAAAGTTTATTAAGTCTCAGTATTTTTATATGGTAGGACAAGGATATGGTCTCATTATGGTGACTGTTGCAGGGCCTTTTACATTTATGCTTTATGCACAGTGAATACAAGTTAAGTAAGAATATGGTTCTTTTGTGAATTATTTCAGCTTGTCTGAAATTATTTCAGCTCATCCGGAGGCTGTCTATCAATCTTTTTCTGTCTCTTCAGGACAGTGGTTTTCTGGTTTTTTCCATCTTTCCCACTACTTCTGTTTAAAGAAGAAAACCTAATTTTTCAGCGGATAGTGGTTCAATCTGTTCATCAAATTTATTTATCACAAAAGGGCTCTGGGTAGGAAGCAGCACAGAATAGCCAAAATCTGAGTTACATTCATTGCATTCTCTTTCTGTCTCAGTATACACTTTATTTTGGAGTCTTCTGGAAGCTGTAATATGTAGAAGCATGTGGTTCAGGAAAATAGTTCCGCTTTCCAAGGGTTAGTAGGCTGTTCCCAGTCCCTGGTTTTGATGGTCTCCCCTTTTTCTCCTCTTCCCCAAGCACGCCTGGCTTCTTGCTCTTGACAGTGAAGCTGCCTTTCTCAAAATGAAAGCAGTGAGAATGTAGCTGAAATGTTTCAATTAGCAATGCATTCCCTGGTTCTCAACCTTGTCAGTCTCACCTTTCTTTAGCCAGCACCTCTCTGCCATGTGCTGTCTCCCGAAACTGTGGTGGAATGGTGCATGGCTCTTTGTGTTACAGCACACTCACCTTCCTCATCGTTCTCCTTCTCCTCTGCATTGCCAAGCTCCTTTCAAGACCCTGGCTCAATTTAGCACTGGGAAACGCAACAACCCCTTTGGGTCTGACCACCCAGAGTTAGGCACTCACTGCCTTTCAGAGCTGGGGTGGAGACTTCTAACACCAGGTAAATCCTTCAGAGCCTTCCCATTTACTTAGAAAAAGCCTTTTATGTTCACCCACTGTACTGCCAAGTAGCCCATGTTCAACAGAGAGGCCAGCCCTTGGCTGTTGTGTCCGGGGCAGCTTTTTGCCGACAACTTCAAGGGCAGGAGTAGGACAGTTTGACCAAACAGGCTTTTATCTTTCCGTTGCAGCAAGCGGCTGTAGGCGCTGTGCCGCGGTCTGTCAGGAGGCACCCGGTGTGCCTGTGCACTAACACAAACAAGAAAGGTGAAGTGCACAGAACGAAGCCCCACTATGTTGTGTATTTAACATTTTTTTCCACTGTTTTGGTCTTGTATAAAATATGTTTCCTGGTTTGCAGTATGTTTCCATGTGATCTCATTAACTCGTGCTCTAGGGCAGTTGGAAGTTACTGTTGAAATGTGATTTTTAAGTTATTTTACCAATCGGATACACTGACAGTGCTTCCTTCCACCAAAAATACCTCTCGTTTTATGTATATGAAAGTGCTGGGCTACTGAACGCAGACGTCAACAGGATCACAGCCTACGCAACAGAAACTGTTATTTTAAATCTTTCCAAAAAAATTGGTTAAGAATTTGTCACAATAGAGCTGGATTTTTTTCCTGTTATGTTGCACATCTGTTCTATTTCAAACGCGAGGGCTGGAGGGGTGGATTCCAACAAACAACTCCGGCTCCAAAATCTACCCAGTCATAATGATTTTGAGATAACCAGATTTGATTACCTCCTCTCTCTCTTCCTGAATATGCGGTACAGTTTTCATCAAAAGCCAGCATGCCTTGGAAAATCACTGATGCTTTTCCCTCCCTCTCTTGCATTCTCATCTCTCTGGGAGCAGAAGGGAGCAGGCTCAGGCAGACCATCAGCTGAGTGCTGTCTCCTTTCCCAAGGTTTTATAGTGGGCATCAGTCTAAAAGGGGAACTGCTTTTTGCTGTTGTTTCTAAAATTGATGATGTTTTTAATTTGTCATAATTAAAGTTCAGTCTGCTTTAGGCTTTTCGAATCCTGGAGCAGGGGAGTAATAAGAGTATGTAATGAGAGTCTAATAATGCCTGCCTTAACAGAAATAGAGTGTTTATGTGTTCGTGAGCTCGGATGCTCAGCCCGGTCCCCAGGCTGTGGGCTCTTTGCTGCAGATCTGGGCTCACACTTCTCCCTCCAGACTACGAACATGTGACTGTTCTTGCATGGGACTCGGCACGCGGGTGCAGGGGATCACAGGACAGGGTGGGAGGGTAGAGCCTGACCTCGCAGCTGAGGCTTGAGCTGCACAGGTTAACCCAGGACTGGTGGGGATTTGTCTGCAGTCCTTTGGTTGTAGCCCAGGGCCTTGCACCAAATCTTTGGATATAGAAAATACTTAGAGACCAAGCACAGGTTTCAGGAGAAGCATTGGAACAAACCCTGAGGTAACAAGGGGAATCATACCTTTTCTAGATCGAAATGAGTTAAAAGATACCTTCCACATTATCTAAATAACCAGTCTGCCTCAAAAAGTCCTGGAGGTAAATCATGATGCAGAGAGTCAAGAGATGGTCTTTATGAAGCTCTCTTTCAGCTTTTATCTCAAAGATTATTTTTTATTTTGGTATTTATGCATTGTGCTGTCTCACTCAAATGCAACAAGTTTCTGTCTGGAGTCTCTCTCTTAGAGTTAACACAGCAAATAATTTTAAGAGAACCACTCCACTGGGCAGTTACTGTACAAGCAGGTGATGGTCTGTGTTTCTCAAGCCCTTGCTGTGTCAGTGGTGTTCCTTCTGTGCCGTTTCTCCATCGCTCCTAAGTGCTGTGTAATGCAGAATGTATTGTGGACAAAAATGTCAAAATGGAAGTACAGGACTGGACTTCTGCCCTTGGCTATGGGGGCACTGTTAGGGACTATTTCCAAACTAAAATCCCATTTTTTGTATTCTGTACCTGCTCATAAGCACGTCCTAAATCACCCTGTATCACAGCAAAAAGTATAGGCACTCACCAAAGTGCCATGCTGCTGAGTATCTTGCACATTTTATATGACTTCCTCTTCACCTGCTGTATTTGAGTAAACACAACCTGAAATTTCCTGGAGGCAGTTTCTTACTCTTTGAAAAGTAATGCATTGTAGTTATATCAAGTGTTATCGATTTAATCCAAGGAGTGTGTTGGCCTTTAACACTTGAGTTTGCACTAAAAGCAGTGTTTTTCAGGAGGAAGAGAAATGGTTGGGTTTGTTGGTTGGGCATATGGCATATATGAGGTCTACCACACCAAAAGGAGTTTCCAGGAGTAGACAGGTAAATTTTAAAAGCTCCCTGTGGTGTTTTCTTCCACAGTTTATTTTTTTAACCGTCAAAAGCCACATTTTCTTTAGCTGCAGTCTCTTTTTCAACCTCAACAATATGCATGTATGTTTTTGACCTCAGAGACACATGGTCATGTAGTTTTACATATGGAGACTGAAGTTTTTACCTAGGGAATGTATGGTTGGATACCTGTCTGCAAGTTGCAAAAGCACATTTGACTTTTGTTTGCATCAATGAGCTTTTTTGGGAGTTTTTTGTGGATTTTTGGATTCTACTTTTGGGACTCTGACAGTATTAAACTCAAGCATGCAAAAATTGAGGCCCCAAACCATATGATTTCCGTACAAGCTATGATTTTAAAATGTTGCAGACATTTTTCTTCTTTCTTTTGATTTGTGGACTTTTCAGATGCCTTTGATTTTGCCTTTTTTTTTTTTTAAGAGGTGTTTTGTTCCAGATCATGAGATAGAGGGCAACCCTACTAGGGAAAAGTTGAGTTTCTCAAGAAATTGGGGTTTTCTGAAGGAGGAAAAAGGCACCAGCAATCTTAAGATGAGAAGAGATAGTCAGCAGTGCAGTAGAACCGGATTTGCTGACCTGTGCATCCATGGCAAGCTTGCATGTTTATGGCAGGCGAGAGGAAGTTCCTCAGACAAAGCAAAGGCAGGGCTGTCTGGGCAAGACTCAGTGGAGTGGGGACTTGTGGTTGTGTGGCAGTGACCATCTCCTGGGACTCGTTAGTGTTAATTGAGGGGCCAGTGCTGGGACGTGGATGGGGAAGAGCCCGAAATGCTGCTAACCTTTTTCTCTTTTCTGCTATATTCCTGCTGGATAGGGATATTTGGATGCTTTCAATATGTTTCATTTGCCATCATGTAGCAGGGACTTTTGATTACATTCAGTTGCTGTACCATAAGGCTGAAGACTACTTGGAAGGCTGTCTCAGTAAACTGATACATTTTTGTTTGTTTGTTTGATTTAATCTTCCCCAAGCTATCTCCCGACTGTTTTTCAGTTCATTCAAACAACCCTGTGAGCATCTTATTAATGGCCTTCCTCCACCAGCTCATTTTAACACCCCAGGATTCTAAATTCAGAACAAGCAGAAATGCAATGCCAGCCGCTTATCTCCATTCCTGCAGCAATAGTTTCTTGTCCTTTCTCTAAGCCATCAAATGTGAAACTTCCCATGCAAACCAATCTCTGAGTGTGAATTTTTAGGACAGTAGTGTGAAAGTATTATGTGGGAGAATGACAACGACTCATGTTTTCAGACTTCAGCATGAGCAATTCCAGTGCGCCTCGTGCACTTCACGGAGGAGCTACTTGCTCCACATGCCAGCAAAATACAGCCAAGTCTGAGGTGGGACACAGCATCTATTTTAACAGCTCGCAGCCAGATTGCTCAATTGTCAGACAGGAAATTGAAAAAAAGAGAGAGTAAAATCTGCCCACGTTAAGTCATAGGTGAAATATAAAGCAGGTGTATTTTTCAGACCACAGTCAAGCCTGGTGGACACGTAGCCATCACCGTTGTTTTCTTACTCTTTCAAAATCACACACAGGGATCTTTCACAGGCATCCACTTCAATGTGAGACAAGTAATAAATAATAAATTGTAACCATATTTGCATTTGGTGCAGAGTTGGAGCAGGTTCAAGCTAGCAGCCTGGTAGAAGTTTCAGCAGCCCTGTGGTTTTTCTAGTTTGTGATTTTGTTTCTATAGGAAAACTCCTTGTCATAAAAACATAAGTTTAGCACAGGGCACCCAGTCTCAGCTGTCCTCCTTCTAGGTCACTCACTTTACTTCAGATGCTGAAAGACACTGAGCATCTTCTCCTAGGCAGCTGTCTGGGGTAGATGACTGTGCTGTGGTACTTGGCCAAGAGCAGGGTTAGTCCCAGGGTGAGACTGGCAGTTGTTCTTATACCTTCTTCAGTTTGGGACAAAAAGTGTTTGTGAATCTCTTTTTCAAGTGGCCGTGGGCATCTAATAGCTTAGAAAGCTAATGGTAATTTAATTCCCAAATGGATAGCAGTCATGTGAAAATGGAGTTTAAAGACCTTTACAAAGTTTAGCAGAAGTTTTTGGCTTTGTTTCCTCCCTGTCTATATTCCAGTGGGCTGCTTAGTATCTTTCTTTTTTTTTTTTTTTTCTGTTTTTTTGTAACTTGATAAATCTTTCTGCTAAAGACAGAAGTCAGCCAGACTGGATAATCTGTTTTTGATTTAATCATATTGTGTATCTGGTGTATGCAAAATAAATCACTATTCATCTGGTTTTTAATCTGATTTATGTAGGATGGAGTTATATTGAGTCAGTTTTCTACAGCCTAGCACCAGGTTTTGTGAACCTGCCTTGAAGCAACCATACCTCATTACAGCATTTAGGAGGACTGCAGTGAGATTTATTATGGTGCGGAAAGGAACGGGACAGGTTTTCAGCTGGTGGAAAATGTGATCTGAGGGCAAAACACTGATGTGTATTTGATAGGAAGACTTCATGAAGACATTTTATTCCTCTTCTTGACTGCTGTGGTGGGGCTCTTCTCCCCTCCACGTGACACTGGCTTGATGAGGTAGTTTGGGCCTTTTCAAATTGATATTTGCAGCAACCAGATTTGATTTTACCACTACACCATTTGCTCAGTGGCTTTTTCCTTTAACCACGTTTAGCCACAGGAAATTAAGTGCATGATGAAGATAACCTAACATAGGAAATAGCTCTGACAGCCCCAGTCCATGACACTGCTAAATGCATCACTTTGCTTCCTTTATCAGGAAAACTCCCATTAATTGTCAATTTATAATTGGACAGGTGGTGCTTTGGAATTTTGATTATAGATTTCAGGCTAACAGCACACTGTATTTATATTTGCAGGCTTTACTTGAGAACATGAATTTTACAACTTAATTATATTAACATTTTCAGGTGCTGATTTGAAAGGAGTTTGTGTGTTTTTTCTTTGGTTCTATTTTTTTTAAGAGATATCATTAATTACAAAGCTATCACTTCAATGTATCTTAAAAAAAACCCAACCCTCTTCACTTGAGGGCTTCATGCTGTCAGTCAGAGTTGTCCTTTTTAATTAAGTGTTAAAAATTTCTAACCTGATGGATGTTGTGTCCTCAGAAAAAAAAAAAAATCCATCAAGTGAGAATTTACTTAAAACCAGAAACATCTGTTTAAAAATGTGTGCTGATCATCACCAGGAGAGGCACAGCTGTTTTGCTCTGCTCTTTGTCATTTATCATTAGTCAAATATGCTTCATCCAGAATTTTTTTTTCAGACTAAAATATGTGTATCTAAAGTGCTAGGCAAAGAGCAGTGGCTACATACAATGGCCATTTGTCTGTAATTTTCTGCTGTCTCTTCATTCCTTGTATGAGTGTGTAGTAGTAGAAGAGCTTCCCCTCACCTCCAGGCTGGGCCCTGGGCATTTTGGGGAAGAGGCTTGCACAGGAGCTCAGAAGGTGCAACATCCTGCCTATAGCCGAGGCAGGGGCTTCCATGTGTGGAGTGGCAGAAGGCAAATTCAGGGTTTGTCCCTGGCAGTGGAGAGAGAGTGCCCCCCTGGCTTCTTCTGACTCCAGTTGTTCATGGAAGCTCGGAACTTGCACAGAGACAACGAGTTTCTTTTAGATGAGCTCCCACTTAGAGTGAGCTGGGATGGATACTTCCTCTCTGTTACGGGTCTCCATGTCTTGAGGGCTGGAGAACAGAATAGCTGGAAGTTTGGCAACCTGCCAGTGAGCCGTCCTGGGGTAACAGGAGGTGCCCAGGAAGCAAAAGTGATCCTGGTCCTCACCCAGGATGGGACTTAGTGGCTCCAGCTGACCCCTGTAATGTGTATGGTGTGTGTCCATAGACATGCAAATACATGGCTCAGACTTGTAAACAATGAAGATAATGTAGGAAAACTCAGCACCACCTGAAGTCTCAGCAGTGCATATGCACACAGCCAGTAGCAGATATGAGTTCAATATGCTCATGATACAGGGCTGGGTAAGCACTCACAAAAACCCAAAAGGCAAAGCAAAAAACCTGCCTGTGCTAGTGGTAGAAACCCCGTTCTGCAGTGGAGCCAGCAAGGCTGCCTTGGGGAATGTGAGAGCTGTAATGCCTGAGAAGCGACAAGTGCAGCGAGTGTGGATCACTGGGGTGGTAAGATGGAATATCCAGCCTCCAGCTGAATATTTGCAGTATATGCATCCGTTGCGGAAGCTCTTGCACATCCTTTCCTTCTCGGGCAGCTCATTTCAGCCGTGATCCCTGCTGCTCAGACTGTCCTTGCTCCCGGGCTGTAGCAGTGAGGCAAGGATCCAGTAAACCCTCAGTGCTCAGACTCCTTGCAGGCTGGGGAGAGCTGTTGAGCCCTCAGCGTCCTCACCTGCAGGTGGTGGTGGCCCAAGTCCTCTCACAGCACCAGGGAGCCCTGGCCCATGGCAGCTACAAAGGTTTGAGGGACACGATTTTCTGCTTGCTGGTCATCTTCTCCAGGCTGATGGGAGAAGTAACAAAGTTTTACATAAAAGGGCAGGGGAGTGTGTTGCAGTTGTGCTGTTTGACTACTTGTAAAGACTTATGAACGACACTCAGTGAAGACAATTCACCAAAGAAAAGAATATAGAGTGGACATGAAATTAGTGTTTTAATTGTGAAGCTTATTGCTTCAATTTTAAGATTAGTAAGTCTGTCTCAGGGCTGCTGTTTCTACAGTCCTTGTTTCTTTTCTTTCAAAGCATCAAGTTGGCATTTCTTAGAGGTCTCCCAGCTATTTTCAAGTGTGCTTTTGTACTGGAAGAGGGTTTCTAAGAATGCCTCTTCCCCACCACTGCATGCTGTCGGGCTGCATGATGGTAATGAGTCCTTAGTATTTTAGTTAATTGCAGGGTCAGTACTGAGCCAGAAGAGTGAGCTGCGTTTTCTGCAGTCTTGCTCATCACCATCAATAGGATTCATAAGCAAGTTCTGACTTCAGAGCTTGCTCCTTTGCAGTGCGTTAACCCAAAAGAGATCGGCTTTGCTTCACAAGACTCTCAGACATGCTTTGTGTTGGGAGTGAAGCAGGGAAATGGCTTTTTTTCTTCTTTCTACCCCCTGTAAACAGAACAGATTTGTTGAAACCCATTAGATTCATTAAATGCTAAACTAGTTTGGCATTCACTTTAACTGCAGAAATCTTCTTCCTGAAACTCCCCGTGTCTTTCTGCCTACCTTTTTTCTTTTGCTTCAAGAGTTAATATATTAAGATATTTGTAATCTGTGTCTTAAAAATTATCGATTTTGGATACAAATCAGATAGCATCTGGTCCAACAGATATGCTCGACCCATAAATCTTCCTAAAATAGCCATTAGCTCCTAAATTACTTATGGCATTATCCTTATTGGTGAAATTTTAACTGTAAGATGGTGAAGGATGAACTCTGAGAAACGGTGTCTAAAGTAATAGTGACGGCCACTTGTGGTTTATGATCACATACTTGATGTTAATTTTTAATCCATTTTCCTTTCCATTGCAGCCCATCCCTGCCTGCTCTTGATTGGCAGCTGCCATCTCACTCAGGACCTTATGAACTACGTATCGAAGTGCAGCCGAAATCCCACCACCGAGCTCATTATGAGACAGAAGGCAGTCGAGGGGCTGTGAAGGCATCTGCGGGGGGCCACCCCATTGTGCAGGTACAAAACCATGTAATGAGCAGCACAGGTTGTTTATCTCAGTGCTCTGTGGCAAGCACTGTTTCTTCTCTAAAACCAAAAAGTAATGGGAGATTTTTCCTGTCCTCAGAGATTCCTGCATGTGAGCACACCTTAGAGCATATTTTAAACTGGGTGGACCAAGCCTTTGGTGAAAACAATGCAAGAGCAATACAGGGCGAGTGGATTAGTGCTCTGCCCATGCAGGACTCAGCGAGTGTTCAGCTAGCAAGTGGTGACCATGGACCTATTTGTGCAATCAGACTCCAGACATGTGGTTTATACTTAAATCAGCTGGGGACATGCCTCAGTACATTTAGTCCTTAACTTGCAGTTGGATCTAATCAGAACTGTGAGTGCGTGTTGGAGTGCAGAGCTGTAGCAGTGATGTAGAAGTATGTCACTGGTTTGGATGTTGCAGTGAGTTCTGAGCTTTTAGAGTTTCTTCTGTTAAGTTCCTAAAACCCTTCCAGCTACTCTGGAAAGCATCTGAGGTCTGAATCTAGTTTCATGAATTCTACCAAGCTCTTTAGTTGCTCTGTATAAAGCTTTTAATTTAACGACACTCTAAACTGACCCTTAATTCGTTTATATGAGTAGTCTCATTCATTTTTAAAGGACTTCGCTCAGGAGTAGGAAGAACAAGATTTGGTTGTTTAAAACAAAAAAAGAAAAAGTAGTGGGAGAGAGTGGGAGACAGTGCCTGTCCCTCCTCAGCTGCTGCTTTCTCACCCAGCAGTTAAACTCCCAGTGCCACCCGTCAAGGTTGTGACCCTCTGTGCATCAGAGCCCAGGTTTTATTGCTGCCCAGATGCCACAGGACCCGTGGATGCCACGGCACTGCTGCCATGCTTGCACTGCTTGGGCTCATGCCACAAGCCATGCTGCAGGAGCAGTAGCTTGTTGAAAGCCCAGATGGCTCAAGATGATGTACGGACCACACATGCAGGGCTGTGCATGTTTGTTTATTTGCTGTAAACCCCTGTTAGCAAACACATCGTTGGAAGGAATGGTGGGAGGTTGGGATGACACCAGGCAGAGAATGCTGCTGTGTAAATGTGTGCTGCTGCCGCAGCTGGAAAAGGAAAGTGAGAGGAGTTGTCTGCAGCAAACACACTTTAGCTCTGCCAGAACTCATCAGTGACATGGGATTATGAAAGTTGTCTGCTGCAAGTTGAAAGGTTTTAGCAGAACATTTGTGAGTGATATTAAAGAGGGGCTTGTGGCAGACATGCTTGCTGACAATTAAAGCTGCTCTGTTTGTGGCTTGATGCAAGAAAATGCAAATGGGGAGGCATCAATTTGCAATGGCCAGCTTGGCACTTAAAGTTTCTTACGTGCTTTTTGGAAAGACTGAATGTGATGCCAACATTTAATTGGACTAAATGTGTCCAGACATTTCCCCTCTCATTCCCTGTCCCAGTCTGTCAGGAGTGAGCATGCTGCTTCCAAACACAAACAAGTGTCAGAAGAGTGGAGAGGAAATTACAGAAGGGCATGAAGGGAGAGGGGAGGAAGCAGACAGTCCCAGCCCTGTCAATTGGCTTTACCGGCTTAATAAGGATTAATGTATTTTTCAGTCCTTTTATTACAACCCAAACATCCTTTTCTCCAAAAAGAACAGAAACATAAAGAGGTGCAGAAAAGTGTCTCTGTGCTGACATTGCCATCATGGCCAGTTATGTGTTTGAAGAAATGCATAAAAGTTCTGACTTAGACCAGAGGTGAATAGATGGATGGATTAAAAGTACTTCCAAAAAGAAAGAAAGTATTTATAAATAATTTTTGTAACAGAAATAGTAAGTATCTACAAATAAAGAAGTACCTGAAAAACAAAAGTATGTATAAATAAACAGAGGAGGAGGAAATCTAGGGAGTAATTTCTGATAAATTGGTGACAGACAAAACCTGAAAAATGCGTCTCTGAATCAACGTATTTCCAGATGTTGCAGCTGTTTGGGTCAGGTTTGATTCATCCCACTGGGTTATACAGAAAGGAGCCCAAGTTTTGAAGTTCAAACTCAGATGTGAACTCAAACAGAATCTTAGTGTCTTCAGGTCAGAGATTTTGTATCAAGCTTTTAGCTCTTCAACATTTCTAATATTTTCTATTCTGTTGACTCAGGGAAAACTCTCATAAAATTGCTTTGACCTCTTGTACTACCTTTTTGTGTTACATTTTTTCCCATGTTGATAGTCAGGTCTTTCTTATGTCAGTACTTTAGGGAAACTTGCTTTAACTCTGCTGTTGTTAAAGCTCTTCCCCTTTATCTTCAATGAGAAGAGAATATGGATGAGGTCTCTCTTGTCTCTCTGTTTTTCTGTTTCGCTCTCTTTGTTTCAAACCCCCTCTCGTTTGCATCTTGCTTCCGAAGCTAGGAGATGTTCTCACATTAATACCTCCACAAATCTGTTGGGCATGCTAAGGCAGAGGAGAAGTAAATCCAAAAAGCATCTGCTGTTCATGGCATGGTTCCCAAGTAAAATTGCCAGGAGGTTGCTTTCTCTGCAGCCAGAGCAGGTTTATCTATTTTTTCCAGGCAACATTAGCTTCCTTGCTGCTGATCCATCTCTTCTTTTAGGAGGTGGAATGTCTGAGGATCAAAGGTTTCTGAGGCAAGCATGCTGAATGAGGAGAGCGGTGGCATAGGAGGCCTGGAGTCTCTCTTGGGTATGACATGAAGCTCAAGGTTGGAGACCAATTTTTTCCTTGGCTCCTCCAGGCTGGTGACTTTACTGTGCAGCTGGAGAGGGCCACATGTAAAGCTGAGGACCTGGCACTGTGCGCAATGCCGGCACTGTATGAGATTGCTTTTCTCTCCCAAACCTGAGCATGGCAGGCTGCCTGAGGAGTTCATACTGACCCATGGAAAGGGCAAACCTGGTGGGTGCTGGAGGCTGCCTGTGGCAGCAGTCGTGTCCACCACTTGCTCCTTATCATCTCTGCATCATGTATGGGACTTGCTCACTGGAAGCTCCTGTGGGCCATCTCCCAGGCCTATTTCATGCCAGTAGGATTTCCTGTGGATTTCCTTCTGTGGAATGGCAGCACCTTCCTCACTGCACTTAGGAACGATACGGTTTGGAGCACTTCAAGTTGCCTGTGAAGGCTCATGAGCCTAGTAACACAATAATTCTCTCACATTTCGCTTTTGCCTGTTTGGGTGTTTGGCTGCCATGGCAGCTCCAAGCTATCGCTGTTCCCGATTGCTAAACGTTTGGAGAGTGGGATGAGCCGGCGCGCCTAGCGAGCTAAAAATGCCGCAGAGGATTGGCAAGCGAGTGGTGCTGGGGAGCGGTGCTGGTGAGCTCACAGCTGGCGCTGGCTTTCACCCCTTGGCTTGGGGAAGTATTTTGCGAGTTGCTGTTGCCTTTGGTGATTTCAGACTGGAGTACTCCCACCTCTGAGTCAGAACAGGGATGGTGCCCTGGCTGGCATCAGGCATTGTGAAGCTTCATGTTGCGTCAGGTGAGGGTTAAACCTGGGACCACTCTGAGAAGCAAAACCCTGTCTGCTAGCATCCTGCTGCCACCTGTTCCTTCTCAAGAGTTCATGGCTGGGGTGAGGATTTTTCGAACAAAGCAAGATGAGGTGAATGGGGTATTTAGGAAACCCACAGCATTACATAGCTACAGACACATTTTAAATGAGGTGAATTTAATTCAAGGGGTTTACACCCAGAACATCTTAAAAATGTCCTCCGTTTGGACCTATCTCCCATTCTTCATTTTGAGAGTAATGGTGAGGAGTTGCCCAAGATGAGGTTTGCATTTCAGCCAGCAGTGGCCCTGTTTCAGCTGCAGGTAAGTAATCCAGCAGATAAAAGTTTGGGCTCCCCAGGGAGGGATGGCACCAGATTATAAATATATGGTCTGTAGACATTCCAATTAATAACTCATCTTTGAAATAAGTCAAGCACTTTGACTGCCTGAGATGGAATTTTTACAAGCAGGGTGTGGTGTATCTGTGAGATAAAATCCAAATACTCAAGAATGTTTAATTAAAGGGCATGATGTACTCCCATAGAAGATTGTATTCAATGGTGAAAGAAAATATTCAAATGCACGGAGTAGCACTAGTAAGCACTTTCAAAAGCCATGATTATATTTAAGTTTTCTGACACAAAATATGCCAGGAATTCTCTTCAAGATCTCTCCTAACATGAAGTAGATAAATTGGTTAGAAAAAGGAAAGAAAAGAAGTTGTAAGGGTTTTCCATTTTTATCTAAGTAAACAGTACTATCCAGTATTTGTTTTCCTCTTGAAAAATTAAGTTAATATGGAATACACAGTGAACGCTGCCTTGCCTTTCACTGTACCTCTTTGCAGTGAGGTGGTAGAGGTTGTGTATGGCTCCTGTGCTCCCTTATGAAATTTGATCTGAGCCTGTGAACAGCTAAATAGTCTGAACTCCCTCATTTTACAGGCAAAACACAATGATTTGTCTGCTGATTTACATAGGCAAAATGTTGTCTGTGCCAGGAGATTTGCTCACAAGAGTCGTCTGTGTCCTTTCTTGACGAGATCCCAAGTAGACATTTCGGGTCTGATTTTCAAAGGCCTTGAGGCATTTGTTGGGATTTTTAAATCCCCTTATGACTAACAAGTGTCAGACTCTCCTCTATGGCAATTACTGCCTCGGTATTTTTTGCACATCTCCACATCACCATAATTAGGCACCAACATGCCCCTGAGTTATTTGTGCGCCTTGGTAACACATGGAGTGTGTTATTGTTTGCTTCCCATGGATCAGTTGGTTTTGTTGCTTTCAGATAACAAGCACAAAGTCCCAGTGAAGGTACTGGCCGCCACAGGTACCTGCCAGAGCCCTTTCATCTTCAGACCCATAAGCAAAGAATACCTTTTGCAAACCCCTTGGGGAATAGAAAGCCTCACTGACAAAGCACTGTAACTTCAGGGGGCATCACACTCTGATCAGCACCTCTCTTCACACACAGCCGACAGCACGAGGTCAGACAGTCCTGTGATAACCAGAAGACTAGATGGGAAGGAGAGAGAGCTGAAGTGTGAAAGGAAAAGACTGAAAAGAGGTTTCATTCACCATTGATGACAGGAAGAAGATGAAGGTACAAGGAAGCCAAGAGGAAGGCTCTTCCAGACAGAGCAGGCCAAGTCCTTTGCAGCAATGTTCTGGTGCTGCACAGCAAAAGTGAACTCATGGCAAGTCCCATTGTATGGGACCTGCAGTGTGTTCATAAGTGCTTTTCTTGGTAGGGGTCCCCCACTGCTGCAAGTTTGTTTTAAACAACAGAGCTGCCACCATTGCTGAGTGAGTCAAGGGGATTAGAGAGAAAAAACAGTCCCTGGTGGGTCCAGCTCATGGCCATCTGACACCTGACCAAGAGGAGAGGATGTGGGAAAAACAGTGTTAGCTGCTTTCCCCTTCCCTCTCTGGGTCAAGCAGAGCAGAGCAGAGGGCATATTCTTGTTAGTAAGCAGTGATTCAACTCATCATGCCACAGTGGACTTCCTCTCTGTGCTGCTCTTAGCTTCTTTTTAGAAGGCAGCATCACCGTTTTGTTCAGATGGAAATATAATCCTTCCTTATGGCAGGCATATAAAGACATTGGCAAGCACCTGTTAGCCAGGTTGCAATTAATAGCACAAAGCAATGCAATCACACAACTAACCAGACAGGGAGCCTACACTTTATAGCCTTGTTTTAGACAGCCGGTACTTCTTAAGGATAAATCTGAGCTGAATGGCCTTCTCACTTCTTGCATCTGTATAGTTAAAGCTAAACCTCGTACTAGCAGACAGATAATCAAAACTGAAATGTAGAATGATTTGGCAGATGTTTTAAAGCTGCTATTGCTTCTATAAATCCAGCAAATGGAAGAACGCCCATTGAAAGCTTTTCATCACATTTTTTGTTTTTGGTTAGGAAAGTGTATTTTGGAAAGGAGGGAGTTTCTCATTTTTGTGTTTTGCATGAAGCTGGTCCCACAGAGTAGCTCCACAAGCACAGCTGTATCATTAGCTTGTGGCCTCCCTGAGGAGGGGTAAGTCCAGAAGGGAGCCATCCTGGAAAGTGTGCTGCTGTCAGCCAGAGAAGATTTCATGACCCTGAAAATGCAACTTCAGCTCTGATTTATGAGCCATCCTGGGGACAGGCCTCTGCTGTTTGGTGCAACGGCCCTTTCCAAATGAAAAACAAGGTTTCCATCAGCCAGTGCTTGGGGGGTGTACTCTACTCTCTGTTAAAAATGATACCTCGCCCACACTCAGCATGATGGACGCCGCAGTACATATTCCAGCTGTTAGGATGCTGAGATATTCAATCTGGCTTTCCAGCCCGAAGGCTTTAGCCCTAGGTTTGCCTTCAGTTTGGACTCAGTGGCTGCAGGCAAAGCAGAAGTTGGTTGTGGCCTTCAGGGAGGAGAGGATGGAAAGCATTCCCCCTCCTCTGCTGGTGCTGTCTCCATTCCCTTGGGAAAGGGGATGATGATCTCAGCTCCTGATTTGCCTTTTCATTGGCCTCTTCTGGTTTCCTTTCTGCCTCCTTCTTTGCAACAAGGGAGTCAGTGGCATTGCTGTCACTGTGTGGGGTATCCTCTAGCTGTCCTCTGGTGGCAGTTGATAAGGCAAAGTCCTTCTAGATTACGGGGGAAGCAGGGCAGTCATCTCTATCTCCAGCACTGCTCACTTCCTGCTTCCCTTCTCAGGCTGGTGGTCTTGGTGACAAGCAGCACATGCACCCTGAGTGTCTACAACCAGTGTGATAGAAGTCTCAGCAAGGCCAAGAAAGGCAGAACGTAAATGTAGTAGTCCTCTCTGATTCTTCATTTACTTTTCCTCAGGCCTTGTGCTGTATCTTTTTAACTTGGTGAACTGCTTTCATTGTGGCCAGAGGTTTTTTTCTGCATGTTTTCTAAAAGGGTGGTTCATCATAATTTTAGAAGTATACCTCTAAAATGTGTACTACTACTTTTCAGGGAGGAATCAGGACTCATCCTTGATTGTTAGTGTGATAGGTTTTTTTGCCCTTTCTATCCTTTTGTCCTGTGCTTAATACTGCATCTGCTAAAAGATGCAGATGCTTTCTCTGTCACAGAATCAGAAGGCAGAGACAAAGTTGCAGATGCTTCTGGTTAACCAGAAGAGGCTACCAGTAGTGGTAGAAATGGCTACCCACTTTTCTAAGGAAAAATACTACATGGGTAGATCTTTTGCTTGTCTGAAATTACCAGACCTCAATTAAAAAAAACAACAAAACCCCAGACTCTAACCAAATTACATTCAAAGCACTGTTGGAGCACTCCTGAATTTAGACAGCTTAGCCTGCTTAATTCAAGCACATGCTTTGGGGTTTGCTGACTCTTAGTTAGTTAAGCCATTTTTGAGAAAATAAGACTGGATGGGTGAGGTGTTGACAACTGGATTTAAAATAGCTTTTCAGGGAGATTCAGGTGGTATGTGAGGCTGTGGTCTGAGCATGAACCACAGTTGTCACTTGACTTAGTTTTGGTTGCAGTTGAGAAGACCTATGCCAAAGTTACCAATCAGCAAATCTGCTCCAGACTTGCCAGATTATTGCACGTTAACATGCACCCGAAATCTGAAATGAAACACAGTTAAAATTAAAGTGCAGGTTTACCAGAAGCCAGATGCTTCATTATGAGCTGAGCTAACCTACCTGCCAAATACTGCTAACCTCCATGAGGCGGGCGATTAATTTTTTATAAGTCTGCTTTGGGAACTAGACATCTGTCCTCTATTCCTAAAAGTAATATCTCAGGGCAAATGATATTTTTTTTCTTGGTACTCCAAATTACATAAAACATGTATCATGAAAATCATATTGTCTGCCTTCTGCATGAAGATATACTGGGGGCTAGTTCATATTTCAGGTCCCTTTCACACCAGCATAGCTCCATTGGAATTTCTTATTTTATACTTTATAATTTTTATATGTAAGAAGAGTTACATCTGTAACACACCTTGTGATATGGAATATCAGTATATATGGTTATAGTATAGATTTTCCATTTTAATTAGTCATTATTTCAACTAACAGGCTGAATCAGTGGAAAATATGGTGTCAAATTACTCAGTTGCTCTCTCAAAGTACATTTCATCTTCCATTATGAGCAGGGGTTTATAATTTCTTTCCTTGTGAAGAATAGCTCAACATCTTCTTTGATACCTGCCATGAAAGGGAGATCATCTGCTGTACACATACACAAAAGTAAAATTTGTTGCATGCTGTCAGTGCAGTGAAATCAAATAAACTTTTTCTTCCCTCCACATGTTTAAGAAATAATTTAACAGGAGTTGCATATTTTCACTGAAACAGTTGAAACATGCTAATGATCAATTTACTTACACATGGTAAAAATAATATAGGTTGCAGACAGATTTGTAATGCAGTTTTTAAACACCTGTTTTTAATGTTTAAATACCCAATAAAGCAGAGGAACTCCTGCTTTTGGTTTGCATGCAGACATTATGCACACTGGGATTTAAAAGTCTGCTGCCTAGGTTTCAAGTGCAGTAAACAGCACTTGCAGGCACAGCGTGGGTACATTTTGGGGAGTTACAGACGCTGGAGTGTCCCTCAATGGGTTTTGCTCTTTGGGACACTGATAACATGGTGTTACATGTGAATCCTGGCAAAAACCCATAGTCCTCATGAGAAAGAGAACTGATCTCTTGCCACTTGCAGTCCTACTCATGTAGAAATACTGCTGGTCCAGTTCTGTGTAATGAGAGGGGGAAGAAATGTAGAAGAGATGGAGCAAAGTGATCTGTTACAGTGAAACTGAGCACTTAAATACATCCTTAAACTTTCATAAAGTGGGATTAAATGTTGAATATGTGCTTAAGTTTTCTACCAAGCAAGTATACACTGACAACTGGCAATTAATTGTGCAATGTATTGTCACTCAGGTTACTTGGCTGCAAAATCTGGTGTAAGACAATTTTGCTGCCTTGCCACGGGTGTTAAAAGAGATTGGGTGTCAGGCGTGAGTGTGTGGGGCTACCAGCTGCCCAAAAATAGCATGATAAAGGGGAGCAAGTTTCATTCTGTTCTTGCAGGCCTCTGCTGCTTTTCAGGAGACCTACTAGGTTTTCTCTCTTAAAAATCTGATGCTTTTTGGGCATCAGTTGCAGGTTCGCTGTATGTTGCTACTTCCTTCTGATGGCTTTCAGGTGAATGCTACTAACTGGATCCTCATTTTCATCTGTCTTCAGTCCCTTTGATTTTGTGATCCCTTAGGATGACTGCATCTTGTATTTGTTCTGCCACCATTGTAGCAGTCCACATCTAAAGGTCACGAAGTCTCTGAAGCTTTTACTGAATGTCTTGATAGCAAGTCAGGCATCATGATACTGGATCCAAGCTTTCCATCACTGTCCAAAATCTTCCCATTACTTTTCTCTGTCTTTGGGCAAACTGTTCCTTTCTTCATGTCATCCAAATCTATAATTTAGACTGTTCAGTGAAGTCTATTACATTTAGCTGCTTGCTGTCACTGTGCTGGCATGAAAACAGCAGTATCAGCATGTCATGCATGTTCCATGCAGGACAGGGATGCCCATGCTTGCTGTGCTTAATAAGCCACACGTTCCTGTCCCCTCGGCTCTCTGCCTGTGAAAGGACAGTGGGTTGCCTTCGGGAAGCCCACAGTACATCGTGACTGCACAAACAGATAAAAATCTAGAAGGGAGCGGGGTGGGAGAGAGATCATGTTTCGTTTCTGGAGAGCTGTTCAGAGATGCGCTGTGCATGAAGCCCAGGTGCAGCTCACGCATAGAGGGTTAGTCTCGAGCTTTCATCCCCCTCTTAGTGTTTTCACTTGAGGCAGCTGCTTGGTTTAGCACTGCAAGCAGAGACACCTGAGCCTGAGATGGTTGCAACATGTCAGGATTAAGAAGCTTGAGCAGGGCTTGCACGAGGCTGCTTGTGCTCACCAGCGGCCAGGACTAGCAGCGCCTTGGCTCTCCTGCATGTGCACACTGGCATGTAATGCTTTGCTCCTGAGCATGGGCAGAGAAGGGATGCGAGTGCCTGTTTTGGATGAAACTGATCATTGCCAAGACGAGCACCAACACACAGGGCACTGGATGGAGCCATGGGGCAAGGGGATGGATGTGGGGCAAGGGGTGGATACTGTGTGGGTGCTTCCAGCACTGTGCTGGGGACAGCAGGCAGCACTGGGGCTGGTGAGGGGCTGAGCTCCTGCTGCCACCCCATTCCCTGCATATCCTGGCCTGACATATTGTTATTATGATTGCTATGGAAATAATTTCAATATGTTTCGCAGCTCTGAGATTCTGTGTCTTGCATTGTTTGGCTGGAAAGCTGCTTGACTGGTTTTGGAGGGTGGCTGTACATGCACAAATACTAGCTGATTTTTTTTTTTGTGGTGGAAAGTAGGAGATTCACAGCATGGTTTTAATTAGAACTGCTCATTTAGTCTTTCATTGCAGTGTGTTCTTTAGTTGAAAGATAATTTAATTTTCTTTGTTTTGGAAGATTTTCGTGCTTGTCTGTGTGAAATGTCTTTATTTACTGTGCCTCATTGTGCTTTGTGCATAGCTTTGATTAAGGAGAGTCAAAAACAAAACTTCCCTAGGCTGTATTATTTTCTACCTGCTGTGGCTTTTAATACAGTCTCACTGGTATATATGTACCAAGTGTCTGCATTTCTAGGACAAAATCACCAGAGAAAATTGGCAAAGCATGCAGGGTTAGATTTAGCTTTAAAACTCTTACTGACTTGAACAGGAATAGCATGTCTGAAAGTTGTGATGTGCTGAAGAAGTGTAACTGGTATGGGTCAGTTTGGTTTTTCATCTTGGAGAAGTCCACAGAAGATACCACTTTTTGATAAAAAGGCAAAACCCCCAAAAAATCTTCCCTCCTCTTGCAGAACTCTGTATTAAGATCTTGTAACACCTCCTCTTCAGTGAAGAGTATTTAGTCTAGTTGTAACACAATGCAGCACGGATCAGTCTTGTTTATATGTACAAGAATATTTAGATAGTGCCTGTCATATCAGAAAAAAAAATAGCTACATAAAATATGTAAATCTCTCCCGTAGGTGCAGGAACTCATAAAATTGCGCAGAATATACAGCTGCAAAAAGAAAGAATTCTAGATGGCATTTTTAAATCAATCCCTAATAATACTGAAATAATTTTCTAAATGGGTTTCAAATTAATTTTCAACCACCTCTTTTGAAGTGATGTTGTTTTCATTATGTGGGCCTTATGTGCTGTCGCTCATATTCTGCAACAATATAGTAATCTTTAATATAGACTCAAATATTGTTACTGAATACAGGCTATAGAGTGTTATTGACCACAGACTGGCATGCAGTTATAGAATTGTACAGAAACTCCACCCACAGCTGCAAACTTGAGCTTCCAGGGACAAACAAATTTAGACCACAATTTGCAGGCACATGTGCTAGCATCTAGGTACACAAGTAATCTCAAGCACATGTCTTGAATACATCAAAGCCTCATTTTCTAATCCCTCAAGGTTGTGAGGAAAACCTTAAAATATGTGAACTGTCATGGCCCCGCTGCTGGCTCCAAGAGCCCCAGTTGAGATGGAAGCAGGTTGGAGAGGCTTTGCAAAGAGCAAGGCAGTGCAATGAAAATACTGGAGATGGGCTATGGCTCTGCAGTTGTGCTGTCCTAAATGAAATCCCTGAAGCTCTTAGCTCGAATAGATTTGACAGGGGTAGTTGCTCTAATCACAAGGCAGCATTAGCCTGGAAGCGTATCTATAGTAGTAGATGTTTGTAGGAATATGGTCTGATGAGTAAAAGCATTCTTCTTCCTCCAGTTTGAGTAAAAATAAAGAAAAATATTATGAAATTTGGCCCTTGGGTTCTCAAATTAGTATCAAATTATCTTTTCTCTTTTTGTAGTGGAAAAAGGTGTGTAATACATGTTTGAATTGAATGTAAAAAGTGGTCATTAGCAGGAACAGTGCTCAGGATTCTATTTTTATTATGATTTTAGCATGCCATCCAGTTTTGAAACGATGTCAACAGCAAGGCCACTGAAACTGTATGTGATGGTGCTCCAGAATTTCCTGTGTGCTCCAGAGCAGAGGTCAGGAGCACTGCTGGGACTAGGGGGCTTGCTGCAGTCTTTGCAGGAAAATGAGCTGCTCCTTTGTGACACCCTTCTGAGGAAGGGAGGGAGGGGAGAGTAGTCCTATCACGGGCACAGGGAGGGAGGCTGCGGAGGAAGCTGGTCAAGTGTGTTCTGGCCGTGACCACCTTGTGCCCAACCTGTGGTGAGGCTGACTCCAGGACGAGGGGAAAGCAGGCCCCCAAGGTCAGGGTGGAGAAGCCAAAGCACTGAATTTAAGCTGTGGTGGAGCTGACTTTGATCTTTCCCTCTGGGAGGGGAAAGGGCTGCAAAGTACCACTGTCCGAGGCAATGGTCTTGTACCCCTGCTGTGGAAAGCTATGGGCAGCTGCTCCAAATGAAACACCTGATGGTGAAGTGCAGAGCGTTGTGTCTGTAGTGGGCTCTGCCTCTGCAGGGGCCTTCTCCCAAGAGCTCTGCTCCATGTCTCTTCAGGTAAAGTGCAGCGTGTGCCTCACAGCACTGCCCTGGGCTTGTGGGACACTCATGCTTTGAACTGTGGCCTGGACAGGTGGCAGGGGCAAGTCCACATTTTAGGGCTTATTACATGTCTGCTGCTGAGCTAATTGCCTTGGTTTCTCTCTGTAATCAGGGGAAGGCTCATCGGTGTAGACTTTAGTGAGCTATTAATTTTATTCTGATGTGAACATCTGAAGCTGCTTGGGTAAGTCACACCTTCAGAGTGCCTGTCTCATTTTGGTGGCTGTGACGGCAGCCAAGGTGACTAGACCCTGTTGTTGTCCAGCCTGTACGTGTTAGAAGTTAGGTGGCATGAATCACCTGGCTTTTCCCTTTTTCTTTTGACTGGATGTTTTGTGTACAATTGTTTCTAACTATGCTCAGCAGGCTTTAAGGTCTTACCAGTTTGCCAAGACTGAGATGTACTTCTTAGGTTGGATACCCAGGTGAGGCTTAAGTATGGCTGGGAGGAGCAGTGCCTTTTAAGACCTTGTCATTTCTGTCTCTGGCTTGGAATTTGACCCATACTAGAGCCTCGTGTTTGAAGTCAGCAGGTTGATAGAGACACAGTCTTGGGTGTAAAAACACGGGTTCTGATCACCATCACCTTCTCATCATACCTCCCTTCAAAGGAGAAATTGCTACCCTGAGTCAGCATCCTCCTCAATTCCCAGTCGTGCACTCACATCCCACTCCATTGACTGCAGCAGAGTGTCATCCATTTGCAGCAGCAGATACACTACTCTACGAGGCGTTTATTGGCAAGTTCTACTATTAATATTTGCAACATTTTACTTGGCTGTCTTACTGGCTTTAAGCAGGGTTGTGGTGTTAGCTTGTCAGTATTCAAGTCAGAAATTCTAGTGCAACAGCTGTTGCTAAATAATGTTATTCAGTGTGACAATATTTAGAATGATTGATTGAAAATAGTCCCTGTATGTTGAGAAAGTGTATTTAGGAGTCTTTCATGCTTATTTTATTTACTTGCAGTTGGAGATCTCCGGCCTTTCAGTTCATTGTTGCCCTTGTGGCAGAGCACCTCATGTTATGTTCATTGGTCTGAGTCTTGTCTGTTCCATCCTTTTGGTTTTTGGAGGGTTTTTGTTAAAAAAAGAAGTGACATAAACCAATGGCATCACCCTCAAACAGCTCACAGTGTGGAATCCAATCTCTCTAGATTTCTCATAGTTTAATCAGACTGTTCTGGAGGTCAAAACCTTGAATCCGAGCTATAAGGTAGACCTGACCTATTTTTATTGCTGCATTTGAATGCTTTCCATGGAAGACATGCTCTCAGATAAAACTGCAGCATAATCGGAGCTTTTGCACCAGGTGGATCAAAGGTGGTTTGGGGAAGTAGTGTAGGACCAGAAGTGTAAAGTGACCTGGCAGAGCCACAGCCCCTTTCTGCTCTGAGACAGGAGTCATGAGGAGCATTTTTATGAATCCTGTGCATGTGACAATGACACTTCTCTAGGGTTGAAACAACAGAAGCAGAGCCTGTCTAAAGGAACATACACATGCAGATGACACTTCTCTGACTCCAAAGAGCAGTGGGGTTGCATTAATCTGCTTTATTCCCCAAGAAACATGGCTGTAAATTGTGCAAGGATTGGAACCAGGGGGCTGCTAGTGCTGTATTTTCATAGGGAAGAAAGGGTTACCTGGCCTTCTGGCACTGTGGTTACTGGCTTTTGTTTTGTGAAGAGGCTGAAGCACAGATTGATTAAACAAAGAAGTCTGGAAATAGGTAAAAAGTCGTTATGATTTTTTTTTCTGCTCTAATCAAGTCATGATCTGTGATAAAGCAAAAACTCTCTGGCAGGGTTGGAGATGCGAACTTGATCGCTCCATGCCCAGCTCACTGCTCCTTCATCTGCTAATGCATCCTTGCTCTGCACTTTTATAAAATGCCTTGAAATGCTTTCCTTCTATTAATTCATTCCTACATTAAAAAAATAAACCCAGCCAAAAATGGACAGCAGTTCTGTGAAATTTGGAAGCCATCGGTATTCATGTGACTTTCAGAAGAAGCAAGGTTTATTTCAGACATTCAGCCAGCCTCCCTTCCCACTTCCTCCTTTCCCCAAACACAGAAAGCAGTCAGGGCTTGATTCATGGACTGTCTGATTATAATAAGTCTCACTTGGGGCATACAGCTGTATACCATGCTAGTGCACTACATGCTTTGTCTGCCTCCAGCACTGGGTTTTCAGTTCCTGCTCTGTGCTGTGGCTTTTGACTCCAGTGGCTAATTAAATAGCAAAATGTCTCACATAAGATTTCTTTTGGTCTTTTCAAACGAGTGCTTGGCAAATCAGAGAAATTAATAATTGGAAGTATATCTGTAGTAATTTTCATGGCAACAGAACAGTAAGTGCAATATTCGTATTATGAATATAGCTCAGTATTTATAGCTCTCCAAATATTTACAGAGATAAAGCCTTTAAACATAGCCCCAGCTTTCTGTCTTCAGTAGCAGTTTAAAAAAAAGTCATTTGGATAGAAGTTAAGATTGAGGAGAAAGGCAGCCATTTCTTGTCTAATACTGTCTCACTGGTATCCAAAAATTTTATGCCTGAAACTATGTTGTCCCTGTCCCATATAAGCCAGTGTTCATCTTGATATACACCTCAAAAGCATTGGCCCCTAATTAGATAACTCCTGTGGGTAGATGGGTGCCCCATTGTCCTCAAATTCGCAAGGGTGAGAATTCGAAGTCATGCAGTTGCTGAAGCATTCGTGAGCCACTGAGTTGAAATGTGGCATTGAGGGTGTGTCTCAGATTGGTGGCGTCACCGAGGGATGCTGGCAGTGGCAGTGTAGCATGGCTGGGATGGGCACTGGTGAAGGGCATCGTGCTGACGGCACCTGACACACGCCCGAGGATCCTGGGCCAGCCTGTGCTCACCACAAACGGGAGCGTGCTGGGTGCGAGCAGTGCGTCAGCAGCATGGCGAAAGGCAGGTTCACAAGTATGAGCTTGTCCAGGGTATCTGCCTAAGAACATGTAATAATTCCTTCTACAGAGCTCTTGTGATAATTTATTTTTAACTTGTGCATATCCATGGGTATGATGGATGCTGAGGGCAAATGTTTTGAGTAGAAACTCAGTAGACTGAGGGGTTGGATAGTTTCAGGGAGGGCACTGTTGTGCTGGACTTACCCCCAGATGTGGATTTATAATCCTTGGAGCACAATGAGGCAGCAAGGATTACAGGAAGAACATTTCTTTGGTCTTGTGGTAGAAGATGTTTTGAGAGCAGTAATGATTTCTCTGTGTCCCAGTGAATAAGGTGCCCAGGACTTACAAATTCATTCCATTAGCAACTCCTTTTCTGATGGGCATCCCTCTTATGAGTCTAATAGTTTTAGGAGGAGTGTGACATGGGTTGGTTTTTAGGTATGTGTATTTTTGAGGAGGAAAATCCGTCCTAGAAGTCGGGAGCAGTGTCTTGCGGCTGGTTAGACAAGCAGATTTCATGGCTGTGCTGAGAGCTAGCCGCCACGAAGGCTGTTTTTCCCTGGATAGAGACTGAAATTACTTGTGAGCCAGTGACTGAGTGTACAGCGTCTCTATTACATTAAGATTAATAATTCCTCAGTGTATTTGCAGCTGGAAGTTTTATATAGATCTTTATTCATCATGATGTGAACAGCTGCTCTTTTGCTGCTCTGTTGAGTTAAGGTCCAAGTGGCAGCCCTAGAAAGTGCCACATAAAACACACTCCTGCTGTTTCCATTCACTGTTCTCCCATCCAGCTCTAGTCCTTGGCCCAGGGTTGGCCCTTTGCAGGAGCAAGCCATCTTATTTTTATTTGTGGACCAGCTCTGACTACATTTGGATCTTAAAACAGTTTGAGTGAATCCAAGGAAAATCACTTTCAGAAAGAAAAAATAAATCCTGAAAGTAGCACAAAAATCTGTCGGAATTCCTGTTACAATTTTATTTTAAGTAAGTGAAGGCCTATGGGGTAGTAACATGTTTCATTGCACAGAGCATAATTTATTCACTTTTTTTGCTTAACTGCATCAGATGAAGTACAGCAAAATTTGTCACAGCCAGAGGGTCACCTCAGCTCCTAAGGAAGTGTTTTATTTTTGAGGGGTTGTTCTGTTTTGCTGTGTTTTACGTTTACATTCTGAAGTCCGTCTGCTCTGGTGTTTTGAGTAAGATGCTCCTCTTTTTTTGGCTTGTGCTCTCATCAGGAGTGTCCCAAGCAGACCAAGTTTAGCACCTGAATACTCACTGATGAAGAGTCTGGAGCTGAGCTGTGCACCTCATCCAAAAACCGGCACCCCCTATTGCTGCCTGGTTGCTGGCAAAGGGAGGATTTTCCTGGTCATCCTGGTCAGGATGATGTGCCTTGCTCAATCCTAGGTACATGGAAGCCTGTGTTGAGAGATCTGGAAAGAGCAAGGGACACACAGGTAGCATGGCAGTGACTGAAACGTGTACACCTGCAGAGTGTGAGCTTGAAAGTGGAGAGAAATAGCTGGAAAGAGACGGGGATTCTTCAACACACAGAGCAAGAGACATGCCTCAGTGGTTTGTCGGTGCTCTGTTGATGCTGCCTGTCTGCCTCATTGGCACTGCCAGGGCTGCTTGCTCCTTGTGCTGTGGGGACCTGAATCCCCAGAGTGGGGGCTGCCAGCCCCTGCCTGGCTCCTGCTTTGTAGCTCAGGGTACAGATGCCTGCTCGTGCTCTGCTGCTGCCCTTCAGCATGCAGTACACCCCTGAGCTGCAGGACTGCCCAGCTTCCCTCTGGAGCAGAGGAGTTGAGTGGAGTTCCATAAACCAGTTCCCATGGCATCTGGGGTTTGGGAGAGGAGACTGGAAGGAGAGCTGCTACTGTTCCACTGCCTCAGGGCATCTGAGGTGTGTTTTTTTCTCAGACCTCCCCAAGCAAAAGAGTTCAGGGCCAAACCAGGTCAGAATAGGTAGAGGGAATTTTGTGTTGAAGGGGGCAGTCTTTTCCTGAGTTTTTCCCAGAGGCGTAGGTTACTGGCTCCCTGAGCTTTCAGCAGCAGGTCCCTGGGCATTTTCAGCCGGGGGCATGGGGCAGGGCGGCTTGGTGGCTGCCCAGGCGAAGGTCGGGCAGGATCTCTGCAGCGCACACCAGAATAGATGCCCTGGTCTCCTGACCTCACCCCCTGTGCCTGCGCTTCACATGACAGTCACTGCCCACAAGATCAGCTTTTCCCTCCTGCCGTTCAAACCCATGATGCAGTGGCTTACGTCTTCCAGTGTTTCTACGTGGGAGATGAGAGTAAATTCTTTTTCTTGAAAATCAGATTGATAACACTATTTTTATGCGTGCTCGGTGCTAACAACTGAAATCAATACCCAAAATGTTTGTGCACTTTCTTTGTAGTTTAAACAGCTTGATCTTTGATTTGGTTTTAAAAAATCAGGATGCTGAGCACTCACTGATGCTATTTTATTGAGGCTGTCTATTAGGTACACTTTTAAAACATGACAATTTGTTTCATTTTATTATTCATCATGTGCAGTTCCTGCAAAAAAAAAAAAAGACCTGCTGCTTGAGAAAGTGAGCAATAAAGCTATTTGGTGTGTAGCTCCAAAGCTCTAGCTTAAAGAGACAAGCAGCACTTGTCTTGACTTAAAAATGTCACTATGTTATAGATTTTATTCTGTTTGACCTTATTTGAAAGCATTTCAATTACTTTCCAAAGCATCGATGGGAATAAAGGGGAAAGAAGACCCCTTACACCAGACTGGGTTGTTAGTCTCCCCAGTGATTCTCACCAGACTGACTCGGGTATTCCTTGAACAGCTCTGGGAATACAAATGGGACAGATGGATGTGTAAGGCATTGCTGAGCATAAGCACTGTGGTACCTGCTGCATGCAGCATGGCCATCAGTTGCATGGTCAGATAAGAAAACGTAGTTATTGTTCTGAATATTTTTAGAGGCATAAATGGGTGTATTTACTTGTTGTCTTTATATACCGAACATACAAAAACAGGCACGCACACAAGAAGTATTACTGATATGGATGTTCCCTGTGGCATTTTTTTGGCACATCATTATCATTAAGGAGGCAGCCCTTACGGGCCTCAAGAGTCTCAAGCAGAAGCTGCTGACTACTTTTGAGAGTAAATACTAAGTCCCTGGTCATGCCCTGCTTTGTTATTAGTGGGAGCTCAGCCTTTAATGCATTGGGACAGGCTAAGCCCTAAATTATACCCCAGTGTTCACTTAATATATTTGCACAAGAGTCTGGGTCTGGAGGAATGCACCACTGTAGGGTTCTTGCAGTCCTTTCCTCAAACTCCCAGTAAGTACACTTGAAAGCTATTACATAGTATAGCTCCCTTTCTTCCTGACTGATGTCATGGGTGGTGCAGAGGGTGTATCCGGCTGGTGCGTCCCATGAGAACAGGACCATTCTTTCGGTGGCCTCCAGGAGCCTCTCCAGACAGAGGGCTCCTTGTTGTGACAGGTAGCTTTCTGAGCATTTCAACAGATGCTTGGGCATGCCAAAAGCATAAAGCACTTGGAAAGGGAACATGCAGAATATTTCAACTGCGATTCTTAAAATAAATGCCATGGCTTAGATAATAGAAGTTTTCCTCACAGCCTGTAGAATAACCACTGAAGCTGAAATAGCATTTGAGTTAATGGATGTGACGTTTGCAAAAGTTCCTCAAAATTATTAACTGTAGCAAGGCTTGGGAGGGTTTTGCTTTTTTTTTCCTAGTGCTTATGTTTGAAACACTTCATCTCCTTCTGCTCATCCTTTTCCAAGTCTGTTCAATTCCAGTTGGCAGATTTAATAGATGTGTTCCAGGCACACCTTTGGAATCCAGGCAGCCTCAGTATGCTCACGTGTGTGATAAACCTGAGGTCGTCATAGCTCTAGGACTGAATCAGACAGTACCTTGCAGTCGGCTCATGGCTGTGAGGGTGACAGCCCTGTTTCCCTCACACTTTGCTGGCCACTGGAGGAAGATTCCTGCTTTTCAGTGCCGTGGCACCCAGACACATGAAAACATCCAGCCACAGCACACAAGTGCATCTCCTCAGGGAAAGGCTGGGGTTTGCTTTGGCACCCTGCACTGAGATGAGCAGCAGCCTACTGGTGAGAATCAAGACATGTTGGTGGGAGATGGTGCTGGGAAAGTGATGATGGAGAGGTGTAGGAATCCCAGGGAAGGCTTGATGCGGTGGCGCAGCCGGTGCAGCCTTTTCCCTCGCTCTTGCATAAGACAGTGTAAGGTGACAAAGAGCTTAGCTGTGATCGGTCCTGTTCTGGTGTTAATTACCAGTGACTGCATCGCTTTTGATAGAATTAGAGGAGTGTATAATAGGCCTGCAATTAAGTCTGATTTTGATCTTAGCAGCTTCAGACAATAAAAATGAAAATATCATTTGAGATGAGTTCAAGTATTTTTTAACAGGGTTGCTCAAAGAGGAAAAGAGCAGAGTAGTCAGTGTTGGTCAGAACAAGCGAATATGACCTATTTTCATTTCAAAACCATTCTTGGCCACACAGTTCTTATCTGCATACTTAAGTTTTTCCTGCATCTTTCCTTTGTACTGAACCAGGTGACTGCTGTATCACTGTCTTTATTTGGGAAGGGAAACTCATTCAGAAACATTGTGCTCCGGGTCCTCTTTTGCAGCTAATTCCTTTTACAGTTTCCACAGCAGGGGAAAGTACACCTCTTTCCACTTGGATCTATGTATTGCCAAGCAAAGCATGCTTGGTAGGAAAGACATATCCTTTACTATGTATGCTGTAGCACCTTTGTCACCCATACTCAGCCACTGAGTTATTAAGAGCTTTGGACTCTGTTACACAGAGAAAAAGATAAAAATAGGGTGTCTGACGCATGCATCCCATGTTGCAGGCCAGGAAACTGAATCGCTTTTCCACCTAGTACAGTACCCCAGAGCATACATGGAAAATATGCATGGATATGAACATGCGAGATCTTTCCTCACCAAGAAAAATGCTCAGTCACCCTTTTTTCCCATCCCATTGTACATTGATCTTGTTCAATATTCCCTTTGACTGCTGGCAAATCTAACAGCCTAAAGTACCACAACTCTGCCTTTACTGACACTGCTCCTCACTGTTGAACATGTGACAGTAATATCATTCTCCCGTGTTTTGAGAGAACTATGGAATATTCTTACCCAGCTGACAGTAAGCAGGATCTTGCCCATTCTCCAGACATCAGCAGCATGCTGAAAACTCCCAAGGCTCAACACTGTCTGTCAAAGAAATCGTGCACTGGGTGCATAACCTAAATTAAGTCATTCACAGTATGTGCCCCTTTAAATGTTAATCCTTGCATCACTTTCTCTTATTGCTTCTGTTGGCATACATGATTATGTGACATAATATAAAAGTAAATAATGTGATGCAATGGGTAAAGCTCAAAGGGAAATACAAATTGAAGATCAGATGCCTTGTAAGACATAATATGACATCAAACTTAGAGTGATGTGAGTGTGAGGTTTTCTTATTTTGAGAGCAGCAAAATCAAGCATATAGTGATTACATGAGTCTTTCTGGGTGTTTCTGGCACTAAGGGAGTAAGTAACTTGGGTAATGGATCCAAAGCAAAGTATGGCATGGCTCTAGGACAGGGCCTTTAAAAAAAGCAAACATAAATTTATCTTGAAGATTACAAACCTTAAAAAACAATGCAAAATATGCATCTGAGATCTTATTATTTATTTTCCAGCATGTGAACACTTTTCAGGGGAAGGCAGGTGTGCAAAGCTGAGGGCTATGGCTCTAGGACAGGGCCTTTAAAAAAAGCAAACATAAATTTATCTTGAAGATTACAAACCTTAAAAAACAATGCAAAATATGCATCTGAGATCTTATTATTTATTTTCCAGCATGTGAACACTTTTCAGGGGAAGGCAGGTGTGCAAAGCTGAGGGCTATGGGTGTTTGATTGCCTCCTGGTAGGAAACCTGTGGGAAAAGCACAAGCTGAGACACAGCAGTAGGTTACAAAGTATGGCAGCAGCCAAGTTCAGATTTTAAAATAAAGCCTGAAATAGCAGAACCCAATGCAAGACCAACATTTTTGGTCCTCTTTGCCCGTATTCAGTAAAAATATGGGTACCTTGGTGTGCGATTTTGCTTTTGCTGAATTGAGGTTTGAGTTACTCGCTAGTCTATTTTTACATTTTAAGCGGCCTTGTAATTCAATATGTGTTTGTTTTAATTTTACACTCTCCATAAAAAGCATCCTCCATGACGACTGGAGGCAATGCATAGAAATTTATTTGCCTGGCATGTCACACTGTCTTACTTTTCCCCCTGCAAAACCCGCATGCTGGTCTTGACCAAAAATACCCCGGGATACCTTGTGTCTCCTCCGTTACCTAAGCTTTGCTGCTGAGGCTCTGGAAATAGTGAGGTGGGAAAGATAAGCCTGGGACAAATCCAGGTCACTCTGCCAGCCCTGCTCACACACACCATTGGAATTAATGACCAGCCAGGGCTGTCATGTGGGGGGATAGAGTGGTGATGAGGAGGACAGTGGCTTCCCTGTGGCCACTGGCTGTAGCAGGAGCACACCTGCAATCACTGACCTGCAGCTCAAGCTGCATGTCTATCTCTGGGGGAGAAAGCCAGAAATCCCTCTTTTTGCAGCACAGTGCTGATGTGTGTGTTAGGGGCCATAGGAGTGGGTGTTCCATATGGAGCTGGAGGAAGGTTCATAGCCCATGGCACCCTGCTAAAGGTAGTATACAGGCATGGCTCTGCTTTTCTCTCTCCGTTGTTTTGCTGATAGTGCAGATTTTCAAACTGCCACTAATGTGTTTTAAGTTTGACAATGCTGGTATGGAACCCCCATATCATATCATATCATATCAATCATATCATGTCACAACCCCCTGGCTCTGAGCTGCCTTTGTATGGTGTCTCAGGAATGCAGAGCTGATAAAATAGTGTAGTACTAGAAATGAGCCTTGTCCTCCTTCTATCCCTGTAACCTTCCAGCATCCACATGCCTTAGGTAAGGATATAAAAATTGCCGCACCAAATCAAGCAAACTAAAATGCTTCTGTTCTCCTCTTGGCTTTTCTGACCAAAGTGTGGGGTGAAAAATTTACGGTATGCCTGATTAGTGATGGCAGATGTATCTAGGCTCATCGTCCTTCCTTGCTCATGCACTGGTCACTGTGGTACCTGAAACTTTGCCGCTATGAATTGCTGTTGCCATTCAGCATGTTTGATAGTAGAGGGAGGGCTTTGGGCCTTTTAGCACCCAGCAGAATTTAGCAGGGCTTAAGGAGTAAAAATGATTCAAGATCTTTGTTTTTAATAGCATTCCTGCTATCAGATGGTAAAATACCCTAAAGAGGTAACATGAAATTGCTTTGTAAGATTTCAGGAGAGTGAAAAAAAACAAAAGCAGCATTTGATACATGAGTTTCACCACTTGCTTTCAGCTTTATTTAACTTTGAACTTGCATGTACCATAAAACTAGTGTTGCTCCTCACCAAATTATGATAAATTTTGATCTGTCATACTCAGTGATGGTGAATAACTCATGCCCAAAACGACCTGAACCATTCACAGAGGAGCCTAAACCTACAACAAAGTGAGCAGGTTTGCTCTAGGGTGAGTCATCTCCTGGGACAGTGCACCTTCCCAACGTTCCTCTCTCCTGTAGTTGCTCCATCCTCCCTTCCCTTGAGACAAGGCTTCACCACTAACCCCTGCAAGATAACTGTTTTTGTGAGACTCATTTCCTAATGTCAGGTGGCAGCCACAAGTGGGACTTTGTCTGCGGACTCCACAGCAGTGGGAACCCTGAGTAGCTTCTACAGGTTATGGTGCGGATGAGGTCAGGCTCTGGTTCCTCCACAGCCTGTGGCAGAAATAACTATTGTTGTCATCAGAGCAGTCACTGTAACATGGATGAGGTTCAAGCCAGGCCCAAGAGCTTCAATGAGATTTTTGTGCGATTATAACAAGAATGTGACACACATGGTTAGCTACTAATCATGTGTATGTGATCTGTCTCCATACTGTCCCAGGAGGTATTTACTAGCATAAAAATCAGCTAATGAGGGGACGGGTCACAAGCAGCAGAGTGCTGCTGCATGAGGGGTGTCCCAGGAAGCATGGGGATGGATGAGTTGTGTCCTTTCCACTTGCAGACTCCGTCAGTTTGCCTCCCTCAGTACTTTGAAAGAACATAGAGTTCATTGTGGTTTTTTGCTGAACACTGCAGCAGAATTTATGCAAAGTTTTCTGTGGATGTAGCGAGAGTGCTCAAAAGCTCAGCCCATGTAAAGTGCCTCAGGTCCTTTAGGATAATGAGACATTTTGTGAGTGCACCTTTTTATTGTACCAATATTACATTACAGGAAAAATGGAGGGGGGGAACTTAACACATAGCACCTGTCACAAGTTCTCTCCTTGAATTAGGCTCTCCCGCTTATAAAAATTTAATTGATTCCTAGCAGTTTATGTGCTTGGTGCTCAGTGGGCGTTTTCTGTTCTCTTGCCAGCTCCATGGTTACTTAGAAAGCGAGCCGCTCACGCTGCAGCTGTTCATTGGGACTGCAGACGACCGCCTGCTGCGACCCCATGCCTTCTACCAGGTTCACCGGATCACCGGCAAGACCGTGTCCACCACCAGCCATGAAACAATACTTTCCAACACCAAAGTCCTGGAAATTCCACTTCTTCCAGAGAACAACATGAGAGCAATGTAAGACCAAGCACCAGATCTGACTCCTAGCAATTTCCTCTTGGTCACCTCACTTAATTTCTCTGGTGTTTGTTTTTTTTTTTTTTATATACAATTTTTCTTACCCTATCTTTTTTTTCCCCTAAATTTCTCTCTGTAATAGTAGGTTTTTACAACTTTGCTGAGACAAATTGCCTCTAATCAGCTTAACAGCAAAATGAACTTCACAAATATTTGTGACAACTGATTTGCTTTCATTCTAGAGTTTCAGCCAATGTGCTTATTTGCCATTTAAAATAAGTATCTCGGTTACTGAGCTGTAAATATCTCCTACCTCAGCTCCTGCATTTAGTTTCTAAATATGACACCTGTTGCTCCTATACGCACTAGCACAAGGAACAGAGCTGATTAAAATTTATCTTTTGATGTCAAAGGAAACTCTTAGAGAGCATTTCCAAGTACCCTCGTGGTTTTTCTGTGACAAATAAAACCACTCATTTCTCACATAATAAAACTCAGCATTTTTCATGGCACTTAGTTCTAGAAGATCTGCTTCTAAACAAGCTGAGAACCTTTATTCAAAGGTGATGCAGTTTACAGATTGAGTTGTTAAACTGGACTGTTTAGTGCTATGCAGAAAAGCAAGCATGGATGTCTTAGGATCTCTGAGTTATCTGAGTGATAATTAAGTGCCCTGTAGGCCCATTAAATACCTGTAAACATCATTACAGGATGGCATATAATGGCTAAAATAGCCTTCTGTGTAAGTGACGTACATGAGACCTTCCACATTATTTAATCCTGTCCTCTCTGTCCCCCTCCCTCAAATCAACCTAGCCCTTATCTGAGTTGTCTCTCTCCTCATTCAAATCATCCTAACCCTTATGTGAGGTGTCTGCCTTGGGAGGAATTTGCGTGCGTGCATGCAAGTCCAGTTCTTGGTGTGTGTGTGTGTAAATATAAATGTATTCATATTTATATACAGATGCATGCACCTTTGTGTGTATATATAGGAAGATAGAAAGCAAGCAAGAAATCCTGACCTCCACCAAACCACGTACCATGGGAAAATTACGATTTCACTCCCTTTTTATTCATACAGTTTTCCATGCCTTAACGAAGTGGAAAATGGTATCAGACACCTGAAGTCCTTCTGCACATAGTGGTTATTAGAACCTGGTTAGCAGTGTTATGTACAACACGCCCTGGAGTGCCTCATGTAAAATAAAAGAGTCAGAATATGCTTAGCTGCATTGCCAGCTGGGCTTAGAGTGATCACTCAAGACCTGAGAACCTCTCTCAGTGCATTGTGTTAAAAGTCATGACAAGCCTGCAAAATATTGGCCCTGTTTGCTGCCATTGTAAGTTGATGGGGCTACATTAGGATTAAGGAAATTTCACCAATTTGTACCCACACATATTTATCTGGCCCTTTATTTATCCAGTTTGAATCAAATTTTTGGTCATCTAGGGACATCATTACCATTTCATTCATCTATCTCCCTAAAATAAAGGTAAGTTACACAGTTTGGGAGCCAAGCTGAATATTTTTGTGGTGTGAGTGTGAGACTGTAGCACAGCTCACTCAAGAATCACAAATAATGCTTTGGCATATATAAACCTTACATGTCAGTAGTCTAAAACTTCATGTAGCACTAACAATGAATTGAAATTTGGAGCCAAGGACTTTCCTCACACTTTGTGTGTTCAGGCCTTGATTCAGTGAAACACCAGAGCTCATCTGCACATTTAAACTTTTGCACATTTAGCTGTTCCTATTGACTTCAGATTTATGTCCATGACTTTACAAGCTTGAATTTAAGTACTTTTTCTCCTCTGAACTTTGGGTGTGAATTGTATGTCATTAATTACTCTGTTTAATTTACAAGTGTTGCTATAGGAGAGACAATATTGAGAAATGCACTGTTTCTTCCATATCTTATGGATCTTTGCATAGAATTTTGACATGGGTACAAATACTCTGTAATTCTTACAGCTTCACCTGCTAATATGCATTGTTGAGAAGCTTTATTACTTTCATTAGTTTCTTTGATCATATCAGCAAGGGCATTTTTTAATTCTGAAGTCCATACTCTAGAATAAATGCAGATCAAAACCATGCTGCCATAGTGCTTGTTTGCAGTTTGCTTCAGAACAGAGCTTCAAAGGTCTGGAGGGGGAATTAAACTCTTTGAATACAAAATAAAATCAACTATGCATATTCAGTGTAATAAAATGCCAGACACCAGTACCCAGAAGAAATTGCCATGTAGGCTTTGTAGTCATGGCCAAGGCAGAGGTATTTTTGCCGTGGGTTTTCGAGTGCGTATGTTTATATGTCTTTTGTTCTGGGAATTTCTTTGTTGAAATATTCTTTGACAAAAATCCTGACTTGTAAATCATCCAGGAGAAAACCAAAGTTAAAAAAAATGAGAGTGAGGTCAGAAATGGTAGTAGTTGTATCTGATGAAAAGCACATTTTTCCCTAATGTGGAGGGAGGACTCTGAGTTTAGTTTTTTTCATGCAGAGCTTCAGCTCAGCCCTCAGCTTGGGAGTATTTCCAACTCATTGAAATACAAACAAATTGACAGTAGAACTGACCTCGGGGAGAGCTGTGCTCATTAATAAGCATTTTCAGGACTTTGCCCTAGATTGAAAATCATGTCAGATTTTTCTCCAAATTAGCTGTAACAAGTAAAATTGTTAGTAGCCTGGCGTTCTAGGTTAGTAACAGTTTCTGCACTGCTGTCACATCCCATTGACTTCTCTAGTCTCACTGTTTCTTTGGGCTTTGGTTAATCTTTAAGTACAATCCTTACAGAATGTGTTGGGGAGGACGGATCTTTTAGATTTTCTTCCTCTGGGAACTGCGATAACATCTTAAATTTGTGTGCTTAACAGCAGCCACTACCTGCTGCTACAGATAGCCCCAACTCAGCTGCTTGTGAGTGCAAGTACTAGAGTAAACAAAGTCTGCTGCGTTCAGCCTGGTCATTGGGTTGTGCCTGATGCAGGATTTTAAGAAGAGCATGCAGGAGAGAGGGAAGATACTGCACACTTTTGTCTTCCTGAAGTCTTCTTGAAGTGAATTGAATTGCCCTGTGTTTCCTTTTGGATAGCATCGACTGTGCTGGGATATTAAAGCTCCGAAACTCTGACATTGAGCTGCGCAAGGGAGAGACAGACATCGGTCGGAAGAACACACGTGTGCGTCTGGTCTTCAGGGTTCATATCCCACAAGCCAATGGCAGGACCCTCTCCTTGCAAGTAGCTTCCAACCCCATTGAGTGCTGTAAGTAGCAACAAACATCCTCCTCTTGCTGGGTATTATCAGAAAATCTTTTGATCAGTAAGGTTGAAAAAGACATCTAAGATCATTGAGTCCATGGTTAACTCAGCACTGCCATGTCCACACAGCTTTTGAACAGTTTTTAACACTTCCACCACATATGCAGTCTTTGTCCACACCAACATGCTCTACATTGGTTTTGCTGTACCTGTCTAGTTAGTGAACTTTAATCTGCTTTCGAAAAGTACGTGGTTTATATTGCGAACAGAGTACCTCTGTCTTAGGAAAAAATGTGTAGCTTTGTGCATTGAGTGCTGTAGAAAAATACATACTTACAAGTAAAGAGCAGTTAAACTAATAGCAGACCTGGGAGTGACAGAGCCTTTTGTTTTGATGACTCCTTATCATAAAGGTAACTGCTGTAGAAGTTTTGGAAAACACCTCTTGTGTCCTCTTCACTCTGTCTCCCCATCATAAAGCAAAAACCAGCAAACAGAACCCCAGCCCCTTCGATAAGGAGCAAGCAATATACTAGAGCTGACATGCTGGCACAAGCTGCCTGCAGCTTCAGAAAACCTCCAGAAACCAGGTTTCTGCACTGGGGGCTCTTTAAATGAACAGACTGTATTTTATCAGATACCCTGGGGCACTCTTCAAAGATACCTATATCATGTTTGCTCTGTAAGCCTCATCAGCCTCCCCCATACAAAACAAAACCTATCTGCTTTGTGTAGCTTTAGCACTCCAACATAAGTGGTGGAAGCTGAATTTCAGTCTAACTCCCAATGCTAATTTGATTTGCTGGATGGACGGAAACAATTTTTTAAGGTTTTGTTGAATTCCATCCACAAAGTGGATCTTTCTGATGATGCCAGAGAAGGGAGGAAATTTAACATCTGGCAGGTATATGGGGGGTGAGCTCTGGCAGAGGGAATGGGGAGGAAAACCTGACCATCCCTAGCTCCATTCATGCTAGAGGGCAAAGCCACGAGGAGTCATGGTTTCATCCTGCAGTTGAAGTTTATGAGAGCTTTCAGTTGCTACATAGCAGGATAAGTTGCTACATAGCAGGATAAGGCACAATTTGAATCTATCCTGAACTGGTCTGTGCAAAGGTGCCAAGGTCAGGGAGCCACTAAATGTGAAGCTGATTGGATTTGAGTGTGTAATGAGCAAAAACATGGCGCATGCCCACTGAAAGAAGCAGAAAACAGGAGAAAAAATAAATGCTAGTGTTATTTCCAGTGCAGAATGTGGAATAAGCTGGTGCCAAAAACTTCATATATTTCTTAGTGCATGTGACACCAGAAGGAACCATATAATCTGGATAAAATGCCACATCGTCCCTTGAAGCAGCACTCTCTTCATGTCCCAGTTGAAGGGGGATAAAATTTGTGCCACAAGAATACCAGGTTCAGTTTACATGGGTTCATGAGTGCTTTGGCCAGCACTGGCTGCTGCTGATGCTGCTGCTGCTGCTGCTGTGAGACAGTTGGCAGAATTGACAGTAGGGTGTATACTGACTGAAACAAATTTTGGACATGCATGATCACCTTGTCACGTGTGCCTTGTGAACACACAGCATATATGCTAGAGCGAGAGAAAATGATTTAAGATAAATGAGTTTCCATAAAAATACACTTTCTGATATAGTACATATCAAGCTGAGTTTTAAAACACTTGGCCTTTGTGAGTATTTTGAATCTGTACTGCTGTTTAACACTATTGTTTACAATCAAAGTACTTGAAAATGAACCATGTTTCCTGTAAACCTTGTGACCTTTCTTTGTTTCTGTATCAAACTCAGCTTATCTTACGAGGGTAAGCATTAAGTTACTTACTAATGTAGTTCTTACTTTTTTGTGTGTTTGTGGTTGCCTTTTTTTTTTTTTTTAATGTTCTTTGTAACTCTCCAGCTCAGAGATCTGCCCAAGAACTGCCTCTGGTGGAGAAGCAAAGTACCGACAGCTTTCCTGTTACTGGAGGGAAAAAAATGATACTGACTGGTCATAACTTTCTGCAAGACTCCAAAGTCATCTTTGTGGAGAAAGCGCCAGGTATGTCTTTTCAATCTAGACTCCAGTCTGCCTTCCCCCCCACCCCATCTGTGTCAAATGATGAAAGCACAAATATGGTAATGACATTTTCTTCTGCAAGTAATATGTTTTCCATGTCACTGGGCAAAGCTGTGGAAAGGATCTGAGCCGTGCCTAATGCTGAGGTTTCACACTGTGGCAACCGTAGTTACAGGTAGACAATAGAGACATTAAAAGTCAACCTTTGGCATTTGTTTATTGTTTATTTACTTGCTAGTCATGAGTGTAGCAGGCAGGACCTGTGAGAGGGGTTCGAAATCTCCGGTGCCGTGTCCCCCTAAAGCCTGCAATACAGTGCATCTTTTTAAACATTTCTGTCATTTGTGGTGTGCGTGCACCTGTGTTTCCTGTGGCTTTTACAAGGCACTGGCTGAGCAGGACTTGGAGCACACACAATCATTTGAAGGACAGGTTTACCTTGAGAACTGAGGGAAGGACTGAACACAACTTCCCCCTAACCCAGCACTGCTCCTGTGGTGCTGTGGTGATGCAACTGGTTCTGCTGGAGAACAGTCACAGGCCAGGCTGAAGCAGGGAAAATGGCATGGAGTGGGAGCTGGAGCTGGGGCAGGATAAGCCTGGAGGAGCGGTGGATCACAGGGTGACAGTGATGTGTGTGAATGCCCTCTGCGGGAATAGGCAGTGGGAGTGGAGCTGGGAGTCAAAGTCAGACTCTGAAACGAGACTGTTAAGGATAATTTTGAGTCTTGTTTTGGAAAGGGTTTCCCTGGCGCTGGCACAAGCTATGAATTCCTCAGCTGCCGACTGAACCCCCCACCCCCACCCCAAACTTAAAACAGTCTTGGGCACTCCTCAGGCCGCCTGCACCGGCTTTGACGCTGTGCCTGTTTAACCGCATATGTCCACAGAGTTCCCACGCTGTTCTCCTGCCCACAGCCCCTACCGGCACCACAGGAACTCAGGCTGTGGGGCAGGGTGGCAGGGAGAGCAGGGGAGGCTCTGGAGGCAAAGACACCCAAGTCTTTGGGCTCAGCAAGCTCAGGACAATAGCAGAAGACTCCCCTGAAATTCCCCAACAGAGTCCTGGATTGATAAGGTTTAAGTTGCCAGAAGCACGTGGGCAGAGGCAGTGCCCTGGCTTTTTGGGGAGAGCCAGTTGGCACATTCCTGTGAACCCCAACCACTGCAGCACACACAGTGGGGACATGGCTGTGACATCAGCAGAAACATGCTTTTTGTTTCTTAAGACAGTTAGAAAAGAAAGGAAAAAAGGTGGTATTGCAATTTAAAAAACCTGAATTCTGCTTTCTGTGTTCGCCCTGGGGGGGGGGGGGGGGGAGAAAGTTAACGTCTACTTTATTTATATTTAAACTTCCTTTGCTGCACAGAACTGGGTTAGTGTGACATGTCAGGAGTCTTCGATCTGTCTCGTTACAAAAAAGAAACCACATTAAAGGATGCCTTCCTTAATACTTATTTCCTTTCCTCTTCCTTTTTTGAGTTGGAAAATTTTAAGTATTGCATTCCAAAGGATGTGGAATTGTGATGGTGATGCTGTTTGCCCACAGCAGGTACCACAGCGTGGATCTGAACACTGTCTCCCTGCTCCTATATTCCTATACTACATTAGGTACACGAAAAGCAGGATATTCACTGTATAGCTTTCAGTTACAGAATTTAAGGTCCTGCCTGTTTTTAGTAGTCTCACCGTAGGTTTGTTGCAGTGCAGTATAACCTGCAGGGGCTGAGCCCTCAGAGTCAGAGTGTAGCACCTCCAGGAGCTGCAATAATTGTGTCAGTAGAAATGACACACAAAAAGCGAAGCTGCTGGCTGATCTTGGCTGAGCAATTTTTAAAGCTTCCATGGTTTGTGTGCTGTGCCGCCTCACACAGCTCGATGCATCAGAAGCAAACAAGAGTGCTGTATCATTGCCTTAGTGGCAGACTGCTCTGGCTGGATTTTTGAACAGTCACTGTATTTAATGTCAAATGAACAAGCATTAGCAGCCTTCACTTTTGTAAATCAGCACAGGGTGTTTCTTTCCCTTTCAGCTCTTGAACGTCACTGAAAGTAGGTCAAGAGAAGGAACACCAGCATAGTTTCTCTTTCTCTTAGAGAGCTGGTTATGAACTTCTGTGATTAGCTGGAGACATTCATTAGTTTTGCTGCTGTTACCACTTTTGTTTTTGAATTTGGAATGCTAATCACGTTCCTAGTAGGTAGCAGCCAAACACAGCTATTACAGAGTAATAGATCAAAGTAATAGATCATTGTGCTCGTAAAGAGAATATATCTTTTGTATAAAATTTAAATATTGTACTGTGTCAACTCATGTCTTCAGTCCTTACTCAGGCGGAGTCCCCAAGCTGGGAGGCAGTCTCCCGGAGCTTGTCTAATTCCTCCTAGTCTGCATACTTAATTGGATAATGCAAGGAGTTTGAGAACACTTTTTGTTTGCCCTTTTTTTTCCCCCAGCTTTCTCTAAATCTGCTGAGTGCATTGTGGTCTGCTGAATGTTTTTCCAAGCATGAGTCCCAGGCTTTCAGTCTTCAGGGCTAGCCCTCAGCTGTTGTAGTCTCTGGAGGAATGGCATTATCCTGGCCTCCTTTGGTGGGGGAGTCAGTCTGAGCAGTGACTCATACAAGAGGGAATCCCTGAAGAATGATCAAATCAATCTTTCTGCTGGGGCAGCAGTGGCTTCCTGCTTTCAGCTTAACCCCTTACTAGCTGCTGTTCAGCCAAGAAGCATATGAAACAGAGCAAAACAAACTTTGCAGCCCTGTGACTCTGTGTCTCACACAGGGAGAATGAGGTATCCAGGGGGTGAAGGCACAGCACACTGAAAGGACCACGGGAGAACCGCTGTGAGGACCTTCTCTGGAAGGAGAACGCCTCATGGTGAGGTCAGGCAGAAGGCACCCCTTTGGATAAATAATGAGTGTTCAGAAGTGGATCAAATTTGCTCAAGAGTCTACAGTACTGTAAAAAAATTCTTACGTGTTGATGTGAGGCCTTATTTTGGCAATATTCTGTTGCTTGTACCTCACACCATATTTTCCAGTGATGATCAATGGTGTAAAATGACCATCAAAGAAACCTAGCAGTAGTGAAAATGTGAATGTTAAATGTACTTTGAGAGGTTCACTCTTTTGAATTCAGGATTTCCTTAGACTAGGGAGTCCCACAATGATTTTGTTTCTTAAAAATTACACTAATAACTTTTTTTCTTATCTCCTTTCACTTTCTATCACTCTTTGTAGTCATGCATTTCTCTTCCTGAGGTTCAAAAGTGTCTTGTGTGTGTCATGCTTGTTGGGTGCCATGTTGAGGACAGCCAATACCTGTCTGTTTTTCTCTGGAAGAATTAGTACTTCGTAAAATATTGAAAAGTCTGCAACTCCTTACTGGCAAGGGCCCTTGATGTCCGTTGGCTGGGGTTTGCTGTGGCAGCGAGGTGTGCATTTTAGTTACAGAAGTAGGTGAAGTGAAGTTGGTGTTTGTTAGCTATGGCAGGAAGTGTTTGGCTAGGAGTGAGAAAATGCTTCCTGTTAGCACCTGCATCTGCATGGATTATGATCTGGAATTATAACAAAAGACTGATTTAGTTACTCAAAATTTTAAAACTTTTTATGTCATTCGTAGATTATAAATGTATGGGGAGCAAAAGTCTTGAGGGAAGTTCAGAAAATGCAGAGATGCTTGGAAAGTGTGTTTTAGGGATTGCATATCTATCAGCTAGCTTTTTTTGGTAATGTTTTCTACAAACACTCTGTTTTCAAAGCTAGTTTTTTAGAGGTAATGTGAGTTACTGAATACAAGCAGCACAAAAGCCTAACTAGCCAAAATGACCAGACTGCTGGCTCTTAGTATGTCAGATTATGATTAGTGATCTATAAAACTGATCACTGCTGTGAAAAAATCCTGGTTTTCTTCCCTTGGTTCACAAAATGTATCCTGTAAATGATGAGTGAAAGCTCGGTGATGAAACACAAACCCAGGATCCCAAGGAGCAAAGCATAGGAAAATTATGGGTATGCTGTGGTACAGGTAAGTTATGGCTTATAGTTCCTGGCATGCTGTAGGATGTTTTGGGATAGAAAGAGTATTTTGGGTATTAGAAAAAGTCTTGTACAGAAATCTGAAAGAGTTAATCTACCCTGAAAATCTCTCCTTACTCAAAAATTGCTCCTTGCTCCTGTAGCTTTTAACACTGGAACTAGCTCAAGTATTTCCAGACTTCACGGATTTGGCCAAGTCTGGACATACCTAAGAGATCAGGTTAAACTGATGAAATCTTTCTAATCAATTTGTGATCTATTGGCAGAAATGGTCATTTGGTGTACTGTTATTAATTATCATTGGGTTGCGTTGCCACTACTTAAGTCAGAGCTCCAAGCCCAGTTCTTTGCTTTTGTGCTTAGTTACGAGAGCTTAAGGCAAGGATTTTAAAGAGCGAAAAGGCAGAAATGTAACACCCAACTTCACTATCGGATTGGTTGCTCAAATAACATGACTTTGGTACTTTGACTCTGGGCTGTTAATGTTGAGGTTCATTTTGTCCTGGTCAAAGGCTGTGTCTAAGCTTCCCTGTAATAAATGCCCCTCCCTGAAGATGCATCACTCTCTTTGATGGACATCTGTAGAATTCACAATTTGTAATGCTGTATCTCTGAGTAACTCCAGACTTACAGACTTCAATGGTTTTGAACGAGTTGTTAATTACTCAGACTTCAACAGTAATCCTGGCACCTACACACTTCAGTAACCTAATTGCATAATATCCTCAGCTATTGTGCCCAAAGCCTTTGATACTCAAAGTTCCTGAAAGAGAAATAAACAGTGTGTAAGCAATATTTCCTCCTGGGATTTTTCTTTTCGAATATTTTCAAACAATTAGGAAGCTTTTCAGATTTAGTTACTGCTTCAAATTCTTCATTCTGCTCTTGTTTTTATTTTGTTAAATGGATTTTTCTGTCAAAACTGTTCGTCCTCTCACAGGTTTTGCTCTTAGAACATGAAGGTGTTGATGTGTAATAGTTATAACTAGAGCAGATGAAAGATAACTGGGTGAAATCACCAATTTAATTTTTTTTTGTATATATGCCAAAGGAAATCATAGCTTTCTGTAAGTATTTCAGATGGGAAAACTTAACAGTTTGCCTCCTCTTAGACGTGTGGTCAAGCTCAGTCAGCTGAATTTTTGCACAAGGTAAATGCGATACGAAAAAGAAGGAAACTGGATGAATTTAAGTGTCCACTCCAGCATTTCACAGCTTTTTTGTTCCTCTCAAATTTTCCTGTGTCTGGCAAAGATCAGAATTAATCAGTTGCTGCCTTAAGGTACAATTGTCAGTCTTATAAATTCAGTTCTGTTTCCCACATGTTGTGTGAGCAGAATTTATCTTGTCATATGGCAGGTAACTCAAACACAGTCTTTTAGCTTCAGGAGAACTTACAAAAAGTTCTGGAAAGTGATATGTTGATGAAGCATTTGAGTGACATGTGAATGGAACTGATGCATTGAGGAAGCATGTGGGCTTTTTGGTTTGACTCAGATACACTGTGGAGCTTAGGGTTTGGAGTCTGTTTTGACGTGATGTGATGTTATGGTGAGATGGGTGACCTGAGTCTTGGCAGAGGTCCACTTGGTAAAAGATCTTACATTCTCAGAGATCTTTCCATTGCTCTTTCCATTGCCAGTAGCAGTTTGGGGGGCAACTAGCCAAAAAGGGGTCATGTTTCACGCTGGTAATCATACTGTAGCTCACATAATAAATAAGCAAGTGGCAAAACTCCCCTTCCCCCTCTAGTCAGATAGACAGATACTACTTAATTTTGTCTTTATCTGTCTGTTTATCCAAGTTCAGGACACACGTTCCAGTTGGCAGTGAGCAATTGCACTCTGACTCACGCACAGTGAGGTTAAAAATTCGGGAAACTAGATAAACTGGAAACTTCAAAGGCATACAACTTGGGAGCATGGAGTTCATGTAAAGGTCACTTGAACCTAGATCCTAGAGATGTATTGATAGCTGAAGGGGTTTCTGGCCACTGCCCAGAAATAGATATCCTTGGGCAAATTGTGTCATCAGATGCTGGAGTCATTTGATGGTGGAACCCTTTCACGCACACCGAGGAGTAGTGATGCAGCTTGTAGGAAATGTCAGCACGTTTCAGTTTTTCCTGGCTGTTTAGTCTAGGGAATGGTGAAGACAGAGCGGGACAGCAGCCATACACATGAGACGGTGTCAGCAGCAGCAAGTCTCATCCAGGGTGTTGCTCTCACCATGAAGAATGAGATCAATCAATCACAGATACTTACTGTGGACAACAAAGAAATAAGGAATAACCATATGGTCTCAAAAGTCACTTGTGTGAGTAATCCTGTAAATTTTTTATTATTACAGAAAGTGTAGTTGAATGCTTCAAGTTTATTCTTTCATGTCTTCCAGACTAAGTGTCTTCAAGCAGCTATATCTGTGCAATCAAAGCTTTGTCTCTGAACTTTTACAACTAGCACAAGATTTCAAATAGTTTTTACTGTTACTGTTCCAGTAGGACTGTCTGTCCAAACACAGAGGAATTCGCAGCCCTTACAAGAAAGCTGAGAGTCTAATGAAGCGATCAGTGCCTAAAGACAGTGGGGGAAACAAGTACAGTTGGATTGACCTTGGCTGGCTGCCAGGTGCCCACCAAGTGGCTCTCTCACTCCCCCTCCTCAACAGGACAGGGGGGAGAAAATAAGATGAAAAAGCTCATGGGTCAAGATAAAGACAAGGAGATTGCATATCAGTTACTGTCACAGGCAAAATGGGCTCCACTTGGGGAAAAGAATTTATTGCTAATTAAAAATAGAGTAGGATAGTGAAAAACAAAGGTAAAACTGAAAACCACCTTTACCCCTGCCTCCCTTCCCAAGCTCAACTTCACTCCTTCATTCTCAGCTTCTATTTCCTCCCCCTGAGTGGCACAGAGGGTCAGGGAATGGAGGCTTTGGTCAGTCCATAACAACTCCTCTTTACCATTCCTTCCTTCCCATGCTGTTCTCTTGCTCCAGTGTGGGGTCCTCCCATGGCAGACAGTCCTTCATGTACTGCTTCAGCGTGAGTCTTCTCCATGAGGTTCCATCTTTCAGGAACAGCTTGCTTCAGCATGGGTCCCCTGCAGCCATCATTCCTGTTAGAAAACCTGGTTCTGCCTGGGCTCCCCTTCAGAGGCTGCAGCTCCTGTCAGGAGTGTGGGCTCTGACTGGCTGCATGTGGATCTCTGCTCTGGTGTGGTTGTCTCCATGGGCTGCAGGGGCACAGCTGCCTCACCATGGTCATCACGACAGGCTGACGGAGAATCTCTGTTCTGGCCGCTGGAGCACCTCCTCCCCCTTCTTCACTGTTGTGGGGGTCTGCAGGGGTGTGTTCTTCTCACTTATTCTCACTCCTCTCTCACAGCTGCTGCAGTTTTTTTCCCCTTCTTAAGTATGTTGGCAGCCATAGCTTTGCTGATGGGCTCAGGTTTGGCTGACTCAGGGTCCATCTTGGAGCCATCAGGAACTGGTTCTGTCAGACATGGGGGTAACTTCTGGAATCTTCTCCACCCCTGCAGCCCAACCACTAGCCAGACCTTGCTATGTAAACTAATAAAAGGGGATACCTTTGAAGTACTTAGTTTTTGGAGGGAATGCCTACCTCTTTTGGGAAAGGACAACTTGTCTCCTGTTGCTTTCCTGACATCATTAAGAATTGGTTCATGTCTCAGATGGGTATCACAGGAAAAGTGGGGAGAGCTGGGGGAAGAGGAGCATCTTCCTTTTAGGTCTGTTAAGGAAGTAAGATTACACCTTCAATGTGGAAGAAAATACAATGACATTTAAGAGAGGAATAGAGAGATAAATTGTTTCCAATATGTGCCTTGTTGCTGGGATGGTGATGTCAAGGCAGAAAATCAAAAGATTGGAGGAGGGACCTCTAAGATTCTTGGACCTTTTTGGACAAGAGAAACAAAAAAAGGGACATGAGGGGGACAATGAGATGGAAAAAAATAAAAATGCTGTTCAAAAGTATCTGCCAAAAAGTCACAAAGAGTTGCCATAATGAGATGTTTCTGGGAGTTGGGAAGTTGTGGTCATGCAGTTGAAGAGTTTGTGTCTCAAAAAATAAAGAAGAAGATTTGAAAGCATTTGGATCAAATTTACATCTTAAGATGAGAAATAACTAGAAGTAGCTATAATACAGGTGGTGGTGTTGGCATCCAGCACAGAAGTAGAGGAAAAGAATTGTTCATGGAAGAAAAATTTGGAACTTGATTTAAACTGGCTGTGAGGTTCGTTACTCCAATAGTCTGAGAAAATACAAGACAGATTAGACTGAAGAAGATGGACCAGGAATATGTTACTCAGTTTCAGCTGCAGAGTCACAGGTTCAGCCTACTAGAGTTTCCCAGAGGAAAGTAAAATTGTGAAGACAAGGAGATGATGTGAATGTAATCAAAACCACAGTGAAGTGCTGTCATGACTGCTGGTGGGTGGCTGTGCTGGGTGTGCTTTGTTTGACCTGCCTGCCCTAGAGAGATTTTTCAGGGATGTCAAGCTGCAGTTTTACTTGGAAGTTGTGTGTCTTAGACCTGGAATTACTTTAAATTAATAAATAAAACCCTCAGACCAACGATAATTTGAATAGGGGGAGGTGCCAGAGAGCACAAATTGCACAACCAGCTTCCATTCTGCTGAAAATAGTATCTGGCAGGTCTTTCCAATGGTTTTGGCTCAAAATGAACCCCGATCTGTCAGTTGTCAGCACTGTGCCTCCTTTTAATTACCTGGGCTAAAATTACAGTTCATTTTCAAACACTGGAACTCAGAATAATTACATCTGTTAGACATGCTGTGGTGAAAGGCAGCTAAAAATCCTGACCGTTCAGGCAAAGTGAGTCCCTCAGCTTTTGGCTTGCCCAGCTGAGCAGCCAGAGAGGAAGTACGTGCCTGGCACAGATTCCAAAGTACCGTAAGATCCCTTTTGTGCTGGATTTTTACACCTGGTCGCTGCATGGCATTCTTATTGTTAATTCAAGGTAAAGAAGAGAGAAAAAGGAGCTCAAGAGTATCACATTGATGGCAGACACACCTAAGTCTACATGGTACTCAGCTCAATACTGCAAAAATGTATAGCTGAAGGAGTGGACAAAATACATATGTTGCAAAAATGCTTATGAGGACACACCAACAAATACAGCACCTTTGATGTGGAAATAAAAATAGGTCAGTTATGCCTGAGCCCTGCCGCGCATGGACAGAGGCATGCCAGAAGGCATGCCAGGGATGGGGAGTAAAGCTGTGGGGAAGTCTCTGTAGCAGGCCAGTAGGCTCTGAGGAGGGCAGAAGTACAGCTGGGGGACTTCCTGGCATGGAAGAGGAAAATAAAGTAAGTGAAAACCAGACGAGCTGTGTGGTCTCATAGCAAAAGTAGTGTAAGAGCAAAGAGTGGAGATGAGGGTGGCTGGAGAGGCAATCAGGGACAACATGCTGGGCAGTAGGCAGGCCATGGCACCAACAGGAGCGGCAGCAGGAGGTAGAGCTGCTCTGAAGGTTGCTCTGGGACGAGGAGGCATCTCGCTGCTCACAGATCCCTAAGAGGCTGAGATCTCAGGAGAGCTAAGTGCTACTGAGGAGATCAAAAGAAAGGTCCTGGCCACTTACAATTCAGATACTTACTCTCTGCTAGCACACACTGTATTTCTGAATGTTTTGTTGCTCTCTTGCCCCATAGTCCCTGTACATCCCATGTCAGACTGCTTGGCTGGTGTGGTTCCTCCTTAGTGCCTGACCCTTGTAAATGTCTTTAAGATGTACACCAGTGTGTCAGCAAGGCATAGAATTCCACCCACTTGGTGGAATCCTCTTCACTTGCTGGTGTCCAGCTGGGGAAATGTTGTTCACAGCAGGACACCTGTAAGACCAGCTGAGAAAAGTGCCCTGACTGCTTGTGGCATCCCCAGATCCAAAAGGCTTCTGCCCCTGCAAAATCTGGCATTAGTATATCCATGCCAACCCATGAGCACCAGCTGGTGAGATGGTGCCAGTGGGTCATGCCCAGGACTGGCATGGGGGTTGCTGTCCTCTAGGCAACAGAGCTTCCTCCTCGCCTCTTTCATTGCCAGTCCAGCTTGCACTTCCCCTAGAAGCCGATGGCATCTCTGCAGAGAACTGGGTAACTCTTAAGTGTGAATGGTGAGACTTTGCCATAGGTTCTTCATCCTCTTCTTTGCACAGAAATCTGTCCATTCCTTCTGAACATCTTCACAGATCAGTCATCTCAGTGTCATGAGGGTACTCACCAGGGAAGAAGGGTAGCAGTGCAAGTTGAAAGTTTCCAAATTCTTCATTCCTTGGGGATTTAAATATGCATTGTTAAGGCCAAACAGGAGGGTAGACAGCCTTTGCAGAGCACCTCAAAGTGACGCTGCATTGCATCTGTGCCCTGCCTGTTGTGGACATGTTAAAGTAATCTGGGCTGTAACACAGGAATTATTGTTCAGGGTAATCTCACAATTCATTAATTAAGTAGTGGGTTGCTTTGGGAGGGTAGGGCTTGTTTTACCATTTTACTTGGAGTATATGAATGTAAATACAGATTTACAGTGCAGCCAGTGCAGTCAAACTCTGTTGAAGCGCAGACTGGAAGAATATAAAATGTACCCTGTGTATAGGCAGTGAAATCCTAGGTAATGTTTATTCTTATCATATCTCAAGTGAACACAGGTCCACTAAAGAATATAGACTGTTTTAACCTCTTGTAGTAAAGTGGAATCACTGAAAATATATCTAAACGCTCCCAACATGCCCGTTTTATAGCGACAAGATTTAAGTGGTTTCCAGATGTTATACCCTCCTGAGTTTCCAAGCTTAGTTTTTTTTCGTGTTTGTATATTCTTCCTCCTTTCTGCAATCCATCAGTTTGGAAAGTTATGCTGGTGGTTTGATTGTTTTGAGCTTGAAAACCCCTGACACTGTGCTTGCAGTTCCCTGGGATACAAAGGTAAATCCAGCCCTAGAAACCCCAAGGGATCTCTCTGGATGGGCAGTGATAAGGGGAAGATGCTACAAAAATGTCTTTGGAAAGTCTTTACAGCTCTTTGTGTTGCTCTCCCATGATGACAATCTGTATGTCATGGTCTGCAAGGCTCTATGTGTGTATAACTGATGCTGCTAGATTTACACAACTACTTTTTAGCCCTGCTTCTGTGTTAACACAGACCTTTACAGTGCCTTTTTATGTGGAAATCTTGTAGCTGGGTGTGGTGGGGAAGCCGCTTGGTGACTCATACTGCAGGGAATTCCCTGATGAATTAGAGTATTTTTACTTCTGGACTTGTGCACAGTTTCCTTCAACGCTGGAGTGAGTGGCCGATAAGAGCAGGCTACAAAGGCCCATTCACCATTCAGCTACCCCATGTTAAAACAGGGTGTTTGTGCTTAGCAGAGCTGAAAAATCCACCCCCCATAATGCGTAGGTTCACAGCATTTTCGTCATTAGCAATCCCAGGTGCTCCAAGTGTCACAGCGATGAAGAAAACAAGGCAGGAGTGGATGGTGGTGAAGCACACACAGAGCTGGGATGGCTATAAATAACAGAGATCAGTCTGTAAATGTCAGGCTTCCTGACAAACCTGGTGTCTTCAGCTGGCAGTAGTGCTGATGGCCACCTGTCAGCACAGTGTCCAGCCTGTGCAGAACGGGTGGGAGCAGCTTCTCCTTCCCCCAGCACTGCCGTGCTCCTGCGCTGCCTCTTTGGAGGAGGTGGGATTTGTGGGTCATTCATCCAGCCCGTGCACGGTTCCACCGTGAAGCTTTGGCTCTCTCGGGTTAGTGGCTGTTGCTACTGGCAGCGAGCGAGCTGAGCACTCCACCGAGGACTCTGCAGGGCTTCTGCCCTACCCTTCTGTGCATGGACGTTTTGGGTTTATTTCCATTTGGTAAAAAAACCCTCACAAAACATAAGAAACCAGTATAATACCTTGACCCAACTTTTTAGCTATATAAAGAACTGTCTTTCTCTTCAAAATATTGCACTATAAATCTTAAAAACGCCAGAACAAAGCCAGGCATTTGGTTTGGAGAAGACACTTCTTATTACTTGGTAAAAGTAAATAGTGAAATGAAAGGGAATGAAATAAGACCTTTGGAAAAGCCGTTTTCTCCCTTTTCCTTTGTGCCTCCTCCTCTCCTTCCTCTCCTGACTCCATCTCTCCCCCTCCCTGTATAACAACTGCCCATTTGGGTACGGTAATTCCAGAGAGCAAACTTTAACGGGAATGCCTGAAATGTGTCTGCTTCAGCTTTGTGTTATGTCTGTAATTTGAATTATTTGCATTTTGGAAAGGTATAAATTGCTCTGGTGTACTTGGGTTGGCTGGTGGCCAGGAGGGAGTTGCCTCGGGCCCAGACCAGGCGCGTTGCTGCAGATGTGGCAGGCGTACAATGGAAACTTTTGTGGGCGAGCAGCCCTCACTCCTCCAGCACACGCTGACAGGAGGCGGCATCCCGCCTGCTCGCCAGGCTCCCCGGCAGATGGGCACTGGGGCAAAACCATTTTCTCCAGCATAGGCAGACTATCTTGAGGCTTAGGGCTCCCACAAACGATTCCAAAGCCATTATTCCTTTTTTTTTTTTTTTTTAATTTCAGCTGAACTGTTTAAACCTGCAAAACATGTTTACTGTAAAAGGTTGACGTAGTGGTCTAAGGTTTCCCTCCTGGAGCCGGTCCCAGTCCGTGGGCGTTGAGATTTCCCTCTTGGTTCACCAGACGTAATATGAGGAATTGTCTTTCTTTCTCTTTTTTTTTTTTTTTTTTTTTTTTTGGTCTCTTGCTTCATAACAACTTTTCCTCCCCGTGTTTTTGTTAAATGAAATGTCACTAGCTGTTAATGAGTTGTCTATTCCCTACTTCTTCCCTGTCTTCCCTTTCCCCTCAGTTGCTGATGGTCTGGACATTCCCAAGGGAATTTCTTGGAGCAAAACCCGTATTGTTCTTACTAGCTTCCAAAGACAAGCCATGGCTCTGGATTTTTATTTTCCTAATAGTTAGATTACAGCATCTAAAATATTTCTGAAGAAACTCCTTTTGTCATCATAAAAATTTCAAAAATGCTTAAAGGCAATGCTGCGTGAAATAATTGAAAGATTAGCTGGAGATGGAGTAATATTGAATTTTACTGAGATATCAGCAGGAAACCTGAATCAAATCATTCATCTTGCAAAGCACAAATTACACATAGCAAAAAACCTGAACTTCTGGTAATCCGTTTACAAAGGCAAATTTAACACATGTAACTACTAGTCTGGACGTCTGGAGGTTTAAAAAAAAACAACCCAGCAAACCCCTTCCAAAGCAGTTCCTACACTTCAAAAAATGTGTGATTGTGTCAGTGTTGTGTTGCTTTTATAACTGATTGAATTAATTAGGGGCAGGGAGGGAGGGCTACAGGGGCTGGAGAAGGAGGCTGCTCCCAGACAGGGGATGTGTCCTGGCTTGCCGAATTTTGGTCAGGTTTTTTCTACTGACAGCCCAGGGGAAGCATCTGTTGGATAAATTGTGAAGTGATCGCCAGTCCTCCCAAGAAGCCTACTTCAATTCTGGCACTCTCCAAAGGCATCATTAAGGAGACTCAAGCACAGTCTGGCTGCTCCTTCTCTCCCTGCAGCTGAACGTGGCAGTACCAATTAAAGGGATTCCTTTTCCAGAGTCACAAGTTAAAATGTGGGAAGACACTGAGGGTAGATCTGCTAATTGTTTTCCTGTGGAATGACCTGCCAAATCCACTGTGGTATTTGTGCTGTAGCGTTCATGTTGTGCTTCTTTCCATACATTAAAAAGAAAGGGGTTTTGGACATTAAAAACAATCACCAGGGATAGTTCTTCAGCAGCGTTCCTTTCACAGTAGGACAGCTGTACATAAAAATACTATTTACAGACATTTGTAATAAATCAGGCAGTTCTAAATGCGTCACCTCCATCCTGGCCATGAAAGCAAAGAGAAAAGAAAAAGTGCATTCACTCTTTTACCTTTAAGAGAGCTGTTTTTCTAAGACAGGCCCACATCCATGCGATGAAGTTCAAAATAGCCAATATTTGCATGTCCCAATGCTGCAATAAATGTACAAAAGAGATGACATGAAGTCTCAGTTTCCCCTTATTTCAGTAGCATCTGACAGTGGTGGGACTTGTGAAGCTGCATGTGTCTCTGCTGCCCAGTTTATCCAGCACTCTGCTTATGGCCTTTCATTTGTGTTTTTTTAGGCCTTCAGAATGGAAACCTTACATTCTGTATTATTTTTCTTGTTTCTTTCCTATTGAGGTTTGAAGATGCACGGAAATAACTTGTCCAGTGATTTCTGTATCAGTAATGTGCAGGAAAAATGACCAGACACAGCCAGTTTCTTCCAAAAGACATGTTGCCAGAAAAAGTTATAGATGTGGCTTAAATCTATGTTTGCTTGAAAACAGAAATTCAGTAAATTTGGAGGACCCAACATACCACTAAAAGCAGCTCCAGAAGTGGGACCACTGTAGCTGAACTAAACCAACTTCAAAATGGAGTCTAAAGCTGTCTGTAAAGCCTATGGCCTTGCCTTTTGACCCAAGCAGCAGAATTATGACAAGCCAGACTAGGAGTATATTAAAATCAAATCCTGCATGGCTGAGTAGCTTCCTTAATACTACCTTTTGTATTGTATTGTTTAATATTAATATTGAATATGACTTGCAGCATAGATAGTGGTCAAAAGGCATCATAGTATTGTTTCTGAAAGTTCAGTGAGCTGAGATGTAAAACAGTTTCATATTTTGTCCAGGCTAATGGCAGAGCAAACTCACAGTGGATCTCCGCCATCACGGTATCATGCATTCTGGATTGTGGTTCTTCCCTTCAGACAATCTGAAGGGACTCCTGCCACAGGTTACCCAGATGGTCTCTTAGTTGGGCAACATTTTGGGCAGTGCGTTGTGAGAACTCCTTTTCATATATGCAGTGCCCCTTCGAAGAGATTGTTTTTGCAAAAGTTGTTCCTTTCTTGGCTTGAGAGAGGAAGAAAGGACAGAACTAGATATCTTTTTCTTTTGTCTTTTAGATGGTCACCATGTGTGGGAAATGGAAGCCAAAACCGACAAAGAAATGTGCAAGCCAGTAAGTCTGCCTTAAATATTTTAACATCAAGATGAACAACATATATTGCCTTCTCCAGCACTGTTACTAAAGAGGGATTTCCAAGGCTTTGGCACTGAAACAGAACAAGTACTTAGGCCTCCCCTCCTGGAAATCTTTCTTTAATGTGAGCATGGGGTAAAAAGCCTTCACTGGAAGCTCTCCCAAAAGTAGGAGAGACTATTTGGAAAATATTTTTTCATTGTCCAGGATGGGCCAGTTCCATCTGCTCATCTTTTGTCTTGCTGGGTCAGTTCTTTCCGCTGCTCCCAAAGCAATTTCTGATCATTTTCCTTGGCTTTCATCTATCTTCGGCAGAGGAAATATGAGTCCCCCTCACAGGAGATCAGCCCCACGTTGGAGAAGTGTGGCTCCCTCAGCCATGACTCTAAGTGGGAAGTACATCCACTATTCCACGTCTGCAGGAATATGCAATCCTTGCAAACCTGCAGGCAAACAATTTAAAGATCTCGGCTGAATTCAGGCCAAATGCTAAGAAGAGCATTCCCTGTTACTCTTTCAAAAAGTGCCAAGGGAGGTTTTGATGGTCATAGCAGATTCACTGTGCATATGTGTAAGCTGATGCCCTAGAAGCTAAGTCATTCCTTAGCCCTGTGCTGGAGCATTTGGTTTCTGACAGTGGAGGATCATCTACACATTCTCCAGCCCTTTTTCATGTTGCACTGGATGTTCTTGCAACAGTGAATCTCCCATCCACAGAAGCTAGCATGCTTAAAATTTCCTGAGTTGTTATACGAAAAAATATTGCACTGTGGAAAATGGAAATATTTGAGTAATGCTGTCCCTAATGCCTTTCAGAGGAAATTTTGTTAGGTTCAGATATATCAGGGATGACCTGCCAACCAAGCCATTGTGCTTTCTCCTGCTGGGTTAGAGACCACAATTTGATTGTGGTCCCAGATTCTTGACAGAGGCAGGATGGATAGAGCCTTGTCTATATGCAGTACCATATTTGCTGTCCAAAGGGAAGAAGTGAAGGCTAGTGATTTTGTAAAGATCTGAGCCATGCTAAAATAATTTCCCTACATTTAGAATCCTTGGCATGGACACTGGGGCTGGTGGGAAGCCATCCTTGCCCCACAAAGCCCACCAGTTTCCCTTCATAGAGTGTTTCTTCTTGTATGCCTGGGCACCTCCTTCTTGGGGTTAGCTTTTCAATACTATTGTACAGCTCAACTGCCTTAGTCATGCCTTGACTTCCTGATTTGTTGCTTTTGCAGAATTCATTGGTGGTTGAGATACCACCTTTCCGCAATCAGAGAATTACCAGCCCTGTTCAGGTCAACTTCTATGTCTGCAACGGTAAAAGAAAGAGAAGCCAGTACCAGCTTTTCACCTATCTTCCTGCTAATGGTAACAAAACAAATTACTTACCTCTGCTAGTAAAAGTGAGAGATAATGATGATACATGGTTTTGATAGTTCTTTAGTAATTTGAGTATTCTGGATTTATACCTGGTGCTATGAGAGTGAGAATAAATCCAGGAGAGCTGCCTTTGTCTCTGCTGCCCACACAAGAGACTGCCTCTGCAGATTATTTCCATTTGCATTGGTGGCAGAGACCTGTTGAAACAAGGACTTTTGTTTTTGGGAGCTGAAGAGCCACAGCACGAATTCACATGTTTGTGAAGGCACTGAGCTCTCTGCTAAGCTGCTGTCAACCCTTGGTCTGACTTTCTAACCCCAGAGGGTAAATTGCATTTGAATAACATTTCTGAATTCACACCACAACATTTTAAGCATGCTGGGCTCTGAGCTGGAGGTGGTGTGTGGATTCTCCTTGCAGTCATCTCACACCTTGCTGCCTTGCGCAGAGTGAAAATTGAGATGGACAATGTGGGTAGAGGTCAGAGTGCGCCATGTAAAATGCTTTATGGATGAGAAATGTTCAGAAACGTGTGCCAGTATTTTTTTTTGAGCTTATATTGGTACCTGTGAAGTGACAATAAAGTCACTCATGATAGCTGAATTCCAAGCAGGCTTATATGAAAATTTTAATAGCTAGTAAATTTAGAGGGGTTTTTTTATTATTATTTGAAATGGCTCTTATACTGAGAACACTCTTAGGGGGAAAGTAGGAAAAGAAGGGTGGTTGCTATGTCATTGTTTTGGAAGGAAGAGGAATTAGAAAAAATTATTAGGTTATGCTTTATTGTAGACTTTCCAAGCAAAAATAATCCTTCTATGGGAAATATCCACAAATCAATATTCAAGTCATGTCACATGACATGAAGAGACATGCTAAATTTTTGTAGGTGAAATCCCATAAAGTACACATTTGGAATTTCACCCAGTTAGCATGCGTGCACTTTTATCGGGACTTAAATTTAAACTAGGAGTACAGGAAACCTGACATGGCAACGGAGTGCTTATTGCATATGTTCCGTGTAGCTATGCTTCACTGAATCAGCCTACTTATGCAAATTTCATCCTCAGTGGGGATGTCTGTGTATATTTAAAGACTGTTCATCTCTTAAATTGGAAAGAAAAAGAGTTGTTATTCTCTTTCACAACACTTTTCAGCAACAAAAATCAGTTGTAGAGGCAATTGGGTATTGTCTTGTCACCCAAGTTACCCTCATAAATATTTCAGATTCAGGCCTCTTGTTAACTGCTGTTTATTAAGCAGCATCTTCCCTCCAGCCTTTACATAGGCCCTTTTTTACCATTGTATTCTAAACCCTGGGAACAGTGTGCACTCCTGCAGAGTTGGTTTATGCTATCACCATTCTGTGTTTGAAACGTTTGATGTGAAGAGATGGGAGTATATACCTAGTGACAACAGGGAACCAGCCTAGGCTTTATTCTGCAAAGGCATCTTTAATTACGGTAATTGTTGAAAACTTTAGGAATCTTGTTTAGTCTGTTGTATCAATTTAAACTCAAGTGAAATCTTTTCATTTCAGTGTAAGGAAACCTGAAAAAAAAATGTAACACCAGGGTAGGGTAAAGGAAAGCAGGTATTCCTAGTAAATATTCCTTCCATTCCTGTTTGGTTCTCCACTCACATTCTCTTAATACATATGTATAAGTGTGCATATAGGTAATTGAAAAACATATTGCAGCCTCTCCCATAACAGTGGTAAAAGTGAATGTGCTTCTGCAATCATCAGAATTAATAGTATAGGATGTTTTTATTATGCTTGTGTTGTAATGCCTGTGTTACAGCTGTAAGGTTTTGCCCTTATGTGGCTGGTACTTTTTTCCATCATGCCTTTCAAAGATAGATACAATCACCTCAGCTATGTATTTAGGAACCATGTACAGTGACTGAATCAGTCATTTATGTTGCTGTATTTCTAGAAGTCATTTTAGGCTTTATTTGATTTCAGTCACAACATTCTTTTACTGTTTAAAGACATTGTAGAAAACCGAAGTTTAGCTCATGAAGAAAAAAATACCTGAGTCAAGAACTACTGGGTGGTCAGTGTAAAAAAATGTGGATGAGATAAGCATGATTTTGGCCCAGGCAATACTTTGTCTGTTGTTTAAACCAATCCCACAAACAGGGAAGGTGTAGGGTTTTGACACGCAAATGTCAGAGTGATCATTAAGTGTAAGATGTGGTTTTACACAAATGAGATGGTATCCTGTAAGCTGCTTCTCCTTCTGTGCTTTAGGACTACAAATGCTACATTTCAGTGCCTACTGTAGTTTTGCAGGTATTTCTGTGGGAGGGAGCTTTTAAAAGCTTCATGATGAGCATCAGACATATATTTTACAGCTCAACTGGACTGTGCCAAAGCAACATACTGAATATGGAGTAAAGCTTAAATATTGTGTGAGCCCCTGGCTGTGGTCCTGGGGTGGGTGTGGACACACACAGAGCAGTGGGAGAGCCATGGGCTCGCTGTGCAGCTCCCACCCCCACCACAAGGCAGTAGGTGTTCTTTCCTGTAGCTCCTATTTCTCCTCATTCCCTAGGGGAAAACAGCCAGTGGATCCAGGGACACGTGACCTCACTCATCCCACCTCCCATGAATGGTCCTATAGCGTCTCCATGGAGTACAGCTCTGTGACATGCAGCCAGCACAAGCTGCCATCTTCAGCAGTGTTATTTCGCCGCCACAGGGCTTCTCCCATGCTGCGGAGATGTGGCAGGACTGTACCTTCCCTCAGTTAGCTCAAGTGTTTCACAGAGCAGGGATTTACTTGATGAAGATGAGTTCCTGCTTCAGAAATAAAAAAACTGCTGTAAAAATGAAAATCTTACTGCTCTGTAAATGAAAAGTTTAAATAACAAAGCAAAACAGAAAGTAGATGCTTCACAAAAGGAGCCAAGGTCTTGAAAGCAGGCTTGCTTAAGTCTTTGGCTTGGGATAGACTGTAAACCTAAGTACTCATAATCCACTTTTAATTGAAATTTTGATTTACTGTTCTGCTAAATTTGAGCAACTCCTGAATCCTGTGTTAGCCTATATTGTACAGAAATGACTGTAATGTCATTTTTTTTAGTATTACTTCAAACGCATCACTGGGCAGTTGCGTATCAGTTTTGTCCTGGAGCCTGCAGGCTGTAGGCTCTTGAGACTCCTCCACAGACATGCCTGGCGCAGAAATATAAGTAGTTTCCATACCATTCTGGCACAAGTGAATTCCCGCAGTTCATATGGTAAGTACTGATACATTTTGCATTGCCACATCCCATCAGAATTTGAGGAGGAAGGCTCTGGACCAGACACTGCAGTCAGGAGTGTGAGCAGAGCACAATGAGCTGACCCTTGGATGTTCAGCTTTTAAAGCGCCTCTGCTGCTGCAGCTCTGTGCAGGGGGGCTCTGCAGCTCCATTATGTGCAGCAGAACATTTTGGAAAACCCTTGGCAAACACTGCACTTACGAACCTTACCCTCTAGAAGAATGCTTTGTTTCAATTTCTGTTCATGACTGTGTATCATTTTGCTTCTATGAATTTATTATATCATTGGCTCATATATGCATTTGAAACAGGGGGAACAGTCTTCTGAAATCACCAGATGTAAGCAGTAGCATTTCAGGGTTAAACTAACCTGGAGAGTCTGAAGAAGCACACAGGCGTGTATGCTGTGGTTCCAAATCCTGTGTTTTCATCTGCTAAGAAAGCTGAAGAAGTTTTCCTGCTCAGAAGACTTTAAACAATGAATGATAAGGATTAGATGTCTGACTGTTTTGATTTCTTTTAAGTAGGTACAAAAAATAGAGGAAATCTGTTCAAGAACTTATTTTTACAGATAGGAGCGAGTGTTCTCTGTGTTTTCTGTTATCCAACAAGTATTGATATCAAGAATGTTGAACATAGGAAAGTTTTTCTTTGAATTTTATTTAGACAAGTAGTGATATTTGACTAACCAAAGACAGTCTAGATTGTCTAAGAAATATTTAATAAAAAGGAAAAAGGAAAGTTGATGTGCTTCTTTTACTGGAATGAAAAATACGCTTTTGCAAAGAGTTGATGATAAAGTATTTCCAGTTTCTGTTTCTGTCAGGCTTCTTAACTGTCAAAGCATTATTAAAAGATCATTTCATTGCTTCTAATATTTATTAAAATGGTGTTGATATTCTGGGTAACTTTTACTTTGAGATGTGTTTCACTACCCACAGGACCAGATTTCCAACTGCACAGCCTTCACTCACAGAGCCAGCTTTTCTGCAATTCCTTTTCCTCCCTGCAGTCATCTGCACAAGTCTCCGAGGCGTTGAGTTCCTCTGAAAACCTGGCCACAGTGACTTGGTGGGGATGGAAGTCCTTTGAATCTGTGGGTGTGGAGTTGTGCTGAGAGCCTGCCTGTGGTGACTAGATGTGCCTTAATATTGTGGTTTACAGTCCAGTGGCACAAAAGTTAAGCTCTTAACATTGTAGAATAGAATCATAAAATATCTCATGTTGGAAGGGACCCATAAGGATCATTAAGTCCAACTCCCTGCTCCTTGCAGGACCACCCCTTGGTGTACATCTGAAAAGGGTGAGCACTGCCCATTGCACATTGTTGTCAGCATCCTCCTGACTTCCTGCCTCTGCTCTAAAATTATCCCCTGCTCACCATACAGATGGGTGCAACAACACTTTTCTCATGGCTGCATTGAGCAGCCATGTCTCTGTTTCACCTCAGCTCTTCCACCCACACTTCACTCTCTAAGTTAAAAGATTACATCAGCCCCCGTAGCAGAAAACTACAAAATGAGGATGCAAAGCATTGCCACTGTAATGTGACACAGCATGTGGCTTGTGCTGATTGTCTCCTGACACCTCTCACCTCTCAGTATTTGTTGAATTTTCCTGCTTGAGGTTGGCAAAATTATTAGCCTAGTCCTTTATGCAAAACGATGGTGATTTGGGCTCTGCCGGGGGAGTAGGGCCAAATGCAGGGCCTGTGTTGTGAAGGGACCGTAACCGGTGGCTGGTGCAGTATGACCACAGCAGCACCTCGACAAGGGGACTGAGCGTGGCTTAGTCAGGCCTGGAGCCTCGGACCTGCTGGAGGTGTTTCCATCCCCCAGGAGCAGCTGGACTACTGCAAAGCCAGCACATGGCAGGACAGGGCAACAGAAGGGATGGGGTGAAAGGTCGGCCCCAGGGGACTTTATTTTAGGTGAAAATAGGAATCACGGTTACTCATTTCACACTGTACACTGACGCAGGTTATTTAATTTTGGCTACTCAGTGGCTGATTGTTACTTTTGACATTTAGCAGAGTAACTAAAAGCAGGTGAGGTTTTGTCAGAGTCCTGTTCTCATTTAAGGCAATCACAAAGTTCATCATTGTCAGATGCATCAGCCCCTCCACTTCCATCCAGGAGCCACGTGGCGGAGCAGAGGAGGCATGTGTTGCTCTCAACAGCATTAGACTCCCAGGTGCTGAGTACCCACTGGAGCTGCCCATGCTTCATCCATTGCCCACACTTCATCCAGGTGACATCCGTTTTCAGCAGTCAGACAGAGCCTAGCCAGCCACATCTGACCTGCAGACAGTCTGTCTTATCTATATATAGAGGCAGAATGCTGCCTCTCTGTGGTGCTCCATCTTCACCTGGAAGGACAGGAAAAAACATCACCTGTGTGATGTCTCTGAGACAGGCAGGGGTGCACAAACACTATGTAGAAGCCCCTGGCTGTGTCTGACCATCAGCAATGATCACCCATAATAGTTAACTTCCAGTGCATAAAATAATCTTTTGTCAGTACCTCCCTTTTCAAATATTCCCCTTCAGATAAAAAAACCCCAGCCTGTAGTTTTGGTCATTGAACTCCTCTGCATGAGCATTTTAAGGACTCCTTCCCTTGCTTCCCAGTGATTTCACATGCAAGCAGGGGTAAAGTCAGCACTGGTGGTGTAATGTTGTGTAGCATCATCAAAAAATACCTCAGCCCAGTGGATTTTAACATGTCTGACAGAGATGACTTAGAAAGTCTTGGCCAGTGCAGCCTGGGTGTTGTGCACAGTTAAACCTGCAGCTGAAGGCAGTAGTGGAGCCAGGTGCTGCACCTCACTGGAAGCAGCACTAGAGCAGCCCAAATGAGCATATCACAGGACTTGAATTTCCTATTCAACGTTGTAGGATTTAACGAAGTGTTATGGTGGAAAGTTGCGTCTTTTAAGAATTTTCATCTCTTTGTTTTGAGTGAAAGCTCATGCATAATCTTCTGTACTAGCACAACCCAAAACGCCCTCTACCTACCTTTTACTTCTCCCCGCCTGATTTAACAGTGCATGCAACAAGCTACCATATATAATCTTCTGTCTCATAAATATGTGTAGAATAACCTAATAGTTTAACAGCTGTTGAAAAGCATTTAGCAAATGAGTTAGCTGGAAAGCACTTCCAAATCAGATAATGACACTGTCCGAGATTATATGGTGAGGTGTATGTGCAAGGCTTCCAACTCTCCCTGGAGCTATTCTTGTATTAAACTGTACATATTCATCTGAACCTGTAAAAATCTATACACAAAACCCAAAAAGGGCAGATAGGCATGTTTTAGAGTTACCCTCCTGATGAGCAGCACCAGTAGCAGTGTACTAGCAAGAGAGGGTGAGATCAGATACTTGTGCAGATAAAAATTGCATACACATGTGCTGCCTACAGTGTCTTGTTAGCAAGAGGCTCCCTTTGTGTCTGAGTCACCATTCTCTGGATTTAGTAACTAGAAGCAAAGGCTTGATAGCAGCTTGACCTTTAAAAATGTTTTGCTTTAATAGGTGCCTAGGGAAAAACACCAATTTCAGAGACAGCATCTGCGTGGGTCCCTGTAGCTGACTGTCTCACAAGATTCCTGGGACTGAGTGCTCATCCCTTGTCACTGAGATTGCCACTGCTGCACATATGTTGGCAGGGCATTTCAGAAAGTTTTGCTCAGCCACTGCTGCTCGGGTGTTACTGAAGAAGGGATTATGTTTTGTGAGGGCAGCCAGCGCTTTGCCTCTCCCCAACACTGACTGCTCCACAGTCAGAACAAGGGGTGAGGCCTCAAGTATGCTGGATCCAGCCAGTGCTGCAGCAGCAGCCAGGATTTTGTCTTTGCACAAATCCAGAGTGGCTGAACTGTACATGGACATGTGTCCACATCCGTAACTAGTCTCTGGTCAACCAGCAGCAAAGCAGTGACAGGAACTGGGGTGACCTATGCAGTGTCTTCTGAAGGTGTGTTGCCAGTATCAAAACTGGCTGACAAGGAAGGATTTCAAAGGCACAAACAGCCTTTCAGAGCTCAAGTCAGTAATGGAGATTCAGATACCTAACTCCTCAGCTCTCTTCGAAAGTCTCATCCCAAATTCTTACCAATTGCCAGACATTTAGTCCAGAAGTTGAAGAAATGTGTGTTTGCACATGATGAAAAAAGTAGTGTTTTGATTTTCGTACTCTTAACTAAAATCTGTGTGCAGGTGCCAAGGAGCTACATCATAGTCTGCACCATGAAAGGAAGCTATTTTGTTGGATAGGTTCAATCAAACTTAAGGGTAAAATAAATACATTGTAGTGCCCTAAATGTCTACACTGATAATACTACATGGAAATGGGAATTTGATAGTTAAATGTTAATCAGGATAAACATCTGTTTAATTTATAAGATTTTATTTTTCAGTTCACATATTTTAAAAACATCCTCCCCCCCCCCCCCCAAAAAAAAAAAAAAGTTTAAAAACCCATCTGGATTGCTAAAGTGCAAAAGCAAACACACTTGTTAGAATTGTCAAAAAATACATATAATTTATTTCTGAGTACTTTCTAACTCCCTTTACTGAATGTGCATGATTTATTATTTTTCTTCTAGGTTTGATATATTAACTTTTTACCTGCTAGAAAGGCCTTTCATTTAAATGTGGGCTTGCAGAACTGGCTGAAATATTTCTCCCAGATTCAGACACACACAGAAGGACCATTGTCTTCCACCGGTGCCTTGGTATGATGTCATAACCCTGATCTCTCTGAGTAGGAAGCTTTGATTTATAGCTAGGGCTGCTGCCAATGTGTGGTTCTCAGAACTTCATATTAAATTAGATGACATAATGACATGAGTTCAGAGTCTAAGAAGGCATCACCAAACCACTGAAAACCAATTAGAAATTAATTTGCTTATCAGACTAATTTAGAACAGTGACCTCTGTCATATTATAATATTCAAAATCGAGGACTGTTTAAAACAGTCTGTCAGCTGACCTAATGTATTGTGAAGTAACAGGCATTTAAAAATTCACTGTACAAACCAAACTTGCATTCTTTTTTACCTTTTTAGGGCAAGGGCCAGATCCTTCAGCACTCTTAAATGAATAATGTTGCTTCTGAGTCTGAGCATACGTAGAAAGAGTATCATCTTTTGTGTTTACAATTTCACAAATTCTGGCTTCATTGCTGCAGTTTATTATAGGTGAATCTCAGCGTATGGCAAACTCAGTCACAGTTTTTCATTCTAGCCAGCTGAGAGTCTGCAAGACTGGGTGCTACCTCAGCACCACAGAACAGTTTTGAGACAGAACGATTGTTGGTATTTGATATGGCTCTGCTGGATTTAAGAAATGACTGTTTTCACTGAAACTGCATGCAGGTTCTGAACAGCTGTAGGCTTTGCAATTAATCGCCAGCCCAGGCCTGCTGTGTGACTGACTAGGAGTGTCTCTTTTAGCTGGCAGGGTTATACCAAGTCATTCAAGATTTGAAATATTTGAGCTAGAAGTTAGTTAGGCTAATACTGTTCTCTGTTAAATATTAATCCTGGGAAAATTAACAGTACTGTCTATATCACATTGCACCTCCCTGTGTGAAATACTCACTTGTGGAAGTCAGTGACAATGGAAATGGATGTGTGTTACGGCAGCTAGCTTACCATGCCTCCATGTATAACAGGGCTCAAAACCCCTTTTTCAATCTTGGGTTTTTAAAGACTTGCAGTCCATCGAGCATGAGTCAGTAGGTAAGTGGTAGTACAAGTACCCAGCTGGCCAGTGAACAGCCTTGTCTGCTGTGTTGTCTTGTGCAGAGGGTTCTCCTGTGGATTGCCCAGGGTTCTCCTGTGCAGAGCCAGGATTTGGACTTGATCCTTGAGGGTCCCTTCCAAGTCAGGGTATTCTATTTTCTTATCTAGGAGAAAATGATGAAGGTGGGCACTAAGGTTTGTATCCTGTTCTAAGTCAGGTGTAGTTGCTCACCCCAGCTGAGCATCTCAGTCCCCGAGAAGTGAGTGAGACAGTGGGTGAGGGTGTGTTAGTTCCTTGTAGCCTCATTACATTGTTGGAGTAATGCCGTAGACACTGTGATGGTAAGTGGGTAGCCAGTGAGTACAGTTACAGGCTGTTCCTACATTGTTTTGGTGAGGTGTGCCTTGAAACACCCATAGCTCTTACTTTGGGCGCTCTAAAGTCCTTTGAAAAGTGGAAGAAAACAGTTGTCCTTTCAAAGAAAGAATATAAGGTGATTTACGCCAGCTTTTGACACAATCAGAGTATTTTCAGAACGACCAGATCAGACCCACAGCTAGTTTGAGTTTGCAAATACAAACATTGGCAAAGATTTTCGGCCTTTTTTACTCCGTTTGTTGAAGTTACATAGGCTGGGGAAAAGCATGTAGCAGGACAGAGTAGCACAAATAAACCATTAACTGATGTAATGTAGCAATTTGTGGTGGTGTGTCCTCCACACACAGTTATTCATGTCAGATACTAAAGTTGCGATCTGGCCAGAAAGGGGAATGTTAATGTCTTACATTTCTTCTGACGTGCTCAGCTTTACAGGTCTGATTCCACATAACCTGGATCATTAGTAATGGTTTCTTCATGGAAAAAAAAATCCTACAGAGCTTCCTTCTCCAAACTGGTACCTCATGAAGATGTTTGCAGTTTTTTAAAGGGGGTTGAGGGGCTGCCATCCCAGTTTGCAGGATTCATGCACTCACTCTGCACAGGGTTAATGGGTACGCAACTGGCAAAACACAGAAAAGTCCGATACAAATCCCTTCACCATTTCAGCAGGAATACTTTTTCTGTCTTCCAGTGTGATACTTATTCTAGTGATGAGATTAGCATACAAACAAAATATATGACACTGAGCAAGTGGTGACTTTTTTTATTGTGTTGAAAAAACACATTATAAAAGGTAAGGAAGACAGTTCAATTGAACAAGTTCAGGTAACTCTAAGCATAGGTGCAGGTAATATCTGTCCATTTAAAGACAGTTTGTTTCCCATTACATCAAATAACTGATGCCCAGAAGTATTAGTTCAGAGCAAAACAATGTCAACAGATGTCAAAGAAAATGGAGGTGCCACTTACTCTCATATCCCTCCTTCTTGTTTCCGTCTCTGGCTACCAACCTGCCATTAGCAAACAAGCTACTGTGGCTTACCCTGACTAGTCCTAACCAGTCTCTGTTTTCCCCTCTGAATTTGTAGGCACCAGGAGTGTCTTTGGTTGCTATCACCATCTCCAAGTGAGTTGTTGGACTAAGAGGTGTGGAATAGAGTCCCTCCCACCCATCAGTCCTTCACCTGATGCAGAGCAGGACTTACTGGTGATCCTCTATTGGCTGCAGTGTGTGTATTTCAGTGTAGCAACATGCAAAAAGAGATTCACAATATTCATGGCCACTAATCAGAGCTCCAAATGGACCCCCATGGCATTGCTTTTGTAAAGAAAAAACTAGGACTGAAGTGACAAAAAAGTGCTTGGCAAACCAGGTAGCAGAGATGTGCTATAGAAGAGCTACAATGAAAAGGCAGCCTGAGATCAGGAACCTGCCTTCTGTAAAGCCTCCAGCCTGCCTGCCACCAGGGCTATAACCCTTCCCTAGGTTATAACAAGTCAGACAACTCCAGGGTTTATTGGAGTTGTATTGCCAGTGGTTGGGCTTGGAATTATTTAGCACAGGTGTTTCTATAACAGTGATATATTGGGAAAATTCAGTGTTCAACAACCATCATATTTCCAACTGTGCTGTGGTTAGTGCTAGCACAGTGAACCTAATATAAAACATGTGAGAATATTTGCTAGCTCAGGAACTTGTTAAAGGTATTTTCTTACAATATCTGAGTTGCTGTGTTTATCTAGGTGCGTTTCTTTGGTCTTGCATTTTCCTAAAGGGTGTGATAGTGGTTTTGTCACTGAACTTGGAATCTGCTTCTCTGCAACCAAGTGCATTAGTAGCCCTGCTAGCCTGTGTGCAGCACACAAGCTGGTGAAAATAAGATTATGAGAAATCCAATGACAGTCCATCACACCTAGCATATTTGTCTTGAGCAGCACCTGTGCATCTGTTACATATATAGACCTGATTTTACTAGGGTGCTAGAAATCTTGAAACAAGTGTTGCAAGCATCTACATGTTAAAGAACATAAAAGGAGCAAAGTTAAAAAGGAGCCTGGGGACTGTAAAACAAGGGTAGTGAAGTGCATTCACCACCACCAAAGTCTGTGAGTGTTAAATGAGGTTTTATATGTGCAGATGGACACATGTGCATTTAAAGGGGCTCAAAAAGACTCATACACAAACATAATAAATGGCTGGACAATATGTAAGGGTTTTGTAAAACACGTGCAAATAAAAATACAGTCAAAGACACTCATGCAACACACGTGTATCTGAGCTGAGTTGTGGAAAGATGTTACATTATTGACTTTGTGCCACAATGGGTTGGTTACTGGAATATTCTGAAAAATATTCTCTGGTGTCACCAGAAATTTTTTAGAAAGAAGATAAATGCCACTATGCATCCATACTCGATCGTTGTATGCATTAGAGTTGCATCTGTCTAGAAAAAAAATACATCTACAGTCTAGCTTGGCACTACTATTTGTAATTCTCCTGATAGAGAAAGTGAGTGAATTTTACCTGTGCACTCCATCTGTTGTAGGAGAAGCTTCAAAGACACCTCTCTTTGATTTGAGAGAGAAAGCAAATGTTGAAAAGACACTTCAGTCTGAGAAAGGATCTTTCTTCTCTGATTTGAGAAAGCAGCTCTGCATTTGTCATGACTGAGTTGATGCTCACTGACAATCGTTTTTGTTCACATTCTGGTAGTTTTTAGAGACATGACAGCTCATATAGGACATCATTTGAGACAGTGGGTAGAGCAAGCAGAGGTCTAGAACAGGAGTCAGTTTTTCCTGGTAGCCAGAGGCTAACATTTTTTAGGAGCTGGCATTAGCAGAAATTAAATGCAATTATGTAAAAGGCTAAATAAATCAGATCATACTCTTTCAAAAATATCCTCATAATTGAAAACTTCTTGTACATAGCACTTTGTCATGTATCTTTGCAACTTTATTTTCATGGAACTTTGAAAGTCCCATCTCTACCTTATGCTCCAGTTTACTGTGTGTACAGGCATTTATCAAATGGGCCATCAGTAGCTGTAGAAATGCAGTAGTCTATCCAAGTTTAAATTCTTGCCTTGATTACTACAAATCCATGGAGCCCTTGGGTCCAAAGCTTCCACTGAAGCACAGCTATTTGCAAATAGATTTTTATAGCACATTAGTGCTGGAGGAGAGTCCAAAGAAAATAGTCCTTTTCAATATTAGAACCAGCTGTGACTTTCTTGTGCTGATGACTCATTCATTTTTTTTTTATAGGGTGGGAGAACTAGGCAAAAGACACACAGAGTCTTATTCACGACGTTGTTTGTTTTGCAAAGGGTATCCTAGCCACAAGCCAACTTGATCATACCAATACGCAACTCATGTTTATTTAAAACCTTTTTTCTTTTAACAGTTCCAATTATAAAAACAGAACCCACAGATGACTATGAGCCTGCTCAAACCTGTGGACCAATGAACCAAGGCTTAAGCCCTCTCTCTAAACCGTACTACAGTCAGCAGATCATGATGCCCCCTGATCCTGGTTCATGCCTCGTGGCTGGCTTTGCCTCCTGTCAGCAGAGAAACGCTGTGATGTCACCTTCTCCCAACGCAAGCCCCAAGCTGCATGACCTTTCCTCCTCTCCTTACAAGTGCATCCCCAACCCGGGACACAGTCACCTCGGACTTCAGCAGCCCACTGGAGGTGTCCCCACCATACAGGAAGTGCCAAGGTCTATAGTTGTGCACCCAAGCCCCCCCGAGCAATCATCTCACGTCATGCTGCAGCCGCAGGTGAGTCAACATCTGAGCAGTAGCTGTCCCCTTGGTTATCAACAAACACTCTATCCCAACAGTCCCTCTTCTCCAGTTCCATCTGTTACCCAAGAGCCAACCTATTTGCAGTCCTGCAGTCCAACTCACTCATCCATAATGGGTCAACAGCAGCAGCAACTGCCGAAGGTTCACAGAAATGAGTCTCCAACAACCCAACCACTGTCATTGCCAGAGTTGCATGAGGAAAGTAATCATAATTTGGCCCCTATTCCTGTAACGATCAAGCGAGAACCTGAGGAATTGGACCAGATGTACCTGGATGATGGTAAGTCTTCCACAGCATAGGTTTGCATTCACCATGTTGCTCTATCAGGGAGTTCCCTTAACCCCCCCCCCCACCTTCTTTCGAGTCCTGGTGGAAAAAAAGTTCAATTAATAGCCTGGTGGAAAGGTGCGAACTTTGCTTGGATTGTCTTTATATAGGGAAGGACCATTTCATTTCATTTACAATAATGAAACCACATAATCTAAGCATTAAATGTTGTTTGTTAGCATAGAGCTCTAGCTGCATGACCAGTAGTTATGTTGTAATAACCTTAACTGTATGTTCTTGGCTTACGCCCATGCCAGTGACCTGTGGAACTGCAGTGAAAACATATTTAACATTGTCCCATTCATAATGCAGTGAAACATCTGATGTGCAAATCTGTTCACTGAAACTAAATGTTAAACTGCTCTACTTCAGTTGAGAAGGTTCAAATTAAAAATGGAGGCGTATCTTTCAGCGTCACTTTTCAGTCTCTTTGCATCTGACATTAAGACTACTGCTTTTTCCCGGTTTTATTGCAGCCTTGCTGCTGCTTTTTCCCTTTTTTTTTCTTTTTCTGGTTTTGTGAGATTCTGTATGTGTATATATTCTACATGCACCACTGAATAGTTGAAATGCCGTGATAAACTTGTAAGACGCTAGTTCCCAAATAAAAGGGATAATATGGAATTCGGTTACGTGACCTTATTGAACTGCGATTTAGCATTTGCTGCTAAGTATCCCAGTAGTATTCTGGACCCTCACCTTAATGCAGGATGTGAATTCCCTTCCAATAGCCACGTAACTATATAGCATACCATGCTAGTTGAAGAAGAAATGTCACTTAAACGGCTGCATTGAAACTAACTGGTGCCAAGGAACATCTGAATTTTATTGTCCTTCAGGGAGGATTTAAGGACAATTCATTGCACTGGGTTTTTTTTAAAAAAGGACATTTTGTCACTCTATTTTAAACAGCATGTTACTCACTGAATTAGGATTGCAAATTAATATTCTGGAGCCTGAGTAGCAGCTCTTTGCTTTTGAACTCTAGGAAAATTATTTTTCTTAACAGAAGTTGTTACTGGTTACATGATAGAGAGGTCTCGGGAACTTTTCCTAATTAGGAGTTAATTAAGGTCATTAGTTTTGCACAACACATCTTTTGTGACAAGGTTTTCTTCATACAGTGTGCATTTTTATCACTTACCTATGCTGTAAGAAGCACGATTTCAACAAGCTAAATGAGAAACGTACACAAACCAAAACAAAAAGCCATGCCAGAATTTTGGGTTTGAGAGAAAACAGAATTTATGTAAGGAAAAGAATTTAGATAAATCTAAACATAGTGTATAGCTGCCTTTTGCAGAAAAGCACAAGAAAGGGGCAGCCTTTACCTGCTTTACCTCTCAAAAATCCAGCAACCTCTTCTCTGACAGAACCATGAAAGTTGCCTTTGGCTGGTCCCTAGTGGAGAGATGGGACTGTATCTCAGGGATGAAGGGTGAATGAAGTTCCTCAGCCATGTCTTCTTTAGGTTTCTCGTGGAGGAACAGAGGAACTTTGCTACCATGTGGTCTCAGAGAGAGGTTTTAGTTTTTCAGCAATGCTCATTCTCTCTGAAAAAGTGTAAATGGTTTAGCCTTAAACGTCATCTCTGTTCCATCGTTCTTCTCTGGGCACACATACACACCAGTCCTCTAACTGATGATCAGAACTAATTGTAGAGGCCACCATGTATATCTGCACCGATACTTGAGGCTGACTTTGAAGATCTCTTCAGCTAGCCAAATCTGGATATAGTTCCCTTTGGCATCCAGCAGGCTTTTAAAATTGTTCTGTGGCTGACAACAAGAACTGTAGACCAAGAAAGAGTTCATAGATGTAACAGTCCCTGTAACAGCATATAATAGGAAGAAAGCCAAGCCTTTGTAGTTCAAAGAATTAAACACCACCAGTTCCCTCTAAGGGGGTCAATCAGAAATGGCTAAACTGATATTTAGGTTTGTCTCAGGGGTCACACTGATGGAGCTCAACCCACATGAGCTGCCTTTTCCTATCTAAACCTTATCTCACTGCCTGGAGAAAAGGTCATCCACTCTATGTATATCTGGAGTGGACTACTACCCTCTTCATATTTGTCTCGGTATCTGGATAATAGAGAAAGAAAGCATGCAGCAGAGGGGCTAAAGGCAGGAAGTGTTTCTTGTTGGATTTGTGCTGGCCAAGATGCTCTGTTCAAACCATGCAGAGCTGTGGCACACCTCAGACATGCAGCACAGGAGCATGAAGCTGGAAGCCTGTTTTAGGTCTGTGCTATATTCATTTCATGAAGGCAGCCTTTAACCACTACTGCAGATACTGGTTTCACATTACATTTAATCTGATGGAACTGCAGGCTTCTATGAAAAGGGTGGCCTCAATCCATCTTGCTCTGTCACATGTTCTTGCTGCTTCCTTCGAGTCATATCAATTGATTATGGAGCAGCAGAGCAGGCTAATGGAAAATTAGCCTGCCCAAAACAGCAAAATCCACATCGTTTTCTGTTGGGTCAGCTCATGGAACTATGTCCAGTAGCTAGGTCCAGCCCTCAAGAAGAGGGGCAGAAGCAGGGCAGAAGCTGTAAGTTTAGGGGTGCTGCAGGGTCGCTCTGGGTGGCAGAAGCCCACCAATAGGCCAGAGTATGTGTGAGTTGAAGCCCCATCTGATGTGATCTTATCCTCCCCAGCAACTATCTAATCACTCATCCTGTTTCAGTTAAAAATCCCCTTCTCGTGCTCACCTGTCAGTTACAGAATGGTGGTGTCTGGGCTGCGTCACACAGTCTCAAAGGGCAGTTTGGCCTCTCTGGTGACTGCCTGGAAACCACCAGTGTTTGCTCCTGGTGTCCCAGGATGTGCTGCTCACTGAGATCAGCATGGAAAAGGCAAAGCATGTATGCAGCACCTTTGTGCCTGGTGCTGCTCCATTCACATCTCTGGCCATAAAGGTGGAACAAGGGATCGTGGATTTTGACGAGTGGCTCGTACCAAATAGGAGCAACTCGTTTGTCCATGGGCCTGACTTTTTTTTTAGAATAGGAGGTTTTTTTTAAGCTATCACCATTTTTAATTACTAGTATATCCACCTCTAAGCGTTTTTCTTGTTGGGGGAGTAGGTGGAATATCTGTAGCACTTGTGAACAATGTGAAAGCCAGAGACTAGTCAGGTGTACTTAACTGCATTCCTTTCCTGCTACTCCAAGTATAACAACTCTTTTTCTATTCCCTGATTATTAAATATTTTAATGACATTAAAAATTAAATTCTCAAAGCATCTCTCATTTTAATAAGTATATCTTCACAACATCTTGTAGCTATCTAATACCTCCAGTTTTACCTAAAATTATTTAAGAAGTGTGAGGTATTGACATCTGACAGGGGACTACCAGACAAATAAAATATCCAGTTGATTTTCCCAGATTATATCTGATAAAATTCTGGTTGCTTGTTTACCACTTTAGGGAGGTTTGATTTATGTATCTCATATACACAGAGAAGTCTTGGACCAGGTATAAACAGAAATCTTTTGGTTTCAGCTTACGGGTTCAAAGTAATATTCATTCATTTTGTTCTGGAGTATATTCAAATATAGACCATTTACACTGCAAAGTACACATGGAAAAAACCAGTCAATGAATTTATATAAATATAGATCCTTTATATGACATTTTTCTGCTTTGGTAAAGGTGGGTAGCTGAAGTGATATAAAGGGAGCACACAAAGAGAATTCCATTTTGGCAAGTAAGTTCTAGTCTTGGCAATCATATTTTAAATCAAAATCTACAGTAGCCACCTGGGCTACTCATTAAATGTGCTGTCCATTTCAGTATGTGAATATATGATTCCACATATAGAACATATTTAAAATGCAGGCTGTAAAGTGATACCTGATATATTATGGCTATGCTCTTGATACTGAAAGGTATCTGGCTTGGATACCAGCACCCGTTTCAAATAATTTTGAGTTCAGCCTCTTAGCAAAGATTATGGCTGACTGCCTTTGCTGGTTTCACAGGAAGATTTGATTAAAAGTGGTTGAAATTGTGACATTTATGCCTGGTCCTCTGCAAGAGTCCATGGTCCTTTGCATCTGGAGAGGGAGTATCTCCTGTTCTCTGCACCAGGAGCTCTTGCAGAAACCAGCAGGACATTGAGGCACTCTGGTGGGTGATGCTGGGACTGACAGTGTCTCCATGGGCATGTGCCACCCCTGCCCTAGACAGTGAAGGTTAAGTGGCGTTTGCCTTTCAGATCTAACCTGGGAGTAGTGTGGGGTGCTAGGGTGGTGGAGCTCATGGAAAATCATTAGGCAGGCAGGCAGGCTTGAGGGGCCTCTTTAGAACAAGTCCACACTGTAATTTCTTTTAAGAGAATACATGTTATTTAGGTATTGATGTGTCTGCTATACAGCCCTTTGAGACGTGAAGTGGAATTAGTATTGCCCAAAGAGATGGATAGTTTGGGGAAGCTACAAGCTGATGAGAATTCTTCCTGGTCCCTTGAACCAGATGTGAAAATTTACCTAATTTATATCTTTGACATCTTTATATGTATATTTTGAGTGTGCTCCTCTCTGCAGTTGTCTAACTAGTACTTGGGTCAAAAGCTATGCTAGTCTGCTCTTGAACTAATCCTCCTTCTTTTCTGTTGACTAGGGCAGCTCAGACAATTTTTCAGAATTTTAAGTGCTTTTCTTAGTCGTAGAAGAAACCCCAAGCCAGAGGCAGGAGAGTGGAAGTTCCCACAGCTTTCCAGATGTTCAGATAGCTGGGAACTGGCCAGGCTCACAGCAGGAGATGCTGAAGGTGACTTGAAATCACCTTCCTCATCCCCATTTCCCTTTCCTGGACCTAGTGTAGCCTGTGTAGAACACAGAACTGGGCTCCAAATCTTCCATTTCGCCAGGATGGAGAGAGTTCAGTTAAGCATGCTAATGCCAAGAAACATTTTTCAGGTTGTAACTGGCACTCCCACGAGCTATTAGATATTTTATCTGCAGCAGAATGACACTCATTTGTGAAATTATTTCCTGCTGTTAGAAACATCAAATAATGTAGTTTTCATTACAGATCAAAATTAAGCTATTTTGAAAAAGCAAAACATTGGTACTAACAGGAAAAAATGTATCACTTATATTCTCAGCAGATTTCAAGGTGTATTGTACATTCTGTAATCCCATTTGTTACATTAAGGCACAAAACTTTACAAAAGCAGTTTTTAATTGAAAGCAAAGCAGCATCCTGGAGGATTCTTTGATCAAGGTACTTGATTACTCAATGCTTGAGTACTGAAGGTCTGGTTTCTGATCTCAGATTTTGAGATGCAGTGCCAGCTTAGTTGAAACCAGGAGCACACTCCCATTGCTGGCCTTGAGTCCAGGGTTCCACATGCTGTTGAAAAAAATGTTTTCCAGAATGCCCTGAGTCCTGTGTAGGAGCCAGAACTGAAATAACAGTATCTGAAAGAGAGATCTCCTGTCTGAAGTTTTGTATATTAATTCAGCCTCCTCCTCTGCACATGAATGCTTTCATAAAGGTCTCTATCCTGATCTTGACTTGATCAGATCTATAAATCTTTGCATAGTAAGATGAAAATACACAGGCCATAAACAAAGGTATCTGGTGTTTGGATATATGGCTAGCAGAAAGTATCAGAACCACATAATCATCTTTTTTAAAACAAGGAGGCTTTTGTTCTTGTGATTGTCTTTGCACAGCTGTGAGTTTTATAGCACCATGCCAATGAATGCACTCATTGCGACTTGTATTTTACTCTGCAAAGGTAAATTGGGAGTATTAAGCCCCCAATAAGTATGTAAAAGTGGCAAAACCACAGGTAAAGTGTTACTGAAAGCTGCAGTCTCGCCAGCCATTTCATTTTAAACATGGCTCTTTTAAAAATAACTTTTGCAGTAAAAGCTGTAACTCCTGGATGTAATATGAGCTATTGCTAATGTCATTCCCATGAATTGCTTACAGTGTTGAACCGTTAGATGTCTGACAAGTCCATATATCTCCTATACAGTATATATGAAAGTTTTTTGCGTCTAAACCATATGTTCTTTTTTTACTCCTCTATATTCTGGAAATGCACGTGGTTTGGTGATATAGTTTATTTGAACAGGAACCATAGCAGACAGAATTATTCTTTTGCTGAAATGTATCCTTTTTCATACATCTCAGCTTCATGATTAAAGCGATTGGCTCTTGAGGCGTTAAGTTTAGTCTGCTTCTGCCACAATTATGCCTTTGAAAACTCCTGAGTTCACTCAGTGATTTCCAGTAGTCCAAATGTCATTAGAACAACATGCAGGTAGTCTGCAAAGTCCAGTAACACTGTCTACACTTTTGGCTAGGGCGAGCTTTTCCCTTCCTCCCTCTTGGTGAAGCCTCGCAGCTCTGGGAGAAAACAAATAGCTTTCCTCATGGAAAGTTTTACTTAACCTGGCGTGGTTCCTGAGCCTAGACCCTCCTCGTCTCTAATGATGATTGAAAGTGTACATGCTACTGTGATAAAACATGCTGAGTCGTTAACATTTGGGGCTTGGGTTGTAGGCGATGAGTAAGGGAGGGCTGAAGTAATGCGTTCGAGTCAGACCTTCGGTGGACTTGCACGTCTGGGTTGGAGGGGGATCCTGTTACATGAAACCACACACCCACAGGAATGGGTTTGCTCTTTCTAGCAGGTTTGATGAATTGGGTCTCCCAGGAGGCCCACCAGAAGAAAGCTCCCAGAAGCACAGATGACCAGACTAGGTGTCTTTCCTGGTTTTCTGCAGCCCCAGGTGTGCAGTTGCCTGCAGAGCAGACCTGCCTACCTCTTAGCTGTGGTATGCTGTGAAATATAGTAGGGAACTTTTCTTTCTTTCAACGTCAGCACTTACATTTCCAGGGAGGTCCTTGAGTATAAGGCTTTCAAGGAAGTGTCAGTGATCCCAGACACTGGTGGAAGGAGCAGGAGGCTGACCAAGCAACAGGAAATCTGCAGAAAGCTGTATTTTTAGTGTTGAAAAAACAGCCTTTGTTTGATGTGCATCTGCGCACACACCTTCTCGTTAACACTTGAAATCATTAAGTGTTTGTCTGAAGCTGCATTGCTCTCCCTCTTTCCAGCTGAGAGCATCTTGGAAGAAGTTGCTTCTCACTCCCATGCCTGATTGATTCTTCCATTTCTATATCAATGGCTGTTGGTGTTGCCATTTCAAATGGTAAAGATTTTGTTGGTTATTTTCTGTAAACTTTCTGTGGCAGTTGGGAGAGGAGAAGTTGCTGTATCTGAGCCTTGGTAACATTTACATCTGCTTTTAAGCCTGAAGCAGTGCCAAGGAAAATACATGGCTTGCAGAAGCACAAGCTTCGTGAGAAAGCTTTGTTCCGATGCAAATTATTTTAGGAATATGTTGTTTGTTTGAATCGTTTCTGCTGAGCTGAGCAATGTTAGCTGCTCAGGTGTGGCCTCATGCCTTGGCCTCTGTGCTCCTGATTCCTGAACCCCTTCTGTCAAAACACTTGTGGGGAAGTTGTGGTAGCAGCCCCCTCTTCTCGAGGGAGGAGAATATGGCACGGGCCCCCACAGCGCCTCCACAGAGCTGGGCTGGTGGCTCAGCCCAGCAAACACATCCGTGTCAGAGGGAGCAGCCTCCCTGACTTCATGTACGGAGCACTTGGAGAGGCACTGGCAAGCTGCTGGATCCCCAAGCTGTGGGGGCCTGCCTCTGCTCCCACTTAAGTCAATAACACAGTTCCCTTTGGGTTCGTTGGGAACAGGACCAAGGGCTGGTAGTTAAAGCACACATAATAGCTGCATTCATGGAAGCCAGGTCCCTGATAGACAGGTGGAGAGGGAGTTTTTCCGAGCAGATTTCTGCACGGCACCACTCATTGTTTCATCTGCTTCTGCTGGACAGCGGGGGGCTGGGTCAGGGGCCTGATAGTGGCTTGACCATTGCTGCAGAGAGCAGGCTGCTTGATAACCTGGCTCTGGCTCTTTCCTCCTCTCTGAGGAGCTGATGCTGATTGCAACCAAAGGGGCACAGGCTTCCACAACAGGCTTATCACCAGTCTGGGAGGAAGCTTATGAAAAAAAGCAGACCCTCAAAATGTTCCCCTCCTCCTCTGTCAACTGAGGAAGTCTGCAAAGCCTGGGCACTGAAAATGCCTGGGAACAATCGGTGAGTAAGAAATACGGTAGGAAAACTGCAGTCCTGTTCCTCATTGGCCAGCCTGGCTGGGTTTGTCAGCAAACCAGGGAGCTGGACCAGCCCTCTACCCCCTTTACAGGCTTCACTTTGTCAGTAGGTCTACATTTTGCACACCATGAAACCTACTGCAAGACAAATAGCAGAAAGCTGAGTGAGACGGTACTGCAAGTGTGTCAAAACTCCCAAACCATATTGTTCCTGAGCATGTAAATTGCAGTGTGAGTGCTGGAACAGTCTTGAAAAAGCAATGCTACAGGCTATCTAAATCCATAATTAGTGGATTAATTCTTTGATCCTTACATAGCTATAGCTTGTTATCAAAGCACCATGTAAACACAAGAATGTTCTTCACTTGCCTTTCCTTTGCATAACTAAAACATGATTTCTCTACTTAATTTTGACCCTTCTGCAGCCATAGTGCTGCAGAGAGTGCAGAAGACAAGATTTGACTCTTCAAGTCTGTTCTGTCCCAATTGCTCTTGATGTTAGATTTCTGTGGGAGCTAGGGCTGAAGATCTGTTCCATTTCATAGCTCTTGTGATACCTCTGAGATTGCAGAATAGGTATTGCTGTAGATATTATTAATCCATTTTGATACCCTGGGAGCAGCAGTCAGTTCCTTTTCTAGTGCTTCAGGGAAAATAGGTGTTTCAGTGCCACCTCATAAGCAAAATCTCCTGCAGATTACTTAAAAAGTAGAAAAAATGCTATTTGGGGTCAGAGGAGAAGCCTCCAAAAATACAAAACTGAAGAATATTTATTTTAACTTTTTTTCTATCCTGCATATGCAAATCCATACACAGATAAAGGGTGTCTGAAATGATCTATGAGACTTTCTATTCCAATTCTTTTGCATCTTTGTAGTTGTGGTGGGCGAGAGTGATCTAAGTCTCTTCTACTCGTGACTGACTTTTCTGAAAATCCTGCAGGTGCCTGTTGAGTAAAGCATTTTAGAAACATGAGGTCAGGTGGAGAAGCCCATCCTGTGGAGGTTCTGTTGTGCAGTCAGTTCCTGAACCATTGCAGCTCCATGCTGCTGCACACCTCTGAGCTGTGATTGTCACTAGTGCTGGCATCCAAGCTTTTGCTTCCAGTTATTCTTCTGGAAGACTGAAGTGACGGGTAATCTCTTTGCTATTAGTTGACTTACGTTTTTTTCCTCTGTGATGATTGTGTTCCACTAAGCTCCAGACTGCACTTGTACTCAGCTATTGGCTTGAGGCTTTTCACCTCAGAGCATCTGCATGAGGCATTAGCAGCTTCTCCAGGCATCTTCTTATAGTAATGTCTTTGGGTCAGTAGTACTGGAAGGTTCAAATGTTCTTCTCAATCTAAAATGACTTTGTGTGAAACTGCCAAATAAAAAGAGAAACTGGTCCTGATTTTTTTCAATTACACTGTTTGTTTTCTTTGTCCTGAGAAATTTCCCTGCCTCATTAGCTGTTAACCATTGCACGACATACCATGGGCCCCAGCAGCCAAAGATTAGAGCTCCCTGAAGTTGCAAGAATTGATGCCATGCATATTCTGGTTTTGCAGAGTGTTGTAATGGGTCCAAGTTCTGGCAAGTTGTACCTCAGCCAGACACTGCACAAGATCTCTCTGGAAGGGCCATCAGAAATGGAGGTGGCTGTTCTGTTCCAGACCCTGAGCTCCTAGGTAACTCTGAAAGAGTTTTCAGACATTTTTTCTTGTTTTTTTCTTCCTCACAGAGGGTATGCTAGGATGAGGAAAGATCTCATTACAAAAGAAAAAGAAGCAAAACTGATTCTAGGGCAGAAAGTGCCATCAGCCACAGAGAGAAGACTATGCTTTTTGCATCAGCAGACAAACCCAGGGGCAGTGGCTGCTTCAGAGAAATTTCCAGGATTTCTCCCACTATTTCTGGAAACCTGTGCTGGGCCTTTACAGGCCAGAAAAGCACACACTACCATCTATTTAAACAACAGACTCACGGTTGGATGAGCTGTCACCACTTGGTAGGAACCTGCAAACCTCCATTGTTACCAGATAAACTGCTGATTTCTTCCCTGTTCAGCACATAGTCAGAGTTGGAGAGATAAAGGTGACCATGGCCTTTGGGGTTAGAGGGTTCAGACTTACCTTTTTTCAGGCTGATATCCCAGATATTTCACGCCATTTCAATGGCAAACTAAAGCCTTTAAGAGGAACCAGCTGTGCTGAAGTCAAGGAAAGGTTTGCCAGAAGGACATGCTAATGTGAAAGCAGCTTCTTGTGCTATTTTAATAGCTAACTCACAATTCCAGAGATAGCTGCAGCCCTCAGCTGAGTTGGTGTGTGCTTGCTGGCAGAGGCAGATCTGTGTTGCAAGACTCCAGGACCCCTAGTCAAAGCTGGGGCTCTGCATGGGCTGCAAAGGATTCGGCACATTGGAAGGGATGGGAGGAAGCTTACGAACTTATGTACATACACACATGCACTTGCCTGTACTTCTCACCCTTTGTGACAAGTACAGGCGAGTGCACGTGTGTATATACATTTACTCTATTTGGGAAACTTAGTAAAAAAAAAGAACTTTTCTCATGAAGCTGTAGCAAGGTTAGCAAGCATTTTAAAGTTTCAGACTTCGAGTATGGCTGTGAAACTACCTGATGGCTTAATTAGAGTGAAAGAAGGCCTGAGAAAAAGAGAAATGAGAGGAGGGTTAAATATAACATCCCCATTAAAAAAAAAAAAAAAAAAAAGAGCATAGATGAATTCTGGAAGAAGAGGGGAAAGGATGAGTGTGGGTGTGAGAGAGAGGAGTTTGTCTAAAAGTGAAATGGTACAAATGAGTAGTAAGATTCCAGGATTTGACTGCCATGGAAGAGTGTGTCTAAAGAATACCTCACTTTGCCCCAAAATAATTTTCTAATAGTTTAGTAAATAATAATTTTCTAATAGTTTAGAGAAAAATGAGAGATGTTGAAATGAGCTCTGTGCTCCTTAAACTTACATAGATCCAAGGAGAGAGGGTAGAGGAGCCTGTCTGTCTGTATTGATCTGCAGTGAGATGGCTGCATTGCCTGCAGGTGGAAAGGTTTGGTGGGCAGCTCCCCTGGGGCAGGACCCTCAAATAACCCCATGGCTTATTTCCATGTTCTATGGACAGGTTTTCTAAGGGGCAGGGAAAGGGCTTCAGAGCTGCCACTGGGTGGAGAAAGCTCCCATTGGGAGACTAAAACCCCTCAGAAATATGGTGAAAATGAAGGGGGTAGAAAGTAGTCTGTGAGTAAATGTAGTCCCATCACCTGAACTTAGTGAGAAATTTTCATATCAGTTTTAAGACTTAGAGAGTAACAGGGCAGTCAGTAAAAATGAGAAAAATAAGAATATATTATCCATTGACTTTTCCCCAGTTGGAAACTACCCAAAAAAAATAGCGCTACAAGGAGTAGAAGTGATCAGACCTTGACAAGGCAGTTGAGGATTTGCAAAAGCTCACTTTCAAGGTTATACAGTTGAAGAATAAAACAGGAAATCCCCTTACTTTGCAACTTTCGAAAGATGGCATTCAAGTTACATTTAGGATGTGATCCAAGTGCCATGAAAATTTTTTCCATCAGCTTCGATGGATGTTCTAAAACAGGATGTGTTAAATCAGGGGAAATAATAACAGACTCTAAAGTAAATTAACAGAAGATTCACAACAGATTAAGAATCACTGTATTAAAGAATCAATTAGAGTCAGCTATTTACATAAAGGCAGAGTAGTAGCAAAAGAAATTTTTAACTAGAAAAAATCAGAACATCTGCTGAAGTTTCCAAAGCTATATTTAATATTATCTTAGGAAAAGCACCTGGACTGAATGGTGTCTCATCCAAATAAGTGTTTCCAGACCAAAATCACTTGGATACTTCTGAAAAAAAAAAAATCATCTGCTAAAGTAAAAGAGAAAACTCCTCTGTAATCCCTTCCCTTCCACTGAATTTTGTCATGAGGAACATCACCATCACCACAGAGCACCTTCTGCTGCCATGAACTATTTTGTTGGAACCAGGGCCGGCCCTTGCATAACAGTACCATCAGCGAACTGTAGGGTAGACTTTATTATTATAAGGAATATTTTGGATTCAAGGACTCAGCACAGAGGAGAGTATGAAAAGTGAGCAGACTTCGGTAGAGATGCCAGATTTCCTGCCAAGAAATCTACAAATGGATGGACCTTTTCTTTGGATGTTAGATGAATATTCAGAAAAAAAATCTGCTTTTGAAATTTGCAGTAAACCTACTGTAATTTATTTTAATGAGGAAGGGGGTAAGATACAAGGCTGTCCACGTCTCGTGGTGTGAGTTGTGACCCTAAAAACGTTTGGTCAGCCAGCCGGAGGTCAGCCAGACGTATACCTGATGTTTCAAGGCTATTTTTATGGTTTCTCTGATGATAAAATCTAGATTTCTGCAGTGGCCAACAAAATTTCTCTGCTGTCAGTTAAGACCCTGCTTCAGGGAGGAGCTGGCAGATGCTTGTGACGTCAGGTGAGGCTGTATCATGCTTTGTGTCGTGCATGGTCCCCTGAGGGATGCGGCCACCATCCCCCTGTGCCTATTTTTGGAAAAATGTCTGTGTTCAGAAAGTTGTCTGAAGACAGATTTACATTTCATATGAAAAACTTTCATTGGGGGGAAGCACCACTGAAGGGGGAAAACCCCACATCTTGTGACATTAAAATGATTGTAAGAATTCTTCGGTAAGATGTCTAGGTGGGAATATTTCTCATAATATGGAAAAGACATCTAGATTTTACATTGCTGCTGCAAAATGAAAGTGTTATGAATGGGAAAACTTACCTTTGGGTATTCTTGATAGAGGCAGCTGGAGTAAGTCAGCATAGAACAATCTAGTTGTAGTGCAGCTGCACTGATTTCTACCTGTTCAGACCCAAAACCAATTCTTCTAGCTACATCCTTACTTGAGATTACCTTGCTTTTAAGTACTAACAGACATTTCTGTGTATCTTTTTCTTTTCCTTTGCAAACTTTTATTTCTGTTATGTATCTGTATCTCATGTGCCAATGGAAATCAGGAAAGGAAATTAATTTGTATGAACGGACTTCATAATCTTCATGATTTACCAGTAATGAAATCCGGGTTTGCAGAATGAGAAATAATAGGGCTTTTCCAAAATATCTTAATCCTTGGCTCTGATTAGTGGCATAAAATGAACCATTCTTTCCTACGTGTCTAAAGTCCAAGTTGTGCTCCATGTGATATTCTTTCCAGCCTCATGTCAGTAAATAATTGCCATGCTGCTCTTTAGTCTGTCTCTGACCTTCCCTATGCTCACTTTTCTTGAACAAAAGTTGGGAATTGTTGCAGATTGATCTCCTACTGTGATCTGATCTAGTCTAGTGTAAAAGGAAAGCTCGTTAATCCTACTCCCAAATTCTTTACCCAGTTTACTATAAATGTACTGCTCTATAAGCATACGTAATACAGCACAGCCATAACAGTGCTTAAAACAGGATTAGGCAATGCCTCATATTTTCTAACTACTTCTACTTTTGCAGGAATACAAATTCACTTTCTTTGTATTGTCAAGGGTGACTTCTTTTAAAAAAAAATGATTTAGCTAGTTTCAGTTTTATGATTTTATGCCAGAATATTGTCTAGTCTGCCTAAACTTGGCCATTTTGTTTAATTACCTGAATATGAACCAAATATGGTTCATATCTTAAGGAGCCTCTTTTGTGAATGGGAAGAACCAAGTACCTTAACATGATCTTGTTTTAACAATTAACAATTGGCAGCTGTGCTGTGTACTCAATGAAGCAAGGATTTTTAGTCCTAGAGGAATGGTTTAAAATCTAGAAAAGAAAAACTGCATACTGCTACTAAAACCCTGTACATTGTTTTCCACAGTTCCCTAGAAAGTGGGTAGGGCTCTAGGATCAAACTGTACCCACATGCGTATGAACTAAAACCAGCACACTGAAGTTAACACAGAAATGTGCTTGTCCTGTTTGAGTGGTGGAAATCAGAAGTAAGTCTGCTGACATCAGGGAAGTCTTGCATGCTTCAAAATTCAGGCAAAATAAGAGAACAGATCTACTTGCCTCTTTTTTTAGTCAACATTAAAACATTTCAAATGATCTTTTGGGAATAATGAACAAAATAGAATGTTTACAGTACAGTGACTGATATTTTTTCCTGCCAAGCCATCAGACCAGTACATTGCACATTTGTAGACCACCTCTGCATATATCTGTCTGTGTTTAATAAGAACTTGATGCAAAGCTCACTGAAGCGAGTAGGAATTCTTCTATTTTCTCCTGTGCTCTTTGGATCAGGCTCCAATTCGCAATCACGATAACCTATCACTTAATGCTCTTTTAAAAAGCCCTGTGTTAAAAAGAAGTAGTGCATGAAAATCTCTAACACTGGGTGAAAATTTCAGGACCCAAAACTTGATACAGACTCAAGTTACGGTTCCCAGAGTAACTGTAGAATTACATTAATATGTTAAGGTTAATGGCAAATACAATAACCTGAAATACTGCCCGTATTTCACTAACTGGCAGTGTTTCAAGAACACTCCCTTTGGTTGTTTGGATGTGCTGATATTTAAAGCAGTGTTTGTGTTGGTGGCAAGGGATCTCAAGGAGATCTCAGTATGTTCTTGCACACTGAATGGTGCATAAGTATATTTCGTATGAGTGCACCATGTCTGTTTCTGTCCCCCTTTATGCCAGTAGGACAGATACATTCTTCTCCTGCCATAGTTCTCATACAAATATGTAAGGTCCCTTTGTGGGACCATTTTGGAAGTCTCTTGAGTGGCTGTACTCATTCATGTGGTTTGTAATGAGACAATGATAACACTGCACCATATGTTCTCCGTGGAAAACAATGTAATTTCAACAATTTTCCATGTTCTGTCATGTTTTTCTCTAAAGACTGGGCCTTCTGTATATGTACAAAGATTTCTGTTGCAGCTCTCCATAGATAGTCACACCAAAGAGAAAGCATGAAAACTTCTACGGCAGAACATTCATCCTCACTTATCTGACCCTCAGAGACATTAGCTAATCGAGGCACGATACTCCGTACAATAGGACAAGTGCTGTAAAGCTACCTCTGTTATCCCAGCAAACATGGAGACTTATCATTCCCATGGCCATTTACAGGATTTGTTTTCTTCTGACAACAACATCCACAGCCTATGGTGCTATCAACTCCAACAATTAATCTGATGCTGGCTCTCTGTGTTATCATCTCCTTAATAAGTGTCTTTTTTCTTCCTTTTTTTTTCTTTCCCACCCCGTTTGTGAGAATTTCTCCCCTGGAGCTCTTCTCTATCAGGCCCCTGCAGCTGCTGTTATTTTAGATATGGCAGGAAGTAGGTATCGGAAAACAGCAAGAGCTCACAGCACTCAGAAAAATCTAGAAATTCCTCTGATTTACCCCAGGCTCTGGCTCCAATCAAAGCTGGTCGAAAAAAGAAAATGAAAAGAGAGAGGGGGGAATGTTGGCGGAGGGAAAGGCCCAAGCAGACAACTGTGTCTGGGCTGCGTGTGTTAGGAAGGAGAGTTTCAGCCATCACCTCCTGCAGGGTACTGGGGGGATGCTCTACATGGCCGTGTGGGATGGGGAATGCTTGGCTGGGAGCAGCATTCCATGGCAGAGCTGGGGCCAGCACCCTCTCCAACAGCCAAGAAAACCCCTTCTTGCCTCCCCAGGGACATGTGTTTCTCATCCCTTTTTCACGTTCTCCCCCTTGCATGTCCAGTGCGTGCCTGAAGCAGATCAGCTTCCCCGGCCATCCGGCAGCTCCTGTAAATGCTTTTAGCAGCACTTAGAAGGAGCGCCAGCCAAAGACCCTGGTGGAAAGTCACTGGAGCAGGAAACCTACATCACTACTATTATTAGTAGTAGTAGTATTAGTATTAGTATTATTACCACTATTATTTTTATTATAATTTTACAGCTTAGACGGGATACTTCTTAATCTGCTCAGCAAAGATATTTTTAGTCACTCCAAGTGCCTTTTAAATCAGACTGACTTTGGAGATGACTTCTGAAAGAAAAGAAGAAAAACTATAAAGAAAAACACCTCCAAACCCTTCATTCAGCAAGCAGTTTAGAAAAGAAGACACCACCATCCCCAAAGATGTATGCAGAAAAATTACTACCTTTAGAACTGGCTTTAATAAAGAAATTGTCCTCTTTGACACAGCAGATAAGGAGGATGATGTCCACCCACAGACATCTCACACTATTAGCAATCTAGTTAACATCTGTAAATGTTTTAGGGAAAGAAATTACACTTTGAGACATTTCTTTTTTAATTACAGGCTCCAGATGAGATTTGTTAGAGCAGGGAAATGTATCCCATAGCGACTGATGTCAATAGCAAGCAGTCCCTAAAGCCAGCCAGGATTGGGAAAGCCATGCTGTTTGCTGCTTTTGGCACTGCTCCCTGCTTTCACAATGTCAAAGTTAGAACCGCCTTTATATGCACTTTCCATTTTTTTTTTCCACAGTAGCTGTTGCCAGCAAGCTGTAAACTACCGTATATCACTCAGATTTAAGAACCTAAACTTTAAAACAAATTAAACTCTTGTTGACATTGTAGTAAAAATCAGAATCGAACTGAACAGCTCAGTAAAACTGCACTTCAATTATTTTATGGATTTAAGATTGTTTTCTAGGATTCCCAGACTCCCAATACAGTGAAGTTATTTCCTCTTGGCAGATGTCTGGAAAAAAAAATCACTGAATGGATAAAATTATGTGGCAGACACTAGGTTGAAGCCTAAAGGGAGGAAATAGTGTCTCCCCAGCACCTGTAAATATTTGCTTTGTGTCTTGACCAGGAGAACCTTTCGTCCATGCTTTGAAAGACAATTTTCAAGGTTTTTATTTTGTGAGTTTTTAAGAAAATAGAATTTTCATCTGTCAAAACCCAGTTTCTAACTAGGTGTTTATGTGGGTTTGAACGAGAACAGCAAACACAGATCTGACCCACCCTTTAGAACCATGTCCAAGTGCAGGTAAACGCATGCAGCACACCAGTGCTCCCAGCCCCTGGCCTCTGCTTATCTTTCATTTCCCTACTTAGCAGTTAGTGTTGGGTATTCTTTTTATAATTCTCTCTTTTCTTTTTCCTATTCTGTAAAATGGAAACAAAGGTTTCCATCTGATTAATTGCCAGGTTTCCATTCTTTTTAATGTTTCCTCTCAAAACAGTTCAGAATGAAAGTATTTCAGAAATGTGTGTAGAAGGAAGCTACTAGAGATAATAATTTGTTTCATGGAACTATGTTTTACAAAAGGTGTGGTGCACCAGAGGGGCTGTTGTGTGGAGCAAACAACAATCAATTTGCGCAGCCTTTCATCAAAACCTTTGTTGCGCTTTTATCTCATCAGTGGAATGTCCTTGATATCCCCAAAGCTCCAGCCTGAAAAGCGTTTGGTTCACAGGGTCTTCAGCAAGAGCTGATTCTTGCTGGGTTGCTCTAGTCGGAAGGATGCTTCTGAAAAGAGAGCCAGATGTTGCACATATGCAATGCCCACAGCTAGGTCCTGTGGTGTGCATGTCCTGGCTGAGCTCCCCAGGGAGCGAGGCCCTGCCTGCCCCTTCAAGCAATGCGTAGTTATGTGGATTTTCCAAAGCTGCTGTGTTAGCCTCCATGCTTTTACCTCCTGCTCTGAATTAGCTGGTTTGACCTGACTGAATCTCATGAAAGCAGCCAGTTTTCTTCATTGTAGCATTAATAAATTTTTTAAAGCTCCTCTTGAATTACTGTTAAAGTTCTTCCACTCATTTTGTTGCCTGGAGCACCTCTCAAAAGCACAGGCCAACTCCTGCTGGCGTTTGGATGTGCTGCAAGATCACAGCCTGGGCCATGGAAGCACCCTGTCATTTTTGAGCTATTGAGAAGCAAGGGTTTTGAAGTCCAGGTACTCAAAAAGAGACAGAAAAGAAGCCTGTTGCACATTGCGAGTGATTGGAAAGTGTAATGCAAACATTTTGCATAAAATTTCGGGTCCTTAAGTGTGTTTGAGAGATGAGTGTTGTACACCTGCTCTCAAGTGCCTTTTTCCTAGTTCTCTAGTGCTGGCTGCAGGTTTACAGTGCTTCATTCTTGGGGCAGAATCAATTTCCTCTCTAGAGAAGAGCACTGAGCATCATCAGGGTTCTTGTGTCAAGCACTGAGATGCAAGGGGGACGGTTTTGTCTTCCCTGGGAGCCCAGCTGTGATTCTTACTGAATTCTTGCAACCGTATGTGGTGTTTTTACTGTTGACATTGCTCTGTCAATCCAGCCAGAGCTTGAGCCATTCTGCAGCTAGGCACAGCATGTGGGAGAGGAGAAAAGAGGAAAAGACATTTTGTCATGTTTGCAGCTCTGTAACACTGGGACCATGTACAAATAACAGTATTCTTTCAGCTGCTATAATCTGAGATGCTTGCTGTAGGTGGTTTTAGCATCCAAGGAGTACTGGAATCCAGGAACAGTCTGGGTGCAGTGACTTTCACAGCCACATCTCCACACTGGGGACAGCATCTACTAACACCCACCTGGGGGTTTCCACATCGTGCCCAAGCTGCATTGGTATGTCTCCAGTGTGAGTCCACTTAAATCAGCCTTTGGATCAAACCTTCCCAGCCAAACCGAATGGGAGTTTTGTTATGAAAAGGTCTTTCCCTAGTTAAGGTGGTACAAAGCCAATGCAGGAGTGTCATTAAGCACTGCTAGTGCTCTTGTCCAAGGAGCCGTGATGAAGAGGACATGCACTTCTCTTTGAACTGCAGTGTTGTCCAGCAACAGATGCTGTGGTTGAAACAAAATCCTGTGGCATTACAGCTCACATTATGGTGGTGACCAGGTCATCATGCCAAAAGCAAATTTTTTGTATGATGGCTTTTTATCGCATCCATTTTCCTGCAGGCTGTTTGCAGCCACCAGTTCAGATTCCCAGAGCCAGCCCTGCTTCTGTGCCCACTGCTGAAGATTAGCAGCTGTGTTCCATCACCTAAGGATTTCCCCCAGCTAGTGTGACCTTTCCCAGCCTAGTCCCCAGCAGGCTCACAGGTGGATTTCTTTTCCCTTATCAAACACATAAGAATTTTAATTAGCCCCACCCAGCCTTTCTCTCCATTCAGCAGCATGTGGGCGCTCACTGAGTCACTTCATGGCCATCGTTTTATCTGACCGAGCAAAACCCCTGTGCATCAGAGGTTACCAAACAAGGCTCAGCCTTCACACAGGCAAGGTGCAGAAGTGTCCCAGCAGTGTGCCATAGGCACGTTGTGTATGGTCTGCGCAGTGGCATCCTCCTGTTGTCCCTGCTTAGGTGCCCTCTTCACTGGGTGATGTGAATAAGGGCACTGATCTTTTCTGTTTGGCATGCACTTTGCTGATGAAAAGGGCTATAAAGGAAAGAGGTGTTGATCATGGTGATGATAATAGGGCAAGTTGGGTCCATTAAAAAAAAAAAAAAAAAAAAAAGACAACCAAACCCTTCTTGCTCAGAAGAAGATCATATAGGCCATGTTTAATCTCTCTCCAGGACACTTACATTGTTGAGACCATGTTACTCCTGCTCAAGTCCGTCAGACTTTGAGGCTGGTTGAGTGGAAGAAGAGTCAAGTCTCTTGGCCATTCTCTAGCTATGGCAAGGAAAGGGCACTCAGCAAATACTGCTGTTTGACCTAAGATGCTTCTTTCTTTCCTCCATTTATTGTTTCTTTGTTTTATTTGATATGCCCAGCTGCACACAAGCTGTTTTTTTATGAACAGCAGTGCAAGGTGGCTCATTTTGGAGGATTCCAGAGGATCACTAGGGGCGACACTATTATTACATAAAGTCAATTAAAGAGCATACATGCACATCCCATTGATTTGATTTAGAACTAACGAAAGCTTCAGTAATGTGCAATTACAAGAAACTTAATGACCCCTTTATATTGAATGCAACTTCTGTGGCACCTAATATGCTTTGATGAATTGCTCATTATGTGCAATGTTGGAAAAGCTTCTAAAAAGATTAATAATTGTATAATCGATAGAGAAAATTCAGTTTTATTTGGCTTTTTTAAAACTCTGAAATCAGTAAGACATAGAGATTATAGACCTTTTCCTGCTCCCTTTTTTTCTCCTGTACCCCCAGAATTACTTTTTTTCTAAAGCTAATCTGTCACTTTTCCAGCACTTGGAGAAAAGCCCTTTCTTGTGTTACGTAGAAAGGTCTGGCCTGATACAGATGGCCATGTGAGGTCCTAAAGGCTGGTGTCAGCTGCCCAGAGAAATCACCGGTGCTCAGCTGAATGCCTGCACATGGGATGCTCCTTTGGCAGGGTATGAAGTCTCCAAGTAGCAGCCTTCAGCATCAGGCTCAGAGCTTTGTGACATGGTCCAGTCCCACTCCCTCTTCCCCATTCACTGCTGGTAAAACCTTGGAAGCTGCCAGCCCTTGGGACCATCAGGTGGGCTTTAACCTTGTTCTTCTAACCCTAGGACACTTCGAGAGCACACTCTCAAGTGTTATCCGTGCTTCAGTTGACAGCTAGTTGTGAGGTACAGCAAATCTTGAGGGATGGGATCAGGAATATGAGAGCAAAAAGACAAGAAAAAGGAAGTTTCATTTTGGTTACATTCAGGATTTAACACTGTCAGAGACATCTGGAGGCTAGAAAAATAGGCAAATGCAGATTTGCTTAAAATTTGTTTTGATTTTGAATCCAATCTTGTCACGCTTCAGGGCATGAATCATGAGTTCGGAATGCCAGGGTCTGACAGCTCTGTTCACTGTTGGGCACTAGACTGAAAAGGAGAACTCTTCACCAGGATCAATTGTTTTACTGTATTGCTCATGACAGGGGCAAATTCCTGTTGTCTATGGCAAAGGGGTGCCTGGTCTTCCTTACTCCTTCCAGACTGGTACCTACAAAGCTTCCAGCAGCACTGATCTCAGATTTTGGCTGCCTTAGGTAGCATTTGTGTAGTTTGTCTGTCGTGTGGAAATTTTGTGTAAAACGTAAAATATGTCTGTTTTGATTCCCTTACAGATGCTCTTAGGAACGTAAACAGATCATTTTGGTTATAATGTGGTTTATTTGTTCATTGCCCAGCCTTACCCTCACGCGTGTGTGTATGTGTGTGTCAGATGAGGCTTGCATCATACTGGGGCAGATCCTGAAGCCTCTGTGCAGCCCAAATCCCCATCTCCCCAGGCAAGGCTTGCCTCAGTGAGGGCTACCTGAAATTCCTGTTGAGTCTCTGATTCTTCAGTAAAAAGGGCAAATCAGATTGAATACAGCCATCCTCAGACTGAGAGTAAAAACAAGCTGAAGTTTAGACTCCAATGTGTTGGAAATCACTGCAGTTCTGCAGATTCCTGCGCTAATTTCCAGCAGCCGGGGAATTCATCCCTAAGTGTTTGCAGAGCAAGAGACGCAGGGCATTTCCAGGGCTGCATATGGGAGGGATAAAAAAAATCTAAACCCAGAAATTTTGGTGCGATAGGATGGGACTCATTTAGCCTGGGCACCTATTCAAGAGCCCCAGTTAAATTGCTGCCGCACAGTGCTGTCATCACACTGCAAGGAACCTTTCCCATTAGCCCTCCGCAGTGCAGCTGCCCTGGGAGACTTGGGGTTGTTAGACTAAGTAAGGCAGAGGGTAGAGCAGGTAGGAAAACTTAATGGCTGTCATGCACAACAATGCCATCCATCATGCCAAGCTGATGTTCTTATGGGAGGATCATGTTTTATTAAAACCTGCTACTTGTTGTCACTCACTTGCTCCACTGTCCTATTTGCTGTCTCCAAAAATAGCATGCCCTGTGGTAGTGGCTTATTATGATTAAATAGATAAAAATAAGTGTAAAGTTTAAACACATCCAGGACACCTGAGGTAATACAAGATCTGACTTCTTCATGGAACGTGTGAAGTTATATTTTCCACTGCTTCACAAGACTTGTTTGGTTTGGTTTTTAATTCAGTAAGCTTTAATGTGATCTACAGTTTTGCATCACAGTCTGGCACCTCAGGAATTTATATCACTGTTTTCTGATTTTTTGTCTTACTCACAGGACAATACTTACTAGTTTTGAAAAAAGAGTTTCTGTAAGAAAAACCCTTTTTTCAGTGATGTGAGTACCAATTCTATGTTGTTTGTTGCAGCTTTCATATGTCAGGAAGTAGTGATGCTTATTAATAGTGAGGAAGTAGGTACCCTGATAAAAACTGTAGAGTTTTAGTCATGGGATGGAGTTTATATGAGGAGCTTAATTTTTTTAGTCGCTGTATATGCATTATATTTAGCCATTTTTCTCTTAAAACAAAATCCATACATGGAGATAAGAAAAAGAAACTTTCCTCCTGTATTTCTGCTTCCTCTGCATTCATCTGCGACTTTGAATTCATCTTCAGTGATGCTAATATGTTGCATTTCATCTAAAACAAGGGCATACGAGAGCACAGTAGCCTTATGGAGCAAGATATGGCCTCTCCACTGGTGGAAAAAATCTGAGGGCAATAATTATAGGCAGCAAAGTGAACGTCATACTACAAAGCATTACTACAGGTAGCGTGGTGTCAGCGTTAAAACTCATGTAGTCACTCCAGAGCTATGTGTCCCAGGCTCTCTTTGTGTGCTGAATAGTGACTGCAGAAATTCAGAGCACTTGTGGGTACATCCACGCTGTGTAATGAGCTGTGTGGAGAGATCCCTGACCTGGATGTCGGTGTAATTGTACCCATGTAAGGCTTGACCTGAGCTAGTGAGTTCTGCCAGAAGGCAAAAACAATGAGCCAAACCAAGGCAGTTTTGCTTTCAGGATTGCTACTGGTTTCTGGAGGTTGCTCAAACCTTCCACAGGCCTTCTGGAGGCTGTGACACAGCTGTGCAGTCTGACCAGTGTCAAACGTGGTCCAAATGAGGTCTCCACTCATGGCACTGCCCTGCTTGGGCAGGTACTCCCATCTGAAAGACGAAGCATTATTGTCCAGACATGGCAGAATCGGAGCATGACTTTACCACAGGCTTTCCATACATATAGCTTGAAAGGTGCAGCTGGTATTACTTGTATTTTCCACACCGTGAGAACCAGTCAGAGCAGGCTGCTTTCGTTCATTTTCATCAAGAGAGCGTTACGGCATCTCAGCCTCTTGTCTTCGGTTCTGCTCCATGTTAGAGGCAGTGGTCCCCAGCAGACACAGGTGGACATGAAGTAATGAGCAAAGGTTGGTTAGTCAGCTGTGGATAGAAGCTTCATGTGAACCTGAATGCCTGGATGTCTTGGGACATGCCGTGTGGCACTTTCTATTGATAAGGAAACCAAAAACCATCCTGAAGGAGCTGAGTTGATGCCATTGCTATTTACAGGGGAACAGGGACATGTGAATCACAAGGTGTCAGCTCAGTGCAGAACCTCTGAGTGCCCTTTTGCCTAAACTCTTACATACCTCAGTCTATTAAAAAGGAGTGGAGTGGAGAGCCATGAAGCTCACTTGTGGGAGAGAAGAGTGCATCATAAAGGGGCGCAACAGTAAATACAACCTAGAGTTCCACTACTCAGTCTCCTTTGTGCAAGCCTTTCTGGGCTCCTGCTGACATGGATTGAAGTCATGGGAACAATGGTCTTTGACATCTACATGTGTGACAAGACAGCAACTTAATCCAGCCAGAAAATGGAGATTTAATGTTACTGCTTGCAAAGTGAGAAGGAATGGGTCATGTTTTCAAACTGATACCATTCACCAACAAAACTGTAGACTCAGCTCTTCATAATTGTGAGTTTGAACATGGCTCTCAGCTCACTACCCATTTTTTCAGACTCTTGGGGGACATTCACCTTTAGGAGTATGAAGTCTTCCAGACTGACACCCCATGCACGTGCCCTCTCCCTACTCCCTGCACCACTGACCTTGTAATTTCTTTGCTCTGATTTGAGCTGGAAGGCAGAACTTTGTCTCGGAAGAACAGGTATTTTGTTAAAACAAAAGGCCACATTGTTACCCGTATCAGTAGTCAGATGCAAGGAAAGAAGAAATCTGCAGAAAGTTAAAGTTTTGCCAGTTGATGGAATCCATGTACAGCCACTAAATGTTAAAAATATTACATTTCCTATGAAGTTCACATCTATATATGGAACCCACATTTGTACAGATATATCTGGTTGTCCTGTTCCATGCAGGAACCCAAACTGGTGCATTGGTAAGACACTGATTTTGCTAATTAGTAAAGCAGAAATTTCCATTGCAAGGGCATTTCAAAGCAAAATTAAATACAAGAGGAAAAAACTCCTTGTTAAACTAAAATGTGGGGTAACAGCTCACCACATCCTGCTACTGTGGCATCTGCTGTTTAGCAAAGGAAAGGTTCCTCTTTCAGAAGCCTTGACAGGTAGAGAGGTCACGTGTTACCTGCATTTCTCAGCATTATTATTTTTTGCCTTTTCTGTCAGTGGAAAAGCTGAACATGACAATGGAAAATACCAGTTGAGAGAAGGCATTGTGGGGAACTGTAGGTGTTAGCTGTGAAAGCGACAGTGGCCTCCTACCCCAAAGCCAGCAGAAAAACAGTGAAAAAAAAAATCTGATGACAAAGGTGCTGTAAATCGTAGTACTCAGCTGTTTGGTCTGATAGGGATCAACCTGGTGCTTTAAGGGAAGTGTTGTGCTACTCTAGGCCTTGAAGATTAAACATCTTGCATGCTATTCCAGATCTGCTGCTAAGCTGTATGTAGGGCCTGCAACGAGCTGGATAATTATTTGGATCTCATCTGTTGTGGTTATAAAACAGGTCTTTGTTAGTACTCAGGTTATGTTGTTTTAAAAATGAGTGTAAAGCCATTGCAACCTTTCTTTGAAGAATGTTATGCTTATTCAAAACCCAGCTACTGCTGGAATGGTACTGCAGACATGAATGGATGTGTATCCAAGCAGCTGGGGAATCAAAGACCAGCGTTTGCTTTAGGAATGAAACTCAAACCTGGGCCAAAATACTGCTTGCACTGAATACTGCTGTTCTGTGAAGCACATACAATCCTCTTGTAATAGTAATGGGTTTGTAAGTCAAAACTTGAGCATTCAAGTCTGCAACCAGCTGATTCTCCTTAACTACATAATAAATATTTTGTTACAAAGGTGGGAGCTAAGAGAAAAATGCCAATTACTTTATCTGCCTGATCAGATTTTGCCTCTCTGGGAAGTTCTGCAGTGGTCCTGCAGGATCAAGTGGAGCTCTGAGAATACCAAAGGGATAGATGGCAAAGGAGATAGTGAACAGGGAACAGTCAGCTCATTTACTTGAAACATGAATTAAATTTACAATAAACAAATTTAAAACAGAAAAAATGAATGCTTTTTCCACCCTCACATCTGTACACTGTGGAACCCATTGCTACAGGAAACGTGAAGGCCAAAACAGGTTCAGAAGGTTATTATAAAACTTAATGGAAGAAAGTTCATCAAAGTTCACTAGAAGCAAGGATGCAGACCTCTGGCTCATTAAGTCCTGCAGCCGAGCAAAAGTGTACTAGAAAAAGCATCGCTGCAGGTGTGCTGGTTCTTACGCTCTTTCCCAAAGAACTGACAGTAGTGGTAGCTGTGACACTGGTGTGGATGGGCACACAGGATGCTTCAGCAGAACCATTCTTCAGTAACAGAGGGTTTGATTTGCTGTTGGGAAGGACAATCTTGGGTCAGCCTACAAGAAGAATATTGATGTTTTCTTGCCAAACAAAAGAAAAATCAGTTCGGGGTCAAACAAAACATTCCAAGACATTCCATTTGATGCAAAATAAAACATTTCCTAACATGCAACAAAAATGTTAACATGTTTTGGAGTATTAAAAGGAAGCAAATTTCCCAGAAATCAGAAATAAAAAATGTGGAGAGTCTTCATGGGAGTGCTGGACCATGCAGTTGGGGGTGGCGGGAAGCATCCTTCTAGCCAAACCCAGCAAGCATCACCCAGCACACTTCACATGCGCTTGCCTCCTGGTTTCCCCCCATTCCCACCCACCAGAGGGTTTTCCTTGCAGCCTCAGGTGCCTCAGCGGGCAGTGAGGGAAAGCCCACTCACATCACACTTCCCCTTTCATCTCTGCTAGCGGTCTGCTGCAAGATCTGCTGTGCTGCCATGTATTCCCCCACCTGGGCCTTTTGCATGCACCCTTGTACCTCTCTGCAGGTTTTTTCCACTGCATTATTGGGAATTTTTTGCATTTTTGACACTGCAGTGGGTAAAGGGAAAACAAGCAAGTGAAATAGAGAGCTGTGTCTGACCCACACTGTTCCACAGATCACTGTGGAGGAGAGAGATGTTGAGTGTCCTCTTGGTAGTTTTGGCCCCGTTTGATTGTTTCATCCGGTGGCAATGGGTGCACTTGGGTTGAGGTTCAGCTGTCTCCCAAGTCCGTGGTGACGTTGTCTAGTGACTGTTGTTGAACAGCTGCCACATGTTGTAACATGAGGACACCAGGCTTACTCATCAAGGTAGCAGAAGTCCACCTCTCTTAAGAAAGTAGTATAAAATAAAAACAAACAATAAACTGCTGTGAGTCAATAACAAAGTACGAGTGATTTCGGCTGGGGACAGACTGATTTGGCTGCTGAGAGATGGGGAGAGTGTGACCGAAGGAGCACCGTGGTCTCATAGGCTGAGGCAAGGCAGGTGGGTTCCCAGCTGAAAGAACTCATGTCATATGTGGAGTAAGACGTATCCTACAGTACTCAAGTGACAGAGGATCAGCTAAGGGTACCTGGAGTGACTGGAAGGGGCAGCCTCTTGAGGGCCTTAGCTGTTTTTGGAGATGGACCTTTGGCTCATGTCATCAAGTTGCTTCCAAAATACCTTTGCTACATGCTTTAATAGGGGAAAGTGTGGGCTGGCAGGCTGAGGCTGTTGTTTTTGAAAGTTTTACTGAAAGAATCAAGCAAGAATAACTCAGCACATGCTACAGCATTAGTCACAGATTTGAGATGCCTTGGTGCTAATCCTGACTGAGATGGGGAGGTCCTTCGCATTTCCACTTCTCTGTCCCCATGAAGTACCAGTGATGTTTATATTCACATTTTACAGAAGCACTGTGAAGATTCATTATTTAATGTTTGTAAGCACTAAGTAACTGTACAAAGAGTGAGGATAGCCCTGACTAGTATCTTAATTTTATTTGATGTAACAAAAGCTTTGAGAGAAAGTTAGCAAAACTATGACACTGCCTGGCCAGTAGGAGGATTTGTTTTCATTGTCACATAAAACACAAAGGTATCACTGTGTGGTTTTGATGCAGACCCAGGAGTGCCTTGAGAAGTTTATCACAGAAGCTATCTTTACAAAAGCATCATGGAAGAATCGTTCCACAGAAGTGTGCTGTTTGCATTCAAGGCAGAGACTCAGTCCTAAAGCTGTCTGGAGTCTGGCCACATGGAAATGGGGCGGCACTTGTGGCTGGGTTTGGATGCATGCAGAGCAGTCTTTGCCTCAGTGCAGGGCTTGCTGCTTGAATTTGTTTTTGCTGTTTGGTAATACTAAAGATGAACTCCACAGCACTCTCAAGAGGAAGAACTGCTTTGTCTTTTCACAGCTCATTTCCATACTTCTTAGTTTGCTGCTGTAAATAGATTGTTACAAATGCAACTGATATTTCCTTTCTGAAGTATGGTGTGTGTATCCATTGGTAGAATTGGTTTTGGTGGCCAGGACCTGTGACACAAATCCTGACTGATTCATGTGCTGCAATTACTAAGTGGGCAATAGGTCTGCAGGGAAAAAAAAAAAACAGGCCATAAAAACCAACACCAAACGTACCCAACTAATTGCTTCAGGAAGCTGGTTTTAGACAGGCTTGGTCTTTTCCAGTAAACACATGAAGTTATCTGGATTACTGTGAAAAGCAGCCCACAAGGAAAGGAAAATGCAGGCTTTTCTGTGGTTGCTTCCATGACGTGGGCACGTGTTTCCCACTCCTGGCAATGTTAGGGAAACTCAGAAGCAGTGATAGCCCTGCTGATGGCATTTTGCTAATCTTCATGTAAATCAGGTGGTGGCAGTTGCTGTAGGGAGGTAGAGTGGAAATAAAAGGGATGCTGTGTAGTCCACTGTTGATGACCTTTGCCAGGTTCAGTCATTTCCTGTCCATCTGCCAAAAATCACATGGACATAATTGGAGTGTGGGAAACTGTGTTGCTTGATGATCTTCAGGGGAGGGGGAAAAGAAAGAAAGAAGACTTGTGAATAAAGAAAACAACACTATCAGTGGAGATGCAGTCTGACTGGCTGATGCTGAGATAGCAGACCTTGTTTATTCTCTCCTCTGACTCTTGCCAAGAGAGTTTTTTAACTTGTTTGTCCCTCTCATCTGTTTGTGTGGATAGAAGTAAAGAGTGCATGTCCATGTGTGATCACCACGAAAGGAGGGTATTTATTTAAACATGTTACCAGCTCCAGGGAATGGGCAAGCATGCAGCAGTTTCCTCTCTTCTTTTTTTTTTTTTCCTGATATCAACCCACAGTGGAAAAAATCAGCATGTGAAGTTGTATTCTATCTAGGCATTGCAGCTGCACATACCCAGGTTCAGTGACTCGCGGCTTTCTGCCACTAGTACCTACCATGGCTAACATACATTCCAAGCAGCTCTTTTTATGGAGTAGATTATTCTAGGATCTCCTGTGGTCCTCCTGGCTTTACATTTCTGAGGCAGTTTTCTAGAGCAAATGGAATGTTTTACTTGTAGCCAGTTTGAAATGTTAAGTATGTTTGATGCAGTCAAGGATCCAGGATGCTGCTGTTCTTGTGAGGCCCGGTTTTACATGGTATTTAGCATGTTAATAACCTTGGTTAATGCTGCTGGTTTTGCACTGTGATCAGCCTGCACAAGCTACCTGGTGATGTCACACTTACTGTTCAGAGCTGTACTGAAGCTGTCAAGGAACGAGTGCGAGCTCGGGGGGGTTATGGACTGAGGAGAACTGCCTGCAGCAGTGGGATACTAATCGATTCCTTTTCTTGTCTTCTTTCTTTGCAGTAAATGAAATTATAAGGAATGACCTTTCCAGTACCAATGTCCACTCGTAGCTTTCAGTGTGGGCCTGGTATGAAATACACACTTTTGACTTGGCTGGCGCGTCACTTCAAGTTGGGAGATGCCGAATGAACTGAAGACGTTGCCTGGTACCACTCTGATCTTCCACCTTAATGAATGTCAGGAACTGAAGATTTACCTCTTGCTTACAAAGAAGTAGCTCCTCAACATCAACTGAAGAAACAGCTTTTTTTAAAGAAAATCATCTCAGAAGAGAGAAGAGGGATACACTCCAAGATGGCGCATTTCGTGGGACAAAACTAGGAAACTCAGCAAAATCTGAGCGCTTCTTCCCAATGCTGATCCTTTTGGCACGGCACCGCTGAAATACAGCCCTGGAAGTGCCTTATTTTACCAGGTTGTGGCATCAGGGCATTTTTAATAAGCTTTGAGTTCGCTACCATTAAAAGTGTTGGTAGGTGCAGAAACTCTAGAGCTTGAATTCTGGAGAGTGATATTGGAAAAAAGCATAGGACTCTGCAGCAGAGTAGGGAGAGCAATCCCGACTCCAGTAAGACACGTTTATGAATTCCAGAATTTCCTCAGCTTTTCTTCTGCTGTAATGTACAGCCTATTGCCTTATTCTCAGTGCATTTCAAAAGCCTCCTGATTCATCATCATCTCAGCTTTCTTTTGCATATTGTCTTTATTATGTGCTAATGAATCATAGGGTCGGTAGTAGTAGCATGGTTAAGATTTTGATTTTGATCCGGCTTCTGTCATAGCACAAGTGAGTTGAATAGCACAAAATAAAAAAGGTTGATGGACAAAAAATTGAAATCTATCTTTTACATGATAGATGAATGTGTATGCATGTACATACATACTAGTATATATGCATATATTTATATATGACAAATAATATAGATGATTGCCTAGTAAGGGCACTGAATTTAGCAATAATTTCAATTTCTGAGAATGCATTTCAAATCCACAGCAAATATTTCAGCTACTTCTTTTGAGGGTTTGTTGCACCTAAAGCAGGTATGCATTTTCTTTCCTCACGCAGTTAAGCAAGCACTTTAGATAGGCAAGAAGGATGCATACAAGATACATGTTATTTACCAAATGCCAGAATATGAGTTATAGTAACTGTAAATACCATTATGGAAGAGTGTAAAATATTTGTTCAGTTATAATGTTATTATTCCGCAGAAGCCTTATAACTCTCTGCTACGTGTATGGAAAAGGATGTTACCAAAAACCCACCTTGGTTTCACATGTGGCGCTGTATAGTATGTTTTCAGATTAGCTAACGTTCCTGGAGCTACAGGTAGGCATGTAGTGTAGGCTTCAACATTGTATTTTTTACAATCAACTGCTTATTATATAACTAGCAACGACCTATTACTTCACATAACCAAAAAAAAAAAAAAACCAACATAAAAATAAAATAAAAACTAAACTAAACTAAAATAGCATGACTTTAAATTAAAAATGTTTAACATTAATATTGTGCCTTAGGAATCTGTGCCCCCTCCTGGAAACACACCCAAACTACACCCCCGAACTGGGGTGGCTCCTTAACCCCGATGCAATGAAGACTGAACAGGTTTCACAAAAAGGTGAAATCCAACTAAGTGTTTTAAAACATTATTCTGTATAATTATGTCTTACTTTCTTTAGGAAAAAAAAAATGAAAGCCATATTTGTCACATTTGCACATTACTGTGAAGACATGAGAATATAATATGGCTCTATGTACATAATATGCTGTTACTGGTCCTTATAATAGTCTGTTATTCCTCACCTGTTTAATCCCAATTATTTACCCTGTATTTAGCGTTGTAGACGTTGCATGAAACGTTTCTTATAGACTGCCATATGAAAAGTTAAAAAGCTCGACAGATGTCAGCTTGACTTGTAGCTAGAAAACAGAACTAATAAAGCAAAATGTTTTGCTGGAAGCTAGTCTTAGAGTGGTTCATTCTATGTTATCTTGAAAAATCTTCTTTTCTCATATAAAATAGCATTTTTACATTATATACATATATCTCTCCATCTCTTCTATATGAAGCTGCTTGCATCCTGCTGCATCCTGCTAATATAACCATCTTAGTATGGAAGCAAAGTCTCTTGTCAACAGACTCCATTTCCCCACTGCATTTAAAGACATTGCTCCCAAGAGGAGGAAATTGTATATGATATAATCCTCAGATTTTATTCTCTCATTATTTCAGAAATGTCAATAAACTGTGCATGGAGGAATCTCTGATTATGCCAAAGCATTTTTTATTCATATACTAAATACCTTGGGTGAGGCTTTAACCATGCGGAACAATAGAGACACACACACACAGAGACACATTTCAGCAGTAATTTTAGCAGAGTTTTCAAATGTATGGTTTGGCTATGTTGCAGCTCCTTCATTCTGATTTTTATTTTCCTTTTTAAGCTATTTTGGAAAAAAAAAGATCCCAACCTGTTACCTTTAAGCCTGGATAATGGAAGATTATGCATCTGTTGTATATGTATTCATAAAATAAAAATGAAAGCAGAAATATTTCCTGTATGAGACTGCTATCTTGTTTCTGTACATGTGTTATGGTTGTTGCTGTCAGTTTAGGAAAATGGTTTTCATCAACCTTTTTGAAAACGAAGCAAAACCAAAAAGCCACAACACTCTGAACTTGGAGCTTAGGTACTTGCAAAAATAGGTGCATTCAAAAATACCTTTGCAGGGATGATTCTGACTATTAAAAAGCCCTCTGGATGAATTTTAAGTGGTGAAACAAGCTACCTTATTAATCATGCAACGAAGTACTTGGCATCTGAGCACATTGCTTGGACAACAGTTTCTTTTGCTCTGCCTGGTACTATTTCTGAAACGTGTGGGTTGTTAAGGGTAGGCTTGGGATCTGTGGCCTTCAGTGCAGTAGATACAAGAGACATTTTTGTTGGGCTGGAGGCTTTGGTAGCCCTGTGAGGGCTGGCCACCAGCTGCCTATGATGTGATAGATGGATCTGATCGGTATGATGTGTCCCGCTCCCTGAACCCCCTCACTGCTCTGCCCCGGAAGAGAAGGGGCGACAGGAGAGTGTCAGCTCTGTCAAAGCTGGGCTGAACACCAGCTCTGGGCTTCTATCAACTCATGAGGTGGTGCTTCTGTATGTACCAACATCTGACACCTGATGGGCTAAAGAGAAAAGTTGAAAAGTATACAAGCATGCCTACCACAGCAGTCTTGAGTTTACATAAGCACTTAAAAACCATTCCAAAATTCCTCAAGGAGAAGGAGACACAAGTATGCGTTGAAGTCTTTGTTGAAAGAAGACCTTGCTCTGCCTTGGGCTTCTCTTCCTATGAGTATGAGGTGTCACTGCCTGCTCGGTCCATCACACCTGTCTTCCCTGGGGCTGGTACCCAACCCCTTGCCATTTAAAGAGAGGCAGATTCGCCAAGCTCATCAAAACCCAGATATGGCCCAGCTCTTCAGAGATTAGTCAAAGGACTCTTTCTCTGCTTCCCACTCTGGAGGGTGGAAATAGTGATATTTGTGCCTCATGGACAGCATGAGCTGTATTGTTGGTGAGGTTCCTGGAAAAAGGAAAATACTGAAAACTCAGTCGCAAATTCTCCTGGAGACTATGGCACTTTGTATCAAAGCAAAATGTCACAAGCTGAATTCACCCGAGCAGCATACTTCAGTCATTGTGTTACCTGGCCTCCTGTGAGCTTCCGTTCCCTCTCATTTCCACACATCCTTCACTCAAAGCACAGCAGACCCAAGCACAGCTATGTTAACCGCATCTTGACGAGACTTCTCCAGGCAAAAACAGCCTTCAGCGAACTCCTAACTGACTACTTTCATTCATAACCAAAGCAGAAGGTGAATCCCACACATCCATCTGGTACTGTTTGACTAAATAGCCTTTGCTGGAGTCATGCCTTTGAGACTTTTCCTTTCCAGCTGAAAATGGCAAATTTCAAGGAGTTGAGTTTCTTGGACAGAGTTATACTGCCTTGAAGCTAAGCTTTCCTTCACCATGTGTATAATTTTATTGCATTCATCACTGTAAATCTATTGAATTTGTCTCAGTAAAAATAAAACAAAATCCCCCTCATCAAGTACATTACAGAGGAGTGTTAAGGTCAATGGCATAAAATTGTCTTGGTTTCTGTAGCTCTTTTTCAAACATAGAGTCTAATTTTATGTCATAAGCAGTGGTTGGATTGTTCATCAAACTAAATTGAGTCCTCTCTTCTCCACCTTTACACACACTTGTCCAATATAGAGGTCAAGCTTTTGCCTTCTTTAGTTTGCCCATACAATTTCCTTTCTCAACAAGTTAAGTATTTTTCTTCTTTGTGCTTCTTTCCAAAAAAATAAAAATGTTTTGATTCTCTTCAGGTAGCCAAATAATTTGTTCTGAGCAGATCAGTTACAGATCCTCATACTGTTGGCTTTAATTACAGGTTGTCCTTGATTCCAAAACTAGCTTTTTTTTGGCCAAAGAGACTGTCTTTTTGTACTGTGCAAACTTGTAGAGCTTTCACAGTTCGAATGTTTGTGTTTTCAGGATTTAAGACAACTGGTATTGTACCTGGAACTTGCCATCACCCATGGGCACATTAGCAGTTGTCATTTAAACTGAAAAGTTGCTGACTGTAGCGCTTCCTTAGCTACTTTCAGGGACAGATAACCCACAAGCCACTCTTTGCAGATGTGGCAAATTCATTTTCAATCATTTTAGGAAATCCTTTTTTTTTCAGCTTGGGGAAAGAGTTTCCAAAGATGCTGTCAGCATCAGTTTCCAGCACCTCTTCTGAATTAGTTTCGCACTCGTAGCTCCTGTACCCATCCTGTTTCCAGTGATGCTGATGGAGAGCTTTTGGGTCCAGAGTAACAAAGCAAACACTGGCAGTGGGTATTGGTGGCAGAGCTGCAAAACTTCCAAGAACACACATGGTGTGGCGTCCCAAAACTCAGTGTGATGATGTTCCCATCCAGCTGGGGGGCATTGCAATAACACCAGCTTCATGGTACTACGGGGGAGGATAGACCTCTGGGCCTCACCAGAAAATATTTCAGTGCATGTCAGGAATCTTTTAACTGCAAAATCTGGGAGTTTTCTGGTCTGGTATGTTTTGGTTTTTAATAGGAAAAATTACATTTCCTCCAACATGAAATGATTTGCTCTACTTACTTTTTTTGGGGTCCTTTTTTCTTTAATTTTCTACTTAGAAAATACAAACCACATATTATTTTGGATCAGGTTGATCCAGACTGCACCTTCTTTCCCCCTCGCTCCCCTCCAAATCTCCAGAACGGGCTGCTTTCCCAGAGAACGGCTCCCTCTCCACCCAAGCAGAGCCACACAGGCGTCACATGTACACTGCCTCTGCCCAATTTCTTGAACAGTTTCTTTGCAGGAAACTCCTCATGGATCTTTCCTGCCTCCCTGGACCCTTTCCAGGGCTCCTGCCTGGGCTGAGCTGATCCAGCTTCTCATCCTCATGGCAATCTCTTCATCATTATTTTTACCACAAGTTTTTTGTACATTTTATTTTACAAAACAAATCAGCCCTGGTCAGATGACGACACTAAATTAAGCCGACACCTTTTGGTGTATATAATGAGTTACTCCTGTGCTTTTCTCCCACCCCATGCATGGAGAGCCACTCCTCTGGTGCTGAACCCCGTGTGCCCTGCCGGCACACAGTGATGGCTCCGGCAGCTTCCTGAGAAGGCAGCAGGAGCCACAGCCTTTCCCTCCCAGCGCCGTCAGCCAGGCAGGGAAGGGAGACCCACCACAGCACAGCCACGGGGCCCTGGCTGCACTGCCCCACCGGGGCTGAGCGTGGGCTGGCCGGGCGTGGGCTGAGAACGGCCACAATTCAGCACACCTGTGGAAACAAACCCGGTGCCAGCGTGGCCCTGGGACGTGCCCCAGGGAGACCATGCTGGTCAGAGCAATTAAAGTGGGTTTATGGTGCCTTCTCCACCCAGGAGCGGGGGTGGGGGGAGATGGGAGAGGGGGCTCCAGGGCCAAGGCTGAGCAGCAGAGGCGATGCGTGGGAGGGAGGGAGAACAAACTCTGCCTGACTTGCAGGATGAGTCTGCAGAGGTGGGTGTATGAAAACTCATCTATTTTCTTTAACTTTCCAATTGAGCAGTGTGGTCTGGGCAGAGAAGGTGTGGAAGGGGGAACCCCATCACTCTTTCCCTGTCCCTCCTTGTCTTCAAGAGCAAAGTACTTTCATCAGGGAAGTGCCCCTGGGAGAAGGAGGCACTGGGTTTTTTCAGGGGTTCTCTGGTGCAGCCCCTCCCCTGACTGGTGACCCCAGCCATGCAAATAACTGAGCATCTACACGAACACTCAGACCAGCGTAGGAGTTTCTGGTTTGGTTTTCCCTGCAGTGCACGTTGCCACTGATGCTTTAGAAAGCCAGTTTCAAGAGAGGCAAATGAGATGAGAAAACTCTCACTCACAAATTAGAAAATCAGTAGTTTCAGGGTTTAATCCATATAATGCGAGGGAATGGGCCAGAGGGATGAGACAGCACTTGGGGGCTGCTCCCATTGAGCGCTACAAGCCCGCTGAAGCACAGTGATGAAGCACCTGGCTCATCCCAGGGCCACCCTCAGGGCAGGTGATTGCTTGAACCTCCCTGTTATTAGGAGGAAACTCTTTGCTGTGAGGGTGGTGAGTTACTGGAACAGGTTGCCCAGAGAAGCTGTGGATGCCCCATCCCTGGAAGTGTTTAAGGCCAGGCTGGATGGGGCTCTGAGCAACCTGGTCTAATGCAAGGTGTCCCTGCCCATGGCAGGAGGGCTGTGACTAGATGAGCTTTAAGCTCCCTTCCAAGCCATTCTATGATTCCATGGCGACACTCTTCTTGTTTCAGTATAAGCTGGCAGGCACCGGGGACCTCTGGCAATGTTTGTAGGCACAAGGTCCCAGAGCATCTCTAGCAGTGATCCCAGCTTGCAGAGGGGCATGCTGCCTTTAGCAGACCAGCCCCTTGGTATTTCTGCCAGTGACCAAGAGGGCCAGGACCACTGCATTAGCAGGATGTGTTTGTGAAGCAGGTTGTCACGTAGTAAAGAGCATCATAAAGGCTTGGATGCACAAAAAAATGTTTCTCTTTCTAAAATATGTGCGTGTACCAAACAATAAATAAAGAAATAAAACTTGGTGCTAAAAATAATAATGGAAAATTATTGTTATATTTGTGGTTCCAATGCACATGATCTGTATGAGCTTTATAGGTCTACAGAGTTACTTGATTGACTAATAGTGTTAAATAACTTCTTACATAATACGTTGTGTTATGTATTATGTTTTAACATTTTTGTGGCTGAAGGATGTGCATTTTTGGTGACTCAAGTGCACAATCTGAGCTCTAAAGCAGTGGTCAAGCCCAGGATTGGCACATCACTCATCACTGCTACCTACTGGCCCAGTGGTTGACTCGAAACCCCCATTTCCTTTCCTCACAGCCAGCGTTGTGAAGTGTGGGATAACAGACACGGTGTGCGTGTCTGCTGACGCACTTTGGTCCCGGTGCAGATCACAGCACAGTTTTGCAGGGTGTCACTCCCACCGGCCGCCCGTGCTGGGTGATGGAAAACACAGAAAGGCCTTTTCTTTCAAGGCAGATCTGTATCAGTTTAATGTGTCTGAACTGCTCAGCTTGAAAGGAAAGACACTGAGGCGGCCTGGCCCTGGGGTTTGTGGTTTACATAAAGCTGGTGCTTTATCCAGACTCTTGTGGCTGCCTCAGTCGGGCCTCCCCGGTTTGAGGGCAGTTTTCAGAAGGGTACCTGTATTTGTCTCCCAGTGCCGGGGACCTCTCCTGCCACCGGCTCCCTCAAACACACTCCTGATTGCTGCTGAGCTCTTGCAGAACTGGTGTGGACCCAGCACCTGGCATGGCATTTGGTCAAAACCCTTTGGGATCTTTTGATTCAAGAAATTAAGATTTTAGCCTCCCTGGGCCTTCTCTGTGCTTAAGAGGGCTGACTGCACATAAAGCCTCTCATTTGCTCAACCCAGTGAGTCACATGACACAGCACTGGACTGTACTGTGTGAAGGCTCTAAATATCTTTGTTTCTAGCATTTCTTGTGCTTCACAGCCATGCTTCGTAACCATGATGAGGAATGAGTTTAAGCCTCTGTGGTCACACATTCAGTTAATCTGGACTGATTCTCAGCTGGAAGATAAACCCAGTCAGTGCCTGGGGTTCCTCTCTCCTCCCATCTTCTCCCAGCGTGGCTGCCTGTAGTTTGGCAGGCAGACACCCTTTGGCAAGGCACCACATCCACAGCTTCCCCCATTCACTGGCTGTGCTGTCAGCACGTCGCATGCTGTGCGTGCATCCCAGCGAGCTCCTGACGATCCAGCTGCCCCGGCTGCCTCAGAGAGCAGAGGGGGTTTGAACCCTGGGGGTTCCCAGGTGGTGTTGGCATTGAAACCAGACCTGCAGGGGTAGCTGTCACAGCAGGACTCTCACTATCCTTGGAGGGCTTTTTTAGCTCCCAGTTGCTTTGTAGCTGACTGATCATGGTAGCTCAGTAAGGCCTGCTACACAAGTTTTACCTGCTGGATGCTGTTCCTCACCACTGACCTTACACATGAGGATGGAAAAAGAGCAGTGTTTTTTCAGCTCTGTTTTCTGAATACCCACTTGACTTCGTTTGATGGGTTCAGTCAGTGCTCTGAAATAAGTGAAACCACACATCCCAGCAGTGCCACATCCTGTCTTATAATACAAGTTGCCACTGGAGACAATATCAGAAGTAGTTTCAGCTGATGGGAATTTTCCAATTTTTGCTTTCTTCTATAAAATTTTGCATCACATAAAGAACTAGCAAAAAAAATACTGAACTTCGAAGAGGAAAACACAATCTCCTTCTTCAGCTGGCTCCATTGTTCACATCTTTCTTTGATTATTTTCTTCTTTCTGTGGACCAGTAATTTTGCCCAGTTAAAAGGAACTGGACTGATTTTGATCTTCTACAAATACAACTGTAGCTATTCCTGAATTATGCCAGAATAAGTGAAATGAGAGTTGGGCTCAAAATGCTGCTTCTCCAGAGCTTTACGATCAAAGTTATGTTGTGCAAGAAACAGAGAAAGGGTGAAGGGAGTAGAAGACAATTAACTTTATTTAAGTCCAAAGAAGGGTCAGTGCATCAGCTGTGCTACACACTTTGCCCTTTGGCTGCCTTGCAGAAGGGAAAAGCTCATGTGCCTCAGCCCCATCCTGGCTCTTTAAAGGAGGTGAAGTTGCATCGCCTTCATCCCAGCTGATTTCAGAGAAGGTGAAGTTGCATCACTTTCATCCCAACTGATTTCCAGGCTCTGGCTGGCTGCATTCTTGGGCCCAGAGATGCTGATTATCGGCAATGCAAGCGTCCTGACTGGGGACGTTTGGCTGAACTTGTGGGTCTGAGGTCATGCCTGCTCCTGCCAGCCTCCAGTCTGTTCCTTTTCCTTCAGCAGGTCAGTGACTTAGCTGCATAGCACAGAGAGCACAGCAGCGACAATCCCATAATTTCCTGTTTCTGTCTTCTGCTGATTGGAATCCTAGAGAGGCAAGTTTGGAGAGAGGAAAATGCTGTCCGCACACCAGGTCTTGGAGGGGGGTCTCATTTTAGATGGTGCAAAGCACTGAGGGATGTGTGCAAGTGGGGAAACCAGAAGCATCTGGTGAAAGGCTTTAACACAGGCTGCCAGGAGGCAATAGATGAGTGACCAGTGAGTCACCCGGCAGGCACTGTCAGGGAGACCTTACTGTACAGGCTCTTACTCAGCTGAAGAAGGCTCTCTGCAGCCCAGATGCACCAAAATGGTGAGGCCAAATCCTGTCCTTCTCTCATTGCAATGTCCCCGTCTGCAACCCAGAGGGAACTGAACAGAGTGAAGAGAAAATCTCAGTGCAGGAGCAATGATCGTGTTTGGAAAAATTTGAGCCCGAGTGTTGGTATAAATGCTGCTGTCTCTAGTCTTACAGTATTTCAAGTTCCTAGACCAGTACTGCAGCTCCTAGACCCAAAGCAGGTGTCCCTGCCACAGATGGATGCACCTCCTTGGGTATGCATCCTCTACCAGAAGGAATTGGGCCATTACCTGCTGCTGCCACCTCCAGGCTGTTGTGACAGAAACCCACTCTCTGGTCAGTCTGATCCTGTGGCCTTTGATGGTTTTATTCCTACTCTGCTAACGTGTGCAGCTTGTGTCTCATGGAGCTGGGATGCTTCACAACCTAGCAACGATATATATTTACACAGCCTCAAAGATGCCCAAAGAAATCCTTTTTGGGGCTTTACTCACAGATAGAGTAATGATAAAAGAATGAAAAAAATAGAAGGAAACATGCCTCAAAATAACTCATTTTGTTTATACTTGAGGTTGGTTTTGCTCCTTATTTTAGGAAGACATTTTTTGTTGAGTTTCATATGTATAACTTTTCAGTTATGCTGAGTAAAAATAGAAGTCAGTGCTGACTATCAATATTTATGCATGAAGCAATTATTTTAGAAGGCCTGTAGCTACAACACAATCTTTCCTCTGTACAGTTTCCGTCATGATTTCAAATTGCAAAAGGGAAGCCTCAGAAAGAGAGGTCTGTACAGAGCTTTGGATAGGGAATGCATCCTGGTTCCCAGATTTAAAAGCAAAGGTTGAGAGCGTTTCAAGTGTCTGTGTGGTGAGGACAATGGAAAAAATAGTATTTTAGCCTTGGTTGTGTACAATGTTTAGGCCAAGTTGGATGGGGCTTTGAGTAACCTGATCCAGTGGAAGGGGTCCCTGCCCATGGCAGAGGGGTTGGAACAAGATGATCTCTAAGGTCCCTTCCAACCCAAACCAGTCTATGGCTCTATGAATATTTACTGCCAAATTGCTGAATGTGAGGTTTTGGGTTAACCCTCCTTTGTTCCCGCGTGGTTTTACAGACATTACTGAAGCTCGGAGCAGTGCCTTGTTCCTGGTGGTCGCAGGTCCTCCTTGCTCTGCCGGTGCAATTAAGGGATTCGAGCTTGACCTGATGGAAATCCCTGCAGCTGTGGGGCCATAACCCAAGCTGGAGTTTGCCCAGCTCAGTTTATGCTGCACAAGACATTAACAGAGGCCTTGCTGTCTGAGCTCGTGCAGAGTGGCAACCTCCAACAAAGATGCAACACCACCAACAAAAGGAAGAGATTAGAGTCACACCAGGAGTTTTGCTTCACTTTTAATCACCACCAGTTCTTTCTTGGCAAAGTTTTCAGTGTTGTGTTTTTCAGCTTGGGTACCTACATTATCTGTCTGGTCCTGTAGTTTATGGGCTCTATAGTAATATGCACTCACTCTTCACCATTCACTTAAAGCCCTAAACAGAAGACCTGAATACTCTGTTTGCAAATTTGGCTCTCTGAGAAGAGGTTTAATAATTTAAAAAAAAAAAAAAAAAAAAAAAAAGAAAAGAAAAGAAAAGAAAAGAAAAAAGAAAAGAAAAGAAAAGAAAAGAAAAGAAAAGAAAAGAAAAGAAAAGAAAAGAAAAGAAAAAAAAAAAAAGAAGCGGGGGAGGTTTTTGGAAAGGCTGTGTTACACTAACAGCTATAAAGCAGCCTCTGAAAGCGAGGCAGTGTCTGCCACTGCCAAACAACCACGTTTCATTACTTTAGAGCCACATTTTAGGGCTCAGGCAGCTTGTTTAAGTACATTTATAGTGCCCCACCACCACGGGCAGACCTGCTGCAGCCTCACCTTGGGTGTCTGTCATTTCTGACTGGTTCTGCAGGGCAGCTCTCTTCCAGCCCTGGGCATGGGGCTGCTGCTTATCCCAAAGGATACGGAAGATATCAGGATGTGGGCTTTGCCATCCTCTGGAGCAGCAGGGTAGGGATACAGCAGTGCCAGCTGTTAATGCACAAATTGGCTGCTAAGGAAGGGAGGTGAGAAACAGCTCCTGCAATTAGGAGCACAGAGGTGATTGTGAGTAGGTAAACTGCCAGAGCTGGTGGAGTGCCAGAACAGGATTTGGCCAGGACACCACAGCTAACACCTGCATGTTTACAAGGAGAGACACGGGATCATTGGCTCCTCAGAGCCTCCCACCTCCTGTGTCGCCTCTCCCCTCCGGCAGCACGGCACCAAAGGGCAACATCTGGTCTGCAGTTGACATCAGAAACATCATTATTATGAACTGGTCCAGCGAAGACTCAGCCTGAAAACCACAACCTAATGAACCTCCAGTCCCACACTGTGCAAAGGCTCCCAGCCCAGTGCTGGTTGGTCCAGGGATGGTGGAGACTACTGGAAAACCTCCCCTGCGGGCTGCCAGGCAGCTATCAGGCCAGATTGGTTCCTGTAACGTGTGAGCTCCAACGAGAATGCAGCAAAAAATGAGAGAGCTGACCACAGGCAGATTTCTTCCTAACTGTGTCACTGGTGAATGCTGTAATTCCAAGCCGGAGGTGGGAGAATGGGTTTGTTTTTACAAGAAACCTGTCAATGGAGAAAAGAAAAATTTGAGGAGAATTTAGCAACTGGCTGAATTTGGCAAATAATTTCAGCTGGAGAAAATAGCTAAAATAGTTCAAACTTGGAGCAAGGAGTGGGAGACGAGAAATTCTGAAAATCCATTATTTGCACAGCTCTCCTCCAAAGAGCTTATATTATACTGCCCGCTACCAGCTGGCCCGAGATTTAGGTTGCCTAATATTTTCCGTTATAAAAGATTCTTTCAACATTTTTATTTTTTTAGAAGCTCTAACACCTCCATTGTTTGCAGTAGGCCCTTATAATTTGGCAGGGACAAAGCCCCTGGGCTAGAGAAGTGCCTTTTCTTTCATCCATGAAATTCCAGTCAGGTTTGGCTGGATAAAATAAAAAAATTTTTTTTAAAAATTTTAAAAAAACCCCCACACACAAAAAAACCTGTTAAAGATCACCATTTCCCTTCTCTCTCTTATGTGCCTCAAGAAAATATGCTGGCAGACTGCCAGCATAGCAAGTGAACGTGAATGTTCTCATTAAATTGAGCCCAGGTTGTCACCAAAGCAGCCATCCAGACTCTGCTGGGAATGTCTGGGGGCTTCCAGGGCAGCTGCAGCAGCAGGAGAAGAGTTGCAGGAGACCAAGCACCACCCCAAGGAGTTTTCCCGACAGGCAAAGGAGGCAGAGAGGGAAGGAGCTCCTCCTGTCACTGATTTAAAAGACCTGGCAAGCCAGTCTCCATGCCTTGGGGCTCCTGTCCCTGCTTTTGAGGCTGGGAAGAGTAGAGCCAATTTCTCGCTCAGCCAGCTGTGAAATAGCAACACTAAGCCACGTTCATCTTTCTCCAGGACCCTTCTCTTCTCCCTGGGAACAGCAGCAATCCTGCCCTCCCCTAAAATAGTTAACCCTGCAGTCTTAATTGTATCAGTCTATTCTGTGATGCTGAACAGACAATGGGTTTGGTGGTTGTTGGGCAGGGGTTTTATAAGCACTGAAGAGAGGATAGTTGTCTTGGAAAAGCTTCTGGCCTACAGACTGGAATGGGGCCAGCCCAGAAGACTACACAGGAAGAGATGAGGGTCCAGGAGCCAGACTTACTAGGGAGGCAGCTTCCAAACAGTGATCAGGAAACAGAAATGGGACCATGTGCACAGAAATGAGCTTAGAGAGCTAAAGGGAGTGGAACGAGCAATGGGAAAATTTGGACATCATTTTGTGGGAGACCTGGTGAAGGCTTGGAAGATCTTAAATAGCCAATATAATCCACTCCTGGCAGAGGAGACTATGTTATGAAAGTCAACATTGAGTGCAATATAGTGAGATGAGCACTAAAGCAGAAAGGAACGTAGAAATATATCATTTAGTGGTCCGTCAGTCTAGATTTTTGGCCTCCACAAGTGATGTTGGAAAGGATGGCATACAGAAGCTCTGCAGCCAGCAAATTTTTGCCAGTTGTGAAAATCCTAGTGCAATCCTAAATTGCAAGAAAGTGGCTTGTGTCACAGAGTATCAAGTTTTATGAGTCTTCCCAAATTTGTTAATATTATCCAAAAATTGGATTGAAATTCAAATATCAGAGTACACCACACAGGAAGTTTGATCCCCCTGAGCAGATGTCTTCATTCCCATAGACGTGTAGCTGTCAGGAGAATCTAGCTGACTTCACAAGGGAGGTGCTTATCCAGGGAAAAATTGTTAGTGCCCGTTTGAGAAGTTTGGTGGTCGCCTGTGGACAAAAGAGACAGAAAAGCAAAAAAAGTTGCTTTAGTTCTGTCATCCTGCCCCTGCTCTGTTGGCTACATGTGCAAGGCTCAGGCACGATCTGACCCTTTGCCCCATCCAGAGAGGGGCACACTGAAAAGCTGCTAGCCAGGCTTGTCCCAAAGCTGATCTTTGACAGGAGGTGTATCTTACTCCAGTGGGCAGAGTGGACAAGGGCTTTTGGAGCCTGTGCTGCTCTGTGTGCAGAGCATGGATGCAGGAGCTCATGGGCTGTCTCTACCTTACAGTTCTTTGCATGGTACTCCACTGTGCCAAGTAGATGCAGTGGTAAATATGTTGGTAAAACATGAAAGAAAGACTGAGTGGTAGCAGTGAGAAGACAAGAGCTGGTACTTTCACCTCTGCTTGAGCATTTGCTTTACCCTGAGGATGGGTTTCTAAGTTAAATGAGAGGTGGATGGCCAAAACAATGTCAAAACTTGGCTTTTCTTTGGTGCCACTTTAGAAATAAAACTTCTTTCTCGCATTTGAATTCAGATCTATATCTGTGCCCCTCAAGGGAAAGTGGCAGTTCAAAGATAGGTCTTGGTACTGATTCCAATTTAAATAGAAAAGGTTGTGTAATTTTCCCTTCAGCTGGATAGTGTATTAATTAGCACAGTAATTTCTGGAGTGCTACTAATAAACTATATATCCAACAACTTTGGCAGTAAAAGCTATCAAAGCAAGCATCAGCAATTCTTGAAGAGAGAATGTGACTATGAGTACCTGAAGACTCTTTATTTGGATTGCAGGAGTGGGATAACTTGTCAGGAATGAGTAAATTGCAATCAAATATGTCTAGAATTCAGACTAGCTAAAGATGGAATAATCAAAACCATCAAATCTTGGTGCATAATGAGTTGAGACAAGTAGTTCAGCAAATATTGTTCTAATATCATCTTAACCACAAGGACTGCTCAGATGTGTTTCTTGAAGAGGTTTAAGTTAGCAAATAATACTCATCATTAATCTTTTATAATGGCTTTTGGGAGCCACAGTTCATTTAAACATTTTACATTTTTATTACTTATGTATGCAGGGCAGCAATTAAAGCTGTCGTGGTCATATAATGAAGACTAATGAAAGCAAGACGAAGGCAGGTTTTCATTTTCTGTCAACCTGAATATCCATCTGCTTCTGCCACCTCCCTGTCCCCCAAATTTTTTTGTGGGAGGGGAAGTGTTTGGGTGTTTCATTTTGTTTTCATTTGTTTCGTTTTGTTGTTTGTGGTTTTTTTGCTTGAAAGCAATCTCCCCAGCCCCAAGGTGTTTAACCAAACACCTTTACTACTGTCCAGGAAGAGTTGTGAAGACTAAGTGTTCCTTTCTTTTTCTGGCATGGAAGAAACATCTCTCTTGGTAATCAGACAAGTACTGTAAAAGGCTCGGTCTTTCTCAATGCAAATAAATGTGAGTGATGCAATAGCAACATCTTTATGGTATGTTTTCTCGGCCACTGTGAAGTAATAGTTTTGGAGGGGAGACAGGGATTAGTCACCCCACAATTAGTCATTCTGCAGTGTAGTTTGATACTTGAGAGATCTGTATTTCAGAAATGTGGTTCTGCAACCATAGGACCTATTTTCAAGTACTTTCTGCTTTCCCCTTCTTTTAATTGGGAAGAGTTTGTTAAAAGAACAAAAATCATTCACTTTTTTCTTTTCATGTGCTTCTGCACTCATGTGTCTCTGTTTCATCTTCATACAAGCCTTGCTTTCCCTCCGTCGGGGAGCTTTGACCAAGGCCTGAGTTTGGGAAGTGCCTCCATTCCAGGTTTTCTAAGGCAGAGCCCATCAGCCTGGCCAGGCATCCTAAAGCCAGCGCTACAAAGAGGGGGGGCTGGGGGGGTGTGTGTGTATGTGTGTCACACGTAGGGGCACTGCCCCCTCACATGTGTTTCCAGCATCCTGGGAGCCTGAGAGGGGCCGGTGCCCCGTTAGTTCTTGGCAGGGTGTGGGGAACTCTCTGGGCATAGAGCTGTGAGCTGGGGCACTGGAAGACACCTCCTTTCCAAAGGCTGTTTACTGCCTTGGGGAAAGAACAGGGTAAGAGACAGCTGCTCTGGAAGTCTTCTCTTTTGTAACAGCCAGAAACTTTGCTACAGAAAGTTTGTTCCCTTAAACTGGAATTCTTGTGAGTCAAAAAGGCAATGCAGATGTTTCAAAGTGTTAATCATAAATATCAGGGGAGAGGGAGCTTAATGGCAGAGCTCCCAATGAGTAACAGTGTTTGGCCTCAAATATTTCAGCTGGTAAGATGTCACATACTTCTCTGTACATGGCAACCCTGCAGTTGTCTTAACCATTTCATTTTTTGAGTGAGTAGTTGCAGTCCAGCCCATGTGTCACAGCCAGTGTGCCACACACCAAGGTCTGCACTGGGCACATGGTTATCACTAGTCCAGGCACCTGCACCAGACCTGGTCCTCTCCTAAGATGGCTTGTTTCATCGAATCTCCCCACCACAGCAAAAGCCTGAATCTGCTTTCCAACCAACCTTCCTCCCAGCTCCTTGGTATTTCTCTGCTGCCAAACTCTGTAGTCTCCTGAATGTATTCCATGCATACCAAAGCCTGCTTGACATTTGGCTTTGCAAGTCTTTCCTAATTCTTCTTGTGCTGGTATAGAGTTAATTTGTTCTTGTTTCAGACACATTGTTGTCATTATTAACTTACCAACCCAAACTCCAAACACAAAATTCAAATCTGACAAAATAAATACCGAGCAACCCATGGGCCAAATTGATTTAAGACAGCATTGAAACAAATGAAATACTGTGTTTCATTTGGAAAAAGAGCAGCTGTATCTGTACAGTAACTACTGTGTTTCTCCAAAGGGTTTTTCCCACAGGGCCGAACTCAACCAAAAGCAGGTTGGGATTAGAAGGTAAAGCTCCTATTAAATTCCTGGATCAAACTGTTTGAAGATGTAAATAGGGTTACTAGGTTTGAAGTCAGATGAAGGAGGTATGCATTGCACCAACTATGGTGTTCAGTGCAACATCTCTGCTGATGGCAGACAAAAACTGGGTAGGAAAACTCCAGCCCAGAGGACACAAGCTAAAGACAGAGCCTTGCTTCTCTACCCTTTCCTTACTGGCTAGAAGCAGATGCCAAGGTAGAAGCAGATGCCAAGGTCTGTACTCCACAATCATCATAATTTGCAATGATCTAATATTAAAATGTCAGCACTAATGTGCAAGGAATTCTGTTTCTCCTCAGTCCCAGTGTGTGGTATTTCTACTCTGGCAAATTACCACAGCCCCGACATGGTATAGACCTCCCATACCCAAAAGAGCACAAACACACTCCAGTTACAAACTGAACTGCTTTCTGCCGTAGTGGAGAGCCCTGTTGGGCACAAGTCATCATTTCACAAGTGATGGGGTTTAAAAGTGAAGCTAACCTGGAACAAACCTTGCTGAGCAGACCCAGTAGAAGTGGTCACTGCCTGTGTAGCTCAGCAGGGAATTAAGGTGTGTGGTACTGCCCCTGGAAAGTCCCACAGAGAGAGCACCCTTCAGAGCTGCTCTCAAGCACTTTTGCCATTGTAAGGGAAGCATAATCTGAAGTGATTGTTATCTTAAATGCAGTTTAACTTTTAAATCCTGATGGTTTCACTGAGGATTGGATAGCTAAAATAGCTTTCAGAATCCAAAGCTGAAGTTTCACTTCTTTTTGCTTAGCTGATGGCTTGCAGAAGACCTTGTAGGGAAGGGGAGAAGCCAATTTTCTGATGACACTCACAGATCTGCTTCCCTTTACTGAACAGGGTGTACATGGTACAACTGCCTTCTTGAAGTTGAACACTGCGCTCCAGCTGTCTTGGAGTCAAAAAGGGAGGCATATCCTTGAGGCAGCTCCAGTCCTTTTACACAGGAATGATGCAGGGGAGAAAATCAAGGCAGATGCAATTAGTGAAAATCAGAACCTGCAGTGCAGCTTCTCTCTGTGGCTGTTTTTGTGTAGGGCTTAGCCCATACAAAGCAGCCTCCCCTGAGCCTTGGACTCCTTACAGCCTAACAGAAGGAAGATCACTACAAGCATCAGGTATTTCTGTTAGTGGGAAGCCTGGTAAATACTCTTTACATGCCAGCAACACCTCCTGTTGGCAGGCTTACTTGGCAGGCTCCAGGTACTGAAGTAAACACACTGTTTTGTGAGATTCACCAAAGTGGGGCTTATCCCTGTCCTGCCTCTCAAGAGAGTCTGAGGAGCCAGTTGTGCCCCTTTAATGTAAGGGTATTAAATGGCCAAAAAAATGGAACTGCCTGAAAAAGAGTTGCCCCTCAGTTATGACAAGTGATATGGAAATAATTTGAGAGTGGGTTGGGTTTCATTAATTTTTCCCACAATTTCACTATATTTTAAGTCTATGTTTTTTGGTGGTTTTTTTTCCACAATCTGACTATACATTAAAAGAACAAAGCGTAAGTAGTGTGTTAAGAGGGAGAGTGGGGAGCAGAAGACAGAATGCAAAAAGCCTGGGAGAAGCAGCCAGTCTGAGCTGACTGCTCAGAGGGACCACAGGATCATTCCGGGGAAGTTATTCCAGGGGCAGTACACAGCCTGGGTTGGGTGGTCCCATGGTGTGGCATCTCTCCTCCACCTGGCCCAGATCCAGTCTCTCTTCCGCCTGACCTGCCCCTTTGCCAGCAGCTGCCCAAAGCCAACAGACCAGAGGAGTCACTCCAGCATCCAGAAATGGGTTATCGCTTGAGAGACACTAAACTTTGCCTTAGAGTTTGTTTGGGAAGGGTGGGGAACAGTCCACGCCGAAAAGAGATAGAGGAAAAAAAACTAGAAAAACAAACTTCAGACAATATCTCACTGATAGAATGTCTGGGGCCGGCACTGTAACGCAAGCGACACGCAGAGGACAGCGGGAAGCCCTGGTGCTCGGAGTAATCCATTATTTTCACTGGTATTGACCATGCTTACCTGCCTCCCAGTGTCTCTGGAGCTGGTGGGGGCAGCTTCAGAAGGACCACCAGGGCATTTTTGCTTCTGCTTCTTTGCCCATGCTCTCCTTATGGTGAGACCTCACTGCCAACCCCACGCCAATACTGTCTGCCAGGATGCTACTGGGGGAGACTTGGGACCATGTTGGAAGCATATCCCTGTGTCCAGATCCCAAAGGACTGTGCCAGTAGCCACCACCGCCCAAGCAAGGCCAAGGCCATATGCACAGCTGACTTCTGCCCCTGTTGAGTCACCCCACTGGCTGCTTCTTTCTTGTTGCTTTAGCTAAATCAGGAGATCTGCCCTGCCCTTGCAGGGCTGCTGGGCAGCTGCTGAGGTTCCCAGTCTGTGCCAGTCAGGGAGGGGCTCTGCTCGCTCTCAGGCTGGAGCTGCTGCAGGCAAGAGAAGGGGCAAAGCACACAGGAGGAGAACGGCAGCCTTGTATATCTGTCATATAAAACTCAGAGCCCCCGGTCTGGCTCTTTATCAATTATTAGCCTGCTGCTAAAATAAGAAAATAGATTTCATAAGTGTGTTTCTGTTCCACACACCAGACAGATAGTCTGGCTAAAATGATTTATTGGTATGAGTTAGTGCATGTGTATGTGTAGATGTGCATATGGTTCAAATCCTATAAAGTAGAGTCCTGCCTGTGTGTGCGTGTATTTAATGCTTTATATGGTACATCATTCCTTTTTCATGTGTGTCTGTCTGGTTTTCTTGGGCAGCACTATTTAAATTTCTTCTTTCTTTTCTTTTCTTTTTTTTTTTTTTTATTTTTGCATTTCACATGAATTGTGCAGTGGAAGCCAAGAGTATCTGCCAACTTGGCTGTCCCAAAAATAAAAGCTGACACTCTTCTCCTAGAAACAGTTATCTCCTCATTGTAGTCATGGTCAGACACACCCACACCATCCCTTTCTTGAAACTGAGGCCAAATTTAATAATGCGCTTGGCCACTCTCATTTCTGACTAAAAATGTCAAAAAGTGAAAATACTTTTTCTTAAGAATGCAGAGGCAGAGAGCAATCCCAGGACACAACACTTACTATTGTAAGTATGCACAAAGGCACAGACTGCTCTCCTCCAGCTGGCAACAGGGAACAGTGCTGCAGAAACCAAGGACAAAGGTGGAAGCAGTGATAGGAGAGTCCCCCTCACCTTCTCTTCAAGTTAAAATTCCTCTCTTCTCTCATCTGTGGTAGATGGACTGCTGCAATTTTCAACTTTCCTTGAATTCTTGATTTTGGTCTTTGAGGTTTGGGACTCCTCCTCTTTCCACACCCCTAGCTTACTCAGAGACAGTAAACAAACATTGATTTCACCCCAATGATAAGTGCTACAGAGCATGAGGAGGGAAAGCTGCTTGGATATGAAGCCAGTTCATGTCCCTGCCTACCAGAATAGCAGGCAGGGGTTGGTATGAGTCATGCAAGACACGTTGTCTGCTCTTAAGTTATACTTGCCCCATGCAACTTATTTTCTAAGCACTTGGCAGAGAAGTAGCTATTCAGTGTTGCTGTCATAGGTATTTCAGAAGCTGTGCTTTTAGTTAGAGGTGGCAACCGCCCATGGAAATTTCTGGTTTAGATAGGAAAACATAACTTAAAAAATGAATGAACAATCTGTTTTCCCAAATCACGCCCATTTCCACCTGTACAATACCTAGACAGCAAGTAAGGTTCTTTTAAAGCAACAGTAAGCCATGAATTCAAAGTGACTTTTACCACTGCTGTTGTAAAGAGCCATGACAAAATATATTCCCTCTTGGCTTTCTCTCAATTTAGGTGCCATAGCTCCCGTAACATGGAGACTCTTAGGCTAAACTAAACAGCTGATTCTAATTTTTCGCTTCGCGAGTTCGAGCAATTGTAGCTGCTTGAATTGGTTGGGTATTTTCAAGCTTCTGTAGGTGAATAATTCTCTGTTGCAGGAGTTTCTCCATGTGGTCAGAGCTGTGAGTGGCTTGAAATCAATTATGAGATGGAAAATGGCTGACATGATGATTGAAGAACATTTCTGGTTTTCACTGTCAAGGTAATTGCCAACGAGGTGAGATCCATGCATACAGAAATCACTGACAACAGAGATCTGTCATTCTAAGTAGATGAGGAGGGTCTTGTGATCCTTCATGGTGGCTGTTCTAGTGATGTAGTATGGTCATTGTCTTTGGAGAAAAAGAGGCATGTGTTTAAGCCTTTGGGGACAGCAGTTAGTTCAGCATCAATTACAGGATTTTTTTCACCCAGCGAGCAGGGGAGAACAAAGCTCCAGAGCAAAGGGTTACAGAATCACAGAATCATCAAGGTTGGAAGAGACCTTTAAGAACATCTAGTCCAACCATCAATCCAGCACCACCATAGTCACCCCTAAACCCTATCCCCAAGTGCCACATCCAGACAACTCTTGAACACATTCAGAGACAGTGACTCCACCACCTCCCTGGGCAACTTATTCCAGTGCCTACCACTCTTTCAGTGAAATATTTTTCTAGTATCTAATCTGAACCTCCCCTGGCACAACTGAAGGACATTTCCTCTTGTCCTTTCACTTGAAACATGGCAGAATCGCCCTACCTGGCTACAGCCTCCTTTCAGTCAGTTGTAGAGAGTGATAAAGTCTCCCCTGAGCCTCCTTTTCTCCAGACTAAACAAATCCAGTTCCCCCAGCTGTCATACAAGTCATAAGACTTGTTTTCAATTCATTCACCAGCTCTGTTGCCCTTCTTTGGACACACTTCAGCACTTCAATGTCTTTTTTGAAGTGAGGGACCCAGAACTGAACACAGTAGTCAAGGTGCAGCCTCAGTTGCTACCCTACAAAGCAACATTTTCAGCCCTGTAGGTGCCATCAGAAGATGTGGCTCCTGTGCTCAGCCTTAGCAGAGAAAACATTAGATGTGTTGGATTGTTGTTACTTAATGACTTTGCAAACAGACAAGAATTGTGTTAGGAATTTGTAAAAGTCAAATACCCAGTTAATCTTGGCACACAGAGAAACCTGGATAAATTCAGTTTCTCAGTCATGGGAAGCTTGCATATTTTGCACAAGAAGCAGCTTTGATTCAAGGCAGATCCTGCCAAACTGCCTGTTTTGAGGACTGGGTTGAACTGATCCACCTAAGTTGTTGTCATGGGTTAGCATAGCTAGGAAGTGATTCTCCTGCAAAGAGGTGCTTACAGCTTCCTCTATGACCTAACAGAACCAATCAACTGGCTAGTGTGAATATTGGCAACTTTTAAGCCACTTAAGGAGCTTGACATGCCTCTGTGATCCACATTTAAGAATGAACAAACGCCTGGAAAGCCTCTCTTGCTTCCGGCCTTTGGACAGGTAACTGGGGGCTGGGACTCAGCCATCCTGGAGCCGTGCGGCCCTGTTCCACCCGCGGCCCCCCCACAGCCCTGCTCCGTGCAGGCAGCCCCTGGTGCGGCTGGGGCTTGTCTGAGACCGCTGCCCCGCTGCCTGGCAAAGATCATGGGACCAACAGTGATAAGTGAACTCCAGCTGCGGGGCTGGGTGAGATTAACCCTCCTTTAGTGCTGTAAGTTTCCTCCAGAACAGATGAAGCCTGCAGAGATCAATCCTCTTCCGAGTCTGAGGAAGGGGGAAGGTGAAGAAAACACCAGAGAGACACCAAAGTCAGTGAAGAAGGAAGAGCTGAAACCCTGAGGGAGGAGAAAGAGGAGGTGCTTAGAAGCTGAAATTCTGTTGTAAAGCTAGGGTGGTGATGGACTGTGATATATCAGAGTACCTGTTGTAATTCCATGAAAGCATGGGGGGGGGTGGAGCATTCAAACTGTGCTTGTGAGCAAAAGTACCTGTGCTGAAATAAGCAAATGCTGAAGCAGCTGTAATTTGATGAGAAGTTTGAACAGGGAGAGATGGAAGTGATGAGGACTCTTGCTCCAAATTGGAAGAAGACCTCTGTTCCTGGAGATGAAGATGCTCCCAGAGATAGGTGAAGAGAACCTTTGTTTCTGAACAGCTCATCCTTAAAATGGTACCCCAGTAGCTCAAGATTGGACCCTCGAAAGCAGTTATGGGGAAAGCTGTAAGTCGAGGGAAGGGACTCTCACATGAGAGCAGAGAACCAGCCCAGGCAGCTGTCTCGCTGTGACACTGAAGCCATGAGAGAACTTCTTGTGGAGATGTCTCCATAGCATGAGCAAGAGAGACTCCTCTCCCTAAGTGAACTGGAAAAGGTTATTATAGAAGTGGTAACCTGACTGAAAATCTCAAGGGTTGTCTTTTTACATTGTCAGTGGGAGAAGGGAGAAAGGTGGGGGAAGGAGAAGTGTTCTGAAGGTTTTGGTCTGAATTTTTTTCCATTTCTTTTAGGTCTGTTAATAAACTTCTTTACATTCTTTTAAGTTTTGTGCCTGCTTTGCCTTCTCCTAGTTCTTATCTCACAGAAGGTAAATAAGTAAGTAATAGATATTTTGAACCAAACCACTACAGTTGTAAATTATCAGATCCCATACGTAAATTGTGAAAATCAATAGAGATCCAAGCTGGGACGAATCCTGAAGTTTGACTGTAGACCAAGTGTCCGTGCTTCTGTGCTCTGACCTGCTGGCTGAAATATCTTTCTTTTTTCTTTTGCAATAAACCTGGACTTCTTACTATGGGTTTGCATGGCACTCAAATTAGATGTCTGGAGGAAATGGTATGAGTAGTAGTCGGAATGTGTGACTCCATATATGACTGTAGAGCACAACATTTTGCCTGTCCTGGGCAGTGGCTCCTCATCTCTCCCATTTCTTTAAAATCTTGTCGACCTCTCATAGACATTAATTATGTAGCCCTTTTGAAGGGGGATCTTTTCTTCATCAGAGCATGTTTGGTTTTAATGAAAGTGTAAATGGGTCTGCTCATCATGGCTGGAGTGTACAACAGACATGGTTATGGAAACTGTGTGAGTATTTAGAGCGTGAGGATCAGTAAGCAGAGTCTACTTTCACCCTGAGAGGTTTTATGTGGCATTTTCATGGGAAAACTGTCCAATACTGCTTTCATTTGGAGGTATGACTGTCTATATGCCAACTCATGTGCATTTTGACATGTGAGTGCTAGCCCAACACCTGAAAGACTCCAAGTTGGTTTCCTGCTCTAGGAAATCTCTGGCAGTTTAATTACTGTCTCTGCACTCATCTGTTGATCAGAGGGCCACTGGATGAATTATGTTTAAGGCTGTGATTCTGAAGGTCAGTCAGGTTGTTTAACTTCTCAGCACAAAATGGTGAAAAGAGGGCGGGAAGGCATCTGAATGTGGCATCCCCATCTCTGAGGTGAATAGCTAGGACAGATAACCTAGTTATGCCAGGAAGTCACAGTAAAATAGAAATCAGTGATGTTATAAGCTTGCGTGTTGTGGAAGGAATAAGCCTAGGCTAGTACTGGAGCCATAGAAACAGACTTGTACAGAAATTGGTAACAATTAGCTGCAGTACCTCTTAGGTGGAGACAGGCCTCTTGGACCAGCCATCCTATCTTTCACTATGAGCTAGTGGTGAAAGACCATGAGTTAAGAGCTTGGCCTGAGCAGGAGAGTCCATACTATCAAGGCAGTGAATGAGCTTCCCTTTGAGAGCTGTATCAGTCTGTGAGGTGGGTTCCCATTTTGAGAGTTTTAGTGTTCCCCATTAAGTCCAGGAAGCCTTTATCTAAGCAATCAGGGAAGGCCACAATAATCAAAGTAGAGGTAATGCATGGGGAAGCCCACAATACTTGGTACAGAACTTGTTTAAAAGCAGTTTGAATAGCCTGGTGCTGAGTTAACCCTTCATCTCTGTGCACTTTGGAGATTGCTGAGCCTATGCTGCACACAAGAAACCACACTGGTGGGTGAGGTGGTGCAGTGGGGAATTGCCATGAGCTGGAGCTGAGCTCTGTCCTAGTGGTGCCATAAAGACTTGCTGGCAAAAACGTGGAATTCAACTGCAGTGAGAGCCCAAGGGTTGACACAAAGGGTACCCGATTGCAGTGTACAATAGGGTGTTTTATTAATCCTGCAAAACTGAGGAGTTGTCTAGGATAGAGACCAACTGCTGGCTCTCTCTTGGCATTTTATCTATTAATAACTGTTTACTTACAGAGTGGTATAAAGCACTCCTGTAATGAAAACTGAGCAGCATTAAAGGAGTGACTGCTGCTGAGCTGTGATAGCGTCTCCTCTAAGATGCTCCAGTTTACAAATGTTAAAAATGCAAGCTTTCCAGTGTGCCTGTACACATATGACAAGCTGTTTATAGCTGAGATTCCCACTGAATGTGGGTTTTGGATGGGCAGGTACTCACCAAAGATGTAGTCTTGTGTCAGCTTCTCGCAATGTCTCCTGAAGTGGTAGTGAAACCTGAAATTTTAGATTCGCTAACTAATCATGTAGTACATGGCTCTGGTGATCTAAGTGAGGAGAAGTATAGGTATAAGAAACTGAAAAACATGTGTCTCTTCACCACTACAATCCAGTGACTGGGAGAAAAACCACAAGTAAATACTGAAGCCATGCTGTGACAAAGAAATAGAGGAAGTAGAAAGCTCTCCAAAAAAGGCAGTACTTACACACTTCTTGCACAAGGTGTCTATAGAAGCATAAATGTGTGTCTAAGCCTGTATATACCTTGGCAACAAATCTTTTTGTACATGAAAGGTCTGACTTGGAAAGTATAATTTTTTTTTTTATTTTTCTGGTGAGTATACCTAGAAAAAGTGAGAAATGCAAATTATAAAAGTTGGTAGAAATTCTGCATTTATCTAAGATTCTAAGAATGATTGTCCTCTACAGTTACTTATTTTAAGAGTTTGCACTGAGGTATTGTGGAGTAAGAAGGATGCTTTCCTCCTCTTTTTAGGACTATTTTGTACTCAGATAAATACAAAGCTAGTCTGCAACTTAATACAAGGCTGATACAAAACAAAATATGAACAGAAAACAATCAGACTGATTTTATTTATTTTAGTAAATATGCATGATACATTGGGTTGCCATTTTTTGTTTTTACTGCACAGTTACATCCAGCAAATACTGCGTTCGCAGTCAGAATTACTTTCCAATGGGATTGAATCCTGTGGCCCCCGCAACTGCACAGCACCAGGTCATCTGGCATGCACATTCCTTGTCTCTAACAGTGTGAACTACATGTGCAAGGCTTAAAGATAGTCCTCCCTCTTAGTAATCTGTGTTTCAGCCATATTCAACATATTTTTCTTTCCAGTTTCAATATTTTAATGAACTTTTGACTCACAGCAATAATCTCCATTTTAACAAAAAAATTAAGAAGTCAAAAAGAGAAATCTAATCCTGGATTATCCCATCCATTGCTCAATTGTGCTCTCAGGAGCTCACCGGGTGCTTTTTACTAATCAAACAAATCTGAGACATAAGAGGTCCCACTCACACTCTTGCTGCTTTTTTCTTTCTAGTATCCCAAATATAAAAAAGAAGACAGCACCTAAGTAACAACAGGGGGTAAGTGCTGGGAGAGAACGTCTCAGTAGAACAGGTATAGAAAAAGCAAATGCCTTTTTCTGAAGAATTCTGCTTTGGGATACAATCCTTGTACCGCTTAGTTCAGCATGAACTGAGAGACGAGACTCTTAGCATCTTAATGTTGTATGCTACTGCACAGAACTTCATGAGGATAAAAAAACCTCCCACACATCTTTATGTTTGTGTCTATATTGGACAAAAGGAGAGTGGCTGAGGGTATCTGAGAATTGTTACTTCCTTTCAATGGGTTGCTAGGATGTATCAGGAACACAGCTTTCCAAAGTTCAAGTTAGCTTTGAGTCCCATATGAGTTTTATAAGAGGAGGGAAGGTTTGTTTCCAGTAGAGAAAGGAAATAAGAGAATTTAAATAAAACCTAGATGAAGCTTGAAGTGACCTGCTAGACACAAGTGAGGTATCAAGGGCTACAGCCCAGACCATGCCTACTCCTGCTCTGGAACTCTACTCCATGGAAGTGCCACAGGTTCAGGATGGCTGCTGTGTTGGAGACCGCAAGAGTCATGATTCACACAAAGGGAATGTGAAGCAAGTCAGTTATTTTTTGGAAGTTTCACAATGGCAAAGAATGGGAACCAATTCACTGGCCAAGAAAACAGGCAACAATGGCTAAGAGTATAAACATGTAAGGCAGACACATAGGGGGCAGGCAGCCAATTAAGAGGAAGGAAGAAGCTAAAATAAGCCGATGAATGAACAGACAGGAAATATTTAACAGTGAAAGAGATAACGTGTGACTTAGAGGGAAATAAGAGGAAAGAGTTACAAGGTTAAATCTATAAAATAATACAGCGGTTATTTAGGGGAAATTTTGTCTTCCTACAAACAGAAAGGCCAGAACAAAACGCAGGGGAAGTGCTGCAGAAGTACCAGCAAACAGCCGGCGTCGGGGGCACCTTGCCCCTGCAAATACTGGCCAACCCCTCTTGAAGTCTGGCTTTTGTTGGGCGGTCACCCCACTGCTTTATGCCTTTTCTCATATGGCTTGCAAAATGCATGCGGTATTTCTGGAGTCTTTTGAGCATTCTTTACTGCCTTGAGTCTACATGTCCTCTTGACTATATTTTGTATAGGTCATACCCTGTGATCCATACTTGGATCTGGGGTTCTGGCAGGGAGGGCTGCCAGAGCTGGTAGATTTGTGTTCAGGTGATGGTCATATAGAGGAGTACAGAAACAACCGTCCCAGCCTTAAAGAAGTTGAAAGGATGTGAAAAAGCAGATGGGACTATCTGAGGGAAAATACTGACTGTTTCCAGTAGATTAGGCTATTTGATCTGCATTGGCAGAGCACATCCAAAACCACTTTGGTGTCTCTTCTGGGGCTGGGAAGACGCAATGGCAACTCCTTGTCTCTAAGCCCCTGGCATGTCTCCAGTCCTGTGCCTTCTTCCTGTATGGGTGCTATGGGCTGCTGGAAGCATCCTGTAGCCTGGATTCAGAGAGAAAAAGAATAACCTGAAAGGCCTGTTTTTACTGGTTAGTAAGTAAGGTAATTAACTTTTATAGTGGAATAGAACCACAATCCTAGGAAAAGTTGCATGTTATAAAACCCTGGTTTTTTAGACATCTTAACAGAAGAAACATCTGACTCCACACAGAAGTCTATTATTTTAGCATAAGACGATTCCTGCAAATATGGGAGGGAGGGTCTCTCTGTATGATTGGCCTCCCCTCTCTTCCTGCATTCCTTCACATTGACTTGAGTTCCAGATTTGAGTAAAATTGAACTCATAAAATCTTTAAATGGTTAGGATCCACATGTTGAATTTGTAGCATCCTGAAATTAAGCCAGTTTTACATTGTTCTAGTTTGCGTGGATGTGGTTTTTCTGGACTACTTTGAAATAACATTTTGAGGGGATACAAGAAAATCATCAGCCTGAGAAAACTACTCATGTGTCAAAGAGGAACATACTTTATGACACTGAGAAATAGGGAATGAAGATGGTCCAAGATAGCTTCCTTATTCAAAATTAGAAATCAGGAAGTAGAAAGGGAAAAACTAATGACTTTGCTTTGCTCAGCACAATACCGTGATTTGAGTGCGGAGCCTGACTTTGCTCTCAGTTACCCTGAGAAATTCAGACTAATCACAGTGTAAAAGTGGTAAGATCAGAATAAGGCCTGTGTAGTTTTCACACACATTCACATCTCACAAAGCCTTTTGGTGGGACTAGCACTGTGCTCTGTGTTACTCAAAATGCAAAGGCAGGAACTGATTTTTGGAGCTTACCATTTAAATGCAAGGAGCTCTTTCTAGATGCTAGATACTCTGTCTTAGCTTTAGAAGAAAACCTTAGAATAGAGTAGATTAGAATACATTAGATTAGAAAAGAATAGATAGTCTTAGATTAAAAAGAATAGGCTTTCTGACTGCCTAGGGGCAGGAGAAATCCCTGGCCTTGCTGCACAGGGTGCAGGCAGCCTGGCTACTGCCTGAAGGTGCTTCTAGCTGGTCTGGGCATAAGAGCACTGAAGACTACCCTACAACCCAGCAATCAAATAATCAGCGTCTGTGGGGCTTTGTAGTCCTGAGGGAGGTGCTGTGTTGGAGGAAGGTGATGATGCCTTTGCCAGCATGCCTTAACTGCTGCTGTCTTGCAGAGCTGCCAGACAAAAACTATCACAGATAGGTCTATCCAGGCTGCAATCACACCTCCTTTTTGTCATGAGGGCAAGTACGTGGACATCCTCTGTAAATGGTGGCAGTCTTCCAGCAAACAATGGTGTCTGGGCTCCCTGCAGTATTACCTGCTAAGGTGTTTCCTACAACATGCCACTTCCTTCTTTACCCTTGCTCTTGCCTCTTTCCCTTTAGACAGAGCTTGGCAAGCAGCCCTGTGGCAATTTTCTGCACTGAACATGTGCCAGAGGAAACCCGCTTGGATAAGAACTGGGACATTTTGATCGAAAGCAAGGTTGTGAGTCCCAATGGATATTCTTTTTTAATGTGCTTGTTAGCATCATTGTTTTTCCAATTTTTGCTGTATGAATAGTATTCTGTCCTTGACTAATGTAGTGCTATATTATTCATTCGCTTTTCTTACAAGTCCCTGCTTTGGTATGGAGAATGTCTAAATTCCCTTCATTAAACTTTCTTTGTTCATTGGAAAACAGCAAAAACTGTATGGCAAAGATTCAAATGTGTTTGAAGTAATGCCCTCTTACTTGCTTTGGTTTCTAAAAGTTAATTGTTAAAAAATGGACCTTGATATCAAATGTGTTTTAATGATATGATGCTTTGAGAAAAACAATACACAAGTGCCAGGCCAGCTTGGTCAACCCTTGCTTACTTGGACAGTACCTCATGTAGCGGGGTGCCAGAGATGCTCCTCTGAAATAAAAAGTGCAAAGGTACTTAGTTGCAGCATAATAAAAAGAATGCCAATTATCCTTTTGATGAGTTACACGTTGGTATCAAATATCAAAATTACTGATTTTTTCATTAAATGAATAGAGGAGTTTCTGTTTCAGTTTTCTTTTTTCAGATTACAGCTCTTCTCATAATCCCTGAGCCCACAATATGCCCATTTTACCTTCCGTTTTCTTGTTTTTATTTAAAAGATTCAGCCAACAGACCTTTGGCAACATCATCCATATTTATGGACAGCGATATTTGCTTTAGAAATAGGGTCACTGCTGTACCTTGTGAGGTGATGATAAACATCCTGAAATCGTACACAGAAAAAGGCCAAAGATCAAATAGATTTCCTCACCAGGGAATTGTCCTGTAAAACACAATGATCCTGTTGTTTGTATTGTAACACAGGAGTTAGGGGCTGCAGAAAATGGTGATGTGGACTGGATTGACAGACTTTGAAAGACGTGTAAGGTGTTGGATCTTTCAAAGACAAGAAGGTTGTTTCTTAGGCACTGTGGCCACTGGGCTTAATCTTTTTCCTGATGATGGGGCGAAAAGTGTGAGATGAATACTTGCTACTGGCCTCTATCAGACAGGACAATTCAGCTGGATGAAGTGCAGCCTAAATGAGGCTCTTCTCCACCTCACAGGGCAAGACCTACTTTCAGACAACAGCAACTTGACCTCTAATGGTGTTATGAAGATGTCAGTGACTACAGCCATTAAACAAACCAACTGCAAGTGCTGGGCTGTGTCTGTATGCATTCACTTCAGCACTCACTTCCCTTTTGCTGACTCAATTGCCTACAGCTTGCTGGTGCTCAGACAGGGGAACATGTAAAGTGAGACCAGCTGAATATGCAGACAGTGTTGAGGCATTCCAGGGGAGCAGTTAATGTTAGTGCCTTCATAAGATTTCCAGGTTCCAGTCAGCCTGGAGTTTGCATTTGTTTTTGGGATGGAGTCAGCATTTGGTTTGTTGGGCAATTTCATTGTCAAATCCAATATTAATCCAAAGAAACATTACTATTACTTACTTATTCCTACCACTCTGCTGACTATTATGTAGGCCACAAAATCTTGAGTAGGAGCTCCCTTTGCCTGTATCAGGAAAATTAGTTTTTCAAACAAGAGATAAATATTATTTTTCCTTATTAAAAAAAAAGACACCAAGGTGTTTCTGTTTGGGTTTGCTTGGTCTTAGTGCTGACTTCTGCTGTTCTCTATCTAATAATTGTTCATCTGGCATTCTCATTATATCAAGGCACTATCCTACTATCTCCTCTGGAGCTGAAAATCAAAATTATTATATGATGCAGCAAGAAGATGTGATAAATGAGTAGAGGGAATGTAAGAGAAATGATGAGGCTACCAGTGACAGGAAACAGAGCTATATAGACCGGGTGTAAAATCTGTAACTTTGTAGTATGTGTTAGGTTTTATTTCTCTAAGATACAAAAAGAGGAAAAAGATTGATGGTGTCAATAATGCCTGCTGGCCACTGCCTCCTGTTTATGTTGAAAAGATGAAAGTGCATCCCTTTCATACATCAGGGTACGTTTTATGATTTCTGTAACAAAACACACCATAGTATTTTGTCCAATTTCATTTTCTGTTTAGTTATAAGAAAATAAATCTGAGAAAATGGAGAAGATCTTGAGAACTATGAGCCTGCTAATTTTGTAGTTTAAAAAGTCTAGCATGTTGCTTTGTCTTTCCCTTATAAATATTTTCCAGAGGAGCACTATCTCTTGACTGGACCATCTTGTGACCATTAATAGGCAACAGAGGAAACAGCAATGAGTGCTGTGCTCGGACAAAAGCCTGCCAGAATGAGTGGTACAGCAACACACAACAGCCCTGCTCAGACTTTAAAGCAAATGTCAAACAAAATAATCCATTTCTCATGGGTGAGATTGTGGTGCAGTTTGACAGCTACATGACAGAAAATGACAGACATATACACAAGTACAAATAATTGTGTGTGTGAGGGGGCTGAAACAGAGAGGGAGATCAGACTGCCATTTTCTCAGTGAAATCTAACCACACATCAGAATATAATTTTGCTTACATTTGCCATTTGCAGGGAACAAAAGTCTGTCTTTCAAAAAAGGAAAAAAAAAAGAGTGCATCCTTGTTCTAAGAAGAGTAGGGAGTGGGAAGGAGGGATGTGACAGGACCTCCTGAGGAAGGCCAGCATCACTGGACCCCAAGCAGGCAGCTCTTTGCAGCCAGCAGCTAAGACGAACTCACAAGTACATCACGGGGACTGCCAGCTATGCCAACAGGGGGACTAACACTGTCTGTGTAAATTGAAGTGCACAAGTCCCTGTTCCCCACAGGGAGAGTGCCCCTGAAGCAAAGGACCACAGCATCTACTCATCGTTTTCATTCAAGCAAAAAGGGGAACCATAACACAATCTGGCCAGAAAAATGGCCTTGGGGAATTGCTGTGAGAAAAGCAGAAAGGAATGATTTCTAATGTGAGAAATCTGATCCAGTCTTACCCCGATTTGGATTAAGGCAGTAAGGTTTGCTTTAGACACTTCTAAATTTGCATTGACATAGGATTAGGGTTAGGGTTTAGGGTTAGGACATTTAGAGCTATGGCTTACTGTTATGGTTATTAGGGTTAGGGTCATTAGAGTAAAGGTTGTGTTGGTTAGAGTAAGGCTTTGTGTTATACTTTTTAGGTTAGGATTAAGTTTATGGTTAATGTTGAAGCTACAGGTTTTTCATTTTTGTTAGGGTGAGGGTTAAGTTTAGAAACGTGTAGATTTGCTTTTACTTTGGGCTGCTAATTTCTAACTACTCTTCACTTTCTTCTATATTTTGCACTACTGGAATTCTTCAAATGCTTGTTTATCTGTTCTTCTAGACCTCTGTGACCCTCTCATCATGCCCATTATTGTCCCCTCTATTTTTAATGTGAACCACAGCCCAGGCTGCATGAGTGCTGTTTAGTACTTGTATGTTTATATCCAAAGAAGAGCTTCCTGCTCCACACACAGAGCATGGGTTGCCTGATGCTCCCCTTCAGGACACACTTTTTTCAGGATCTGGGAAATTTTCCAGATTTCAGATGCTGTGGTGGCCTAACCATTTGTTTGAGAAGAAACTTGTGAAGCTCCAGATGGAAGGAGCAAATATTTATCACCAATGCAGGACCTGGATTCAATGCAATGCTTTTCCTTACGTGCCTCCTGTTATTCTCTGATTCACCACAAGCTATTAATTTATTTTACACTTGTATGAATTATCCATGCATCACAGAAATCTTTCTCTTAGCCTTTGTTTTTTTAATATTTATTAAGAATGAAACCTCTGTGGTGGAAACAACTTATTGTGCATAAGTGAATGGTTCAGAAGATGAAATATTTGTCCCTGGGATCTTCTCCACACACACTGCAGAACACATCCTCCTCAGGAAGGTTTCTCCTGGCACTCCACCTGAGGGGCTCTCCATTTCCTGATCAAACACCACATGGAAAATTAAAGTTCACAGAAAATATATATAAAATCCAACACCTCTCTATAACAAGCTGTGTGGAGAGGCCAGATATTAAGTTGTTAGTTCTTACCACTGTTTAATACACAGTGCATAATTAGCACTATGTACTACTGTACAGCACATGATACTATTAATGTGCTGATTAAATTGCAATTAATTTCACTTGTTTTTCTTACTAATTCCCTCCTATTTCCTTCTGACAATAGCTCTCTTTTCTCTCTCTCACACTTGCTTTCTGCTCAGTAACATATGTGTTGCACAACCCTGTCCCTGAGGTGTGTTCATGACTTCCTTAAGCTTACCAAAACATGTACCTGGGACAGCTTAACTCAGAAACACCAATACTTTCAGTCTCAGACCACTGCCCATGGCAGCCTTCCTAGCTTCAGCCTGAGCACAGCCCTAAATCTTGCTCTGTGGTAAGAGAGGAATGGGCAATGTGGAACAAAATATTAAAAAAATAGAAGTTTCTGCTTCAGATTATTTTTGTTGTACAAATCTATTCACCTTCACAAGCTTGTGCATCACCATGTCTGGGGTCCTTAGCACAAGAATGACATGGACCTCTTAGAGCAGGTCCAGAGTAGGGTCACAAAAATTGATCAGAGGGAAGGAGCACCTCTCCTATGAGGACAAGCTGATAGAGTTGAGGTTGTTCAGCCTGGAGAAGAGAAGGTTTTGGGGAGAACTTACAGCACCTTTCAGTACTTAAAGGCGGCCTCCAAAAAGGAGGATGAGAGAATTTTTACAAGAGCAGATAGTGACAGAACAAGGGGGGAATGGTTTTATATTAAAAGATGAGAGATTTAGATGAAATTCTTGGAAGAAGTTCTCTTCTCAGAGGGTGGTGAGGCACTGGAACATATTGCCCAGAATGGTGCTCCATCCCTAGAAGTGTTCAAGGCCAGGCTGGACAGGGCTCTGAGCAATGCGGTCTAATGGAAGGTGTCCTTGCTCATGGCAGAAGAGTTGGAAAAAGATGGTCTTTAAGGTCCCTTCCAACCCAAGACATTCTATGGTTCTGTGATCTGTATGTATACAAATGTGTATGCATGTATGTAGAGAGAGCAGATACTTCTGTATCACAGAAACTACTGCTGAATCACAGACTGTTCTGAGTTACACCGACATACTACAGAGTTTTTAAGGGCTACTGAGTACTGAGTCAATGCCCCCTCCCTCCTTCCCTGTTTTTAATTGCCATATTTTTGATTCTTTTGGAATCTGACCATGCTGATAAATGATGCATCACTGAAGGGCACTTTGTTTATTTTCTGCTGTGATGGGAGGATGGAAGGCTTTTTGCGTAGGGCTACTTCTGGAAGACAAAGGAAAACAAAAGAGCTTCTTCAAGGAGAAGACAATGGAAACCCAGAGCAGAAGGACCTCCATGACAGGCTGGTGCTGCTGGCTCCAGGCAGTCATCACCTGGGGTTCTGGGAAAAGGGGCGTAGCTAGCCCCGCTCCCCCAGAAGAAGGCAGCTGCTGCAGGCTCCAGTGCCACTGTCTTTCATTCCTCTTTTGCCCTAGACTCTCTCCAGACTCTCTCCAGCCTCCCTATTTCACAATTTTATGTAAACTCTGGGGTCCTGCCGGATGAAAGTGCTCTCTGTTTCGTAGCGGAGCTGTGGCTTTTGGATTTTACAGCCCCAAAATTACTTCACGATGATCCAGAGCACACATCATAGCCCAGAAACCACACGGGAGCCGTGCTGGTAAAGGAAGCCGAGAGTTGCTGAAGTAGCCAGACTGAAATTTATAACCATGACCTGGGCCTTGTCAGGCCTTTACGACACCATGTAAAGGGAATTGCTGCTTAGTCACCAATTTGCTTGGCAAGATTGGCTGGATTAGGAAATACATAAAAGGTCAGACAGTAGGAGTTTGTCTAGACATCCTATTTTGGATTATATGCTCTACAAGTTTCTGTGGCAACCCCTGCAAAACATTCATATTTTAGCAATATTTTTGAAGGCTCCATTTCTGTAATGAGCCACTGAAGCTTTTGTGAGCAAAATTAACTTGTTTCTCTGCCACCTGCTACACCCTTTTGGGAAGCGGAGCGAGCCACCCCAGCCAGGAGCTGACGGAGAAACCGTCTTATTCCCCAAGGCAGAAGCTGTGCCTGTGGGGGCAGCTGGTTACCCGGGGAGGCCTGTGGACCAGCCAGGGTGGAGGAGCTGAGACAGGGAGCTGCATGCTTCCCTGTGGCTGCCAGACCACACTGTGTTGTCCTTCTCCAGCCCAGGCTCCACGTGGAGCTTTCCAGTGCCAGCGGGATGGATGGGAGGAGCCAGAAGAAACAGGTGCTGCCCCAGGTTCCCAGCTTGTGAGCAGTACACTGAGGTCTGTGGGTAAAAGCAGCAGTGCCATGGCTTGCCACGTGCATCTGAGTCCACTGGGATTTGAGATGGGCTGCTCAGGAGTTTTAACAGAAAGAAATGCAGTATTGTAGCAAGAGGGAAAAACCAACCAGCCAGCCAGGCAAACACAAGCTACACTGATGGGTTTTTTGTTTTACTTCTCATAGAATCAGAGACTGATTTGAATTGGAAGGGACCTTAAAGTCCATCTAGTTCCAACCCCTCTGCCATGGGTAGGGACATCTTCTGCTAGAACAGATTGCTCAAAGCCCTGTCCAACCCATCCTTGTACTTCTGAATTATTACTATTATTATTTACTCCCCTTCATCTCATCCCTTGTGCAGGTGAGAAATGGGAACAGTTTCAAATTTTGGTCTCTGGAATTCTTTTTCTGGGTTGTTAAAGTGAGGGTAAAAAGTAGAAAAAGTGAACTCCATGAGTTTAAATGACACTAATTGGATTTGGCTGGGCTTTCCATGTTGAATCAAATAGATGCCAACTTAAACTAAATAAAATGTAGCAAGAAAAATTTTATGAAAACCAAAGGTAGATTTACTTTGTCTACTCAAGTAAAAATGAATGAATAAATAAACACTCCAGACAGTGCTTTTGACCAGGTTCATTAAAGTAAGCTCATGCTTAACTTTATGATTCCTATCATCTGATACCTAGAAAACTAGCTTTCAAATCCATTCCTGGAAGGGCTGGTATTTATTAGGACTGGTCAGTTTTCTTTCCTTTTCCTCATAATTAACTTCTGGCTAAATATTACTATGAAAGGGGTTTTGCAATGCTGACTGCTGACATAGCCAGCACCTGAAGCCACGGTGGTGCCCATCCAGCAGTGCAGCAGATGTTCCTCTGATGGTACCACACACCTTCCTTGGGCAGAGCTCTTCCCCATCCACCTCCAAGCCCTTCAGAAAAGTGGGTACCATTATCCGCACTCTGCAGTTGAGGAACAGCTGGAGGAAAGCCGGGCTTAGAGGAATCAACCAACAGTTTTAAGAAGGTGTGGACTACTAGCAGCTTCCCTGAAACTTCTGGGGTGAGAGTGATGCTTCTGTCACTGCTGGCTTTTCATACGTCTATTGAGAAGGTCTGTAATTAGTTTACTTTGTAAATTAAACTGCGTAATACTGTACTGAGTTACAACTGGGTTAGGCTGTTTCTGAAATGAGCAAGATTTCTGAAGTAAGAGCAGAGAATAATAGCTGCTCTGCTGATATCCTTTGAATTTGAAACCTAATGCTCTGGCACTTCCCAGGCAAAGTGAGTCAACTCTCATTCATAGTTGTCTCTGGCACAGGCAGAGGGATTGCACATGAATTTGAGGAGTGTAGCAACACCCCCAGGGCTGAGGGTGTGCACTGATGTGTGTACTTACATGAATCTATTCTATGCACTAAACTAACCACAGGCAGATGCACATTTCATGGCCTACCTGTTCAACAGGGCTCCCAAATGACAGCCTATGAGTCAAATAATGTGAAACTGAAATGTGTGGTGGAAGGAAAATTCCATGTTTGACCAAGCAAACACCTCTCTGATTCTAAATTGTTTTCAGCCAGCTTCCTTTGGTCGTACTTCCTTGGTGATTTGCCTATAAAATGAGCTTTTATTTAATGCTTTGAAATACTGTGTTAATAAGAAGGCTATAGAACCACATCAGATACTTCTGAATTCCAGCACAAATCTGTTATCTATTATTATTATTACTATTATTACGCAAGCAGCCCTGTTTGGGCAAAAGAGCTTTGCAATACAATTTGCCAAATGAGTAACAGGTCTCTGCCCTAAGGACCTTACAGTCTAAAGGCAATTTTGGCAAGGTTTTCAAAGGTGCTGTGTACCCACAGTTTACAGTGACTTCAATGAGAACCTGTGAGTCCAATGACAACTTTGAAAATCATGCCAAATATAAATAATTACTTTTTTTTCCTTCTTTGATATCTGGAAGTCACTCATAACTTTTTAATTACAAACATATTATCAAATTTTATTGTTTGACTTGTTTAGTTCCATCTCCCCCTTTCAGGACTGATCTTCATTTGGTTGATAGACATCTGTCATTTCCTCCCCTACACTGTAAGAGGAGCCTAATAGGCTCCTAGGAATGGCTAGCCACCACTAGGGAAAATCCTACTGAATGTAGCAGCTACTGGGCTGAGCTACATTCCTGTTTTTATAGGTGAATATAACTGAAAGGCGGTCTATTGCTTGTACTGGATAAATTGAGGGGACTAACAATTTCACTAATGCTTACAAATATAAGGGGCAAGTAGGTGGGATATTTTAGATCTCTGATAGTGTATAGAAGCTTCAGAGTACAACGAAAGGAGGTTTTCATAGGTGCTTGTGAATAGTGGGGAGGATATTTTAAAACAGTTTTTAAAAATAGGCTTCCTGGCAAAGCTAATGCCTTCAAAATGCCAGGGCAATATAATATGTAGGAAAATATGTAATTAATATGTAATTAATTCTTATTATGCAGCCAGCAATTCAAATATATAATTAAATCTTATAATTTAAGATTTAAACAAGTTATACACAGCTCATGATATTTTCCACTATCCGTACAGATAGCTGGATGCAGGATGTGGAACGTGTGTTGTGGAGGGCCTCTGACATCTCCATACTCCCTAATGAACACTGAAATTCAGTATCAACTTCCAAAACAGGGCAAAGGGATTTAGCCAATTATATCTGGATTAAGAGGAATGGGGTTTTTATTTTTCTTGGGTCTTTTATGACATTGCTATTACTCTTCTACTTCATATTCTTCACTCTTTTACTTTAGAACTAAGCTATGAAATAGCTACAGTTTTATGAAGAAGAAAAGCAAGAGAGAAGATAAATTTAGTGATGTGATCAACGTACTAAGCAGAACAGAAAAGCAACATAGACCACATGAAAGGCTAGAAAATGAAGAAGAAAACTAATTCTCTGTGCATGGTGGGAAAGGGGAATTTTAGTCACACCCAGCTCTTATTTAGTGCTTTCTCTTGTGGATCTCAAAGTACCTTAGCGAATCAGTGAGTACCACTACCTGATTTATGGATGGGGAAACTAAGGAACAAACAGGGAATTTCACATGCTCGAGGCTGCCCAGTATACCAGCTAGGAATAGCAGCAATATCCTGCTGCTGCAAAGCTGAGTCCACTAGATCATGTTAGCTGTGGGTGATGATTCAGCTGCAAAAGCACTGTTGAATTGACACCAATATTGGAATGCAGCCTACAAAAGAAATTGTGTTTCTCTGACCCAAAATAAGGTATGAAAATGGTCTGTTCCACCTGAGTGTGGCATCCTCACCCAAACCTGACATGAGACTGGAAAAGGCAGCCAGCCATTGTGATGACCTGCTCAGCCCTTCTTCCTTCAGAGGTGAGCAGAGGCAACAGGCCTTTGCTCCAAACTTTCTACCCAGGTTACCCTAGACAATTTCCATTCCCTTCAGGAAAACTGAACTGCTGCATGGTTCTCCTGTGAGTTTCTCTGGTGCCTGGCATCCTGCCAGAGCTACATTCTTTGACAATGTCCTCTTCACCTTCACATTGTCCACATACATGTATTAATAACGGTGATTATAGTTGAGTATTATCTTATTTTGGCAGCAGTTTTTTGGAAGATAAAATAAGAAATCTACTGCTTTTGTTGATGTTGCTTATCTCCCCTGCCAAATCCTCACCTCCTTCTCTTCTCCTTTCTTGGGTCTTTTCCAATGTCTGTTTTCCCTCCACATAATTTTTCTTCTTGTTGAATATTGTACTGTATTAATACTTTTTCTTCCTATTTCCCTCTGCCTTTTTCTCATCTCCCACATTTTTATTCTGTTCATGACCTCCATCCTTCTTCTTCTATGTCTTTTTCCCACATTCCTTCTTTTCTATCTGGTTTGTCCCAGTCTCCTCAGCCAGAAACAGATCGATCATGTCAGGTGGTTTGGGGAGTTTCAGAGCAAGTTCACGAACAGGAGATGGTCAGGCCAAGTAAAGCATCTGGATTCAGCAGTTTCTCAGCTGTTTTGCATCTACCTTCTGTGTAGTCTGAGCACATGGAAGGAGGCAAGCTGCCACATCTTCTGGAGAGGTGCTCTGTAGTCATCAGGGATGACAATGTGATACAGCTATCCTGAAAACTAGAGTGCCCATGCCTTTTCATCTTGTTTGACCAGCAGGAGCTCACCCTCACTTGCCTTAGAGATTTAGGAAAAGGTTTGGGCATAAGCTAAGGTGGAGGCAACCCATTAAATATTTGCAGTAATCCTCAAAACAGTTCACTTCTGTGGCCAAACTAAAGCAGCAAGGTTGGCAATGTTATTTAATATAGTAAAGCAGACAAACTGATTGAAAATTGTCTGTGTTTAAAGCCAGATTTGGTCTTCTGTGTACTTAGAGATATTACCCAGTCCGTATCACAAAACATATTATTTAATTAAGAGTGTTAGTCACAGAGAGTACACTTGTGTTTGTAATTGCTCAGTCTGATTCAAAGGTACTGAGAACAAAATGTGTACCATTGCCTGCCTTGATACCGAGCTGTCAGCCCTTGCAGAAGGGTGCATAGGGCATGGCATCTCACGTTGTATGAGGGAATGACTACACCAGCACTGGAAAAAACATTCAAAGAATAGAAACCCCACAAAGTGTGCTAGTTTTGCAGGGAGAGCCAATATATCCAGACGATTCACCTGCTCCACAGGACAGATGCCTGGAGTCCTGAGGCTCATTTCCCCCCAGCCCTGGCCCTCTGCCTGCTGAAGGATGAGAAGGATGGGGAGGCAGATGGTGATTTGTGAACCACTGGCCTTTCCAGCACTGTCCTGTGCAGATGTGCTCTCAGCAGAGACAGATGCTTAAATTGCCTGGGGCTCTGCCTACTCTGACTCCCATCATTGCTACTGCCAGTGGAAAATTGCAGACAAAAAAAGCTTCATGTAAATAGATTCTTGTTTAAAAGCTTGGTGCCTTCAGCTGTTTCTAACTGAGGCATGTCAAGGTGTAGGAGGGAAGCCCTAATGGCTTATGGGGAGCTGGGAAACACCGACTTCCGTGAAATGCCTGTGGCCAGCTTTAAATATTCTTAGAGGTTTTATTTTTAACTATTTCAGTAAGTGAGAGATCTCTAGTGGTTGTTTTGAGGATAAGTAAATGAAGTGCTGGTAATTTAATATCAGCTATGTGCTTGGCCTCATAATTTTTGTTCTCTCTGTCAGCTCTTCATGAAGCCACAGAAACCAAACTTTAATAGCTGTCTCTTCCTCAAAACAACACGATTGCTTTTGCAGTTCTCTCTTTGACAAGCTGCCAGCAGTGCATTATCATATACTCAGGATCTCACAAGACACTTAAAAGCTGCATATCATCACAAGCTGTCTTCTTGGTAAGAAATAGTGTAGTGTTTGCTCCACTGAAACAGTAGTTAGCTGTGAGGTATAAATTTCTAGATGATGACTGCAGAGTTTGGATGGTGATGTAAGGGCTGCAGAGAAGGCAGTAACTCTCTGAGAATGCCTGCCCAGGACTCCTCATCACTGTGGAGTGCCTAAATATACCATAAATTGCGGGCTGATTGGCTGGAGGAGACTTCAGCTCCTAAATATCTTCTGCTAACGCACACACTGGAATGAGACATCTAGCTGAGTTACTATGATGCCCGGGCTGTCCTCCAACTCACTCACTCCCCAACATTTTTACATTCTGTTCTTTAATAAAAATGCTTACTTTTTTTCTCCCCTTCTCAAATTTGCCTTTTTCCATTATCCTCTCTACCACTCTTGGAATGGGTCTGCCTGCTGTCTACAAGTCACTAAACAGATCACTTCAGAGAAGGTCTCCAAAGGGAAATTGCCCCTTCCCTTCATCTGACTGGTGAGGTACAAATCTGGTCTTTGACACTTTGTTCAAGCCAATAATGCATCCGTCCCCCAACACATATACAGATTTATTATCTGCTTCTTATTAATGTCTTGCTAAGATGTGGGTCATCTGGACTGCTGATTCTGCTGATACACTTCTGTAGGGTTGAGGTGTCTGTAGTGTGCTCAAGGGTGGCTTCTGCAAATCTCACTGCAGTAGAAACATAATTTTATACAAGGTTTTTTATTAAAGCGGTTCCATCAGTGGAATTATAGAGAACTCCTCAGGTTTGCTGGATTAACTGTTACAAATCAAGGTAATTTGTCTCTTAGAATCTGGCAGGATAACATTAGTTATCCTTTGTAGTTATGTTACCTTTGGTAGTTAAAAAAACTTTGAGTAGTTAACTGTTGCTTTCAATAGAACAGATATTTGCTTTCTTTTATATCTGAAATCTTGCCAGTTAAGGTTTCTACTTAACAGTTAATCCCATTCATAATTAGGGTCAAAAAAACCCTGGTATATGTTGGGGTCCCTCCCCTGCCATGTAGCCCTGGGAGAGGGGCCCTGAGGGGACAGACACGGGGTTTCCCTGCCCCTGCTCAGCCTCGTTCCCATTGGTTGGTTTGTGTTCCCTGCGCGGGCAGAAGGACCCTTGGTCCCGTGACTGGAACAGTTCCTCAGCAGAGCTCCGGCCATGCGGCTGGAGAAATAAACATCTCTGAAACAGCTATCAAGAATCTGTCTGTCCATATATATTTCCTTTCCACGGGACTCCTGGTTTGATATATGCGTGTTGCAGGATCCCCACTGCAACAAATGGTGGAGAATTGAGAGCAGAACGATCCCCGATCCCTAAGCGACTGATTTGTGTGAGTAAACCCTGGAAACTTTGGATTCCTCTTCTTGGTTTTGCTTTGCTATTCCGTATCTAAACTATGGAGGAACCGTGGGAAGACTCTTGGCTCTCAGAGCCGCATATGGACATTTATCTTAAACTTAAAATGATTCTTGAACAACATTTGTAAATTTTAGCTTGATTCAAGCTCAAAAAGAACTGAAACACTTCCTGGCATGGTTGTTTAAGAACTTTTTCTATGTTTCTTGGGATTTAATTCTTACCAAGGGCTTTTGGAAAACCGTTTGGACACAGTTAATACTGGAGTCAAAATATATGTCGATGGAAGAATATTTTCGTGAATATTATTTAGTTACCGAGACTGTTGAGCAATGTCAGCTGTGTCCTGGCGAAGGGAAGCGTGGCGCAGGGACCGTGCGGCCCAGGCCACGTGCACCGAGCGCTCTGAGAGCAGCAGCGAGGCAGTTTCCGCGCGCGGGCGGAGCCACGCGAGCCGCAGTGTCGGTGGCGGAGCAAGGAGCGGCGGGACCCGGCGGTGCCCGCCCGGCCCCGCGCAGCGCGTGGTGGAGCGAGCCCCGTGAACGCCCGACCGAGAGGGGTGGCGCGCGGGCGGCGGCTGGCGGCGGTGGCGATGGAACGGAGCCGCGCCCAGCCGAGACGCGCGCTGGAGCAGGGCGCGGGGGAGTCATCGCTCGGGGGCCCGGCCGAGACGTGGGTACAGCGCCCGGCAGCGGCAGCGAAGCTGCGACCAGAGGAGGCGACGCACGGAGAACTGAGCGGCGCGGCCCGGCCCGGCCCGCGCAGCCCCGAAAGCGACCCCGGGAAGACCGTGCAGGCACGAGCAGCCCCGACAATTCCAACACAGGAGCGACCGAAGGAGAGAGCAAAGACGCAGCGAGACAGAAAACAGCAGCCACTCGGAAAAAGGAAAAGATCATAGCAACTAAGATCTTAGGGATAGTAAAATGGTATAATGTTAAGCAAAATTATGGTTTTATAACAAGGTGTGACAACCAGCAAGACATATTCGTGCATAGAACTGCTATTAAAAAGAATAACCCTGAAAAATGCATCCCAAGCTTGGGAGATGGAGAGGTGGTGGAATTTAATATTGTACTAGGGAGAAAAGGGTTACAAGCATCGCAGGTCACTGGGCTTGATGGTGTTCCTGTAAAAGGCAGTATATATGCTAAAAATCGTAGTCATGTTAGACAATATCTCCATTGTAAGCCCCCCCTACAGTCTCCCTTTCCTAATCCCACCTTTCCCTTTTACCCTATGTCCTATTACCCCCAGTGTATTCCTAATCCGTTTTTTCATCCATGGTTTCCCTCACAAAGCCATGCTTTTGCCACTTGTTTCCCCAAAAATCCCTTTCCAATGCCGAGTGGGGGATGAAAAGGGGGAGGGAAGAAGTTAAACCCTCTCCTGCCTCAGTTTCCCCACAAAGCATGCTCAGAGAGTTCTGTCTCCCTTCTGTCAGCCCTAAGATGTTCCAGAGAATCTGTTTGGACATTTAAAGACTCAGGAGGGTGGCTTGTTTTGTCTTGAAACGGTTCTTGTTATGTTTATCCAGTTGTTTTCATTCTCCTTTTATTAAAATAAAACAGGTGAGGTGTTGGGGTCCCTCCCCTGCCGTGTAGCCCTGGGAGAGGGGCCCTGAGGGCACAGACACGGGGCTTCCCTGCCCCTGCTCAGCCTCGTTCCCATTGGTTGGTTTGTGTTCCCTGCGCGGGCAGAAGGACCCTTGGTCCCGTGACTGGAACAGTTCCTGGGCAGAGCTCCGGCCATGCGGCTGGAGAAATAAACATCTCTCTGGAACATCTAGCAAGAATCTGTCTGTCCATATATATTTCCTTTCCACGGGACTCCTGGTTTGGTATATGCATGTTGCAGTATCCCCACTGCAACAGGTATACCTTTTCTAATCATAACACCAAAGTCATAGACTGGGACCCAGAAGGTAAAAGGAAACAGGCTAGGTAATGTATAATCACAGATAACTACAATGCAGAGAAAAGAGAAAGTGCATGGACAAGCTGTCTTTGGAGCAGTGGATATCCCAGTGGCTGTATGATGTGGGGTGCCAGCTGTGCACACTTTGCACTTTGTCCATCCCATGATTGGGAACTACCCACTGCCATGGATTTTGTGCTGTTCAGTTCAAGATTAAGCAGATGAAGGTCAGCTGGTCACAGCACTAACTGCAGGGGTGGCCTTGCAGACCACAGAGTCTCACAGACTGCAGAGGACAGGGTTCTCCACAGCTCAGACATGGAGGGAGTCATTCAAAGCTCCACAGTTCGGACAAGCACTTTGCGATGCTGAAATGAATCATACTGTGCAACTTGTCCTCTTTAAGAATGGCTCTATAATTCAGTAAGAACACAGACTAAAACGATGAATAGAGCATGGTGCCTAATATTTAGTCAGTTAAAATAAATTATCTAAATTCTGCACCAGTTTCAAATATTCCTTGTTTAAGATGCTTAGGAGACTAAACCATCTTGCACTATCTGGAAGTGTTACATCCCGCCATATTTATTACCAAGCCAAGACCTAAGGAGATAGTGCTGCTGTCTCTTCGTTTTCTGAAATCTCTCTATGTATACATTTATTCTATCACTGTTGGAATATGTCAACATATGTTAACTAATGAACCTGAGAAAGAATCAATTGTATCAATAATTTCATGCATAAATAATTTTTCATCAAAATCAAGTTAATAGGTAATGAAATGTTGCCTTGATCATGACCACTCAGGCCTTAAGTCATGAGCTGGATCATTTACCTCACCCACATTTGGAATTGACATAAATGATACAAATTGATTAAGAAGCAGCATGAGATGACTCCAGTGTCTTCAAGTGCCAGTTTAGTACCTGTTTCCAGTAATGGAAACATATGGTCAGCTGGGATAAAACTATTCTTACAGTCAGAGTACAGACTCCAGGACAGTTGTCTGTCTTTTTTGCCTTCAAGCCTTTCCCATAACCCTGGCTAGTTTACTTCAAAAGTAATGCCACAAAGGGCCTCAAGACATCAGGCAACAGAAGTTTTCCTGAGGTGAAAAATGCTGGCTGAGAAAAGCCTCTGTTTTCTTTTGGTGGCAGCTGATTGGCTCCATTAGAGCTTACCGTAGAATCATGGAATGATTTGGATTAGAAGGTATCTTAAAGACCACCTAGTTCCATCTCCCCTGCCCATGGCTGGGATATCTTCCACTAGACCGGGTTGCTCAGAGCCCCATCCAGCCTGGCCTTGAACGCTTCCAGGGATGGAAACAACTTCACTAGGCAACCTGTTCCAGTGCCTCACCACCCTTGCTGTCAAGAATTTCTTCCTAACGCCTAATCTAAACCTATTCTCTTTCAGTTTGAAGCCATACCCCCTGGTCCTGTCACTACATGCCCTTGTAAAAAGCCTCTTTCCATCTCTCTTGTTGGTTCCCTTCATGTACTGGAAGGCCACAATTCAGTCACCTCAGACACGTCTCTTCTCTGGACTAAACAATCCCAATTCTCCCAGCCTTTCCTCATAGGAAAGGTGTTCCACCCCTATAATCATCTTGGTGCCCTCCTCTGAACTTGGTCCAACAGGTCAGTGTCCTTCTTGTGCTGGGGAGCCCAGAGCTGGATGCAGCACTCCAGGAGGGGTCTCACCAGTGCAGAGCAGAGGGGCAGAATCACCTCCCTCATCCTCCCAACCACTTTACTTTTAGTGCAGCCCAGGATGGGATTGGCTTTCTGCCTTAATATTTTTTGTTTTGCTGTTGTTTAAAAGCCAAGAATCAATTTAGCATGCAGCTGGAGCTGTGATTTCCAAGTGTAAGGTGCAGTCATGGCTGTTCAGCTCTGAAGAGCTTCACTCATATGAGCTGCAGTTCTTAATTGGTATTTGCGGGATCAGGGTCTTCCTAAGTCCCCAGTTGTTTTTCTCAAGTTTCACGAGTGAGCAGGGGCGTTTTCTTTTAGAAGAGGAAAATACTGGTAATACTGGAAAGTGCAAAAAACTACTTGGATGGCAGGGCTTTACCACCCGAAATGGCCTTGCTATTTCTTCTTTTTTTTTTTAACATACTTCATTTTTATGGTTGACTTTCCACAGAAATTTTCTGCCTTGTTTCATGTTTCATGTTTCATGTTTTTATCTGTGATTTTGAATGAGTGAAGGAGCAGGGGTTAAAAAACGTGCTTTGCATTTGACAAGGATGTAAGGCTAAATGTTGTTCAAAGTTTTTGCCAGATGTCTGCATTCGGTGATTTTTTAACAGAGTAGGTACGTTTTCTTGAAAAGTATGATGTAGTTCTACTAAACTCTTTACACTAAAATATTTCAAACTCATTTCACCTAAGAATTCACTGGTTGGGACAAAAAGAATGGGCTCTGATTTATGGCAGATTGGATTCAAGTCCTAGCTGTGACACGGGTAATGCTTCGGAAAGGACTGAGTTCGTTTTCCAAGACAACATGACACAACAACTTTTGGCATTGCTGCCTCCCAGTTATTCACCTATGACCTGGTGAGCATGGCTAAGATGGCACACATAGTGGGAGGAAAAGGAGACATTCCTGCCTCATTCCTCTTAAATCAAGAAGCAAGGTGGGAGAGATTTCAAGTTGTTATCACCAAGGCATAGTTTTCAGGAAAAACATTTTTATCCATGATATAAACTCCAAGCCAAAATTAAAAACTTCTACAGTAAAGAACAAAAAAATCCCTTGGGATCCTATCAAATGTTTTCTTGGAACCAAGACTGCGAATTAGGCTTCTATTTTGTTCCACTGAAGGTAATGAATAATATTTAATAACCTCCTTATGTTATTCTTGGCCTGCCTCTGGAGGGGTTACCCTGGCTGGTCAGCGTGGATAATGGATGTCAGAAAAGGTGCTAGGCTATTTGTATATACCTTGGCAAAGATTTTACCATCCCCATTCAAGAGTGATATGGGTCTTTATGAAGTGTATGATTTTACAGCTTCTTTGGAAAAAATAGTCATTGCTGCATTTAGGACAGATAGAAGAAATAATTTGGAAGGCTCTCGATGAGGTGCATAGAGGGGATAAGCCATTTCTTTAACTGTCAGTGTAGTTTAATCGGGATAGATTTCCCTTATTAAGATGGTGTCCCATGTCAGAGGGGTTGGCTGCTGCCCCACCAACAGGGCTGCAAAGCCTCAGCCTACTCTTCAGCACTTCCTCTCATCTCCTGTTTCTCTGCACCACATCCACTGACCATCGGTCCTTCAGGAGCTGGTGGGGAGAGTTGTGGTTGTATGGAAGAGCATTTGCTGAGTACTCAGTCCCAGACAGTGGGAAATCACTCACTCAGCAGCTGAGAAACCAAAACTCTTGAAGGCCCCTCTCTCTGAACAAATAAATATAACCAGTGTAAAGTACCCCACTGTTGCTGTTGAAATGGTTGCCTGTAACATTACCAAATGGCAACGTAAACCTCTCAGCAGATTTCAACCTCAGTTGCCCCTCTTCTGAAATTTTATTTTTAATTACGGAAAACTGAATTAAAGCTGCTGAAGTTGGAACAAAATGACATGATGATTAGCTGGCATATCCCATATTTTTCTTCTGTTTTCTGCAAGTGAGCAAATGCATAGGTTCTTTGGATTGCCTAAATGGTGTTTCCTGTCTCACTATGGAGTTTTGGGCAGCACGTGTAAGGATCCAGACCATTCCTGTTCCTTTGAACAGTTTTATCCTTTGATTTAGGGTTCCTTTCTGATTTTTCTTCTATCAATAGCTGGTGGAAAATGATAGCTACCTGTAACTGTTTTGCTGTCATTTACAAGGAACTTCATATTGCTGCACTGAAGCCTGATAATCAGTTGTCATATCCCCACAAGCCTGGAACTTTTATTTTTCATCTAAATCCTGTAGAAGTTTCCCTGCATTTCATCATGCTATGCTTTACTTACATTGACATTAAAAAAAAATCTGCTGTTTCAGCTCCTCAGGTTTTGTTGCTGATCCCATTTTACAAAAAAAGAAGAAAGCCCTGTTCCAAGCCTCACTTCAGCCAGTGTTTCCACGTATTCCCCTCCAAGAGCCACCCAGCCTTGCAGCTAAACAAGGAATTTGTCTGAGATCACAATTTTTGTCCTTTCTATTCTAAGTGGAATTTACACCAAATTGTGCTAGTTTTGCTGTTCAGCAGCTGGAACTCTTCAGAGCAATCCTCACCATCCCACTTGCAGTAGGTCACTCAGATGCCATGGGCTCTGAAGACAAAATGACAAAAGCTTCTGCTTTCTCCAAAACATTCATTTTGATTGGTTTGGACTGGTAGTCAGTGAGAGCTAAGCACCTTCCCAGCAAGTATTGAGGGTCCTGCAGTTACAGTATTTGAGACAGGGGTAGTGCAGCTATCCATGTACATCACAAATCACATGTACAAGTTTGCTGTTGCTCCAGATATCACTGGTGACCATACAGAAAGTGTACAGAAAGGTCCAGCTGAGCCCAGGGCTTTACAGCCTGTTTAGTACCTGGCATTTTTATGCCTATCTAGGTAGATTGAGTAGATAGGAATATAGCACTGTGGGGGTTTTATCCAGGAAGAAAAGCCTTTTGCTGAGTGCTCGCTGCCCACATTGCCAAAGCTAACTGTGTTTACAGGCAGCTCCGCTGTCTCTCCGGATCCCAGGGCTGCTTTCACTCCACATCACCTCCTGCCTCCCTCCACGGCCTTACCACAGCCCTTGCACTGTAGCCAGCAGGAAGCCAACAGGTCTTTCCCGAACACATGAACCCCTTTTTGACGCTCACTGCTCCCTGCTCCCCGTGAGGGGTGACTCCACTGCACCACTGGCAGTGGGGCTCCTTCCAGCCTGCCACCCACTGCTGCTTGTGCCTGCCAGCCTCCCTCACCTCCCTTCAGGGAGAAAAGGAAAATAAGAGGGTGTGAATGATTGGACTGGTAATGACATTAGAAATTCCATTCTGGCAGTGCACTAAATCTTCCTTAAAAGCTTTGAAGAGCTTCCTGAAAATATGAGCACTAAACAGTGTGGCAGGTATATCTGGCCTCAGGCCGGAGAGCTGCCACAGATCTCCTAGGCCATTGAGACCACCTCTCTTTCCCATGCTGGGAGCAGTCCATACAGGGTGCACCCTGCCCTGCCCCAAAGACACGGCCCTTCCAACTTGGTTTAAGCACTGTTCCCTCCTCTGCTGCCCTTCCTTTTCTGGTCTCTGGAGAACTGTTGTGGCTCAGTTTTAAGTAACACTGAATCAGCCCTCGGCTTCCCAGCTGGACACAGGGACTGTGCACCTGAGTTTGTTACACAGCCCATGGACTGCACAGCCTGGGAGACCTAATTCACAGTGGTTCTTTGGCTACACCCTTATGCTCAAAACACATAATTCAGGTCTTGAAAAACCATGGAACTCACTTAAATGATCATGAGATTTAATAAAAATAAACACAGGTTTCTTTTTACTTGCTTTTAAAAATTATTACACTTTTATACTTTTAGGTGGCTCTCAGATCAATGTTCAAAGCTCTTCTCAATATCCATGAGGTCTTCAAGAAGAGGCAAATCCAGGATCTGGAGTTCTAATTAAGAAATTGAATACTGGGAGATTTGTGGTTAAATCAGGAGCACTGTCAGCCTTGAAATCACAACAATTTACATTGCTTCACACACCTCAGCTTCACAGCATTGCTACCTAGTGCCATCTTCAGTGTGAGCAGAGGACCTGGGAAAAGAAAGCTAGGCTGGAATTGGGACCTTTGCTTGATATCCTTGTTGAAGAGGGAAAGTCATATGACACTGCTCCCAGATACCCTGAATGTGTGATGCTGAAGTCTTATTTTCTGGCACAATACTTATTGTCTCTACTATGTGAACAAACCACCCAATACCTAAAATGCCATAAACACAGTTGTGATTATAGGAGAGCTTATTCCAAATAGGCTATGGGACAAGAAGAATCAATTTGCTTCTGCAGCTTTGGGGACAGAGAAGAGCAAATGTTGTTGTAAAAGGACAGTAGAAAAAAATTTTATGGGAAGATCCCCCCGCCCCCCTTTGGATGGATGTCTCTACCCAGAGAAACCAAGAGCACTGAAATCTCAGTGATCTGGATTCATTACAGGAGTAAGACAGGCTGGCTTGTGAGCCTTACTCCTCAGGCTTTGTGCAAGAGAAAATTCAACCAGGCCTTCAAATATAGCTTAATTGAAAGGTGGAATTTATGTAAAGCATCTGAATTTGGTCAGACAAGTTTCCTGGAAATTAGAAATGAGTTCAAACTGTACCACTGCAAGCCAATTTTTAAATAGTTCAAACTCTAGTCTAGTTGATTATCTTTTCTTCCCTCTTCCTGCCATCCATTAAAGACTTGGCCTCCGCATGTACATTATTAAAGATAGAAGAAAACTGCAAAATGCATATTTGGAACCAGTTTTGGCTTTTGGAAACCCAGGATGTGCTGAAATACTTAAACTTTCATTGCTAAATAGTCTTCATGAACTTGAGGTTTCTGATGAGTGCGGAGTTTGGTGGCACAAAAAAAAGAGACATTCGCTTCATTCAGTCTTTGCTGTTAAAGCCTTTCAAACAATGGGTAGAGCCTGAACTCACTCCCCTAAAATTGCAAAGTTATTATATTTTGAAGTTTGTGGAGTGATGCAGAAACTATAGGTGAAAGATCATTTTTAAGTACAGCCCCAATGGGAGTACAAAGACTGTGATTAATTAATATGAGGAAAGCAACATCATTTGAAGTATGGAGTTTGTTGTTGTTTTTTTTCCTGTGGTCATTTCCATAACTGGTTAGAAAATCAGCTCTGATCAAGGAATGTTTTTATTTATTTTAACTATGTCCTACTTAATGGAGATGTAATAATCCAAAACAATTACATTAACATAATTACGTTTCAATAAACATAAACATGGCACTTCAGACTGGAAGTGGAACCTGTACCCTGAGTCAATTAGGAGCAGTGAAATGAACAGGAGACAGTTGACTGTAGTTTGTGGAGTGCACTTATTAAACCAGTAACAAATAATCTATTAATCTTTCTCTAAACATCAGCAACATAAAAGAGTTCCTCAACTCAAAGTCAGTTGCATTAAACAATTTCACACGAACAAAATGAGACACCAGACGTTTTGCATGTCAGGATATGATTTATAGCATGAATTAACTGCTTTTGTGTGATGAAGGGTGTAATTAAACTCCAGTGGCAGCATGTGGCCACAGCAAATGGCTTGGCAGAGAGCAGATCTCTGGAAGCCAGCTCACCAGGAAAAGGGTTTGTGCTGCTGGTGGCACCGGCGGGTCAGTGGGAAAGCCTGTTCCCTGGGCAGGCTCCTTCCTACCTTTGTCATGCACAACAGAAACTTGTGGACTTACCAGGAGCAGGCAGGCCAGAAGGTACTGTACCAGTGAGCAGAACAGAAATGCCTTTGTCAAAACAGAAACAGCCTTCTGACCGAGACTAGGAATATCACAGGGGGAAAATGTAAAAGGAAGCGGTCAACTCACAAAGGGAATTAGTTTCTGAGTGTGCTTTACCTCTGGTGCTGGTGTTGCCAAACTGAATGATCTAGGGAAAGGCTTGTATACTTCCCCTTGGCTTCCTTTCCTTCTCAACCCTTTTTCTGCAGCCAGGTCTCTTGGTTCTTTCTGTTGCTTGGATTTCTGATGTAGTAAAGCTGTAATATTGTGAAGATTACACAGAGAAATGGGAAAGGCAGTTGGTATAGGTGGAATTTCAGAAAATGCTTCTCATGTTCCCTTTCTGTTAGGCAGAACTTCTAAATAGCCAGGGGTCATCTAATGGGGCCCCATGCTAAAACCCTCAGAGTCTGCCAGAGCAACAGGGTGCACAGGTAGCCAGGGCTTCTACATAAAGCTACTAAATGGGCTTATTTGCAATCTGTCTGCTCAAGCAGATGTTGACTTCATTCATTTAATACCATGCAAGGACACACTGCTGCTGTAGCCACTGGCATTTTCAAGACTTTATATACATTGCTTTTAGTTCATTAAGACAGGTGATCTCTTTCATATGGCAGGCAAAACCAGCTTAATTTTGTTGGTAGTAAATCGTAACCTTCTGATTTATTGAGAAAAAAATGAAGCAATCTAGTATTTTATCAGTCTGAAGTAACAATAGAAATTTTCCTGTGTCTATATTTGCAAGCCAATACATTTTCAGCGTTATTGCAAGTGATGGAGTTAAACTTCAAATTCCCTCTGTAAGTAACTCTCCAACTTACACCGGTTCTTCCTCTTCACTTTTTCTGTCTCTAAATCCACATACTTTTTCCTGTTTGATATTCTTTTACTCTCTATAATGACACATGGTCTTTAATGTCTTCATTAATCTTAGCATCTTCTCAGGGTCTCATATATGTATTCTCCAAAGGGGTGTTTCAGCTAATATAAAGCTGATTTGTAATAATCAACATTATGGGCGATAATAATTTATGTAATTTATCCATGAACTGGATTTGGTGCATCCTAGAAGCTATCAGTGAATGCAATATCTCCAAAGGCACAAAGTGTATTAGGTTTGAGAGGGTAGTAAGCAAAGCTGGAGATCAGTGGTTTTTGACTCTAGTAAAAAAAAGACATGTATTGCTAACTTGAAAACCTAGACCTTGAAAGATCACTGTATACTAAGAAAACCTCTTTTATGAGAAGAAGACTGATGAAGAGTGGCTGAGGGAGCTGGGGGTGTTTAGTCTGGAGAAAAGGAGGTTCAGGGGAGGCCTTGTCACTCTGTACAACAACCTGAAACGAGGCTGTAGCCAGGTAGGCGTTGGTCTCCCAGGTAACAAGTGATAGAGCAAGAAGAAGCAGCCTCGAGCTGAACCAAGGGAGGCTTATGTCAGATCTTTGGAAAAATTTCTTCACTGAAAGTGTGGGCAGGCAGTAGGAGAGGCTTCCCAGGGAAGTGGTGGAATCACCATCCTTGGAAGTGTTCGGAAGGCATATGAATATGTCACTTGGGGACGTGGTTTAGTGGTGAACACAATGGGGCTGGGTTAACAGTTGGATTCAGTGATCTCAGAGGTCTTCTCCAAAATTAATAATTCTATGATTCTACAAGATAGTGGTTGAGACAGCTGCTGAGGAGCTTTGGAGGAACATCTTGCAGAGAGATTTGTAACATACTCCTCTCTCAAGTTTTTGTTTTTTAAGATGTCTGGTTTGGAAAGTCAGCTTGATTTCCTGACTACCATTGTCACAGCACCTAAACACACAGATGCTGAAGGCAAGTCAGGCTGCTGAGACAGTCACACTTAGTGAGAAAGGGGTACATGCCTGACACCACCTCAAGGGAGCAGCTGCAGGTTAAGATCTGAGCAGATGCAGCTGGAAGGCAGGAAGGACAAGAGCTGCACTTGGCCCAGGAGCTGTGACCAGGGCTCTCTTAATCATAGCCTCAAGTTACCAGCTGAATGCCTCCAGCTATGAGCTGCTGTGTCTCATGTGAGGAAATGGTTTTGTTAAAAACGGTGGGTTTGAATGGGTAGCCAGAAACTCCATAACACAGTTTCCAAAAGAGCTGATCTGAGAGCAAGAGAGAGAAGGGTTCATTACCAAGATTGTTGTGTGTGGTTTCCATTCCTCTCTTTTCAGTATCTGTCATCATTTATTGGTTAAGACTTAATAACTAAAAGAGAGTATAACTTGGCTCTCATTGCCAGAACTCCAAAAGCAAACATTACTGCTATTTTTTTAACCACAGGCAGCAAATCTTTTAGAACAGCAGCCTGACCCCAACTCTCCACTTCCCAGCATCTCTTCTACACTGGGGCAGCTGAAGTAGCCCTTGATCAGCTGGGGCAGGGGCAACAAGGCTTTAGCCTATGAACACAAGGTACGAGTGATTTTAAAAGTATGCCTTTAAAGATTGGGTCTTTTTTTTCCTTCACAGAGGTTTTAATGTGTTTTAATCAGACAGTTACACAGACACTTTAGCTAGCCAAAAACATTTTTGAATGGCAGGGTAAGGCTGTAGGCAATCAGAACTTTATTTCTACGTCTGTGCGACCAGTGGTAAGGAACTTACTGCAGCTTGATTTTAAACAGACCCCAGTCCTCTCTGACTGCAAGATGAGCTAAACGCAAGTCCACTTATATTTTCTGCTATCCTGCAAGTTCAAGCCATGTGGTCAGGAACTCTGGACTCTCATTTGGGTTTTAGTAGCTCTTGTGAGTTCCTTCCCGAAACTAATAGAGGAATTCTTAGAACCCAAAACTGCTAATATCAGACCAAAAAAGCATCAAACCACCCCAGAGACACCCTGAATCAATGGCTGCTTTTTTCTCAGCAGCTTAAGTTTGTCATAGTGATATGGAATAAAATCATTGCTCTGCCTTCTGTGATGTTGAATAGCAAATCATTTGTTATGAGACTGTGTCATGACAAATGCAATAATTGGCCATACCTTTTTAATGTTAGTATTGTGCTGCATCTCATTTTGGTTCCAGAAATTCTGACACTTTATTTTAATTTGGACTGGTCTTTGTTTGCCGATTCACTACTCTTATTATTTACTTCAAGGGGATGCTGTGCTCTGTCCCTGAAATTTTGTCAATTAGTACAGTGGTATGTATTTTGCATTTAATAGAATTTCATATACCTCTAACAAGGCTGCTGATCTCATCCCAGTGCAGTAACTGCCTTGATATGAAATTTCATTGGAGGAATATTTTCTGCCTGAGAACCGTTCATATATACAAGCTGCTGCAACCAATTAAAACATTAAGGAACCTACAGTTGAATAAATATCAGTGAAAATTTAAGAACGGAGTGGTAGTTTTCAGCCAGTTTTATGTAAAGTCAATAGGTATCCGGAGGTCCAATTACAGGAAATGTTTTTGCAGTACGAAATAAAATTATAAGAAATAGAGAAGTAAATGAGAATGTTACAGGCACATAGCATGCTTTTGGTCTTGGCATAATGAATTAATTAAGAAGAATCAGTATTAAATAGTAAAGATGAAATTCTGCTGTGCATTGCACCTCTTTAATTCGGGTATAATTTCATAGACTTCACAGAAATCACATTGGATATAAAAGCAAGAAACACAGAAAACTCACACCCTGTCAAGCCAAAATGCACCGTCCTTTTTGGCCAAATGTCCCCTTTCCCCTGCCTATTTAGTTCAGTTCAGAGGCTGGTTTGGAAGCCAATGCCCCCTGTTAACAGGGAGCAGCAAGATAAAGGGCTGCATTTTATTCCCACTCAGCTACTTGGGGGTGTCTGAGCAATGAGGTACCTTCTTTCTTTGGCTGTGTTATCAGAGCACGGTGCTGATAATGCAAGGTCATGGGTTCAATGCCTGTATGGGCCATTCACTAAAAAGTTGGACTAGATGACCCTTGTGGGTCCCTTCCAACTCAGAATACTCTGTGGTTCTGTGAGGAGAAAGTCTGCTTTTCCCCTTCTAGATTCATTTTGGGCCATTTAACCTCCCTGGCTTTCTGCTTCTGTGATTTCCTCCATTTCCTTGCAGACAACCTCCCAGCAAGCCCTGCCTGCAGCACACATGGGACAGCATTGTCACTCTGCTCCATCTACCTGCTGTATGCCTCAACAGCACCTGCGAACACTGTTTGCTGTTTAGACACCGAGCGGTGAACCTCTAGGGCTGCCAAAGTGTTCTTGGTAGAATCTACTCAGCCATTCATTTAAATACTTGCTAAACAGGAAGCTGCTGCTGGAAAGTTGAGTGCTGGTTTATATTTAAACAAACAGTGGGAACAAGCATGAGTGTCATTTTGTGATGTAGTGGAAAATTTGAATGACTTGCATTATCCCACAAGTATCCCCTTCAAAACAAACCTGAGAGGCTGTTAAGGAGCCTGCTCAAACCTGTAAGCTTTTGCATTGGTAGCAGCTGTGAAAGGGTTAACTTGCACAGTTCTTTCACTGCAAAGGTAGGCGTTAAAGGAAAAGTGATGCACACGGAGTAGCATTGGTGTTTCCCTTGTGATTGAAGGAAAGCAGTTATTAAGGTCAGCCGTGCTTATTTTTGGCTGATGTGGAGCCCCTTTCAGCCTGAACACTCCTAAGGAGTGTACTTAAGGTCAAGAAAGTTGCATATTTTGTGAGTGAAGTAAACAAAGGAAGCAAATGTTGGTGTGTTGAGTACCTCCTTTTGGTAGCTGTGGATTATCAAGACTTATGATTTTGATCTAACCTCTGTCTCCTGCAAAGTTTGACATCAGTATTGTCAGGGATGACAGTGAAGTCAGATGCAGCTGTGGGGTCTACACAAACTTTGAGGCATCCAGGGGGATGCCAGGATGCAGAGGTGTGGGAAGCCCAAAGAAGCCAAAGGGCACATAGGTCAGAGCATTTGGGTCTTTAGATGTTCTGTGAGGGCATACCTTTGCACTTGTGGGGTATTACCAGCTCCTTCTGTTCTGCAGGAGATTTTTGACTCCCCTGGTCTCCCTGCATACATTCAATAGGCCATCCATCAGCAGAAAGTGCATGAACACTTAGAAGGCAGACCCCTCCAGCCCTGTCACCCAGTGACATGTGATAGCCAGCACAGTGTCACAGTGTCTGTTTTACTCACTGCAGGGTTACTCCTCGACAGTGACAGTCACGGTTGTTTACATATCACAGTTGTTTACACGGCCGATGGCTCCTGCCAAACTTCACAGCACAGCCAGGAGAGTTTTCCTGAGAATGCATTTGGAGACATGCATTGGGCCATCACAGAGACACGTAGTAAGGTGAAAGCGGGAGAGAGCCTTACAGTTTTCCTGAGCGACCAAAATGGTTAGCAGCTCTAGTCAGCTTCCCAGATAAACCACCATATTTTCCTAGGCATCATCAAACTTCATTCTTCCAGCTCTCCTATTTGCCTCTCTCACTTCATGGCGACAAGTGCCGCATAAACAATCCTATTATTAATAGAAATAATGTATTATATTTATATATTTTTATGATTCATATATTGTATAATTTATATAATTACCATTTGAATTCTTTTTCTAGTTCATGCTCCACAAATGAAGGTGGTTATTGATGATCCAATGCCAAGAAAATACTTTCACTTCTAATAATTTTCTCATGACTTTTTCTAATAATGTTTCTTATGCTTAGATATGCACAGGCATTACAATATTTTGAAAGGATGCATTTTTTCTTCAGTGTTAAAAGTCCTCTTCATTTAACATTTAATATATTCTTGTCTGCTGGCATGTTAGAGCTCAAAAACACATTGCAAGCTACAGGCCAAGTTATTTCTCCTGTGAATGCTTTAAAGCACTAAAATAATTTTCTGGTCTTGGAAATGGGGCCTGAAAAGAATGCAAAGTGACTCTCTGCACAGTGGGTAAGATGCTGCTAAAACTCCTCCATGGCCAGCCAGCATCTGTGGCTGCACATGACGTGCTTCCTCCAGGCATCCCGAGCAAGCACTGATCCCTTTTCCCTCCAGAGCCCACCCTGATCCCAAGATAGGTGGGTGAGATAATGCAGCCGCCTTTCATGACTGTGACCCAAGAGGGTGGTGGTGGGTTTGGGTTTTTTGTAAGATTTTGCTAAAACAGAAAGTCAGAATTAGTGTGTGCAAAACACATCTAAACAATGGAACACATACAAATTAGAGTACCCACCCACAACGCCTAATACATAACCAGTGAGTCATGCCCAGGGCCCAGTGTGAGAAATCTGTGTAGGTGGGTTTTATTTGGCTTTCTTTTTGATTGCAGTTGTGCTTCTCTCTAGCTAATAATTATTGCACTCTGAACTAATAAACAAAAGGATCTGAGCTTTTCAAGATGCCCTAGTGGTACAACATGTCATTTGTTAGACTTAAAATTTGATCCCTGTGGAAATGCAAATGAGTTATGTCTTAGGACCCTAAACTCTTTGGTGCTCATTTGAGTCCAGAGATTAAACTTACTAAAGCAGTGGGATGAACTGAGTTCAAGGTAGTAGTGACCAAAACAGTCGCCATTAGAAAGTCATTCATTCACCTAAGGAAAACGTGAAAAGGAATGAACCGCGATAGTCTCCTGGGGATAAAAGGACACACACAGACATCACCGGCAGTACTGGCTGCTTTCTCCTGAGGCTCAGCAGAGATGCCAAAAGTTTCAAAGGTGTGGAGCCTGAGCCTCCTTCTCACGCCCAGTGATGGTCTCTCCAGGTCAGGGCGGGGGCTTGCTGGCAGGGCAGCGCCGGGAAGCTCATGGTGCCGCTCCCTCCTCTCTGATCAGCCGGATAAACAGGGAGAAGCCCAGTCCACAGAGACATAAACTTGGCACTTTTCTGAGTGCTACACTTCAGAAACACGAATAATGAAAGGGCGCATAGAAGCCTAAGCAGTTTGCAAATGCAATTTGACTTTCAGTGTTTTCATTTTAATTATCCTGAGAAACAGATTTTTCTGCGCTCCACAATAATGAATATTTTTACATTATTTAAAGTAAGTGAGTTTCCCAACCGCCCTCTGAGGGCCTCAAAAAGTTCCTGTGTGGTAATTGCTGCTGGGTGTCTTAATGCCACAGACATTTGTGGTTTCCCAGAATATCCAAGTGGACACTGGCTGTAATTTAGCAGCCATGAGTATTGCTTGATGCCATTGTTGCACGCAGAAGTTGTAAGAAAGCGACGAAATTCTAAGCTGAGGTTTTTTTAAAGTGCTCATTGCTAGCCTGACATTGCCACCTCTACTTATGTTTGTTGCCAGCATCAATGGGAAAGTAATTACAACTTTTCAGGACAGTGAGGCACTTTTGAAAATCCTGTCCTTAATTTACTGCTTCTGCAGTGCTTCCATTTCGTTTTCTGTTGGGGTCCCTCCCCTGCCTGTAGCCCTGGGAGAGGGGCCCTGAGGGCACAGACACGGGGCTTCCCTGCCCCTGCTCAGCCTCGTTCCCATTGGTTGGTTTGTGTTCCCTGCGCGGGCAGAAGGACCCTTGGTCCCGTGACTGGGACAGTTCCTCGGCAGAGCTCCGGCCATGCGGCTGGAGAAATAAACATCTCTCTGAAACAGCTAGCAAGAATCTGTCTGTCCATATATATTTCCTTTCCACGGGACTCCTGGTTTGATATATGCGTGTTGCAGGATCCCCACTGCAACAAATGGTGGAGATTTGTGAGCAGAACGATCCCCGATCCCTAAGCGACTGATTTGTGTGAGTAAACCCTGGAAACTTTGGATTCCTCTTCTTGGTTTTGCTTTGCTATTCCATATCTAAACTATGGAGGAACGGTGGGAAGACTCTTGGCTCTCAGAGCCGCATATGGACATTTATCTTAAACTTAAAATGATTCTTGAACAACGATTTGTAAATTTTAGCTTGATTCAAGCTCAAAAAGAACTGAAACACTTCCTGGCATGGTTGTTTAAGAACTTTTTCTATGTTTCTTGGGATTTAATTCTTACCAAGGGCTTTTGGAAAACCGTTTGGACACAGTTAATACTGGAGTCAAAATATATGCCGATGGAAGAATATTTTCGTGAATATTATTTAGTTACCGAGAGTGTTGAGCAATGTCAGCTGTGTCCTGGCGAAGGGAAGCCTGGCGCAGGGACCGTGCGGCCGGGCCACGCCGCTCCGAGCGCTCTGCGAGCAGCAGCGAGGCAGCTCCCGCGCGCGGGCGGAGCCACGCGAGCCGCAGTGTCGGTGGCGGAGCAAGGAGCGGCGGGACCCGGCGGGACCCGGCGGTGCCCGAATGGTCCCGTGCAGCGCGTGGTGGAGCGAGCCCCGTGAACGCCCGACCGAGAGGGGCGGCGCGCGGGCGGCGGCTGGTGGCGGTGGCGATGGAACGGAGCCGCGCCCAGCCGAGACGCGCGCTGGAGCAGGGCGCGGGGGAGTCATCGCTCGGGGGCCCGGCCGAGACGTGGGTGCAGCGCCCGGCAGCGGCAGCGAAGCTGCGACCAGAGGAGGCGACGCACGGAGAACTGAGCGGCGCGGCCCGGCCCGGCCCGCACAGCCCCGAAAGCGACCCCGGGAAGAGCGCGCAGGCACCAGCAGCCCCGACAATTCCAACATGGGAGCGACCGAAGGAGAGAGCAAAGACGCAGCGAGACAGAAAACAGCAGCCACTCGGAAAAAGGAAAAGATCATAGCAACTAAGATCTTAGGGATAGTAAAATGGTATAATGTTAAGCAAAATTATGGTTTTATAACAAGGTGTGACAACCAGCAAGACATATTCGTGCATAGAACTGCTATTAAAAAGAATAACCCTGAAAAATGCATCCCAAGCTTGGGAGATGGAGAGGTGGTGGAATTTAATATTGTACTAGGGAGAAAAGGGTTACAAGCATCGCAGGTCACTGGGCCTGATGGTGTTCCTGTAAAAGGCAGTATATATGCAAAAAATCGTAGTCATGTTAGACAGTATCTCCATTGTAAGCCCCCCCTACAGTTTCCCTTTCCTAATCCCACCTTTCCCTTTTACCCTATATCCTATTACCCCCAGTGTACTCCCAATCCGTTTTTTCATCCATGGTTTCCCTCACAAAACCATGCTTTTGCCAATTGTTTCCCCAAAAATCCCTTTCCAATGCCGAGTGGGGGATGAAAAGGGGGAGGGAAGAAGTTAAACCCTCTCCTGCCTCAGTTTCCCCACAAAGCATGCTCAGAGTTCTGTCTCCCTTCTGTCAGCCCTAAGATGTTCCACAGAATCTGTTTGGACATTTAAAGACTCAGGAGGGTGGCTTGTTTTGTTTTGAAACTGTTCTTGTTATGTTTATCCAGTTGTTTTCATTCTCCTTTTATTAAAATAAAACAGGTGAGGTGTTGGGGTCCCTCCCCTGCCTGTAGCCCTGGGAGAGGGGCCCTGAGGGCACAGACACGGGGTTTCCCTGCCCCTGCTCAGCCTCGTTCCCATTGGTTGGTTTGTGTTCCCTGCGCGGGCAGAAGGACCCTTGGTCCCGTGACTGGAACAGTTCCTGGGCAGAGCTCCGGCCATGCGGCTGGAGAAATAAACATCTCTCTGAAACAGCTAGCAAGAATCTGTCTGTCCATATATATTTCCTTTCCACGGGACTCCTGGTTTGATATATGCGTGTTGCAGGATCCCCACTGCAACAGTTTTCCCCCTTTCTTCTTTATTTCTAATGTTTCCACATTCACTCCCTCCATCTCCACTTTGGTATCATGCCTGCCTTTGATTTTAATGCCTTCTCTTTTTTCTTACTGTCTCTTGGGGTATTCTCCTAGGGTTGTTTTCCTATTACACTCATAATTGTCCATAGATGAGGTGACTGTGACTCATCCTCACATTGTGACAAGCCACCTCGGTTGGAACCTCCTTTTTTTCACATCCTCACTTAACCTTACATTTCTGATCTTACTTAATTGTTCATCTGACCATTAATGCAGCCACAAACAGCAGTGCATAACAAAGAAAGTTTATTTCTAAAGTAATTCTAGAAGCACAGTTGTGTTTTCAACCAGCACTTATTCCAGGAAACTTCAGTGAATGGATAGACTTGCTCATGTCTACTGTTGCAGCCATTCAGTATTCAATGAGATCAGGCTAAGTTCACTGTTTTCTGACCTATGGACATGCAAGACACACAGTGTCCAGGACCCCTGCAGTTCATGTTTAAGGTTGTGGTGAGACCAGCCCAGCTTATCTAGTGGCATGGCAAATGCTAAATGGTATGAGTCACTTAGACCCCTGACACACTGCAAAAATGCACATTAGAGGGAAAACTTTATTCAATCTCTTGGGCTTGTGCAGCTTTCCTTTCTTCCATCCTGAATAGGAACACAGCCAGGGCTGACTAGTCTTTCTACACAGTATCTTTAAGTCATGGTCTAGACTCAGCAGTTTTGGAGTAGACTGTAAATTATCCTCTGCTACCCAACCCAGCACATACCACAGCAAGGAACTTGCTGGGTCTTTTAGTTCCTAATGAGATTTTGGTATTGCAGGTGGATTAAAATTCTTCTGAAGCCATAGCTCTGTACATCCTCAAACACTTATTCAGAGCATGTAAGTTCAATGGAAATCTGATAACTCATTACAAGCTATGGAAGCTCCCTTTCATTTGGACATGTTTCACAGCCATGCATTTCCTTTCCTCATTCCACTCTATGTGTTGTATGTATGTTTTTTCTTGGAAAGAAGAGTCACTTGAAGGAAGGTAAGTACTTGGCAGCTTTCTCTCAGGCCATGATAAACAGCCCTTCTGTGCTCATGCAGCTTGTTTACTTGTGACCTGCTATACTTCACATATTCAGAGCTCTGTCTATTATAAAAGCAGAAACCTGAGATCTCTGCTGTACTGAAAACTTTTCACTTTTTTTCTCTTTAGCTACTATTTGCTTGGAGAGAAGCAAACAGTAGTGCTGCCTGGAAATCAAAAAGGCATAGGAAAAAACCTCACGTGTAGCTACACGCGCCAGATGCAGTCCTCAAGTAGCTCCATTATTCTTGGTTGTCCTCTCAGTAACCTCTACCTCTTGTGCATAGAAGCAGCTGCTTCCCTGACAACATCAAGCAATTTAGCCTCCAGGGGGGTTACAAGAAGCTCCTCAGTCACTAAGTGGGGACTTACAGTCCCAAGAGCCATTTTCATCTGGAGCACAGTTCCCCTTAAAATAAGGTGGTACGTTTAATGCAATGGTGTATTCGACAGAAGAAAAGGAAAAACTACATTTTTCCCTGCATTTGAGGTTTTTCAACTGACCACAGGAGCAAATGCAGGGAATAGGGCTCAATGAAATTATGGAGTGCTACCAAACTATTCCATTGAAGTGTTTTCCAGATGTGCTGAGTAAGACTTTCATTGCCATGAACTGATTACACAGAGTTCAGCAGATTGTAAAGGTTCAGATACTACAAATACAAAAGTTAAGGGCAGTTTTGACAGTGATGTACAAGGAAAGTGAGCAGGCCTCATATTTGCAAACCACATTCTGCTTTTAGTCTACCCTATCAGGGTTTGGAAGTGGTATGCCACCTGAAAAATGCTTGGTCTGGGTTTAATTTCACACATGCAAACTCCAGCAAGGCCCAGAGCACCCAGCCCAGCAGAGTGGGTCTCTCTGATGTGGCATAGCTCCCCAAAAGAAAAGCCAGCTAAAAGGAAATAAGCAGCACGACGTGCCTGTCTGGGCTGCAGTGTCTGCAAATGAAGTGTGCAGAAAAGTACCAGTGGTTTTAATAATGCCACTAGGGATGTGTGATTGAGTACCCCACTCTGGACAAATACAGCTGGACCATCCATTTACAATTGCAGGCTATCTTCTCCCAAACAACCCTCCAAACTTCTTGGCCTTTCTTGCAGGCTGCTATTCATTCCTGTTGCTACCTGTTATTTTCACCTTCCCTGAACCTGCTTGGAGCCAGTTGTTACCACTGTGATAACTTCTGGAAGGGACCAGCACATCTTTCTTGACATCTCTTTACTGATGCCTATATTTCTCCATCCTAGCTGGCAGGCTTGGCTACATGCATTGCTGAAGTGTGGAACCACCAAATACTTTCCATGCTGGTTCACTGGAAGCAGAATAGATGTCGCTCAAGTGTTTCAGCCACTTTAACATTGGAAATCCTGTATTCTGCCGCTGCAGTCTGTCACTATCTGAAACAGCTGGATGTCACTTGTATTTTGATAGGTTTTTAAATCATGTGCACTCTCCCAACCAAAGAATTACTATTTAACTGAAGTAGATTTCCAAAAGGGAGGGACATACAGTCTGAAGTCAAGTAATGTTACTTTTCAGTCCGTCCCAGTTTAGACTTTATGGCTTCTTGGTAGCACACTAAGTACTACTTAGTCCAGTAGGGTTATTCAGTTTGTGTCTCCCTGGGGTTGTTTTCAGAAGGAGCTGAGCCAAAGCCCTGATCACAGGATCAGGGCAGCAATCTGTCATTCCTAATGTTCAAGGTTAACATCTGAGCTGGATAACTGGCATCATCAGCTACAAGAATACTTCTGTAAACCAAGATGATGCTGTTACTCTGGTAGGGAGAGGAGGTGCTGTGCTGCTTCCTGCCATCCTGCAGAAGCCTTTCATCCTACCAGTGCCAGGACACAGTCGCAGCTCCAAAACACTAGCAAAGGTTAGTAAACTGATGTTCACCACAGTGCTCAAGCACATAATTTCAGCAAGGTCACACCTTTGGAGCCTCCAAACCTGTTGCGTCTCCTGAAGAGAAAACCATATGTGAATTCTGAAATAAATGTCTTTGATTTTTCAGTCTGCTACCCTTACCTGAGAGCAACTGCTCTCCCTTACTTACCCTTGATGGAAGGAAGAAAATTGGAGTTAGGGCTCAGGACTTAGTCTGCCACCTGTGCAAGTCTACCAAAAAACTTAGAGCCTCTTAAAATGTTCCTTCAGCTGTTAGCCCTCGGGCTCACACTTGACTAGTCCTGCACAGAGGAACCTCCTACTTCCCTGATTTTCTTCCTTCCTGGGTCCGGCCAGACTATATTTATTATGAGATGTGGAAATTTTTGGGATGAGATGGAGTCTCCTGTTTCACATCTATATGAAGACTGAGACAGCTAATCTCATCAGAGGGAAGGATTTACAGTTCCTGTCCTTAGGGCAAGAATAGAACTAAGTAAGGAAAAGGCCCAAACTGAAGTAGGATTGCTCAGTGAAAAGGTTTCTTGTCCATTGTCAGTCAAGCGCAGACTAAGAGAAATACTCTGTCTGCTTTGTGCTCACAAATAAACATTGAGCTGCCTCAGTCAGGTACAATTACCTCTATCACCACGGCATGAGGTGGCTCACCTTGGTTTGTTCCTTGTCTCTTGTAACATCTCAGAATTTTCAGAAAATACAGTATCTTCTAGGTTCTTTACTTTTCTCCTGTTGCAAATTAATTAAACTTCCTGCTATCTCTTCTACAACCCAAGTTAGAATATGAAACAAATCTTAGACACTTCCTGGAAATTTTTAGCTCATAATTTTCTCAGAACTCATTGTTCTGAGTTGCACTTTTCTCTCCACTGGCTACTTCAATGTCATTTCTTGCAGACCATGGCTCTCAGGTGGTAGTGAAACATCTTGGATAAAGCACCATGACAGTTGTTTTTTCATCTATTTTAACAGTTTGTTTGTTTGTTTCCTTGCGTCTTTTCATGGCTGCTGCTTTCCAAAATGAATATTCTTCTAAAATGATGGGGAGAAATGACACTTTGGGTAACCACTGAGGACAGGAAGCTTACTATTTGGACAGAGCTCCCGTTCAGTGGAATTTTATTTAATCATGAAATACAGTCTCAGATGTGCAAAGAAATGTAAATATCAGCATGATTCTACAATTAGGGCAAAACTCACATTGATCTGAGATTAATTTTTACCTTCAGAGAAGCTGTAGGGTTTTAGTCTGTCTGTAAAACACAGCAGCCCTTTCTTCTTCCATTTAATTAAAACTAACACAGTGGTCTGAATTCCTCTTATCTGCCTGGTCATTCACTTGAATACAGAATTTTATACATTTTTCAACATAAATGCTTTAAACTACCGTACACAGACCTCTAATATTTTACTGTTCCTATAAAAAATACCTATCTCAGAGATGTTTTGGTTTTTAGAACGATGATCAGATAAAGCAACATTGTTCAGAAACTGTTGCTAAATGAAAAAGAATGGGTGGTGCCCTGTTTGGCATCTATGCAGTGAGTGATGTGTGATTTATTATTAGCGAGCCAAGTATAAGAGAAGATCATCATATGCAGAGGCTACGGGCTCTGTCATGTGTTTTACTTGCTGCTGCTCCCACATTCTGGAGGGATGTGCAATCCAAGTCCTGGAGGAATATTGCTTACACTATGATGAAGTGACCAAAGTGCCCCAGGAATGTGGAGCAGAGAATTTCTTCCTGCCACGGCCCTGCTTGGGCTGTTTTCTCTCAGAAACTGGTAACCAGCCCTTCATGTTGTGCAAGTGCATGCAAGGAGAAGCATGGAAGTGGTCTTTATATGATAGCTTATTTCCATCTGTGCACCATACAGCAGAACTGAGTCCATACCCACATTAGCTAAAGTGGGCTTATTAAAATTCCTGTTAGCATTTATGGTAAACTTCCTACTGATTTTAATGGGATGTGGATCAAGCACAGGGGCCACCAGGATCCAGAACTAGCAGTAACACAATGATACATTTTTAGTTTCAGTTTATGTGCATGCATGTAAACCCGAGCCAGCAGAGAGGGCTGCTAGTGGCACATGATTAACGCAAGCTTTACTGATGGATGAAATATGGAAGTAGTGTCCTGTGGTGATGAGTGCTATTGAAAACCCTAAGACAGGCAGAATGAAAGAAAACACAAATGTAGAAAAACAGTGTCTCGGTCTGTGCGATTACTGAATACATGTTAAGAACAACCACAGAGCACTGGAGACCAGAGCTGACCCAAAGCTGAGGAGGAAAACACGGAGGCATGGATAAGTGCCATAAATCACTCTGACAGGCCTATCATTAGACCTGAAGGAAAGACCACCTAGAAGGCCAGAGAGAGGGACTCATCACGGCTGTGTCTTCTGCTGGAAAGCATTACAGCTGGAGATACACTCCTTGCTGTAGAACTGCAGCTTTTGTGAACAGTTAATAATAGTGCTTCTTTCCAGTAAGTATAAAGCAGGAATTGTTTCCCGTGTGATAGTAGAACTATTTAATTTTGTTGACTGGCTTGTCATAACCCAAGAGCAAAAAGTTATGAGATCATTTCATTATCACTTCAGTATTTAACTATCCTGATGAGCTACTAAAAAATTATTAGATATGTTTTCTCACAGCTTGGAAACATAGTGCCTATTTTCCTTTCAAGGAGTGGTTATGACCTCCAGTACACATAAGAGTTTTCCCTGATGGGCATAAAACATCTTTGTTGTATCACGTATCTCAACAGCATTTAAATAGGGCATTTTGTCAGAAAGAGTGAAAGACAGAGATTCTGCCTTTTGTTCCAATGGCAAAAAGTGTATCTGACAAAAATGTAATTCTCTTTTACTCTCTGTGTTTTTAAAAGACATCTATTCTAAGCTCAGTTTGTTTATTTACTTTTTCACTGGGAGGAAGAAGCATTTATTTAAAAGTTCACTTGGGAAAATTGAAACTATTGTAACTTGTTTACAGATGGTCTATTGACAACTGGCCAGGCTTAAGTTTCATGATTCATCCATAAATGACACACTAGAGTGTGCAAGCAGACTATCAAATACGGGCTACTCTTGGTCTTTCTTCTTGAGGTGGTTGATAAACCTGGTGTTGGTTTCTCATGATTCTTGAAGGTGGACCATGCCTACTTATGGGCAACTTGCCACTTTCTAAAGAAGAAAACAAACTGCAAAATGCAGCCAGGAAGTGTCAAAATGAATGTTAAACTGAAGTTTGAGAAGTTTAATTAGATTCCTTGTGTGTGGGCCATTCCTGGTGCCTGGCAATAAAGTACTCCAGGCTGGGCTCTATATGGTTAAGCTGAGTGACACCCAGCACAGGTGCACAGCAAATGATGAGGCAGAGCTGAATATTTCCAACTTCCTCATGTGTACATTACCCAGCAATGGCTTGTCCGAGAGTCTTGTACTAATTATGACCTGAAAGGAAGGGTAAGGCAGTGTGTGCTGGCTTTTTGAAGCATCAGACCATCAGTTCCTTGGCCAGTTTTTCACTGTACTAACTTCTCCATTTCCAGACTCAAAAAGGAAGTGCACATGACATGCATCCAGTTTTATCTAGCCGTACCAAGTATAATGAGATTTTAAGGACAGTGTTTAATAAAACAGAGATATTAATTGTATGCTTTCACCACAAGTATTGAGGGCTCCACTCCATACCAAACATAAGCTTCCCAGCCAGCGCTGAGCCTTGTGCTGCTGCAGTGCATGTGCTAATGCCGTCACACTCAGCTAATTTAAAGCTAGCTCAGGTGTTGCTGTGCTACACCAGACACCCACAGAGAGATTAAGTGGCTGGCAGTTTTTCATGCAGGAATAGAACTGCATCCTGTAGTCTATAACACTCCATTTAACATCAGTATTGCTTTTACCACTGGTTTCTGCTAAAACTGGGACACTGGATTAGTTGAAAAACCTTGTCAATAGGCAAAAAAAGAGCCAAACAATAGACACTCTGAAGAGTTAACTAAAACAACTTCCAGTTTAAAGAGACAAATCAGTATGTGAAGTAACTTCTGGTTTTGTCCCTCAGTGCTTAGCATAATGTTGGAGAAAAATGAGCAAAATGCACTAGCTAGGGGGCTGTAAGATCACCAAAAAAATGAATAGGAAAGGTGGCTTAGGCCACCTAAGTGAACTGGGATGCTGTTTCTACTGTCTGCCTTTGCCACTAATCTGTTGTGTGACCCCAAAAAAGCCACATCTCTGAGCTACCAGCTTGAAAAAAAACTGATAAAGCCTCATTTCAGAGATATAGAAATACATTTAAAGGACCTCTATAGCCAATAATGATAATGTGCTTGAAGTATTTTTAAACTGCTGTCCAGTTTTCTGCTGTGCAAGCTTACTTGTGTCTGTCTCAAGCACTAAAAAGCACCATTTCTATTTGCTCAAAGATGAAAATATTTCCTCATTATGACAGTCCTTGAATTTTATCAGGAATCACTTTTTCCATTTCACATTAGCACTCCTTTAAAGTAGATGGCAGGGTTTGTTTGTTCCATGGTTTTTTATCCATGCCTCTTTATCAAAGCAACAATTTGAGCTAAAGACGGACTGCTCTGTCTTGGACAAGCTATAATGCTTTTCCATAGCACGTGATGCCTTGAATCAGATTAAGTCCTCCTGTTGTTCCAGGAAAGTTGTACCTTAAGTCTGTGCATGACAAATGTCCTGTCAGAGGGATGATGGTTCCGTTTTCCCTCTGAGTTTCCAGATGCTGGGAAAATAGGACTTACCTATTCAGAGTGTTTGAGGGCAACAGGATCTCCATGTCTGCCCTTCCATTTGCAGTGGTCCTCACAGCTGAGCACACCTGACCTGTTCAGCAATAATACCTCTCCACTGACAGTGGGCCTGTATCTGTCTGGAAAGGAGATCCTTGGACACCAAGTCAAACCTCTCCTCACTGTAGTAGCTACTTCCCTTAATCCCTTTAATAAATTAATAATTCCAAAATTATCTTTGTCAGTTGCAAAACGGTACTGTCTGGGCTGTAACTCTGGAGCAAAGCAAGGGAGAGTGCTATTAAGATGAGTGCCCATCAGTTTTAACAGCAGGGAAGAAGTTAAAACACCAGGGGGCAGTTGTTGTAGGGGCTTTGTATCCCAGAGAATATCTGTTGCCAACCACCACTTCTCACATGTGGAAAGCTAAGCTGAAACTGTCCACAGTTGTGAAACTGTGTATTAGTGTCAACAAGTAAAACAAGATGAAAAGAAAAAAACAAAAAAACATCAAACACCAAAGAAAGAAATAAAAAACAGAGAGTTGGCCCAGAAATTCTGATTCTGGCTGCAGGGGCCATCCGAGCTGCCAGCTACAGAGCAGCTTGGGCAAACTGAACTCAGCATGTGCTCTTCGCCACGTCACCTGCCTTCAGCCCATCACGTTCCTCTTCTGCTGGACCACCCAGACTTCAAAACAGCACCAAACAGCAAGCTCTTTTTTCCTCCAATCAATCTGCTGCAAAAAGTTTTGTTCTTCTAACCAGATTCAAAATCTTCCTTCTCAAAATAATAGCAACTTGAGATTTGGGAGGGACAGTATTGAAACTGGGAGAAGAATGACAAAGCTAAGACCTGCCATCTAGAATTGAGTACTGAACAGTGAGAAATATCTCTAGCAAGGACATTCCAGAGCTCTTCTTTCCTCATAAACGTGAAGCATTTTATTCTATTTGTAGACTAGAATATCATAGAGAGGAGTTTAAAAAAATACCTTTTTTTCCTCTTTTGCCCTCAGAGGGTCAGCTTTATGGCATTTGTGCCACTTATCCTTCCTGGATGTTTGACACACCACATTAATCCTAAAGCTCAATTTTCAACTCCAAGAAGCCAAAGAGACTCACAGTGATGTGGCATTTGGGCACAGTCGGCTCTTGTGCGTAGGCTATTTGTGGTTCCAGTATTCTTGAACCATGTGGGCTTTCCCAAGCTTCTGCCAGGAGCCTTGCACCATCCCTTCCTAGATCAGTATGCACCACTTCTGTTCCCTTCCCTCACATGCACCCCTCTGTCATTTATATACGTTGTAGGGCTGGCAGCTGCAAGTGTTTATTGCTGATGTTTATCTTTGTGTACTGATCATTGCTCTCTCCTCATGTAATTTTATTGTTTTTCTATCCTTAATGCCTGTTATTTGTTGGCAAAGGAAAGCGACCAAAAGAGCAACAAAAAGTGCTCCAGAGCAGAGAAGCGTGCAGTGAAAAGAGAGATTGGATGGAGCCTCTTGTTTCCACTCCATGGACAGCAGCTTGTGGTCATTTGAAGTGGGGCATTTTCCCCATAGCTCTTTTCCAAAAGCATATCTCGCCAAGGAGTCAGGCATGGGTGCAGTGGCCACTCCAGGCTGGGGAGCGAGTGGAGACCCGGGTGGCAGTGATGCTCAGTGGGAGAGGGTGGCAGGTGGCAGCAACACTTCCCCAGCACACCTAATGCATGTTTAGTGCTTGAACATGTGAGTTTGCTCTCTGAATGGCCTGGATTCAGAAACCAACTCCCAAAGATTTTTTGTGAGGTCTCACCTCCAGAAAGAAGTCATCAATGCCAAAAAAGGAGAGAAACTGAGGGCAAAGAACAGCACATCACCTGACAGAATGGGCAAATGTACTGCCACACAGCTGAGACTGATGCTTCTGATAAGGAGTGACAGAAACAACACCTCATTGCAGGTTTTCTCTTGAATAGCCCTATGCTGCAATGTTTGACCTCAAGCCTGGTCTTTTTTGACATTTAGAGGCAATGTGTTCAAGACCATCTTTGATGTCTAAAGCTTTACTGATGTTTTCATCAATGATGTGTTCAAAAATTTTGGTTTAATCTCATCACTGCTGATCACCCCAGCCATAACCAGTAAGTTATCTCGGAGTATGTGTGCTTAACTGCAAACATATACACCAACCCGCAGCTTGCAGCAAGAGCATCTGATTGAGTTGCAGTTTTGACATGTTGGTAGATCAGAGGGTTTATTGCAGAAAAGGTGGAAGGCAGAAAAAGGAAGTTAGAAAAGGGTACTGGAAATTAATATGCAGTGACAGACAGTGTTAATCTACTATATTTCATGTTCATACCATGAGATGTAGCTTGCTGCTAATGGAAACATCTTTAGGTAATGGACACAAACAGATGGAAATCAGGCAGTCTATGCCAATGAAGGTGATAGACTTCCAGTAAAATTCCAAATCTTGCTTTCTGTTCAATGGAAAGCAAATTTCAGAATGAGTGGTAACACCACAGCAGAGAGTACTGAACTTTGAAGTTGTCAATAGCAGTGTAGTTGTCTAGAAAACTCTTGCCCTGGCTCATTCCACAATTTCCTGCTCTGGTTAGACTTTATGTTTTTTAACATTTTTACTCACTGACTTTATTCTGAATCCCTGATTCGGCCAGATGCTCTTTCAGAGGATGAATCAGAAGCCCTGAAAAAGTCTATTCCCCTCTAACAATGCACTGAAGTAATGGGTTGATAGTGAGCGTATCAGTAATTTCATGGGTAAAAGTACATCAACTTAAAAAGTCTTGGCCATGATTCAGCAACATATCCCTATTCAGCAAAACACTTAAGCACTTTAAATTCTATGGACTTCAATAAGATTTAAGCCTGTACTTAGGAACCGAAACATTTACATAGGGTTTTATTCCTTCTTTTCACAGCAGGAATGACTAACTTAGCCTTTTAGTAATTTAAGATGGAAAAGGCTATATAGTTCATCATAGTCCATCCCCATGCAGCCATGAGAGATTAAATGGGTAGGCGACACAGAGCTGGGATCTAAGTGCACTCACCTTTATTTCACTGTGCTCCAGGGGCAGGAGTCTGAAGCGTCTCTTCCTGAGTCTTCAAGTCATCTCTTCATCATCCAAACACCCCATTTGTCACAAAGCTTCATGTGTCTCCCAAGACCTTGATACAAGCAGAATTTTATTGTCAAAGCCATTTGAAGTTGAGGAGAAGCCATTTCTCACTTTTTTAATAAATAGAGATACTGTTTATATGAATAAAAGTGAAAAGTACTTTCCCTGGATACTTTTGAAGCTTCTAAAAATAGTTCTAAGTCTCAGCCAAAGTTACTGCTGCTGAGCTTCCCCAGGAGAGCATCAGTACATGGTACTGCTGTGTGAAATATTCTTGCTGCCAGTTAAATTGGTGAGAAATCACGTTTTGGTGGTTTTGTAATAAAACAGAATATTTTGTGGCCTGGCCCTTAATTCTTGGCTTATTTCTAAAGAAAAAAAAAGCCTGTTTCCATAGCTACAAAAATAGGGAAACATCTCTGTAAAAAATTAGGCTGCAGTCTAGAACTGAGAAATTTCACAATTTTGCCCGTAGCTGAGTAGTGATTCCATCTGCAAATAGAGAACTTTGTTCTGTTTGCATTAAAACACTTTACTGTTTGACAGATGTGTTTTCCTCTTGATCAGGTTTGAGATGTGTAGGTGGGGGGTTCTCACACAAGTTCCTCTTACTGCAGAAGCACTCTCTATCACAGGACCTAATCCTTCAAGGTGCAGAGTGGTCTCAGTTCCCAGCAGTCACACAGAACATTTTTTTTTACTTCTTTTGTTCTTCTGTATCAGAAAGAGCTAGGTTTTGGACTTGCTGCTGCATTCCTTACCTACTTGAATAATCCCACAGGGCAGCCAGATAAGACAGTAAAAGCTGTGGTAATGTTTCTTTTACTTTTGACTTAGTGATAACTGTGAATAGGAAAGCCAAATGAGCACTAAGGACATGGGGATGTAGTCACTGATTCCTGCTTATTATTTTCTGCAGTGGAGAGACTGTTTACACACAGTCTTTAAGGCTGGGTATGTATAATATGGAAAAATATTAAGTAGATCAATATAGCAAAGTAGAAGGAGATCAGCAAAGCACCGGTGTCACTGCCAAGAGTTTGTTTAGAATGACAAAACTTCTAATAGTAGATAGTCATTGAAAAAACTACCTCTGCGTGGCATTATTTTCAAATATCGTACTTATCCACTCTCTCTAAAACACACAGCTAAATGAATGCACGCTCACGTGGCAATACATAACTACTTATTGAGCAAGAATTTTAAAAATTAATCCATTCTAGTGTTTTAAATTTTGTCTTAAACATAGCAATGTGTGCTTCTATGAATGGGTAAGAGGCACGAAAGTTAGCAAATAACAGCACCTTCATGAAGCCTCAGCGCACTGCAAAGAACAGCAGTGATTCCCCTGTAGAGAGAATCCATGATTACTTTTTCACAGCCATGATGGTCGCTTAGCACAGAACAGGAGCCACATACTTCTTGAGCCTTCATGAAAGACAGCCTGAGATGATGGGAACCATCTCCTCCAAACCATCCAAAGAGCTTATGAAATAATTTCACACTTCAATTCTGCTTCATTACAAATGGGATTTTGTTACGGCTGCATCACCATAAGTCAGTCCCTGTGCGTGCTTTGGCACACGACTGCCACTGCACTTCACTTGTCACTTAAGAGAAGCCCCTTTCAGGGAGCAGAAGCCTTCATTATTGCTATCAGTTCCTGCCTTGTACAGTGGCCTGAGGATTGTTTCTAACTCTATTGCTATTTCGTATTCAGGACTCCCCTTCACTAATATGCATCAGTGCATTTTCTATTAGCACTGTGGATGGTAAAATCCGGTGTTATAGCCAGGGTCACTTACACAATTCATTTACTGCCAACATACAGATGCTTGAATGTTCAGCTGTTTCTAGCACCCAAGAGAAAACACTATGCTATAACTGGACTTTACATTAACTAGCTTAGGTCCTGTTTTTCCACAGGCCAGGTTTGGAACCTCTCGACACTGTCTCTTGTGTCCCATTGACGTGATACAGACATTTCTCATTGAAGCACAGTAATTAGATTTGCTCTTTAGTACTTTGTAAGGTAAAACAGAGGTTCCGCTTAGATGAGTACGTCAAGCCTGCAAGTACAGTAGGCCTGCATCTCAGGTGCTAACTGCAAGTGCATTTTAATCTATTTAAGGGTTATTTATAAGGTACACCCATACTACCCTTTGGAATCTGTTCATAAAAAAGACAGTCCATTCCTTAGATGATCTTTTTCTAAATTCTTAAAATTAAAAAAAAAAAGCTCAAACAGCATGTCTGGCAGTTTAGTGCAGTGAGTTGAAGAGCCAAGGTGTCTTTAGTAAACATTGCCTTGCTGGCAGTCCTTGCTATCAAGCAGAGCTGCCTCCCAAATGCCTCCATTGATGGCTGTTGAGTAGTGTGCTTTGAGGAGAGAGCCTGCATCCAGAGTTTTAAAGGTCAGCACCAATACCTTGAATCCCGCTGGCAGCCAAGACAGCTCAGAGCACGTTGGTGTGACATGCTGCAAATTTAAGATCTGATTAATATGTGACTGCTGCATTCCTGACTTCCTTCAGGCTCTGAATAATCTCAAGCAATAGCCAAAAGGAAGGAATATTACAGGAGGCTAACCTTGAGGTGACAAGACTGTGAAGAAGCATAGCAAGTTCCATTTAGGGGAATTTTTTGTTATTCCAGGTAGATCACAAATTGTGGAATGAAAATTAAAATGCGTATGCACCTTCTGAACTGCAGCACATGTGAGCTACGGCTGCTAAGTGCATTGAAGTGATTTGATGTTAGGTATTCTGGGAGTGGAATGAGTAGCATTTCATTTTTCTACAACTGCTAGGAGTTTTCTCTGACTGCCTGTATGCACCTTCACACTGTCCAAGGGATTCTGATTTCTCCCCTGTACTGGTAGTGAATGTTCTGTTTCATCTCTCCTGTCTGCAAGATGGATGCAGAGAGATTTCATTTGGGTCTTGATTGCAGATTGCTGCTATTGTTCCAGCCAGTTAGAAAAAACACTCAGAAAATAATATATTATGCTAACAGACTTGTATGTTGCCCACAGCAGTAGATGAGTTGTGTATAGAAAGGGGCACCTTAGGTGACACGCAGCTTTTTTGGAATATAATGTCCCACTAGTGTTGGCTCAACTCATATATTCATCAAAGGCCCTGACTTTTACAAGATAAATGAGGATTTAGATTCTAGGAAGTAATTTGCGGTGTTGCATGAAAATTAATGAAAATCTTGCTGCTCCAATAGTGGTAGACAGAATGGCGGAAAAAATATTTAGGTCTGGGACTAATTAATAAACCAAGGGATTTTAATGCATTGGATAGAACTAAGCCAGAGATTAATTTGGTCCACATTGCACATACTTTGTGTAACGAAGGATATTAAGCTCCCTTAAATTCAATGTTGTAAGATTCCTACACATTCGATACAGGGCTGCACCAGTTTCCACTTACCCAAAACTGAGACTTTGACAGAGACAGTAGCAGAGTTATGGTGTGTCACTTTAGCTTTGTATTGAATTTTGCCTGTGGTTTTATTTTCCTCTATAACATAACACTTTATGGCTACAATCTCCTATCCTTCCTAATAATGAGCAGTATCTTGCCTTATTGCTCTCAACAGACGATTGTACACAGGTGCTGCTTCAAGACTGCAGGTGAAAGAATCCAGTCCTTACACAGGAACTCCAATTGATCATAACTTAAATGTTGGTAGAAACATCTGCAAAATGCCAAATTGTTGCCAAGGCTCTCTGCCCTGGTAAAAGTAAGCCTGTGGGAAAGAAGCATGGTTGTTTGCCCTGGAGACCTGCCCCCCAGTGGCAACACACCCTAGCCAGGCTGGAAGAGGAGGAGAGCAACAGAGGCAGAGGCAAAAGTCAGATTTCACAGAAGCAAAAGATGACGCCAAAGTTACGTACAGCAATATAGCTGTTGCATGGCACAAGGTGAAATCCTTTGGTTAGGTCTGCACTCATGAACCATGGGCCAGGGCACACTGGGAAATTATCTGTAGCACATTTTGATCTGAACAAGCTAACACTCTCCTAGACTTGCAGATGTTTTTCAGGTATAAACACAGACTAGGAATCATTCCTGGTAGGCAATTTAAAATGGCCAACCCATTTTGACTGAAGTATTTCACCATCATATGGACATGAAATACCTTGTATCAGTCGTGTTGGTGTCAGGGAATTATAAATAGCCCATTTATTATCATGTTGTATTAATATAGAATTATTGTATCCTAATTATTCTATGTCTGTATTAATAGGATGATTAGTATAGACATATCCTCAGAGACCTGTCTGCCTCACTTCATTCATTCTGTAATATAAGGATAATAATATTTGTCTCCCCCACTGCCTAACAAGGATGCTGTAAAAATTTATGTTCTATAAATGGTAAAGCTTTGAGGATTTGGGCAAAGTACAATGGGACACACATTAAATAGCACTTACACTTTTAATCTAATTTTGTCATTCCTTCTAAGCATTCTAGCAGCTGCATTTCCTACCTAGTACCCAGTAATTTATGTTTTCTCATATGGAGTGATGGGGAAGAGTCTTGGTTAAACTTATTATGCTGTCTAAGTGAAAATTCATTTAGGAATTAGTCTTTTTACTCCACTGGACAGCTGCTACAGAACTGACTGTCTTCAAAGGAAGGACGTGGTATACCATTTGCCTTTATGAAGGATTTAACACATCGGCCGTGGGCAGAGAGAAAGACACACACATATAAAATATATATACATATATATATATATATATATATATATATATATATATATACACATACGCTGTATATATACAGTAAGACCTGCTCATGTAAAGGTCACATAAAAACTATCAGCTATACAAAATAACAAGTTGGCTATCAACTGTCCCTAGGGTCAAAATTCTCCAAGACCTAGTGAAATCAAGTTGGCAGGATATGAAACGTATGTTGTTGCTCCCACATGTCTCATGCAAAACTTCAGGAAATTGCATTCATGTTTCTTACACCAACACTCTCAAATGAGATACACTTTTTCAGTGCAAGGACACTCAGAAAGACATATTAAAGAACTGCTATCCTCATCCACTCTGAAATTTCACTATATTAAGTACTGTCTGGAACAGCGAAACCAAGAATATTGGAAAAACACCAGGAAGACGAAAGAGTGGAGAGAGCAGTTTGTTTGCTGATGTCAAGAAAAATAGGAGAGAGGCAGCAGGTCAATCTGCGCAGATGGGCCCAGGGGAAAGGCCCTGGTGTTGCCCTATGTCAGAGGACAGGGCTTCTCCAGGGAAAAGAAGGCAGGAGGAGCTCCAACAGGAGCATGGTCTGCGCCCATTCTGTGTGCGGAAGCTGGGGGGAAGAAATGTGAGATATTAACACTCCTGAACAGGTATCTCCATTTCCTAGCATTGTTGGAGTGGAGAGCTGTGGGCTTTGCTTTCTTTTTTTTTTCTTTACAAAATCTCTTATCTAGCTCTACTAGGACTTAAAGGAAGAGCAAGTTGAACATTTCCCCTTCCCTGACTCCACAGATACCTCAGAGGAAGAGTACCTTGTGCAGAGGAGATTATGTAGAGTAGAAGAGTCAGGCAATCTGTTGTGTGTCCCTTCGTTCAACAGTTCAGCGAATTAATGCTTTCATTAATTCCACAATCACAATTTAACAAATCCCCTTAATGCTAATGCTGCCTTTCTTGTGTTTTTATTTTATTCTTTTAATCCAACCTCTTCAGGTAACTTTGATGATCCAGAGGGTGAGTTATGTCACTGGAAAGCACTGTCTGGAAATTATTAGTGGTATGATCCTGTTCAGCCTTGATGGTTTTCTCTTTTGCACTGAAGCAGACACAGAGTATTGCCAGTGATGATACTCAGATAAGGAGCAGTAACAAATCAGTGAAGCAGAGAGGAGGGACCGACTTAAACTGCACCAGCTTCATTGGTGATGCACATCCAGTTCCACTGCATGGAGAAGGGATCTTTGCCATATGCTAGCTTAGCACATGGTTAGCATATACCCCACTGAAGCTGCTCTCCCAGTCCAAGGGCTACTTATACATGGGAGAAGTTTAGGTCTGGAACTTTAACATTTAAGGTTGTGATGGCACAGAGGCAGCAGGTGAGCGCTTCTGCCTCCTCTGCAGATGCCTGTAGTCTTTAAGTGCTACAGACAAAGTCCCAGCAGTCTGAACACTCAAGTTCAGCTTCAGTGACATGGTCCAACACAGAGTATAGGTGAACACTGTGGCTTAGAGGCCACGAGATGATGATACTTGTTCCATTTACCCTTCAAAAATTTATTAACTGTAAAAGGTTTGTGACCCTAGAAATGCTTTAGGAGATTGACTTGTCGTGAAGACTCTGCCTAATGCACATGAAGTAACCTGCACCTCTTGTTGCTGCCATATGTTCATAGCTCAGCTCACGCCTCTGTCCTAATGGAGCACCCTCCTTTACCAGAGCATGTGAGGTGGGACAGCCAGGCTCAGAAGCTTTGTGCTCTGTGGCCGAGGTTTTGGGGTTTGGGGTTTTTTTTGGGATGCTAATTTAGAAAAAAAATCTTACTGATTCAAATACTAGGTTTCCAGTCTCGGGCAAGCACCTGAAGAACAAGCTAAAAAAACTGGTTTACAATTGCCATTTACTGATGGCAAAGCTATGAAACAAAGTGACAGTGCTGGGTGTTCAGCCAACTGCTAACTACAGCCATGCTGAAAAGAGGCTGAACCACAAGAGCCACGCTTAATTTGCACACTGAAGGAGGCCACTGAGAATGGACTGGGGGAAACTCGAGAAAACAAAACACTATGATTTCATTTCACAGTTTCATTGTAAAAGAAGCCTGAAAAGTCACTGCTGAAAGTCAGCTCTGCCTGGTGATTTTTCTCTTGTTGAACTGAGAGTGATGTAGCTTAGGGCCTAAGTGACAGAAAGAGGAAGGTTTGGAAGGTGACTCACTACCTTTTTCACAAGCAGTAGCGAGCACTTGGTAAATATGGGGAATATGAAATTAATACCTACGCAGCCTTTTAATAATAAGTAAGAGTACTTCCTCTGGTGGCATAACACTGTATATTTGAATGAGCTGTCCTATGAGGAGACTGTGCATTTTCCCCAGCATTGGAAAGACGCTGAATAGTCATCACATAGCAATACATGTTCTGAGCTTCTGTGCTTCCTGCTCTTAACAGACATGAAAAGGAACAATCAGGGCTAATTATAAGGTAGTAAAGAAGGGATTCCTGCCTTAAGGTTTCTGAGTGCTTAGCTCAAATATAATTAAAAACAAGAGTTTAAAGGGAAAAAAATCAGCCTTGTCCAGTAAGCAGAACAATCATAAATTTATCCTGTCCATCTAGGTAGATATAACCTTTCCAGAGTACCTGAATGTGCTTAAAGTAAACACTTAGCAACACCACACTTAAATATTCTTGGTCACTAGCTCCAAGCAGTTCGTACGACAGGAGAAAGGAATCTGGGCTGCTTGCACATGTACGTGGAAAATTTTCCTGTGTATGTGGAAACAGTTAAAAATCACTGGAAGTCAACATCCATCTTGTCAGGATGACACCATGCCAGTGTTAGCTCTTCTTTCATCTGATCTTAATTGATGCCTTGAGAGGCCACCTATAAACAGAGACTAGACAGGAGTAAGGGAATAAAGGTAGGTATTCATTTGAAAGGCCTTCGGAGGTATCTCCTGGGGAGTCAGAGGCTCTTGCCAAGATGGACCCCAAGATGGACGACAGGGCACGAGTTCTTCACACTTTTATAGGTTTGGTTCATTTGCATATCAGGGTTAATTCTCCAATTAAAGCTTCAGTTTAATGATGTAATTCCCCTCAGCTTGCCCCCCTCTCAGAGGTTTTTGGTTTACACTTTTGGGCCCAGGACGGTCTGGGTGTCCTTGGAGAGCAGGCCTGGAGAGGCTTTGCTATGTCTACCTAGCACGAGAGAGCAGAAGTTAACAGGCTACAAGAAACTTCAGAGTTACACACTAAACAGTACAAGATTTGAAAAATATGAAAATTAAAACCTAAGGCATCATAATCACCACAATAATGGGTAGGTCAACCCAACACTACATATTCGCCTGACACTTTTTCAGTTTTGTATGCTACAATGGTTCTGTGTTTGCTGTCAGCCCTATCAGGGGCAAGTAGTGAGCACAGCTTTCTAAGCAGTATGGCACTGCTGATTCACAACCAGAGCACTGCATGCTGTCATCCTGCCTTGCTAGGCACAACCCACACTCCACAACTCCCGCACAGCCCACACTCTGCAGCCCCACATGCAGGGCACTACAGCAGTCTCCTGGTTGCCTGGAGAAGTTGTAGATGCCCCAACCCTGGAAGTGTGTAAGGCCAGGTTGGATGGGGCCCTGAGAAACCTGATCTAGTGGGTGGCATCCCTGGTCGTGGCAGGGGGTTCAAACTAAATGATGTCTAAGGACCCTTCCAACCCAAAACATTGTATGATTCCATTATTCCATGATTTACAGTAATGCTAGATGTGAACTCCTGCAATGAGACGTGAAGGCTGTATCTTCCAACATTTTTAAGTTGAAAGAAGTAGCTTCTGACCATACATTAAATTTGTCCCCAGATTCAATTGGTAGATAGGGGAAGGAAGAAAAGACAACTCTTTGGAACCCTGGAAACCCCCTTGCATCAAACCGGTTGGGACAGGATGGATGCCATCATACAGGTGACAGCCTTTAGAAATGTTTTAGCTATTCCTCAGACTCTTCTAATTGACTTCAACTGCTTGATGCCCACTGCTGGGTACCAAGCAAGTGGTAGAACACTACAGAGAGGAACTGATCCTGCACAGCCTGGAAAATTAATGCAGTCAGCTCATCAATAGGTCATAGTCATCAAAAACTGTGTAATAGACATGGTATTACATCTACTGAAAGTTGAGTCTCAAAGTTGTTCCAGTCATTAGTTTTTCTCTGCTAGACTGTGATCTGGTAACATAAAAGCCCACAAGACACACATTGTTTTGTTCACACACCTATGGGAATTCACAGAATCATGGAATGGTTAGGCTTGAAAAGACCTTTAAGACCACTGAGTCCAAACATTAACTCAGCATTGCCAGGTACCCCACTAAACCATGTCCCTAAGCATCACACCTGCACATTCTTTGAACAGTTCCAGGGGCAGCTATTCCACCACTTGCCTGGGAAGCCTGTTCCAATGCTTGACAACCTTTTCGGCGAAGAAATTTTTCCTCATATCCAATCTAAACCTCTGCTGGCACAATTTGAGGTCATTTCCTTTTGTCCTATTGCTTGTTATTTGGAGAAGAGACCAACCCCTACCTGGCTACAGCCTCCTTTCAGGTAATTGTAGAGAGTGATAAGGTCCCCCCTGAGCATCCTTTTTTCCAGGCTAAACAACCCCAGCTCCCTCAGCCACTCTTTATCAGACTTGTGCTTGAGGCCCTTCCCCATCTCCACTGTTCTTCCCTGGACATGCTCCAATACCGTATATGCCTTTTGCTTCCTGATTTTAAAAGTAATCCAGAGTTAACACCTGTGAACCTGGTCGTGATTTGTACAGTAAAAAGTGACAACTGGCATAGTTTAGATAATCTGACCTCCTGTCCTATCTGAAAGCAACATGTCTTGACGGTATTCATCCACCCACTGGAAGATGTATTTAAATTTACAAAATGAACACTAGAGGTTCTGTAAAGATGTGTAATTGTGATCTTTAACATGTGTGTCTGCTCTGTCAAAGCCTTTGTCTACCATCACCAACATCTTGAGGTCCTTCCCAATACTATGGAGGGTTTGGTACAGAACTGCAAATGCATTTCATGGGGGAAAAATCTCTTTTCTGGTTCTTCCAAAGTTCTTTTCAAGGGTCTGCCAAAAATTCTTGAGAATAATACATGCTGATATAGAGAAATTGTCAAATAGTGTTATCTATGTTGTACCTACTGGTACTGGGCATGGACTAAATCTAAGTCTTCAGAGCTGTCAACTTTAATCATTAGAAGATTATTTAGAGAAAACTGATGAACAAGGAGAAAACATTTGGAAGAAAGTAAAGAGAAAACATTTGAAAGAAAGGCCTAGGTTTCTTGAAGCTAATCAATTAATTTGCTGGTGGTGTTGTATGTGTGTATCTTCATTTCCTATGATAACTGCGCACATCAAACAATTCAAAGTTACACACCTAAATGCTCATCTGCATGGCTGATCACCTTGCCTAATCAATACACTTTCAGACCTAACTTCTCTGCATATAAAAATGTTTCCTACAGAATGTACCTTCCCAAACCACTTTAGATACCTCCATAGACAACCCATAGTGTAGATGTCATTTTTGTTGCTCTTCATAAAACTTAAACAGTAGTCACGATGATAAGGGGTTTCAAAGGCTGGTGTGCTTATTAGATCTTCCCTTTTTAAATTAAAAAATCCTAATAAAAATGATGCTTAAAAACCACCAGGGACTTTCCTTGTATGAGTGTTGTAGCTTTCCTTACAAAGATGTTTCAGCAACCACATAAAAAACTATTTAGAGAAAAAAAGGAAACAGCACATTTAAAGCAAGATTAAAATAAGCATAATTGATTTGAACTTCTCTCTTTTTTTTTTTTTTTTTAATTCAAAAGTTTGTTCTTCCCATATTGTTCAGGAAAATGTGCCCATGTGCAAAAGTATACGATGCCTAATTGGTTCTGAAAGTAGAGTTCATCTGTAAATACTTGGTTTGAGAAGACAATGACAAATCTCCCTCATTACTCATCAGGATAGAGCTCTTGCTGATTGTCAGTGCAGCTTCCTGAGCTATCACAATTCTATTGCTCAAAGCCATATTTTCAGAGTACCATGTATCTGTTTCTGTACTTAATTTAGTACAGAATATTTAGAGCTAGCAGCTGAGTTAAGTCTGAGAATGCATTTTCTCCTGCTGGCATTTAGACTGGACCAGAAGTGGTGGGGGGAGGAAAGCATAAAAAAGAAACCTTAACCTTTTAATATTTAATTCTGTATTTTAAAAGCAAAATTAGGAAAACACAGCTAACAGAAATAACCAGGGGAATATAACATTTAAAATGAACTAAAGAAAGCGGATTTAGTAATATCTTTCAAAGACACTGTAAAGTCAACAGAGTTGCAGAATGTATCTCAGTATTGCTTTTTTTTAATATATTTTTAATAGGTTTTCTTATGGCTCAGTCTCTATCATTTTCCCCCAAATTCACCATATGGGGAAGAGTCAGAGCAGTATAAGGGTGCTGACAGACAAAGATTAAACCCAAAAAGTATTAAGTCCAACTCAATCAAAAAATTGTGTTTGATCCAAGCTCTTGTCTGTCTAAAGATAGTTCTTGCATCCAAACACTTTCTCCCAAATCTCTCCTTAGTGGCATAACTTGGGGATGATATAGCTACCAAGAGGTTGGCTTCTTTCCATCCTTACTGTTGGAAATGCTCCATTTCATATAAATTATCAACTACCATTGATCTAGAAATCAAAGTAGAGGGAAGATAGCAGGGAGAGAGAGGACACCTTGACTCTCTAGCCCACTAGTTGGGAAACACAGCAAAGTTCCGAGTTCAAAGACCTTCTCAAATAAGTATTTAATTATTGATATTAAGTGGAGCACCCCTCACAGGAGTGGATGAGAGATTCTTCCCATATTAGCCAGTACACTGGTCACTCATGCAGTCACCCAGAATAGAAGAGACTAAGTTCAACTGCTACATTAGGGCTAGATTAGAAACACCTTGGTTAGAAAGTACCCTTGAGAAACTCATCTTCTGGCCTATATTAAGAAGGATCTTGTTGTTTTCATGTTAACTAGGAAAAGGTTACTTAGACAAATAGTGCAGTACTAGAAACCCACTTTTTAAAACACATATCTCATTAAATACATGCAATATTAAAAATGTTTAAATAAATAGCAATTCTCTACTCTGCAAAACATAAAAGGTTCAACGGGTCAGACAATTTTCCTGCAACGGACATCTATTAATGCCGTACTGGGTATTCCCCTGGCATGAGGAAGTAACTGTCATCTTGCCGCTGAGGATGTATTCATCATACTCACTGACCACAAGGAATGAGTGCAAGATACCACTTGGGTCCCTATATGAGGAACCTTTATCTGGAACTACGGCCTGAGATAGATATATGCATATATATAGATACATATATCTATACAGATATATACATCCACTAAGAATTAGAGACCTGACAAAGTACTTCCACGACATCATACTTAGCATATGCATAGGTGTAGATGTTAATTCAGCCTACTGCATGCAGATTCAAACCTGTGAATATTTATCTGGAAGGACTGCTCACTGGCTAATTGTGTCCTGCCAAATGCTGTTAAAACATTTTCTACGATGTATGTAAAGCATGAAAGTGGGAGATGTAATGAAGTTATGTTTAGATCCCAATACTGAAACAAATGACAGGTACAGAAGGCTCTTACCTTTCTCTTCAATGTGCATTAAATTTAAGGTTAATGTAAAGAATCAAATTGCTATTGGAAGGAGACAAGAAATATACATGTTTCAACTGATCTACACTTCCACATAAGAAGAAAGATGAGCCAATGATAGGGAAGGGAATGAAGCTATTAGTGGATTGTCAAAGAAAAGAAAGTGCTGGAGAAGAGGTTTTGGAATTAGGATACTGATAAACATAAGTTCTGGTCAGAAAATCTGGAGAATAGATTTCCCACTGGAAAACTGACATCTTTCAGCAGAGGAGCAATAACTTCAAAACTGTGATCTATAAATGCGACTTCAGTATCTCATTTTGGGCCAGAAGTCCCATCTGCCTGAGGAAGTCTCCCCATCAGCCCCCACCTCCTATGGCATGTACAGCTGTCCCCAGCATGAACACAGCTCCCCCAGCACTATGGAAGCTGAAGCCAGGATGGGAAACTTGCTCACAGAACAGGGAAACTAAGTCACTGCATTATATTTTCTAAGAGGTACCACTGTGCCACATTCAGATTATTTTGTCTTGATGAAGACAAGTAAGACTGGCTGAAATATTGCATTTGCTTATATTTTCAGGTATATTTCCTTATTTTTCCAGGCATTCTTTACAGTCAACATTTTCCATGGTAATAAACAGATACTCTTCTCAGGTCTACACTGCACATGCACAAAACAAAAAAACCTCAGTCTTCCACTGCAAACAGATTTGAAAAAAAAAAACAACAACAATCAGATTTAAAAATTATACTCAAGAGTAAATAATTAAGCACTTCAATTTTTGAAATAATTTCTAAAATATTGATTAAGGAGGTAGCAGGCTTCCTGGACAGTTGAATCAGTGACACTTCTTGACTTTGTAAAAAGCTGCAATCTCCACGATGGATCCTTAAGGTTAATCAGTGAAACCAACTTTCTCCCTGGTTATCTATCTACCTGCCTGGCACTGACAGAGAGAAGACAAGCCAGAATGTGGCCTCTGAATATCTTCAGCAAATCGTGTGCTTAGGCATCACTCTGGCTACTTTGGAACAATCTTGAAAAAACAGTACAGAAAAGGCAAACCTACTTTTGTTCCATTGACTCAAGCATTTGTACATATGCTACCTCAGCAGCGAATATTGCAAATTTGTCATTAGATCATTTCATCTGATACTTGTTTTTCATTGGTTGGAGCTGAAAATCTCAGTAAGAAAAAGCTTTCTTGCAGAAGTGAGCCTTGCCATTGGATCAGCACATGCTGCATGGTGTGTTTTGCAAACATGTGGCCAATGTGCAGGTGGCAGGAAGGGGAAGCAAAGCTAATATTGGTTTGTTTAATTTCTTACCCAGTTCCATCAGAGAAGCTATCTTGCTCAAAGGTTTCCCCTGGTGTTAATCTCCTAATAGCTTGGTTTTCGTCCATGCCATTGATTCATTGGTCCAATCTTTCTTCAAATTTCAACAAAGAGAAAAAAAGAAAAAAAGTGTTTTCCCATTTCCAATAGAAATCCCTGTGCTAGCTCTCTGCCTTTTTCTGTCACAGGCCTATGGGTTAATACTTGATAAAAGGAAAGACATAGGTATTTGTCTCCTGCCTGGAGAGAAATTCTTTGCCTCTTTGCCAGGGAAAACATCTGATCCTGTTGCAATGATTTTTCTTTTAATTGGAATGCAAAGATCTTATCTTTTTATTACTCTTTTATTGTTGATAATCACCCCACTTGCTCACTCTCCACGAATGTCCAGCTTATATATACAACCAGGGAAGCAGTTCATTTTTCCTCCTTTTTAGCTTTAATCATTTGCCTAACAACTGAATAGTGTCAGAGTGGTTCATATATCCCTTCCTGCACAGCCGTCTCTTTCTCAGATGCCTGGTCTGTGTCTGTCACTCTCTAATTTTCAGGCACAGATTGGCCCAGTACTGCCTCCTGCTCTCTCAACTCCCTGAGGTGTGGGAGATCACTTTATGGGAATTCAGTCACATGGGCCAATGCAAAAATAACAGTAAACGAGAAATTTGCAGTAAAAGGGAAACATTGCATGCGAGTCAAACGCCTACTACTCTCCTAATTTAGTTTCTTTGTGGCTTTGCGTCGCCATACGTTCTGTAATGTCAGATTAGTGCGTGGGGAAGCGATGGCCTCATGGATGGAGCTGAGGCGCAGGAAATCTGAGGTTTATTCTCAGCTCTGCCCAGCTCCCACAGAAGCACGGCTTGACCCATCTGCTTGCCAGCACATAGGGAGAGCCTTGCTGCCAGCTGCCCACCTGCCCTGCTGCTCAGCTGAAGGATGCTCTTGGAGACATGCTCTAGCAGAGCAGCTGTGGGCACCTCCAGAGCCTCAGGGTTTCCACAGCAACTCCACTGCATGCAGAGCAGGAGGTGTTTGGGGACTTCTTGTAACCAGAACAGCCACAGATGTCTTAACCCTGCCTTTTTCTGTGCGAGACAGTCCCCGTCATTCTAATACCAATTTTCTGTCAGTTGTGACATATGTGTGAGCATGTGTTTGTGTACAAACAATACCACTTCGTCTGTTGCTCTCTGATTACCATTGTTCTTTTAAGAACCTCTCCCACACTTGTAGGTCCTCAGCTGGTACCTTAAGTCTCTTAATGCCCTCTGTGCTTCCTGCCCTTCTCCCTTTTTCTTCCTCCTTCCCATATTCCTCTTCCCTTAGCACATTTTCAGTTCTGGTTTTGACCATCTCTTCCGCTCCCATCTCCAGCCCCAGACTGCCCCTGCCAAAGGGATGTGTTCAGAGTGTGGCACTGTGAAGTGCATGCACATGGATGAACGTGCCAATACAGGATCAGTGCTCCTGATAACTGTGCTGTAGCCATGCAACTGGTCTGGTCTCTTCATATTGCAAACCCTCCTGAAGAAAAAATTACTACTCTTACACAGTCTCGTAGGACAATAAGCCTACTGGGACTTCCATCCTAGCGGTGATTACAGGGATGCTGTCCCATTCTTCTTCTGCTGCTAATTCCTCTGCCACACAGCACATCACACCAGCCCACAGCTCATATCAAGGCTGCGGCTGGACCCATCCGCTGCCCGCCGTGGAAATAGAAATCATCACCATGCCTGTGCCACGGGGGTTTGGCAAAGTTTAATTCCTTAATTAAGGAACGTGTGTGTGTGACATGCTCAGGGCCTGTGCAGTTGTGAACTTGCAGTGTCTCTAGTTTGGGATACTGCATCTGGAAACATATGAGAATATTAGCTGAATATTAGCTGCAGTGCTAAAGGTTTGTTCTTGAAGAGTTACCCCAGCTTCACACACACATTTACTATGTATTACTGTTTCTATCTGTGCAAGAAGAAAACCCAGATTATATATCTGGAAAAGAAGATAGAACTTTTGTGTAGTTCTGAGTGAACGGGTAGATGTTTTTTCTCAGTTCAGTTTAGACAATGTAGCCACATCTCATACTAAATAGGTATTTCTATCCACTTTTCAGTTACCACTATATCACTAGAACTGACTAAGAGAAAGGTATGTTCTGAAAGAATTAAAAAAGAAAAATAATCTTCTCTTCAGATAAAATGGATATTTTCCTGGAGTTACACTGCAAAGAAAAATACCAGGTTTCAGAAACGTTACAGATATAGGCTGAAGTCTAACACTCAGTGTAAGAGTAGCACTCCTCTCAGATATGGCTAAGAGTGCTGGGTGCTAACTATAGAAAATGCATTTTTCCTCCATTAAGTCTTCCAGTGCAGGCTGGTTCTGTATCAGATCATATTAGTCATCCCAGAAACTTTCTGAAACATAAAACTGCCCTTTATTGGGAAGGGGAGAAAACAGAACTGCTGCTCTGCTGCATTTATGTGGAGCCTTTATCACACCTTTAGCAGCACTGTTGAACTCTACTTTTTGTTTATCTGTCAGTGGACTACTGGGACTACTAAACACATGTACATAAGCTTTAAAAAAGAGGCATCACTAACTGATAAATACTACTTGAAGACCCCTTTAGCTTTTGTTTATCAAACTATCTGTCTCCAGCAGCAGCCTGAGCAAATAGGTGAACATTACCCATGGTTATGCCTCTCAAAGCTTCCACTTGATGAGGGCAGGGGGGGCAGAGTTCAAAGCTGAGTGCCCAGCATTCACTTCTCTGCATTCAAACCAAGACCATAACACCCCTCCTTGCTCACCCACTGGAATGGATGTAGAAGGGAAGAAAGAACAAGCATTACAAATCATAAATTATGTCCCCAGCATTCAAAGCATTACCCTGATGGATTTATGAATTAAGAATGTCATCATATTTTTTAGATCGAAAATTAATATTTTCAACTCTTCTGCTGAACTGTGAAGTTTTTAGTGACCAAGAATCACAGTAGCTGTGAAATTAAGCCACTTGTCAATATGGCATTCAGTCTCCTGGATGGTCTTTGTACAGATTTAGCCAGGCAGTGAGTGCAACACACTAGCACAGAAATTACAAGTATCAGTAAGATGTTGATACTGTGGGTTGAGTGTTAGTAGCAGTTCAAAGCAGGATGTATTGTTTAAAACTTGAATTGCCCGTGGCAATGATATAGACCTGATGAGACTTTACTGTATTGCATCCTGACAAAAATGTCATGGAGAAAGAAACACCATCAGCATCTCACTGTGAAGGCCAAACCAGAAAATAGCACCAGTGATGGCAAGCCAGTTAAATCAACAACCAGCAAAGCCCAGGCCTGAGAGCTTTCTTCAACTCTGCCATCCCATAAAACAGCTTGGGCATGAGGTGCAGCCAGAGCAACGATCCCAGGCTCCCTGCTGCCTCCTTTTGCCCATGCTGGCACCCAAGCTGCAAGCCAGACAGCGGACTTAATTAATAACTGTTTGGTTTTGTCAGGTACATTTTCAGATGAAACAAATTTCCTGATTTGACAAGCAAAAAGAAAATGGGAAGGGGAAACTGGAGAGAGAGGAGGAAGGCTGAACTGACCTTCTGACAATTGCCTGCAGCTCTGTTGGCAGGACATGCTCTGGGACCACACCGGCAGGGAGTGTGCCCTGGCACATCGGCCAAAGATGCAATGTCAGGACAAAAGCTCCCTAAATTCAAAAGCCACCTAGAATACATCATGTAAACAATCTTTGCAATACAGATTTTATACTGAGGGAGGAGGTGTAAATTAATTAAATGCATAGTCAGCATACAAAGAAAGCTGAGGTGCATTTCTGAAATATGGCAGCACCTCACGTGCAGCAGCAGCATTGCTTTCTTATTGGTTCCGTGTTTCCACAATCCGCTCTATTTCAAAGGAAACTAGTATATCTTTGTTTCAAAACGGAAAAAAAGCACTACTGGTTTTAATTTTCTGTCTAACGATGCTGTCACACGCACATGGCACAGACAAGTACAATTGAAACGGACTGACAATTAAAATCTTGCACTGCCATCTTGTGGCGAATGTTAGTAAAACATGAGGTTGTTCCGCTCATAGATACGGGGATGATCCTCTCGGAAACGCGGAGGCTACGCAGCAGAGCCAGCAACAGCTCAAGGACCAAGACTTACGCTGGGTGTTATCCCGGGAAGCAGAGTAGAATTTCCAGATATTATTTCCCACTATTCCTCCAGCAATGCAGTATCTTCTAGAGACCTTTCAGAAGACACACAGTCCATGCCCAAGAATATAGGTTCTTTTAAGTGAAAATATTCTGGATTAGCAGTGAATAGCACTTATGACACAGCAGGCCAGGTGAGGTAAGCACAGATGGGCTGGAGGGGAAAACTCAGATGTCACTGAGAACTTGACAGGGCTTTAACAGGCAGTTTGGGGAGTACTTCGGGGCTTGAGTTTGACCTATGAAAAGTATAGTGAAGTTCACTTGTAAATAGGTCAGAAATTCCTGCTTACTGGCTAAATGAATTTTTTTCCAGTGAATCACTACTAGGCTTAAGAAGAAAAGAAAAGGAGGGGGACGAGCCAAAAGGGCACAAAGTCAGCCAACAAGGGAAAGAGAGAAAAGATGTCATGCAAATAGTGTGCAAAGTATGCAGCTGAAAAGTAAAATGTTTCCCAGATCTTGACCACAATTAAATTCTGTGTGAGGATGGTTCTGACTTGCGTTATCACACCTGATGCTAGTTTTTCTACTAGACTACGATTTTGCTCCTATAAAAATGTGCATTTAGTACACTGAGCATTGCCCCAGTTCATACAAACCCTGTTGCTTACTTTTCTAAGACAGAAGCATTTTTGTCAAACCGAGAAGAACAGAACACATATATTTCTCCAAGAACGAGTGATGGAGTACCCCAGTATAGTGTGGCTTCTTAGTTCTTACTATGTCTCCGTCAGGACACTAACCTTGTAAACAATTGCACAGTCTAGGACTGTGCACAAGAACTGGCCTCTCCACCTGTGTGATGCATCAAAAGCTATAAAAAGCTGGCACCTGGAGCAGAGAGGATGCTGATTGAGGATCATCACTAACAGTTTCTCCCCATTGTTTTAAAAGTGCACATCAGCAGGATCAGGGGGAGTCCAAATTTTGCCTTCCTGAGAACAGAATATAAAAATATCTCCTGCAAAATATCCCTGAATGAGAAAAAAAAAATGCTCAGTACCACCTGTACAGCAAGTTTTCAAATGAAGTAAAAGGGGGAAGAAGGTTTAGCTAACCCTTGCAGCTTGTGCAGACACCCACATTGTTTCTGCATGTTTCAATATATGATTATGGGTTTATTAGTAATGTGTATGGAACCCCACTTTTCCCAGTTCAGAGGCTCACAACTAATGCTACTGCTGTAATTTATGGTTTGTAAAATCAGCTTATGAAGCTGCCATGCTTGTCTTTTACATAGTATATGCTATGTCTTCTTTGATCATTTATTGTCCTGTCTTCCCCCTTCTTCTTCAGATGTTCTTTTCATCCCTACTTTGAATAAAGAAAAAAGTGGTGTTCGCCTCACTCTGTCCTCACCTGGTAATGACTTCTGTCTCCCACGTCTTTCCTCAGCAAGCCACCAGACCAAATGACTTTTTTGTTGTCCCTTCTATTAGCAGTTCCATGATGGATCACTTTTGATTCTGTTTATCTTCTTTGCAGCGCTATGACTTCTGTCTTTGCTTAAAAATCACAATTGGCGGCTTCTTTCTTCCCCCTCCTACATAACTGCTTGGTTTTCTGAACTTTTCCTGATCCACAATAAGCAGGGAATCAATCCTCTCCTGAACTTTGAATTTTTTCTGTCCCATTTTGCCTGTGTAGAGGAAACAACATGATTTTTATTTCCCAGTTAAGTAGATTTTTTTTCTCCGTTGCCCTAAATAGACATTTTTTTTCTTGTCTAATTAAGACCTATCTTACTCAGTATTTTCAATATTTGTTTCTCCTTAAGAACCACCCTATGGCACTTTGCTAGGACACAACAGTGGAGAAAGGCAAGTCCTCCTAGGCTGGGGGAGCACTTCAGCCCCACCACCTGCAAGGGACAGTACAAAAATTCAGATCGGATAAAAACCTTTCTTTTCTTTTCTTTTCTTTTCTTTTCTTTTCTTTTCTTTTCTTTTCTTTTCTTTTCTTTTCTTTTCTTTTCTTTTCTTTTCTTTTCTTTTCTTTTCTTTTCTTTTCTTTTCTTTTCTTTTCTTTTCTTTTCTTTTCTTTTCTTTTCCTTTCCTTTTTCCTTTTTCCTTTTTCCTTTTTCCTTTTTCCTTTTTCCTTTTTCCTTTTTCCTTTTTCCTTTCCTTTCCTTTCCTTTCCTTTCCTTTCCTTTCCTTTCCTTTCCTTTCCTTTCCTTTCCTTCCCTTCCCTTCCCTTCCCTTCCCTTCCCTTCTCTTCTCTTTCCTTTCTCTTTCCTTCTTCTCTTTTTCTTCTTCTCTTTTTCTTCCCTTTTTTTTCCCCAAGTGTGGCCTTCCGTAAAGGGAGGGGCACGGTGAAAGATGAAAATTTTGGGCTCAATAAACCTTTCACACAAGTCTGATAAGAAGAGCAGATGTTTCATTATGGCAGGGCTTTTTGGCTGATTTTCATCTCTATACATTTTCCAGTGGATGTGAGGGGGGAAAAAATTTCCCAGCTGTAGACTACTAGACAGCAAAGTGTCTTTCTTAATCACCATCCATGGACTCACCAGTCCCAAAAGCCTGCAGAGCACAGGCTGGAAACCAGAGCACTGGCTGCTCTAACGTTTTGCAGTCACAAACAGCCTAGGTTATAAAAATTCCCCATCCTGTCTGGTCGATGGCCCAGTCTAGCACTTGAATGAACTTCTGTTGTGATGGCACAGGAAACTCTGTCATCAGCTTCTCTTCTGAAATGAAAATGTTTTGACATGTCCCTCTTCTGCAGAGGAGGGAAGGGATGTTAAGTTGTACACATCCCTGCTAAGGAAAGGGAGACGTGTTGATTCACGCTTCCGAGTCATGCATTTCAAAATTATGTGGGCTTCAAGATGTGAAGCATGACTGTGAAGGCATCGTGGGAGTAGCCCTAACCTCAGTAAATAATGGTTTACTTTATGACTGAAGACAACAGTCTGTAGGGTTTTCAACGGCAGGACCAAAAGGATGTGTCTATGGTGGAGTATGTACGGGTAGACAGCCACACACCTGATGATGTACATGCAGTAATCTCCTGTGCAGCTGATCTGGCATGAGGCAGTCTGGATGGTGCTATACAGAAAAACTTCCATGCACAAGTATTTGCACTGCTGAACATACACCTATGCAGATCCATCAGTGCAATACTAACCCTAGAAAAGGAACTGCAGGGAAAATGTAAAACTAACATTCACAAGTGGGGGGTTTTTTTATATCTTTTTCTTTCAGGTTGCCCAAGAAAAACAAAAATTGAGAAGCTAAATTAGTCTCTTCTATATTTCCACTGAGGAGCACAGAGCTTTGCCAAAGATATTTTCTGGAAAAGTAAAGATCTTCTGTTAACAGAGTATGAAGATCGCATATTCAGACACAAAGAGAAAAGCTGGTGACAGCACAATTTAAACTGCCTGCTAATTGATTATTGCAACACTAAGAATTTGCATTGTCTCCTTTTGAAGGCAATTGACAACATTTCCAATAGTTCAGTGGGAGTGGGATCAAACCACAGATACACATTTTATTGTACTCTGTGTGTTAAAGTCATTAGCTGGGTTGCTTCTGTAAAGCCAGAAGAAACCCTGGCAGAAGGTCCTTAGCTAAGAAGTCAAGAATCTAGAGTCAGGAAAGGATTGCCACAATGGAAACTACCCAAACCGCTTTTACACGGGTGCTCACATACAGCACAAGCTGCCTTAGTTTCTGATACTAAGCTCTGCCAGCTTTTGAGGAGGGTAAAGCTTCCTCTCCTACTGGAATTGCTCAGACAACAGGACGAGGTTATTTCATTTCCGCAACAGGAATCTGTCACTGGTTATCACAGTGGATACAATGAGGTGCCTGGGCACAGAAGAGCTGTGAGACCTTTTGAATGCCTCCATATTTTCTCATAATATTTAAATGTGATACCACCTTGTAGACTTCTTGCACTGAGGAATTATATATAAACAGCTAGAAACTCCCTGCCATAGGGACTGGCCAATCTGTGACTCCTGAACAACTTCAGCATCACTTCTGAGTAGTTCAGCAACAGCTCTCATAATAACATTACATCACGTAGCTGGCAACGGGGCTGTCTAGCACCAGGACGGCTGGTCCATTCAAATCCCCAGCCACAGGGGAAGCCGAGAGTGACTTTGCCCAGACACCCTGTGCCACAGCTGCACACCCAGGCTTCAGGCTGGAGCAGGGTCCATGGATCACCGGTGAGCTGCTGTCACACCCTGTCTGCAAACTACCCCACAGCTCCCCCGGGAGCAGTGAGGTATGGAGCGAGAGCTTTGTGGCTCTTCCCCATTTGCAGATCTCTGTAAGCTACTTGGAGATTTTGGGAGGTTGACCGCCTTGTGCTCTACACACTCCCAAGAATTACTAGGGAACAGGTATTAGTGAGGATTAAATATGCTGTGACAGGCTTACAGCATCAGTCATCAGTCTGAACAGGAAAATACTCAGCTAAGTCATCTTTAAGAGGCATTATATAATGCACTTTAAATTTTCATTAAAGCTACAACACATGAAGCAGGGTAACGTGTGTTTTATTTTCAAAGAAGTTTTACCTAAGCATGTTTCAACCTTAAGTAACTACACTGCAGATTATCTTGTTTATCTTCTTGGAAGTCAGCTGTATTTTTACAATGCATGTATTTTTAAAAATCTAGCATTTTCAAGAAATGCTTTCCATAAGGCTATATCTACCACCCCAGTGCTTTCACCCAACAGTTCTATGAGGCTGATATCTACACCATATGCTTTTGGTCATGCTATGTATTCAAATACAAAGGTGTGGTTAAATTCTGATGTCCTTTTTGAGGGGAAGGCTGGGGAAAACATCTGCCTCTTGATGGAAGCCATCTGGTATAACCAGACATGAAGTCAAGCATCTTAACACAGTGTGCTCCTTAGGATTCTACTAGCTTAATAGCATTACAGATTCTTCCCCTAATGTTCTCATCACATGCCATCTCAGGGATTTTCCCTTGTACCTACCTAGGATTGATTGGTGCAATTATTTTATAAAGTTTTGTCTCAGTGCAATCAAAGTAACCAGAAACAATAATAATTATTACGTAGATTTCTGTTTTTAAATTCTCAGAATTTAACCCGTCTGAGCAGTTCATCTGCACAATTACACACACATGCAGAGAAACACAAAATAGTTCCTGTGGAAGGAAGGGCTGCAGAGGCTTCCTGAGGTCAGCAGTACTGCAGAAGCTGCAGCACACCTTTAGTTTCTTCCAGACATAAGAGTCAACATATCGGGATTGCTAAGAGGAGGTGAGCTCTTCTCACTTCATCCCTTACTTGAAGTGTCAGACTTCAGTCACTCCATCAAACCCACCAGTGAGGGATCAAATACTGTTTATCCTTACCCTTCCAAGGAGGTCTGGTAGGACAGACATGACATTGAAACATAAAAAAGCTGTGTGCTAGGCCAGCTTTCAAGAAAATGGCAGGAGCTAAAGCTGCATGAACTTAAATGTGTGTCTTTGAGTGAGAGGGATTAGCAGGCAAAAGGAAAACAGAATAACCATCAGTCTGAGATATGTATAGGGCAAACAAAGCCAGATCATTTTTGTGCCATGGTTCTGCTCTGCTGCCAAGAATGTCTTCTGCACATACAACAAAGGGACATTCAGTACCAACAAAGTTTGTTTACCTGAGCTAATCTTCAAACACAAGGCAAGATTACACTCAGGGAATCCAAATAAAATTAACAGTCTTTCCTGGTTTCCTTAAAGATGTTATTCTCTATGGCAGAAATGGGAAAAAAAAAAAAAAGATATGAATAAATATGAATATGAAGCTTGTCCCTGGTGCTTCATGCCATACTAGGAGTGTCCTGTCACTAGTTACCCAATCACCGGTGCTTTGCCCAGGGGACAATACCAGGAACAATACTGTTTAACATCTTCATTAATGATCTTGACCATGGTACAGAATGCACATCCAGCAAGTCTGCATGTCATACCAAGCTGGGAGGAGTGGGTGACAGGCTAAATGGCTGTGCTGCTGTTCAGAGGGACTTTGACATCCTGGAGAAATGGGCAGAGAGGAACCTCATGAAGTTCAAGAAAAGGAAATGCCAAGTCCTGCCTGTGGGGAGGAACAACCCCAGGCACCAGGACAGGCTAGAGGCCAAGTGTCTGGAAAGCAGCTCTGCAGTGAAGGCCCGGGGACAGTGATGGACACCAAGCTCCCCTTGAACCAGCAAAGATAAACCTTGCAGCAAAAAAGGCAACAGCATCCCACGCTGCACTAGGAAGAGCACTGCAAATAGGTTTGAGGGAGGTGCTTCTTCCCCTAGACTCAGCACTAGTGACACCACACTGGGTGTGCTGGCTCCAGTACAAAATAGGCATGGACATATTGGAACAACAGGAGCAAAGGGGTGCAACGTTATTAAAATGCTTGGAGCATCTGTCATGTGAGAAGAGGCTGAGAGAGCTGGGACGGTTCAGCCTGGAGAAAAGAAGGCTCCAGAGCAATTTCACCAATGTGTATAAATGTTTGATGGAGGTGGGGGAGGGTTGATAAAGAAGACAAGGACAGACTCCTGTCAGTGATGCCCTGCAAAAGGACAAGAGGCAACTGGCACGAACTGAAACACACAAAATTCCACTTAAACACAAGAACAAGCTTTTTTCACTGTAAGGTTGGTTGAACACTGGCACAGGTTGCTTATAGAGGCTGTAGAGTCTCCATCCTTGGAGACAGTCAAAACCCAACTGGACACATCCCTGAGCAACCTGCTAGTTGCCCCTGCTTTGAGATGGGGAGTTAGGACTGGATGATCTCCAAAGGTCCCCTCCCACCTCAGCTATTATTTCAGCCTTTCCTTGACAATTATGACTACCATTCTTGATGGAACCGGATTTTGCTAGACTTGGAAGTCTAAACAGTTTTAACAATAGTGAAATTCCTGATGAATTCTCCTGCTCCTTGAGGCTATCTTTTTTCCCTTGCACCCTCAAGGCAGTCCTCAGCCTGTTGCCCCTGAGCAAAACAACATCAATCCACCCTACAAAAGAAAGAAGGCTGGGTGTGAGCTAAAAACACTGAGAAGAGAGTTGAGGAGAAATGCTGCAAGTCAGCACTTCCTGGTAGAGCTCAAAGGTAGCCTCATCAGTGCTCACTGGGAATTCAAACTTCAGTTTTCATGTGCAAAAGGACATGGGCATGTTTCTTCAATGCTGATTACTTTTATTTTCATCTCAGATTTTCAGATTTTATTTATTTCAGATTAAGAAAGAGCAAATAAAGCAACACGAGTAGTAGAGAGAGATGGAATACTATGCAAAAAGTACTCACCTTTCATGAAGTAGCTTTACCACATGCCACATGATGGCATGAAAAGAACATTAAGAATAATACACACTAGGGTACAATGTGTCATTGTGCCTGTGTACAAGGAGCTGATAAAAGAGGCACAACAACTTTCACTCCAACATTTTCCAGTCTCTGGTTGTTGGTGATGGTGGCTGCCTCACAACCCAAGCTCATCATGATGTTCATAGCAATGTCTTGCAGGTCCAATTCCCAACCAGTCCACACTGTTCTTGTTTTAAGATGTCTCTACTAATGTTAAGAGGGGAAAACTCAGGAGTGCCTACTGTTTGGAGATTGCCTGTAGACTGTATGCTGGCAGGCTTCTCCCTGTTAAGGGAACTTCCCTGTCTGACCATCCTGGAGCCACTCTGACATCATCTAAGATGGGACCAAGGCCCCCTGCAGCTACACCCCCCATACTCACAGTCATACCAGATTTCCCTTAGCAGAGTCTCTGATGTCCAGATCCTTAAAATAATTTAATCATGGTGCAATATCAAAGTAACAGCTCGAGCTGTGTGCTTCCAAGGAGGGACAAAGGAAACCCTGGGCTTTTATACCCTCTAAGTATGGGAAAGTCTGGAGTCATCAGCTCCTGCTGTGTCTCTGGGTGTCCAGTCCCCTGGCTGGGCCACAGGTCCCCAGGCCCTTTGTTATGCAAAGGGTTGACAGCCTCTTGCCTTGGGCTCGGGCTCAGGCTCCTGCCCCTCCAGAGCTCAACCTGCAGCTCACACTGCAGCTGCATACTGAGCTACACACACTAAATGTATTCTTCAACATCCCTATCAAAATGCTATCCACTAGCAAGCCAGTCACTCTCTGGAAAAGACTTCTTGTGGAAGCCCCTTGCACCTGCTGCTCTGACCTCCTAAGTCAAGACATTAATTCAGGGAACACTAACAAGGTAAAAAGATTTGGTGCTTTGGCTACACAAGCACAAGAGATGCTGAGGTAGTTGAGCATTCTCATGGGCGCTCAGAGCATCTCATCCCTCTGTGGCAGGCTGCACAAGGCTTGGGACATGATACAAGGCCTCCATCCTTGGCATGTGGCTGAAGAGATAAAAGTACCCTGCCATGTGGCTGCCATGGGTGGGAAGCATGTCCATGGCATCTTTTGATGGAGACACACACATGCCTTTAGGGACATCTCTGACATCAGCTCCAGTCAGGAGCTGGCCTGTGGAGAACAGCAGGGATGTCCCTGTTAGGCTGTGCCTCCACAGCTCCATGTCCACATCCAAGTTCCTCCATGAATATGTCTACATCCAAACTCCTCTCTGCCAGACATCCCTACTCCACCTCCCTGCCCTGCCAGTGTGCACTTGCAGGGCAAGGCCGGAGCCCAGGGAAGGTGGCTGCTCTGCCAGGCAAGGGTGCTCTCCTTTTCCACCCGCCCTCTGACCCAGGGGAGACCCAGAGAGTGTTGCAGAGCTTCTGCAGGCTCCTCAGGGTCCAGGCCTCGGGCAGCACCAGCGCAGAGCCAAGTGAAGTGATTGTACAAATGTGCTCTGTGAAGGTGCAGCCTTGCCTCGTGTGCTGTGTGCCGTTTTGGGCACCACAATGTAAAAAAGATACAAAGTTATTAGAGAGTGTCCAAAGGACAGCCATGAGGATGGTGAAGGGTCTTGAGGGGGAGCCATATGAGGAAGGGCTGAGGTCACTTGGTCTGTTCAGCCTGGAGAAGGGGAGACTGAGGGGAGACCTCATTGCAGTCCACAGCCATCACAATGGGAAGAGGAGGGGCAGGCACTGCTCTCTTCTCTGTGGTGACCAGTGACAGGACCCGAGGGAATGGCCTGAAGTTGCACCAGGGGAGATTCAGACTGGCGTTCTGGTTTTTGCTGGGGTAGAGTTCATTTTCTTCACAGTGGCTGGTATGGGGCTGTTTTGGATTTCTGCTGAGCACAAGGTTGATAATTAAGAGATGTTTTGTTATTGCTGAGCAGGACTTGCACAGAGCCGAGGCCTTTTCTGCTTTCCATACTGCCACGCTGGCAAGGAATGTGGGGGTGCTTGGAAGGCTGGGAGGAGACACAGCCAGGACAGGTGACCCCAGCTGACCAGAGGGATATTCCAGACCACAGGACATCATGCTCAGGGTATAAAGTGTGGGGAAGAAGGAGGAAGGGGGGAACATTTGGAGTGATGGTGTTCGTGTTCCCAACTTGTTACACATGATGGGGCCCTGCTCTCCTGGGGATGGCTGAACACCTACCTGCCCATGGGAAGAAGTGAATTAATTCATTGTTTTGCTTTGCTTGTGTGCATGGCTTTTGCTTTTCCTATTAAACTGTCTTCATCTCAAACCATGAGTTTTCCACCTTTTACCCTTCCAAGTCTCTCCCTAGTTCTGCTGGTGGGGGAGTGAGAAAGTGGCTGCTAGCTGGGGTTAAACCAAGATAGTTGGATATTAGGAAAAGATTCTTCACCCAGAGGATGGCTGACCAGTGGAACAGGCTCCCCAGGGAAGCGGTCACAACACCAAGCGTGACAGAGTTCAATAAACGGTCGGACAACATTCTCAGGCACATGGTGTGATTCTGGGGGGTGTTCTGTGCAGGGCCAGGAGTCGGACTCCATGATCCCCGCGGGTCCGAACTCGGGATGTTCTCTAATGCTGGCTCTGTGACGCCACTCGGGGCCGGCGGGCGGGGCCGCGGGGGCTGCCGGGAGCCGTAGTTCCTCCCCGCACCGCCCCGCGGGCCGGGCCGCCCGCGCCTGTGCCTTTAAGCGCGGCCGGACGCGCGGTGCGGCGCCTGCGCGGAGCCGCTGTGACCCCGCCGCTGTCGGCGCCACCGGTGACTATCGTGGCGCCCAGAACCCTCTCGGCGGCGGCGGCAGCAGCGCTAGGTCCGGCCCCACTGCCGGGCACCCCCGACCCACTCTCTGCGCCCGGCCGGGGCGATGGAGGAGCGGCCAGAGCGGGGCGGCGGGCCCGGCGCGGAGGGCCCGGTGGCGGAGATCCGCGCTCCCGGCCCGCGGCCGCTGCGGCTGCTGGAGTGGAAGGTGTCGGTGGGGGCGGCGGTGCAGATCGGATCGGTGCTGGCGCTCTGCGCCCCGCTGCCGCCGCCGCCCGCTCCGCGCCCCGCCGGCCCCGCCGCCGCCCCCCTGCCGCCCGCCGCCAGCGGCGCCTCCGCCCGTCCCCAGCGCGGCGGCCCCGAGCGCAGGCTGCGCGCGGAGCGGCCCGGCGTGGTGCGCGAGCTCTGCGCGCGGCCCGGACAGGTCCTCGCGCCCGGGTGAGTGCGGGGCGGGGGCGGCGCGGGCAGCCTGCGGCGGGACGCGGCTTTCGCGCTTCTTCCGAGGGGGCCGGGCCCGGCCCTGCTCACAAAGGCCCTTCCTCCGAAGCTCTGCGCAGGGAAGCTGCCGAGCGAGGAGGAGAAGGAGGAGGAGGAAGCGGCCGGGGAGGTGCTGAGAGATCGTGCTTCACTCCCGTTTTCCAGAGCTGAGCCCTTCGCTGTGAGCCCTGTCTCAGAGAGCTGTGCATCTCCTGCTGTGTCGGGGTTCTCTAAAAACTGCTCTTACTGGAAAAGCTACTTGGAAATCACAAAGTCGTAGAACGAGTCAGATTGGAAGGGACCACAGTGGGTCATCTGGTCCAACCTCGCTGCTCATGCAGGGTCGCCCTACGGCATGTTGAATGGGATTGCATCCAGACGGTTTTGGGATCTCCAGTGGGGGAGGCTTCACAGTCTGGGGAACCTCTTCTAGTGCGTGGTCGCCAGCACAATAAGGTGGTTCCCCGTGTTCAGGTGGAACTTGCTACGCATCAGTTTCTGCCTACTGCCTCTGGTCCTAATATAGTCTTTTTAGTTTGGCAGTCAGGTTGGTGCAAAACTCGGGGGGCAAACAGATAATTTTGTGCTCAGTAGAAGGAATTTTAGTTGGAAACAGCGGTGCAGCAAGGCATTTTACAGTTACTAAGTACCTTACACATAATATTGGCAGCCTAAATGTTTTAGTACTGTAGATGTTTTCATCTATAAGGCTTCACAAGCATAAACAAGACGTTGTAATTTTAACTTTGGGAAGAGCAAGGGACTAAAGGAGACTTTTTTTTCCATAGTTTAGCAATGGGCTTGTCTTGATAAGGCTGAATGTTGGTTAACTTTTAAATTCTTAAGTGCCTGATAGATAGTGGGCCTCTCAGATTTCTAGGTTAAATTGTCTAATAGCCTGCTACCCTGTACTTTGAGCAGATTTTTTTTCTCAACAGGAAACTAGTGGAACACTCTACTTCCTCTGTTTTATGACAGCAATCTATTTTGTTTGATTGCAGTTCTCTTGATTTTTAGGTGAGAGCAGCCTGGCCTAAACGTTCTTGATTGAAATTCACTAGTATATGCAAAGCATCTGTGTATGAGGGTGCTCTCAAACATTCAAGAAAAAAACCCAGTCTGATGCATTTTTATATCAGTCAGTAACATAATGTGCTACTGAGGAGGTACAAGCTGTGTGTTTCTTGCTATAGAGATAACTCTTTCTGAGATAAGACTGTGGCTTTCCTTTTGTGCCACATCAGGATTCTGCTATTGCATCTGGTGCAGCATGGACAATCTTTAATACCTGAGGTAGAACAAAGGTACTGTAAATGCTAGGTCAGACTAAAAAAGATCTTAAAAGTACAGACTGAAATTTTAAAACACCATATGCATGATGAAATTCATCTTGCTAGCGCTAAATACAAGGGGAGATAACCTTTTCTGGTCTTTTCATTGTGTTAGCTAAGCGCTTGGAAGGAAAACGAAACTAAAAATATTCTAAGTGAAAAATGTAATCAATTTAAAGTAGTCTGGGTCTGATTAAGCAGTGTTTTAGTTTTGCTCAATGTTAACTTCAGGACTGGAACGCACAAATTTTTTTTCAGTGTTCTTACTGGATTTGTCTAGTCTTGAGTCACGTGATTATAATTAGCAAGTTCTTGCTTTGAGACAATTAGAAAATAAATGGTGTTCTTTCTTACCGTTGTTCTTGGCTTCTGGAATATTTGTATCTTACACGACTGAAAGACAGTATTTGATACTGACCATTGCTAAGCATTATGCTTCTGGGATTCTGACTTTTCAGTCTGGTTCCTCTGTTGCATGTTGCAGTGGTATTTACTGGGTGACTGCAAGGGAAAACTTCAGGTGAAGAGGTAGAATAAGCATGACCTAAGGGTAGTAGAACTCGTCAGCAGTTAAAGACATAGCTGCATTTCTTTGGTCACTTAAAAGGTTTTTTTGCAAGCATTTAATCTCTTGCCTGTGGCTTCCCATTTTGTGGAATTGAAATAATATTTCACTATCAACAATATTTCAATATACCTTAAGATTTTGTTTTATTAAAACACAGGTGTGATTAAAGTAAGTAACACTAAGCTGAAATTTATTCACCATCTGCAGAAGATGCTCTTTTTATAATCCAAACTATCCAGAATGGTAGGTGCAATGCTACCTTCAGAAAAATGAACTTGGCTAGTTTAGCCCCAAATTCTCTATGAACCAAAGATATTTGCAAGTATTTGTCAGACCCTGAACATTGTAGAAGTATTCTATTGAAAATATTTTTCCTTTTCTTTAGAACATGAGAAGATAAGCTGATTAAACCTTTTTATTTGAGGATAAACAATATGAGTGGATGAGTTTTCTTCTATGTCCGTTAGGTCATAGTATTTCTGGAAATAAAGACATCATTTAGCACAAGTGTCTCCCAATTAAGAAGACACATTTCTAACTTTTGGTTATTTTTCTTTTAGACCGGGCATGAGATGAAATCTTTTGCTGTGTGAAAGTAATTTTGCACATTTATAGCACTTAATTTTCTTGTAGTTTGATTACCCACTTTTTAGCATTGACAGGGGTGCAAACTTTCCGCAGGGGAGAGCCCAAGGCAGGCCGGCAGTAGGTAGCTTTTGCTTATTCTAGCAGAGGTAGGCTTGCATCGCATGTCTGACTGGAACGTGAGAGAGAAAGATGTCTAACCTTTTAGGACTGTAAATAACAGGGAGGACAGGAAGCAGTTAATGAAAGGCCTTTGATGTTAATGAAGCATAATTTTGAGGGGTAGCAGGGGCAACAAATAAAACGCCAAAAATCTTGCGCTGCTCTGTGTATTATTAGTGCCTGTTACCCATCAAGCTTAATCATTCTGAAGCTGCTACAGGTATGTCAGGATTCTGGGTTGGGTCAGTATTAATGCTTTATGCAAATATTTCAATAAGCGTTTCTAAAATAAAGTGATTGCCCTACTGATGGGACAGACTATTGCAAGGGTCATGTTTGGTTCACATTAGAAAAGTCTTCCAAAATATTTATTACCTGTATATTTAACCTGGGTATCTTTGTGGCTTACCACATACCTTTAATAGTGAAAATTCACATTCTTCTACACAGCATATTTGTATTGTAATAAAAATCTTGTTTAAACTATCTGGATCCTAGTGAAGCAAAACTTGTAATTTTTTTGTTTTGGAGAAGATAGCAGGAAAGAGGTGGGGATTTGTTCTCTAAAACTGTAGATTTTTGTGTCATTGCTTGATATTTTTTTGTGCCAGAAACTTGATTATGTATTTTAAAAAGAGTATCTTCTTTTGGTTATCTAATGTCACATAGGCTCAGGGCCTAGTTTACTGTCCACTTAACCCCAGACCCCAGCATCATGCATTTTACATTCTTCCAAAGGGAAGAAATTGCTAATGAGTTGTAGTTTATTTTAAAGTGGTGGCACTTTTAACAAAGTACAGGAAAAACACCTTGGCTGTTTGTTAGACACAAATGTTTTCATAATATCCTGACAAATATTTAATGATAAGAGTCTAAAAAAAAAAAACCCCTCAGTGCTAAACGTTGAGGATTGTTGAATAATACGTAACGATCCCAGCTTACGGTATCTCTTGTCTAACTCCTTTTTATGCCTGTATTCATTGCATTATTTCTTTTAGTAAATTCCGGTATGCGTCTTTCTGACTTGTTTCTTGTGTGTCTTTTTTTTATATTTTTCCCCTCTCCTTTCTGCCATTTACTGTGATACCAAGAAACATTAAAAGAATGCTATCTCTCTGGTGTTTGGTTGAACTGGATATTGAAAAAGATGCAAGTTTTAAATTAGGGCTTTTGTCTTTCATTGCCTTCTCTTTTTCCTATTCCTAGGCACCTAACAATTGGAAGCTCATAGTATAGCTCATTGCACTGAATGGTAGAGGACAAAGTGCCTTTTCTTTACGCGACCATTTTTCACAAAAATTGTCAGAGCTTCTTTATCTAAGAGAATCAAGCTGCTCAATCAGGTTTGGTTGGAAATAGGCATCAATCTTGGAATTTACCAGTAGTGTGGTTGTAGAAGCCTTGAGTATGCAGTTTTTCTCAGTGTGGCTTTCTTAGACCATGGTTTCCTGATTGCTTCATGCTAATACAAGAGTTAGCTGGAAGGGATGCTCCGACTTGAGTGCCTTCAGCTTGCATTGAGTAGGGTGTTGGAAATCATGGAGCTAAAGATGGCATGGTTTCTCATCTTTTTTTCTTTCTGTCCTTCCCACCCAACCTCCTGTAAAATGGTTCATAGTAAGCAATTCCCTCATTTTGTTCAGTTGCTGCAAGAGGAGTGTGATGTAGGGAAAGAGTAATTTATCTTTTCAGCAGTAGCCCATATATAGGTCAGATCAAAGTGATTGTGTAAATGCCGGTAGAATCATTAAGAGAATAAATGGCATGTCAACACTGGGGAATAAGATTTTTGAGGTTGTATATGTTTCATATGACATTCTGTATGATAGTCTTTAGTAACATTCTTATTTTTACAAGTTTTCTCCCAAACCGGGGGATTTGCTACTCTCTTAGTTTGTACTATGAGTTGCTCAAGGGCTTTTTTGCTGTGTGTGAGTGTATGGGCCAGCAGACAGAATGAGACAGCTCATGGTACCGTTTTATGCATCCCATTGTAGAACTACAAGCAGGTTTTTTAAAATGTTGGTTTGTAGATGTCTGTGCTGGAAATAGATTGTATTTTACCCAAATGGTAGTGGATCTCCTTTATTAGTTACTGCTGTGTAGTTTCTTTAGGGTATTTTTGAGCTTTACTTTAATACTAGAGTTGTTTAGAAAACCAGTCTTTTTCAAAGGCAAATGTGCATGTTGTTTCTTCTCAGCGACTGCCACATGGTTTTCTGTAATTCTTCTCTCTGAAGAGAAAATGTATGGACAAAAATTCTAATGGGAGAACTGAAATGAGACCTTTAATTTTTATTTGCAAAATACACAGCCATTTGAACTGGGAGGGATTGGAAAAGTTTGAGGAAGGAAGAGAGCAACAAGACTTTAGCTTTGAATTGTCCCAAAAGATTGTCTTGACCCAAAGAGTTTTTTTCTCTTGAGCAATCTCAGTAGTACAACTTGCATGCCTACTTGGAGCTTTCTGATTTGATGACTGTGTGTTTGGTGTTAACTTAGGGGCTCATCCTGGTAGGGATCCCAGCTGTTTGGATTTTCAAAGTCAGATTTACCTAGTGGAAGACTCCCCTTAGGTAAATGGCTAATGCTACATTTGGACTCACTAAATAAAAGTGAATGTGGGGTGATGGTATTTCAAAATCTTAAACATTGACAATAATATATAAAAGTATTTGCAGATGGGATGTACTAGCCTCAAGGCTTAGTAAAGAGCTGCCAGCCTTTAATTTTTGGGAGCTCTTTTGGAGAATGGTAATAGACAAATCATTGTAAATTGTCACTTATGAAATATTCTTATGGATGTCTGTTTTGTGTAGTTAAAAGGTTAATTTAAGGTCTTCTACCATATATGGATAGCTGAATTAGAAATAGTTGCCTTTTAAAGCATATAGAGGAACATGAAATGACTTCTTGGAGAGCAAGTAATGCATTACTGGTTACAGTTCAAGGATCTTGATTATACTTTTTGTCTAGGTTTGGTTTTGCTGAAGTTAGACCTATGGAATTGGAAATAGGGGAAGGATAGAACTGTCACCAGCAGGAGAGACCACTAGTCTTCAAAAGGCTTTGGAAGTTGGAAAGGTTCCCCCAGTTTCCTTTAACACAGTGTTGCTGTGTTAAAGGAAATGTTCCATTTTTTTAAGGCAAGAATTGGGATATTGCCAGGTCACTATTGCACTAATGTCTTAAAAAACACAACCGAAATTGCTTTTCTACAAGTGTTTTGAGAAAAACTGTAGCATAAGGCAGTGATTTTGACACAGTAGAATTGAATAATGCCTATTTGTTTGCTTTTTAGTGCTTCCTAGTTTAAAAATTACATCTAAGACTTCACAGCATTTGAAATGGTGTGAAAGGCAAATGGTCTTGGTTGAAGCTTAATGGAGTGAATGCTGTGGATTCCCATTCACGGAAGGGCGATGGGGCAAGTGGTCCTACCCAGGGAAGGCATTGCTCAAGAAGAGAATTTAATTAACTTTACTGCTATTTATCACACTTACCCTTTCTAAGGTGGCCAGCTTTCTAAGCTGTTTTCCTCTGCTTTCAGAGTGTGTCAGGTTTCTGGGCTCACATGATGCCGTTGCTGTCATCTGGTTGTCAAATGTGGAGCTGCTGCTCCTTGTTTGAACACTGTGGTGTAACTTTGGACAGTCTGGTTCATAATTGCTCTTAAGGGTGTTAAGAGTTGTTAATTTTTCCTATGGAAGTTCATTTGGTTTAACGGTAAGTCCCAGAGGAAAGCACATAGGTTGCCATGTCCAGATAAGTTTGCCGCAGTATCTAAAAAAGGAAAGGATGGGAGGAAGCTGTTAGACTTGCGGATTGTGCATCCTGCAGTAAGCCTCTTCCCATTTTATTTGTTGTTTGGAAGTAACAGACAAAGGGACTGTGATTGCCTAAGTGCACGGTTTCAGTGGGGAAGGTGATAAAATATTTGGAGAAGGTGTAATATTCTGTTAATAGATGCAGCTTTCCAAGGCAGAGGGGGGGAGACTACAGGATCTTCCCAGATTTCTTTGCACAGGAAGAAGCAAAGCCCATGTTTATAGCTTTGATGTCAGCTGTGTGTGTGTGTTTGAAATGGTCTATTTCTCAGTCACTTTTCTCTGCTGTGGTGTCCAGGCTGTCTTGGTGTTCATCTGTTGCTGATTATCTAGATGTGAGCCTACAGGTGCAGGAGGCAAACCAGATTTGTTCCGGTGATTACAGGTGATCTTGACTGGGCATAGGAGGAATGTGGTAAGTTGGTCTGAGATAAGGAGGAATTATGTGACTTTACCTGAAGGAGAGGTATATGCCTGAAAAAAACCAAAAATGAGTCAGAGGTGGGATTAGTCCAAGACTGTTGTCACCTGGATTTGTGACTGTTCATCTGCGAGTAAGTGATGTGAAAGTTGAAGTGTGGTTTGAGAAAATTTCAGGTTTAGGTTAATTATTTTTGTGTCAATTAGAAGGCCGTACAGTCACTACTCAGTCACTTCAACTTTTTGAGTAAATGCCACCTAGGTTGCCAGGGTTCATCACATGTATTTATTTCCTATGCATAGATTTGGATTGATCCTGCTGTCAGATGGATGTTCCTCAACTCTCAGGGGGAGTTTTGCAGCAAGTGTTTGGGAACTGCTGCATGTCAGTCAGAGAGAAGTGGTGATAGAAAAGCAAAGGCATAAAAGTAATGTCAATAGTTGACAACAGTAATGGGGAGAGTGGACTGCAGAACTATTTATTGCTTTAGTGAATTACTGAGATATGACAGCCTGTTTTCTTCTGTAGTTATTAGAAGTACTTAATGCTAAAGAAACAAGTTACAGAGTTACAAGCTTGCATCTTTCCACTTCTGGATTCATTCTGTGTGAATGTCATTGTTTTGAAGGGGTTCTATGTAAAAGCATTGAGAACTGTATGTTTACCTTTTCCCTTTTAAAAACAATTAGTTTTGAATTCTCCTAAATAATACTACTTCTGGTTTAAAGTGTTCTAAATAAAAAAAAACACATTGTAAATAATATTGAAAGATTTACTAGATCTTATGCATAGGGCGCTGCAAGGCCATTTGCTTTTTTTTCTTTTTTTTTGTACCTTTTTATTATACATTGTTAACTCTTAGCAGTGGTTTTTTGAAACATGCAAGAAGCTGTTCACAGATGTCTGCATAGAAGGTGAAGGAGGGTTACCTCCTTGCTTGTAATGAAGACTCTTCTCCGGAAGTGAATGGAAATATGTAAAGCCTTGCGAGTCATGGAAATAGACTTACTTCAAGCATAAGATGTTTTTTGGATTATAAATAAAACCCAGAAACTCTGGGCCTGTGTTTCTCTTGGTATTTATGACCTTACTCTAAGCCTGAATAGGTATTTTGCCTGAAAAGTAGAAGAAAAAAGTTCACAACACTTTAAACTCATAGTTGTGAATAGTTTGTATTTAACAGAGGAAAAATAATCTCAAGACCCTTAATTTCCCCATTAGCTTTGGAGAACTGAGATGACGCCTTGAAGTGTGAACTGTGCTTTCTGTGAGCTGCTGCTCACAGCAGTTGTTACATAGTTGGCTGGGCTAGGGCATGGGGTTTTGGGGGATTTTATCAAAAGGTCTGACTTGTTTGGGTGAGGCCTTTGGGGCTTATGAGTATTTGATATATAGCTGTCTGTGTTTGCTGTCCTTGAGTGTAAGTCAAGTGGCTGCTGTAGTGGACTGATGAGACATTTCCTCCAACAGCTTCAAGAGGCTATAGACCATGTGTTGCTGGTAGCAACAAGGGCCATGTGTCCTTCTGAATCCTTGGTATTTTTAATCAATTATTCAAGGACTCTCTCAGCTTCCTCACAGACATTAGTGAGGGTTAAATAAATATATAAATCCAGTTGTTAAGTACTCTTACATGGTGAGACCAAGGTGATTCAGGCTTTGAGAAAATCCTTGCTACAAAACTGGAGTCCTATGTAACAAAGTCTGTGGTTTGATGCAAATTGGTCTTGAGGGCTCTTAGTAGTGGTTCTAAATGCTGCAGACGCATGCCACAAAATACTGTTCTGGTATAAGCAAACAAAAATGTCGGTGTTTCAGAAATCTGACTAATGAAACTGTAGAAGTAGGCTTTAGGTTGAATCTAACTTCATCTGACAACTAAAAGATTTTGTGCTCATACTTGTTCTAAATTGGTTGGTTGATTCAGTAATGGTTGGTATTAATAATCATTGATCTGAAGATGTGTTCATTTGATATTTTTACCCCTTGACAGTTTGCCAGTAACACCCTCTTGAGCATTCTGCAGAACCAGGGCAATGACTTCTGTTCACTTGCACACCAGCATCTCCTTTTGCTGCATTGATACACTTAGACATCTTCTAATGCTAGTTGGAAGAGTATATGGCATCAGATTGAGAACAGCAGCTTTGAGTGATCACAGTGACAACTTGGTCTGTGTGTTTCTTGTGGTATTTGATGTCTCTCTTTATACCAAACAGATCTGAGGAAACCCAGCCATTGCTTGGCTGCCAACACTCACATGAGATACAAGTCAGTGCAGGGCAGTAGCTTTATCTTGTAAATGTGCACTATATTGCACTATATTTTCAATGCCAATGCATGGTACCTTGAAACAGACTTTAAGATAATAAATAAAACTTATGTTTCCATGACTTGGAGTTGTCCAAGCTAGTCTTGACAGATAGGCAAGATAAATGCTAACAAAGTGGCCTGGTTACTGTGGAGAGAAAATGTGAGTTGTTCAAACTGTGTCTGTCTTTTCCCCAGTCTTAGCCCTGTTTGTAAAACATTTGCAGCTTTGATCAGTCACCCTTGATAGACTGCTCTTATCAGCTGCTTGACTCTAAAACCAGCAGAAAACTTGGTTGGGACTGGTGAGTTCTATCTTGCAGTGTACTGAAATAGTCCTTTCTGGAAGTGCCAGAGGAGGGGAAACATGAGGGTGGGGAGTAAAGAAAGACCATTGCCTTTCTCTGGCAGCATGTCATTAGAGCAATTGCCTCTGGAAGTGAAGCCAAGCTGTAATAGAAGGCCATGGCTAATGTACAGTCAGGTTAGACTAGTTCTAAGTAACAGAGGGAACCTCTCTATTCCTGTGTTATGCTAAGTATCCTTAAGATACAGAGCTTTACTGAAGGCAACCACAAAGAGATCTCATGGCCATCGTACTCATGTGCTGCAGCTGGCCCACCGATGCAGGTAGCTAACTTACCATGGAAAAAAACATGTCAAGAAGTTTTTGTTTCTGTTCTCCTTCAACTCCTGCACTTACTGCTGAAGTGTTAGATCATGCTTAGAAAAACCAAACAAACAACCAAAAATAAAATTAAGCGCTACTAAAACCTTTAAGGGATTGCTTTTTTGTTTGCAGTGAGTTCCCTTCAGTGATTTGGTAAACTGGTTGCTACAACTGAGGAGCAGCACAGACATGAGAATTGTTTTGGCTTTCCAATGTAATTAAGTTACCAGGAACAAGTGCTATGGTTATGCTTGATACAAAGTTCTTCCATTTGAAGTCAGCTGTAATGACCAGGCTTTAGGATTAGCACAGACGTTGACTTCCTCTGTTAATAAAAGCAAAAAAAATCGTATTGGATTTCATGAAAGCTTTCCCTTTTTTTTCCTTTCCCATGCTGCTGACTTAAAGAAGATATTATTAAAGGACTTGGTTTAGAAACACAATGTAAGTGTGGAAGTGCTGGGAGAACGGTGGTGACCTTATGGTAACCTGCATCCTTAGGCTGTTGGTGAATGTCTGTTCCTATTCATGATTGTGGCCACAAAAACCAAAATTTTGTTTTAATGGCACACCTGATTTCTCTGTTGTTTACAAGCACATCTGGAAGGAATGTGAATCAGAGTCCAGACTGGGTTTCCTCATTTACTGGTTCAAGTTTCATTGTACCAAAGAAGCTACGTAGGTAGTTTGTGGTTCTCTTGCAGTCATTTAGCTATCAGTCTGGGTATTGGAATGATCTACCACCTCCACAGTTGCCCAAAAAAAAGTGTGCTTGTCACAGCCCAGTGGTTCTTACCCAGTTGCTTCACCCAGCTCATCTGCACAGCTGGGACAGTTTGTAAAACTAGAAAAAGATTTAGCATCTTTTGTGGCATTTTCCTTGGAATGCTATTGTTGAAGTAACCAGTTGAGCTCTGCTTATGACCAGGTAGGTCCTGAAGAAGAGGAAGATGCTATTAGTGTCGCCAGCAGTAAAGTGTGCTGCAATCCCTCATATTTGGAGGGGGCGGGAGGGGGAAATCTGTTTATTCTTTGTAGAAATGGAGTAGGGAAAGGCTCTGTTCTTTTAAGTGGGTTTCACTATGACCTGGAGAAGAGAACAGGCAGAAACCTGAACCCATGTTTGGTATATGCAGCCATTGTAGAACCAGACATGCACACCTTGATTCTGCTCACTTTTTTCTCATAATTTGCTTTGATCTTGGCCATTACATTTTGAAAATCCCTCACTGCAACAGTAAAAGGAGAGCTTCCAGGTGTGACATGAACAAAGGTCATTCTACTTGAGGTCTGTGTTTGCTTCTTTTTACTAATTAAAGCACATGTGCTAAAATTTAAGTATGCCTAGGCATTAGCAGAGTTCAGGCTTTCTGCAACACTAAGTAGTGTTGGGCTTTTTTCCTGAGAGAAGTCTGCGTAAGATCCTGACAGTTGTAATTGAAACTTGACCATTTGGTTGTATGTTGCTCAGAAGTTTATCAGGGCTCTGGAGTTCTTCCTCTGTCCTTTGAGTTAAACATCACAGAGAACAGTATGACAGAGGACTTGGTATCATGTACTTTTTATTTTATCTCTAGCACATCTAAGTGTGGCTAAGAGTTCTGGTTATGTTTAGATTTTGCAGGGGAAAAACTGCTATTGAGTGGTCATGCTTGGTATGAGAAGTTTTAGGAACAGTATCAGTGAATAATTTAGAACTCTAATTTTCTAATAAAAATCTTTGCTCTTACCCATCCAATTCTGAATTACACCTCAGCCCAGGAGTATGCCAGCTTCCCCTATTGCATGCCTGGAGTGTGAGATTTCCTTGACTGCAAAGTAGAGAATGTCTAGAGATATTGTGCCTTCTAAGCTGGCATTGAAAGGCTCTTTTCCTCCTGAACTATTGAAAACCAATTTATGTAGGGTATAAATTCATTTACTGTAGTCTCTTAAGCATGTTTCTGTAGCTTGTACTGTGGGGTGGGTTTTTTGGCCTTTTAGGTGTGTCTGTAATTACTGATTCATACACTGAAGACATGGTGAGGATGAAAAATTCTGACATGGTCATTAGTGTGAATTGGTAGCCTAAAAAGGAGCTTAGCAGTGAATCAGTGTAAAAGACAGCAAGATAGACATATTGTTAAAGAGAGTAGGGAGAGGAATCAAATTAAATAATGCAAACAAGGGGATGAGAGGAGACCTAAATTCTGTGAAATCTGTGAAATAATCCACAGTGAATTGCCACTAATGAAGGGCCACAAAAATACTTTATCTTGCGCAGCTCTTTTAAAGAGCCAAGACTAATTATTTGTTTTCTGTGAAACACCTACCATGTTTATAAAGAGAAGATCTAAGGTGCCTGCACAGGAAGAGGAGATGTAATTTCCAAGCAGATAATGTCTGCCAGTGAGAAGTACATAGATCTGCACTTTTGTAAGTGGGAATACTGGTAGTATGATGGCTTGTGAAGACTTCTTTTGAAATAAACCTGACCTGCATCTAGTTTTTGCTCCCAAAGAAGAAAATAATTCTCATTGTGGGCACGAACTACAGTTTTGTTAGTAGAGTCATCATTCTTCTGGTTGTTGAAGAATAAGGGACACACTGCAAGTAAGCAGTTGCAGGTATTATTTAGAAAGTGGGTTTCTGCTTGGAATTCCCAAACACTTAGTAGTCAGATATATGAATGCGAGATTTGAGCTTGCAAAACAGTTTTCTTCCTGTTGCAGTCTGCTTATTGCCTACAGGTTTGAAGCCACACTTAAAACACTACAGCCAGTTTATGAAAGAGCTCAGGTTTTGTTATTTTTTGCATTTTGGTTGGGTTTTTTTTAGCTGCTTGACCTTTTAATTTTTTTTAAATATTAGGGAGATGTTGTAGCTCATTATCGCAGAGTTGGTGAAATTTTGTAGTAGCTAAACTATATCTACTTACTAAAATTTTTGAAAAATAAGTCTGAAAGATCAGTTTCTCCAACTGTATTGAAGAAAACAAGTCTCTTATAATAGCTGTTAAGTGTTTGAAAGAAAATAAATAATGGTATTTTCAAGACCTGGAAGTTTGATAACTGGACAAGGAATACTTTAGTTGGACTATTCAACTGAAAAGTCGAGTTCATCTTCTAAACAGTTTGGAATAGTGAATGTTGCATTTCTCTGTTTCCAGCTCTAATTTCTGATTTGGTTTAGCCATTGTTTAAAAGAAAAGAATAAAATACCCTTTTCTATGTTTTTATTTTAAGATGTGTTGATTCAAGGCTTAAGGATCAGAAATTAAAATATTTTTATGAGAAGATTGAAGCAATATATGTCTGCCATGAAAATAATAAACTGAGTTTGGTATTGAGCTCATCTGGTCCTGTGTTTGGCACTGTTGAGGCTACACCTCAAATCCTGGGTTAAATTTTGAACTTCTCGGTACAAAAAGGACATTGAAGGATCTGGAGCACAAGTCTGATGAGGAGCAGCTGAGGGAGCTGGGGATGTTCAGTCTGGAGGAGAGGAGGCTCAAGAAGGGACCTTACCACTCTCACTCTGCAACTGCCTGAAAGGAGGGTTTAGCCAGGTGGGAGTTGCTTCTTCCAAGTATCAAGCAATAGGATGATAGGAAATTACCTCAAGTTGTGCTAGAGGTGGTTTATACTGGATTTGAGGAGAAATTTTCTCACAGAAAGGGTTGTCAGTCATTGGAATGGGCTGCCTGGGGACATCCCTGGATGAATTTAAGATATGCAGATGTGGTGCTTGGGGACATAGTTTAGTGGTGGGCTTTGCAGTGTTAGGTTAATGGTTGGACTCAGTGATTTTAAATAAGAGAATCTAAGCTGTTCTGTGATGTTGAAGTTTCTGCATTTGGTTTTCATTACTGTGTAGTTCCGTACGGTTGTATCTATGTATGGGGAGTTGTATCTAAGTGAATGTAAACTGTTTCTGGACAAACAATACTTGTTCTCATTGAATTTCTTTGCTAAACTATGGTTAGAAACTGACCTTAGTATATGATTCGGTGACTTTTAAAGTTGTGAAAATTAATAATTTGAAGATTTAGGTGGTTGTCCTTTTCAGCATGTTGTGGCAAAAGCATGTGTCTTAAGGGGCTGACATTCAAGTCATAACCAGAATTTATTCTTTGAATTCGTTCAATCTGTGGGTTACTAATCTACATGTCTGTGATCTACCTACTGTAAATGGAATGCCTACATCTTTTTCAGGACTGTCTTGGTGAGACTGGAAGGATGCAGCCATCCTGTTGTTATGAAAGGCTTGTGTGCAGAATGTGGCCAGGATTTAACTCAGTAAGTACTGTCAGCTCTTTTTCCAACTTCTCCTTGCTTCCGATTAGGGATTCAAGCTCTTCCATCTGTTTGTTGTCTAAATATAGTCATAAAATATCCTGAGCTGGAAGGGACTTGGAGGTCATCTAGTTCCAGCCCCCTTGCCATGAGGAGGGAGACGTTCCGCTGGACCAAGTTGCTCAGAGTCCCATCTGTCTGGCCTTAAACACTTCCAAGGATGGGGCATCCACAGCTTCTCCGGGCAACCTGTTGCAGTGCCTCACCACTCTCACAGAGAACAATTTTATCCTTATAGCTAATGAAACCTACGCTTTTTTCATTCAAAGCAATTCCCCCTTGTCCTATCTCTACATGCCCTTGTAAATATAAATAGTTCCTCTATAGGTCTCTTTTTAGGCCCTTCAGGTACTGGAAGGCTGCTCTGAGGTCTCCACTCATTTAGGATTTAAGAACTGTGCGTGCTCTTTTTTCTTGGAGATGATGTTGGGTAACTTAGGTAGAAAATATAAGGAGCATGTGTAAAGAGGTAAATTCTCGTCACACTTTGCTTTCCATGTACTCACCACTGAGACTGAGAGTTGTATGGTGTGTCAACAGTGGCTTAGTAAACTTGAGAGCTTTATGTGTGCAGGTGCAAATAGCTGAGAGGTAATAGCAGTCTCATTCATACGACCTTGCTTCATTTGTACTGTGTCTGAATAGGAGCTAGCTTGTCTCCAGTGCTTTCAATTTAAGGCTTCTTAACTGTTTTCAATTTTTTGTGAAACATTCTGCCATGGAACTAAAGGAATTTAAGCCTTAGGTGAAAAAGAAAGCAAGTTCAAAAGATGATTGTATTTCTCCTTTGCTCTGTCTCATTGCTTGGTAAAGAGAATGTTTCTTATGCATATCACATTACTAATTCAACAGCTGTTCCAAAACAGGCTATATAGTTGCCTAGATTTTATAAATTAATGTTGCATACTCATTTCGTTTGTCTGGAAATACTTTAGTTTCATTTTAATTCATGCTCATGTTAAGAATTACTTTGTGAACATTATCCCACAAACTAGTGCAAGTGGACCGAATACTGAGAGTGCTATGCAAGAAGTAGCCTGGTTGATGTTTGGATATAACTTCTTATTTAAAGTCGAATGTTAATATTTTATAAACATTTGGCAAACCTAGCGAAGTTAGGATAATCATGAATAGGGCTTTGTCTGTCCTGAATGAATATTTGATTTGAGGTTTGAATACAGTCACGTCTAAATATTGTTCTTCTGCTATCGTTTCATGAAAAATCCAGAAAAACTCAAGGTATCCAGCGAATTAAGATTTTTTCACTTAATACTTCTTACTGTGTCTTATGTATGTGTCTTCATTTTATACAAAATGGCTTATACATCTGAAATACTGTGTTATGTCTGCTGAGCCTACATCGGAACACAATTCAAAAGCTGTGATGCTTTTCTTGCTTGGAGAAAAGCAAGTACAGCATTCTTAGTAGTCATTCAACTAATGGTCTGAAAACAGTTAATAATTTTTAAAGGCTCATTTGAAATGTCTCTCAGGGTTATATATGAGATTTTTCTGAACTCTGAAGCAAAGGATGTAAGATGCTAAAATGTGCATGTAAACTTTAGACAAGTAATACCTTTTGTTTCTGGACATCAGTGCTGCCATACACTATGGTACAGTGAAAGATACCTGTCTGTGGTTGTGTCTGCATCAACTCAGCTCAGTACAGTTGTTCCTCAGAAGTTTGCTTGTCACAAAGTGAAATCTGGTTTAAGTTTAACTCTTGTTATAGATCTGATACCAAACGTTGTCCTTAATAGGACTGGTACGTGGGAGAATTAAAACATGTGCATGTGTCACCTAGGACAAAATTTGTATGGTAGTATTTTTTAATATTGGTGAATCATCAATTAAATGTCAGAATTCCCAATAAATTCATTGATATAAGCTGTAAGCCAGTGAAAGGGATCCTATACAGGGTTTCTTGGTCAGTTTTCAAGCAATTTCTTACTCGTGTGTGCACTTGTACACGCTCTGTGTCATATGTACACAAGGGTGACACCTCTTCTGTGTTGTTATCTGTATATGCACGTGTCTGTGTACCACCACGTCTGTGTGTATAATATGCACATAAATAAAATAAACACGAGCATACAAAGAGTTCCTCACTCTGTGCCAATGGGAAGAGCATATATGGGGATTTTTTTGGATGGTATTTGTGAAGCAGCAGTCACTCTTTGTGCAGAGAGTAACTTTGCCTGTGCTTTGTTTAAATTTTTCGTACTCTAGCTTGGAAAAAAAGCATATAATTGCATGCTGATTAATTGCAAAAAAAAAAAAAAAAAGAAGCGGAATAGCTCTAAAATTTGAGTGGTTTGGTAGTTATACCTAGTTTATAGCTTGTTTTTTGATGCAAATCAATACTTAAATGTGTTTCATCTTAGTGTCATGTGTCATAAAATAATTGTATGGAAGTATAACTTACTACACTGACTTTTTGCAGGGTTTTTTCTGGTGAGCTGCTTTGATCTCTATCCATTTTGTCTTGCATTAGCAAGAATTTGAAAGTGTGTGTTAGTTAAAATAGCTCTTTTTAATCAATTTTTGGTGATGATTAGTTTGAGACTACAGATTTTGGTCTGTTTAACGTTTCACTAAGCTATTTCTCTCTCATGTCATGCTGCTCTTCCCTATGTGATTAGGATACGAAGCAAGAATGGAAAGCAGAGCGTGCCATTATCCACAGCAACTGTATCAATGGTTCACAGCGTCCCAGAACTGAAAGTTAGCTCCGAGGTAAGTACCATCGTGCTTTCTTTGTTCACACCTTTCACAGTAGCACCACAATTGAGAAACTTAATTATAGTAGTTTCTTAAATGTTGTGTACAGGAAGTTTAGCTTCTCTTTGAAGAGGAATTTGGGATTGAACATTAGTAGCCCCAGGCTTTTGTGAGTTTATTGTAGTGTAGATTGATTTTTATCAGATTTTTTACCAGTTTTTTTTAGAGCTGTGTACTGAAAAGATGGCACTTTGACAGTAGCCTGTAAACTTTCTAGTTGAACATTTTTGTCACTAAGAGTGAACAGTTAGTGAAAAGTTCCATTAGCTGAAATCTATTCAAAGCTTGCAGTGTCTCTGAAACTAGCTTTAACCTTCACCTTGAAATTGACCCACTAGATATAGTGAAGTTAGTTTGTCTGCAACTTACCTTTATGGTAAAATTATTTCATTATTTTTCAAATATTCCAAATATTCTGAATTCATTAATATTTCAAATATTCATCTGAGTTATCAAAATATGCTTATTAATCTTTGTGTAGGGGGAAAGAGCATGTTTATTTTGAAGATAAACATTCTTGTTTATCTTCTTTGTCAGCCTGATCTGTTTTAACTTTTTTACGTTGCTACTTGCTTTTTTGTCTCTGGTAATTCTTCAAAGAACACCAATGAGGGGAACTATGAAGATGTAAGCAGCTGGAGGTGTCCCCATCATAGATGAGTGTTTCAAAGGGCAGTTTGCACTTGATCTTGCTGCTTCATAGTGCTCTAACTTAACTTTACTTTTAAGTTCAGCTGTCTTGAGGGTAACACTGCAACTTGCTATCAGAAGTGATTAAGTGAACACAGAGCTTCACATGGTACTTGGAAAGTTTGTAAACACATGCAAGAGGAGTAGACTTCACTCATGTTTACTGGGTTATAAAGTCTCTGTTGTTAGTGCCAATGTGGAACTGCATGATCTTAACTATTTATGTCTGAAGACATACATTCTGTAACCTGAAGTCGGCAGGTATCATTTCTGTCACCAGCAGCTTCGGTTTTATACTCAGTGTGGGCTTGTCAGACGTATTGTCCTTAATGATGCAAAACTACTGGACATAGCAGTCAAAAGTTCTCAGACCTACTTATGAATTATCCTTTGTGTTCAAAGCTACTGCTATTTCCTATCAAGACACTAGGACTTAAATTAAATCAGTGGTTACTTATTTGTTAAATTTGAAAGTTTTATGTCGAGTTCATGAATTTTAAGAGTTAATAGTGTCCCAGAGGTCTGAGAGCAGACTTTGAGAGCAGTATTTTTTTCTGTAAAAAAATTGTTGCACAGCTGCCATTGCTACAGTTATGCTGAGGCATCATTTCTTGTGCAGTTAGTTTGTAGCAGAAATGCTTCTCACTTTTACAATAAACAAAAGGCCATAAACCTAATTTATTTCTATGAAGCTAAGCTTAGCAGTGAATATTTCTGTTACAGCAAGCTGAGCAGCTGGGAAGAGAAGATCAACAGCGACTACATCGAAATAGAAAACTGGTGCTCATGGTAGATTTGGACCAGACATTGATCCATACTACAGAACAGCACTGCCAGCAAATGTCCAATAAGGTATTTGGGGTGAACTTGCAAGCCAGTGTAGCAACAGGAGTGTTTCTGACAATATTTAAATTACGGTTCTTTAAAAGAACGTTCTGTGGTTAGGTAAAATTGTAGTTGAAGAATAAAAGAAAATGAGAAACAAGTCTTCCATAATATGTTCCTTTTTCTCTACATTTAAATTGATGTTTTCTTTTTTCCATTCATGCTTTCCTGCGCTTTTCCTTTCTAATCATTTTGAGAGATGTTTCAGGTAGCTATTTTTAATCTCTGCTTTCCTTCCTCTGCAATTCACAAGCTGAGTACTCAGTAATGAGACTATTTTCCCTCCAAGTCTGAGGCAGACACAGTGAATTACTTTTCAAAGTCCCTTTTTGAGCAATCCTGTGTGTTGCTATGTCTGTCCTTCCATGAGTATGTGTAGAGATTTTTTAAAAATATTTTTGGGGGGAGTGAGGCAGGGAGAGGTTGTGTGTTGCTGTTTAATTTCTTCATGAAACTCTTGCTCTTGAACTGACGAGGAGTATTGGCTTGTAACATTTCTGATTTGGAAGCTCTAAAACGAGAAGCGTGTTGAAATGTGTACAGTGGCTTGAACAAGAGGATGCAAACTCAAACATCAATATCATGCAAATTGTGATTGCTTAGTTCTTTTCTTTCCTCTTCCCGTTCTTGCATGTCCAGTGGGCTCAGCATATGTTCACAATTGCTAGGAAAAAGCAAGCTAGAAATGTACATTGCAATTAAGAGAAAAGGGAGCTGTGAATATTCAACGTAAAGATTAAAAAAACTAGTGTGTCTGAAAGGCCTCTATCTGTATGAATGTATGGTTTGAAGAAAAATACTTTTAAAAATATTTTGAGGTTTTTAGGGTTAGCGTTTTAACTGGGATCTTTATCTGCAAGCTTCCTTCCTGGTTTGCTCTCTGATGCTGTGTTTCCATACACATAGACTTTGTTGGATGAAGAAAATACTTCTCTGAGCTCAATGCATATTGAAATGAATCTGTCAGAAGTTCACTGAGAGGTATTGATTGTAGTGAGATCCTGAACTTTCCTGAAGCAGGATCTGCAGCAGGTTGAGAAATTTCTCAGATTGGTTTGCCATAAATAAAGGTTTGAATGAAAGCCACCTGCATCATAAATTTTTCAACAGTAGACTTTCCTGCATTTGAAAACCTTATTGTTGGACTGCCTGGCACAGAGCAAAAATGGGCTTTGGATTTTATTCATCCACGTAATCTTGTGGCCAAAACTTGCTTTGGTCTAGTTGGACCAAATAAAGTTGAAGTGAGAGAAGAGGGTAGTTCTGGAATGCTGGCATTTTTGTTTGCTATTTTGATAATGTTCAACGTGCTTTTTCTTCTAGGGAATATTTCATTTCCAGTTAGGTCGAGGTGAGCCTATGTTGCACACACGTTTGCGTCCTCATTGTAAAGAATTCCTGGAAAAAATTGCCAAGCTCTATGAATTACATGTTTTTACTTTTGGCAGCAGATTGTATGCACATACAATTGCAGGTGAGTAGTATGTTACATTTAACAATACTTACCTACCCTGCCTTCGTACTCATATAATTAATTTTCTTTATGCAGTTGTTTTCAAGTAATTGTTCTTTATTTTGTGCAAAACCACCTCCTAAATAGTCCTATAAGTAGAATTTTTAGCTTGTTTACAAGGCAGTGCCTGTCTGGCCTGTAATTTTAGAAATAATCCTTTTTTTCCCATGAGATGTGCTTTGCTTTACTGATGGTTAGAGAATTGGATTGTTAACTAGTGCCTTCTTATTAAGTAAGAAATTATGTTTATGGATCCTAACAATGAGATGCAACTTCTCTTGTCTTACAAATCTAATGTACCTGTTCCATAAAACTCAATGATCTGACATTATCTCATCCTGTGGGGAATGCCACACCCCACATTGTTTCCATTCACCAAAGGAAGTTCTGCTGCTATAAGTCAATTTACAGCAGTTCTGTTTGTGTCCTGGAGCTGAGATGCACTTACTTTATGAAAAACAGAAATCTAGAGGTATTTTCACACATTTTTCTCAAGAACTTAAAAATATTTTCTCCTAGTAAGTGAAAACTTGTAGTAGTCTATCGTGTGGGTCACTGGCTGAAATATTTTCCTTTTTCCAAGAAGCATAAAAGAAGCCTGCCCTGGTTATGCAAGTGTATGGGTCTGAATCGTGTTAGGAGGGACACCATGTGTTTAAACTGCCAAGACGGGGTTAAAGCCAATTTTAGTCTTCCCTGTCAGAAGAGCATTTTCTCCTCACACTTCCCTTTATCAAGTCTGTTGGTCAAAGACAATACAATTAACAATATTTTAGGTTATGACTCTGATTGTTAAACTATCCATGCTACTGTTCCATATCTCCTAGCTTTTTTTTAAGTTGTCTTCCACATTTGCTTTTTTTGTCATATTGCCAGGAGTGCTTTGAACAGCAGTGTCCCAGTAATCACACCTCTTGGCAAGAAAGGAAGATTCCAAAATAGAGAGCTAGCTATCCTAGTTAGCTCTAAAAACACTTCAGAAAAAAATATATAATCAAACAATTCTTTATGCATGTTAAATGCCATAGAAGAAGCTTGCAGTGACAAGTATAAGAGACTTCTGAATGACATACAATATTTCTGTAATCAGAACGTGATGCTTATTTGTGGTCTCCAGCTAATTTTCCTTGAAAGGTTTGAGGCATGTCCTGTTCTGCCCATCCAAATGAATGTTTCTATGTCACTCAGTCTTTGACTGTAGTTTGAAGAATCTTCTAAAGCTTTGTCAATCTTGCTGTTGGATTAAGTGTTGTGTACTGCTAATGCATTAACAATTCTGTACCCATCCGTACTTCTTAGAATGCATTTTTATCTTCTGTGGCAAAAGAGGAATAGTTTTTTTCTGCACTAGGTTTTAAATATGTGGTAGTCAGAAAGTGGGGGGGGGCAATTTTCCTTACCTGGGTCTGTGTGCCAAGATGTGACCTAAGGTCAGAAGCTGTATAGCAAGTGGCCTTCAGAGCCAGGGAGGAGTTGCAGAGCCAGTTAACTCATGATGTCTAAGTGCTTTCCCTGTCTTCTCTCAATGTGTGAATTGGTCCTCTGCCCATTTAAATCTCTGAGCCGAAGTGTGGACTACCCTGCAGTCCCTGTGCTGCCACAGGCTGACACTTACTGTGGTCATTACTCAAGCTACCTCGTTTATTCCATAGAGGAAATAGCCACCAAATGAGCAAATTAGGGTATTGCTTTTTCCTGACACCCACAGATTTCTGGATTCCTGCTTGAAGCTGTTTAACCTCATCAAAAGCGTTCCAACTGCAAGTGAGTTATTTGTGCAGTGCTAGTAATAGTTGCAGCTGAAATCTGTGGACAAATTCTGGATCCAGTCTTTGGTCCACCTGTGCAGTCAAGATGCAGTATTATAGAAATACATAGCTGATACATATAGAGAACACTTGATGGCAGTGTTGGTTAAATGATTTCTCTCAGAGCTGTCAGTTTGATGTTTTATTGTTATCCCTATGTTACATAAAGAAAAATTTGTAATAAAATGCTGGGGATTTTTTCATAAGAAAAAAGTTCTTTGCTTAGGTCCTGTGTATACATCCTATATTTCTTTGTGAATTCTGAACTCTGAGCTGTTCCTTTCGTGTCCTAGAAGGCTTTTAAAAAGAGATGAGATCTTGTCAGTCCTTTTCTCTCATCTCAGCTGACTCTTGCCAGCTGTTAAGTGGAATTAGCTGATATTTGTAAACACCATTTATGTCTGCTGAAATAATTTCTCCTAAACCCTTTTTTAGTTTGACATGTTTACAATGTGATATCTGGCTGTATGTTTATGAAGATGAGCTTTGGATTTTATTATCTAGAGCTCCCTGGAGTATTTCTCTACTAAATAATTATTTTGGGCAATTGTTACTTAATTTCTTTTTCTACTCTGCGTAAGAGAAGTTTGGTATATTTAAAACTGATGTCAGCTTAAAAGCTAGTTGTAAAATGCCACAGTGAATTTTGAGTTCAGACGCTATTAGGCAACAATAAAGCTATGTGAAATCACTCCAGATTTACAACAAAATTTAGAAAGTAGGACCAAGTTGAGGGCATTCATATGTATGGTTTGTTACAGCAAGTATATTACAGAATGTATAGTGTGTATGTATAATCACGAGTGCCTGAAGTTGTCGCAGCTTTTGAAAGATTGAGTCAACAGCTCTTTCCGGGCTGTAAAGTAGAATCTCAAGTAGAACTGAAGGTAACCTGGTTCTTCAGAAATTCAATTTTAGTTTTATTTACAAAAAGACTTCTTCAAATTCGTGTTGGTTCCAACTGTTATGTAACTTCTCCTGGGAATTGCTATTTAACTCAGTCTTTCTCTGGGATTTGAGGAGTCCCCAGTATGAGTTAGTTTTCAACTTTGTATCTTCTGATGGTTTTAACTTAGCTTTTATTTATTTACAAACTTTCTTTTTTAAGAGAGTCTGTGTAAGAGCAGGCAATATGGGTTAGTAAGTCTGTGTACAAAGACCCAGTTGGAGATAATGGGAAACAAACAACTGGGGGAATAGTCTCTGCTAGGTGAGTCTACTGGATAGTCTTTCCTAATGTGGCAAAGGATAATGATAGTGTCTTCGGTTTGTTCACGAAACTTGGGGGCATATCTAGCACAGTGTCTGATTTATGAGACTAAATGGAAGCTCAGTTTGTCAACTCAGTTTGTCCTGGTCCCTCCTGCTCCTTATCTCAACACATGAACCCTTTGTTATATTTTCTCTCCCTGTCCAGCTGCAGAGAAGAGTGAGAGAGCAGCTTTGGTGGGTGCCTGGTGTGTTGAAGAAAACAAATGATGTATGATGAATGAAATGTTACGTGCCCTTTCCCTGATATGTGAAAACATCAAATTGTTTGTTATGTTGATTTAGTTGACTAGGGAACATCTAAAAGAAACCAGTTTGACCTGGAAAGAACTTCTTAAAAAGAGACCAGTGCTGTTTTCTGTGTTGTTTACTCAGGTAGCTTAGCTTGGGACTCTCCTAAGGTGGGCTTGTATCTTTGCAGATGAATCTTTGATGAGCTCTATCCTCAGTGTGTTTTTATTTTATAGATAAAACATTACTGTGAAGCTTTGGAATGCTACCTTATCTCTAATTCCTGGCAGCCAGGCTTTCTGCATTTGGACTTTTTTATTTCAGCTTTGTTTTTCTTACGGTTTTAGCTCAGCAACATTGCAGCTGAGTGCCTCGTTGAAGTTTTGCCATGTAATCAGTGCACTTCTGTCTAATTCAGTGTAGAGAGTTCCTGTTTACTCAGACAATTAGTAGAAGAGAATTTTGTTGGGGAGTACAGCAACTTGTATCACAGCTTTTGTGGTTTGTCAAAGTATCTGTGTGTACAGCAATAAATCTTTGTAGCTAATTCTCTCAATTCATTATGCCTAGGTACTGCAAGGGTCTCACTACAGGGGATGATTCTACGAGTTTGCAGCAATTCTTAAGCATAGTCGGGTGAGTTAAGGTTGAACCTCTGTCCTTAACTCAGAATTTTCTTGCTTTTATGGGTTTTAAGTTATTCTAATTACACATTAATATTAAATACATACAGGATCAACTTTCAGAAGTGATGACTGATTTTTTTTTTTTTTTTTTTTGAAACTTTGTTTTTGAAGTCCCAACTTAAGGTACTCTTGGGAGCTAGACTGTTAAAAGGAGTTGAACATATGTTCTGTGCAAATCTGAGCTCCTTGAAAGAAAATTGAAGTTGGTCCATAGAGTCTGTAGTCCTTTTGAACTCTGTTTCTGGCTATAATATGGCCACCATTTAAAATAAAAGACAGTAAAACTTGAAAAGACTGTTCCCAAGTAAGTATTGACTGCCTTGTATTATTCATAAGAATAATGAGAAATTGATACTAGCTTCAGTACAAATTCAGTAAAATGAAAAATACAGGTTAGCATGTAATTTGCCAGTTTCTTTCTAAGCAATTACGTGGCTGTGATCTGCTCATGAAGGTGAACGTCATTATTTGAGACTAGGTTCAGAAGCATGTGCATGTGTGTTTGTACACCCAAGTCACCATTTTCCTAAATAATGGCACTTTATCTTGCTTTAGGATCAGCTAGCACAGCTTCTCTTTTGGTTTTGGGGGTTTTTTTGTTTGTTTGTTTGAAGAGTGCAGTCAGGAAAGTTACTACAACTGGGCCTAAATATTTCTAGAAATCCCAGGATATATGCATTATGTGTAAATGTATTGAAGTAGTTGTTAGAAGTACAACTTAAAACCTACAAATGCAAGAGCTCCGGCTGGAACTGTCCCTTAACTTCCTACTGTGCTTAAGTATTACAGCACATTGCCGACTCTTGTGAGACTTCTCTGCAGTCCCTAGGCATAATGAGCTAAGGAGAGCATTTAGCTTTAAAGAACCAACTATAGAGAGATAAATGTAAGTTGCAAAAACTGTGTATCTGTTACCTGCTGTATCTCTTTCAGCCTTATTTATTTGGCTATCACAAACTCAGTTTTGTTACCATCTTGAAAGAAAATTAGATGCAGTTTTTAAAATTAATCTCACTGAATTAGCTACAAATACTTGATCCACTGTACTTTCTCCCACATGATCTCGTGCCTTAAAATTGTCTGTTAAACTGCTGTTGTACAAATTAAAATAGCTGAAGTATATAAAACATAAACAAGGAACAAACATCTTGAACATTAACTCTTTAATTTCTTCTTCCAAAAGGATTTTTGGACCCTGAAAAGAAGCTTTTTTCCCATCGGATATTGTCAAGGGATGAATGTATTGATCCATTTTCTAAAACTGGGAATCTTAGGTATGTATATGAGTCTTAGGCATTGTACAAAATAGGACAAGAAACAGAGAAAATACGCTAAAAAAAAAATTACTCCCTCTGCACTTAATGTGTTTATATCCTTCTTTGCCTCTTAAATATCAACACTGTCTCAGTAAAACTGAGGTGTTGGGCATTGCAGCATTTACTCTACTTAATGGGTTCTGTGGTAGCAGAACAGTAAGAGTGTGATGCAGTGGCATCCTGTTTTCACTTACACCTCTTATTCTTGTAATAACAACCATATTTCCACTTTGTCTTGTGATCTTGTATAATGACTTGTATGTTGTGGGTTTTTTTAATTAAACCAAAATTCTCAGTTTGAGTTTAATTCATAATTGAATACCTAGTATTCTGGCTTTCAAATGTGCTAAAAGCACCTTCTGTTCCTAGTGTTTCTTGAAATTAGGTCATCTAAAGCCTTGAATTCATGTTCTGATCTTTTTCAGGGTATAAAGCCAAGATTTTTTCTGAGACAGATACATTTAATCCAGCTTTATGAAATACTAAAAATTATTGCCCCTCCACACCTGACTGTAGTGAATGAGAAGCTTTTTTTTCTTTTCTTGCTCTGTTTTTTATATGCATCTTAAGTACTCTACCTCCTCTTCCTCCTAGGCGATGGGTGATACTAGTTACTTCTGTTTCCTTTATCTTGGATTGAGTGAATCTACTCTTTAAAAACTCTTCTTGTGTCTTTTTCCTATCTATATATAGGTCGTGTATTGACCTTGTGATAGTTGATTTTGGGCTATTGGTTGTCAAAAACCAGTGAAAACTAGACTGAAATGTTGAAGTGGTTTGTTCTTGGAGAGGTTCCTTGTTTTCTGCTTCTAGCCTTTGGGACAGAGATTTTAAAAGAGCTGTTTCCTATTTTTCACTAACTTCAATTTGTTTAAAGTTTGTATTTTGAATTCCATAATTTTAATATTGCTGACTTTTTGTAAGTTCCATGTTCTGCAGATCATGCTCATAGTAAACCAGAGCATCAATAGAAATTGCTTTCATTGCTATATAAATTTCTAAATTTAATTTCTTTGTCTCTTAGAGATCTCTTTCCATGTGGAGATTCCATGGTTTGCATCATTGATGATAGAGAGGATGTTTGGAAGTTTGCACCCAATTTGATAACTGTGAAGAAATATGTATACTTTCAGGGGATAGGAGATATTAATGCACCTCCTGGATCAAGAGAAATGCAAATGAAGAAGAAAGGTAATTAGATTGTTTTTAAACCACGTTTATAACTTTGTCCATTTTTCAAACATGATTGATATAAGTCATTGAGGTGGTCTTACTAATATTGCAGTTGTGCTCAGATGGACAATCCCAGACTATTGAAGTTGATAGCACAAATGTGAGTAGCTTGGTAAAACTGGGCTGCTCTTACTGAGAGCATTCCTTTTGGCAGCAAACAGCGCAGAAGTGGAGTCCTAGTAAGTGTTGTGGCTGAGAGCCGATTTGGCAATACACCAAACTGTTCAAGAATATGTAGAGGGGAACAGTTTCTCCCTCACATCCTCATGTAAAACATGCTGATTTTTTCTTCTCTGTAAGTTTCTCCTCTTCAGTCCCCTTCCTTGCCCTTGGGACTTGGAGGAATAGGTAATAAACTCTGGCCTCAACACACTGCTGAAAATGAATGTTGATCTCTGCTTGCCTCCCGGTCTAAATTGTGCTAATAAAATTAGTGTGAATTTTTAGCACCTACTGAACACGGTGTTCTGGCATTTGACACAAGAACCTTATGTTCAACAGGCTCAGCAGTGTAATACACATAATGGATTTAGAAAGTACACATCACTAGATTGTGTTTCCAATACATTTTACCCCCAAATAATTACCAATGTCATAAGAAAGAATTGCTGGGCTTTTTCCAGTTTAGCCAAGGGTTTTGAGGTTTTTTTTTAATTTAATACTTCTGACATTGCTCTCTTTCCCTTGTTGAAATAGAAGTGTCCAATACAAAAATAGGAATAATATGATCAACCTCATTCAGGTCACTGTGATGTGGGACCTCTACAGTTGACTCCTGCTGCTGCTTGCAGGGCAGGAACATGCACACAAAAGGGAGGCAAAGTAGCGTGATCTCACACAATGTTCCCAGTGAACATTTGTGTGCCCGGTTTTGGGTGTCTGCATTTCTTTAATTGTCTCTCTACTTCTGCAGACATCTGCAGACACATCCTAAAGCTATTTCTTCTGCTTTTGACTATTACCCTTTTACTTGCATTCCATCAGTCATAAATTGAGCTTGAAAGGCATCTTTGTGTTGCTAAAATACGTATATCTTTTCAAGTACTAAAGTACAGTTATTTTGTTATGAGAATTATATATAAATATATATATTATATATGAAAGACATAGCTGTTTATAAATGAAGTTCTTGTACTGTAGTTCTGGATTAGGATCTCACAAAGCAAATTCTGCTCCTGTTTCTCCCCCCTGTTTATTTTCATTCCCTAAGATGTAATCATAAAACTTCGACTACAAGATAAATCCTTTAATGCTTGCAGAATTAACAAATAATTACTTAGGACCTGTGATTTAAAGAAAAAAAAGAAGCTGCTTAATTAACTTTTTTACAAAAGTAATGTTTGTTAGGTTAGAGGATTTTAACAACTTTGAAAAGCCTAGTGGTCACTTCCTAGCATAATGTAGTCTAAGTCCATATGTAAACTCTGTGTTTAAGGTCAAAGAAAATTAAATTTTGATTAACCTTAAAAAAAGAAAAAAGGGAAAATACGTATATGTTTTCTTTCTTGCCCATGTCTTAGCAAACCACTCTACAAAACCCGAAGCATTGGATACAGCAGTGATTTCAGCAAAAGATGTTGAAGAAATAAAGAATGTTATAGGTGTAGAAGAGCACAGTAACGGTCTCAAGAAAACTGCAAAGGACACTTGCGCTGCAAATGGAAGTACTTCTGTAAGCAGTGAAACATCTGATGGGGATGTGAACTCTCATGATAAAGTTAATGTCCAGGACTCCTTAAGTGATAGCACTGATCACAAAATGGACAGTGAGGTCACTGATGATTTGGCAAATACAAAAGAATCTCAGATGCTTTCAGAACAAGTTGATTCAGCCGTTACAGAGAAGCAGCAAATGCAAGAGAAGACAACAAATGACTTGGACTTTGAACTGTCTAGTGACAGTGAAAGTGACGATGGATTGGATACCAAAAAGTCATCCACTTCTGTATCGGACAGTGAGAATGAGGAAAAGAGAAGCTGGAAGAAATCCAAACAGCCTCTGCAGGATGAAAATTTGCAGCATGAGAGTTGCACTGATGTGAGTGATAAAAAGGATGGTCTGGTGAACCATTCTGGGGACACACAGTCTTTACCTAGTGAAAATATCCAGGACAAAATTGATCTTGAAGCACAAGAGGAAAGTGAACAAGAAAGCCTTTGTGATTTAGGAAATGGGTCTGGAGACAAGAAAGAAGCTGAAACAGAATCTCAGATTAGTGAACAGTCTGGAATTACAATGGGTGAGTCCTTAGACCAGAGCATGGAGGAGGAAGAGGAAGATGATGATACAGATGACGACGACCATTTAATATACCTTGAGGAGATCCTTGTGCGAGTTCACACTGATTATTACACAAAGTATGATAAATACCTGAAAAAAGAGATTGAGGAAATTCCAGACATCAGAAAAATAGTACCAGAACTAAAAAGTAAAGTGTTGGCAGATGTAACCATAATATTTAGCGGACTTTACCCAACGAACTTCCCTATTGAAAAGACACGGGAACACTATCATGCCACAGCACTTGGAGCTAAAATTGTGAAGAATCTTGTACTGAGTGCTGATGATCCTGATAAAGCAACACATCTCATTGCAGCAAGGACAGGTAGGTATTTGAGACTTGAATTCTCCAGCAGCTTTTAGTCTGTTACAGTTCATGCCTTGAGCTCTTTTTTGTATAATCTACAGACTTTAATGTAACTGAGATTAGCATTGAAATCAAAGGAAAGATTCTTCCTAAAACAATTTAGCAGCCTTTTTGCAAGGATTTTTCTATTCTTTTTACTCAAATGTGGCTTTTAAAGTAGGACCCACTAAATACCCTCTGATGTAACGTGTCATGTCTCAGTTTTTTGTTAAGAATTGGTGATAGTAATACTCAAAGAGTCAAAGTTGTTGAATAGAAACTTAATATTTGTGTCAAAGAAAAGTTTATGGTGGGCTTGCTATAAAGGTATAGCAGTGCTCTCTTTCTCCATTTCTCACATTCACTTCTCATGGTTCAGTTTCCCTTGGTATGGAATTCAAATTATTTTAAGACTGCTAATACCCTGTCACTGCATTGTGCTTAACCTGTACTTTTTTGTCAAAAGAGATGTAAGAGAGTTTAGCGTAACTTCTGGTTTGTGTTTGACAAAGCTGCCTGTTTTTTCATAGCTGTTATGGATAGCAGTGTACCATTGGTAGCTGCTGTAGAGGACCTAACAGGTCAGCAGCTTTAGCTTCTAGCACCCTTTTTTTTGGGGTGCACCCTGAGCCTTGATTCCCTCATTGTTGGCCTTTTGAAATTACATGGAATCTAAATATCTGATAATCAAACGCATGAAATCCAAAAGCAAAACTGCATCTTTTAAAGCATCTAAAACTTACAGGTACTTTTAGGACATGCTTAGATGTCATAAGCAAAGAAATACATTATCTGCCACCTATTGGATTTTTTTGTTGACTGCTATTTATGTGATGTTTTAGTACATAAGAAGCAGCTTGGTTTCATTGGCTTGTATTTTAAAGAGAGGGTACTTTCCGTAAAAGTGTGTATGACCTTAAGTGCAGAAAGGGCGTATGTCAAGAGGCAATTAAGTAGTAAAAGCATATTATATAAATGGAGGTAGACATTTTAGTAGTAAAAACAGCCTAAAACTCAGGAGATGGATTTAGATGCATTGAGATTAGCTGGGATTCTGGGTTGTGAAGATGTGATAAAAAGTTTTGAAATCAATGGATACATTAGTTTGGGACTCTGTTGTTTTACTACAGTTGCTGAACAGCTGTTTTAAAACTTTGCGAATAATAATACTTATTTCAGCAAGGAATTATGCAAGTTGATCATACTTCATTGGAGACATAATAGCTGTCAATATGAGATGTTTTTCCAGTTTCAAATCTTAAAATGCTTCATTTGAAAGTTGCTTTATTTATCTTAAACTAGATGACTTCTGAATGTAGTTATACATCAGATGCAACTATTATTGTGTGATGGGGTAAAATTGATAGGATGAATGTAAATGAGACCCTCCCAAACATACACCTTTCTCTGGAGTTAAAAGTGTTGAGAAACATATTAAGGTACACATCATATGATAATGAGAAACAGTAGACTTTTTAGTTTGTTTTTGGAATGTACAGTTTGAGGGTTGTGTGTTTATGTAGATGCATCTATGCATCCTTGTGTTCTATTTTTATAGGTAAATTACTTGCCACCTGCACGTTTTTAGTGAATCATACACTAAAGTACATCTGAATATGAAAAACTATTTTCACCTTTTTTTTTTTTATTAAATTGCATATTGCACTAATTCTAGATGAGGTAAATTTGCAATCATTTCTGCCTAATGGGCAATTCTGTTGTCATCTTTAATCATCACTTAATAATTATTTCTGTAGCAATGGCAATGAAATAGAGGGATTTCAAGTGAGAAAAACTATATTTTCCAATAACTCTTTGTAAGATCCTTGTGGATTGACTGGTTCTGGTTTTGTGATGGGGTTTTGGTTTTTCTTCAACTGGAGACTATTATACTCACCTCTGGTTAGGTGGATGTAGTTATGCTGCATCGTTCTAATTTCATGAAAAACTTCTTAATCAGAGATTTTAAGGATATAAATTTTGTTCTGTCACAGCTGGATTTGTGATAATTCATCTGTCAATGTGATTTTCATAGTGATTCTTGCATGGTTAGAGAGCAAATTCTTACAAGCCTCTTGCTGACAGTAAGCCATACATTGTGTCTCTGGCTCCCATGGCAAACATCTGAAGCCTGCTTGATGTCTAGTTGCTGGTGAAAAGGGGAAACAAAAGCATGTCCCTTCTTGAGTTTTTTTCAGAAGTCAATGAGGTGAGACCAGGCAACGTTGTTATCTATACATTTATCTTTTTTTCTTTTTTTAATGTGCTTGTGAAAAGTTAGTTCAGTCTTTCTGGGTGACACTACTAACAGTGGCGGACTTGGGACACTTAACAAGCAGCTAAATGTGTATGTTTACTTTGCATTAGCTGAGATGTAAGGAATGGCATATACTTAATCTGCAGCAGTGTTTGGGGAATAATTACTATTAGCTTTCTCATTTTGAAGGCAAAGGAAGAATTTGGCAGAGGATGTAAAATGGGAGAAGCCAGTGTGAAATAGTTACCCCTTAGGTCTTGAAGTGATGGGGATTCCCCTGCAGAGTGACATCATCATAACTTGGTGCATTGAAATGAACAACTACTGAAAACCATTTTAGGTTGTTTTTACAGCATTCTTCCCAGCCTATTAGAGTAAATAATTTTAATTTCTTTTATTCTTATATCTACTTGTATCTGTCTCTGCAGATAGGCAGCTTATTTCCCTGTAGACACAGGTACTCTGAATTCTGAAATAAAATAACTCTTTATTCTTGTAAAAAATTAGAACTTTTTTCATTACATAGCGCAGAAAATATTATCTACTTGGATTACTGGAAAATACAGGACTTTTGCATAATGTAATCAGCTTTCATAAATCTGAGTGACTGAGAAAAGGCTACCCCATAGTCCTTTCCACTTGTCTATGTGCTGCATAAATCTTGCTTCAGTTTTTGAAACATCTGCTGTTTGCTTTAAGCATCAGTAAACTGCACTGTAGGATGAGTTGTTATAGCTGTGTACACACTTGGCTAAGCAGTTATCACACTATTTCATAAGCCTTGTTATGTTCCTTCCTGAACAGATGAAAGACACTGTAATTGATTTCTGTATGGAGTTTTTTCTGGGGGATAAAGCTGTTCATATCTCTCAAAAATTATTGTAGTGTGGTAGGAATAAAAATACGTCAGGTTTGGCCCTGAATTTTTCTTTTATTTTTCAAAATATATTTGAGTCCATGGTATTTCCTACACCTGTGATGTGTCAACAGCATTTTTTCTTGAAAAATATGTTCAAGGGCTGTGTCTTTAAAAAAAAATCCAGTTAAGCGTTGCTCTAAACTTGGCCACTGACCAGATAAGCCTCTTGCTTTTGTTGCTAAAGCACAGTGCAGAGTTAAACCTGAACTTTAGGCATAGCCTCAGAACAGCACGTCCATCACTTGTCTTAGGCTGGACTTCTTGCAGAAGAGCTTCAGGATTTGATTGTAAATCAAAATCTGTACGTAAAGACCATCTGAGGAGAAATAAACTTCTAGTGATCAGGTTTTCCAAGCAATGTCTGGCGGCCTGGTTGCAAACTACCATAAGGGTATGTAGATTTTGGTGTGTTGGAATCAGGAGAGAGTTCTGCAAGTGCCACTGGTGGTCTCTTCCTGTCGTGTGCTTTGGTTAGTCATGGCACAGCCTTGAGTACACACACAGAATTTCTCATGGCTGAGAATGAATCAGAGGCCACAGTCGGTTGAGCAGTGTTTTCAACAAGTGCAGAAGTAGAATTGATGAGCCCCTTCCTCGGCTTTGAAAATAACATTTTCTGATATTATCTGTTTCAGACTGTATCCATCAGAGAGTAGATGTGATGGATTTGGGCCCCAGTTGCTTCATGTGGAAAATCTTCTGTGCCTTTTTAATTTTTTGGAACAACTTTAGAATTTGAAGTAAGGAAAGGTGATTAGATGACAATAATGCAAAAAAGTAGTCTGGAAAATCAGTTTTTCTCTAAGTGGTTTTCAGCTCAGCTGGGTAATTCAGATGTTTTTAGTTGCATCAGAAGTACTGTTGCTTGGATTAAAATCTTTCTGCTGTTCTGTCTTAATAAGCCTAATTCGAAAAGGAGAAGTTACAGTGGGGAAAGGGAGAGGAGAAGGCAAGCACATTAAGTATCACAATGCTATTTCTTCTCCTGGTTAAATTTGGTGTTTCACCAAATCTTGCTTTAAGTACATCATACATGTGAAATCTTGATTTGTCAATATGTCAGCTAGAAATAGGAAGCACTCCCCAAGAGTACACAGTTGTGTTCCCTCATGCAGCTTTCAGTGTGCTGGAGTGTGCAATAGGCACTTTAGAAATGGGGAGGATGCAGAAAGCTTTGGATGTTGTGGAGGTGAGAAAGGTAAGACTTTTGACTCTTGGGAGGTGGGTTTGTGTCACCAACTTTCATAGAATCCTAGAACATTTGGGCTGTAAAGACCACCTAGTTCCAGTAGCAACTTCATACAAAATCGTGCCATTTTGGCTTCCATGTTTAAGTTTTCTGTTATAACCCTGTTGACTAGAAGAAGAATTTACATAGCTCCTCAGCATACATCCACTATAAAACAATCAGACGTATGGGGATGCAGAATGTGGGGGTGAGGAGGAAGGGGCATCAAGATGAAACACCTGACATCGGTGCAGAAACATGAGTTTGAAAAACAGTTGGAGGAAGCCATCTTCTCATGTAATTTCACAGATTTAACATGAGGTGATGGTGCAGTTTTATGGTTTTGTCCAGGTTTCCCCTGATGAAGTCCAAAAGGAGCAGCATAGTCCCATCTGTCCAACCACATCACCAGCTCTGGTTAACTGTTGTGTGTGCTATTGTATATTGCATTCAGTCAGCTCCAGAGCTGTTATGTGCAGGACAGTATTGCCAGCTGTCTGATATTTGATTCAGTATCTAATACCAGGCACAGGTATCTAAACTTCTACGAGACTTCTTGCTCTTGTTGCTTTTTTTTTTGCCTTGAAACTCCTATGGTTATGAACCTGATTTTAGCATCCTCTTTATAACAGCTGTCTTCTTACCTGTCTTTCTTATGTCATCATTGCTTTTCTCCCTTATTCTCAAAAGAAAGTAATGTCCAAGCCAAGTCTTTAACTTCTTCAATCCTTTTTCTCCCAGATCTCTTAAATTGATTCTCCTTCAGAACCTTTGCTTTATTTCCTCTGAAATATACCCTGTGTAGAAATTAAATACAGCTTTATACATAACTGTTTCTAACTGCAGGTATTTCTACAGTTCCTACTGAGGTTAATTAAATATTAATAATACCTCTAGTCAAAGTTCCTTCTGGCACTGTAAACTGGCTCATTTCCAGCAACTGTTGTATGAAATTTCTCTCAGTTGCTTTTGTAACTGATAATTAATTGGAAAACAGATTTCTTAAATCAGGGCATGTATGATTTCAGGGAGTGCATTGACCTCTCTCATTAGGGTTTTATGTTAAAACCTCTTGAACTGCAAAGGTGTGCTGGGTTTAACAGTTGCAGTTCTAAAATTGTTTTCACTAAATCTTTGTTGGACAGTGGTTTTATTTTTATTTCATGGCAAAAATTAAAATATTACATGTCCAGATCATTAGAGGTTTGGACAGGGCTGTATCTTGAAATACTTATTTTTGTGTTTGTGTTTATCTTGGGTTGTTAAATTAACTTTTTTTTTTTTTTGCAATGATACTAGTGTGGAGTAAAGCTTTGTATGTATAGCTCTTACATCCTGAACTGTGCAATTGCTTGCATTTACAGCTGAAAAAAGAAGAAATATATTTGTGCACACAACATTGTTTTTTCTTTTAATCTGAATTGAAGAAAAAGCATGTGTATCTAGAGAAAAATGTAGCCCTACTGTATTCCATTGGATTTGGGGGATGAAAGGTAGGGAAACAGAAGCTTTCAGCAGTTTGGTAAAGGGCAGTTATCTCCTGCCCTTTCTGTTTATTTAGTCTTTTAAATTTACAGATGTCTTAAACTGAGCCGTCTAACCAACTAGTTAGGTCAATCCTCAAGTGCATTTCAGTTCATCTGTCTATCCCAGTGGATTGTAGTTCAAGTTGTACAAAGTGCATTAAGTATTTGAGATTAGCTGCTTTGTCTCATCTTCAAATTATGTGAAGAAATATGGGTACTTCAAGATACTCATCTTAATTGAAACAGGTAAAAAATCATGTTGTTAAATGACAGTGATGAAGATGAAACTCCAGGGAATTGTGATGAAAATGTCAAATTAATTTACCATTCTTGATTCCTTGTCAGATTTGTTCAGAAACTTGATTTTTTTAATTTTTTTTTTTCTGGGGGCTTCATTGTTTTCACATGTGTGAAAACAGACAAGGGCTCATATTATTAGTATTATTATATTTTACTTTGTTTCATTAGTTGTTGTTAACTCACTAGGATTAATGTTTTTTCACTGATTCTCCTCCCCATCCCACTGGTTGGAGAGAGTTGGTTGGAGGAGTCAATGAGCGGCTGGGATTAAACTACAGCACTGATTTTTGTGCTTTTTGGTAGATTAATAGCAACTTTACTGAGTTTCTCTCTTGTTCTGGCATCCCCAGAGAGCAGAATTTGAGTTCACCTCTTGCAAGCTGCACTGTTGTTAGTTTCACCTGGACTGCATGCTAGCCTTCCATGTTTAACTTCACATTCTTTGTTCCTGTTTTGGCACAAAGGACTTCTGTCTGCTCTGCCTCCACTTCTGGCAGATGGAGGTTGAGTGGGTGACAGCCTGTTAAAAGGTAGCACGCTGTATGAGCAGGGGACTATGTGTAAAAAAGCTGGTATGATAAGTTAGCCAGGCTTCAACAGCATTGAAAAGCTGCTTCTTGTTAGACTGCTAACAAATATAAGTGAAGGAGATATAATACAAAAGTTGTATTGTTTGTTGGGCGAACACGCAGAGAAGATGCAGGGATTTTCTGTATAAATCTTAGTGGACTACTTCCATGGTGCCAGTTCTTCAGAAAGTTACGTTCATCCAGCTTGAGGCTGAGGTACTGCATCTTACTTAGATTCTCACTTTTATTAGTTGTGACTGTTTTGTTGGGTTGGGGAGGAGTGTTGCGTTTTTTTCCCTGTACAATTGGTCACAAAATGTTCTTAGTTTTAACTACACACTGGTTTATCTTCTGTGTTTCTGGGAACACTGTTATGTTATGTTTGACTCTGTAATAGGCACAGAAAAAGTTCGGCAAGCTCAGGACTGCAAGGACCTCCACGTTGTGAACCCTGATTGGCTGTGGAGCTGCCTGGAGCGCTGGGACAAGGTTGAGGAGCAGCTCTTTCCCTTGAAGGATGACTACATCAAAACACACAGGTAAGTGCTAACCTGAGGGAATAGGGGCCATGAAAATAGGTTGTTCATACAGTGATGCTGATTTGTTAATAAATTGGTTTCTGACAAGTTCACAATAGTTATTTATAGCAATTCTTACGGATTTTATGAAAGAACTCCCCATTTTTGTCCATTTCTCTTCTGCTTAAATTGAAGACTGTCAAGGGATCAGGATACAGTTCAGTAACTAGCACAGTGAGGAGAAAACTTGTGGTAACATTTCTTTCTTTAGCAGTTACTGTTGTTAGCTCTTTTAATTTGGAGAAGTTGCCTTTTTCAGTTCATCTGTAAGCTAACATAGGGAGTGTCATCAAGGCACAGGATCATTCATGCCACCAAAAAATGCACATTCTTCTACTACATGAAGAATTGGTAAAGTATGGCATTTTTTTTGGTGAAATTTGGTAGTGATGAGAAAGAGAAACAGAAAATACCATAGAAAATTCTAAGAAGAATTGGATGGCATGAAGATAGGAGCAAAAACGGGAAGAAAGGAAGTAGTGAGAGGTGGTTTCGGGATGATAAGAAAGTGCTGAAAGAGAAAAGGTAAAAAATAATTAGTGCACTAGGGTGACAGTAAATAGAAGAGACAGCCAAAAACATTATTAGCAAAGAGGAAGTCAGAGGGCTATCAGAAACAGTCCCCTTCAGGATAGTGGCATGGCTAAAGTAACTCATGACAAGGTACTGTCAAGCCAGCTTCTGCTTCTTGACTTACTTGTTTGACATCTTGCAAGCCTAAGAGAGGATCTTCTCTTCCATGTCTAGACAGGAAGGAGCCCAGCATATTGGGGTTTCTGTATTAAACTGATACTGGTGTGATTGGCAATGCTAGCGATCTACTTTCTACTTGCAAGATGTCCTTTGAGGGCAGAACGTGTGTGTGTAAGGCCTTGAAGACACCAAAGAAGAAACATGTGGAAGTGAGGGCATTTATCAAATGGGACGCTAGGTTGAGACATGGGATCCCTATAAGTTAGGAAAAGACATGTAGCCTGCTTATGGCTTGACTAAAATACTTAGTCTTTAAAAAGTACTATCAGACGGTTTTTAATCAAACTTTGGAATATTTGCATGGGATGCTTAATTTGTCTCAGAGACCTGACACTGCAAAGTTTGTAGTAGAAACCTGGACAGTGGCTTGTAAGCGTTGTTTTTTGTCTAGATGAATGTTAGTTTTCCTCCCTCTACTAATTTACTCTTCCATTTTACTGAAACATGAAAATTTTTCCTTCTTCTGTGTTTCAAATGCAATATATCTTAGCTTCATACTGCCCCCCCACCCAGGCTTCAGTCAGTAAGGTATCTATCTTAATGCAAGTACTTTTACTTTAATCCTGTATGTGCAGCAACTTTGGAAAAGATTTTCTCCTTAATGAAGCTGCTTGAAATAATGGTTATGGGTCCAGAGTACTTATAAACTAGGGGAGGGATGAAGTCTGAGCAAATATTTGCCTGTAAAATGAACTCAAAATAGCAAGAAAAGAGTAGGTAAACTTGGAATTGGTTTACCATGTTATTGCTACAAGACTACTTCAGAAACGTCCATAAAAGCATCTGGTAAAAACTCCAGTTTTGTGTCACTTCTAATATTTGTAACAAGTTAATTGGATCTTTTTTTAGCATAACACAGCTTTCATGGAGCATAACATGCTGTTTTATTTGATGATTTTTAAAAATTAATTTCCTTGCCTTTTTTTTTTGTGACTCTTCATCATAATTGGATAGTATGCCATAATGGTGATTCCTGCAGACTAATCTCTGAATGTTTCTGCTGACACTTCTAAAGTTATGTTTTTAAAATGCAGCAGGGTGATCATAGGCAGCTTAGTATTTTAAAAAATTAGTTAGGATGACTTGCAAATTGATACTACATGTTTATTTTCTCTCAGAGCTAGTTTGGAGAGCAAATACAAAGATTGATACAATAGCCTGCTTTTCTCTTTGTTGCATATATGCAGATTATCATGCTATGCTAATTGGGTTGCTGTTACTACCTGAAAGCTATTTCAGTAACTTTATATGTTTAGACAATTTTTAAGGCACACTAATTCATATCTTAATAATTTAAATATGTTGGTATCTTGTATTTGCAGTTTTCTCTTTTAAATTCAGTGAGACTTTAATGAGGTGAAGAAATGTTTCTGTAGAGATTTTCCAAACCATTTCCCTTTTCTGCTTTAGAAAAAAATGGAATGCTCATTTTTTACGTTCTGGTTAGATAGCTCATTTAAATTTCTAATGCAATTTTTTTCTGAACTTCGTCTAACAGAGAAAATAGCCCTGCCACATTTCCTGATACACCCAGCACATTTCAGACAGCTCTGTTTCATCCAACACCCATCCATCCGAAGTCTCAACCTGGTCCTGAAGTTCGACTTTATGATCCTAACACTGGAAAGCTGATCAGGAAGGGCACACAGACGTCTGGGCAGTCAATGTACATCCAGTCTCCAGCTCCTCCCATCACCTTGTCAGTCCACGGTGAACACTCATCCTTCAGGTACCTAAAGCATAGCTAAGAGTCACATTTATCTACGTTTTTAGATTCTGTAGTAAATCTTACTGTCGTTATCCCTTCATTTGATCAAATTGTCATTTTTGCTTTACTTATGTTGTTTGCTTTCTAAAAAAGGAAATGAGCGCAAGTGAATAATCAGCTGAAGTGAAGACAGGATGCTATGATTCCAGATGCTTTTTGTGCCTCACTGAAGTGCAACTGGAAACCTCAAACCAAAGAAATTCAGCGTGTAGTTTTTGTGTATTCTAAAGAATGTTACACTGACTGATCTCTGAAGTGAGGCAGCTTGATGTTTCTTAGTAGGTCTTAGAATACTGGATTGTTTTTTGTTTATGAAATATACCTGATAGCATTTGGCTCTTGTATATAAAATTTTCCTCTTCACCTAATTCCTTCAAATGGGGCATTAACTTTGTTTTTGAGGAATATCAGAAGTGATGGAAGAGGTGTGTAGCTGACTGAGCATTGTGAAATAAGGCCATATGGCTGAGTGCTTGTTACTAATTCTTAGATCATTAAGTCAAGACAATAATTCAGGAGGAGGAAGAGACAGACTACTTTTTGAAGTACAAAGGTTAGCATCTGGACTTCGTCAAAATTCGTGTAAAGCTGCAAAAACACCCCTTGTCTCGTTAGGATGCGTAAAATATCTAGAATTCATCCCCAATTATCTAAATAAAAGATCTGACTTTCTGGAAGGCTTGTTGATTCCAGTGGTAAAGAAGTATCCAGTTAAAGTCAAAGCTTTTCTTTGTGAAGTGTGATCAGCATTCCCTTGTACAATGTGATCAGAGTATAGCAGTTATTACAAAGCAATTCAGTTTTTAAAAAATGTAAATCACACCTAAAAATGCACACAGTTTTCTACCTTTCTTCTTCCTTCCCTGCCACTTCAGCAGTGTTATCACTTGTAAAGATTTAGGATAGTAGTGTAGCTTATTATGTTTCCACTCTATCTTCATGTTGTTAAATATTTCAACCTGTTTTTTTTCAGTTATTATCTGTTTGTAGCCTTTTTCTTATTTCAGCTTTCCTGTTGCTGTCAACACAGGTTTTTTGAGTTTCTCTTGTTCGTGAAGATGTCCTGTTTTCAGTTCCTTCTTAACTGTGTCTTTTAAAGTCTGTTTTAGTTTACTGTGACGTGGTAAATGAGCGTTAGAAACTTTATATAATCAAGGCACAGCGTGTATCTAGAGAGGAGCTGAAAAGCTTTTGGGTTTTTTGGTCAGTTACTGTGGAAAGGAATTTTTCTAGAAATAAAGCTGGGAAAGTTGTACCTATATGTAATTGTCACAACATTTGTAAGATGCTTCAGTGTGATGGGTTATGTTGATATTAATGCATCGTTGGATGCTTTCAAAAGAATAGGTTTTAATGGTTTCCCTACCTTTGTCAACAACTTGATGAAGAGTTTGTCCACACCTAAGCCTATTTTTCCTAAATGCTGAGGTGCTTCTTGAGTATCTTATTGAAAAGGAGAGAAATGTACTTTAACTGTCCTCTGAGTTTCATAGAGCTTCAGACAGGTTTTGAGGGTAGAGTGAGGCTGTGTCTCCTTTCTACTCCTTTTATTTCACTTCAGTGGTTTTTTTTGTGACTGTCAGTGCTCAGAATTGAGATGTTTTCATCTAAAACTGTGAATGCAATTACTCCGTGCTGCAACTTCACCCCACAACTAAGCAGCTGTAAGAAAAGAGATGAGCATAAGGTCTTACGCTGAGAAAAATTGTTTTCATTCTCATTTCCTGTTGATTTGGTTCTAGCAGTGAAGTTGGTGACCTGTAAGTGCTAATCTCTTAATTGGGGCACATTTCTATTCCCCAGAGCAGTTCTACCTTCTTCTGTTGAGATCCTGAGGAGTGTTTTGGCAAAGTCTAAGAGAAAAGCAAGGCAATGTTTAAATACCACAGTGCAGGCAGAGCAGGAAGGCTGTGAACAAGTAACAAAAAGCCAAATAGAAACAGCTTTGCTATGTCTTCTTGAATGAAGAAAAGCTGAGGCAGTAGTGTATGCTTTGTCTTAATGCATACATCAGTGATAACTTTTTTATAAAGCTTCACATCCACTTTAAAATTTGATATAATACTTGTCTTAAGAGAAAACTACATTAGTGCAGCAGTTTACTGGTAGAGGACAATGTATTTTGTGTCCTGACAGACTTAATGTGCTCCCTTGTTCACATTCTACAGAAAGAGGGGAATATTTGTAACTAAACCATTGAATTTAAGCAGAGTCAAAGTTGTTGGCACTCACAGCTGCTTCTGTTGTGGGTGGGTGTAGTCGAAGCCTCCAATAATCCTCTTTGATAGTTTCTCAAATCTTCATCTGATTCTGCATTTCAGATAGTGGGAAACAGAATTGGACTGCTGTGAGTGGAAGCCCTTGGGGACGTGGTAGCTGCACATGGCATAGCAATGGTTCTTGGTCTCTTAGTCTAAGAATAGGTGTCCTTGTGCTTGAGAGAACCTCTTCCTTGCAGGGCTGGTAATTGCAAAGGGCTTCAAGTTATCTGAATACCATTTCATAAGAACTGTTTCAGTTCTCACTGTGTTGGATTTCAACATTTTTGGTTTATTTCTGGGATTCAACTTGAAACATAGTTTAAAATAGGATATAATTAATTTAAATATGTACATGCAATTTGCAGTGAAACTGTCACCAGTGAATTACAGATGGTTCAGTTAATGTAGTCAGCATTTCAAGTGACAGGTCTTGCTATTGTGCTCAGCTCTGAGACTTGAGTAGCTTCTTTTTTGTCATGGCTGTTGCAGCCCAAGTGGAAGGGTGACAAAAAGTTTGCAGCTGTAGTAGAAGGGAAGGGAATGCAATGCTGCTCAGGGGCTGCTGGTGGCCAGCAGCTCTTCTCTGTCTGAGAACAGGAGGGATTCCTCTCTAAAAATAACCTGCTTTTCAGAGCTTTGACATGCCTTATGTATCTCAACAATTTGCATTTCATACAGAAGCAATATTCTACAAACATTGCAGTAAACACTAAAGTTGTAACGGGTCATGAGATGTGTAATGTAGTGTTGTTCAAACTAATGCAAAAGCTAATGACAGCTTGGACTAGAATAAAGAAAAAAGTTATACTGCAAGTTACATTTTAGTGAACACTAGTAATACACTAACAGATGAGGCAAGGCTTAAAATATGGGTGTCATTTACATGTGAGAAGTTAAAAGTGGCACCCTGGTTTAAAATAATGCTAAGATGCACCGAATGCTTGGTTTGAAGAGGTGTGTCAAGATGTTGGTGGCTGAAGCCATACTTGCAGATTTGAATAAATTACTTTAACTTACAACCTTTCCTACTTAATGTTATCAATCTTGTTATGATAGCAAAAATATGAAGTGCCAAATTGAACATGTGACTGAAATTTTAGTATTTTTAACACTTTCATGATGATAATGTTATTTTAGCTTTTACCCTGATGTTGTATCAAGGAAAGTGCTTGTTACCTGCACAAATGGTGAATCCACTCTGCACATATATGTCCTTGTGCATGTAAGACTGGCAAGCACCAACCAACCTCTGCAGGGTTGAATATGGTGTTATTTTTTAAGAAGTACTCATGAATCTCATTTGATTAGAAATAAATGCAAATTCCTGCCTTTTTATGTCTTTAATTTTTATTGAACTTTACAAGCAGCTGAAAATGTAAAAGCCTAAAAAATATTTTTAACAAAATAAAAATGTCTTACAAACCTTAAAGACTTTGTTTCACATTGCTTTTGGAATGTTTCATGGGAAGGCCCAGTGTTTCTTATCTAGTAGCAGTGGGAAAATACTGGGAAAAGCAGAAGCCTTTAGAAGCTATTAATACAGTTATTTTACAGTTAATATTTGTATGTAATGTAGTCAAGTATGATCTCACACTCTCTTGTGCAAAAGGAGACGTTCTCGTCAACCATATGATAATGTGTTCTTTAAAAATATGCTTGATTTATTTCTAGTCTTAAGAAAATCTGCTTGGCTGCCCTGCTACATATAACTTCTCTGTAATTCTTGGAATGGTCAAGATTGTCATATTTTTAATAGAGTTGTGTCTATTAAAGTTGTATGTGATGTCTATGGCTTCTTTTTTGCCATTCTCTGTTTTGCTAAGAATGTAAATGGCATCACTGCTTTTCCTGCCTAGGTTACCTATTAAAAAGGCATGGAAATCATAATTTAAAAGAACTTTTTGGAGAATAGAGTGGAATTCTGTATTATTTTCATCATCTATCTATGAAAATTACTGTTTGAGAGAATTTAATAGCAAAAGAAAATAGTGTGGTCTTTTAAATAGAAAATGTAGTAGAGGGGAGAAAAAATCACCCAACCCAAAAACTTAGCAGTGGTGAGAAACTCTAGCAAAAAAATAGTTTGATTAGTTCATTTCCACAGCATCCAAATTGTTTTAGCTTCACAAGAAATTCCGCTATACAGAAATAAGAGACCACAAAGGGGCATGTGTCTGCTGTGCTGCTGAGTTGTGCTGTGCTGATGGGGGTCTTCTGCAGCAGATAGTGCAGGTCTGGGTAGCATGGCAATGCCTTGGCTCTTTTCCTTCACTGCCTCCCATTCAAAAGAAGAATGCAAATTTCCTGCACATATCAATGGGATCTGAGAAGAGAAGTGTGTATTTGGGAAATACGAGCTCTCAAAATGAGCAAAATTGACAGGTTTGTATGGCTTTCTGATTTCATACATTCTGGAATTTTAAGTACTGAGGTAAAAAAACCCTTGATATTTAGATAACCTTCTTAAGAAGTTATCAAGGTCACAAAAGGAGAAACAATTTTGTAGGACCTTACCTATGACTGACTGGATTTGCATAAGTTATTAGTGGCGTTTTTTTGTGGGGGACTCTTGGTCTAAAGCTGTTTCTTGTAAATCCCGGCTTGATGAAAATTAGCCATTCTGCATAGAAACTCTGCTGAGCAGAGACTACACTGTACCCTTTTTCAGTCACGGTCACCCTCAGAAACAGGTTGATGGTCTCTCACCTAGTAGATGCAGCTTGAAACTGCTTGTGATTTCAAATACAGTCACTTTTATACCTGGTTGTGGTAGTCATTCTCCAAATGCAGTCTTATGGTAACATAAATAATTTGTGACTCATGAGCTTTATGACTTTTGAACTGGATTCTGGGTGGTGCTAGGCCGCTATAATTTGTTCCAGGAGGCTAAGTACTAAGACCAGTACTTGTAGCTAATCTGTATTGTATAGTAATTTTAGCTTCTACAAGTCTTTAGTACTTAAGTAATAGTCACAGAAAAATTTACCCAAGGAAGGTAGAAGTCTCCTGCTGTTGTTCTACGTGTAGTCTATCTTTTTATTACTATCATAAAGCAATTCCCATGAAGCTATGATTATTTTATCATTTTAATGAATAATTTGATAATCTTTTTTGTACCTGCATGTTTGAATTAAGTACAGCAATTAACAATGTGATAGAATACAGTCTAAAAGAAAAAGCTGTCATATTTCAATAGACTAGCCTAAAAGAAATATTGCCTGGTTTGCATCTTGTCCAGGCTTAGCTTGTGGGAAATGTCTAAAGGTTGACACTGCAGAAGTGCACTTTCTACATGCAGAACTCTTGTCTGTAAGGTTAAGAAATAGAAGGGTATGCTTAGAGACTCAAAATTAAAAGCCTAGCATAGATCAGGAAAAATGCATTAGAACGTAGGCATTGCTTTCAGAATGATAAATGTGTCAAGTGATGGAGAAACTCCACTTGTGCAGGAACATTAATGTGTTTTAAAAGCAACACTTCTACAACTACTGAAGCTCCTGGCAACAAGAAAGGTTTGATGGTTACTTAAAAGAACAGTGCAAAGGCAAGAGAGTGAGTTCCTTGTCAAAGGTAGAATAAAAACTTAAGCTGTCAGACTGAAAATAAAAGCATTAATCGGGAGACTTGACCAACCTGTTGATGAACACAGAGTTTTATTAAGCGAAGTCGTAGGTATGGGGCACTCATAAATTGTTTATAGGGTTTTATTTGTAGCTCTGAATCAAGTAAATATTTCTTATGTGAGACCCCTGAATTTTTTCAGAGTTGTTCAGCCACATCAACAGCAGATGTTTGAAGAAGACCTACCAGTAAGTGAAAATGAAGAGCAGCCTGGTCCATCTAAGAGGAAACGCCAGCCAAGTATGTCTGAAACAATGCCCCTGTACACTCTATGTAAAGAGGATTTAGAGAGTATGGATAAAGAGGTGAGCATAACTGATTCTGACAGATTTCTAACATAAGTTTTAACTTCTGTTAAATTATGCATGTGTATGAACTGACCTTGTATGCCACTACAGTAACTTCAAATAAAAGCCCCAGCAGACAAAAGTATGGTTCAGGCTAAAATGGAGTTCTGTTCTGCAAAGCAGAACAGGTATGTAAGTAGACCTTTAAAGTAGAAATATAGGCTGTTCACGTTTAACGTGTTATCGGAGTTGCTCTGTGGATAGCTTTGCCACGTGTCACTTCAGAGAAGTTTTGCTCTGGGGTTTTTTTACAGTAAATCTCAAAATAATCTGGACAAAAGTCAGTGGTGGGATGGGAGAAGAGAGGTCTGCAGATGTAAAAGGCACAGGCTGTATGGAAGATCAGGGAGACAGACTAGAGCATAGAGCCTCATTATCCATAGACATGTAATTGCAGTGTTGTTAAGTCATAACTATAATTGTTTTACAGATGAAGGGAACTTTCTGTTGCAGAGAGAACTGCACATCTTTCATGCAAAAGCACATTATTGCAATTCATTGTGAACCTCTAGCTGCTCACTTTTTGTTTATAGTTCTATGCGCTTTTCTCAAATGAGCCACCAGCTTACATAATATTAAATGATACATAGAAGAAAATTACCTATCACTGCACCATGTTTTCATGAATTTATCCTCTGTGACTTCACTATAAAATCTATTGACCCTGGAGCTTGAATGCATCTTCAAGCTTACATAGTTCACTGCGGTGGGGACAGGAACATATAACTTGCCATGTTCTTGTGATTAAACTCATTCCAAGGTTCTAGCTGTAACAGGCTTTGAGTTATCTTCAGGAAATGTAATAAAAGTGTGAGAAAGGAACTGCATCTTTCACCAACAAAAGAAAGATTTTATATATACAGTACAGGGTAAATTCGAGATGGGCTTTTGAAAGAACTTTAAACTGGTATTCTAGGGAAATGTCCGATAACTTTCAACTGCTGTGATGACCTCCTTTGAATTTCAGGTGACTTCAAGCTTTTAACTTTACCTGGTAGCTCTTGGAGTTGACAACTTTTGATTTCTTTTGCTTTTTGTTCTGAAGTGTTTTGCCCATTTGATCTCAAACTTTACCAGAAATAGTATTTCTTCTTGTCATGATACCAGTCCCTGAATCCATCTGTGCCTTCCATCTGTATCATCAGTGATACTTAAAGACAATTGGTATTATGGGTCGCCTTTCTGATTTTATGTACTAACATTTTTTCTAATCGTGGCTTTTGAAAAATATTAATGAATTGTTGATGCAATGTGTGCACTGAGTCAAAATGAAGTGTGCATGTTATTCAGACTCACTGCATAAAGTATTTATTGTTCTGTTTTTAAAGATACTGTTTGGAAACCTTCTAAAAAGTCTGAATCTTTTGGCACCATTCATTTAGTGATTGATCGCTCTCTGCTGCTACATTTATGACTAAAGAAATTAAAGCTTTTCTACTTCTCCTGCAAATATAAACATCTTAATTTACAGTTATTTGTTTTTAAATTATGCTTTTGCTGAAGCAGCATATTGTGCTTGGAAACTAGACTATGTGAACTTCAGAACAAATGAAGCCCAAATTCCAGTGACTCTTTTTTTTTTTTCATAGTTGACTTAGCTTTGGTTCCAGGAGTATGATTTGAGGTTACAGTTGCTGCCAAAAGTTTTCCCTTCCACCAGTCTCTGTTCCTTGGGCAGCTGAACCAGTAGGGGGGGTATGTTTGGGGCTTGTTTGGTGCAGAAGCAGGGTGGGATTTTCTTGGTATTTTAGCTTCCCCATGTGATTTTATCAAGGATCAAATACTAGGGTTGAGACATGGAGGAAGGGTGCACACAGGATATATGTCAGGGAGGTTGAACTGGATGTGGTAGTCCTAGCAGGTCATTGTCTCCTGGGAGCTGACTGTAAAAGAGAGGCAAGGAAAACTTGGGACTGCTAGCATCACCTTAGTAAAGGTGTTGTGTTCATGTAGAAGAAATGTAACACAAATAATAAAGCAGGATTTTATGGCCTTATATGGGAGTACACTTAGGAAACAGAGATGATGTGTGATAACATACTCTATAAAATATAAAAGTTTCGTGGAGTGTACACAAGAGAGTCTGCTGTCAGGAACATTATCAAATAAAGTGAAAATAAGCTTGATAAGCCTTGCTTGTTGGGACTCAGTTCATTTTGGTCACACTGTGACTGGTTTAACTTCCAGAGAAAGGTGTTTGCCCCCACCTCATTCTTTATCAAAACATGTTAAAGGGTAAGAACCTTTCTGGAATCAGATTGTCACTAAGATATGTGAAATTTCTACTTTTGCTTCATTGGTATCCGTTCAAGTGGCTATGGCAGGCACAAGAACTACAGCTGACTGCAGGCTGCCTGGGCAGAGCAAGGGAGTCTGTTCCGGTCACAGCAGTGACTTCTTGCTCCACAACTTGGGTGCTCATACTGAGGCTGTTTGAGTTAGGAGTATGTGTTCCAAGGAGAGGAAAAGCAAGTTCCAGCGGGGCTTTGCTGCAGTGTAAGCCATGCCAGGCTCAACTGCTGTGTCCCTGTCCCAAGCCACTGTTGGTAATCATAGGACCCTATGCCAAGCCAGCTCAGGGAGCTGGTTGGGACAGAAAAGATCCATTTCCAGGTTAATCTTCATCATTTCCAGCTTCCTGAAATAACCCACCATTGCTGCTGCATGAGTGCTAGTGCCAGGAGCAGGCAGAAGATGGGTAGAGCTGGGAATGAGAGTGAAGGCAGCACTGCATTTAACGCTTCAAAACTGCTTTAAATCCTCAGTATTTCTACCGAATTCTCTCACAAAATCAGGTAAGATCAAAAGGAGTCTTTTAGCTTTAGGCACTGGGATTTTTTTTCAATGAAATTAAATAGGAAATGCAAGCATTCATATATACTGTTCCTATGGGTATAAGTAGCAATAAATAACTTGGCAGTTAACATCTAAAGAAAATGTTGCTTTTTCTTTGCAAAAATCTGTGAAAGGCTACACAGCCCCTGGCAATACAGAATTTGCATGTCGTTTATATATGAGAGAGTTTTGTTAGAAGAATCAAAATGAAAGCTGATAAAGATAATTTAATTATGATCTATTCCCAGACTAAATCCCTTTCCTTCCTTAACCTATTTAAAAGTGTGATTGTCACTTGTACTGGTAAAAAAGCTGTAGCTGTTTGACTGTTCCATTGGGAAGAACTACCATGAATAGGCATCTGTATTAAAATTTGATCTTATGTAGAGTTTTATCTTATTTTTTCAGTTGTAGTTGTGCTATGGATACCAAGTAAATCAAAAGAAATGAATAGCATTTTAGCTATTGGGTTGCAGTTTAAGGTCACTTAGCCTTTTGTATCTTTTTCAGTGCCAAAGATCTGGGAAATCCAATGGTAGCTTCCTTTCCCTCTGACGTGGAGGACTGTTAGAATTTTAGAGAAGTGGAAGCACAAGAGTGTTCAATGTAGTAGAATTGCAATTCAAAGGCAATTGCCAGATCAGAGTAAGTGCATAAGGAATGTATCCCTACTTGGGAAATATGCAGCCTCCTGGTGCTGCTGCCTCACAGTTGAGAGAATGTTTTCCCCCTTTTCTGTACTAGTCTGACACAGGTGCTTTCCAACTGATTGTTGCTGTTTGTCTGTGTTACAGAACGGTAAAGGACAGCAGAATTCAACACTGCCGGTCAAATTAGCTTGTTTATAGTCATTTTTACAGGACTGGATAATTTTTTACTTCTAAATAACTGGTTATCTGCTACATAACATGCAAAAGATCATTCCATAAAAATGCTTTTTATATAGAATTTTATCTAGTATGCTGGAATCTTCACTAAAGAAAAATCTTTAAAGAAATGGTTTCCAAACACTTAAATGCAGTTAACAACTAACTAGAAACCTCTTGTCCATAATAGCTGTTCCAGGATGACTTTTGTTTTCTCAAGATCAGTTCTATCACTTTACAGGAAAGTTACCTACTTTTGCTTTCAGTGTCTGTGTTGGAAAGTAACTGTTGCAGAAGCCTGTCCTGTAGGGAGAAGAAACTGGGCTGTCTGCAGCTCTTCTTTTTCCCCATTTCAGCCGGAATGGACTTGTTCACCTGCAGGAGCCTTTGTTACACACTTTGGGATTGACTGTGTGGCACTGTCATCCTTTGTCAGGGCTAGGTGGAAATTCCTGACCTACCAGTCAGTACAATGTTGTGTGGATCTGCTGTAGTTTACTGAGAAAAAACAGAAAGTGGAATCCTGGCTTCAGATGACTCTTACTTGTTTCCAGAAATAAGATCTATTAGCTAAAGCAAGTTGCGCAAAAGAAGGGGATGACATACGAACCACATGAAGACGTACATGTCTTCATAACTGTTTATCTCAGTACAGGATGCCATGTGGCTCTCATTCCCAGAGGTTACTCATGGATCATCTTGTGAGCCTATTTCTTCAGAACTGATTGCTAATTCCTTTTCATTAGGGATCATTTTCTGCTAAATTTGTATTCCTAAATTATATTTGGAGAGAACCTTACGATGGGGATAGTATCATGCACAGTTACTTAGTTAAGTTGACCTAATCCTAAGTGTTGTGTCCTGTGTGTTATAAATAAGCAGTTTTACGTACTAATTGCTTCCTGATGGACCTTGACTTTGCTTTTCTGTAAAATGTATTCTTTCTTTGTGGTACCTGTTGCAGACACAAAAGGTGATTTTTAGCCTTGTGCATTGTGCTAACTTCTTTTAAAAATGAGTCAGCTTTATATAAAGATTCTCCCTTTTTTAAGTGTCCCTTTCATAATTAGGTTGACATTCTTGTGTATAGTAAATTACTTAACCAAGAAGCAAGTAAACAAGGTCAAGAGTTTCCATTCCTCTCTTCCTTTTGGCTACAGATTATTCACATCTGTTCCTTTTAGAGCTGTGGCTGTCAGTACAGTTCCCTTATGTTATTTTTCAGGTGCTTTCTAATTCACCAGTCCATGTAAATAGTAGAAATGCATAGTAAGAATCTAAGATGCTCCCTCATAACATGTCAGTGATAAAGGAAAAAGAAAATACCCTGAGCTGAGCTCAAGATCCTGCTCTCAGTTGCTCATATCTTGGCTGCTGCTACATCCATGGTAACAGTAGAAGGCAGACAGCCATAGGTTCTCATGTGTGTCAGTACTTCCAGGACCAGTCCTCAACAGATCCCAGTATGGGCTTCACTGATGGGAAGGAAGTTCAAAAGAAACTTCCAGTAAGGCAAGAAGATTAAACAAGTTCAGTAAGGCGGGAAGATTTCTGATTGTTTTTCACTACCTCCTCATCCAAGATGGCCTGGAATTACTAACATCCTGGAACAGCTGTGCACACATAGTTTACCAGTTGTATGATGCTTAGGCTTTTGTGTTTGTTACCGTGTTTTGGTCACGGTGTTTGAGAGTAGCATCTGTATCTTGTCAAGTGTCATCATCTCTGCCATCTAAGGTAAAATATTTTCCTAGTTTAAATTCCTCTCAGTTTGGGACTTGGGACAGGGGAAGAGAGGGAGTGAATCTGATACCAGTCCAAGGTCTAGCTTTCCCATCTCTCACTTCAGTGAGTGGAGCTGCAAAGATTCCTACCATCTGGTTGGGATATGTGGTCAGCAGCTGCAAAGTCACCACATTGCAATGGTATGTTCTGTGCACCAGTGCATTTAAGTATACAGATTTTTCTTTAGTGGGAATTGCCTAATGAACTACTTTTGCATCAGCATAGTTCTGTTGATTTAGAATGTATTCTGCACACTCTTTTCCTTTAAGTTGTAATTTATATGCTATATATAAAGACTGAAATTGCAACATTGTGCTCTTACATAAGGCCACTTATGCTCTTACATTTTGTCGCTCTACATTTTGCTTTTATCTAAGCAAATTTATCCCTTAATTTCTGTTTTTTATTTCAAGTTAGTGACTGTACCATGCAGTGAATTAGGAGGGAGTGTTTTTCTCCTTCAAATTGGTGAAAACTATTATCTCAGTAAGTGGTTAGCCTCTTGGTTTGTTAAAAAGTACTAATTTAATGTGGAGGATGTGGTCTCTAGAGCAAATAATAGCTGCCTGGGCTCCCTTGGACAATTAACTTGCGCATTAACAGTTCTTTGAATTTCCACAACTACATTTCGCATACAGATTTTCTTGTTTGACACCTTAGCATGTACTATGTCATAAACTGATCAGATGCTAAATTTGGTTAGCTTCTTATAAATTGTACCTCTTTTTGAAGCTAAAAGAATGAGCGTGTGTGTACACTTGCTGTTATTAGTGATTGTCATTGAGGCACCTTGGTCCTTGTAAGTGATGAGGTCTTGCTTGGCAGTTATTAGACAGCTTTCACTCTAAGTGAACTTGTAAAAACATTTGAAGTAACTATTAGTGAAAGTACACATACTGAGAAGTAGGAAAGGTAAACATGCTGCTCTTCATCAAGACAGTAGGAGACTGTATGAAAAGGATTTGCCAAAGTATCTTGTGATATAAGCAGGCCTGAGGAGACTCAGATTGGGTGGTCTCAGTCCATTGGTGCTTCCTGGTGCTGTTTCCTTACTGACAGCCCTATTGTCACCTTCCTTCACATGGTGACTCTCACATCCCATCTGGCCCCCATGCTCTGGATGGCTTTTTGTTTTCACTGTGGAGTGCTTATTACCAAATGGCTTTACCCAGCAAGACTAAATGTGTTGCTTGCTTTATTTCCGTGGGAGATGAGTTTTCTGGAGAGAAATGGTGAGGGTGCAATGCTAGGAGTCAGGTTGCTGGTTTGTCTTCATGAAGGACTTACTGGGGTGATGGCTGGCTGGTGCACCAAGAAATATAATGTGTTTTTTTTAAAGGACATAGCTTAAAGTGGTTATATAAGAAGGAAAGTATTTTTACTGCTTCTCCCCTATTTTAGGATTTTGACATTCACCCTTCTCTAGTATGGTTAAATAATAGAGAAGTAATTGAGCATTAGTGTATTATAATGTTACAGCAATTATTTCACCTGTATCTCATCTGATTAGTAGAGAAAACTGAGTGAAGTTTTCCAATACTATTTTTAATAGCTTGGCGATGAGAATCAGCAGGATAGAATTAAGATAATGATACAGTGCATTGGAGAGGGGAAAGATGAGCACTTAAAAGAAGCTGGCCATCAGTAGTTTGCTTCTGCCTTTGTTTGTTTTGCTTTGAAGAATTCAGTTTCCTCTGAAAAAATGGAAACTGTTTTAAAAAGCAGCTATGCTTTTCTTGCTTTTCTCTTTTGTTTTTTAGTTACAGAAGACATGAACTTTTTTTTTAACCAGTATTGGTCATGCTTAAATTGTAAATCATCCTGACCAGAAACAGTGACAGTCTGATTGTTACTCGCCTAATAGAAGGAGCACCAAAATACATGTAGTGTAGATAAAGCTAGTGAGATTCAAATGGATTATCAAAATGTGAAACATATATTTTCCTATTTTTTTGGTCTGATATTTCTCTGCAGACCATTAGTTAATGCACTAATTGCATAGAGCTGGTTGTCTGCTCATTTTTGTTTTTTAAGAGGGCATCATGGTTCAAGCTTTTTAGAAGTGTTTGGAAAGAGGCTTTTTTAATGTAATACCATGTTTTACAAGGAGACAACTCATTACCAAAATAGGAAAAGGATTTTTATCAAAGTTGGTATTATCTCAAGTAGACAATCAGTTGTGGATGATTTCTGTTTTTCTGCACAGGTTGCATAGAAAATACTATTTGAGCACGGTTTTTGATGTACTTGGATGCCTTATTTTCATTTTAGAGGGTTTTTTTTGTAATTTGTATGTCATAAGGATATATGGGAAACATACTGTAACCTTTTGGCATTCAGATGACACATGGTATAAATATCTGCATTTTGTAGATAAAAATGGAGACTACCTATATATGTAAGAATTAGTTGGATAGCAGTCATGACAAGTTGTTAATTAAAATAAGATATAAGACTTTTGAGCAAAATGAACATGATCAGTCAAGTTCTTGGCTGGTCAGGCTTTTTAGAAAAAAATAAAAAACATTTCACAGAATCACAAAATAAGCTGAGTGGGAAGGACTCGCAAGGATCATCGAGTCCAACTCCTGGTCCTGTGCAGTGCTATCACAGAGTCACACCATGTGCCCAAGAGCATTGTCCAAATGCTCCTTGAACTCTGTCAGGCTGGAGCTGTGACCACTTCCCTGGGGGAGCCTATTCCAGTGCCCAGCCACCCTCTGGGTGAAAAACCTTTTTCTAGTATCCAACCTAAACCTCCCCTGGTGCAGCTTCAGGCCATTCCCTCTTTTTTATTGAAACTTCACTTATATTGTGCCTAATTATTTTAACAGGTACTTTAATCATAAGTGCAAATATTTGTGCTACAATAGTTGTTAGTAATGGGCTGCAGCAAGTGGACATCAACTAAAGAAGCAGCCATGCTTATTTCAACACTTACTTCTTTTTGAGGAATCTGATAAAACTCAATCAGATTGATAGATTGTCAGTAGAAAAAAAGGGAAATCCAGGCAAAACTTAGTTAGTCCAAGATTGGTCTGATTTACTTGTCAGCAAAGATGCTTCTGCCATCTTACATAGTTTTCATACTTTCCTGATTCAATCAGTAGTTGATTCAGATCCTCTGCCATTCTCCCAAAGGTGTTCACAAAATTGTTTCATTGTAAAGTTGGGTTTTTAGAAAAGTAGCTTCTTTTTCCATGTAGCTGACATTCTGCTAAGCATAGAGTAAAAATTATGCACATAAGGATAAATCCTGAGCTCTGTGATACTGCAGATATGAACAATTTCTGGCCTGTAAACTGTGTCTGATTTTATAGCAAATGTGTTATTCTAATGTTACTCCATGTGAAATGGAAAATAGTTCTATAAAGCTTCCACCTCTGGAATGTATATACAAGGTTTTGGTTATTCTATAGGGGAGAAGGCTTTCCCATACAGTCTGTGGAGGTTTTTCAAAGGACTCTGGTAGTACATTGTCTCTGCATCCTTATCTGGCTGGCTTTAGTAAAGAGAAGCTGAAAGCATTTTTCAGCTGTTTGTTTACTCACCAAAAATGGGGCAAAACCTCTTTAAATAGAGTTCAGTAACCTTATTTTAACATATACGTCTACTTCCATATGCTAAATGAAATGCAGCTAGGCTGTCAACACTAATTGGCCACAGTTAAAAATGAGTTGCCTGAGCCATGTTAAACGATTTGCAAGCTGATCCCTAACATAATTGTGAGCAGCTGCATACAGGGCCTGATTGAGCCTCATCACGAGTCTAACATTTTTTTAAATTTAAATTTGAGCTGTTACTCTCCGTGAGTGATATTTAAAGGTGTCTGCTCAAGTCCCAGTCTAAGTCTGAATTGTTTTTCCATAACTATTTCTTTTGTTTTATCAAGATCTTCTGATACTTGTATTTCAACATACAAAGAAATATAGATATGCAATATAGCATAATGTGTGTTAAGTGCTATGAAGAATCTTTGCAAACATTTGCATAATGCTAGTCTGCTAGCAAACTTAATTTGTGGTTGGAATTCTGGGACAATAAAAATGCAAGTCCATTTTGGTGACACAAAGGCCGGGTTATTTCTACATACAGCATTGAAGGACAGTTTAGTTTATACCATTATTTTTTAATCAGCTGATCTTGAACAGTTATCATAAGCTGATTTATTGTTAAATTTACTTATGCATAATTGCAATTGCTCACTTCAGAGACATTTTCAAGGGAAAACATCTCTGCTTTGGTAGTCTTCGTTCTTGTCAGGTGCCAGCTTCAGGCACACTGAATACAGCCAATCAACTCTGCCTCTGTGTGATAGTCCTTCAGCTCCGAGTGTTCTAGCTCCTGTGTCAGCACCACTATTTCCATTCCATGTACAACTTTAATAGAGGTTAGGAAAAGCCGCAGAGCTAGAGCCCCCTGCTGATGTACAAGATTCTCTGCTGCAATGAGTCACAAAATTAATAATTCCCCAATGGCTGTGCTGTGGTAACTTTTTCATGCCTACAGTAGTGGCATTAATTTTAGATCTTGTGAGAACATCATTGTTACTCTGTATTGTTACAGGGTTTGTATATGAGCTTGCACTTTCTAATTGCCAGGGGTCACAGTCATCTCTGGACAATATTCCCTGTCACTCCTTGTAGCAAAGATGATGATACTGCTTTCTCTGAGATTAACACAGACAGCTGCCTATCCTAGATATTTCAATGCTCCAGCATCAAACTTGCTTCATCACAGAGGTATTGAGGACTGGATATAGCTGTCATACCATGACACAGAGATCATATCAGAACCTGCATGGTATTCAATCACATTAATATTGAGCTTGTTGTAGAAACAGACCACTCTTCAGCTACTGGGCTTATTGTTCACTGTTTTATGGATTACTACTTTTCTTTTTCCTTAACTTACTCCATGCCTAATTCTGGCTATTGAGTAGGCTAGCTACACAGGATGCTTCCATATACACAGTGCTCATATTTCAGCACTACTGCACTTAAAAGCTACATGCTTGTCTGTAGAGAGTCAAGCAGTCTCATTGCCCAGTTCAGTAGAAACCGTTTCAACACTGCTCTGTCTTCACTGTCATCCTTAAATTTCTTGTAAAAGCAGAAATAGTTTTCTCCAAAGCTAACTATGTGAGGTGGTTTTGTTAGCTGGAGCACACTGATAAGTATCTCTTGGCTCTTGTTATAATAAAACCAAACTAATCAGGCTTATTGAGGAGGGAAGTTCACTGGCAAATAAATAATGCTTCATGAGGCCAGCTGATATCTGGTAATGCTAAGTTAAAATTAGCAAGTCAAGGCAGATCCAAGCTGGCTTAGCCATCTTAGGGGGTGGGTTTGTTCATAGTATGTGTGAATAAATCTATCCTGAACACAGCTTATCTGTGTTTTTATAGCAGTGTTTTTGAGCTAGTAAGCCCTACTGTATCCCAGTTGCTCTACACAGCCATAGTTTGGGTTCTTTTGCAGCTGTGATAACTGCAGAAAGCTTGTGCATGCAGGTAAATGAAAGCAGGTTTTTTTGCCTGTCTTTTGTTCTCACCATAATGTTTTCAATTTCATTTGGACTGTGGCTTCTGAACAGCTTTATATTCTGCTGAACAAGAAGTAAAGGAGTTCAACCTCTGAAAAGGAAAAAAACCCTTATTTTTCTCTGAAATATGTATGTAGTGATGAATATTCAGTCTCTCTAAGCAAAAGATAAGCTTTCAGTTAGCCTTGGGATGGTGAAACCCAGCACTGTGCTAAGAGAGTGTCTTGTTAAAACATGTGATAACAAGGACTCATTGAGAGAAAGCTTTGAAAGTTGAGATGTAAAAAATGGGAGGGTGGTGTGCATATTGTATCAGCAACTGTTTTATGTATCTTCTTTTTAGGGTGAGGTGCTTGGGTTCTTACATCTTCTGGAGTAAAGTCCATAATTGTGGCTGTTATTCTACAGTATTTTCTGATCATGACTATGCAATAAGAGACTGCATTTTTGGTTGCTGCATTTCAGAAGTTTAGTGTTTGCCTCTGAGCTGAAGAACATTAAAGCCTCAAGGGTAGTTTAAATAATCTGTAATTCAGGTTGAAGTGTTAGGAAATTAGTTCAAATCAAGTTTCCTCCCACTCTTGGCTTTCTCATTTTAATGGAGTAACCAGATGGGTTAAGCCCTAAATGCTTCTCAGCAGTTTTCAAGGATAATGTGCTAAGTGTACTTGCAGGTTGGCTACACTACTAACTAATGCCTTTGGGGATGACTTGAAAGAGAATATGCAGATTAGTGTCCTAGTACTTTTTTTCATAAAAGCTGAGATTTTTCCCTTTAGAAATGCAGGCTGCAAAAACCTGGATCACGTCCACTATTAGGAAAAGAAATACTATTTTAAACGCCATCCACCAGTTCAGCAGGTATTTCCAGATAAAATAGTGACTATATGTTGAGAACTGTCCCATTCTCTTTTAAAAACCATTTGGACAGTCATCAAGCTGCACCGATGAAGGAAGCCTGTTCATGCCTCTTCAGAGCTGCCTCTCTGTGTCAGGAAGAAACTTACCGGCTGGGCCAGAGTGCAAGTGAGTTTTAGCAGTAGATGACACTTCATCCTAGCTAGCTGCCTAGGAATCCCATTGCTTATTAGGCTTGGGCCATTAGTATGCTATCCTCTACAAAATGCTCATGGAGGGGAGCACTGCAATAGGTGTGTTCAGCATCCATAGTTTCTTTTCTTTTGTGTTTTTAAGTGAAACTACATGAGAGCAGATACTGTCAAGGGGTCACTTGACAATATTTTGATGTTCAAAAAATAGTTGTTAAATGATGCTTATGTCCAAAAAAGGCTTGCTCTGACGGACTGATTAGAAGTAGTACAAATAGACTAAGTATTTTTTATGCTAAATGATTTTTACCCAAATTTCTATTTCTTTATATAACCCAAACAGTATAAAAGCAGGTTAGTTCCTTGATACTAACATACTGATGTCGTGCTGCCCTCAGCACTTCATTAGCAGCTTCCTACTGATGTCTCCCCTTGGCAATGAAGTGTCAGAAACAATCAATCAGAGCCTAGGCTTTGTGCCTTCTCAAATTGCCATGTGTCATTTTTAATAGAATGTTAGAATTTCTCACCTAATATGTCAGTGGTATTTTGTGACAGTATTTAAACAACTTGTGCAAGTGTTCTTTCATTAGCAAATTAGATTAATTTATTTTTAAAGAAATTTAGATTGTGCATATCTCTTTTTAAATCTCTAGGAATAAGAAGAAGGTTATGACAGCTTCTGGCAAAAATGTGCTTCAGTTACTAGCCAGACTGACAATTCTCAGAGTCTTGCAAAATTACAAGACAAAGCTGTTGTTTGTTGTGTATCAGCAAAATATACGTTCTACTTTAAAGGAAGGGTAGCTTTGAGAACAAAGTGTGATATGGTCTTGTTTTAAAACAGATGAGCAGTACAGCTGTGAGGTGTTAAAAGTTTTTAACCTGTTGCTGTAAAGTTCTGCAAGATAAGAGCTGTAGCGACGAGTGCAGCAAAGTGAGATCCCTAATGTCCACCTGTGTTAAAGGAAAAGGGAACAGGTATGGATACTTCTAGTCTTTACCAGGCCTTTTTTGTTGGCTGGGAAAAGACTACAGTGATACTAGTCTTTGTTCATTTTGCACGCTTGATAGCTTCTGTGAACTAAGGAACACCAAAGATGTATTTGTATAAGAATTTTCTCCTTCTTCCTTTCCCTTCCCTCTAGGAGTTTATGTATATTAGTATTCTGTTTGTATAGCATCAATAGACTCTCTAGGTATTCCAGTCTCTGGATATTTAGATAGTGCTTATTTCTACAAAAAGACTGTAACAGAATTTGAGTGCAACAGACTATTGCCTGGGGACTCACTCACTCCCTCATTTCATTAAGGTGAAGGTTTGCTTAAAGTGAAATCAGGACACTTAGTAATATGTGACACTTGAACTTGAGCATGCAGCTTGAGTTTCTCTTCTATTGCTGTTTTTTTTGGTTTTGTTTTTTAGGACTTGCAGGTACAGGTGAACTTGAAAGATGGGCCAGTGGCACAAATATTACTCTTCAGAAGAGAATGTGCTGATAGTACCAATAGGCTGCAGTAGTAGTGCATGGTTCAGTTCATCAGATTATGAAATTCTAAATTGGTCACAAAAGAGTATGTGGTAATACTTTTAACATAACTTCTCCAAGCCATTGGTCTGTTGCAGTCTCCCACTATTCAGGTTGTGGCTACACATTTTAATAGAGATGCTTATCCAAAGTCTCTTTGCAGTGGTTTATTCCTGCTGTGGCATACTGTTAACAGCTTGGGTGTTAGTGTAGACATAAAATGAAGAGGGATAGGGAAATGGGGTAGCTACGCAGTAACCCAGCTTAAAAAAGTAGTTGAAGGTAACTAAACTGCTCCTGTCTCTGAGATGTCACACAATGAGCAGTGAGATAGTTTTGTTGCATCTCTCTACAGCAGGACACTTGAAGTGTCAGTCCTTCTGCCTTCTTACTTCTGCTCCTCTTGCAATACCGGGAAACCCTGTGGTTAAATTTAAATGTACCATCTGTTTGTTGAAGGTGTACTCACTCGTGTTTCTGCTTGATGATTGGTAGTGTTACACAGGGGAGGGGAAAAAACTTTGGATAAATCTAAATTAGTTTTCCTTTTTGGTGATCAGTTTTTGTCCTGTAATTTCAATGTTCTTATCCTGGCTCTCTGAGAAAAAGCAAATGATGAGTTTTGAATTTATAAAAATAAAGCTAAACTCAAGCATGTGACTTTGCCCTCTTTTTTTCTTTTAGTTCATCGTCTTGATGGTTTTATTGCCATTATTATTAAAGTATCAACCCTTCAGAGATCAAATATGAATGCTTAAAGTTTAATGGTTAATTGTCTGTCCTAGTAGAAAAAGCCATGCTGTATTAAAACTCTTGCCTAGAGCCCTCCCCCCACCAAATCCAAACCTAGTGGGTTTTCTTAAAAAACATGTACCCTTTCAAACTCATGGCAACTCATTTAATAGTGGTGGTGAGAGTTCAGCAGCTGTCAACAACAGCATGAGAGTTTAAAAAAGACACAGGTGGACAATTCCCAAAGATGTGCAGTGATAGGGTGGGAGGCAGCAGACACTAATTACAAGGATTACTTTGACTCTGTATAATGGAAAACCTTCTTACCTCAAGGGTGATCAAACTTTGGAAGAGGTTTCCAGGAGTGGTCCTAGATCTCCATATCTGAAGATATTTAAAACGCTCCTGAACAAAGCCTTGAGTAACTTTATAGAACTGATCTGACTTCAAGCAGGGTGCTGGACATTGTGACCATCAGAAGTCCCTTCCAACTTAAATTATTCTGTGATTCTAGGTGTCTAGCGACTAACAAACTCTCAGATGTCCCATAAGGTGTTTTTCACATAAAGGATGGGCTAATTGAAATAGAAAAAGCAAGATTAATATTTTGCATAGTGGAAATTCTGAGCACTCAGATGGTTTCCATTTCCTTCAAGCTTGCAAGTTATTAAGCATGTTTACTAGTCAAATCCTGTGATTTCTCAGTAGGGGAACTGATACTGAAGAACATGCAGTTCACGACTGAGTATATAAACGTATAGCTTTTTTCTGACCAGCTTTGGTTTCAGTGGGATGCATTTTAATTTAAATGTAGTCATCCAGGACATACAAGTCAATATCTAAATTAATTATATGTGAAAGAAATCTCATAAAAGCTTTTTTCTAAGGTTCGGTAATATTCCTTAAACTGTTAGAATAATTGTTTCTCAATCTACCAAACTAGATATAATAACACTGCCAGATTCGATATTCTAACCTGAAGCATGCCTTTATCAAAATCAAGATGGTACAAAGGTAGATCTCAGTGTATGGAGATGGAAATAGAGGAAAAGTGTTTCTTTTTTTAATCATGAACAAGACTAGTCATTTCTGATATTTATTCATCACCTGCTCCAACGAGCCAGTGGTAATTGTGGTAGAGAACAGTGAAATCTGTATTTGAAGTGTTTGAGACAAAGGGGTATTGGACACTTGCATAAATGCCTTATGTGACTCTAAAAATCAAGTCAGAAATTTGAAAGGAGGAAAAAAGCACTCTAATGCTAAAGAAAAAAAACAGATGAGACAGAATGTGAAAGATAAGTTCTTTTGAGGTTACTCAGAAGAAATGGGACTGAGTTACGTCACACATTCTCCCTTAAATTTTATGTACTGAGGGACAATTTAACCTAATTCAGACTGCTTATCCTTCCTGTGACATCTTTGTATAAGAAAATTTTTTGTTTCAAAGTTACTTCAATTCAGCCCAAATCTCTTGATACAGACTGTAGGAAATTGTAGGAAAGTTTAATTGTTCACATGTATTATGCCATAATATCACCTCTGAAAAGCATGCTGAAATACTTGCTAGCTTTTTTGAAGACATAGGTGGTAATATCCTCAGTTAACTGTACCTAAACATTCGGGTGGTAGGAATAAACATAAAAAAAGCTTTTCAGTTCATTGAGGAAAAAAGTGAAATGAAAAGTTTTCCTATAAAGAAGAAAAAATTAAGATCAAAGCTACGTTTAAAAATATTAGATTTTTCCATATTTGGAAAAAAATTTGTGATGTGAAACTAAGTGGATTCTTTTCTGTGCAGTAAGGTCATGGTGCAGCCCACAGTTGCTTATAGCTATGAGAGTGACCTGAAAAGTCGCTTGCTGCTGAGGAGGCAGCGTTCTGTTCTCCGTGTCAGCAGAGGATTGCTTCCCTGCAAAGAACCCTAGGACAAACCTCTTCCAACTACTTGCTTTTTTGCTGTACCTAAGGCCAGAACTTTTCATAAATAATGGTCAGTAAGAGACTAAAAACACATTCTTTCTCTGAAGGGTAGCTGTAGATCATGCTCTTCCTCACTGGCCTTTAACTTATATTGTTGGAGCCTTTTCTGGAATTTTGGCATGGATATTTTCAGCAGTCTAAATTGAAGAATCATTGCATTTAGCAGCCATGGAGTTCTTATGTATGCTAGGGTATCATTGTTCTAGAAATGCTGCAACCAAAGGAACAGAGGGCTCCACGCTTGCTGCCTCCAGTGGGCTCAGGTTGTCTCTCCTCTCCATCCCACCTATAAGCTGATGGGCAGGGAAGGTGGAGTGGAAATGCTGTTCTTGTTTTCAAGTTGTTCCCATTGAATCTGTCCTCCAGCATAGGTGAACAACTGTATTCTGGCCACAGGTATTGTGGTAATTTTTTTTTATCTTTGACTTCACTGTTTGAAAAAAATTACAGTGTAGATTTACAGGCCTATTGCTATTTAACAATCTTTTGGCAGAGGATTTCTTTTGAAAACAGAATAAAGGAAAGGAAGATTAGAGTTATGGATGGCTTTATAATCGGATGAAGCCATAGCTTCCAGGCTCCAGTGATGTCTCTGACTCAGAAAGGCTTTGGAGAAATCATCATATTATCTCCCTTGAGACATTTTCTCTTTAGAGACTTTAAATTAAAAATTTGTTGTGAATATTACAGTTGGTAACTTTTAGTCCATGTGAATTTAATTTAAATTTCACAAATTAGTAGTTAGGAATGGGCTTTTTCGTCTTTCCAACATCAGTGAAGTGTTACTAATTTAATAGAAGAAAGCAATTTTCATTATACTAATAATCAGAGAATCATATAATGGTTTGGATTGGAAGGGACTTAAGTCATCTCATTCCAGCCCCCCTGCCATGGGACTTAGACCATCTTGTTCCAACTTCCCTGCCATGGCCAGGGACACCTTCCACTAGATCAGGTTGCGCTGAGCCCCATCCAACCTACCCTTGAACACTTCCAGGGATGGGGCATCCACAGCTTCTCTGGGAAACCTGTTCCAGTGATTTACCATCCTCACAGGGAAGAATTCCTCTTGATATCTAATCTAAATCTGTCCTCTTTCACCTGAAAACCATTCCCCCTTGTTCCATAATAAAATTTATGTTTTAGAAGGACTTCAGAATCCTTAAGTCAGCACTCGAAGCACCCTAATTACCAAGGAAAGATTGCACCTTGTGTTTCTTTTAGCAGTTTCAGGTGTTTGTTCTAGGCATCTTAAGAATGTTTACAAGGTTTCCACTCAAATCTAGACATTGATCTCCAGGTAGGAAATTCAAAGTTTTAAATGGCATTCTTTGAAGAATCAATCTCATTCAATCATATGAAGGATACAGGATTAGTGTTGCTTTTTAATAACAATATTGGTATGCAATCTCTAAGTGACATTTTATTTCATTCTAGTCAAAGTATTAACTGCAGTAGTAAAGCCCAAATACAGTGAATTGTGCAGCTGTAGTTGCAGTTACCTTTCCTTTTCATTTGCAGAGGTTAAGTGGTCAGATTACCAGAGGCAGTGGGTTTGGGATTTTTCCCTTCAGATCTGCCTTTAAGGAGCACAGTCTATTGCCCAGGGCTGCAATTAAAGCTTGTGCTGGCATTGTAGCCAGTGCTGTGAGCAGCGTTGGGAACTCCAGCTATTGGGGCTCCACTGCCTCTGTTCGTTTCCCAGCAAGGTCCCAGTGCAGCCTCCAGGGATTGCAGTGGGGGCTCCTTGTAAATTACTTCCACGTGGTGTTTTTAAATTGCTGGGTTTCAAATTTGAGCGTAGCAGCTGTGCTCAGCATCGAGCCAAGGCTTTTTCTTCTCACATAATTGCTTTTCATCCTAAAACTGGCTAATAACCTCCTGGTTATTACCAGGAACTGCTAATATTTCTATGTGCAGTTTGATGACAGTAGGTGAAAATCATTCCAGACCACAAGTGCCAGGAAGCACAAGTTACAGGTTTGGTTTTGCTCTCATTCTTAACGCCTGACTTTGAATATAACTCAGAAATCTGTTTACTGCCTGAACTAAAAAAAGCTACCCATGGTTAATGCCCCTTCACAGAGGAAAAGGGCAATCACCTCCCACTCAAAAATATACCATAAAGTATTTAGAAAAGCAAAATGTATTTTAAATAATACTTCTTGAGCATGAAGATCTCATTCTGGGACTTCAGCTGCTGAGGAACAAAGCGGTAATGTCTTTATTTCACTAATACTTTCCTATTACAAAAAGACAGTAAAACGTTGTAATGTTTCTTTAATTGCTAATGAAAGAAAATTGAGGGTGTCTTTTTGTTGAAAGGGAGAGACAGTGTTTATGAATATAAATACAGTAAATGATAAAAATTACAAAGAAAAACACATTCCCTTATTTTGAAACTATTTGGATATTCTGAAAGCTTGTTGTAAAACCATTTTACACCATTAAAACCAGATTCTATGTTGAATTTATTCACAGAGTGAATAACTGCTTGTCTGTGATCCTTAATAGAAATTCACTTGACTTCAGGTATTTTTACTTATTCTAGGAAAGGTTTGTTTTGTTTTGGAATTTCAATGAAACTCTGTCTCTAAGTACTACTATGCTTTCTTTACACTTCGATTTTGCTTTTTTGCTGTTTGGCTTCACTAGAAATTAAGAGTATTTTCTAGATATGTTGTTGAACTCAGCCCTTTTTATCAAGGGTACAATGTAACACATATGTAAAAACTAGATTAATACTGTATTCAGTAGAAGATAGCATCCAGATAGTCAGCTATCACAGAAACTTTACTCTGACATATAGAGTTGCATAACTAGCACCTGATCTTGCTTAAGTTTGACATATGGGTAACATCTGTATTATGCTGTTTAGCACAGAACCCAGTGGGATTTGAAATTAAGATGACTGCCTGTGCAAGTTAAGCGACCCAGCACTTCACTTTCTGCCTCGTGCTTGTGCAGGTGCTTTGTCAGTCCTGTCATGGCCTCTCGCTCTTCTTTGCAAAACTGCGCTTCTTTTGTGTTGAGCAGTTAAACTTTCCAAGTCAATTGCACAAACATAATTTCTTCTGTCCCTCTCTTGATAAACCTTTCCTCGCTTTTCCAAATGCCGGGTGTACGCTTCGAGCAGCTTGAGGAAAGAGAGGACAGTCATTTCTGATTGTGCCACAATCATGATTTGTCGAGAGATTGTGCACACTGTGTAGAGCACTGTTGGGTGACTTCTTGTAAGCTGGGTTATGGGAATATAACTGCACCTGCTTTAGAGTTAGCAGTGCTGTATTAATTCCTACAAACTACATTATAGTGTGGAGTTAATAAGCTTTTAGAGTATTATTTACATTTATTTTGCCACAGACAGAGCAGTTTTTTCACACTTCTGCCCTGGAAGGTTAGAAAGTTCAGTGCACAGCTCCAGAAAGATAGAGCCACCACTCTCTCTAGTTTGATTTACAATCTGATACAACCATTCACTGTTAATTTTACATGCTCGGAAGTGCTGCTTAGTTTGTAATTTTCAGTGTCCCCTTTCCTACGTTATCTTTATTTGTCTTCTCATTTTCTGCTCTTCTAAAGTTTGTGAAATAGTCAGCTGATTTCTGTAATGTACTAAAAAGCAATAGTTTGGGACAAAGTAGCAGGGAATGTTGGAAGGGGAGCCAGGGGTTATAGGATCCTTTTAGAGTTATTTTTTGACCTTATATACCATAGGGGGAGTATAAGGTACATATTGAAACCTTTTGACACAGGTGGCAGACTATATTAGTTTTTGCCAGTTTTTTCTAAGAAAAAATGCATTCAACACAATCTCAAATGCTCAGGACACACAGGTTTTTATGCTGAAATGGAGTTGGGTTTTATCTGTACTTACTGTCAATACCAGTTGCTTGCATTGCTAACAATGAACAGTCATTTTTGTGGCAGTAGAAACAGACCTAAAGAACTCCTTTAAATGCTTGGTGGTTTTTTCTGATTTTCCCTTAACGTACACAATCAGTTGGAGCAAAAGTCTTTTCAGAAAGATGGGGGGGGGGGGGGGGGGGGGGGGGCAGAAATATGTGTATCTTCTGTGCAGTACAAAATTTCCAGCTGTTTATCAAACCTATTGTTTTTATAGATTTTTCTTCTCTAAATCCTGTAAAGTGTTTCAGACCATTGTAGCACTTTTAAGAGATCTTTTGAGCAGTTGCAAGTGTTGTCCTGTTGGCTGTCTAAGGTAGCTTCTCAATTCTATTAAAACTTGAATCCTAAAGTACTTGCTAGTTGAAAAACAAGAATTAAAGTTTATTCACAGCTCCTTTTTCTTTTTAAATCTGTAGTTTGCACTACTGTGTATGTAGTTGCTACTTGAAAAAATGTAAGGTATCATGATAGCTCTCTGTCATATCCATAAAGCTGTATCAAAACATTGCCTGTAACTTAACTTTATGAAAAATTGAAGTTGCTCATAGCAGTTTCTTTTTTGGTGTTTTCTTGGAGTCTTGATTCAATTTGAATGTGTAAACTCAACTTCTAGAGTGAAAATGCTTTCAGCTGATCTGGTTTGTTAATACTACAGAAAGTTCTGACTTTCCTTTTAGCAAAGCTTTAGGTACTTTTCAGCTCTTCATCAGAGAATGAGACTAAAAATCTCATGGTCTTTATGCTCTTTGGTCTTTATACTTTGCTTGAGTGTATGCTCTGCTCCTCCTAAGAGAGAAGTAAAATAACTTTGTCAGATGAGGACTTTTACTTGGTTTTATAATTGGGTGTTTAAAAGAGTTGTCAGGCTTTTGATTCTCTTTCTGAATTGAACAACTTTGTCATTTTCAAGGGATGAATCATTTTTCAATGTTAATCATTGTTGCTGGATTATAAAACTCTATTTCAAAGGTAGCTGCTATGGGTGTTAAAGCAGTAAGCGTCCCTTCACTGTATCTTATCAGTAAGATTTGGTATTAGCTGGCATTTTCTTCTGAAGTGTTATATGTTCCACTTATATTAATTATATAAAATCTAATCCCATCGATGAAGCTATAGTTGATACTTGGCACATCTATATCTGTCATGTTCTGAATCAGATTAAAAGTTTCCTCTACTCTTTGAACTTTCTTATTTATTCAAAGTTAGTGATAGGTATAGATAGGTAGTTGGTGTATAGATATTAATGAACTTTTTTTGCCTATTAACTTGTTCAAGTGTCAAGGGCTGAGATCTCACTACCTCAATGAAAATATGGGGTTTTTTCCATTTCTTTTGAGAATTGTGGAAGATGAAGATGTAATACTTATATTTTTCAGCACATTTGCAATTTAGCCAATAATTAAGCAGGAATCCATGTTTGGGGTGCCCTTCTAGTTTAAGAGATTTGTAGGGACCATCCCACATTGTTTTCATGTGCAATGATTTTCAAAATTTTATATATTTCTGTGATTTATACATGCATTTTATATGGCCTTTCAGAGAAATAGCATATATATGTGTACAACTAATTCTAGTAATTTTAATATTAAATGGCATTTCAGACTTCAAACAAATAATGTTATTGTACAGGATGAAAGAAAAACAGACATGGCAATAACTAGACTGCTAGTCTGTCAAAACTGTTCACACAAAGTAGATTTTAAAAGGCTTTCAAACTTCAGTTTGAGAGAGGCATCTGTAATAGTGAATGTCTATCAGCCTAACTTTATCCTTTGAAAACCTTAACATATTTTGTATTGAGAACATAGTTTTAAACATAAGACTTTCTGGAAAAGTATTGCTTTTGGAATGAAGGAATGTAAGTTTAAATGTTAAAGACTTGCAGGAAAGGAGTTGTCAGAGCTGTGGATCTGTGCTGCCATTTGGCTGTCAATTACTGGCCATGTCAGCTACCTGGAGTGTCTTTTACCAAAGCTGTATGTGCAGGGTCTTCCTGCCATCCCAAGCTGTAGCTCTTAAAACACTTGACACTTTCACTGCGTTCTGTACACACAGAAAAATCCCCATCCTGTGTACTTCACATTTTTCTACTTGGTTCACTGTTGGCTTATCTCTAGCAGTGTTTTCAGTCTCCCTGAACCTTAATTGTGTTCCATGATTCTTATTTGTCATGCATATGACAACTTTTGCTCACAGGAAAAACATTTTTGGACTAATGCCATTTGATTTGACACAGCAGTTCCTACAGTTTCTACCTGAAACTGCCTTCTGGATTTAGATGTGGTACACTGGTTTGCAGTTCCTTTTAATGAGCTAAACAAAGAAATTAAAGGTCCATTTATTAATGACTAGATATAAGTGATTTTCTTACAGCTTTCTTTTAGCTGTTGGGATTATTCATGTAAAAGCAACAGATTAACAGCATAAAATCTTTTAGCCCATTTTCATATGCAGATATTTTTCTTATTGATAAAGCAGGTGTGGATTAGGGAGAACAGAGAGTAGTAGTGAAGCATATTTTAACTTGTGTTGAAATAAGCTGCTTCTAGGAAAAATTCTTAAATATCAGTAGAGAAATGCTCACACATGGCTTAGTTCCATGTCTTCTGCCATTCACAAAAAATTGAGACTGTGGGATCTTCACCTGTGTTTTCTCATGTTTTCATCTCTTTCTCAAGGTTGAATGCTAACCCAAAAAGAATATAACCTTTTGAAGCTCATTAGGGTGGCTCATGAGTATGATTTGCTTTTAATGATGGTTTCAACAGTACTGAACCTGTCACAACAAATTTTTAGAGGATTATCAAATCCTATGCTAACTTTTCAAAAGTAAAGGCCAAACAATTATTTAACAAAATATGTAAGCCCTTTGATAGATTTATCCTTAATAATTAGCACAATCAGATAATCTGGATAAAATGGGGTTTGTACATTATGTTTCATTCATACTGTATTATTTAGAAATAGACTTCTTCATAGTTATATATGTATCAAGGAATACCTGTAAATATAAGAATTCTTAGTAGAGATTTTAATATGCCTTGCCCATGTGATTCTGTATGCTATAATAATATAAAATGTATGTAGTAGAAAGTATGCATCAGTATGTTACGATAGTATAAATCATCTATCTCTTTAATTTCAAAAGACAGCACTCTTTTTATAATAGTTTTCTGTGTGACTGTCATGTGAGTATATGTGTATCTATCTTAAGCTAAGCATAGAATAAATATTTGAATAGAATGTTGCTAGTTGTTACAGAAACTGCATTGAAGACATTGGGGTTTAATTTAAATTTTGACAGAGGAGGCCAAGGAAACTTGAAGCATATTCTTAATGATTATTGAAGAGTGATCCAATAATTATGAAAGATTATTACAGAGTAGTCTGCTGGAAGATAAACTGACTCCTCCACTCTTTGGCAGGTGGATGACATCTTAGGAGAAGGCAGTGATGAAAGTGATACTGAAAAAAAAAAGCCAGGAGAGGAAGGTGAAAAACCTCAGACTAGTGCAACAGAGACTCTAGGGAGGAAGACAGATCAGAGACCTGGATCATCATCATCATCATCAAGTGAAAGAAGTTTAACAGGCAGTGTACCCAGGTATGAATATTTCAAATGTAAGAAGATATGTTTCATTGTGTTTGTGTACTATTCAGCATGCTTTTTTACAATCTGCCATTTGCAATCTGTTGTTAACCTATGGATGTAGGCAACTTTTTCTTGTAAGCCTGTGAAATGCTTATCTCTGCAATGTTTTGGGATTTATTTAAGGAAGTGGTCTTAGTAAATGTCTACTGAGAACCAGGGTATAACCTGTTCAGAAAGAACTGAAGGCAACTGAACTGCACTTCTTTTAAAATTGTCTCAGTCCTGTGTCAGATATAGAACCATGTCCTCTGCAGTGTCACTTTGAGTAAAATAAAGCATGGTTTTGGAAAGCTATGCTTTTTTATCCCAAATTTTTGAGATACTTTTATATTGGTCATTCATAACAATGAGGTTGTTGGAATGCTTTTCTACTCAGAAAGAAATTTAAACTTGCTAGTTTCTTCTTCAGAATATGTCTTAGTGTCCCTGTATTGACTGTTGGATGATGACTGTCAACCACTTTGCTAGTAAACTAGAACTTAATAAACTAAGTGCTTATGTTAAATATGTTAAAGAATGGTTCTCAATATGCAACCTGTTAATAGTTTTTAAGCTTAAGAATTTAGAGCAAGCAATACAAGATTTTAATTTAGAATTGCAGGGGTCATCATCCTGTACCACAGGGTGCTGAAAGTGCAAACATGACTCAGATGTGCGTTGTAGTTCCTTTCTGCTCTCTAACCAAACTCTGTTCCAACCGTAAGACTTTAAGCTCTAACACTTTTTCCTTAATGAGGATAATAAAAGTATTTGGTCTTAAGCAACTGACTTGCAGTATTTTAACTTTTCTGAGCTTTGTTCTAGCACACAAGGAAGGTATGAGAGAAACTGCAAAAACTGCCACAGAATGTGACATACAACATTCATGGAGAGATTTTGATTGGGGTAATAATGTTGCTGTGTGTTGGGTTTATTGGAGAAGGAGCTACGGGGAAGCTTGCATGGCCTCTTAGTTTATCATGGGTATTCCTAATCATTGAACTTCTTCAGGAAAAAGTCTGAAAATTATGATAATTCAATTTGTCTCAAATGGATAGAAGAAAAATTCTCTCGTAAATGAAGTTTGGAAGAGGAAAGGCAAGCAAATGATCAATGTTTTAGAGCACAGCTTGAAAGCAGAAAGGCATGGTGGTGGCATGTCACTGTTAATTCATCCTAATACTGTGATGTTTCATTGTGTAGAAGACATACAAGTTTCTGGAAACCTAAGGGAAGAAGGAGTCACATGAAGGAATATTGCTACATACTGTTCCGCAAAGATGATTGTCTTGGTTTGAAAGACAGGTGTCTGCTAAGGCAGAAGCCTCCCTTGGAATGGCAGATGCAACCCCCTTCCCTCCGAGTTACTATAATTTTGAAATCAAGGGGCTTTTAGGCAAAGATGTGGGAAATAGGAATACCAGTTCTTTACTCTTATATATATAACCAGTCAAACAAACAACAATAACCATGGCAGTAACAGCAAACAATCACAAACCCAGTCCCAGCCTTCTCGGCTGTCGGGCCCTTTCCCCTCGGGTGCAGTTCCGCTCGCAGCCGGCAGGGGCGCTGGCGGCTCCCGGTGAGCAGGGCAGGTGCGATGGTTCCCCCGCGGCTGCAGGGGGCGCTCCGGAGCGAGCTCGGGGGGCACGCGGCACTGGAGACCTGGGATCCCGGGAAGGGATGGAACAAAGGCTTCATCAACCTTTGGGCAGCCGATCCCGGTGTCCGGCTGGACCTTCGGGAACAGCAGGCTGGAACGGCAGGGACGAGCACAAATCCCAGCTGGCAGACCAGATGTATCCAAACGGAGAACCCCCCGCAGGTCTGGGCAGGGAGGGCGAGCATGGCTACAACACAGCGAAGGCTGGAAGCTGCGGCGGGGCAGGGCGGCCACGGCCCAGCTCCGAGCGGGGCAGGGAAGGCGGGCTTGGGATCCCAGTGTTTCTCCAGCAGAAAGAAAAGCAGCCGTAGGAAAAACAGCTTCCTCTCTCTCTTGACGCGAGACCCAACTGACCCCACACCCAGGTGAAACAAAAGAGTAGCCAGGCACACCCCACCCCCAATGGGTAGCTCTTTGTTTTCTGAAGTACCCAGCGATTTGTTGTCTTAGTAACAGTATGGGGGAAAATTCCTTTAACAGAAAAAAAACCTAGAACTCCTAAAAAACCCCAACAATGGTGTAAAAAGACAGAGCAAGTGCATTTGTAATTAACTTTTGTTTTATATACAGGAAAGTTTGTAAGTTAGCTTGGCAATATTTCTTCACTCAGAAGCTAAGTAGACATAGTAGTGTTCTTGCTGGGATAAAGTCTTTGAGCAGCTTCTTAAGTAACTTTTCTATTTTTGACCTCTCCATGTCTTAAGAGTTTCCATGTCAGTTTGTTAAATTGCATTCAGGATTGAGCTTGAATGGCATGCAGGAAAACATACGAAGTGCTGGTTCAGATGCTGACCCAGTGTCTACTAGGCAGGAAATTCTTCTTGATAAAAAGGAACGTGTCATCCCAGTTATATTTTAAGTTTGAAGCTTTAAATTGATGTTTTCATGGTCAGTCAGTGTTGTATCTGCTAAAGAGATACCGTATAAGAGGGATAATGTAAGAACAGTCTCTGAAAAACAAAAGATGAACAAGAAAAAGGCAGTCCAGATATGACGTAGTACTCCTATCTTCTGGCTCAGCTCATTCCTAGATAAGGCCTACAGGGGCTGTTGGTTTCTGGTAAGCATTGCTGCTCCTCTACACCTTTCCAGTAGTTACTGACACTGGAAACACAGCACTTAAAAAAAGATCTAGTGCTTACATTTAATGTTACTCTTTAGTCTTGAAACTTACAGAATACCTTGATCATTTCTCTGATTGGTGCCACTTCTGAAATTGTCAAGCACGGAGAAAAAATCTTTGAGAAAACTGGTAGCTCCTACTGGAGGGGAAATGCAGCCTTTCTCCCACATCCATTGCTAATTCACAATCAAGGAAAATTGAGCTCAGAGCCTCAGAAATCCCTCAACTATCTTTTCTGTGCCCATTTACTAGAATTTTAAAAGGAACAGTGATATTTTGATTCCTAAGTGTTTTCTTTTCTTTCAAATATAATAGCACTTCCTTACAACAGTCACTCTTCTAGAAGACAGAAATTATAGTTTTCCTTTCTTCCTTACTGTCAGAAAAGACTGCTGCAAATTCCTGTGCAAAATTTTGTTGATGACATCTTTTATCCCAATTGAACAAGTATATTCACTGTCACTGTAGCTTTATTCCAGTTCCCTGTCTTGAGACACTCTACTTTGAGAATCTTAGGACCTAAGTTTTTTTACAGCTCAGTGCTTCCCAAGCTGTCAGCCTCACATTTGTTATAGTCTGGGATATTTTTCAAAAACTATTTCAGTGACAAACTACTTCAAAACGTATTAAGGAGCTAGCTGGTATATATGGTCAAAGTCTTCTTGAAAGTACCCTTAATAGCCAGCAGCACATCTCAAATATGGCTGACAAAATAATTATAGAAATTCAACCATTTTGCCAAAGAATGATGGTTCCTCCGTTTTCTTACCCAAGCAACTCATTGCATTGTTTCACTAGTAAAGCTGTAATGTTATTACACTGAAAAGTCTTCCAAAATTCCTTTCCAGGTGATGTGAGTATGCTGTTGATTTGATTTTTACAGTATGGAAAAGCTGAAGATCTAAATTTAGAAATATTGGTGATTTAAAGTCATCCTTTTGTGCCTCCTGGATCATTTGTTGCATTAGCATAGCTCACTTAATCATCAAGCAGTGTGTCTGTTAAAGAGCTTCTGTGTAAGGTCACCCTAGAAAAAAATACATTGAGTGAAGTTAATTTTAAGAATTAAATCTTTCATTACCTCCTTCCCTTAGAATAGATTTTATTTAAGGGGACATAGATTTTATTTAAGGGGACACTCAGTGATGTCTAACTGCAAAAGGAAACAGGATCAAAATTTCTGTATGTGGTCAGTGCTTGGATGTTTAAGAAAACATTAACCTTAGTTCCAGAGTGAGCAAATGCTAAAGTAAACAATTGTTTGCAATTGCAGGTAATTGGAAGATGTTGTTTGTCTGAAGAAAATACAAATTCATTTTGCTCTCATTGATAGTCCTTCTCCCATGTAATTGTTTCAAACTTGTGATCGGAATTCTGTGATGCGTGGTTATGCTAAACTACTTACATTTCTGGAGCCATTAGAGTTTTCCCATGCATAATAGTGAGGTCCTTTTGAAAATCTCTCATTCAGACTCCCTCAGTAAAAACTAGAGTTCATTACTAGAATTGGCCAGAACTAGAGTATCAGTTCAATTCTAAAACTGCACTGTGGTTTTGGCTGTGGCCCTGATGTGTCAGTGGCCGTGGGATTACAGAGGAAAATGTCTCATTTCAAAGGCTGTTCCCTCAAAGCTTATTCCATCTATGTTCGTGTTGCAGAGGCAGCACTTCAGTTAAGCATTGGTGAATGAGGTCGAATCTTTCAGCTTGTTCAGGGGGTTTAAGATCTCTTCGTAGAATGAAGATTGCTGGAAGACTACAGAAAGCAAATGCGGCCCATTTATTGATTTTGGCTATGAGATAATGAATCCCAAATCAATCAAAGTATGTCTGATAGGAGCGGCAGCTCGTTGTTTCTTGATGTAATTTGGTAAATAAATGCAGTTTTCCTACTTGAATGAGTTTAATGCATTTTAATGGGCATCTCACTGCTATTTTAGAGAGATCCAATATGTCTCCTTAACAAAGCAGGAAACCCACTCAGCCTTTAAAGAGAATGTATAATCATTGAGTAGGGAAAAAACCAGACCTAAACTCTGCAAAATTAGAGATCCGTGACAGGCAACCACCTCCTCTCCCAGTTGTGGGAAAGGCTGATTTGCTTTAAGAATTCGCAGTGATAGATGGCATTTGTCAGTTTGAACGTGCTTCCCTGGAAATGCTTTTCTTAAGGTGAAGCAAGTTAAGCTCAATACAGATTATGTGATGGCTCTAACTTTATAGATTATTACATTTGCAAAGTTTCAAATTGTTAGAGTCTGTTTCACTGAAAACAGCCCAAATTTGTCTCCCATGATTAATTTCCTGTAAGTTCAGTCTAATTCAGCATTCTAAATTAAATATTTGGGAGAAGAAAACATGCTTCAGGTAATAAGATGTGATTAATATTTTTTTACGTAACCAAATTCTGACTGAATATTTTGCAAGGTTGATAGAAGTACTTTTTTCTTGCGTTTAAAACTTAACTTCTGTGGGTAATACAACACCTGGACTGGCCAGCATGTTCCAAGTCTGTACAGTACAGTACTCTTTAAATAGCTATTCAGAGGGGCATTCTGAGGTGTTAAGAGCTGAAACTTTCACCAACTTCATTCTTCCCAAAACTATTGATTGCATTCAACTTCCAAAGTAGAAATTTTTGTTGATTCCTGGTGGGCTGGGATTTTTGTTTGTTCATTTGTTTTTTGGTTTGGGGGGTTTTTTTGGCATAACTATTGTTCTCAGTTACTGCAAGTGGAGAGTATGTTTAAATGACGGAGTTTCTTTACATTTCTAACAGTTTGTAAGTAAACAGACTCTTTGCTGTAGTCCACATAAGCAATTAAAAAATTACTGCAGTTTCAGTGAGATTTTTTTCCCAGAAGTAATGGTGAAACAGTCCAGACTGAAATCCAGGATCAGCTTCTAAAGAGAAATGCTTCTGTTGGCAGCACATCTTGCTGTTTTCACATGAGCCGGCTGTTCTGCAAAATTTTAATGTCATTTCTGTTTGGAAGTGATTTTGATGAAGACTCTAAAATGGAAGAGGATTCTGGGCATGCAAAGCATAATTTGCTTTTGTACTTATATATTAAAAATAAGTTTTCATATAGGAACGTTTTTATTTGAAAGCTCTCTTGTTATCCAAAATTTCCACATGAGAAAATCAGTACTGAGCTAATAATAGCTTTTTGAAGCCATTTTAATTAAATTTTTTCTCTAGTGGTAATTTTTTTTTTCAAGTATGTCTAGTCCCAAGTACTCTACCCTCTGCTACGTTGAATCAACAACTTACTTTCAGTTTGCCAGCTAGAAAATTGTAGAGCCAGGTTCTAGAGGATTGAATAAATGGAAACAAGTGCTGGATCTCAGTTGATAGTTTATTTATGTATCGAGGGTATGCCTTTTTCAGGCCCTCTTGAAAATTGTCCAAATGTCCTGAAAATCAGGAGTCCTTCAGCAGTGATCTTTATCTGTTAGGGTTAGAATCTGATTAGTGACCACCTTCAAAGCTTCATTAGGGTTGCTTTAGGCAACTGAGGTGCATCCCTTCCCCATTTAACCACATTTTTTAGGTTATTAAGCCATTGGTTTTTTGATAGCTAGTACTTTGTTTCTGGTGTTCTGTTTAGGCTAATTCTCAGCTTTTTGTCTTTGTCTCCCACATTTGTGGTAAAATTGACCTTTCTTAATTTGTACTTCTGAACCAGTCATTCTATCCCCTCCTCTCCTCAGAGAAAAAGCAGTTTGGAGAGATAGGTTGTTTTGCTGACTTTAATTTTCTGCATCTGGTAAGTTAAATCCCACCCTTTTGGTCTTTGTTACAAAGCACAAAAGATGGTTTTAAGAGCAAGCTGTGCCAAGGATGTTTATACTTGAAAAGTGTAGTTACAGACCGTGCTTTGTTTCATTTGAGTAGCTTTGTTTCCCGAAAAATAGATTTGATTGAAGTGGTGTCCAAGATCCTAAGTTATTCCTTCCCTATAGCAATCTTTTTCATAAAGCTTCAGTAAATACTGGGGAGTTATTCTGAGTGTCTTTACTCGTTGATCTGTGGAGCTTTAACTAAAACCTGAAAATTAAGTGGGTTTTAAATCAGAAAAGTTCAACAGTATTAGAATGTAATTGCAGATGTCTAGAGAAGTCACTGACAAACTCAACTGTTCCAATATCATATTGGACACATTTTATAATTACCAGCAGAGAATTTAAAAATGCAGTAGGAGGAATTGGAAACTGGAAATATTACTATTCAAACTGCATCTACATGCCAACGTTTTTGTTTATTGCCCCAGTTATTATCTTTAGATTCCTTTTTTTTAAAAGGTGCCAATCATATCACTTGGCTGTAAACATACTTCTAAAAAAGTCATTCTTATGCTATGGCCTCACAAATATTATATATAATGAGTAGTGCTTCATTTGCAAGTGAAGTAACATAGTTTGCTAAGTCAGTCTTTCTTTTGAAGGAGTATTTGAAGGCTTTTGCAATAGAGAACACAACCATTCAAATGGCTATGACAGTGCAAATCCTGTAACAGTGCCACTAGAAGACAAGAGATTTGTCTTCTCACTAATGAGGTTAAGCATCATTGGGTTTTCTTATAAAATGCTGAATTACTCTGTAATTAATTTTAAACTATTACAGAATATAATTTTTAAGCTCTCTGATAACAGGAACTGCTTGCTTTTTTTTTCTTGTTATTAAAGCAGAATGGGAGATTCAGCATGACTTCTGCCCTGAGTAAGCTGTCAGCTGCAGGCAGTGCTTGTCTGTGTGTTTTCTCAGAGGGGAAGGGCAGGGCAAAGAGTTGGGTTTTTTCCACCATGTGAAATACCTTTTAAGAGGAAAACTAGTTTTTGTATCTGCAGCAACCAGAAGAACATTGAGGCCTATTTGTTACCCGTGGCTCAAAAAGCAAGTTACTATGATGGCCACTTGCTGCTCTTCAGTGTCTCCTCATATGAGAAAGTTACCAGCCATCTTATGTTCAAGAGCAGAATTGCTGTGGGCAAGTCATTTAGTCAAGTGAGGGGAAAGAAGTGCTTCCAGTGGGGAGGGAATGCAGAATTCTACTTTCTTTTTCAGCTTAATCTGCCAGTGTTTTTCCACTGGGGAGACACCTCTCTTCTAAAACAGCTATGAAACAGTTTATCTGGATCTTAACATTTGCTCTCCAGTGGGGTTTGCCAGGCTGACTGAACAGGGTTAACAGTATGGTAGATCCCATTAACTCCCTAGATCCCTTCCAGCTGGTCAGACAGTGTTCAGTCTTTAGCTATTTATAGAGTATTCTTCACTTCTGTTTAAAGTCTGCTTTTGTTCTGGAGGTTTTTTCTTCTCTGAGCAGAAATGAGTACAAAGAACACACAGATTTGGCCAAAGTCACAAGGAATTCTCTCTTTATGTCTACATTTAAGGTCATTTGAGGTTTTAAATATGTTCCATGCTGTTTCAAAGCTGCTTCACTGATTGTCTTTCCTTAACATTTCAAGGAATCTTTTTGAATTTAAGGTGGAATCATCCAACTCTTTTATACACAATATTTGAAATAATAGTAGTTGCAAAATAGCAGTAATATTCTACTCATTTGCTGTGTCTGAACTGGCTAATTTGTCTTTGTCGGATGCATTGCAGGAATTTGCTCAGATGCATGTTGTTGGATGCTTCTTAAATAGCTTTTCACAAAGGATTCAAAATTCCATTGCTGTGAAAGAATGATACCAAATTTGCTCTGCTTTGTTCTGTTCTATTAGCAAAGACTTCTGGAAGTCTTTACTAATAGAAAGGTCTCTGTAGGTTTTTGTACGCTAAAAATGTGATTTTTCAAGCTTTTTCTCAATATTAAATTTAGTTAAGTCTGCATTCTGCTATAATGAATGCCCTGTAAAGCTAGACGTTGTGTATTTTCCTCCCTCTCCAAAGCTATGAGGTGTATCTATGGCATGTTATGCCTGGAAGACTAAATCATATGGAAATACTGGGTTGAAAAATGCATGTATGAGAGTTATTTCATGGTTTTGTGGCATTTGGGGTGTCAGGAGAAGGTGAAGATGTAGAGGGAAGTTCTACGCCCTTCTAAACCCACTGAGGGGTGGAAAGATGCTGGAAGTTACTGGTAGGTAGGTGTGCTCTAAGGAGTAAAATGTGTGTTGCTATTTTCAGTACGCTATTTTATTTGATAATAGAGGACAATGTCTGACATGCCTAACTAAACTGATATTTTAGGGGAATACTACATTTCTATTTAAAAAAAAAGAAAAAATAATTAATTACTGCAAATGAAAGGGTATCTGGGAGATCTGCTGCAAGAGAGAACACTGTTAGAAAGGGAGGTTGGCATTACTTTTTAGAAAAACTGAATGGAATTCTCAAATACAAGTGAAAAAACCTCAGAGTTGGTGAAAAATATTTTTCTTCTTCGTTTGATAGCCTACGCTATCTCATAGACTGTTCCCCAGGAGGTTTTTGAGATAAAATCTATATCAATTTGTTAGGTTTTTAAAGAGAAATTATCTTTCCATTAATATCTTAAACTTCCACATCTGGTCTGCATGTCCTTCACTTTTAGATTTTGTGTTTAGTTTTCTTCTGCTGCTGTGGTAAAGAAGTTTATTTTATTCTTAATTTAAAGGAATTAAACTTTATGATCTCTTAGAAAAATTCATATGGACAAGTCTAAAAGCTCATAAATCATCAAGTATGGTTTGAACTACTCTAGCTGTTCCAGAAACAATTAGCAAGGGCATGAAATAAATGGATATATTATTTATTTCCGATTTCCTCAGAGGTAAATCAGAGAGGAGGCTGTAGTACATTTAGTGGCAAATGTTTGAAAGCAGTTGTGAGAAATGAAGAAGCAGTTTCTGTGTACAAAGTAGGTACTCAGCAGAGAACCAAATGGTGAGAGTGCCTCTGGTACTTGGAGCTTGTATCTCAATTAGTGTTGTAGCCCAGTGAGGAGTGTGCCTTTGAAGCAATGCTTTGGTGTGGCTCCCAAAGGGATCTCAGGATTCATCATTTCCTTTAGGTCAGTGTAAGCTGGGGTTTCACTCCAAGAGCTTGCTGTGAGCCAGCCACTAATGCACCTTCAATCCACAGAATGAGCTGAGAGCTTGTTCAGAGTAAAACCCTACTTGTGCCTTTAATCAGCTGTAAGGCCCCCATGCATGAATGCCAAATGTATTGTCTCACTGCATACAGTGTCAATAGGACAAAAGTAAAAAGGTCACTGGAGTTATTCTGTTTAAACTTTTATACACTTAGAGTTGGATTCTCTTTTTTATCTCTTTTGATACTCGTCTATCTAGACAGTGAACATAATTTTGCAGTTATTTCTTGATCATTTAAATGCTGGGACATTGCAATACGCTGTTTTAAAATTTCAAGTGGCTAAATTACTTAAATTATAAGCATGACACTGATAAACGGCAAAAACAGCTGTATAAGCAAATGAATGCATGGCTCAGTTTCTTTATGAAAGCACTTAAGTAGATGAGTCATTCATATCTTCAAGCTTGTTAATGATTTTAATGACCTAAAGTTCCAAGCTGTTACTGAAAATATACCTACTACAGCTTCAGTTAATATGCAGACTAAATTACAGTTGTGTTTCCAGCTGCTGATTAGTCTTGTTGGTAAACAGTGTGCATCCAGTTGTCAAGAGAACTAAGAAAAATACTTGAGAAAAGGAATCTGAATATTCAGTATGTGGGGGAAAGATGTCATTGCAGTTTGCCTCAGTTCTTTTTCAGAGAAGTCTTCTCTGCAATTTTACAGTTAGCTTTACTCCTATGATGTTGTCTGTAACACTCTACTGTCTTCCAGTTACACTGAAAAATTACAATTTATATTGGAAAATCTTCTCTTGGCTATGTATATAAATTGCATTTGCAACCTGCAAGACTAAAAAGTGAAAAGCTGTAATAATTAAAAGTCCTTTCTTCTGTTTAGGATGCCTGCCTAGGAAAGCAAGCAGCCCAACAACTTAATTATCTGCAATGTGTACAAATGTTTTCTTACACATTCAGGGAAGAACCTAACAGGCAATTTGTACCATCTTCAGCTTTAGATACATGAGCTGCCGCTGCATTGAGAAAATCAGAAAATTGTATGTGATTCATGTATTCATTCTGTTCTCAGTAGAGTCTTAGTCGTGAATTACCATAATCTTAGTGTTTTCAGTAGTCATGTGGTGTGTTCTTGCTTGAAACTGTGTTTTATCCACATACAGAAATGTAGGCACAAAACCAGATACATTCAGATGAACTAAGGAAGTTGTGGAAAGCAAGCCTCTGGGATTCTATAGAGTTCTTTTTCCAGAAACCTTGAGTAGCCCCTGAGAAGTTTTTTCTCTTGCAGAATTTTGCAAGGAACCCTATTCCCAAATTCATAATGAGACAGATGACACTCTGGAAATTCTTCCAGGCACATGAAGCTGTTCCTATTTTCTGTTTTTCCACCATTTTCTGGTATCGTGAGTTGTCCAGGAAGAAGGATTTCAAATTTTCAGCAGATTTGCAGAGATAGATCACTTAATATCTTGTCTTTATAATGTATAGCCTGGGTGTGTTCAGCTGTGGTCCTTTTTTCTCTGAGAGCCAATGCATCAGTATGTAAAACACTGGAGACTCTGCAGTGATTATGACCACCACAGCCGCAGCTGGGAAGCAATGGATTGGGTTTGAGGCAATGGAGAACAAAAAAAGGTGGAAAAAATAGATCTCATTATATGAGTGTGCCCGCTTCTGTGTTCTAGTGCTGTGGTGGTGGAGGCAGGACCACCATGCTGCTGGGGTTTTTTTCTAAAAGTTTTGGAATATATTTGGGTGAAAGGGAGAACAGGGGACTGCCAGATGTCTCTCCTCAAGTTCCTCTGACCCTCAGATGGATGCCCAGGTGCTCAGCACTGGAAGCAGCTCACATAACAGAGAAGATGAATGATTTCTTATCTCTGCAAACCTAATCTAGCATTGTTCTGCATCAGGTCCTTCACATGATCTAGTGTTTGATGACTGAGAAGCATGGAATACTAATGTAAGACAGGAGTTCTCAAAAGGGCTAGAGGGGCAAGGTGATATTGCTGCAGTTTTCAGTATCTCCAAGGATAAAGCCTCAGCAACCTCTCTAGATAACCTGTGCCAGTGCTTAATCGCCATCACAGTGAGAAGCTGTTCCCTGATGTTCAGCAGGAACTTCCTGTATTTGAGCTTGTGCCTGTTGCCTCTTGTCCTGTCCTCGGCACCACTGAGAAGAACCTGGCTCCGTTTTCTTTACACTATCCATTCAGGATTTTGTACACGTTGATTAGATCCACACTCCGCTCCTACATCAAGAGTGTCTGAGGATCTTGAGAAACAGAACCAAAGGCCTTAGTGAAGTACCCTCTGCTTTCCCCTCATTTACCAAGCCAGTCATTTCACTGTAGACGTGTATCAGGTTGGTCAAGCAGTTTCCCCGCGGTGAACCTATGTTCAGCACTACTGATCACCTTGTCTTTCATGTGACTGGAAATGGTTTCCTGGATCAGTTGCTCTTTCACCTTCCCTCAGCCCTGTTCCTTTTAAAGGTAGGAGTGGCATTTGCATTTCTCCAGTCATGAGGCACATCTCTCAACCACCATAATCTCTTTTAAAGACTGAGAGTGGCCTCACAGTGACATCACCCACCTCCCTTGGCACTCGTGGATGCATCCTGCCAGGGGCCATGGACTCAGGTATGACCCGTTTACTTAAGAGTCCTTCCCTGTGCTGATCCTCTTCTACCAAGGGTACCTATTCCTTGCTGGAGTTTTTCACCATCTTCTCTGGCCCCTGAAGGTTTGTCCTGCTAGTAAAGAAAGACTGAGGCAAAGGAGGCACTATTACATCACCTCAGCCTTTTTCCTGTCCTTTGTCACTGGGCTCCCTTGCCCCCATTCAGCAGCAGGCTCACATTTTCCCATTTCATACTTATGGTACAAGGCCTTCCTGTTGGCTTTGACAACATCAGCATCTCATGGTCATTGTAGCTAAGGCTGCCTTCGGCCTTCCCACCCTCACACCTCTGCCTCATTTATGCCTGAGATCCAGTAGAGCACCTATCCTCACTGGCTTCTCTGTTGCTTGGGGTCAGCACTGTGCAGTGCTGTGAAAGGAAGGCTGAGGCCCTACTGTGCCCTGAAGGAGTGGGGGGAGCGTGGAGTAAATATTTGAACAATGTAACTAAGAGCTGGATACATACTAATGAGCGCTGAAATGCTGGAGCTGAGCTTGTACAAATTCGGGTCCAGCACCTCCCAGCAGCTCAACTTCCGGACAGGCAGCTTCTTTTGAATAGCTTATAAACCCTCCAGAACTGAGTACAAATAAGATGTTTCCATTGTGCTATCTCTGAAGGGCTTGTTTTGAGTTGTGTTTTCCTTTGTTCCACTGCTTTTGCACCCATCTGGGAGCATTCTGTGAAGCTGCAGTACATAAATCTGGGTCTTGCAGAGCCCTAGCTTCTGTCAGTGGGTCTAAATTTTGCTTGCTGTCTCTTGCAGTGTGCTCATGTTGCACCTGATAGTACTCGAATAACATGAGTTTTCTATTGTCAAGAATAACCCAGCTTATCCTGTGATGCTGATCTGATCTTTGTGTGTCTTGCTGGAAAGAAAGGGAGGGAAGTGATCCTCCCCACAGAGTCTGGTTGCCCCCATTTTGTACAGCTGTAAAAACTAAGGAGCATTTTTTTGTAAGGATAGTTTTCTGTAAAAATCTTTGATACATAGCCAGGTGTTAAAACCCATTCCCAATAAAAATAGCTTCCTCTAGATATTATTGACACGTTGCATCAAAGTATGGAAGAAAGAAGGGGAAATGGCATGTTCTCCTCAGTAGAAAGACTCATCTTCCAAAAGAGCTCAACAACAGTGACATAAACTATTACCAGCCTTGAAAGTTTTCCTTCACTGTACCCATTAAAATGTCTTTGATAATTGCTGTTACCTCCTGCAAAGTTTTAGCATTGCTAAATTTTTTTACAATAAAAATAACCTCTCAAACTGTTACCACTGCCTATGTTTGTGAAGTTCTCTTTCCAGCTCTTCATGGATTTAACCTTCTTAACTGTTCATAAAGGAAAATATATGAGCTTTAAGCTGATGCTTTAGAGCAGAAGCTTAGGGCACAAGTATAAGATGAATATTAGAGTGTAATGGCTATGACATTCATATTGCTTATTCAAGGAATGTCTTTTTCTTTCCAGCAAAACACTTTGCAGTTCTTTTCAGCTGGGGATCCCTTCTCCATTTCATCACTTTTCAATTTTTACATGGCTGGATGTCTTGGGAAGAAGACAGGTTTTTCTTGTGAGGATGAGGGAGAATTTGAATTACAAGAAGAAAGGAAGGCAGAAATTTTAGGGAACCTAATAGAAAAGATATGAAAAGATATCAGGAATGATACCCTGACGGAAGGAACTGGATAGTTCTGAGGGATCACAGGAAAGACAACACAGCAAAATCAAATCCTAAAGACAGTAGAGAGGAAAATGCGCTCTAGTAAATCAAAATTAGGTACTTTGGGTGTAAAGCACTGCATACCTTGCATGGCAGAGTTTCACTGGAGTTTCTTGCTGCTGTGGTGCACCCTTTCTGTGAATGGTACAACCCTTTCAGGGATAATGGGATGATTGTATTTTCTTTTGGATATGTCTTTCAATGGCTCCCAGTCTGGAGGAAGAGAAGTTTCTGAATCATACTATTTGAATGTCTTAAGAGCTTAGGTACAGGGGTGCCTATCTTAGATACTCTGTCATTTACTCCTGCTGTTAGTATTTTACAGGTTTGTAATTGGTTAGACTTCCCATTATCTGAGGCCACTCTTCTAAATGAATATGCCATAGTATCTTTCTATAAATAAAAACATGAATGAATAATTCACATGGGCTGGCTGAGGCTTTTATACTCCCTGAATTCCTGAACACTTATTTTTCTCTCTTCAACATCATCTGTCTTCTTTTTTTCCTAAGGCTTCAGAAAGTTGTCATCTGTTTCCATAAAATAAGAGCTTCTAAGTAATCTTAAGATTTCTGAAAGGACAATTGATAAAACCCTATCTGATTTTAAAAGTAGACTGTCAAGTGTATTCCTCCTTCAAATGGCTTTCTTTTAGAAATCAAAGTTCTTACTGCATATGTGTATATTTATGTATGTCTCGATTGTCCTTCCTATCTGGGGATCATAAAATACGATAAGACAGAGACTGAAACTCATCATTTCTTGGGCAGCAGGGACAAAAAGCTGTTCCACTAATAAAAAAATTCAAATTACAATCTCTATATGAGAAGAAATTTTAAGTAATTGATGTCTTGTATATGTGTTAAAGCATTTTAAAAGCAATAGTTTTCATAGTGGAAATTACATATATTGATATAAAGAGATCAGCTTTTAATGATAAATAGTCGTAACTTCTTTTTATCTTAGACAGTTATTTAAAAATTTGAAAAGGGGAAGAAAATGGGCAACTCCCCCCAAAACCTAGACATCAGTTCTGAGGGATAAACTTGTGTGCACTGAAAAGATCTCTTCAGTTCCACCTGGACAGTTTTGCCGTGAAGACTCATTAGTGAACCTTGTAGGAAAAAAAACTGTGTTCTTAATAAAATATATTTCATTTGCTTGTCTGGAACATGCTGTTGTATATTCTTTGTGTGCCTATCTAATGCTCTAGAAAAAATATTATGAATATTAAAATCAGGAGATTTAGGAAAGGTATGTTGTGTGATTAAGCAGGCTTTGTTCTTGCAGCTCCATTTGGGAAGCACACATTGCTTTAGTTTTCTTTACTCTGATTCTTGATGGTGACATTTAAGAGATTAAACAACGATGACAGCCTGTAGCCTTAGGTTTCTTTAGAAATCGTATGGTTCTGTGAGGGAATTAAAACTATAAGAAATTCTTCATAGATGCCTTACAGAATACATAAAAGAGATTACCTTTCCCTACTGCACATTTGTGCCTACTGAAGTATAGTATCATGTTTCAGATGAAGTTACTTAGGATTTATTTGACAAATGGGAGAAATGTGTAGATTTCACTAATCTTCAAAAGCAAAGCAGCAAAAAGAATATTGATCACTGGAGAGGAACCAATGTGAGGAAGCACTCATCAATTCAAAATATACTTTTTTTTTTTTTCCCCTTAAGGTACCTCAAGTTTATCTAACCACTTTTCAAGGAAGAAATACAATGTTTTTAAATGAAAATAAGAAGCTAAATGTTGCAGATGCAAAACTACAACGCACATGGAGCTAACTACTACTAATATTTTTACATTTTTATCCTTCACATAAGCATGCTCTTAGTCCTGTGGAAAGCAGGAGACTTGTAAGCTAGTTTTCAGAGAGATGCAAACCTCAGAACTGCACAGTACTTTTTCTCTCAAGTCCCCTTTTGTTTCAAAAGAAAAAAAATTTTTTTTGCAGTTACATAACGTGGATAGTAGTATTTCCAGAGTGAAGGAATGGAAAAAGTACAGCCTAGCTTTAAAAGTACTTTAGTATGATGAGCAGATGAAAAGGAGCTGCTTTTGCTGTCCAGAGTTTGCAGTAAGAAACTTAAACTCTGTTTTGCAAGACACTGAGGGGTGTCATAGGTAGAACTCTAGGGGAAGCAACATCTTCATCTTGTTCTTCTGGCATCTGTTACTGTTCTGTAATGAAAGGGATTGCATGAGACACAAATTAGTCCAGAGCTGGTCTTTGACACCTGACACTCAAACTTTCAAACTTGGGGTTGAGACTTCAACAAAGATGTGTTTGAATAGGAGTTCTTCAGTGAAGCTTTTCAGATGTAATTACCTGAAATTCCAGTTTTCCAGTCACTGCACTAGGCTTGCAACTCATGTCAAAATGCATAAGCAATTTTAATTCTTCTATCTATTTGTATCTATTCTGGCTGGATTCTTACATGAAATGTTACAGGACTCTCTTCTTTGTACTTGTCAGAGATGTGTCCCAAATTCTTGATAAAATAGTTTTCCAATGTTGAAATTACTAATGTGCAAAGAAAGGAGAAAGGGATTTCACTGTGCATGGGGATGTTGAGATACTCAACTGGTTCCATCTTCATTTACTGCAAAATCAAAACTCAAAATCACTGAAGGGTTGCTGAGAAAATACAGATCTAACCAGGTGTGTTGCATGTTCAGTGATGTATGAAATACACAGGGAAACAAAGGTGTGCTGATTCAACCACTGAAGAGGAAGGTCCTTGTTCTAAGACTCCCGACAAAAGTACATCACAAGTGATAGATGCAAAGTTTGCTTCAGGAAGAATCACAGAAGGACATTGTTCACTTTGTAGCTGCTTCTGACATGTTCTGAAATACTTTGAGTTACTGCAAAGGTCTAATATAATATCTGTTAAAGAGGAGCAGGCATTTTGGAAAGCCTCCGATCATTAACTGGATAAGGAAAAAAAAAGTTACAGGAGAGAGCTGAGAGTGTGAACTTTCACACATCTAGACTATTAACTGCAGCTAAAATTAACTAAAGTGCTGGTTCACATTTCGATCATGAGACTTCAGTCTTGGTCTTGTATTTCTCTATATTTCCTACAAGGAGCAAATGCACAGCTTGTGCATGTTTGCTCAGAGTGTCAAGCTGCTAAATTTTCATTGCAGGGTTTTTTTTCTTATCCTTCTAAAGGCTTTTAGAAAGTGAACTGCACGGTCTAAAAGTTCTCAGGTTCAACCAAGCAAACCTTGGCACAGAATTAATGCACACTGTTAGAGCCTGGGTTGATCTCAAGGCATCTCTTTAAGGTATAGCTGGGCTTTCCCACAGTCCTAAAATGACCAGAGTTGTAGGTATGCATGTTATGTCCATGGCAGCTGTCCTAAGAGAGCTGGCTCTGCTCTCCATCATGGAGGGACAGTGCTTCCTTGCCTTGGAGGGCTGCTTGTGGCCTGCTCACAGCTGCAGCAGCAGAATGGAATACATCCAGGGTGCTGCTGACTTGTTGCATGGTCAGTGGTGCTGATCTTGTCCTTGTAAACAGCAATATTATCACTAATACGTGGGGTTTTTTCGTAAGTCTTACAAAGCAGGTGCCATAGCTGAAGTTCAGGAGGATGGAATGACTCTTGCTCATTTCTCCTGGGATGATTCTTTTTGAAAAAAATATCTGAGCTATTTTTCTTGTACAGTGTTCCTAAACAACTTGAATAAATGGTTTCTCAGTAACATTTACATCCACAAAACAAGGGTTTTTTTCACATCAAGCCTATCAAATATTAACAGCAGTTGAAGTTTTAAACTTTCTTTCCTTTTCCTAAGAGATATTTTCCAAAGCCTTTCTCTATGGATATGATATTGCTTCCTTTGGCAAGTTTCTTTAGCATTTAGTGGTTTAAGTGAGGTGTTCACCACTTAAACCGTCACCTAAATCTAGTAAGTTTTATGTTAAGAATAATCTAAGTTGTTATAGTTCTAAAAAGTTTTTTTCATTGTTCACCAAAAAGCTGAATAGTGGTGCTGTGAACTTGAGTGAGATAATTTAACATAGTTCTGTGGTATCTTGATGTTTCCCTCCACAATATGTAAATTGCTAAAAGACAAACTGCACAAGGCTGCTTTCCTCAGAAATTGGTGGGTTATAATACGTGTGTTTGTGTTAGACCAAATCAGATGGGAAGCTTGAAAATGCTTTGAGATATAGTATGTTTAGAGTGACCATCTGCCTTCAGCTTCTTTTACTGTCTAATTGTGAAAATACCTAGAAGTTGTTCAGATGTAATAATACTATACTATTCAGTCCACTTGTGTGTGCAGTTGTTATTACTTGGATTGCACTGATACTATGGTTATACCTGTTAATTAATATAGCAATTAGGCAATTGAGATCAGGAAAAGAAGTGTCCTTGGAAAAGTGAAAAATAGCGTAAAGTTCTCTTATACTAACTGTTTTCAGTATCAGATTTGAAAGCTAGTTTGTCTTTGTACACAGAGAATTTCAATAAAAACATACTAAGTCATCAATAACATTTTTTGGTCATGGGTTTTCCTATTTCAGTGTTATGTAGATTAACTGGGCGAGTCTATATGAAGCTTAAGTTCTAACAGTTCTAGTACTTCAGGGGAAGGATAGACAAGTAATTAAAAGTCTGTTACTAGTATGTTACTAGGATTAGGAAAGTGCTGGTAAAATATGTCTATTTTTCTCAATTCACTTTTAAGACTAAACAGGTTTTTGTGCTTGTCAATGGAAGTGTGCTGGTATTTGTAAAATGAACTGAGAGATCTAAGTTGCCATTTTTTCTAGGGGCAAAAGTTTGGAATCATAGGTCATCAAGCATGAGAATATTTGCCTTGTTCTCCTTGTCTCCTTAAATGTGCTAATAAATGCTAAAGTACGTATAGGAATTGTATTGTTATTCTTACTTGCTTGTTATTCTTACATTCCCCTGTTCTAACTTTTGCCATCTATAATGATTCAGTGACTCTGTCTATAACTTAAGAGATCTGAGTGAAGTAATGAAATTGATTTCTCACTAATGCGTCGATGTATTTGAAATAGAAGTCTTTCTGCAGTCATTGCCTTTTATCACTGCAGAGCCATTAACTAATAGCTTCCATCCTGGGACAATGCAGTGACTAGAGCCTGAGGGAATATAATTTTCTATAATATATCTGCAAGAAGCACCAGTCTACAAGAACTGGATTTTTGTAGAAGCAGACTTTAGAAATCATTTGTTGCTATCATTTTGGGAAGAGTGAGGGCTGAAAAATTATGAGAGGTATTCACATAATCAGGGAGAAAGAACAGAGAAAAGAGATGTGCTTTCTAGTAGAGGATTCTTGTTTAACTGAGGCCAGCTGAAGAAGAAAGTGCAAAGCAGTGAAAAACATCGCTTCAGTTTGGAGAAGAGGCCGTATGTGGCAGGGAGGATCCTGGTACCCTTCCAGGACTCCAAACCTAGGCTTAAGCAGTGATCAAGACTGGTGAGAAGAAATTAAGTCAACACGATTGTCTTTTCATATATCTCTGTTTTTCTTGGCTTCTGCAGCTTAGATGAGTTTGTCTCAGAATCAAGAGCGTTTTGTTTGCATTAATTAGTATATCACAGTTAAATGATCTGTAAATTCCACATTGCTGAGGTCAAAGTTGACGGAGAGTACATGGATTAACTACCTGGGAGTTAGAATAGCCCTGAGCAGGTCCTGGGATTCTACAGCAGAGTTAGGTGCTTGTGGTGAAGAAGGAAAGCTTGTGGTGATGAGATTCCAGCCTAACCCTAACCCAGGGTTCTAGGAGCTGTCTGACCCCATATGAGAAGCTTCCAGACAGGGAGAACTCTTGATAATGTAATGCTACCCCTTGAGCTTCTAGGTTGTGGGAGTGAGGAGTTTTCAGAACAACACACAAAGGGCAGTTACCTGATGCTGATTCCTCTAGCCCAACTGGGAGAGATGCTGTTGTGTGAAACATTTCATTTAGGTATTCCTAGATCCAGAAAATGCCAAAAGCACAATTTAAGTTTGAAGAAATTAAGACTGCAAGAAACTAGGATAATGGGAAACAATTTGGGAGTTACTGACTTGATCTGCTTAGTGGTCTGCCACCGTGAAGAATGAGCTTGTTTCATGTGATTGCCAGGGTGAGAGAGGGAGAACTAGAACCCTGAGTGAATTTAAAAACCTGAGCTCCTATTGTTCACTCACAAAGGGAGGAGTAGGAAAAACATTTCATTCTGTCTTCAGCTTCAGAGCACTTGTGACACACAGAGGGGACAGTTCCTTCCTCTCATGGAATCTGAATTCCAGTAAGAAACTGGAGCATCAGATTGTTTTGGATGTATTTCTGTTCCTGCACAGGAGTAATTTAAAAACACCAGGTTCCAGTATCCTGCTTCCACTCACGTAACAGTTCTCCCTGCACTGTGTGAGTATTTATGGACTTACGACCTCCAGCACCACTGCCCCATTCCAGCAGTCCATAGATATTCATGTTGTTCTGCATCTGTGGCAAATGGCAAGGGATAAGGAAGATGTAAAGCAGAAGTTCAGGGTGAGCAAGCCTGTAACATACTGCTTTGGTTTGCATGTTGGTGAGAGCTGCATTGGGAAGTGAAGAATAGCAGGGGGTTGCCCCTCAGGTAATTTAGGCAGCATTTTTTTCCTTTAGTCAGGCTGAATGCTTCAGTGCAATTTATGAGCTCTTAAACAATTTATGTTTTTCCTTAGTAAGATATGTGGATATCTAAATATCTCCTGAGACTAAGGAAACCAAGAAGTACATTAAGAACTGCCAGTGAAGGTTTTTAATCCTTCATTGTGTGCCCCTGTTGAGACCTAGGACATTAGCTGGAATACTGTAAGGCAACATTGTTCCGATCAAGAAAAATAGCTCTAGTTTCCCTAATGAATTCTAAAAGTACTTTAAATTCCACATAATAACTAATGTGCATTAATCTTGATCGCTGCAAGTCTTTAATGGCTGCTAAACAGAAGTGTATATCTTAAATTAAAATGCCAGCTTGAAGCATGTGCTAAAAGTGTTGGTAGAAGAGAAGCAGTACTGCTTCTTAATGGAGGGGGGAAATCTAGGAATCTTAAATGGGTAGATATTCCCATTTCCAAGTATTAATCACTTGAACTCCTAATAGGTTCTTCCATTGGGAAAAACAAGGTCAGATATTTTAGAAAACTTGAACTTGCTTCAGAAGACTGTTGTATCAAGCCAGTTGTGGAGATGTCCCTGCGTTGTTGGCAGCCGTGCACGTGAAAAGCAGATAGGGATGTTTTAATTCCCCACCCCACAGTAGATGCCACAGCAGCAAACATGTCCTTTGCTGTGTGACCCATGCGTATTGCCGCTGCATTGCACGGAAGAGGTCCCTGTTTGCAGAGGGAAACGTCTCCTGTTCAGAGCTTCCTTTTGCTGTTTCTCAGACTACCACTGTGGCTTGAGTGTGCCATTAGCTACCCCAGTAAATATTTACTGGAAAACACAATTGAATACATGACAATATATGTTTTGCCAGTTACAGTGAAATAACACATCACATTAAATGTTCTTGCAAAGTATGTTCCTACTAGGTAGAGAACCTGTAAAACTTGCTGATCAACAGAAAAAAGATGTGTCTCTGCTGATGTTGCTGTTTGCTTCAGACCATTGAATACAACGTTTCCCAGGAATTAGCAAGGGTGGGTAAACGGGCACCTGAGCAGTGGGGCCAGAACTGCCTGCAAGATGTTGGTGTGTGGCTGGGCTTCTCTCTGCCAGGGCTGTGCACGTGTGCTACCCCTCACCCCTGAGGGTCACCTGTGCAGGCTGTGAAGGAGCCAGGGGTATCTGAGTGAGGTCAGCTGTGAAATGTGTTCCGGCAGTCTGGGAGAGGGCCTGTAAAATGGTTTAATTCCTGAAGTCAAACAGAGAAGTGTCTGGTCCCCTTCCTGGCATTTCAGACCTTACTCCTGTTCCTGGATCAGTGTGGCTATCTTATTCTCAGATAGAAAGAGAACAACTTGTTGCAGTCTCAGTTTTTGTTGCATGTTTGAAGTGCTGTGTCTGTCTAGTCATTTCAGGCCCAGAGAAACACACGTTTTCACATTTCCCTCTTGTGCACATTCATATATCCAGGTAAATTGATAATAGAACTTTATAGGAGCCTATGGCCAGTACCATTACATGGATAAGACCAGCCTGTCGCCATTTAACTCCAGACGCTAAGAACCACACAGCCACTCACTCACTTCCCCCTGCCCTGTGTGGGGGAGAACCAGGAAAAAAGTAAACCTATGGCTTGAGATAAGAACAGTTTAATAATTGAAACAAAATAAAATATTATAATAGCATAATAATTGTAATGAGAAGGAGGTAGGTTTAATTTCTGTAAGGGAAACAAGTGATGCACAATACAACTTCTTGTCCCTCAGCAGCAGTCTCTCCTGTCCAATGACTCCCAGTTTATGTGCTGGTTATGATGTCCTGTGGTCTGGAATATCCCTTTGGCCAGTTTGGGTCAGCTGTCCTGGCCATGCTCCCTCCCAGATCCTTGTGCAGCTCCTCACTGGCAGAGCACGGAAACCTGAAGAGCCCCTGGCTCAAGGTAAGCACTGCTGAGCACCAACTGAGCCATCAGTGTGTTATCAACATCAGTCTCATACTAAATTCAAAACATCACACTCTACTGGCTAGTGGAAAGAAAATTAACTCTCCAGGACACAAGCTCAGTAGCTGCCTTTTACTCTGGACTGATAAAAGATAATGAGCTGTTTCTCCTTCAGATGCCTTCTTCATTAGTGGTATGGGGAAGGCTGCAGCTGAATAATACCGTAAATCTGAGCTTTGGACAGGACCATCATAAAAAATTGCAACTTTGTACCAGAAAGTACAGATCAAGTATAAACTGCCTTTGCTAGTTCAAATTTATTCCAGAAATATCGACAGAAAAAAATTGTAGAGCAGACTGTAGATGGGATCAAGACTGTGAGCCAGGAGAGCTGCGATCTGCTGCACTGGGTCGTTTGTCACATCGTAGCTGGTGTGAAAACAACAGGTACGGGAAATTCTCAGCGGTGCGATTCCATTTGGCACATAGGCTGGGGATTGCCACATGCCTTTTGATCCAGATTGAATCTGTGATGGTTTCTGACCCAGTATTGTAGAGATCCAAATTTAATGAATGCAGACCCACTTTTTAGAGAGTTTGTTGGAATTGCACAGTAAAAAGAGATGGGTGGCATTCTGTTTCAAATGTATTGCATGTATTGGTATGCTGTATATATAATTTATGCAAACCTTACAAAACTGATGTAAAAATCACGTAGTTCTGGCAGATATTACTACAACTTCAATTGAGATTTTTTGTCTTTGTAAATCAAGCCTTGACAGTACTTTGCTCTGTTTCTCATGGAAACATAGCAGTTTCTAAAACAAATTTCTAACAATTTTTTTTTAATTTCCTTTACTGAGAAGTGACTTCCTGCCTTGATGTCATTTCATTTTGTAACTTACTAGCTTTTCTAAAACATTCTGTAGCAAAATGAAGCCAAATGTTGACTTTTTAATATTGATAAGTTATTTTCTAGGTTCTCTGTAGCTTTGTATTTTAATGCTGTTGTGTCTCCAAAACAGTCTTCCAAAACCTGCTTTAATGCATGAAAAAAATATTTATTGTGTACAATTTCAACAAATAAATAAAGAGAAATTTAAGTTGTCAGAGCTAGGAATTTGGGGAAGGAAGAGTGAGGAGTGCCAAGATAACATGTCTTACCATTTGGATAAAGAATTAAGTAGTCGAGAAATGTAACATTGCGGGAAGATGTTGTATGATTCAGAGAACAAATCTTGCAGCCCATTGCTAGATGGAGCAATCTCAGTCCCCTGTACCATGGTGTAACCCACAGCCTGACAACAGCTCCAATTCCCCAACTGTTGTGCAGGAAGTACTCATTGGAAGCTGACTACAGAGACGGTGGACAAGTGGCTTACCAGACTCTGAGGCAGGCAGCAGAGCCAATAAACTGGGGGATTATCCAGTTAAATCACATGGCAATGTGAGGAGGATGAAGAACTGACCGTTTTTGGCAGGAGTGAGCTAGTGCATTTCATGAAAGAATATACCTGTGTGGAAAGCGGGCTGTGCATTTTGTCCCATAGAATACAACATGTTAAAGGAATTTGAAGTCTGGTTTTTGTACTTCAGTGGAGATGACAGTATTACCAGTATCCATATGGAGTCAGCAATGTGTTTTGTCTTATTTTCAATATTTTACAATGAAGCAGAGATAGTCTTAGTTAATATTCTTGTGAGCAAAGCAGTGAAGAAACATCCTAGAAGGATGTTTGGTTTAGTTACTTGCAATTTAATCTCAATTATTTATTGAAAACAAGGACAAAGTAAGAGAAGAGTTAGTAAAAATCAGAGTTGAAGGCTTTGACAAAACTGTCTTATCTTTCAGTATAACTTAGTGTAGCCCATAACATATGTATTAACACACAAATTAAGATAATCTATGGATATTTAATTTTTAAAGCCACCATATACCAAATCTTACTTCCAGCCTCTGTGGTTAGCACAGTCAGCATGTTATCAGCTAAATTTCATCTTAACAATTTAAGAAGCCAAAGAATACATCTCAAAGAGTGTTCTCAGTGTCTGTGAGTGATGCTGGCAAATCCAGTCAGGATTCCAAGCATTACTTTGCAGTGCTGGCTGTCTTCAAACTGGAGTTGGTTCTCCATTATATTGGCACGGGGGTCTCTCCACATACATATTGTGCTCCTGTGAGAAAAATTAAGTCAGTTTGACTTTTTTCAGATAAATCAGATCATGTTTCTTTTCCAATTTCTTATTTTGATGTATGGTTTTGTATTTTCTAAATTGCCCATACATCTTAGTTTTTTTGCCCACTTTTCATCTTAATTTTTTATTGCATGCTACCATTTTTTAAAACAATGACTCATATTTAGATCTCTAGTGAGGGCATTATTCTTCATCACTATCTGAGACTATCTCCTTCCTATAACAGAAATTAGTTGGAGGAATTAGCCCATTTTCAAAAAACTTTTTTCAAACCAAATACCGGTAGAGTTGCGGTACAATGCCCATCCACGCACTGGGAAGGAAGGCTTGAAACTTTCTTTACTCACTGCTGAGCCTTGATATCTTCTATTACAGCTTCCCAGAGCTACCCAAAATCTCTACAGAGCTATAGATCCACCATCTGACATTTGTTGTCAGAATGGGTAATATTTGTAAACTAGAAGAAGCTGGAAAGAGAATTGATGCAAACAACAAAGGCCTGGTTTAGCTTTCGAATAGGATTAAGAAGTGATATGCCAGAGTGCATCTGTGCATTCTCCATTATGAAATTGTCAGGTAACAGTCTAGTATTCCACATAGTGAAAAGTATATTTAATTTTCTGTTGTCTTCTATGTGTCAATGACAAGATCATTTGTTGTGTGATATAAAACTGCCACTGTCACCTTTGCCTTCTGAAGAAATAGTCATATTGCATGTTGTAAATGTCTTCTTATAACTACATGGATTATTTTCAAACAGCTTGAAGTTAATGACAACTAATATTTTAGGGACACAGTTTATATTTCTGTGATTTAATTACAGAAGCAAAATTGTATGTTCAACTTTTCAATTTTCCATTATCCAATTTAATTATAATCTGTATCTAAATTAGTTCAGTGCAGAGGAAATCACACTGCGTTTTGTTTTAAAGTTTTATTGCTACACTGTTTTGGAATATCCCAGTGTTTAATTATTAAGAAATCATTTTCTTGAAGAAGACATTAGTATTGTTAAGAAACTACTGTTGGGGTGATTTTCTTGTTATTAAACTTTCCCCTTGACCTGAATATTAAGAAAACACCAACTCGTCAATGGGCCAATTTTAGCAAAATTTACAAAATATCCTTATTAACACACTGTAGTAATTGCTGGATTTATTTTCAATTTTCTGTGACTTCCTGACTTAAAATACTCTCGGTTTAGATATACATTGAGTGTTTAGTTCAGAGAACTACCTATAAAGCTGTTCTAAGATGGTTTTCAGTTTCCAGAATAGTTTCTCACCATTGGAATTGTGCACAGGTGTGCTCGATTTTAAAGCAGAAAGGCGCTGAGGCTGTACAGAATTTAATTAGCTCTCACTTAACTGTTGTGTTAGTTAAAATATGCTTTGGAGCTGTCAGTTGGAATTGGTGGATGCATGGAAGAGGTTTTCATGAGGAGCATTGAAGGCACACTGTTCATCCAACTGCGGGGACTCTGTCTGCACCCCAGGGCTGTGCAAGACACGTTCTTGGTGCATTTTTCTGCATATTAGATTTCTGGATCATCTTGTAATCCTGCAGACAGCATTGGATGAGTTCTTGAGGAAATATATGAGGTGTCTGGCATTTGTTCCTGTGGCACTAAATAGTGTCCTGTTTGTCACAGCACGAGCATGAAGTGAAAACACACACTGCAGCTTGCCAGGAGTGCTGGGGTAGTGCTGTTTGTTTCTCCCATGGCTGTGTGCCTGGCAGCGTGCTGCACTAGTGCCAGGGAGGAGCACCAGGACAGAAAATCCAGTGTTCCTGCACAGATGTACGAGGGAAATTGCCAGAGGGTAGACACCTGAATTACAGGCAGGCTATGGACAATTGCTTACTCATGTATCAAGTGTAGATAAAAGGGCATAGATCAGAATGGTTGGGCTTGGAAGGGACCTTAAAGATATTGCCATGTATCCCATGCTAAGAAAACATAATTGCAAAACTTAGAACATCTCTCTGAAAATTTAACCATCTTGTCTGTCTCATGTAACATATTAATGCTCACAACGTTGATTTTCAGTCTGTGTGTTCTCAGAGCTCAAGGCATTGAAGCTTGTTAGCCAAGTATTGGGCTGGCATCTTCAGAATGGGTTGAAGAAGAGTTTTACTGGATAACCAGCCCTAATTCTTCGTAACTGAAGAATATTGCCAGAGAACTAGTTTATCTGAATAAGTTGTTCCCATAGTCAAATTCCAGTTGCATTACCAAATGCTACATCACCTTCTTTCCATTGTGGAAGGAGTTCACAGGAAGCTGTGGTCTAGGTGTGTGTGGAAACCAGGACAGACCTGCATGGAGCTTCAGAGGCTTGCCCGGGGTGGTGTAGGTTGTGTTGCAGGGCTGCGATGCTGTTGGAAGACAGCACGCACTTTCAAAATGCCCTTTTCAAACCCTTGCCTTCCAAACTACCTACAGCTGCTGTGTGAGTGTTCTCATTAGAGAGAAACTTGGCTGTATTTGGTAGCAAATTGAGGTCCTAATTTATAATGTCAATGCTCTAAGCTGATTGCTTGTAAAAGACTAAACACACTTAGTCTGCAGACTCTACTTCATTATTGTACTGATTTTAGGAGCTGTTGAAAAAAAGCCAGGTCAACTTGCAATAAATTAGAGGTTTACTTATCAGAGTAGGGATGAGGATGTGGGTATTGGGAGTTTAAAGGATATGTGAACATTTATTTAAATGCTTTCTGTAGTTCTCATTTACAAGTTCAAAACAAGGTTTGGAAAAGATTTAAGTTTGCTTTGTTTAAAGCAAGGGTTATGTTGCCCTTTGAATTCCTTTGCTAATTAGATGTTTATATTTTAATGTAGCACTGTATTTCTTAAAGGGGTGTCATTGGGATGCAAAACAAACCAGAGACAACCTGCTTTTCAGTTAAGAGAAGAATGTTTTTCCAACATTGTTTTCAGCCAATTATAAATTAAGGCCTTCAGATAACAGAAGCAAGAAATACTGGACTTTTTTCACTTTGTTCCCTATGGTTCTCTCCATGAACTAAATTTAAATTGATTTTATAAGAACATTAAATTGATTTTATAAGAATGCAGTTTTCATTTGACCTGTACATTGTAATCAGATTTTAGTGGTCATTTTAACTGATCAAGATCTAAATAAATTTTCAGTAAGTTTTTCTGTGCTATTTTTAGAGGCATTCAGCTTGTGCTATTGCAACTTCATAAACCTGTCTCTTCTTTTGGAATACCACTACTTCTCATTAGCATTCTGTAGGTAAAATTTTTCTAAAACTACTTTTATACATATATAACTACAAATGATTTTTTCATGTTTAATATCATTGTGAATTACACTTGTAATTTATTTAAATCTCTCGACAATTCATTTAAATATGTGAGAGTTTTTTTAAATGTATTTCTCTTTTTTGCAGCATGTGAACTGGTGGGCCTCTAGTACTGGGTATTACAAAGGAAAAATACTTAATGCAAAGGAAAAGGAAATGTGAATTGTAGAAGTGTTTTTCACAGAGTTGTCAGATACTTAAAATTCTGCATTCAGTGTTTTGGCAGTTGTTCGTATGTGAGCTTAAAGATACTCAGTTATTATTGACTTGTTTGGCTTTTAATAGCAGTCGAGCAAAATTCGTTATAAAAATGCAAATCAAGCTAATGGAAGCCTGCAACATCTGCTGAATCATTCTCTCTAAATAGTAAGAAGGAATCCTGTATGTGCTTAAGTTTTCCATTTAAAAATGCTCCGCAGTATGGCTCTGAAACTGGAAATGACAAGGAATGGGCACAAAACAGTGAGGAAAATATACACTTAAAATTGTTTGTTATGTCAATAGATATGCTGCCACAGGCATATACTGCTTTTTCTCTGAGGGTAGAAATTATTAAGAGGATGTTATCTCTTTTTTTTGAATTTGCAAAGAAAAAATGCAGCTCTGTGTTCCTGATGTCCTTCCTCCATACTTCTATCCGGGTTAGCTTTTTATTTGATATCATAATAGTTATTTAAACATTTTTTTGAATACCTGTGAAGATGCAGTTTATGGTACACAAATACTGAAAGGTTTTTATACCGTAATAAAAACAATGCTAACATTCTGGAGAGGTTTTTTTTGTTTTTTCTATTAGAGGACAAATACTTACCTGTGTTTTCTTTTTTTTTTTTTTCATGGCTTTTTCCTCCCCATGAGTGACTAGGTTTTCATGTGGAGATTGAACAGAGCTGTCATTTTAGCTTTGCTGAAATAACAAGAATTGACAAAATAGATGATGGTCAGTCTTTTGCATTTCCAAAGATACTGTTTAATACAACTGTAGGAGGGATGAAATATGGGAGAGGCATCCCTTAAAGTTTCTGGAAAGTCTTTTTGTAGACTGGAAATCCATTCTTTAATTAACTAGTCACACTGAGTATTTCAGATCCCTGTATTTTGTTGATTGTCCTCACTGAAATCTAGTTGCTATGAAGTATATTTAAATTTTAAAAGTGACTTTCTTGCATAAATCAATAATTTTGCTAGTCTTTGCTGTAATAATTTAGTAAATTAACTGTTCTTCACTTTCAAGAAATAATGAACTGGCAGTGAGATATTATTTCAGTGACCTGTTACTTCTTTAATTTCTTCATAGACCTTTTTTTTTTCTTTTCTGTGAGATCTGTGCTATTGGTTTCTGTCCCAGTAAATGTTACAGTATTTGGGCTGGCTCTAAAAGCCTGCTTGTCCTGACACATTCTTTAATACATCATCTGCAGTCGCGTGTACATGTTTCATATGTGTAAATGACAACTGTCAGATTGTTAATTTCATTTTTCAGTGGGCAAATACCATCCGTTTCCATAGATGCAGCCTTACAAACAGATGAATACAAATGTTTTCAGCTGTGAGCATTGTGGTATAGGTTCGCTCCATGACTTTATTCATCTTTATTTCTCAGTTAGCATTGCCTTTGTACTTCTTATCCACTGCTTGTTAAAGATGCACTATTCGTTTCTTCTTTTGCTGAGTAAGACTCTTACAGGTTTCTTTAATTCCCAATTAGCTTTTCTTTGCTAATAGTGTCATTAATGCCTAAAATAGCGCTGTAGCTCTGAAGGCTGAAATCGTCACAAAGTCAGCAAGGGTTACTAAGGCTCCATACATTTGCATAGCTTTTAGTGAAAATGTGCTAAGATTTCTTCCAACTGGGCATTTTAAGTATGGGAGCTTCCTTGTCCAAACTGCATGCTAATAGAAGCTGTGTGGAAATAATCAGTGTTATGCCTGAGAAACTGCTTTTTATTGTGAATTAGGCTGCATTTAGTGCCCTAAAACTCCCTCAGCACACCACATTTGAGTTTCAGTAGCAAAGTATTCAGGAAATGCTTTTACTTCATCCCGTTTTTCCTTGTCAGGGATTTAGAGGCCAGAGTGTATCCCAGGGTTTCAGTCTTGCCTCCCAGGAATATTACTTCTACCACCCTATGCTGAACAGCAAAACCCACCTGACATCAGTGGGAGGAAGTGGCCTGTAAAGCAGCAGCAGTGTCTCTTTTTGTCCCACAGCTGCAGCAGAAGGGGAAGATGGAACATAGTGCTCTCACTTCCCATTCTGACTTGGACTCCCCTTCTGACTTCCCACCACACCTTGTCCATCTCCCTGAAAAGCTGAAAAAGGGCAGGTCAGGTGTCAGTCAACCAGCCCACAAACCAAGCAGTCTGGGCTAATGCGAATTCCTGTTTCTTGGAAAACAGCAGTAAAGGTGTCTGTATAAATAAAAACTCCTTTGTATTTCAGCATTGCTTACAAGCTCCTAAATATGACTGTTAATCTTTGCCTTTATTTCTTCTGGATATGTATAACTCATGTCAGTATTTATCAAAGGTCTTCCTTGCTATATGCTATTTCTCTGTGCTCTCAAGTAACACGATTATTGTTAAATTACTGCTTTTTGCTAAAATAGATAGATCATTTTGTTAGTTTTTCATGACTGCAAGTGGGTGCATTGTCTTCTTAATAAAACCCCACCCAACAAGGAAAAGGAAAGTTTTTGAGAGATGCCTGCCCCTCTGCGTGTATTTTTCTGCTTGAAATTTGATGAAATTATCTGGAAGCATTTTGAAGGTGTTTCTACATCTCATTATGAATTCTGTGCAATGCAAAAATCTCAACTTTATTTTTGTCTCAGAAGTACACGTCTGATATAAAATTCCCTTTGGCAAGGAAAAGAGATTTTAGGATTCCATAAATCCAAATTCTTTTGCTCATGGCTACATCCCAGTTGAAGCGTTAGATTTTCCTTGGAGATCTTTCAGAGCCAGGAACATGATTCTTTCAGCAGGGTATGGTGCATATCAGCTTCCTGTTTAAACTGGTTCATTCTCCAGAGATGCAAAGAAATGTGTTGTTCAGCCTGGCAGTACTAATCCAAAGAGACAAAAGGGAAGGATGGGACCCCAAAGTTTGGAAGCATGAAACTGTAGATGCTGGTGCAGTGAGATTTGGCTAATCAGTTACGGTTTTATTTTTATTAAATAAGTAGAAACTTGAATATTTCAAAATAATATAATAACATTTTTGTTTTGGTAATATCTCTTTCACACAATGGCTTTCTTCTTTCTTTTGGGATGCAAGAGGCAAGTAAATCTACTCATTATTTTCAAACAGTCTCATACTTTCTTCAGAAGATGGAAGAAACAAATTAACACTACTTTACACCTACTGCTGACAGTGCATAACAGCAATTAAAAAATGAACTGTGTGAACTGGCTACTTTAAAAACAAGTGCTGTACTTTTTGTCTAGGCCTGAAAAAAGATGAGTCCTTTAGCCTCATTTTTTCTCATGTTGAATATAAGTCTCTCAGTAAGCACTGAGACACCTCCATTCATGGACCTTGTCTCTGTCTGTCCTTCCAGGGGTCACAAACGCAAACTGGATGAAGATGACGCTGCCAGTGAATCCAGTAAAGAATCCAGCAGTGAAGATGAGGAGGGAAGCAGTTCTGAAGCGGATGAAATGGCAGCAGCACTTGAAGCTGAACTGAATGACTTCATGTGAGATTCATGCAGAAGACAGAATTTGTAATTATATTTTACTTCTCATAAACAGATTGGACTTCAGATGAGTCCCTTATGTCAGTACTCAATGTTTTTCCAAAACGTGTGTGTATATTTTGCAAAGCAGCTCAAGAGGTGATATGTTATTTTACAAAATCAGAAGTAGATGTTTTTAAGTTGTTTTACTAAAGGAAAATATACTTTTTTAAGCAAAAAAAAAAAGTATTAAATGGGATGCGGTGTGCTATGCCAAAGACATGTTAGGAGCTCTGCAGAACCTTCATGTATGGGACAGTAGTACAAAGACTTGTGATTAAACACACATCAAGTTTCTAAAAATATTGCAAGCTGTGGTTTATGGGTTACAATCTTCAAATAGAGGAGGAGATAAAGGAGATGGAATTGTCTGGGTAGTACAGCAGGAATCTGACAAACTGGTCATCCTTTTCCACAAATAAAGCTATCAAATATAAAAGGATTTTTGAAATAAAAAAGAACTATTTATATTTGTATAGAAACAGAACGTGATATGCAAGCTTTGTGAACTCTGCACTTGACCCACCTGTCATTTGTTTGTAAGAGAATACATAGTGATCAGCATTCATGGTTTTAGGTTACTTTGTTGAATAGTTGGGTTCTTTAGAGACATTGTTTAGATTTTTAACTTCTCTTCTCTGTAAACAGAAATTTAGCACAGCAGACTATGTGGTCCTGTACTGCCACAAGATGCATATTCACCTATTTGTGTTGTCTTGGAAAGAACAAGTGCTACTTCAGGCTAGATAGAATTTAATTTCTTTGAAAAGAGATCTGATGTAAAGTTTTTGTATATTCTATTTCATATTTGACCCACAAAACAGATTTTCTTTCATTTAATAAAGGTTCATTTTGTATGCTTTGTTTCTCTTTCCTGTTCATTTTCTTCCATCAAACATAAGACACTTTTCTCTATTATCTTTCCTTTATTCTGCATGAAAATAATGAAAAACATTGAAAGCAGGTGCAAATTTGTAGATTCAGGCAGATAGCTGAAGGACAGAAGGAAACACTGGCCCAGACGATTCATGGATGCTAACATCTGACATTTTCTCAGGTGGCTTTGACTGGCCTCTGAAATTACCATAAGAGTTGTTGCTCTGGTATTGAATTTCTGAGGCCAGGACCATGGTTTATTCTCAATTGTTAGCAACTGGAGATTGAATCCTTTTAATAATATGTTTGCAAAAGAAGACTCATTAGTTCGTATGTCATGGTTAAAAGGAAGTACATTCTGGTGCAGAAATACTTCATTTTTCCACTTAGCAGTAAAACAGAACATTTCAGTAGAACCTCAGCTGCTTTACAAAAAGCACTCTAATTTTAAAGCTTCATAATGACAATAAAAGGACGACTGAGAAAATACAAGAGCCTTTTCAGGTTAATACTGCTTTTCCACTTTAGAATGCAAAGTCAGCACCCACAGACAAAAATGGTGGATTTTTTGGGAAAATGTTCAGTTTCCTGGACATTTACACAGCTACCACACAGCTGAATGCTACAGTGGCCTGCCTGCTGTAGCTCTCCATGAAAACAAGCAGGATGTCTCCAAGTGACTTTCATCATAGAACAGGAGAAAAAGACTAACACTTGTAAAATGGGAAGTCAAAACACTTTCTTTTTATTCAGTAACCTGAATGCAGCCTCCCCAGGTATCAGAGGATGATTCCTTGCAATTAAATACTAAAATGTCAGGGGTTGTGGGGTGCATTTTGTGTTTTCTTAAATCCCCACTTGAAATAATGTGAAATAACAATGGCTTTCCGGGTCACTGTGATGCTGCAAATGACTTGACAGCACAAATTTCAGCAGAGACTCGTTCTGGCTGATGGTCTTTGCCAGTCACGCAACTCTGTGGCAGCATTCAACCTCTGAATGTAAACACAGTCAGCAAGCAAAGCAGGGCAGGCTCTGCCCTGGTTCAAGCAGCTTCGCTGGGTGCTGCATCCCCGGCACCACAGCTGCCGCAGAGTGCTCGTGGAGGGATTCCATGTGGACAGGCTGTCTGCTGAGAAAGGCTGTATCTTCCTCCCGGTGTTGTTTTATGGCTGATGGTTTAACTGGTGTCAGGGGGTCTGGGCAGGAATCCTAAAAGCTATCAGCACTCCAGTATCTTTTAACAATCCCTGCCCTCCAGTCCTTGGAGTAGGGGGGGTCCTAGCACAGGGAGAGTTGAGAGTCACCAACCCATTGCTCTCTGCCAGAGCAGTCCAGAAGGCATCGAGCCTGCTATTGCTGAAAAGTCGCCCCCTGCTCATTCAGGTGGCTGTGTTGAGTGCACTGGTCACCAGTCTCTGCACAGGCAGGAGAGAGAAGTGGAAACTGAAGACTGATAAATTAAATGAGATTATATGAGATGGTAAGTTAAATGCCCGTTCTAACCTGCCAGCAAGAAGTCTCTGGATGTATGAAGTTGTCACTCACTCCCACTAGCTTACACTTTTTTGAAGGTGCAGGAGCATCTTATGAAAAGCAACAAATGTGCTTTGTGAAATGACTTTAACTCTTTATTAAGTGACCTAGATATTTTGACTGGGTGTTTTATCCTGCCTTCTGGGCCTAGTTCTGTACATTATGTAGCCAGCAGGGACCCGCTACCAGCGAGGGCACTCTGATGGCTGAAGCGGAGACCAAATTCCCAGTGAGGCTGTTGAACTTATTGGGCAGTACTGGTTTCTGAAAGGGTACCAGGTGTGGAAATGAGCACAGAAAGGACACCTTGCTTCCTTAAGCATTCTAAGTGTGTACTATCACTGCTGGCCAGGAAAGATGGCTTCTAAGGCCTCATGGTTATTTAAGAACTGGTAAGAGCCATTATTTTGATTTAAAGACCAACAGTTTTACTTTCTCCTCAACTTGCCCTCACCAGTTCTTAAGAGAATGAGAAGACATCACAGCTCTGATGAGGATCATAGAATAGTTTGGGTTGGAAGGGATCTTTAAAGGTCACCTCGTCCATTCTCCCTACAATGAGCAGGGACATGTTTAACTAGACCAGGTTGCTCAGAGCTTGGTCCAACCTGGCCTCAAATGTTTCCAGGGATGGGGATGAGGTGGGACCTGTGATAAAAGAAAAAGCATCACGTAGTGGCCAAGCTTTTCTCCTTGTGCCTGTGCTGGGGAGGGGGGAAGAGGAGGGAGCAGTTGCTTAGCACTGAGATGTGGAAAGTTCCAAGCATGCAGATACTTTTGCTGTTGGGTTTTGTGCATATGTGAAGTAGGCCTCGAGTTTTCTGTGTTAGATAGTAACATCCTCTCTGAAAGGTGGGGAGTCTCAATTTTCCTTCTTGGCACTACTTCTTGCAGAATAGGTGACTGTCTTACAAGTGTGAAAATACACATACACAAACCTGGAGCTGTACCTAAAGATTTCTCAGCTCTGCCTAATTTTACTACAGTGAACACTGCAGTAGGTGACAAGTCAAAGAATAAATACGTAGTGGTCTCGTTAAAGAAGTGGATCTTGTCATGTAGCTGAAAATTCAGCATGAGAAGACTCCCAATTTTCACTACTTGTAGGAAAGCTTTTTATACATTTGTTTTTCCTATCCAATCCCACCTTCTGTTGTCATTTCAGAAGTGTTTGGAGCCCAGCACCCATCTCAGCCTCCTCTCCCTTCCCTCTCCAAGGAACGGGAGGCAGCAGTATCCAATCCCCCAGGCAGCATCACCTACAGCAGGCATACATACCTGCCCTGATAGGCTGCAGTTGCATATCCTGTGCTCTTCCTCCTGACCTGGCTTTGTAAGAGAGAGAGGGAGATATTAACTATAATAACAGCAGTAACAAATAGTACAGATAAGTGAAAATATTGCCTTTTTGTAGGCTGGGTGTGAGTGCTTCCATGTGGAAAGAGGAACATCTTTCTTGTAGGAATTTATTCCTCAGTGTCATACAGCTCATAACCATAAATGGAAAAACCTTTGCTTCTGGTCTAGCCTCCCATATATATCAACTGGATCATTCCCAGCAGCTGTTAAGTCATTGTCCCCAAGAGCCAGGCCAGCTGCTTTCCTGGATTTCCTCAGGCCCACATGAACCCTGTGATCTTTCTCCTCCAAGGAAAGAGTAAGTCTGTTGTCATCAATATGTGCATCACAGAATGGCTGAGGTAGGAGTGGACCTCTGGAGGTCATATGGTCTAATCCCCTGCTCAAGCAGAGAGGGTCACTCAGTTGATTGTCCATGTCCATGTCCTGTCAGTTTCTTGGATGTCTCCAACAATGGAGAGTTTCCAGCCTGTGCTCAGTCACTCTCACAGTAAAAAGATACTTCTTTTTTTTTCTTCTTTTTTTTTTTTTTAGGGGATGTGGAAAGGGAAAACATTGGCACGAGGAGCATGATTGCTGGCTAAGACCGAGGAGGCGTAAAGCGGGTGTGGCCCTCCCCGCTGAGTTTCTCAAAGAGGAGAAACTTCAGGATGCGTAATTGCCAGCAACTTGTTTTCTTTCAGGTCCAGAACCAGACCCTGTACTGGAGAATCCCCTACCATATGTTAATGAGAGTGTGGATTTTAATATATATGTGATGGGGTTTTGAGACACTTGATATTTTACTTGGGAGAAAGATTTGAGAAGGATGCCAGGCACTTGGAACACAGGATTGCTAGAACTGTGGAGAAACAGACATGAACTATAAGTCAAGCCCTCTTTTGTGCAAACTCTCTTTCTGGTACAACAACATATTCCTTTCACTCTTCTCATTCTTTGTGACTTTCTCTTTTTGCTGGTGAGTGGCAGAAATACCCAGTGACCTGATCCCATGGAAGGGTGGGCTTGGCATAGACCCCAACCCCAGAGCACTCAGATCACTTACTTGGCAAAATGGGGGCTGATTTTGACTCAGATTCTGTTGTGTGCCCTGAGCAGAGGGTGGGTTGATGTGTTTGCATTACTTGACACTTCTGACTTGCACGAGCCCTTTTAAAACCCCTGGATTTCTCATCCCTGCAAGTCTCATGCCCACAGAGGCTGTGCTGCCACCCTGTGAGTCAGAGCTCCCTTGGCAGAAGATGATTAATTCTTTTCATTCCACACTCCATTCTAACTCTGTTCCCTGAAAAGGCAAGGAGCCACTTATATCTGGTAGATATAAGTATGTATGGCACTTCTAAAGAGCTCCATCCCAAGATGAAGCTGGACTGGCTTAGTCACTGTGTGGGTTTAGAGGCACTTTAAAGGTAGAGCAGATGCTAACCTGCTAACACCAAAGGTAAAAATGTGTTTTGTTGCCCTATCTGTGGGATGGACACCTGTGTCCACAGGTTCCCTCCATGTGCTGTCCTCTTCCCCTGAGCAGTCCTCCATGAGTCAGTGTGTCTCGCCAGGAGACTGGGAAGCAGAATAGAGAGAGACCTTCCTCCTGAGTCACCACTGCCATCTTCCTGAGCCAAACACTCACCAGAGCTGGCAGACAGTAACCGTATTGCAAAGCCATGTAGGTTTAATAGGTGGTGAAAAATACGCATCCTTCTCTAAGTCTGCTCTTATACAGAACAGTGCAGTTTTCCTCTGTCCCTTCTACATCTGCCAGGGGAAGCCTTGACAAAGTGAATCACAGTGACAGGTCTCTACTGACAGTAACCATGAGGGAGAAACCTTGACCAAGGACTGTCAGAAGGGCTGGGTCCTCCTCCCTTTCCCTCGTCTACAGGCGACCAACGTCTCTGAGTCCCCAAGACTGTTTGCCTGTCAGATTTTGGATGTGGTTGCTCCTTCACAACAACCAAGCTGTTCTTGTTGAAGCACAAACTACCATTGCTATTGATCAATTGTAAGCAGCAAAGCCCGTAGGCAACAGCCTGCTCCTCCTCCTCATGCTGCCTTCAGACCAGGTGCTGGCACTTTTCTGGCAGGGAGCACAGCAAGAAGTCAGAAAAGCTTCTTACCTTTTCAGATCCACCCCTACGGAGATGTATGACCCTTTCAGGACATAAGTATTAAATATGTCACTTAGTTTCAATATAAATGGTGCTTGGGAGGTTCTTTGTTTTAATTAAGTGGATGAGTTTGGTCCTCAGAGAGCTCAACATGTCCTTGAGTGAATAAATGTTTTAATAATTCAACTTTGTCTCTCATAATCTTATAGCTGCAACCCACAGAATACCAAATGAAAACCACTGAATACCAAATGAAGAATACTCCATTTCATTCCTCTGCTTTTTGCTTTCTGTCCTTGGATCCAAGCTCTCAGCCAGCCTCTCAGACCAAGGGGGAAGCCCCACCATGGGACCCATATGCACAGCAGCCCTGTGCCGAGCCCACAGGACAGAGCCATCAGCCACATCCTCCTCCCTCCAGGGGCTGCCTGTGGAAGCCGTGTCACCTCTGAGCCTACCTCAGAGGAACAACAGCTGTGCATCTTCCAGCATCCATCAACTTCACTGACCATCACCTTTCCCTCGCTGGCGGAAAAGGCATTCAGCTTGCTGGCACAAAACACATCTTCCCCTGCAGCTGGCTCCTCCTGTCAGCCACCCAAGACACTTCTCAGCGCTTTGGGTTTTGGCACCTGAAATCAATTTTGTTTTTTAAAATTCCTAAGACAGCTAAGGAGGTGAAAGCAGGCCCCTGGTGGACTGTGGGATGGAAAAGACAGAAACTCAAGAGTCTGAAAGTTGTGCATTACCAGAAGAACTCATCTCTCACTACAGAGGCTATGCTTGGTGTGCATTCATCTGAACATACCCATCAGGCAAGGAAAGGTGAACAAAGGCTGGGCACTGTTCTCTTACATGAGTGGGTTCTCAGTCTATAAGGGGAAAGAAGGGGGCAAAACAGAGGTTCATTAGATCAGAAATTCTCCTCTATAGAATGTGCCCAGGGCTGTATCAGCCCAACACCTACTGTTGTCCTTGTAGCTGGAACTACAGCCTGTGCACAGGCCATCAAGCAGAGCCCCTGGTTTGCTTCATTACAGGAGGGTGCCTGTAGGTGCAGACTTGGGCACAGCAGGTGTTAATTTCAGCTGTGGCTTTACATAACTTTTAATTGCCTGCATTTGACATCTGTGAGGCAAAGGCACTAACAGCCGCAGTGGAAGTGCTGAGGAATAAGTCCGTGAGTAATTCCTGGTTTATCTCCAGCTTATATCGTTTACCTCATTACGGGACTGCCTGCAGCCTTCGGCTGCTCTCTGCTTCCCCAGAGTTAATAGATTTCACATGTCTCTGTACCACGTCCCTGTCTCAGCTGAACTCTCCACACAGACACAGCACAACCTCCCCCACGCCCGCGAACAGTGAGTTGGTGTGAAGACAGCCCAAGTGCTCTGTGACAGGGATGCAGCAGCTGCTGCCCGAAAATGTGCGATGCTCAAAGAGCAGCCCTGGCCACGGTGCTTTGCTGTGATGCAGCACAGGCCAAGACCAGAGTGGCAAAGCAGAAACAGCTGCTGCTTTCAGAGAGCAAAAAACAAAAATGCTGCCCATGCTGGAGAGAGACACGTTGCAACTGCACTGCAGCTCGCTCACTTCGGACTGCAACCACCCTGGAGCAGCCCTGAGCAGGATATTTTGGGCCCCTCACTACAACACAGTCATTGAGATACTGGAGTGTGTCCAGAGAAGGGCAATGAATCTGGTGAAGGGTCTGGAGCACAAGTCTGATGAGGAGCAGTTGAGGGAGATGGAGGTGTTTAGTCTGGAGAAAAGGAAGCTCAGAGGGGACCTTATCATTCTCTACAACAGCCTGAAAGGAGGGTGTAGCCAGGTGGAGGGTGGTTTCTTTTCCAAAGTAGCACGGGATAGGACAAGAGGACGGTACTTCAAGTTGTACCAGAGGAGGTTTACTTGGATTTTAGGAAAAATTTTTTTACTGAAAGCATGGTCAAGCATTGGAACAGGTTGTCCAGAGAGAAGTGTTCAAAAGGCATGTGGACATGGCACCAGGAAACATGGTTTAGTGGTGGACTTGGCAGTGCTGGGTTAACAGTTAGGTTCAATGAGCTAAGAGGTCTTTTCCAACCTAAACTATTCTATAAGTCCATGAAACAGCCCCTGTATGCTGGTCTCTGCCTGGGTTTGGGTGAAGCAGGTCCTCACAGTCAGCATGAGCTCCATCCCCCGGCAGCCTATCTAGAACCCAGGTCTTGGTATTAGGGGCACAAAATATGTTGCTTTTCTTAGATTCCCCATTGCTCTTTGTGCTGCAAAGGGCTGTGGGACACCATGGAGCTCCCAGAGAGGCAGCTCTTGCCTGGTGGACACTGCTGTGTCTCCCCTGATGGAAACCCTGGAGCCCTCCAAGGAGCTCATGGTGGCTGAGGAGGTGTTCTCTGGCATCTCTGGAAGCTGTGATAGACCACTTTTCAGATCAGAAGAATTTAAAACTAATTCAGGATCCTCTTCTGGGTCATTGTGGAAGTATTTAGAAACCTAGAGAGCACAAAGGAAAAACTGCTTTCATTGCCTAGTTTCCTGACATGACACTGAAGGCTCAGTGCTTGTAGCTCTCATGCTATGGTGTTCACTTGGCTTTCTTGGAAGATATTTAGCTAATCATTATCATTTAATGCCTTTGTGTCTGTAGATATTGCTGCACCACTCTTCACACTTCTGCTACTGGCTGTTACCAACTCTCTTTCCATTTAAAACCATGGAGCCTGCAAACTACAGGAGTTTCAATTTGCACTTTAAGAAAATGTGAATTTTCTTCTCTACTCCTTGAGGTTGTGAAGCAAACTTTGAAACCATGTCCTGTCTGCACTGTGAAAAAGCTCAGCGACGAGTATACCTGGTGACTTTTAAGCTAAGCTCACAGCTTCGTGGGGGTTTACATGCAATTTTGAATGTGAGAGGCTGTGAATAATAATAGTAGTCTTGAGGCAATGAGGTGTAATGAGGTAAACAATATGAGATTTTCCCACTGAGTTGAAATGAGACTCCTTCAAATCTTTTGTGAAATTTTGACACAGCTCAAAGAAATGTTTTCTGAGGAGCATGTGGGCTGCAATATTGGGAACAGATTCTTCCAGTGTTAACAAGTAAGGATACTGCCTCAGAAACTACATCCAAGCATTTTCAGAGTTGAATATCTTATAAATATATTCTTTATGTTCGGATATGTGAGATTGGGCACTGGAGGGTGCATCTGTTTTCCAGCAGAGAGGATCTGAATGATGTAGTTTGAAGAGAGGTGCTAGAGCTCAAAGATGAAGTCTTGTTATGAAGTAACCTACAAAACAAGAAAGCTAGACCAAGAGACAGAGATATTTGGGGTGAGAGGGATGCAAATCACTCCAGACACCAGTGACTTCAATGCAGTGGCGTGAATACGAGTCCCTCACAAAACTCATAAGTAACCTTTGTTTCAGACAGTTTTTGCCCCCATAAAGAGTACCTGAGATGCAGGCTCTGAGTGAAAATCATCTAGGGCAATCAGTAGAATTTCCACTTGTTATTCCCTTCCCATTACTTTGGCATTTTGGGCCAAATGTTTTAAAATATTTCTAATGTCTCATCTTGAAACTATCAACAGGCAGTTCTTCATCCGTGTTTTCAAGAGGCCCAAGTTCAGCTGGCTGCCTGTGTGCACACAGACCGACTGATTAAAACAAGAGTTTATTCTTGTTTGCACCCGCTTCTCCTCTGTCTTTTCATGCTTTAAACTAGAAGCCTAATGTAGCCAACAATGTTAAAAATTGTGTGAGGTGCTGCATCTGTGTGAGGGCAATACAGGCTGGGGGATGAAGAGACGGAGAGATGGATAGATGGAGAGCAGCCCTGCAGAGAAGGAGTTCAGGGGGCTGGTGGACCAGAGTCTGGACGTGACCCAGCAACATGCACTTGAAGCCCAGAAAGCAAATCCCATCCTGGGCTGCATCCAAAGCAGCATGGGCAGCAGGGCGGGGGAGGGGATTCTGCCCCTCTGTTCCCCTCTGGTGAGACCCCACCTGCAGCGCTGCATCCAGCTCTGGGGTCCTCAGCACCAGAGGAGGGCCACAAATATGGAGCATCTCTCCTATGAGGATGGAGACAGCTGGCATTGTTCAGCCTGGAGAAGGGAAGGCTTCAGGGAGACCTCATTGCAGCCTTTCAATACTTAAAGGGGACTTATAAAAAAGATGAGAACAGACTTTCTAGCAGGGCCTGCTGGGATAGGACAAAGGGTAGTGGTTGTAAGCTAAAAGAGGGTAAATTCAGCCTAGGTGTAAGGAAGAAATTTTTGATGGTGAGGGTGGTAAAACACTGGAAGAGGTTGCCCAGAGAAGCTGTGCATGTCACATCCCGGGGGACATTGAAGGCCAGGCTGAGCAGGGCTCTGAGCAACCTGGTCTGGTTGAAGATGTCCCTGCTTAATGCAGGGAGGGTATTAGCCTAGATGGCTTTCACAGTCCCTTCCAACCCAGACTATTCTATCTTTCTATGAAAAACATCAAGGCCCTGAAGCTGAGCTTCTGCACCAAGTTGGTTTGAAGAATAAGTTTTGAAAATATAAAAATAGGCTTTTAGCAGCCTGCCTGACAGAGGCAGAGACATTGTGTGGGCAAACTGTTCCAGAACACGGCTGTGCAATGGTTATTAAGAGCTGTACTTCCATAATAACAGTGCTGGGAGCTTTCCTTAGTAAAGAACGATAAGCAAGTTTCAGCTTCTTCCTTGCTGAGACCTGCAGGCAGCACTGTGCTTGGTTAGCTCTGGTGCATTATCCTGTAATAGCTAAGCAATACACTTTGAGTGAAGGTTGAATAATAGAGTGTTTTCTCTCCCCTCTCCCCCCTACACCACTTTACTTTAAGAATAGCATCTTCCATTGTTGGTTATTGTCATTATCAACTGATTTCCCCAACGACTGCTCTAACCATCATTTCTAGCTTCTGGGCATTAAGCAAAGATCGCTGCAGCATAATTGGATTAATTTAGAGACTGACTTTGAACAGCATAATTGATTTGAATTTTATTCTGTTTTCTCTAGCCACTTTTTTCACTAAGAATCACAATGCCTGGGAGCCTGGGCATGGTCTTAAGTCCTCTACAGGCAAAGCCTTCATGAGTGGGAGCCCCCCTTGCTAAGTGGGTACCTTCCCCCATGCTCCATGCATCCCTCCACTGGGGAGGAGTTCCCGCTGGTCTTCGTGCCCCTTCCTTCTGCCACCTTTTGCAAGGGCTTTGTCTGCCAGAGGAGTCATGAACCGACTCACTTCTCCATCACTGTGGGGGGTGCTTCGTGCTGCAGGAAGGGTTTTGTTCTCTGGCACAGGGTCTGTCACTGCTGTGACACAGGGTGTGGGTGATGCTGCACGTGGGGGCCAGCCCACCCAGCTGTCCCACATGGACCCTGCTTCAAGGATGCTTTGTGGCACACTTGGTTCTAACACCACCAGGGCCTTTCTGGGCATTTAGCTGTGCTGCTGCCGTACCCAGCGCAGCAAACCTTGCATCCTGCCATGGTTTCTAACTGGGTTTTGATTCTGTGTCTCACAGATGTGGGTGTGGAGTGGGGAGTGCCCTGCAGACGCTGCAGCAGGGCCTGTGGGTGCCTGGTCAGGTTCCTGAAGCAGCATGCACTCACCAGGGATCCCCAAAACATGCTTCATGGTTCACTCCCAAAGCTTTCTCTTTCTATGCAAAACATCCTCTCTTGGTTTTCACCACACATCTTCACAGACTGTTAGGGAATGAAAAGGCTTTTAATTATAAATTAAAATAATTACAAAAAACTTGACTGAGTAGCGTGGCTGCAGCCCATCCTCCTGAGTAGCTCTGAGCTCCCTGTGCCATTTCAGCTCCTCTTGGCTGACTGCAGAGGTTGGCGGAAAGGGATTGGTCTGGGATATTTGGGCAGTGGCTTACCTCCAAGATGGAGCTGCCCAGGCCTAGGATAGGATCCTAGCATGAGTCACTCTGGCTTGTACTACCTGTCACAACTTGCACACAGTGCATGGGACTTCTGCATTCCCAACGAGCCCAAGGTTGCCATCCCACTAATTTCAGAAGACCCAGGATGTCCTTGCCATGCCTTTGGAGAGCACCTGGCTCTCATATTCATGTGTGGCAGCACACTGCTGTGACCACATCCCATCATACCCTCTCAAAGTAGAAAAGGAAAAGGGATACAACTGTGTTACTGCTTCCCACTCCAGTGCCAAGAAACAACAGAACTAAAAGCAGTGTTGGCCCTTGTCCTTCTTATTGTTTTGGTGAAAGAGAGTGATGCTGCCCAACATACAATTCAGTTCTCTGAAAGTCACCAGATTCTGTGCCTGCAGCAACCTGGTATCCTATTTCCAAATAAATCAGGGATGGAAGGAATGCAGACAACTCAAGCGCTATTGCCCAGTGACGAAGGGTGCTCCCTTGGGAAATCAGCTGCTCCTCAGCTGTCAGCATCTGCTGTAGGGATCAGCCTAGGGGTGCACAGCCCCTACCTGCACTGCTGCCTGCAAGTGCCACAAGGCAAAAAAAAACCACCTACCCTCCTGTTTTTCCATACAAAACTGCATGTGTGCACTTGCATGTGGAGTTCATGTCCTTTAACACATAAAGGCCATGACCATTGTAGGAATGTTCATAAAAACATAGTTGCTGTAAGGCACACAATAGATTTTCCCACTTCTTCTCCTGCTTGGTATTGTCTTGTAATAAATATCTTGAAGATTTAGCTGAGTTAGGGGACTATATCCACACTAACAGCATTAGCCTTTTCCGTAATGTTTTGCTGGAGTAACATCCAGCAAACTGATGCCCAGGAACCTTTTCCTTCCAATATCTGAACAATAGTTCTTAGGGGTCGACTTTGCCGGTTTTCACTAACCTTGCTGCTTCTATTCCACAAATGCCAATCTTTTGTGCTCTTAGCTCTCAGGCTTTGGTACGAGACACACCTTTAATCATTTGCTTTTTGGGTTTTGCTTCCAGCTTTCCAGGCTCTCCCTAGTAGCATAAAGCCAAGAAGAGAAAATGGGACTGCAGAAGTGATGCTGCTGGGCACTCACAGTGCCCCACAAAAACTCCTCTTCCCAATGCCTGGAAAACTTTATCCCTTGCCCATATTCACCTGTTCCTTCTCTTCTGTCTCAGTTAGTCATGCTCCCCTCCTCACATGCACACTTCTTCCATGCAGATGTTACAATTGTGCAGGCTGTAATGCACTGGAAGATTTCTTTTCCATCCTCCACAAATACCTAAAGTTATCCCCAACTACTTAGCTAATCTGTCTGTAAGATCCAAATGTCCCCAACATTTGGGGGCCTTTGAGTTTGGGATTCTGATTCAGGCTTATCTAGAGAAAATATTGAAAGGTCAGTGCATTTTAATTCATCCACCAAATGAAGTTTGAAGGTGCTCAGTGCTACTGTAGGAATGTGCTGCCTGAAACCAATATCTACTTGCAAACCTGGTGGGACTAATTCGGGTCTGAAGGAGTTTTATGTGAGTATTGTTTTACTTTGAATGTTCTCTTTGCTTCTCATCACGTCTTTAAATCCCACCAAAGACAGGTTTTCTCACAAGATGATGCCTTTGCACATTCATTCAATGATATTGACTTCCCAGTGGCAGCAGGGCAATAAACCAGGACATTAAACTGTCCAATCAATTGCCCTCCTGCCTGCGTTATGTGTGTTATTTCCCACTGTGCACATTCAACATTACGCTCTGTGACCATTAACGCAGTGGGTGCTGTTAGACAATGAAATGTTAGACAGCAGCCTGCTAATAAAAGGTTTAATGGATAACATGATATCCTTACCAGCAGCTACAGAAGAGTTGGTCCAGAGGAACAGGGACTGTGTGCTGGAGCATGTTGTACATGAAATAGGGATGTCTGTGCCAATAAACAAATGCTCCTTTATCACAGGTCTGGTGTGGGAACACTGACCTGGAGAGAAAACTGAGTTTGTGGGAAATATCCCCCTGGACTAGAGGGGTGGACAGAGCAGGCATTACTTCCCAGGAACTCACTTTTTGATGCCATATGGCTTAACATCTCAGCAGGACATTAATGACAAGAAATTTATCAAGCATTTTTCTGCACTGCCAGGTTGCCAAGTGTTCCTCCTTGCTCCCCAAATTTGCCATTCAAATATTACCTGCTGCTCTCTCCTGCTTTGTGAAACATGACACAAAACTGCACTTCTTCCCAAGGAGAGGTTTCAACTTTGCAGCTGCCCTGTTAGGGCTTCTCACTGCCAGCTGACACCCTTCCCCACCAATGCTCTTGTACTTGCCAGGCTAGAGAACTCCCATGGGCATCTGCTGGTCAGCCTGGCTTTGACACAGCTGGATTTGTGAAACAAGCGTTCTTCTGGCACAGACTCATTGCTTGTCCAGGCAAGACCTGAACCAGGGAAGGCAAAGACTGACTTCTGATGGGATTGAAACTAATTCATGCCCAAAAGAGTCTCACAGGGAGTGAGAAGCAGTTACCCAGCCATGGACAGGGCAGGAGCATAGGGATGCCACCAACCACGGTCTACACATACAACTTGGTGATGTCCCCCTGGTGGAAGAACTGAAGGGCTGAGAAAGGGCAGGGGGACATCAGCCACTTCCAGCTGGGCAGCTGAAGCTGCCCACTCCTTTTTTCTCAGGTTTTCTATGGTCCAAGCGGAGTTTCTTCCCTTATGTCTCCTGCAAGATCACTGTGCAAGTTAATGGTGTGCTGTTAGGAAAGGGACTGTTGACACATAGTTTGACCTCCTCGTCACCTCGTCTTGCCTATTCATTTATATTTGCTTTGAATTAGCTGGTGAAGTCCCTGTATCAACATTATTTATAGGTTTTGTACATTTCAAGACTGCTGCTTTGTTCCTACGCTGTACTTGTCTCTTAATCTAACTAATCATCTAATACATTTTGAAGTCTTTTCATTCTTCCTCATAAATCAAATTTTGGACCTAGATGAATCCATTTGCTGTGCTGATCTGAATTCTCTCTCTTTCATCAGACCTTCTTCATCTCATAAAGAAGTGAACAGGCTATTCCAGGTGTGCCTGTGAAAAGATTTCATCTATATATTCCAGTCTCATTATCTGTTTCTCTGGCTATTTTACCTTGTTATCCTGCATTGCAAGTACAGCTCCCCAAGATTCTTTCCGTTTTGTTTCTTTGCAGGCTTATTTGATAGCACATGTCTTAGATTTTTCTATCCCCTTGTGAATTAGAGTAGCTTTTCATTTTGGTTGTGTTTTAATCCATAAATAGTATCTCATTTTCTCACTTTCTCCCTGTATTTTTTATCTGGGTGACTTCCACCCTATTTTTTTCATGTCTTCTTTGTATTAGTAATTTCCCTCAATTTAATATATCTGGGGCTTCAATTAATACATTCTTTATTCTCTGCTCTAGATAATTAGTAAGAGCATAAAAGAACAGATGCATGTTATTTAACAAATGTCTCTGCTAGTGTCCCTGCTGACCTATAAGTGGTTACTGCCACCATTTGTTTCTAATGTTTAAATTTATTTATGAAAGACGTGTGATCATCTCTTAACCCTAGTAAATGATGTTGAGATGGAGATTCAGTGGACATTCTCATAAAATATTCTACAAATAACTCCGAATATAACAGTAGGAGAAGGTCATATGAGATGACCATTGCAGACTCCTTGAATAATCTGTATTACACGTGTTGTTTTCCCAGAGCTGTTTGTTTTGTAATGTTGCTGTTATCTATTAACCTTGACAAAAAGGGGTACTCAAAAAGGCATGGGATTTGTATTATTGACTGTTGTTTTATTTTTAAGTTAAACTTTGTGGCTCTGAAAGAACATTGCCTTTCAAAGGAAAAATAGATGGTCTTCCTTCTGTGATAAAATTACACCAAAATACTGGAAACTAGAAATTACTTTTTCTAGCTTCAGAAGCTCAGCAAAGCCTTTTTATGACTATTTTTGTTCACAGTTGTCGAGGTTTAGGAATTTAGTGCTCCCACTGAAACCATGCGCCACTTGTGCCAGCCACTCACTCCCTTCCCACTCCCCCTCCAATTCTCCCCTGTATCGACTGGAGAGGAGAATTGGAGACACAAAAGGCAAAGATCATGGGTTGAGATAAGAACAATTTACTGGAAATAGCAACAAGAGAAGCAAATAAACAGTAACAGCAACAATATTAATAACAAAAGTGTAGAAGAGAGAGAGAGTGATTCACGTGCAAAATGCTCACCATGGAATCCAACCCAACTGCTCCATGCTTCCCCGATACAGAAAATGAGGTGAGGTGGTATAGAATAATCTCCAGGTCCTAGCCAAGCCCTCACCTGGCTACTGCAGAAATCAACCCTGTCCTGGCCAGAACCAGGACACCAGGAAACTGGTCAAAAATCTGTTCCATCTGCTATGGAAGTCACCTCTGTGAAGGATAAAATACTGGGTTTTACAGCATAAATCAGGGTCTTGTTTTTTGAAACGTGATTCAGTTCTTCCAACAACTTCTTGAATAATTATTGAATCCCTCTATAGTTTTCCTTTTTACAAATCTTATGTACAAGAATAAAAAAAACTTTGGAATGCACTGTGAGCATACTGTCCCAGAATTGCAAAAACAGTCATTTTTCTGCTTCAAGAGGAACAAATTATCCCTGTTTCTCCATTAATCTTTTTATAAGCAATGAACTGGTGGACAAGCAGTTACTCATATTGCCTTGGTTTATCTCCTCCTGGTTTTGTGGCACGCCCTGGGCAACACCCCAAACGTCACACTATCAGAAGTGGTCCCAAGGCTTTCAAAGACCTGCATGCTTGTACAGAGAGCGCCTGTTCCTCTCTTGATGTTTCTGGCTAGAGCAGGAAATCTGAAAATCCTGAACAACTTTTAGTGATCTTTAACCTTCTGGAACACCTTGGGCCTTGCCAAATTTCTAAAGTTTACATCTGTGACATGGTTTCTTAGCCCATACTACCAGAGACCAGCTGGGTTTCATTGATTCTCACCATCTAGTGGGAGAAGTAGGATACTTTCAGATCCCTAGGACACACCTCCCGTCCTGATACCAAAGGACTTCTGCAAAATCTCTAAGCACTTGCAAAACAATTCCTTATCAATATTTCTTTTAATAATTGGGGGTGGGGTGGGGGTGTTCCTGTTCACTTAAACAGCCTGCACATCTCACATCACTATTATTTGCTTATTTAGAGATCACACCTGCATTTTGTAAAAACAGTGCATGGATATGACACCTTTCCTTTGCTCCTTTTTCTTTGTTATGGAAGATTTTTCTATGCAGCTGTTCAGCATCTCAGCCATTCTCCATTCATCATTCATTTCATATTCTTTGTAACTTGTAAATTGCATTGCAGAATTGCTCACACAAACACTGTAAAAAAAATGATTCAAAGTGCATAAAGGTCTCAGCTGAGTATTCTCTGTCTGTACAGGTAATCGTGCTGAGGGTAGTTTTTTAGGCCCTAAAAGAGCATCAAATATTTCCAAATACTTTTTTCTGCAAAAACAAACTCACAGCAAAAAACAGAGTGTCATAAATGCCACGAATTGATGAAAAATAAACAATGGGACTGAAAAAAAAGTTACTGTAGCACAGGACTGTCAGTACACAACTAAAGTGGTCCATAGGTAGCAAGAGGCTTTCAGGGTGCATACATTTGTTTTAGATTTTAATTACACAGACCAAGTGGATCGGTCTGACAAAAAATAAAAAACAATTGTTCTCACTCAATTCAGTGAGTATTTCCCACTGGAGAGATATTACTAAGTGATAGTGCATAATTTTGCTAGGGGAACTTGACCTTTTTGCTTGCTTCTCCCTGGTAATAAGCAAAGGCAATTAATCCCATGTGTTGAGCTCATGAGTAATGGTTCCTCGTAGGTCCAATGGTGTCATATGTCAGTACATACATCAGTAGTAATCTCTATTAATCACACAGAGAACAATGACAGTCTACTGAATTTTGTTGTTCAGTAAGCTCCACACCAAACCCTTAGACTGCTAAAACATTGCTCAGGAAACAGAACTACACTGTAAGTTGAAGAAGTAGATGGAAAATCAGCCATACTGCACACAGACCTTCCTAAACCTGAGCTTCACTCCCAGCTCCACACAGCTTAGTGACTGATTTGATTGGAAATCTGTATCCCTCTTCCTTTGAGGCGCCATCTCACCCAGCTGCAGACTGTCTTGTAAATGCAAGTGCACTCCTTGGCACACAATTTTTTTAATGCTCACATGCAGTAAAATATTTAAGCTAGAAGAAGGAAAATAAATGGGAACACATTCCCTAAAACTCCAGGAGCCGGCCTGCTCCTCTTGCACATTGGCAGACATTTCTTTTCTTACCTCCACTGCGGTGAGCTCCTTTCAAATGTGAAATCCTCTCCTGGGCGCAGGGTGCAACTACAGGCTAATGCTCACTTGGATGTCTCTGTCTGACAGAGCTGGTTGCCAGGGGCTGCAAACACCAAGCCAGAAACACACGCAGGACCTCTGCTTGTTCTTTAAAACACAGGGCACGGGAAAGCGCTCTGCTAACCTGGCGTCAGGGAAAGGAGAGTGACGGTCACAAAAAGAGGGACGTTTTAAATGCGGCTGATAACTTTGCACTGCCCTGTGTCCTTCCACACACACAGAAATGGCTGGTAAGTCTCTCACTCCCTCAGCGGATGTTGTGAGCTGCTCCAGGCACACTGCTGGCGGCTGCTGCTTCCCAGAGCACTTGCATTAACTCTGTAAGACCAACAGCAAGCAGCTTTGGAAGTGAACAGTCAATTTGCTGTATCAGTTGCCCTGGCAGTCTGATAATTGCAATGGTGAGAACTGAGCCAGGGGCTCCAGAAGGGTTTTTGGAACAGGCTTTCAGCAGGCTTCTGACTCCTGTTGTGGAACACCTTCAACATTCACAAAAGAGCAGTGACCTAATTGTGAAAAACTGCTCTCAAAGGCCCCGTCTCCTGTTTGCTGTTTCATGTCATTTTGGTGAATTCTGCTTTAAAGGCATTTTCTTTCTGTTTTCTTGAAGCACTACTCTGGCTTTGTACTTACGCCAACAGCCTTTGGGCTTTGTCTGCACTGAGTCTGGAAATCTTTCATTCCCCTCTCCCCAAGCCAATCATGTTCAAACACAGCGCTTGTGGAGAGGTGCTAATGTGCTTTCCCAGGCCTCTTCAGACATGATTTAAAAGCTGGTAGTTAAAAGCATAACACAGAGAAATACACTTGCAAAAGGATACATTTTTCTTCCACTTGGAGCAGAACTATCTAATTTTCTCTGAGAAACTGAGCCAGAAGTCATTTGACTTTGTGCATACTGAGTTATAATTTAATTGAGGATGTATTTTATCTTTTTTTTTTTTCTTTTTTTTTTTCACTGCTTCAAGTTCCATGATGGCTCTCCTTCAGACTTTACCAGGCTCACCTCATGTCCTCTCCACCTGTGGATCAGTAATGTGAGTAATGTGTGATGCATACTGAAACTGCAAGGGGTTTAGGTTCCATTTGGAAGATGGTGCCTTCCATTTTAGAAATAAAACTTTATCCTAGTTTTTCACTGGCAGTTCCAGATTTTCTGTAATATTCAGCTCTTTGGGTATTTCATTCTTTCTTCTGAATAACTCTTTCAGACAATACATGTTTCTGTCTGTGACTGTACATTCCTGTTTAACTAATACCTTAATATTTAGTTGTCTGTAGAAAAATGCTATTCTATGGTCAAGCTTTCAACTTCCAGAGGTTAAATAATCCATTCTTCCTTATTTCACTGCAGGCTTGGTACTTACTGAACTCCTTTCTTTGCTTCTACACCTTTGAATGTGCCGACACTACTTTTTCTTGGGCTTCAGCTGTTCTTCTCTTGCACTCTCCCAGCCACAGTTGCCCCTACCTCTCTCCAGCTCTTTCATACTGAGAGGGTGCTGAGGGGTCGAGCCAAGTGACCACTTAATTGCATTTGTTTTGGTGACTTTTATTATTTTCTTACCTTCCTTTAGCCTTTGGAGACAGACCACTGATTCCTTTCATATTTAGCCTATTGAGTCAACATTTTGGTGACTTGCTACTGTCTCATGATGGCAAATCCAGTAGAGTGAATACAGCTTAGCCTGTGATGGAGCTTGAGACAGTGCCTGTTAGATCACAAGCATCTTGTGTTGCCACAAGCAAATCACTTATCACGAAGAAAATAAGCCACCTACGTGTTTAGGTGTCTAAATCCCAACATGAAATCCACCAGCTTGGATCCTCATCTCAGCCCTCAGTGAAACTCTTCTGGCAAGGTGTAGGTCTGAAGATACCTTCAAGGATCTGCGCTGAAATGTTAAGCTGCAAATGTTGTTCTAACGTTCTCCCTGAGACTAGTTTTCTTCAGGTTCTGGAGTATGTTGAGCCTGGAATAGAATAGGTTGAACTTCCATATTAAACACTTTATAATGCAAAGTGGAACAGTTTGGAGAAAATGCCATCTGTACAGCCTAGCCTGAGAAGTGATGGAGAAGTATCTTCCTGCAGCCCCTGTTTCTGTAAACTTGTTAATCAGAGTTGCCTGACTGCATGAATTTCCCAGGATAACCTCGTTAGGCAGGTGCTTCCACTGTCCCTTTTAAGGTGGCTACATGCCCCATATGTGAGCAGATATTGCTTATTTGGGACCAAATATAATTTGTATGCAAGAAAGAGCTACTACAAAATATTTGCAGATAGAAATAATTTTCCCTGCTGTAATAAACTTCATGTGTTCGTGTCACAAATAGTGCAGTACCAGGGAGAGTGCCTTGAGTACAAGCTTTTAGTACAGGTATCTTTTGTTTGGGAAGGGATAGGGAGGGTGTTATTCTCAAAGAAAAAAAAATTGATTTGTTAGGTTTAGTCAGGAATTTACTGAGTTAATTTACTTCCTGTATATGAACATGTTCACGCTCTTGGGCAATTGCTACATTATTATAGGATGGAAAAAGGCTTTGGATGAATGGTGCTTTATATGTGCAGAACATACAAGAATCTTGAGCTTTATTGTGCTGCATTTTTTGAGTTGCTATCCCCTCTGAATGGTTTATTTTTCCCACTGACAAGCTAGCTGCTAGATGCTGAAGTAGCACAAGGTCAAGTCTGTCCAGCGGTGGGGCTCTGGTACATGATGCTCTTTAGATTTAACAAGGTGGTATCTCCTAGAGCTTTGGGTCAGTGAGAAGATAAACAGCTGACAGACTGTGGCACAAATTCCCAGTCAGATAGCTTGGGCCCTCTTCCCCAGCTGTGGGACGTATTTTTTTCTCCCACAATAGTGTCCGAGGCAGAATGGCTCAATGAGAAACACACGGAAAATTGGTATCATTCCTAGGTGTAAGCTGAGAAGAACCTGTTGGCTTCAATGGGGTTATAACAGAGCATGGTATTTATCTCAAAAATAGAAAAATAAATATAGAATAGTATCTTTGGTAATATCATAAATGGAGAGGGGAAAAGTCAATATATTTCTCTTAAGTAGAAATTATCATTAACTGTGGCTCTTTTTGGAATAAGCCTAGGTGTTGGGGTTTTAGTTTAGTCTTAGTTTTTTTTTCCTGTTAAAGGAATTTTCTCCCATATGCATGTTGCTAGGGGACAAATAGCTGTACTTAAGAAAGACAAAAAGAGGAGTGGGGCGGGCCTGGCTACTCCTTTGTCTACACCTGGGTGTGGGGTCAGTTCGCTCTGAGCGTCCGGAGAGAGAAGCTGCAGAGAAAGGAGCTGCTGCTTCTTTCTTTTTGGCCGTTCTTTCTTCCTGCTGGAAACAACGCCGGGACCCCAAAAGCCGCTTTCCCTGCCCTGCTGGAGACCGGGCTGTGGCTGCCCTGCCCCGCTGCTGCTTCGAGCTTTCGCTACGCTGTAGCCCTGCTCGCCCTGCCTGCCTGGGCCTCCGTGGGGTTCTCCCATCTGGATACATCTCGCCTGCCACCCGGGATTTGCGTCAGTCCCTGCCGTTCCAGCCTGCCGTTTCAGCCTGCTGTTCCTGAGAGCCCGGGATCAGCTGCCCAGCGGTTTGTGAAGCCTTTGTTCCATCCCTTCCCGGGATCCCAGGGCACCAGAGCCGCGGGTTTCCCGAGCTCGCTCCGGAGCGCCCCCTGCAGCCGCGGGGGAACCATCGCACCTGCCCTGCTCACCGGGAGCCGCCAGCGCCCCTGCCGGCTGCGAGCAAAACTGCACCCGAGGGGAAATAGCCTGACAGCCGAAAAGGCTGGGACTGGGTTTGTGATTGCTGTTACTGCCATAGTTGTTGTTGTTTTGTTTGACTAGTTATATACATATAGATATATATAGTAAAGAACTGTTATTCCTATTTCCCACATCTTCGCCTAAAGGCTCTTGATTTCGAAATATAATAACTTGGAGGGAAAAGGGGTTATATCTGCCACTTCAAGGGGGGCCTCTGCCTTCCTTAGCAGACACCTGTCTTCCAAAACCGAGACAGATCTTGGCGCCCAACGTGGGGCCTGAGGGCATTAAGAGATAGAGGTGAAAAAGGAATAACAGTTCCTCGATAACTTTATTTTGTGTGCTGGATATTGGAACCTTGTTAGGCAGCACTATGTGGTCTAGTTTACCCTGGTTTGGGTGGCATGTAGCCGTGGCTATATTCTTCCCCTTTGCAGCTCCTTACTTGAATATGGGTCCTCTGACTAAGGCTACCATTGCTGTTATCCAGCTTGCGTTATGGGTCGAGAAGGTGAGGAATTCATGGGTTTTTAACTTCCTCCGGAATGTGGGCACATGGATAAACAGCTATCACACACTGAGCACATGTTTTTGGGGTTATGTTAACAATGGTACCTTCTGTGAGGAAATGACACCAGGGGAAGTTTTCTCCCAACCCCTCAACCAGTTCTTTGGGCCCACCCCACCAATTTTCGAAGGGTTTAAATTCCCTCTGAATACTAACCATCTGCTGCTGATAGGCCTACTCTATTTAGCATTCAAGGATAAGTTGAGATTGGCTTGGATATCTACCCGGACACCAGCCCCAGAGACTAGAGATCCTGCCCCAGAACCTGACATGGCCCCAGAGAGTAGAGTTCCTACCCCAGAGCCTGATCCTGCTCACAGCGCCAGTTGGCAACAGAGCCCACTGTTTCTCGGTTATTGTCAGCATCAATCGTTGCAATGAAGGTGGTGTATTGCGATGGCCCTAGCCTTGCCAGGTTCCACATCATCTGTCCTGTGCACCTGACCTTATCGGGGTCATTATCATGCTGTCCATCCTTCCCAAAGAGTACCTCTAATATTGCCACCTCTCTTAGCTGTTGGATCCCTTGCTCGAGTGTCTTCCACTGCATTCTATGATGATACTCCTGCATTCTTTCTTTGTGAATGAACCTTTCTCTCACACTCATTAAGAGCCGCTCCCAAAGAGAGAGAGGCCCTGGCTCCCTCACAAATATCTGGTCCACACCTGGGTCCTGGGTCAACGATCCCAGATACCTTGCCTCACCACTATCCAGTTGCACACTTGTGCCCATAAGGTCCCAAACCCGAAGCAGCCAGGTGGTATAAGGCTCACGCCCCCTTCGCACAATGTCGTTTCGCATAGCACGGAGACTGTCGTGCGACAGGGACTCAGTGATGACTTCTGGCTCTGGCTCTCCTGCTGGTTGTGAGGGCCCTGGTTGCCCATCATCATTAACTGGTCGTACTGATTTGGTCTTATACTTCCTCCTTTGCACAGGGGCGACTGCTGCTGGCTGTGGTTGTCCTTGTGGTTCAGCTGAAGCCTGGACGGTTGTAACATCCGTGGGTTCCACTGCTGCACCATCGGACTCACCCTCTTTGGGGCAGGGAGAGGGTTTTTCACTAGCTGAGGAGGTGTATTCCCTTAGCAATTGGCATATCTCCTGGCGCACCTGGCCCATCTCCTGGCACATCTCCTTGCGCACCTGGCCCATCTCCTGGCATATCTCCTGGCGCACCTGACCCATCTCCTGGCACATCTCCTGCATCCCTTTTGCCAGTACCCCCACCCAGTTTGGGTAGTCCATTTCTGAGGTGGACTGTTGGGCAGTATCAGTCTGTGGGGCGGGATCTCTAGTGTCTGGGGCTGTGGCAGGCTCTGGCTCTGGGGTAGGATCTCTAGTGTCTGGGGCCGTGTCAGGTTCTGGGGTAGGATCTCTAGTGTCTGGGGCCGTGTCAGTCTCTGGGGCAGGATCAGGCTCTGGGGTAGGAACTCTACTCTCTGGGGCCATGTCAGGTTCTGGGGCAGGATCTCTAGTCTCTGGGGCTGGTGTCCGGGTAGATATCCAAGCCAATCTCAACTTATCCTTGAATGCTAAATAGAGTAGGCCTATCAGCAGCAGATGGTTAGTATTCAGAGGGAATTTAAACCCTTCGAAAATTGGTGGGGTGGGCCCAAAGAACTGGTTGAGGGGTTGGGAGAAAACTTCCCCTGGTGTCATTTCCTCACAGAAGGTACCATTGTTAACATAACCCCAAAAACATGTGCTCAGTGTGTGATAGCTGTTTATCCATGTGCCCACATTCCGGAGGAAGTTAAAAACCCATGAATTCCTCACCTTCTCGACCCATAACGCAAGCTGGATAACAGCAATGGTAGCCTTAGTCAGAGGACCCATATTCAAGTAAGGAGCTGCAAAGGGGAAGAATATAGCCACGGCTACATGCCACCCAAACCAGGGTAAACTAGACCACATAGTGCTGCCTAACAAGGTTCCAATATCCAGCACACAAAATAAAGTTATCGAGGAACTGTTATTCCTTTTTCACCTCTATCTCTTAATGCCCTCAGGCCCCACGTTGGGCGCCAAGATCTGTCTCGGTTTTGGAAGACAGGTGTCTGCTAAGGAAGGCAGAGGCCCCCCTTGAAGTGGCAGATATAACCCCTTTTCCCTCCAAGTTATTATATTTCGAAATCAAGAGCCTTTAGGCGAAGATGTGGGAAATAGGAATAACAGTTCTTTACTATATATATCTATATGTATATAACTAGTCAAACAAAACAACAACAACTATGGCAGTAACAGCAATCACAAACCCAGTCCCAGCCTTTTCGGCTGTCAGGCTATTTCCCCTCGGGTGCAGTTTTGCTCGCAGCCGGCAGGGGCGCTGGCGGCTCCCGGTGAGCAGGGCAGGTGCGATGGTTCCCCCGCGGCTGCAGGGGGCGCTCCGGAGCGAGCTCGGGAAACCCGCGGCTCTGGTGCCCTGGGATCCCGGGAAGGGATGGAACAAAGGCTTCACAAACCGCTGGGCAGCTGATCCCGGGCTCTCAGGAACAGCAGGCTGAAACGGCAGGCTGGAACGGCAGGGACTGACGCAAATCCCGGGTGGCAGGCGAGATGTATCCAGATGGGAGAACCCCACGGAGGCCCAGGCAGGCAGGGCGAGCAGGGCTACAGCGTAGCGAAAGCTCGAAGCAGCAGCGGGGCAGGGCAGCCACAGCCCGGTCTCCAGCAGGGCAGGGAAAGCGGCTTTTGGGGTCCCGGCGTTGTTTCCAGCAGGAAGAAAGAACGGCCAAAAAGAAAGAAGCAGCAGCTCCTTTCTCTGCAGCTTCTCTCTCCGGACGCTCAGAGCGAACTGACCCCACACCCAGGTGTAGACAAAGGAGTAGCCAGGCCCGCCCCACTCCTCTTTTTGTCTTTCTTAAGTACAGCTATTTGTCCCCTAGCAACATGCATATGGGAGAAAATTCCTTTAACAGGAAAAAAAAACTAAGACTAAACTAAAACCCCAACACTAGGGAAGATGGGTAGGAGGAAAAACTGTAACCCTGGAGGGCAGACCGTGTTGAGGCTGTCACCTGACGGCCGACTGAAGACCAGCTACTGTAGCTACTTCAGCCCTTTCCAGGAACAAAGTCTGAACCTCGGATAATCATGGTAAATTCCTGAGCACCTCCAACTCCCCTGCAGCTGAAGGACTTTGTGTGGCATATGAAGAGCAAAGGGTGTCTTTTTTTCTGTGCTGCATTGGCAGCTCTTTCTCATACCCAGACTTTAAAGCCTTGTTTTCTCAGTAGTTCAGCTTCAAAGTTAGTGGGAACCAAGATACTAAAATGCAACTGTTTGCTATTAAGAACAAAAACGAAAAGAAAAAAAAAGAAGTAGATGGAGCTAATTGATCTACAACCTTCTTGCCTAAGTTTAAGAACCCCTTGGAGAACAAGATAAGGGTGTCTGAGTAGTACTGCCTTGAGAAAATAATGGAATGCACACAGTGAGTAGTCACAGAAATTACAAATATTTGGAGGATGGATGTAGAAAGCAAAACATTGTCCTTGCCTCACTGCACTGACTTCCCTAGCAACACAGGAAAAGTTTCCAGCACCTTAGATGGCTTTCTATTCCACACTGGAACAAGATTAATAGTCTCTCAAAATCACCAGGGACAGGACTGCCGACCCAATGGTGCCTACCACCCTCCAGCAAGGCATTGATTCTCTCTAGGGCTTTGACCTGAGTGCTCTAACCATCCAGTTTCATGTGTAACATGGGAGTGAAGCCTGCTTAAACTTCCCAGTCAGCATCTTTGTAAACCAGGACATTCTTCTCTGGACTCTCTTAGGGGTAGAGAACCTGTCAAATCTTTTAAGATAGCATTTCTAACTTCTGAAACACTCATGCTCAATTTTCATGCAGCTTTGAGGAGTCTATCAGGTGTTTAATCAATTTTCATTACTAGTTGGGCTTTGAAAGGGTGTTTTGCAATGTGTGCTCTAAGGAAGCAATAACACCATTGGGCTAAAATAGTAAAATAGGATTTAACAGCAAATTTACTATAATGAAGATGAATCTTACACATCTGCTGAGTCACTTCAAGAGACATTATTTAAATGGAAAAGTGCAAAGGTTGTTGGTGACATTTAATCCGTCACCTTTTTTTAACGTTTTAATGTTTTAATGAAGACAGATAGCTAAGGACAGGCAAGAAGACCTGCTACAGGTCTTGAGCCAGGCAAACTCCCTGCTTCTATGCTGTACCCAGAGCTGTCTCAGCTGGAACTCATTTGAATGTTTTATGCATGCTCTTAGACTCCAAATGAGCTGCCACTTCTCCACTAAAACAAAAATGCTTAAAAAAAATATTAAAAGGATTGTTGGGTTCTGTTTAAACTAACAAAACTGCATGTCCAAAGTATCTGAAAGAGAGCAGTGGCAAATGAGTGAAATTTTTTACCTGCATGATTCATGTCATGAAAGCCCCAGCATGAAGCATCATTAGATCTGCCTGGTGTGAACGCAGTCGGTCAGGTTATAACGTGAATAAGGAAGTCAATTTGCATTCCCAAGCAGTTTCATCTCTGTCATGACCATTATACAACAAAAAGCATTTCGCCAAGAAGCAGCCTTATCTTCTGGCTCAGGAAATTAATTATTGGTCGAGGAGGGGCAGCCTGTCAGCTCCCAAGCAGCACGGAACCTACTTTTTCCTGAGCTACTTTCCTCTGAAACTGGCTGCACTTCAGAAAACAAGCTGAAGGCACCCAAGGAAGCTGCTGCTCCTTGAAAAACTGCCTCCCTCCCTATCCTTGCTTGTCCACCTGTCTGGTCTGAAACAGTTTCCCCACTGTGGAAGTAAGAGGGTTCCTTCATGACAATGAAGGAGAAGGAGCTGAAGGCAAACAGCTCTTTTTTCACACCTCCTGTTGATGCAGCCTCCACCGGTGCTTCTGAAGGATCACCTCAGTCCTGTGAGTTCTGAAAAATTTTGCTTTGGTTTGGTTTCTTTCTTGCCAAAAATACCACTGACAACTCTGGGCATTCATCTAGTGGTAATTCACTCACTCAACTTTCCTGACAATTTTTTGTTTGCTTGCTGTCAGCAGCTCCATTGCTATTAAGCAGTAAATGTGATAAGCAGTATAGATAAGACATCAGTCTTGCTCTTATCAAGACTAAACACTGTGAAAAAAAAAACAGTTATCACACAAATCTGCTTAAGTAATTCCGCAGGTCCCATCACTAAAATTACTCACGTTCTTCACTGCAGTGGCTTTTTTCAGCTTTGTGCTATAGCTCAGCCAGTGGCATTTAACAAAAAATAATAATTTAGAAAACATTCAATTTTACCACTGATGTAACGTACACCAGACCTCCCTTTACATCCTTAGCAGCATCCTATTTTGTTTTTAAAGACACATTGCTAATGTGAGCCATGATGGAATTAACAGGGTAACCACATTCCCTCCCTCCCCTCCAAACCTCCCTCTTCTGCATTCAGCACCTGCACTGTGATCTGCACATTCTACCTCTCCCTTTTTAAAAAAATCCACAGCTGACAGAGTTCATGGGTGACACTGACCATATTGCTGCCCTAACCCCCTCTTTCCATCACTGCTCCCACCTCTCTCATGTGCTGTTGCCATAGGGAGGAATAGGTTAGCATCCATGTGAATAATTTACAAACAGCCCACTGGTTGTTCAAAAGCCACCTGAATCCCAGAAGGTGACTGTAGCTTAGGTGGATATTTGAGGCTTGTGTACAGCTGCCTGAGAACCACCTGTGGCCATCTGTTTTTCTCTCAAGCTTAATTGCCATGTAAAGAGCAAAAGCACTTTGGCAAACCTCTCAGTTTTCTCCAATCTATGTTGCAAGCTGCTGGAACGGTAGCTGTGTTGTTTTTTAATGAAAAAGATGCCACACATACCAGCAACATGATACTAATGGCAACACGAGCAAATCATCTACCTGATTCCTGTCTGTTGGGTGGTTAATTGGAAGCTAAAAATAGCACACCCCTTCCTGACCCCTGAGATTTGTTTCAAAAGCTCTGCAGTAACTTCAGCTCCCACTAAGAAGCTGGAAACATTTTTAATAATATACAGTCTTTTAAAAGAACCAGTCAAATTCACTAAGCCCACTGACCTCTTGCTCAGTAAATTCTGTGGGCTGCATGCTCATTACATACAGGAGCCTGGTGTTTCCAATGTTACTTAATTTACTGTTTCTCACGGGAAACAGACTGGGGCAGGGAAAGCTTCAGGGCCAGTTCTCAATGCAGTCTTTATAATGTGACCTTCACCACAGAGTGCTGCGCAGAGTTAGTTCTGCATCAAATGCCTTGACAGACTGAATGGTGCCATAGGCATCAATCTGATGAGTGCTTTTCTGCATCCTTTTTTCCATAAAATGAAAAATACCAACCTCTCTACTAACTCAGGGAGTCCCACAGCCACTCTCTAGCAGGTCCCCAGGACACTGGTCACCCCAGACTCACAGCATACCTGGGCTGCCATCAGACTAGCCCTTCTGTGAAGCCCTGCTCTGTTTCAGAATATCTACACCAGCACTAAAGTTCAGAGTATTCTCGATCCTCCCCATTTAGTGTGCGCTGCTCCACACTGCCCAACGAGGGTCTTTCTGTGGGAGCTAAACTGAAAGCTGTGCTTCAGCCACGAATGCGCTTTGAGTCCCTGGGAACACACTGCAGCCACTCTGAAGGAAAAGCTCCTGAAAGACAAATGTTGGATCCTCAGCACCATTTTGCTCCTAATGCAGACACAGCCATCCTTCACTGTTTGGGCTCTGATCCACTTTGCAGCCAAAGTGCTGCAATACGTGCACAGCAAGATTAACACTACATAACTTCCGCCTACCTGGATGCACGTCTACAGAGGAAGTTACCGTGAAGTTAGTGAGTGGGACTGGGAACTTACTGTACACTAACTCTTCCTGCAGCCCACTCCTAGTGATAATTCACTCTTCCCTGAAAAAGGCACATTCTCCTTCAACAAAAATTTAAATGCTACTTTACAGCACATTTAGATTCCCATGCTCATAAGCCTCCAGACAACAGGAATGCTGGATGACTAAACATTAATCTGAATGAACTTTGAGAGTGATTTTGTTAAACTATTTTTAAATTCTGTGTATTGACATTCGGAATTAAAGGGGATGTACTTTTTTTTTCAAAATAAACTACAGTTTACTGTTGAAATCTTAGTTCTTAATCAGAGAGTCAATACAAGAACTTACCTTGGTTTAGTGATCCATTTCAAGAATCTGAAACTAGTGAATTTGGCTTAATTTTTTTTCTGAGAACAACAGTGCAGATAAACTCCACAGAAATCATTCTGAAATTATTTGTCTCTCACCGTCCTTGATTTTCAGCCAAATGGATTAGGAGAACCCTTCAGACCACAAAGCCTGTATTGAAGCAAATATAATACTTGGAGGTGAGATGTTAAATTCACACAATGAAATGTATTTAAGAAGCAATTTTTCCCAAAGCAGGGCAGGATCAAGCTTAACACCATTGGATTCATTTTCCATTTGTTTGGCTGCCTGATCATGTCTTTATTCAATAAGTATGGTTTCATCTCAGAGCCTTGGGTGCTTATGTTTGGTTTCAGAGAAAAAAAATCATTTCCAAATTGCTTGCAGTTTATGCTCTGTATTTATTCCCATTTACAGAATGTTTTCTGCCTTGGGGTTTTGAGTGGGAAAACCCCCCACACTAGCAAAATGTCTTTCCAGCCTGAGCATGGCTGCTGGGATTTGTTATACCAACTTGGAGGCGGACATATGTTGATTTTTACCTCCAAACCCTTTGTAGACAAGCAATTTCTGAGCATGAGGTGTGGCCTGCAGTCAGTGCTAGCCACCTGGGTTTGGCAGCTTGGTCAGATCTCTGCACAGGGACAGTTTTCAGTGTTAGTTTGCATCTGACCTGGAAAAAGGTGAAATCTGACTACACAAGTTGTTGTCATAAGGCTCCTGTTTCGGTGAGTGTCAATACGTACACCTTGGTCTCAGTAGGAAATCAAAGAGTTTCTTGCTTGGTAGAGTTACTCTCCCCTCCACCAACCCGTGACTCTGGCAATAAACAGATCTAGAAGAACATAAACACCTTTGTACATAACAAGCTTAGTGAGGTTTCAGGGTAGATTTACATATACTACCTTAAAATTTAATTTAGCCATAACTAGAAGGTGACTTGTGTGCTGCTTGTTACGACTGTGCTCTTGCAACTTGATGCAAGAGATTACAAAGATATAAATTCATTGCTGCGACTCTCAGCAAAGCTACAAAAACATAACCTGATGTCTAACAGAAGGGGAAATACCAGAGCTGTAGCTCACAGCAATTTTATTTCCACACAAAAATGATATGGAGTGTTTTTAAGCCATCACCACAGTAGCTATAACCACAGTAGCTCTACTACATCTTTGGTGACTTTCTTGATTTCCTTTTTGTTTTTTTTATTTAACTCGTGATTTTTCCAAAATTTCCCCTGAAATAATTTGAAAAATCAGCATTAATATAAAAGTACATCCTGCTTGCAACAGGTTATATAACTCATACAAATAGCTTGCGGAAAACTCTAAATTCTCTTTCTGATACCTTCTTATACAGAAGAACTTAAGTACACAGAAAATACTATATTTATGTAATATATACACATGGCCACTGTTGTAACTGATCATTAATATTTTGCACATGCACACAACCACTTTACTCACAAATAACTTGAGGGGAAAACTACTGCATCTTCCAGACTGCTGTCATTGATACAATTATGTTATCCTTCCCTACTGCATTGTTATCTGCAGTATAATTTCTTAGCTCAGAGAACCTTGCTCCGATCAGCTGCCCCGAATGGAATCGGTTGCAGTCATGTAAATAGAAGTTCAGCTTAATTATTTTCCTGTTTGAAAAATCACTTTTACCTGAAGCAAAGGATGCTTCATTTCCTTTTCTTGTTTTTCTTGTTTTCCAACCATCCCCTTCCCTCCCTTCAGCTACAAAAATAATTATCTCCGTGACAGGTACCAAACTTTTGCTATCTGCCTCTCTCTGCCTTCAAAAACACACTCAGCAGTACTTTGTGACAATCAATCAAAAGTATTACAATTATAGCGTTCAACACAGTTTTCACAGACACATTCACTTACCCGTCTCTGGGATTTCTGTCTGCTATGAGAGCTGAAGAGTGGGAGTCAGGCTTCCAGGAGCTTCCTTTTGCTCCTGCCACCGTATCCAAGGAACAAGTTTCTATAAACTTGCTTCTATAAACTCCACAGTCTACACATACCCCAGGCGCCCAAAGTTCATAGTCACCATCACCCTTCTTTCCCTTTTTGTGACACCTTTTTTTAGGTAGACTCCTCTTTTTAACACATAGAGTTCACCTCCTGCCTGATGCCACCATTTTTAGGCACATCCTCTGCTAAAGCTTCCAACTCTCCACTTGGTCACTTCCAGACAGATGGAGATGACTTTTTATACCAGTTTGTGGCTAAAACAACTTGGCTGACTGGGACACCAGGGCGAAACTATAAAATTACAGCTTTTGTACAGGTTCTTACTGCCTCTGGCTATGTCCTGTTTCTTTGGTCATTGGTGAACTAATTTAACCATGGTGGTTTGGTTTCTCCATCTGTAAAACACATGTACTAATACATGCATAAACTCTCACCCCTAACACTACTTATCCCAAGAGAGTCCTGAGAAGATGAATGTATTTGAAGAGTGCTTATTGATACTCAGCTGAAGCATCTTATTGAACTGTAAAATCCTTTCTGGATTAGAGGACACAAATCCTAAACCAAATTCATCATGGCAGTATAATAATTGAGATGCTAAAATAATCCAAACAAATCAACAGCAACAACAACACCACCACAATGCTAGGAGTTACTCTGTTGTGAGTCTAAAGGAAAAGGTATTCTTTCTCCCTTCACAGCTCTGGGATGATATTCCAGTTTTTCTCAGATTACAGATTTAAAAAACCCCTTAAAATATTGCACTTAAATCTGCTTTTTTTTGCTTTATGAAAGTAGGTCTTGGTGAGCAGTGCAATCAAGTGGGTTTATGCTTATTACTTTTTAAAAACATTTAAACATATTTAAGAAATTTTAAACAAATTGAAGAAGTTAAACTGAGGTGTGCAATGTCTTCCATGTTTGCCATGTCACTGGCACTGAAGCTGCCATCTGTGGAACAAAAGCAATAGCAACACTAGTGGGATGGATTGGAAAGAAATGGGTAAACACACTGCAAAGCATTTAATCACACTCCTCTGAAATTGTTGGGACTTCAGGTCATGATTTCATTTGAAGCAGGACCAGGTCCAAGTAGAAAACAAAATTTTTAAACTGGAAGACTGATGAGGCTGCACCCACACTTCGGTGTAAAGAGAGCTCCTCACAGAAAGCCATATAAATGTGTTTTTAATTGCAGTAGAAAGGCTTGATTGTAAACCAAACTCATATGTATTTACCCCAAGCAAGCTCAGGCAGAAGAGTAAGAAGGGATGGTTGCTATCCCCCTTTTCTATAGGCATGGGCAGGAACCAAAGCTGCCAATTTACCTTTTGTGGCCCACTTCTGCTGTGAGGGTCTTCAGGAGGATTGGAATGGTGCCTGTAGCCTCCCTGCTGCAGCTGTGGGTGCTGTGTGAGTCAGGAATGGCACACATGACATGGTCTTCAAGGAACAGGAGCACAAAGCAGCACCAAAGCAACAGCACTGAGAGAAGAAGGCTGGAGCCAGAGACCCAGTTTTCAACATCAGTCCTGCCAGGACTGTACCATTTTGATCCTGCCCAAACCAGTTAACTGCTCCATGCAACCTTTTTCCCATCTGTTTAAAAAACTGGAATTGTATTACTTTTAATGGTATGTGGCACAGACCCCATAAATAACATTCTGCTATTGATCTTCAATATTAGTCTTCACTATCATCAGACATTGCATCTAGTAAAGAAACTGCAACTTCATGGGACTGGGGGCTAGGGCAGACAGAATGCTGTTTAATAGTTTGGAATCATTAAAAGTGGAATTACACCTGTCCAGTCATGCTCACTATTCACTTCTGGGGATGTGCAACTAATCTCCACTGCAAGCTGAAAGGTAACCTCTGAAGATAATAGAACCACTTCAGTTTGCAAATAGAAGTGAGATCCTAATCTCCGTAGCCTTGTCAAATTACTTATTAGGAATTACAGAGGGGGGAAGAAAAAAATATGAACCTCCGTATATTTTAACACAGATTATTTTGAGGAAATACAAGACATATGCAGGTGGGATAAATCCATGCTAAATAAATAAACAGAAGTGGCATAGAAAAGTAACTGCACAAAAATCTCATGCCAGTGGAAATATGTTCCAGGCTATCTGTGCTGTCAAGCAGCAAAAAATGAAAATAAAAAGATCTTGCTGTATGAGAAAGACAATTGTTTTCAAATAGTTCTTTAATACTGATACAAACAATGTCAGATATTGTGATGCCTGTCTCACTTCCAGACTTCAGTGGGAGAGCAGAGGGGAATGATTCACAGAGAGCATGCAAAAAGCAGTGCCAAGATGGAGTTGAGAAGGACGTGAGCAAGGTTCTGTTTGTTTGTCTTTTCATAATGCAAGACAAACAGAATATGAAATGGAATTAGAAGGCAATGTACTTAAATTGCCAATTATTTCTTCACTGCTATCTTGAAAACCAAATAGTTCAAGAGCAATGAATTGTTCTCTTGAAACTTGATAGATTTTGTAGTGGATGTCAGCAATAATTAGTAAAAACCACGAAATGCATATACATGCACAAAGAGAATCTCCCTAATAAGATAAGAATCTCCCTATTACAGGTAATATAGGCAGCACTATACCCTGCTTTCTCTGAGGCAGAGTTGATTCCTTGCAGAGACAAGGGGCTGCCCGGGACTGACAGTTTTTATCAAGTTTGACCTAACAAATTCTTGCAGTCGATCCACTAACTGAGAAAAGAAACTAATTAATACGCACATAATCTTTGCTTCAGTATTAAGAGGTAAAAATCATGACAGATGCCAGAACTAGCCAGAATTTTCCCCAAGAGGAAGAGAAGGAAATATTTTTTAAAATACACCAAAAATTAAAATTAGTGAATGCCAGAATCCACAAAATAAAATAAAATAAAATAAAATAAAATAAAATAAAATAAAATAAAATGTGTTAAGATTGACAAAATTCTGGAGCCAGGTACTAGCCACAGAGGCATTTTGAAAAAGCTGGCAGGAGATAAAAGAGACACCTCAGGAAACGCATTTCTATCCTTACAAATAGGTTGTAACTTGGTACCGATGGGGGATGGGAGGGGGAGAGGGAAGGGGCAGAGTAGAGCATCCTCGTTACTAAAACCATAAGAGTTATGAGTGTGGTATGCTTTTTGTTTGCCTGGTGGAGCGGCATCCTGCGGCGGTGTACGCGCGGGCAGAGTCTGAGCACTCATACCGGCATCCAAAGGCTTAACATTCCCCCAAGCGCCCGCTCGCAGATCGGAGACATCAGGCAGGGTAACGATGTCTCTGCCCGACCGTCTGTGACCGTCGCTCCCCACTTTGCCCCCACGAGGGGTCCCGGCAGCCCCGGCACACGCGAACCCCGCCAGCGCTTGGGGCAGGGTCCGAGCCAAGCCGCGCTCTGCAGGGGCACTGTCCCTGCGCGCCGCGGGCTGCAGGCACCGCTCCCGCCTCCCCGACGGGCTCCGGCTGCGGCCGGCCTGGGGCAGAAACTCGTGGAAAGGGCTGTCCCCGCCTTGGGAAGCGCCTGGCACGCCCCGGGGGCTCGCTGACAGCGCTCACCTGCCGGCTGCCACCCGCAGGCTCGGAGCGGAGCGGGAAACTCAGCCGGGACCGCAGCGCGGCCAGCACAGGTCCGGCGCCCGGGAGAGCGCGTTCGCTGCCTCAAAGCGCGTCACGGTCGGGCTCGGGCTGGGCGTTTGGGCAACTCACGCCAGCTGCCCGGGCAGCGGGGCCCGCACTGCCCCGATGAGGGGAGGGGGCTGCTGGTTAAATACAGGAATGAAACATGACCGCCACTGCCCGGTCAGGGTGGTGCCCCGCTGAGGCTCCGCAGGGCGGGTTGGGGCAGCGCTGGCCCGGCGGCTGGCGGGGGCGGCGGCGCCCGGGGGCGGAGGGGCCGTGCCCCGGCGGCAGGCGGCGCTCCGGGGCCGGCGCTGGGGCTGCGGCGGCGAGCGGGGGCCGCGCCAGCCGGAGCGAATTGGGGAGCCGGGAGCGGGGCGAGGCGATGGAGCGGAGAGCAGCCGGTGCCATTCCCGGTCCTGGCGAGGAGGAGGCAGCGCCTGAGGTGAGAGGGGCTGCGGGCGAGCGGGCCGGGGGCACCCGCTGGGCGAGGGACTGGCGCTGGGTGGCGGCAACTTCGCCGCTGGCCGGCGGCACCGTGCGCGAAGTTGCCGGGTCCCGTCCCTGCCCCGGGCCGTGCGCGGAGCGAGGGGCGCTGCCAGCGCCGGGGAGAAGCGCGGCCGCCCCAGCCCGTCCGTGCCGCCTGCCCCGGGCCGGGGCGCTGCCCGCGGCGGGGCCGGCCCTGCGGAGCGGAGCGGCACCGCAGCCGCGGGAGGAGGTAACGAGGCTGCGCGGGGGCGCCGGCAGCTGGGGGGGACGCAGCCGCTGCCCTGCCCGGGCTGCCCCGGAGCGCTTCTTTGTTCGCTTGCCTGCTTGCGGTTTTTGGGTGGCGATTCGCTTTCGTTACAGAAACGGGGTGTGCGGGGCTATCACGGTGGTGTGCTCGTGCGTGGAGCTGCACAGGAGCCCTAGATCCTGTAGTTTTTGCTTAGGCAGAGCTCCCGCTGGTTTCCCGCGTCTTTCTCAAGGTTTACACAAAATTAAGTCTTTAGTCAGGTTGCAACATCTCCTAAATAATATGTTTAGCTAACGTGATTATGAATTTCAGTTTGGATCCTAGTCAAAATGCTCTGAATAGGCATGGCAGTCATAGTTGATGTTTGCTAAATGCATTACTCTCAATTTGAGTGCATATTATTAGTATGATCAGGCCATAAATTCTGAAGGAATATGAAGGGGCTGTCTTGATTCAGATCTACATCGTGTGGTTTGAATAGTCCAGCTTTGGCACTGACCCTGAAAATAGTGATTAAGGTTTGTCCCAGAGAGGGTACTTTACCGTAAGACCCTTGACAAGCCTGATCACTTCTAGTGGAGTTTTTCTGAACTCTAGAACAGTAGAAAACTCTCCTTTCTTTGAAGTGCTTGTGCAGGAGTTACTTTTGCAAGAAGAACTTCTTGCTGCATCCTTCTCCCCAGGGTATAATTGGATAGGCCCATAAAAAGTGGCGAACCTCCACCTGAGGGCATTTTTTTAGTTCAGCCTGAGGCATCAAAGTTACTTGAGAAGAAAAGCTGTCTTTTGAGTCTGCTTATCCCACCCCTGCGCTATTTCCACGGTTCGAAATGACTTGAGGGTGACCTTCAGAGAAAGAAGTCAGCTTTGCTCAGAGGATTTCAAACCTTTTATTTGCCCTTCTTAAGGCTTCTCTAAAACAAACAAGCAGAGCATTTGGAAGGAAACCTATGATTGAATATTCAGCAATTCACTTCCCTTGGGTAAAAGCTGATAGGTGTTTTTACTTGTTTTGGAAAGGGTTTTAGCCAAGCAAGAAAGATGTGATTTGACACTGCTGAAGTAAAGCGTGAGGTAAGGCAGAGGAGGGTAGTATTTTTTTGGTACATCACTTCTGATGTGGGAAAACAGGGTTTAGAAACTGGGTGAACTGTTGCAGGGCTTTTTCCATTACTCTTTTGTTTTGGTGGGTTAATCAGTGTATCAGTTTCTGTGAAAACTCAAGACTCTTGCCTTTTAAAAAACATTAGTGGTATCACCGGATATTTTCAGGCAGTACATATCTGAGACACTAAGGCACTCACCAGGAGATTAACAGCACTTGGCCTTGTGCCTCTGGGCTTGTGCCTAATAATACATCGCAGGAGCACTGCATTAACTGTCAATAAATGTTTGCTGTCACTTCGGGCTTAAGTACGGAATGGCTTTAAAACAGCACAGAAAGAAAAGTTTCAGCTCAGTTTTTAAGTGTGACACAGCCCTTTGTATGACTAACTCTCATGGTGCCTGGATCTATCGTCAGGATCCCCATTAATATAGCCCAGCTTTGTTTATGTGGCTTTGGTTTTGAAGTCTTAAAAAGTGTGAGTTTATTACTTTAATTTCCCCTTAATTTCCTCTGTGTTGATAAAACAGATGAGAGAAGAGTTTCATTAGAATTGCATTTCTTTGCTGAACTTAGGCAGGACTATGATGGTCTTTGAATGCTTCTCATATTTCCCTTTCCTTTGTCATTGTGTTTGATTCTGGGAGAAATCCTTTTCAATGCCTCACTATGATTTCAGGACACTGTAAGAAATTGCCCCCAGGTAATCAGATTGTGCCGTGCACTGAACCCAGCACTGTCTGCAGTCAGACAGGCTCAGTAATCAAGCTGGTGCTGGATGGATTTTTAGACACTGTGGAAACCCTTGGACTTCTCTAGCATGAGACCAGTCTAATTGGAGAGGCTAGAGCCGGAAAAGCTGGTGGGAACTGATGATGTAGCTGTACCTATGCTAATATCGTGAACGGGTACTCTTGGTACTGGGTGAGTACCCAGGTGGGGAATTATTCCAGAGTATTGTCTTCTGAATGCTCAGCATAGCTTTTAGCTTGTGAACTTGCATGCACACAGCTATTTGATTGCTTGTTTTGAGCAATCGGGGAAAGACTGAGATGGGTGTGATCCCTGTGTGCTCAGCTTGTTTGCAAGGAAGAAAAAGAGGCAACATTTTAAGACCGAATGAATGATAAATGTTCGATTTAAATGGTATTAAGAGAAGAAACAGAAAACTGGAGATAGTGGAAACTCCTAATTTTTTAAAGGTTTAAATGCTTGAGGAGCCTTTCTCTTACTTTAAAAATGACATGGGCAGTGAAGGGACCGGAGTGTTAAATTTGTGATGCAGATGGGTTTCAGTAGAGGGTTCAGAAACTTTCAGATGCATGTAGGTGATAAGGATTGAGATTATTTCTTTTTAAACGTTTTGCAGCTCTCCTAAAAAAATTAAGAAACCTTATCAGGTCTGGTGCAGTACCTCTTTAAATACTTAGTGTGCCTTAAATTGCATGGAGTAACTTACCTGCTCAGTTAAGACAGGAGTTTTGAGTTACCTGACTTGCATGTTTCCCTACTCAGATGAGTGTCTTCATCAGATTATAAGAGGTGTCATATCAGTCAAGGGACTCTAATGCTTGGTTTGCATCAGGCATTTTTAAGAACCAATTAATTAAACCTGACAACTTCAAGTTACTTGGTACTGCTTTCCTGGTGTATGCTGCCTCTGCACCACACACACGTTCCATTTCAAGAGGCAGTTTATCCCCACAGAAAGTCAGACTCTGTTGCTTCTGTTCCTCTTGTGTAGTGTTTTGCATGTGGGAGGCGCTTTCCTTGCTCCTCACTTTGTTTTGTTCTTCTCTGGACTAAGATACAAATGCAAATTAAGATTCTGTGCACTGTGGTTAAACGGTGAGCTGAGTGAAAAAAATAATGTTTGTGAAGGTTCTGGTGCTGGTCATATTGCCTGATGAAAGACAAGTGGCTTTTCCCTGACTTCGCAGTGGAGAGGGTGGACACTCCCTATGTTATTTAACATGAGAGAGGGGCTAGAGTCACTCTGCTTTCTTAATATTGTCCTTCTGCCCTTGAAAACTCAAAATTCATCTGTGATGGTTTACTGAAAGCTGATGTGCTTCAGGATGAGTGCTTTACATCTTCAAACTTCCTGTGCTTTCACTAACCTTAGGTGCATGAAGAGCAATTTTTGGAGCATTTTTCTTCTTATTAGATATTTAAAATCTCTTTGTTTTTTCACCCTGGAATTAAGAAGTATGCAGTCTCCCAGCTCCTTAACATGAACTAGCATCTCTGATAATTGTTCATGTTCTACCAACAAATTTGCCATTTCACAACCATTTGGCGATTAAATCTTTAAAGCGAGTCAGAAGTTTGTGGTATTTTTTCCAAGTGACAGAAAACTAAAGGAGGAATTTCAATTACTGTGATTGAATTAAGCCACTCTAGTGTATTCCTATTCCTGAGCAGAAAAGGTCCCAAATTATTTCTTTCTTCTTCTCTTTCAGGGTTCTAAATAACTACTTTAAAAATAAGGATAAGTAAGACTGTAAACTGTGATGCCAGCTATTGGTCAAAATTAAATGTAAAACCACTATGTTTGCAGGATATGTGCACAAATAATGGTTCTCAATGCTCTGTGCTACTTGGTTAACCAGTGTCTTTCTGAGCTCTCAGTAGAATTTGTGAAGTTTGTTGAAAACAAGAGATCCAACTAAAGTATGTTAAATTAGAGTTCTGCACAAGTTGCAGGAGGAAAATCAATGTTTGGCAAATGGGAAAGAATATGAGCATTTAAAAGAAAAAATGTACTCAAGATTCTAGGAATTTTAAAGCAACCGAGATGAAACAAAAATAAAGCATTAAAAATGTATCCTTTCAGTGTTGTTTCAAGAAGAAGAATTACACATGTTGGTGTTTATGGAGATTATTCTCATCTTTTGCAGAGCTTTGTGTTTCTTGAACATACAAATAGTATTTAGACTGAGATGGTACCCACAAGAAGCACTTTGTAAATATTAATGGTGTGGGGGATTTTTGGCAATTGAGTTAGAGCCGTTTGTCTCAGCCATCTATAAATGGTTCTATGAACACAATAAATAGACTGATATAAACTGAGCAGGGAGTAATGGGTAAGATCTATCTTCGTCTGTGTGCAGAGTAGTGCCAGGATGCCCACTGCTCACCTTTTGTGAGTGGGAGGTCCATGGGAGCAGTTGGGGCCGTGCTGGTGATACCCTTCTCCTCCTGAACTCCATTGTTCCTTAGGGGAAAATGGGTGCTGACACACAGCAGAGTCATAGAATCATTTAGGTTGCAAAAGACCTTTGAGATCATGAGCTCTAACTGTTAATACTACCAAGTCACTATTACACTGGCTTAGTTTGGTATACCTGGGATTTGAGCATGGTCCTCTGGGAACTTTGGAGAGGATTTATAAACATGTTTATTTGTTTGTTATATATCTCTTTCCATCTTGTAATGTTTGTTGGGGTTTCTTTTAATGTTTCTAGTCAGACAGCATTCTTGGGATGGACTGACAATGAGGTTTCCTAGATGTACTGTAAAGCAGTTGTGTGTTGGCTGTGAAGCAGATTCCTCACGTCATCATTTTATGCACATTGCCCCACTGTCTGAGTTACAAGACATCTGTGATTTTAAAATGTTTAAGGAGAAAGTGGCCAGATTAAGGAAAAAGGACGAGAAGTAAACCAGATTTAGGATAAACCGTCCTCCAGGGATTTGGCACAGCTGTGAGAATAATTTTTTTGTGTGTAGCCTTGTACCCCTGAAAACGAAACCAAACTTCTTCAAGTCTAGCGCATTTCTGAGACTTCGGGATTTCATCTATCCAGGGTGTTGAACAGAAGTGAATCCTGAATTGGAAGCTTGTTTCCACTCACTTGTTAATTTCTCGAGTTAGAACTGGATATAAGCTACTGCTTTAAAATGTTTGTCACATCAAACCAGCTTTGAATCAAGGAAAATACTGCTTGGATACCCATTTGTCTGAAAATGGATATCTCTTAGTGCAGATCTGCTTACTGTGGTGACTTTGAGGGTATGAACATTTGCATCCTTTCACAGTCTCTCCCTTTTGCCTTCTTTTTCCCCTCGGTCCCTCCCTTGCTGTGGTAGTGCATGGATTGTGAGCCCTGTTTTCTGTGCTGTGTACCACTCCTGGTTCAGGTGGCTTTGGCATTAGTGGGCTGAGCTGGAAGGAGTTCATTCACAGCTAAGCTCTGCAGTTGTTTACAGCTGAAGCAACACTGAACTGCATGAGCAATAATAGAAGACCACCACCTTCAGAGTCAACAACAATGGAAATGTGCTGGTTTAACCACACAAGTGATGCAGATTAATGAAGGAAACAATATGTGATTCCCATGAATGGGTCTAGTTGTGTTGTTTGAACGAGTGGTCTAAGGCAGTGTCAGCCAGGAACCTGTCCCACTGTCTGAAGGTCGTTATCATAATGATTTTTGCAATGTATAGAGAAAAAACTCCTGGGTTTTGTTTGGTTTTGGACTTTGGGGGTTTTTTTTTTGGGGGGGGGGGAGGATTGATATGTTTCTAAAAATAGGAACATCCTGCTTTGGAAACGAGGTGGAAACAATTGCTAGAGAAAGTGCATTGTCAACACTGTAAATCATTAAGTGTTCTAAGTAATAGGATGAAGGATAGACTGAGCTTGAGGGAAGATGAGGGTTTTTTTAACTTGTCAGAGCAAAGTGTGAGAATCCTAGGTACTCCATGCTGATCAGATTGTAATGGATGGCAGGAAAAGCAGTTGTTTTCCTTCAGATTATCAGTGCAATTTTTTTCAGCTGGTAAAGCCAGGAAGCCAGAGCCTCTATGGAGACTCTGCAATCACAAATTCCTTCAACAAAACTCTGAGTGAAACCCAAGCCTCTGTAGAGCTTTTCAAATACTATCCCAAGACTAAAGTCTGTATAGGTTAGAATTCTACTTTATTCTGACCTGTCAGGATGAAATTTTTACTTGGTTCTCGCAGATTAATTCTCTTCCCTCACAAACTGCCTTTGGTAATGTTCCAAAGTTAAGGAAGAAATACTTGAAAAAGCAGATATTTCCCAGGACATGAAGCACATCTCATAAATTTTAGTTTCTAATTCTGACATCAGAAGTGATTGCTTTTGGAGCTCACTATAATGTGCTTCTAGTTAATGAAGATTATGGTAGACCATCAAGACTGATTCTTGCAGTGAAATTGCAGTTGTACTTTGATGGCAGAGACCTGCTGCGTGTCTCCATGGACAGTCTAGTACCACTTTGTTGCCATTACTGGACCTTTTGCCATCTTTTCAGACTGCAAGACCTTATTGTTTGGTTGAGCTGTTAAATTTGATTACAGGCACACTGATGTACAGTAATGCATGCTGATTGCAATAATGCATGTTGGCATATTTCTGAACTTACATCTGTGCTCAGAATAATGACCAGCCTTACCTGCCAGGCTTAAGCAGTCAGTGAAGCCACAAGAGGCTTGTCTGTGGTTTCTACTGATGTGCATGAGTATGCATCAATACTTTGAATGGTACCTTTTATATGATGGCTTTCACTATACAGTAAAATCATGACCCTATTTCGTTTAATCAGACACAGTTTCTGTGGCAGTACTCAAATTAATATATTCAGTCTAAGTTCCCAGCTAAGTTTTAGGGTTTTTTCCAGCTTGCATTCAGTTGAACTTGTGTTCATTGTTTAAGGGAAAGTCATATTAATTCCTTAAGAAAGTCTCCTCTATTCAGCCTACAAGAAAGCAAGAACAACTCTAGTCACACCAGTTCTGGTTCAGATAAGGTTGATTTGCTGTGAGTTCTGTACCTAGAATGATTTTATTTTATTTTTGTTATTTTAATTTTGTTATTTTAATTATTTTATTATTGTGTTTTTCAAGGTCATTTATTCAGACGCGGAGTGGTAGTTTTTAATGTTATTATATGACTGTAAAGTCATCAAAGGTGTTTCAGGAAGGACTTTTCTGAGTATGACTTTAAAGGCAGCAGAAAGCTCTGCAAATACATATGGATTAAGGAAGCTGATCAGGGTTACATATGAAAGAGAGTGAAAAAAGAGAAACTTTGGAAAGTCTTTTCATGACAAGTTTAAGTAGTCTAGAAGCAGGTGTAAGACTCCATTTCATATCTACTGATTTAGAAACAAAAGATTGAGTCCTGGTAGGCTTGGAAATGCACAGCATACACAACCTTTTCTTTATCCACCAGAAGCAGAAGCAGCATATTCTCCAGGCTTTTGAGAGTTCCAGCATTTGGTGATTGTAGATTGTGAATATCCTCTTTTGTGTGTATATTCTTCAATGTAAATGTCACTAAAAGATTTCTCACTTTAGTATTGCATTTAGTGTTTCCCTAAAAGCCTGATTTTGAGTTCAGCCTCTACTGGTGGTTGTGTGAGGCTTCACACCATGAAGGCTTCCTCTGGCAGTGGAGGGACTGGAACTGGTTCTGTAGACTGCTGTTCAGGGCTCTTAATTGAGAGCAATTCCTGGCTGCATGGCAGGGAAATGTTCTTCTTGGCTGTGCTGAGGTAAATCAAAGGAGCCTGTCCAGACCTACCTTTGTGTAAATGAGAGCATGCCTCACTCCTATGTGTTTGTACTTATTTCTTTGTACTTGTACGTTGGTCTAGACTTAAAACCCTCAGAGTTATGGATGAATAATATATCACCCTTGGACTAAGCAAGAGGAAAACTTTTGATTTTATTTCTTTTCTAACTTTAAAATAAAAAAATTGTGAAAAGAGCTTGCATTCAATGTCTCATCCTGCCAGACTTCACCTTTAGGGTCATAGAATCATAGAATATCTTGAGTTGGAAGGAATCCACAAGGATCATTGAGTCCATGGCAACAATTTGTTCTATGTCTTCTGAATTTCCACTGCAATCTGCTGGTGTTCTTGCCTAATTACTTTTCAGTTAAAATGGGTGATTCTCACTTGGCTTTCTTCCTCCACTTTGAGTTCCAAGATGATGGTTCCTCCCTTGTGTCAAGCAAGAGCAGACTCAGGACTGCCCAACTTGGTCTGTTTGTAGACACATATGATCAGGAATGCACCTTCCATCTGGAAGTCACTTTGGCAAGCTCTGCTTTTCTCCTGCAGGAAGGGAATCCACATAAATACCTTCAAAACGTGCACTGACTTGGACTTGGCACAGCAAAACTGTGTTTTCTGTAAGTGAAAATTTTAACTGAGCAATTGCAATCAAAGCTTGGCCGCTTCTCCGCACTATCCCAATGGCATCGGATAATAGAATGGTATGAGTTGGAATGGACCCTTCATGCGTAATTCACACAAACAAACTACTGAGTACAGTCCTGAAGCTGATGGACTCACAAAAAGTAAGGGGTTTCAAGAGTGCGTCCTTAGAGAACATTGAAAAGCCTTTTATTTATCAAATCTCATACATTCTAATCACTAGTTCACAGTTCTTGTGCTTTGTCATGTTAATAAGTGCGGTGAATCATTTTTAATAACCATTGCATTTCTCTGTAAGCTCTGATAGCATCTGTGGGAGACTGTGACAAATAATACCTGTTCAAATGCTGCACATGTGGATATGCATGCTTTCTTGTTTCGTATCAAACATGGCTCCTTGTTCAACAACCTACTACAATTCTAAATACTGGATATCTTTTTTTTTTAAGATTATCTAGAATTTATTCCTCAAATGAAGGGATTCACCTTTAGCTTAAGTGAGAGAAGACTGGTGTATGATCCAAACCTCATACTTTGATACTTTTTAATAAACTGGATTTACTGAGTTTCTTATAAAAAAGTGTTATAAGGGGGGCACATTGCTCTATGCCTGTGTCAGCATGAAAAACCAAAGTCAGACGACAATTTGTCATGTGTAGTGGCAGCCACCTGATTATTTTCTGAGACCTCTGGAGTCAGCATTTCTCTGGGCTCTTCTTGCTTTCTTCTTGGTCAAGAAGATTTTTCAAGCACGTTCAAACTATCAAAGTTTAGTGACATGATTCCTTCCCCACATTTTTGCTTCCTTGGCATCCTTTACACCACTCTTGGCATTGGCAAAAGTGGACCATTACTAACAAGAAAAAGTAACTGTACCACAGAAAGATCCTACTCTACAATTTTTAAGTTATTCTCTGCATCAATGGAGATTTCAGGGGAAAATCGTGAAGCACAAAACACAGCTGAAGTTAAATTAGATAGCATAAGAAAGATATAAAAGAAATCAGACCCTTTGTCTTCAGAATGTAAATGAAAATGCAGTGTTGGGGTCTAGGGGCAAACTGCTCCCAAAATCAGGATACATCATGAATGTGCAGTATGAGGTTCTTTGAACCATTCAATGAAGTCTTCTGTTAACTACTGATTTTGTCATCCTATTTCCACCTATGAAAGCTAGTAGGCATGGTCCAACTTAGAGCCATCCTTTGCTGGAATTTCATCTGGCCATTCGATGTATTCAGATAGTCATAATATAGTGATCCACTTTCACTTAAAATAAGTTACCGTAAAATTACCACAGACTGGTGCTTTGACTTAAAATAGTGCTAGGTCAAAGTAGAACAACAGTGTTCAGGCTGTTTATCTGTACAGTTTGCATTATTTTCTGTCTTCTGTTGTCACAAGCTAGAGGTTTTTTCTGTTAATTTTGTGCATTCACCTACCCATTCACAGGGATAACAGGTGTCACCTGAAGTGGCTTCAGAGTCACCAGCTGCATATTCATAGGACTGTCCTTACCAGCTAGGTGTGGGTCCTTACCAGCTAGGATCAACAATGCCTGACTTCAGGTTCCTGGATGAACTCCTCAGCCCCATGTAGGGGCTGGATGAAAGGCAAAGGCAAGAGGGTGTTGGGGAAGATGAAACAGGAAAGCCTTATAAATATGATTGCCTGACAAAAGATTTTGGGAATATGAAAACTACAGGCAACATCGAAATGAAAGCCACTTTTGAAATACCAAGTCTTAGTTACTGAACAACTGGAAAACAATGGTATGGCCGACTGAAGGTAATCCCCTCTTGATGGGACAATACCCTCTGCTTGCAAACAGGTCCAAGGGTCAGAGCAGACCCTACTAGCTCAGCAGAAGGGGTCCAAAGAGTAGTTTTTAGAAGTTAAGATGTAACACTCTATGGTAATATAAGAACTCTTATAGGCTGTATGTAAATGCTATAGGATTTGTATCTTGTATTAGATTGGTTAGTGACAATTAGAATATTCAGTACAGAAGATGATTTATTGTATTGTAACCAGGACTTCAGACATTCCTTTCCTTTCCTTACTTCCATTCCACTCCACTCTTGCTCTTACACTCTCTCTCTCTCTCTCACCCGTTTACTCTCTTGCTCTCTTGGGCCTGCTCCGAGCTGAGTCTGGCAGCTCTGAGCAGTGCCCCAATACCCACGCCCTTTACAATAAACCGCATGTCCCAAGATCTGCCTATAGAGATCTCTCGTCACCATCCGTCTCCGTCCCGCCTGTAACCTACAGAGGGAACATGACATTGTGCCCTACATTGGTGGTGGCACAGAGCTTGCATCTCATACAGTGATAGTGAGGATGGAAGATAATGAACACATGTGATAAGGAAAAGAGTGTTCCTCTGCCTTTTCCGTAATTTCATCCGAGCCAACTGGTAAGTGTTGGAATGCCGGGAAACAACATGTGGGTTTCCGGGGATCCAGTAATGGATTTTAAAACATTTTTATGTTGCTTATTTGCCCATGTTACATTTTTGCTACACCAGTGGGGTCCCAACAGCAAAGCAATAAGTATATTAGTACAGTTATGGCTAGGGCTTTGTAATTATGTAAAGGCAGTCTCATTTATCAGGTTCTATTTCCCACTCACATTCCATCCTTTGGTTTTTATTATTTTCTTGAGTGGAGTGGCAGGCATGAGTGTGAGAGGCACGGCCTTTGTAGCTTTGCAGAGGCAAAACCTGTGGAAAGTGATGCCAAAGTCCCTTTGGAGAGGAGGACAATGCAGGCAGCTGGAGGGTTGATGTTGAGTGCCTGCTGTGAGCTGACATGAAGGATGTGGCCAGAGAGAAGGCTTAGGTGAGGCTGCAAGAGGGAGGTCTTGGCTGGTGCTTTGTTTCAAAGCTTTTTGAGCCTGGAAAGGGCTGGGAAGCTAATGGTTGTATACATGCATGGCTGGAGAAGATAACGACCAGGCTGTACGAGCTTCATTATTGCACTAGGCAGTCCTAACTCCTGATGGGCACTGGTGTCACAGAACTCTTCAAGGAGTCTATAAGGAATACAGAAGGTACTGCTCAGCCCCAACGACATGTACTGAAGCTTGTTGTTCTTTTTAACATGTTACAGGGATAGATTTAGGCTGGGCCTAGCAAAGCTCTTCTCCCATTGCCTATCTCTCTGCTGCCTTGATGCAGTGCAAGGGAATCAGAGCAACACTGTGGCTTCCCTCCATCTCCTCAACCCTGTGTCCTCCTCACAAGAAACCAGAGACCAAAAGAGAGTCACATGCAGAGCGAAAATCTGTCACCTCCTTCCACCAATCACTTCGTGTCTGTGACTCCTCCTGCCACAGGCCCTCAAAGGGTCATGTGTCCCTGTCACATCACGTGGTGACATGTGTGTGGAAAAGAAGCATCTGCTCCTTTGAAGGGTGCCTAAGGCACCAAAAACATATTTCAGTGCCGTGGGGTGGGATGAGAAGACATTAGCCTGCAACTAAGTGAAGTGCACACCATTTTGGGGAAGGCTGAGCCAGTGGACTGAAGTACACAGAGCTGGTTTCCTCCAGAGAGGATGCAAGTGAAGGAGTAGCAGCATATGGCAGTTCAGCTCTGAAAAGGCGCTGTGGAAAATGGCACCTCCTTATTTAGCAGATCAGCTTCCTCTGTGGGTGCCCTGACTGGATTTTGTGGAAGACCTAATTCTTTCCTTGATAACTGAATGGATTTGGTCTGGAAATAGAGAATCTCACGGTGCCTCTAACTGAAGATTTTTTCTGAAGTGGAAAGGCACTATCAACTTCAAGGCAAATAACATATGTTTGAGGAGAATTTTAGGAGGGAGCATATCAAGATTTTAGGCCAAACCCTGAGAAAACATTTGGAAAGCATTTCAGAAGTAAATGCAAAAGATAGAATCCGGGGGGGGGGAGGGAATGTCCGTTTACTTTCATCTGCTCTTTAGCTGGACAAAATCAAAGGAAAATCTTTGCTTAATCATGGATGCATCTTGGAAACACCTCCAGGCTGATGCTTCAAATAACCTCCTTCCTCCTAGTCTGAATGTTCTGCAGGCTGGAACAGGAACCACAGGTTGGATGAGGCTGGGGCTTAGAAGAAAGAGAAATTGTGTTTGGTCTGGCAAGTTGCACATTTTATTGTCATTTGAAGCTACCTTAAGGTTTATCTCGTGCTCTGTGAGTTACCTAGAAGAAGTCATGGAACACTGCCAGGAGCTGGCAAGGAACTGATAGTAAGTCACTGACTTAACTAGAGTGATATAGTTGGAATTGACACAGAAGGCCAGATATGACAAAAACAGCTCAGTGTAACTGACAGATTTTGTTTTCCTATGCACTTTTATGGCCACATGCAGTTATTTTTCATGTTTGAAATCAATATAAGAAGTACTAATATTCAAAGCAAAAATTTGAGCAGGAGGCATGCCGAATATTAAATTTGACTTCACAGCATGTTGCTAGTCTAGTAAAAAATTGCTGGCCTCACCCTCCAGAAGAAAAAAAGGAAAACAAAGAGATGTTGAAATAATCTATATCCATTTGCCTTAGGCAAAGCAGTCAGGTAATGTAATTTCACTAAAAGTAGTTGAAGAAGTGATGAGGAGAAGAAATGTTCAGGAAATGGGAAGGAGTATATCTTTTTCTAGAGAAAGAATGCACTTTTGGTTTTAGGGTTTGTATAGTGCACCCAAGTTCTACTTATAGGCACTGAACGACAGCTGAAGTAAGACTGGTCAAGGCTAACTAGAGAGGTGTGCTCAAAATTTGTAGTTATCTCTTGTCAGGGTGAACCTTATGTCCTCTTGTACTGGTATTGATTTTCAGTAGACCAAATTTTGAAATGTTTCAGAACTGCCAAGGATAATGAAATGAGATAAATCTGTGGAGGGAAAAGAATTTGAGGGATCATAAAGAGTGCTGACAGTTAATTTAGTAAACTGAAAGCCTAAGGGGTACACGTGCTGCCTAGCAGTAGGAAAGAAGCCTAATTAAAAGAAAGGAAGTTTGATACCAGTCCTTGTCCTAGAAGGTAAACAATTATATGAGAAAGAGGGGCGTATGGAAGGTTAAATATAACTATTGCAGATAGTCACTGGAACTTTCAAGCAGTGAAATACTCAGAATTAAACAGAAAGAAAGGAGAGATTTAAGATAGCCTTTATTGGAAAATAAAATAACTCTTTGGAAAAAGTTTTAAGAATAATAGATACATGTCAGCAGAACAGGGTGACTCTGAAATAAATTATGAATGTACCAATTTTACAGATTTGCTTGTTCTGTTTGTGGAAGCACATTCTGCATTTTATAATAGCCTCTGACCAGATTTATTTTCAGTGGATCAAATGTGATTCTTTCATGCAGAAACTGAAAATGTATAAAGAGATAGTAATAATTTACACAGTTGCAACTTAGAATGTGTTTCTTAATAGGCAATATCCTCTAGATTAAACAGCCACATCTTCATTTGGCTTCTGGTTTGTTTGTTTACTGTCATTCAGGTATGAAAAATCTACATTTGACCGTGTACAGATGCATTTGAAAAGGCATTTGAATACCTGCACAGCTAATTAGCTGATACAGTTATGTGGACATGTTTTGTATGTACAAATAAGGAGGTGGTGAAAATGTAACCTTAAATATAATTTTTTTTTGCTACTGTTTTGATAATTTGAAGAGCTGTTAGTCACTGCTTATTGAAAGCATCAGGAAAGCTTCATTTGTTGCCCACATATTCCCTGTGTTGTAACAGTTGCTCACCATCCCTGTTGTGCTGGCACACGCAGCAGTGAGTGAGGATGGAGAGCAGATGACATCAGTGCACAGACCTAGACATGAAAAGGCAGGGTCAATCTCAGCTTCTCAGCCAAGCACCAAAGAAAGTTTGCCAGATAGGAAGGCAGTTAAAGTATTGTTTCAAAAATCAATTTCGAGGCCTGTGGGGATACGATCACAATAGCTTTGAAAGTAGGATTTAGGTAAATAAATTACTAACTATTGTTTCCAAAATGCATCTTGACTAATCCTTATTCAGTCACCTTTTGACTTTACTGCTTAGATTTGATGGCTAAAAGTAATTAGGCTGAAGGTTTGCAGTAGATAACAATTGCAGGTCAATTCTTTTGAACATATGACAATGATAGCTGATTTATATAAGCTTTTTCACATAATATAATTATGCAGATGTCTGCAGAAGGAAAAATGGACCTGGTAATGAGGAGCTGGAACTGATGCGTGGTGGGTCGATACTGCAAGACATTTATTTGGGATGAAAGAGTCCTTAATAAGAGGAAAAGTATGTTGCTCTAGCAAAGAATAGCTTGGAGAGAGAGTAAAGAAACTACCCAGAAGGCAAAGAGATCTGCCAGATTATGGGAAGTAGGAAAAAATACCACAAGTGACTCCTTCACCATTTCAGTATTAGGAAAGCAGCAGAAACTAGGCTAATGGATAAAGGTGTTTTATTCCTGCTTTAGAAAAAAGTGGATTTGATTTGAGGGGATCACTCATTAGAAAGTGGCATGGACATAAGAGCAGATGTCCGTAAGGGAGGTGCTCAGCAACAACTACAACACTTTCAGGAGAATTTGGAATGAATATGTCTGTAACTTGCATAAAATTCCTCCCCACTCTCCGTCTGGAGTGGCTTGACTGGGGTTGTGGAGTTTTCACTGCTCCTGTCTTTCTGGGTTGGAAATAAAGGTGTTAAGGAGTGTGAAATGGGGTGGAAATGAGGCAACATGCTGTCTATTCTCTCACCTTGTCCCCATCTTGTCCCTATAATCTGAGACTCAGTGCTCAGGAGGGCTCCTTTGTAGTGGTTTCTATATTGCTTCCTCTTCTGCCTGTCATTTGGTGGAACCACACAGAATCCAGTAGGTCTTGCTGAAGCTGAGGAAGCATTGGTTTTCCGTGTGCAAAATCACCACAGTCTGAAAATCGTAACAGGTTTGCATGCAAAAAGATGTTCTACATCTTTCTGTATCAAGAATTAAAACGCCTTCTTAATTTAGGTGCATGTAGTCTGTCCATACTGCAAGACTTCATCTACAGTTTGTAGCTGTGTATTTATAACTCTTTATGACAGTCTGACAAACACACAATATCCAGGCATTCTGACACAGCTACCAGTGAATGTTCGCATGATGCCTGTACATGCATTATGAAAAGTAGCTTGCTTTACCCTCACGGACTGGCGAATTAAGTGGCCCTGATTTTTCTGTCACTGTAACAAATTGCCAGTTGTGTCAAGTCAGTGGGAATACAGACTATGCTTAAAACAGAGGCAGAAGGCCAAAAGCATGAGATTCTAGCACATGAAAAGGATATCTAGGTGGTTAGGTTTAAATTATTTTTCATAGCCAGGCTTTGGTTTTGTATAAATACAATGAGTAGTAGAATTTCTAGGGTTTGGAGGAAACTGGGACTTTTTTACTGTGGTTTATAGAGAAAACATTTTAGTTTAAAATCCTTCTACTTCACCAGTCCAGGGTCAGGAAGGCTATTTGCTAGTTTTAGAAAACAGCATTTATCCAGCAGCAGAAGAGGCAACACCAATTGACATTAACCCTTTCACTGGCTTCTCTTTTTCCATTTGGCTCTTGGGTGCGTGTATGTGCTTTGGAAGGGCGAGGACTGTCAGGTTCTCCATAATGACCTTGTGTGACCAAGGTATCTCCCCTCTGGAAAACAGGGAATAATGTGCTCTGTTTTTCAACTTGTACACATGCTCATACACACATTATAACTGTGCACAGGCTTATTTCCAGCTGGTCCCCATCACAAGTACTTTGTATGAGCAGACACATGATCAAGCTACAGACACTGGAAATCGGCATGCACGGGCTGGGTACGTGCAAAACCAGGATCTGCAGTGATCACATTTAACTTGAGAATTAAGGAGTTATGCTCTATAATGCAAATTGCTGAATGTGTTCAGCTTGGGTAAAACAGGAAGCATTTAGTAATAAATATAGCTGCCTAATGTGAATCTTATGGAAACTTCTTCCAGGATAGTGTTTAATTACAGAAATTTTCAGGTTTACATGCACCAAAGCATGGTAGATATCCACTATTTTTTTTTAATAGCACTTCTGCTGTTTCAGTAAGTATCTTATCTCCATGGAGAGATCAGTTGATCTGCAGCACTGACTTTTGATGCAAGAGTGCCATACTTTAAAAAATTATGAATATGGAGGATCTTTTGTTGCTGCTAAGAGATTAAAAATAAATCCCCAAAGGCTTTGTGTGCAAAGATTCTCAAAGGACCTGTTTATCTATGGTAGTTCTGGTTGCCCAAAGATGGCTCTTTTAGGTGTACTAGCACATCATGCTTGGCATCCAGCTGGTGCTGTTGTGTCACATCTGTCCTCAGATATCCCAAGGTGTCTGAAATTGCACTGCGTGCCTCTGTGCAGGCACGAGATTCAAGCTTCTGTTTCTACTGGAAGCCAGTGAGAGCTGATGACTGATTGGACCCTCCTTGGTGCTTCCTGGCCTTGTGCTCCCGAGGGCTGGTTTTGGAGACCCACATGCATTTTGTGTTGCAGATCTCATGTCTGTCATTTCCCTGCCTGTTGAGGGGAATATATGGGTGTCTACACAGATATGCATATACATGGGGGAAAATACAACATTTTCCAGGGGAGTGTTTATATATGTTTAAGCAGAGGCTTAGTACCAGTTATGCATTTACTTGGTAATGGTTTTCTTAGGTGACGTAGCAGACTGGGATCCTGATTCCGAGAGAGGAAGACAGCTTCTTACAAGCTGCTTGGCACTTGCTAACTTACATGAAAAGTGCAGGGATTCGGCATATGTTTGAATTAGGCTCTAAAATAATGAAGTATCTGCTTTATACCATATTGATCTCTATCCTTTTATCCTTTTTCTCTTCCTTCACACTGTAAATTACATGTTTCTTTTTGATTTGGTAGTTGTAAGCATAAAACCACCAAATGATTTTAGTTTATTATCATATTTTATCTCCAAACAGTACAATTTGCATTTCTTAGCTGACCACAAGAGGTTTAGCTAAGTGCTTTCCTCTCTCCCACTCTCTTTCTGTAAACCCATCTGTGTTTGCTCATGTCTCATATTTATTTCACACTTTGTTTCCCTTCCAGATCATGAAGCTATCCTTTACAGCCACAAAAACATCTCTATAATGGTGACAGAGGCACAGAAATTCATCTTATGATCTGGGTTTACTGTATAACGTTGGTAGGATCTTTCCAGTTCTGTCCAGCAAGCCTTCCCGGGGCACCCTCCACTCCAGCCCCTCAAAAGCCTGAGGATGGACCTCTCTAGAACCCAATTCCATAGCCCGTTCAATTCCTGTTGATTCAGTTGAAGCTAGGCCTTGTGGAGTATGATGATACACTTCAGGACAGGGTTTCTGAGACAAAATGGGGCTTCAAGTTCCTGTCAGGATATAGAAGTATTCACCAGCCAAATAAAATTTTACTGTTGGGAAGGGGACTGATTGAACTGGAGAGCAGCTGACTAATCAGAGTTTAAGCTAAATGATTCTATATCAGTGAGCTACTGAGACTGAATGCTTTAAATAAAATAAGGTCATTTCAAGTGTAAAATAAATAATACAAAAAGAATTATGCAGTACAAATCAGATTACATACATTCCTTTCAAGCATCTTCATTAAGTAGCTGTTAGCTACTTATTTGCTGATCTTTATTCAAATTTTTAGATGCTGGTATCTGTGCTTACTTTTTACTTGATGAGCAAACAAATTGGATATGAATTCATATTTTATGAGATGTCTTTTAATTAAAAAATTTCAGGAGGAGAGAGAATGAAAGTTACTTTGTTGCCTATTTCTTCGATATATCTTTTGTGTTAACAGTAAACGTTGGTTGTTAGCAAAAAAACCAATAATAGAGTAATGAAGGTTTGTTTGGAACAAATGCCCTAGGATAAGTAAAACTGAGATAGATAAATCTGGGGTGTTCTGGTGTATTGCATGATACAAATATACAGAGCTGCTGAGCACATAAGCCTTGTGCCAGGGAATCACTTCAATGCACTGCTGTCACTGTGGAGGGAGACGAAAGGGTTTTTATAGAGACCACGCTCCAGATTCTTCAATGTAGTAGATAAACCTTACATTTACCAAAGTACAGGCTTGGAATAGAGCTGGAGCCCAGCTTTTTGTCAGTACCTGTGGAACTTCTCCATTCTGTGGTCTTTCTCGTTTAGCTGAACATCCAGCCTTTTTTCCCTAACTATGCCACTACTGCAGTGCCCTAGCAAACACCACCTGATGAGTTAGACCAGCTTATTCATCTGTAGAGCACCTTCCAGGGAGCCTCCTTTGGCAGTCAGGGAGCATAGTTGGAAAGAAAAAGAGGTGCAAAATTATTCCTACGCTTGCCAGTCTCCAACTTCTTTGAGAGCATGTCAGATCTTCTGGCAACACAAGAAAGCAAGAGCAGCTTTCCATTGCTCAAAGTGAAATAGTCATGGATATCCTCTTAGCTGCACAATGAACTGGCCAGTCAGGTAAAGGTGGAAGGAAGAAGCAACTTCCTCGATCCTGCTAGCCGTTCACCATCTTGGTCACCTTCCTGTTTTCCATTGGTAATGGAATTGCCAGGGCCTGTTGCCCTTTGTAGGCCTAGCTCTGAGCAAAGCCATCAGGGCAAGCACTCGGAGTGACAGTTCCGCACAAATCTCTGGTGTAACCCAGAGTGGGGTAACTGGTCTGCGTGGTTATACTGATTTTGCTGATGTTTGTGAAAGCCTATTTGTGTGTCCGCATAGCACCCCACAAATTAGCTTCTCTCACAGAGCGCTGCAGTAGGAACCTGCAGGGGGAAGTTAAAACCAATGAGGCGACCATGAGTGAGGCCTGGAGTGAAGTGTTAAACGCCTCCTGAACAAAGCCCTTGGGTTAATTGCCGCCTAACTGAGTTTTTAATGTGAGCACTGCAGACTGTGCAGCTCATGGAGCCTTCCTCATGGAAGGGGAAGGCCAGCTGGCAATGAACTAAAGTAACTTGGAAATTCCTCATCATCTTTGTGATGGTAATAAGATCTAAAGCATGACAACACAGGGGAGGAAACCAGCAGCTTTGGAGTGTGCCAGAGATACTGGGATCTGGCAGTGTTTGTTGTTTGTCTCACTTGCAGAATAATGTATGCCTTATGAGTAATAACATGTCCTTTTGCTGCATGAAAATAACTGCTCAGAAACAAAATCCTGTCAGTGGTGGTGATGCTGTAAAATGAATTCCATAGTGGTATTTTATCCCAATGTTTCTGTGTATTTGGTGGTGTTGCAAGTAGAATGGTGGTGAGCAATCTGGCAGAAGCTGAAGGAACTCTGAACAGAAGAGAGCTTTCTCTTAGATAGCTAGCCCAACTGCAAAAACAGTTAGTGAATAAATAGCCACCCTGAGCATCCTTTAAAGGTCTGGATTGTTGTCATAGTGATGATGTTATTGTCCGCTTTCACTGCCCCAAGAGCTCACCTTATTCAGCAGTACATATAAACCTATTGGGTCAAAAACCTCCAGACTGGGGGGGTTGGTCTTAGAATTGAGCTTCTCACACTTCTGTCAGTATAGCAGTTCTCTGGAAATATTACATCAGAGTGTGGCTTCATGATATCTGATCTACCAGGGTTCTCCAGCAAGATATCAGTGAAATGTTTTTATCTATTGCATACATGAATAATTAGCCTGTCAGCCTCCCTCTTGTATCTGTTCCAGTGTTTTTGAAAGGAGAGGTGATTTATGAAGGGTTCAATATGATTGTTGAAGATATTGCTCATAACTGAATCAGTCATATTTTATACCTGATTTTAAAGCCATCATCTTCACAGTGGAATCCATTCCTTCTCACTGCATTGCGTAGATAAGTCCATTGAAATTTTATAGAGAATAAGGGCTTAAAAATGCTAACATGCTCACTCTGTCAGCTGATTGAAATAATTGCATTAGAGAAAGCGCAAAGTTTTCTAATAATTTTGATTCATTATGAAACATTAAAACTGATAACATTATCAGATGATCCTGTAAGTGAGTGAGTGTGTTTAGTGAAGTTAAGTGTTTCTCTACTGAATACAGCAATGGCAATTTAGTGGAGGGGGAAGTGGGTTGCTGGTGAGAGAAATTACAGAGATGCTTTAGACTATTTCAGGTCATTTTTGTCCTCTTCAGTAACAGGGTTAGAATGTGGAAATGCATAAACCTGAACTTCAAAAGGCCTCTATCTGTTTGAGGGGAAGAAATATAAACTGTCTCCCACCTTTCCAGGAACCAAAAGAATCAGTGCTTCTACACAGTTGCTGTGGCTTTGTCCTGTCAGTTTTTGTTGGGAAACTTGATGTTGCTACCACATTTGTTTAGGAGGAATTCAGGACAGAAATGTAATGAAATTGATATTTCAAAACAGAATTTTGTGTTAAATTGATATAAATACATGAGAAGTTTTTTGTTAGTCATAGTATTAATTTTTTCTATTTAATTTAGCACAAATTTTAATTTTTAATTTACTTCAAGCTGCTGCAGTATTTTGAGTTCACCGGAACTGAAAGCTGCAAAATGTAGATGTTCCTGGGTACAGACTGTTGCAGAATAGAAGTGAAGGGCTCTGGGAGCTTCCCGCTCCAGGCAGTGATGGTTGTTCCTTGTGGAAATGCAAGTTGTGTACTGGGCAAGATCTGGAATACCTTATTTAAAAACATGTCTGGAGGACAGGATTCCTGAATTCTGTCCACAGCAGGTAGGGCAAGTAAGGCTTGCTACACTAAGCAGCAGTTATTAGCACTGTGTCAGTGTTCCCAGTGCTCAGTGTGGGCATCATGCCATAGAGTTAAGAACCCCCCTCTGTTTAGGAGTCACCTCCTCCAAGGGGTCTGGAACCACAGCCGTATTAATCTTGTGCAAAACGTGTGTGTCACTGTGAGTGTGGATAGGAATATTGGGACAAACAAGGCAGAAGAAGCTCTGGGAACACCAGATGTGCACAAAGAGAGTAATGAGCTAAAGTAGACAGACTTTAGACCAGGAGCTATCCTTTAACCAGAGTCTGAGACAATCCTATTGCACGTGGAGTTTTGTTTGATCCAGTTCCTCTTAACTCCAACCATGGATTAAATATATAATCTTAATGAGTCTAAATTTAAAAGGTATTCTATGAAATGATGTTAATAATTAACTAAAATCATGTTAAATTCAGAGGCAGAATTGTGTTTAAGTAGAGATGGGAATACTTTGAGGTCAATGCACAATTCACTTATGAAACACATGAGAACAAGAACATCATCTGCAAAAAAACAATGAAAACACATAAAATCCAGTGTTTGCTAATTCAAGCTAACAAGAGAAGCAAGATGCATCTGTATACAATTTATCCTTTCTGCAAAGGATTTCATGTGGAAATTAAAAAGGCTAGATCTGCATCTAAAATCTGTGAGCAGTTAATAAGAGCATTTATTCATAGAATCATTTAGGTTGGAAAAGACCCTTAGGATCACTGAGTCCAACTGTTAACCCAGCACTGCCAAGTTCACCACTACACCATGTCCCTAGGTGCCGTGTCTTCAAGGTCTCCAGGGATCTTGATTCAACCATTTCCCTCAGCAGCCTGTTCCAATGCTTGATAAGTCTTCCACTGAAGACATTTTTCCAAATACTCAATCTAAACTTCTCCTGGTGCAATTTGAGGTTATTTCCTCTCATCCTTTCCCATTCAGTCCTATGTATCTAACAACCATTCATACAAACCTATGAATGGCCCTGAAAGAGACACAAGGACAGGTACAGTTATTAGGAAAAGTGCCCCAGCAAATCTTATGAACTTCTGAATGTGAAACTGGGCCAAGAGTGGCATCACACAGTCAAACCTTCTTATTTCTAGTCAGAAATCTAGTTGCTATACTCTGTACTAAATCAAGCATATTAATCATGTGGGTGGGAAGCTGCTAAGTATAGAATTGCAAAAACCAGTAGAATGGATCAGAGAGAAAAGATCGCTGTTAGGAGAGGACCAGAGCTCATGTCAAAATCTGCTTTTTCCTCCACAGTGATCTGCAGACTGACTGGAACACTTGACTGATAATTCTGTGATTTTCAAAGACACCAAAACTTGTTTGGTTTTTCATGCTTCCAGAATTTTGGCAACAGAAATGAGACAATCTGTTTAATTTCCTGGGTGAGAGGGATAAACAATGGTGTTTTAAAATACTACATAGTCTGTCACTTTTGCATTTGATAGTGCCATTCACATTGTATCTTAGGCCAGCTGTGGGTGTGTAATCATGACTGGAGCAGATACTTTAAAAACTGGATTTTGATGATTTTTATTCTGAAATACACCAATCTAAGAACAGGGAAAGAAATACTTCAGATTGGCAACTAACTCATAGTACCTTATCTGACTGGCTGATTAAACAGAATACTAACAGGATTAATCAGTAAGGCTCCTAAAATAAACTTGTGTGTGATTCATGGAAGAATAAAAACTTCACCATCTAGTGGCTGCCAGTAAGGGTCAAGGGTACCCTGTTCACAGGGCTCAATCACTGACCAAGCAAGTGCAGACAGAACACATTTTAATTTTAGGCTCTTGACACCGTATACTTAATCCAAGGTTGCAGTTAACAGGAACTGGATCAAACAAATCTCCATGTCCAGTCTAAGCTTCCCAGAGTCTGGGAGGTACAGCTCAGCTCTGAAGTCTCTTCCCTTTAGCACATCACCCACTTGGTACGTATCTGCAGTCTGTTCAGTTGTTCAGGAAATATGAACTGAGGATGAAAGCACATTTCACAAATCTGTTTTTCTTGTAACCAACCAAGGGTTAATTCTCCTAAACAAATAAAGCATGGTTTGAACATGATGCTTTGTTTTAAGTAAAATACTATAAGTATTCTGTAGGGAAAAACTTTTCTGCCTAATCCTTGCAGTCTCTGCTTGTTTTTTATTGGTAGCTCTGTTTAAGTGAAATACATGTTTTAGGACCTTTGTGAAATTTTGAAGCTTGCTAGCCTGAACAGAATTCTGTAATTCTGGGTAGAATGCAAAAACAAGTGGTGCTTCCTCTGCCTGTATTTTACCTAGCATGTCTGCCTTTGTCTGCTGTGCCACTGAAATGTGCAAATAGCTTTATAGAAATAATGGTTCAATTCTATTTAGGGTACAAAGATAAATGGACACTGAAAGCTTGTGGAAGTGCAGAATAAGATTGGGTTTAGCTATGAAGATACAGGTAAGGATCCCATACCTTCACGTAGGTAGTTGAACCAAATCTCCGATTTCTTAAAGATGTCACAATGTCCATACTTTCACTATAGAACTCTGGCAAGTGCAGTGACACAAGGTAACTCATAATCTGTCTAATGGAGACGCATGTCAGAATAATTAATGTTGAGTCAAGTTAATTTTTTCATTTAACAAATTGAATTGTTTCAGCTAATTATGTAGTGTGGCATAAATGTGATGAGGGATATTCAGAGAAGAAAATTATTACTTTTTTCCTCCACTGAATTAATGAAAATATTAAGGAAAATGTATGCTCAGAGAATGCAACAATGTCCAGCTTCACATGCTGAATTTTGCAGCCTTCATTGCAGCATGAGTCTCCTGGGCCTCTTGGACTGCCTAATTCAGCGTCCTCCTTAAGACCCATAAAATGCTCTCTGGAGAAGACTATCTTGGCTATTGTGCTCCATATCTATACAAGAAACCTGTTAGATGGGGACATCTCAGCTAGATGTGTAAGGTGGTGTCACTGCTTCCTGTTACTCTGATGAAGAAACAGACAAAATGAAGAGCTGTTCAAAATTCTAGTACCTTTTCAACTTCTTTGGCTATAGCCTTCCCTAAGCAGGGGCTTAGGAGGTGAGGGGTACCAAAGTTTACTGATAATAAATACTGAAATATGTAAAATTCGACTGTGTCCAAGTTGTAGTTCCCCTGAAAGGAGGGTGTAGTGAAGTGCAGTTCAGTCTCTTCTTCCAAGTACCAAGAGACAGGACAGGAGGAAACAGCCTGAAGTTGTGCCGGGGGGGTTTAGATTGGATTTTAGGAAGCATTTGTTCACTGATAAGGTGGTCAGGCATTGGAATAGGCTGCCCAAGGAAGTGTACAAGTCACCATTCCTGGAGGTATTTAAAAGACTGTAGATGTGGTGCTTTGGGACATGGTTTAGTGGTGGACTTGGCAGTGTCAGGGTAACGGCTGGACTCAGTGATCCCCTAAGGGTCTTTTCCAACATAAATGATTCTACGATTCTGTGATAATGAGTATGTAGGGAGCCATAATCATGTTCAGTGTGGACAAACTCAGAAGCTAATTCCCCAAATCCCATGGAGTCTGCCTTCTAGGCTAAGCTGCATCTGTTTTACCGCATCCTCCCAGTCTCCTTTTCAGTTTTGTTTTGTTGGGGTTTGTTTTGTTTTGTTTTCAAATGTGTGTATTTCTCGCACCCCATCTGTTTTGCATTTTGTAAGCCTCATGGGCAGGTGCTCTCCTCTCCATGTTTCCACAGTGACTGGCAGGGATTCATTATTGGGAGTCCAAGTTCTACTGGACTGTAATAAGTACAAGAGTAAACTGAATTTCCTAATCCTCTTGGTCCACAGTGTTAGCTGTAGTATCACCAAATGTGTGCATGTGTAAGGTTTAGTACTAAAGTGATTGTGTGTGCTGTGATTTATAAATCACGTCACAGTAAGAAGTGGGAACTGCTTTGATTCCAGGCAGCAGTGTCAGGTTTCAGCACATCTCTGACTAGAAAGGGCTGAGCACTGCAGAACAGATTCACTGACTCAACTCTCATTGCAATTGAGAGAAAACATCTTGTGGTCACCCTAATATATGTTTCATGCTGGTGGCTTTAAATTATGACACAATTACCTGTTCTCTGTCAAAATGTGTTTCATTTCACAAAGGAAATCTTAAAACATTAATTACTAAAAGGTCTCATGGCTTCCTCTTGCTACTGTAGCATAAATGTAAACCTTCAATACTTTGTAATTTACATGGAATTAATTTAATTAATTAATTTAATTAATTCATTCATTTACAGCAGCGTTAAAAAGAGACTGTTCCCGAAATCACGGAATAGTTGAAGTAGAAAGAGACCTCCAGAGTTCATCTGATTTATCTCCCACTGCTCCAAGTGGCATCAGCTAGAACAGGTTACTTGGGACTGTGTCCAGATGGGTTTTGAATATCCCCAAAGATAGACTCCACCACCTCTTTTAGCATTGTGTCAGTGTTTGACCACCCTCAGAGTAAGAGTTTTCTTCTGTGCAACTGCACAAAGAATTCTCCCTGTTCTCCCCCCGGCTGCCTGCTTTAGCGTGTGCCCTTCAGAGCCACCTGGTCAGGCTGGTTTCTCAGAAGAGGTGTGAGCGCTCTGCCCATGGCACTTTCCTGTACCCTCATTTATGTGCACACGATTTCTGTGGCCACCCTTCCTCAGGAGGTCTCTCCTGGCCAAGGCACCCAGCAGTCTCTGCTCCACCACTACCTCCCTTTCATCACTGTTTTCAAGCTCTCCTCACCAGGCTAGTCAGCCTGTTGGTAGAGATGATTTTGCTTCATTTTTCATTCTTACCCAAGGCAACTTGAGACCAGGGGGGCCACGTGCAAAATCAGATATGACTTAGATGCAGCAATACTGACAGAATGGGATAATGAGAAATATTTGTGTGAAGAGCAGTTCTGGAAGCAGGCAAAGTGAAAAGGCAGTAAGCAGGGAAATAGCCCTCTCTCCACTGAGGAAATAATTCATCAAAAAGAAGACTATGAAGCAGTTGTGTGCTTCTGACATTTATTGAATCTTTAAAATCTTTGATGAGAAATACCTGTATTTTGAAGATCTCAGCTGTCTGCTATTGACAGCATGTGGCTGAACTTGTGTGTGTGCATGTGTGTAGATATATACATGTGCATACATAGGTGGCCAAAGAAAGTACTTCTTAGTGAATAAAAATTTTGACTATACTTAAGAAAAACCCAGAATCCACACTGTGTATGACCCACCCTGTATATGGTCCTCAAACTGAAATATTCATATAGCATTTCTCCCACAGCACTTCGAAATTATGGACAACAAATATAGAGTCAAATTCTCTCCTTCATCCCTGTGATGGGCAGCTCATTCCAGACTGTGTTTTAATAGTCTTTCATGTACCCATGTGTCAGATTAAATAGTAAAAATGCCAACTGGATGATAATGTAGTATCATTTCTGGAAGTATTGGCTTTTAATGTTAATCTTCAATGGGATGCTTTACTGCAGGCATGTGCATACATTAGATAACTCCGGCATGCAGAGAGTATTTTAAGACACACATAATTTTGAAATACCCTTTAATATTTAGTGAAAGTCATGATACATTCCATGCACATAAGATCAGAAGCAGACCTTCCAGGCTTGTTTTACTTCTCAGGATAGATGCCAAATTGGGAGCCCCCAGTATTTTGTTTTTCTGTAGGACAGTTAAAGTGGCACCACAAGCTGTTCCACTGACATCTGAGCCCGGTCTTGCGCAGCCAGCTCACAAGGTGGAAGTGCCGAGGAGAATAATAAATACAACTATCTTCACATGCTTATGTTTTCATCTGAGATTAAATATGAGATTTCCAAAACAAATGTTGCCAGCTGTTATGGATTCTGGGATGTTGAAGTGTGATGTCAGAAAATTCACTTTAGTTACTAAACTCCAGCATCTGGTGCTACCAGCAGTGTCCAAAATCAACCTGTTAAACCACAAGCAATATTATTTTCTACTTCTATAGCTACTTCTCTCTCACTTTCTATTTATCCACTGATGATTACAAAAAAAGGAAAAAAAAAAGGAAAATGAAAAGCTGCTTCCTTACATTTAAACAACAATATTTTATAGCCACAAAATAAAATATTAACCCTCTGTAATTCAGATATTTTGTAGCAAACAACATGCTAGATTTTCACATTGAGCTAGCTGCTGCTTTGAAGGAGGAAGAAGTGCATGTAAGATTAGATTCAAAACAGTTCTGTGAAATGTATCTGGCCCCTTTATGCAACAACCTGCTACACGGGGGAGAGGAGAAAAACAAATCCTGGCCTTGATGTCAAAACAATGTAAACTCCTTTTAGTATGTTGACTTCTGGAACAAGTGAGGCATGAAAACAAAAGCGCAGAGCCCTCAGTAGTGGCAGTGAATATTTTATCTTACCAAGAGAAAGCAACAAGAGACCAAATCCTTAAAGCATATGCTGTGCTGACAGTGCGCTCTCGCTGTGACAGTAATGGTATTTGCAATCCCAGCTGCACTCGAGCCTGTGCTGTAAAAGCACCCATTCCTCACAGTGCTTGTTGCCCTTTACTGGCCCTTAGCCACATGAAGGAGCTTTTCTCTGTTGCTCATGTTGCCCTGTAGAAACAAATGTTTAAACAATTATTTCTCTTCCCCAAAGTGAAATTGGAGAGATTTTGGCATCGTTAGCTCTTCTGAAATCTTCACAATGCTGAAAAGTATCTTTAGGTGACTGTAGCTTTTTGCATATAAACCAACCATTCTCTGGCATTTTACAAATATCTAATATAAGTGTTGTTCTGAAATTCAGGGACTGGATCCTCACAGAAATGTTGAAGCAAAAGTACCACTGTTACTGCAGTGTTGTTGTTTGAGAGTGGTTGGTGAGAGTGTTTAGAGGGTGATTCAAGGCTGTGACTAAAAGTATTTACCACTCTCTGTCAGAGATCATTTTAACCAAGTCTAATGAGCTAAGAGTTAGTGAGCTGATTAAAGATAAAGGAAGATGCTCCTCTGGGAATGTGTTTGAATGTGTCCTCTCCAGTTTTTCCTAGCACCCATTTGTTTGTTGTTCTCTCCTGGTTGAGGCATGAAATTCAGAGGGAATGGAGAATATTGCTTATAACTTATGGAGTTACTGCCTCATGATTACCATTCTGTCATCGAAAATGTCAGTTTATCCTTCACTAGTGTCTTGGTTTGAAAGACAGGTGTCTGCTAAGGAAGGCAGTAGCCTCCCTTGGAATGGCAGATGCAACCCCCTTCCCTCCGAGTTATTATAATTTTGAAATCAAGGGGCTTTTAGGCAAAGATGTGGGAAATAGGAATAACAGTTCTTTACTATTATATATAGAACCAGTCAAACAAACAACAATAATTATGGCAGTAACAGCAAACAATCACAAACCCAGTCCCAGCCTTCTCGGCTGTCAGGCCCTTTCCCCTCGGGTGCAGTTCCGCTCGCAGCCGGCAGGGGCGCTGGCGGCTCCCGGTGAGCAGGGCAGGTGCGATGGTTCCCCCGCGGCTGCAGGGGGCGCTCCGGAGCGAGCTCGGGGAGCACGCGGCACTGATGCCCTGGGATCCCGGGAAGGGATGGAACAAAGGCTTCACAAACCCCTGGGCAGCTGATCCCGATGTCCGGCCGGATCCTCAGGAACAGCAGGCTGGAACGGCAGGGACGAGCACAAATCCTGGGTGGCAGACGAGATGTATCCAAACTGCAGAGCTGCGGTGGGAACCCCCGGAGGTCTGGGCAGGCGGGGGGGAGCACGGCTACAACGTAGCGAAGGCTCGAAGCAACAGCAGGGGCAGGGCAGCCGCGGCCCGGCTCCCAGCAGGGCAGGGAAGGCGGGCTTGGGGTCCCAGGATTTCTCTGGCAGAAGGAAAAGCAGCCGAAGGAAGCAGCCGAAGGAAGCAGCCTCCCTCTCAGTCCAAACACCGGGGACTGTCTGTCCACACACCCAGGTGAAACAAGAGTAGCCAGATGCACCCCACCCACAGTGGGTAGGTCTTTGTTTTTCTTAAGTATCCAGCAGTTTGTCCCCTAGCAACATGTATGGGGAAAATTCCTTTAACAGAAAAAAAACCCAGGAGAGCTCCTAAAACCCCAACAAGTAGTCAGCTCTTTCTCAGTTTCTCCATCCTCTGCTTAAAATTGTTCCCCATCACTGCATCCATTCCCAGCTCAGGTCTTTGTGTGGAGACCCAGTCATCTTAGACTGACTTCTTGTTTCCTACTTCATATTTGAGCAATTTGGGAAGTTTTGGGTGATTACATGGTAGCATTTCAAGACATCCCAGTATTGCTTTGGAGAGACCGCTTTGAATCATGCATGCGATGAGCTTTAGAGATGGTAAGGTAGCAGTGTGGATTGTGGTGTGTTAAAGGAGGGATAAGCAGGAGGCACAAATTAAATCCTGGAATTATACATAATTCCGTCTAAATGTGACCAGTTGGGTTCTGCGCTATCCAGAAGTAGGAGCAGCAACCAGGTCACTTCCAGCTCGGCTTCATTCTGAGGTTGGTGTCCTGTTTCAGAGCTGCTGACAGGCTGCTTGGAACCCTGTCCACAACTGCAGCCAAGCCCACAGCAGAGTTTCTAGCAGTTCCAGGGTCCCAGGCAAGCTCTGGTTTCAGCTCAGACTCAGCATGCCCTCAGCTCCCACATATTCATTGCTATTGCTACCTAGGCTTAGTGAATTCAGGTTGGGAATTACCCACATTTCTGCAATCACATTTCTGACTGTACTGTAAGTGTCCATTTTATCCTCATCCTATAGGCTTTTTGTAATAGGAACATAATGTAGAGGGGCCAAAATAATCAAGAAAATATTCACTATTAAGTTTTTTTATTAAGTTGCTAAACCGTAAATTGCCATTTATCCAAGTGACTAGATTTCTCTTCTAGTATGCGTTGATGTCCAGGATATAGCTTGAACCTCTAGAAATTTCTGAAAATGGTAATACACTGGTTTTGTTTCCATTCAATCAGTTACTAAACCCTCCAGAAGTAACAGCATGGCTGCTGACCTGATTGTAGCATAAGTTCTTTCCCCAAGCAACTATCAAGCAAAGATAGTCCTAAAATAATGAGGCAAAAAGTAATGCCATAGAGAAGAGTTTCTTGGGAGTGAGAGGATAGGATTATTATCATTTAAGAGTGCCCTACTTTTCTTGTAACTTTAAAATTCCGTTTTACAGATAGACTTTATGGTCAAGCTCCAGATGCTTTTGTTTGAGTAGCCTCAACCTCCCTATGGACTCAACAGATGTACCACGAAATGGCATTGCTCACTGGGAATGCAGATCCTGAGTTCAGCTCCTGCTCCTTCAACAACTTGGAAAACCTGTGCGAAGTGCAAACCAAGAAAGGATTCTTCTACAAAAAGGCCAAACTTCTGCATCCTGGAGAAGACTTGTGCTGCCTGGCTCGCTTGGATGACCGGTCCAGGTTTGTGATCATCAATGTGGGTGGTATTAAGTACAAAGTTCCTTGGACCACCTTGGAGAACTGCCCCTTGACCAGGCTTGGGAAGCTAAAATCTTGCAACAATTATGATGAAATCATGGACATCTGCGATGATTATGACGTTAGCTGCAATGAGTTTTTTTTTGACCGTAATCCTAGTGCCTTCAGAACGATTATGACATTCCTGACAGCTGGGAAGCTGAGGCTTCTCAGGGAGATGTGTGCTCTTTCGTTCCAGGAGGAGCTTGTGTACTGGGGGATAGAAGAGGACCACCTGGAGTGGTGCTGCAAAAAGAGGTTGCGACAGAAAGAGGAAGAGGCAGCTGAGGCCAGGCTGTTTGAAAGGGAGATGGTATTTAACGAAGCTACGCAATGTGCCTTCCAGGACAACAGCCGACTGAGTTTGTGCATGCGGAAGCTCAGGGATATGGTGGAGAACCCCCACTCAGGGATCCCAGGAAAGATCTTTGCTTGTATTTCAGTCTCTTTTGTTGCCATCACTGCTGTCAGCCTCTGCATCAGCACCATGCCAGATGTCAGAGAAGAAGAAGATCGGGTAAGTGTAGCTTTTCTTGGGGTAAAGTGTGTTTTGTATTGTTGTCTCCTCAGGGAAGGTGACAGGCAAAATCACTCCAGCAGATATGCAGGTATTGTGTTCAGTATATATGATGTGGAGGACTGGCTGGGTAGAGCACATATTGTCACTTAAAACTGAGGGAAGATTGGGCCAAATTCTGCCCTGCCAGCCCAGCTTAGCCAGTTCACACCAGCAGATAGCCTTACCCAACAGAGTTGTTTTCTGACATGTCTAACCAGATGAGAAACTAGCTACTCTGGGGATAAAAACCAGCCTTTCTTGTGCCTTAATGTTTTGAGGTTAGGTTTAGAGCTAACAGATCAATTTTCCCTAAAGGTACTTCAACAATTTGAATGAATTCTCAGTGCACCAATGTAAAAACCACATCTAAAGTATTTTGATGCTATAGGGTGATGTAAAGGCCAGGGAAGCTGAGGCAGCAACTTAACAGCAGAAACAGAGCAATTGTCCCAATTTTCAGACCTGCTTAATATTCTCAAGCGTAAGCTGTGGATGATTCATGCCCTTGAAAATCAAGTATTACAGATATTTTGTTTATTCTTTAGTTCATCAATTTCCTAAGGGTTTAGTTCCTTTTTTGTGCAAGCAGTTCACTTTCCTAGGATTAATTGTGAGTGAGAGCTCATCTGAAAAATGGTAGAGGAGGACATTCACATTTTCTTCACATACATGATGAAATGCAATCTAAGGGGTTAGGGATGTTTTGAAGAATTCATGCCCTCTGTAGTTTTACCCAAGTCCAAGCCTGACACTAAGTGTTTGGGCTTATTTCCCAGCCCCGTGGTCATTAAATGTGGTTGTGAATTTCAGCTACTAAGACAGTACTTCACCCCATGAAGTGCTGCCTCTGAGCTGAAGGCTGAGCTCTCCTGGAAGCAGCTCTTCCCATGTGCTGTCACCCAGGGGCTGGATGGTTTGTGCCCCACTGCCACGAGCAGAAAAGAGGGTGATCATCCACAGACCGGAGGCATTTACTGTTATGTCACCTTGAAATTAAAATGCACGCTGATGGGAAATGGATCCAGCCACTCCAGAGAGACCCCTGTGTCTGACTGAGCACCCTGCGTACAGTTAAACCCACCCTTTGCTTGTGAGGTCTGCTCAGGTTACATCTCAGCTGAGTAGTTTGATTTGGAATCAGACTCATTTAGGAGCAGCCAGGAAAAAAGATAAAACATTTGGTATGTTGACTGAGATATGGTTTATTATCAGATCTTTATTTTAAGGGCTTTTTCTGATTTAAAATTTGAGGATAGTAGTACTGGGGACTAGTTAACACTGTGTTGTCCTAATAATTTTTTTTTAAATATCATTTCCAAAACACATGCCTTTACTGTAATTAACTGTCAGAGCTCCAGTATCCTGAATTCTAAGCACAAGGGATATTTTACTGTTGAAAACTGAGATGTATTTAGTGTTTAATTTTTCCTAGGTTTAAATGAGAGCTGAACGATTGCTTTTAGAATTATGAGAGTTTAGAAACCTTATGTTTTTACTAATGGTCTGAACATAAATAGGGACTCATAATAATAGGCTAATAATGTTTTTTGGGTGGCACAGGATAGTAATGAGGCTAGAGCAAGCATATGAGAGAAGCGTGAATTTCTTGGTAAGCTGGAACCATTAGACGGAGCACATTTTCATAGTCAAATGCAAAATTGTGCAAGAAAGATGAATGCAGGCTTGCACTTGTAAAAGCAGGGACTCTGGTTCCCAAAACAAGGCTCTATATAACATTTAGGGTACAAACAACCATTGATTCCTATTGCAGCATAAAGTCAGAAGGGTTAATGCCATCCTCGAATAGCTAAGCTGGGGAGTATTAATTAGAAGCTGGAAGATTTTTTGTGCCTGTGTGCAGCATTGGTGAGACTGACACTAGAATATTGCAGCCGGTTCTCACATTCATATTTTAGCGGTGTTTTGAAAAATTGGGAGACGGTTAAAAACCTGTAAATCTTAGGCACCTGTAGAAAATGCCATACAATAAGACATTTGAACGTTTCAGTTGATTTAGATTATTGGAAGGAAGGTGAGTGGATTAGGTGCATAAGTGGTTTTTTTATGAGGGGAAGAGAACTGTATCATCTAAAAGACCTTTAAATTAAGCAGGGGGATAAAAATTAAATCCTTATAAATTCATATGGGAAACTATATGCCAGTATTTAATACCAAGGTGATTAATTACTGGGACAGACTAGGAAGAGAATTAGTGAATTTTGTACTTCTAGACATTTTCAGTTAAAAGCTCAGTGCCCTTTTATTTAGCATTCAGCTAAACAGACTCTACTTCAGTCAAAAGAAAAACATCAGTTGTAGATCAAGTTACAAAGGTGAAATTCTTGCAATACAGAGAAGATCAGAATAAATTATCCAACATTCTTCTGTGCCCTTAAATTCTAAAAGCACAGAGCTCCTGCAAATAATCTTTGTTCTGCTCTTTGCACGGGGAAGGTCTGTGGACAGACTGGAAAGGGTTATTTTGTTTGAGACAAAGGTGCACAGGGGACTGGTGAAGGATCACTTCTGCAAGGCAAGGAGTGGGCACCTGCCCACATGGAATCACTTGTAGGGTCTGGGACCATGGCTGCAGACTCCCCTGCGTGTACTCTCTCTGTGGCTTAGCAAGCTCTTCAAGTAACAGGTGTGGAGAGAAGAGAGCTTTTGTGAATTCAAATTCATGGTAATCATCCTGAGCTGTATGCCTGGTATCTAGATTAAAATTTGTGCCCAGGGATAGCTCTTAGGTCTGGCTTTGCAGTCTCCTAGCAAGCAGAAAAAGGATGTGCATCCCTCCTGACTGAGGAACAAATAAATAGTAAATGCTCTTTCAAAGACACACCATACTCAGTGTGCACATTTTCCAGGCTTTCTGGCTGGCATTCCTGTTGTTATGGTTCTGTGTCAGGGCTGTCATAGGTGCTGTGGCTAGCAAACAGTGGCCTTTTCCTTGAGCTGGCGTTACTAGAGAAAACAAAAGCTCTATGTGCCATTTATCTGTCCTGTTACTGCTTCAGGGAAAGACAGAGAAGCCAATCATGAAAAAAACCATGCTGGAGAGCAATTTTCCATGCCCTGATCCTTTAAAGCCATCCGAATGGACCAGCTGTTACACCCAGTGATGTCCTGCAGAGGTGTTAACGACCTCACACAAGATGTAAGTGTGGGACCTTAGAAGTAATTACCACGTGGGTGAGGAAATTATTTTAGGTGCTTGCCTATCTCTTTTAAAATAGAGCAGAAGATTCAATCATACACTCTGTTAACTTTATTAGCTGCTCCAGGTATTCTGGATGACAGTGGCAATCCCTAGTGGTTTAACAGGAGTAGGAAGGCTCATGCTCCCCTGTACTGTAGATGTCTTGTTCTTCATAAAGGTCACCTTGATTCACCTTGAGTGTTATCTTTTTTGGAAGCAGTATCGTGTATTTCAGATGCTGCACAATTGTCAGTAGAGTTAACATAATCAGATCCTGAACTACTTTTCACTTACCAAAGTAGGATATATATTTAGTCAATTTTTTTTTCTCATTTAGATTTTATTTACTGATTAAATTTAAGTAAAATCCACCAATCCAGCCATGTATATAATAGCTCCTTCTGGAAATTTCAGGAAAGGGGCACTTCAAGTATGTGAAGAAAACAAACATTCGAAGATGGTCAGGTTCTTCCATGTAAAGTAACAAGACAATGGTAAACTTTTTATTTCAAAATTTTCAGAATGGGAGATTTCAATGCAAGATTTAGATTTAACGGTGAAGTCTCCTATAAAGGCAAAATCTGCTGAGACAAAATCATAGCAGGAGCCTTCAGGCACCAAGCTCTTTCAAGACCACCTCAGAAGTCATCTCCAAGACGTAAAAATAGCCAGAAGCACAGAGTATCCTTAAGGCATTTTAGGCATATGCTACCTTCCAGTGCACTTCTCACTGCTCTAAACAAATGGCAGGCATCGAGTGACTCAAAGAATGCAGCTAATACATCAGAGAAGTCTTAAACCAGTCAGGGATACATTACAGCAAAAGCTTTAAACACACAGTAAGAGCTAAGGAACCAAAAGACATTGAGAGGTTCAGCTGAAAGCCAGATGGTCATCATACTAAACTCTTCATTTTTTTTCTTGGTGAAAGCAGAAATGTCAACCATTTCTATCTGAAGAAGAATCTTCTCTTTTTTTTTTAGACAGCAGCCTTTGTCATCACAGAAGAAAAGGTAGAATTTAGAGAATAATATCAAACATTCTGCCCTGATTCACAAAAGCATTTATAGGCCTGAGTCTCCCTGAGCTCAGTCGTTTGTAGCAGCACAGTGCAAAACAGGAGAAGCAGGTCAGAGAGTTCATTCTTCACAGTGCTTCCTGATGGGTTGGGAAAAGCTAGCCTAATTAAATATGCTGTGATAAGAAGTTACAGTTCAATAACCTTCAGCTGAAGAGCATTACAACAAAGAGAGAGACTTATAAATAATGAAGTTAATAATAGCTCATAGAGAAGCCAAAACTATTTAGCCTTCTAAGCTCAATTTGCACACTGTGCTTCAACTTCCGTAATGGTGAGGATGGGGAATAGGTAAATTGTGAATGTGCATTTTAAACAATCTTGTGACTAAAGGTTTCATTTCACAAAGGTACACACAAAAGTAATCTCAGACAAGTTTAAGGGAGTCTTGTATAATGATTCTCAACAGCTTTTCATAGACAAGCTGTTCTGTAAGAGGCTGAATGAGCAGACAGTGAGGGTTGACTGAAAACTGTCTGAATGGTCATGCCCTGAGCATGGTGGTCAGTGACACAAAGTCTTGTTGGAGGCCAGTAACAAACACTGTGCCCCAGGGGTCTATACTTGGTCCAGTCCTGTCAGACTTCTTTATTAGAGGCCTGAGGATGAAGCAGAGTGTACCTGCAGCGAGTTTGCTGATGACAAACTTTGGGCAAGTGACTGATAGGCCAGACAGTTGTGCTGCTGTCCTGAATGGCCTTGACAGGGTGGGGAAACGGGCTCAGGAAGCCTGTGGACCTCAGCAGGGAGAAATGCAGAGTCCTGCATTCCCGGTGAGGAACAGCACCACATACCAGTACGTGTTGGGGGCCACCCAGATGGAAAGGAGATTGGTAGGAAAGGACCTGGGGGTCCTGGTGAACATCAAGTTGACCATAAGCCAGCACTGTGCCCTTGCTGCAAAGCAAGCTACCAGTGTCCTGGGCTGCATCAGGCAAAGTGCTGCCAGCACATGAAGGGATGTGCTCCTTCCCCTCTGCTCAGCACTGGGGAGGCCACACCCGGAGCACTGTGTCCAGTGCTGGGCTCCTCAGCGGAAGAGAAATACAGACATGCTGGACAAAGTCCAGTGGTGCTTGCTGTCCTAAGATGGCACTCTGAGACTCTGGAATTACTGGAGAGCTCATTTTTATGACATTGTCTCTTTTCTGACTCTTCAGTTGTTGTTCTACATGTGATACTGAGACCTTGATATTAACTTAGTGCCACATGTGATGCATAGATGGTTTATTTTCATGAATGAAATATTAATAAAATTGCAGCTTGTGTTTTTGCTTGCTTTGTGGAATAAACTGTTCTAGAAATTACAGCACAGTCAACAAAAACCATGTATTTTAAAAAAATCTCCCTGCTGATGTTACAGATAACTATTTATAGTGTACAGGCACTGAGGGTGACTTTTTATAAAAAGAATCTTGGGGAATTGGACTAACTAATTTCCCTGGGGATCATCGGAGAATTTGTTATACCACTCTCAGCTCTGCTGTTTAAATGCAAAAATCATAAACTGTAACAGTATCACCAGTTTTGGCATCTGATCTACTGTACTTGCACCCTATATTGTTAATTTGCATTTTGTGTCTGCTCCAGACTCTTCAGGCCACAGCTGGCTGGAGGCCAGGGAAAGACCAAATGACTCAGTAGCAATTGTCACCTGCCTTTTCTATATTATGCGTAAGGAAGTTCCTGTAGGCACATAAGATTCATATTCACTTTCACATTCACATGTCCTTGCTTAAGGGATGTAGAACTCAGAGAACTGCAGAACTCTATTTTAACTAAAAGTAAGGTGTTTCTCTTTTTTTTTTCCTTTCATAAGCTTAAAGTAGGTTTTCTCCTCAGATAGTACTTAAATGAAAATGGTAACACACACTCCGAATTACAAACTTTGATGGCATCCTTTACCCACAGCTTCAGTTATCTGCAATAAGCAAATGTTTACTTTCTTGATGAAGTTCTCAATTGGCGTCAGGTAGTTCCATCACCTGTTCTGTGTAGTCCTGCCCTTAGATTGTGAATGCTTTGGGACAGAATGTCTTAAACACAATGTCTATGGCCATCATAATAATAGAAATAAAAACTACATCTACCTGCTGTTCAGGTACATGGGCACTTTCCTCATGCCTCACCTAGGCAAGGAAATTCTTTTTGCAACTTAGTTCATGCTGAATCCAAACTGAGGAGTAACTGCAAAGTTCTCAAGTCTGAGTCATTGTAGCATGGTCTTCAGCTCCTCTCTGATGGTCAGAGACATCTGCTATGCAAGTTGTCTGTCAGACAGCTCAGGTTTGTTGAAAGCAGTGGGAAGTGATGAGGTTTGGTTTTGGTCAGTGATGTTGCCTTTGTGTGTCACACAGACAGCATTAAAATCACGAAGCCAAGAACCTCTGCGCTGCTCAATCTAAACCTTAAATGTCAAGTTCTGTGGGGCTTTCTGAGTGGTGTGCATCTTTTATCTGACTCCCATGGAATTTATATGCGTGTGACCAATGGCAAAACATTCTTCACAAATACTAGGAAGTGGTGGTCATGTTCTTTGATCATTTTCCTGGGATCTGTCTGTGAGCCATCTGAATGATACAGTCCCTAATGTAAAAGAATACATTTATTTGTTTTTGCTTTGTGGATCTGAATCTAAATCCTTTCCTGGCCATCCAAATCCAGCTGTTATATGGAGCATATCTCGGTATCAGTTTATTTTGCTGAGTTCAGGATTGCTGTATTCGCACACTGAGGAGACACATTGGGTACTGCGAGTCCCCAGCATCGCTGCTGCACAACTCACTGCCCTCTGCACCAGCTCTGCCCACCACTGCCCAGGACCCCCGCTGCCTGCAAACCCCCTGCTCAAATAGCAAACCATGTGCCAGCTTTGCCAGCTCTTTTACGAAACAGTCCTTCTCCTTTGCAAGGCTGCCTTGAGCTGCTAACAAATACAAAACCTTTGAAGGAATGATTGGTTATTCTTGGTATTGGTTGTGTGGACAGAGTGCTGCACAACAACTGGCTGTATTTAGTCATGACTACATTTGGAGAGTTCTCACCATTTCTTCTCCTTGGCTTGCTTGCTCCTCTGGGGAAAAAAAGAAATTGCTTTCTGCAGTCCTCCCACCCCAAAAATCCAGCCTTCCTGCTTCACTGAAGCTGTCTAAACTTTAGCAGACATACCTGGTTGTTCCGTCATGGCAGCTGCTTCAAGAGAAGATAAAGGAAGCTTGGTCCCAGTAAGAAAATCATTCTCCATTGTATCAGGAGGGTTAGGAGGAATGTTGTATTTTCTTTCACTAAGAATTGCCCTTAGGCTGGGGGTGGGGACGCAGCACTGTGTAGCAGGTTTACACAGAGTCCTGTAGTGAGCCTGCAGACTTTCTGCTCAAACTCCCCTTCTCAGCAAAGTCACCGCCTGAGCTGTCCATGCCTGTCTCCTCCCAGCCATGGGTCTCACTGCAGCACCTTTTATTGGGCTGCTTTTCTCAAGTAAAGAGAGAAATCCTTATGGGTCAAGGAGCTGCCCGGGAAGATTTTGAGGACAGTAGGTTACAGTAGAGACTTTGGGAGCCACCTGAGATTCTCTGCAGTGTTTTAGGCTTAGAAGTAAAAAAATGGAGAGTGTTTCTCTGCACTGCTTGGGAACAAGGCAAGAGCTGACTAAGATAAAATTATTTTTGACTTGTTAATAACTTTATTCTGTGCCAATGAACTCTTTCAGTCTGCAGGATATCTTCTCATGAATAAATAGCAAGCTTAGGTCTTCTTTTAAATATTATATAAATATGCTGCAATGTAACATTAGTGCTAAATAATTAAACAGCTAAAACTATTTCATAAAACTTTGTCACATTGTTAACTGGTTTACATTTAGTGCAGTGTGGCTCCCTCAGCAAAGTATGCTCCATGTTTAATTTCTTTTAATATCTCTCTGGTTCCACCACCATAAGTAACTGTGCCTACCAGTGGGTTTACTCTCCAAACTTCCAGGTAAATCATCCAGGGAGTTTCTGAACCAATCTCACAATAATAGTTGCTTGGCCTTCAGACATGTTTGTAAAATTACTACAGCTACTCATCACAGCCTAATATCCTGGGGGTACAGCACAGCTCCTCTATTCCGTAGATTGCTCCACTGCCTTTTGCAGGGAAGCTTGGGTGCTGTGCGCTTATTGAGTACTGTCCCAGTGTTCTGAAAGAGAGAACTCTTTGTTTATTTGAAATGAAAATATCATCTGGAAAATTCACTTCAGAGCTCCAGGATATGTTGCTATCAATTCTGGAGGTTTGGAATGAAAGCAAGCAGGCAGATTTACATTTGGCTACACCTCATATAGCTACGCTGAGGTAATGAGCTGATTCATGTGTACGGCACTTAGAAGAATTGCATTAAATCATTCAGCATTATAAATGCTTACATTTTCATTGCCTAGAGTGGGACAATGGAGATGAAATATAAAAGATTTTGAAACTGGGGGATTTTGCAGTATCCACGGAGACATTTAGATTCAAGACAAATTGAGTGGTATACAGATGGGAAAAAAAATGGTTATAATATTTTTTGCAAAAGTTTTTAAACAAAGGCTTGAGAAAGGACCAGGAGAAAACTATAAAGCTGTTGGATTTTCTAATGGTAAGCATGATATTCGTTCCAAATAAAAATATCAAAAAGATAGTACTGGGTACAATCAGTCACATTTTTGAGCACACCAGCATATTTAATTCTAGTCTGTGTAGAACACCACTCATTAATCAGATTTAGTATAATTTTTTGAGGTTATAAAGTTTTCAGAAGAAAGTAACTTCTGATGTAGGTACTTCTGTAAGACATTTGAATTAGTGCCACACAACATTCTTCCTTAATAAAAAGGAATTTTTCAAAAATTAGCTTCCTTATTGTTTAAAAAAATTCTCTTAGATCTCGTAATAGCAGAAAACCAACATAAGACACAATATGAGGTTTGAGATACTGACATCCAGATTGATATCCATTTGGCAGGCAAATTGAAAAAAAAGTTTTAAAAATGGTTTAAAATCTGAAAGTTCTGCTTCGTAGTGAGATGCTAGAAGTGCTTTTAATGCAGTGAGAATCATAATAAGAGAATGTCTGTGGGCAGCAGTGAACTGAAATAACTGAAAGGTGCGGCTGGACAAACTCATGCTCTGAATTAAAGTGTGTTACAGGGTGGATAATTAACAATGGAAACCATTTATCTAGACATGCCTGCATGCATCTCACAGAGTTTTTAAATACATTCTGTCAGTCCTTCTCAGCTCAGTTGAAGCCATGCATATGATTCATGAGCCACTCGGCAAGATCCTCTGCCCCACAGGGGATCAGTGCAAGAGCCTCTTCTGACCTTCCAGGGCGGTGAGCCATGGCCACCCTGTCCCTGACTCACTGGTGCAGGAGGTGCCAGCAAGGATGGTGTGCATCTTCTTGCTGTCTGGGGCTTCCTTGGCCCTCATGAATATTCAGACTTGAAGGCATCGGTAAGATGAAATGAGCAGTTACAGTTCATAATTGTGATTAAAGGCAAGGGCAGCCAGAAAAAGCTCAGAAGCTTGGAAGCTCTCTGAAGAGTGACGTGGCATGAGTCTGGTCCCATGAAGGCACCATCCTAACCCAGGTGTCTTGTCCAACACTGACTGTGTTTGTAGGGGGTGCCACAGGGCCAGAACAGGCTGGACATGTGCCAGCCCACCCCTCTGGCCATTAATTCACTCTACCCTCACCCTTCCGTAAGTTACACACACAAACAATCCCTTTCCCTCTGCCCCGTCTCAGTTCCTGAGCCAGGATTCAAATAGGAAATACAGAGAATAGAGTGAAGGTCCCAGCCATCCAATACATCCTGAGCTGTGCTGGGAGCTTGGCACCTGGGACATGGGGTAGTGATGATGACAAGAGAAATTGCAGCACTCTCCTGAGAAGTCCTTGCACTGTCTGACTATGAGCAGATGCTGCAGAGATTTTCTCCCAGTCTGCAGCTCGTTGCCTTCATACACAGTAGAAATGTTGGGTGTTCTAAGGTAAGTTCTTGTATGCTGCACTGCTGTCACAGAGAGCACTGTTTTTACTGTTGCCTTGAGCAGAAAGAGAGAATGTGAAAGCGTGTGTGGTTTCACTGTGGTCACATCCACCTCGTAAAAATCCATCACAGCTTAGAGCATTTCAGTGCAAGGGCACTGCGGGAGCTCGCTGCCAGCTGCGCCTGAGCCGCTACCAGCAGGAAGACAAATCTTCCCACAGGCAACACACGCAAATCCTTCCCTTGCTCTCAGATAAGAGGATAAAGGAAGACTGAGGGCAGAGAGATACAGGTTTGGAAAAAAATGCAAAAGGAAAACAGTAAGCTTGACTCTGTCCTCCTTTCTTCCAAGAAAAGAAACAGACACCCCCAGATCTTATAGCAGGTTACAGGGTTGCAGGAACCAGTAAAATTAATATGGGTCAGTAAAATAGAACTAGCAGTGAGTGGGAGGCAGGAGGAGAAGAGCTTCAAAAACTGACTGAAAGAAGGGAGAAACTGGCATAAATAAGAGGGAAAATACACTTTAAAATGCTATTAAGAATCAGTTGTTCTTTTAGTAAAATTAGTGAGAGAGAGAGGGAGAACAGACTGAGATTCTTTTTTAGTGTGAGACAAGCTTGAGGAGGAGATGGAAAGAGGATGCTGGGTTTAGGAAGACCACAGTTCTAGGCAGTGTATATCTGCGGGTATCTGTGAGCACAACCAGGTGCCACCACATCACCTTTTCCCAGGTATTTTGTAGGTGTGAAAGTGTTGGGAATGCCACTGCTTTGTCACACAACCTTGTCTCTCTTGGGCTGGTCCTTTTGGAGGGGCGTGCAGGTGTTCCCATTCCCTGGGGAAACTGCTCAAACCGCACCCAAGTGCCCTTGGCGAGAACTCAGCCCTGCTCTGGTTCTGCAGATTTATGCTGGTTTGGTTTAAGGGAGATAGCCCCCATTTTTGTTTCTGCAATCCTTCCCTGTCTCTGAGGAGCAGGTGTGCTGCAAGTGCCAAGTGCCATTGCCCAAGCTTTTCCAAGTGACAGCGGGGTCTGCCTTGTTTTCAGAGCACTAGGATAGAAACTACAATTCTTCAGAAATCAGATTTGCTAAGTTGCAGTGTAACTGGGCTTCTTCATGTGAAAGCTCAATCAAGCATTTTCTTAGATTTACAGGTACTGGATTTTTTTTAAGAAGCATTGTAAACTTCCAAGGCTCTGATGCCTCTATCAGAGATAGAAAATAGAGGGGGCTGAGGAGGAAGTTTTCTATTCATGTAAAATCAGGGGAAGAGGGGGACACTTGATGCCTTAGGTTTTAACTTCCATATTTTTCAAATCCTGTACTGCCTAGTGTGTAACTCTGAAGCTTCTTGTAGCGTGTTAACTTCTGCTCTCTCATGCTAGGTAGACATAACAAAGCCTCTCCTGGCTTGCTCTCCAGGGACACTCCGACCATCCTAGTCCCAAAATGTAAACCAAACCCTCTGAAAGGGGGGCAAGCCTGGGGAAACTACATCATTAATTAAAGCTTTAATTGGAGAACTAACCCTGATATGCAAATGAAGCAAACTTATAAAAGTGTGAAGAACTCTTGATCTGTCATCCATCTTGGGGTCCATTTTGAGAATAGCCTCTGGCTCTGCAGGGGGTACCTCTGAAGGCCATTTGAATAAATACCTACCTTTATTCCCTTACTCCTGTCTAGTCTCTGTTTGTAGGTGGCCTCTCAAGGCATCAGCTTGTCAGCAAGGAGACTCCCGGTGCTTCATTATTCTCTTGGGAATTTTTACTTTAAATTTCAGTGAAAAAAGGGGCCAAACCCAAGAAAAACATTCTGTAAATCTGGAAATAGAAAATTCCAAGTTAATTTTAGTCAGAAATACTAAGAACATCTGTGTTTCTAAATTGAAGCTGTTCTTTGGAGGACACCTTGACTTGGTGAAATCATCATTCTTTTTCCTGCTTCCTGCCTGTGTCGGTGGCAGTGACTGATTAACAAATCCTCTGTGCTGAGCTGTCCCTGAGGCCAGGCTGGGCAGGTTGCATCTGGTCCAAGCACAGCAGGCTGTGCAGGAATCGTGGGTACACCTGGACCCCTGTGTCACCCACAGGTGTTTCCCACAGAGGGCTCAGCTGCAGGGCAAAGACAAGCAAGCCATATGGGCTATGGTCTGTGAAATCCTGCCTCAAATGCCATGGGAGTTGATGAGTTTCAAGTACAATACCTTGTTCTCCTGGACCTGTGTCTTCCTGTGTAGCTATTTGTCTTCAGACAATTTCCCAGTGGCACTGAGTGGTTGTAAAATTGACAAAACAGACCCCAGATATAAAAGCAGTATTTTCATTTAGAGTATTTGTTCAAGCAAATGGCAGTAAATTTATTCTTGTACATATAGGTTGTAGTTCTCTAAATATTAGTAATAGCGTGGTTATATCTTAAACTCATGCACAGACAAAAGCTGTGGACCAGCCAGGTGGGGATCTCAGACCCCGAGGGCCAACTCCAGCAGCACCAGGAGATAATTTCCTTTGCCAGCTGAACCTTGTGGGCAGGTAGGACTCAGAGGGCTCCTCTGAGGTGAGCGCAGACCCCTGTTCTCATGGGAACTACATCATACCACCAACTGTAGAAACTGAAAAGCTTCATCTTAAAAGCACTCTGGTCTTCCCTGTTCTTGGAGGGGGTCTCTTTTGGAACCTCGTGTGTCTTCTAGAGTCCAGGTTCTGAAAGCTGCTGTAGCTATTTCTTCTCTGGCCAACACTGTCCTGTCCATTAGCAATGGGTTCCCTTTGCACACAGCCACTACAGACTGAGCATGTAAGGTCTCTTCCCTTCACCCTCCTACCTCTCCTGCTGATTGCAGTTATCCAGCTGATGGTGTTGCCCTTCCCAGCCACTCCTGGACCACGTCTTCAGAAAATGTTACCCAGGGTGTATCACTCCTCCTTATGTTACAGAATAGCCCCTCGCTCCTGGGTGTGGTGTGATCAGAATGGGAGATAGGAGCGGCTGGCTGCTGGAGCTCATACTGTTTCCTCAAGCTGCTCCCAGCCACGGTCACAGAGTCTGAGGAGCTTTAAGACATTGGACGTCTTGACACCTCCCCCCAGCCTCTCTGGATGAGGTGCTGTGCTGTTCCTGACAGGCATCTGAAAATCAGGCAAATTGATGGTGTTCTGTTTCATAGGTATTTTATGGTCTGTTTTATTCTGTGTTTCCTCCTTCTTGCTGATTTTTGCAGAGCCAGATAGCATTTTTTCCCTCTTACAAATACTGTTGCTTTTGGAGAAGTGTGTGCTAAAAACGGGCACAGGCATGAGGAGAGCTAGTTCAGAAGAAGGTATTAATGAGATGGCATTTTGTGCATCTGTAGTACTACTCACGTGCTTTCCATTCTTCCCAACAACTCTACTGGGGCAAAAAGAGGCAGGATAGTGGACCAAAGAATATATCTGCATGTGTCAGGGACAGTATGTGAAGGAGGCAGGGAAATGGAAGAAAGCCTTAGGACCACAGTAGCAGATCTTGCCTGGTAGGTAGGTGATTGAATCCCTTGTGTCTGTGTCTTTCTCCACAGTTCAGATGCATATGCCAAATCCATGCAGTCAGCTGTTCAGATATCTGTAGCATTTCCAGGGAAAAACGTGTCAGTTAAACAGGTCTCAAAGCTCAGTATTTATGGCTTAGGAACCCGAGGCCAACTTACAGTATCTAATTTTGGTTGTACAGTTTGGGGCTGAGATGGCCCAAAGCAGCAGCTGCTTGTGGATTGGGCAGGGTAGCTGAAGGAAACATGGCTGGTTCCTTCTGCAGCCTCCTGGATCAGGAGTGTCTCCTGTCTCTTTAGTCTGCAAGGGTAGTCGTAGGTAAAGTCCTCATGTGGTCTTCTTTCTCATTGACTCCCAGACCTTTTTGCGAGCTTTTCGTGAACACAGCCATCTGGCTTCACAGTTACAGGTCAGAGGAGCAATTTGAGACAAATGAAAGGCACATGCAGGTATGGCTGCATGACTGCAAGTGAATAGCGCAGTTTGCAATTCCACAAGCTGATTAGACTCTGGCTGGGTATTTTAGCACACCCTGCAGTTACCTTCTAGCAGTTGCCACAGTCTTTTGGCATCTCCCTTGTTTGTTGGTGTTCCATGTTTATTTGCAGCTTTACTGGCAGGATAAAAATGGCAGGCTGAGGGGTTTTGAGAAGTGGTGATCTGGGCTGTGCTGCCTCAGCATCAAGGGAAATCCGGAGAGGTGTAGCTCCTGCCCACCTCTTTGCCCTTTCTCCTCAGCAAAGACAAATTGTACAAGAGCTATCTTGTGTCCATAACAGGGCTGCACAAAGTTAGCAACAGCCCTCCCCTCGGGAGGCACAGGTTACCTTTGCTGGCAGCTGGGCTGAAGATGAAGCACGAACTAAGCTCGAGTTACACATCAAAGTGTGGATAGCAAGAAGCAGAGGACTCTTTCATGGTCCTTCAGTGACTTTAAAAACAGAAACTGTTACTTCGACTTCACAGCCAGCCAGCTTTGAGGACAGGCTGTGCAGTTATCTGAATCATCTTTGTTCGGGAGCACAAGGAAATATTCGGAGCAGGCTGACTGCAAGTTCAGCCTGACCCCAGCGTTAATAGCAGAGGCACTGAGTTACAATCACCGTGTCTGTGGGTGGTCAGAGCGAGGGGAGCGTGCCTGTGCCCCAGGGCAGGGTGGGATGCTGCCCTTCCAAGGTAGGTCACATCGCCAGAGTCGTGCACTCATCCCTGCTGCGAAAATTATCTGGATGCTTTCACCAGAAAATCACATTTCATCAGAAAATTGCCTTTCATCAGAAAGTGCCAGCGTGAGCAATATCTTTGGGTTTCGTTGGTGAGGCATGTTTCTGGGAATGTTGCTCTTTTGCTGGAATTTTTCTCAGGGAAGGCTTCTTCATTTTACAATGACAAGAGAGGGCAAATGACCCAGCACCCAGTGTTCCAGGCGGTCCCACACAATGGGACAGAACCAGGTGCAAGCTTCCACCCTGCTCTCATAGGAGTAGGAGCTGGGTCTCTCCGAAGTCCGGCAAAGGCTCTGGCGTTGGGCTGGTGAATAATTGGTAGTGGAGGAGTGTCTGTCCTCTGAGTCACCCTGCAGATGTTCATTGAAACAGGTGGCTCAGCCTCCCACCCAAATCCCAGGGAAACACCCTAAGCGTCTGGACTGGGGACTGTAGGCAGACTTGTCAGCAGCCTCAGGGACTTTGTCTGCACGTCCCTTAACATGGATCTCTGACGCATGATCTCAGGTGTATCAGAATTTCAAGTTCCACACTGTCATTAAAAGAGAGTTTGATCTGATGTGCGCAGAGAAACACTTGAAATGCGTGACCTGAAAGGCTCAAGTAACAAGGGGCAAGTGGACGTGAACAGAAACATCATTTTAGAAATGTCATGACTTTCAAGCTTATGTAAGTACTTTTGTATGCAATATCTCTCATGTTGGGGTTTGTTTTTTTCTTAACATACAGATTTGACAGCCAGGGAGATCTCACTACAGGGTCAAAGTGGGCAGCATTGAAACTTCTTCCTTGAAAGTGCTGTTGAACTGCTGACCTTACAAAAAAGTGCATGGAAAGCAAGACAAGAACCGGGGCAGTTAGAGGTGATCTGCCTTTTGTCATCTTCTAATGCAGAGGGATTAGAAGATGGCGTCAAAGCCTGCAAGAATCTAAGGAAGAATCTCAATTTCTTGTCAGGAGACCAGAGGACAAAGGCAGGGCTAAGAAGTCACACAACACACAGTGGGGAATTTTTCTGAGGTTCAGTAGGGAAGTACAAGTGAAATGGACCCTGCAAGCCAAACCAAAATGTTTCTGAAAGACATCTGCAACTTTTAGACAGGCCATACAGAACAATGAATACAGATGGATTTGAACTCCAGTGACACCATTTCTTCGTTTTGTAATTTTCCTTTTGCCAAAGGAACTTTTGGCAAAGAAAACGTTTCTCCAGAAGAAAGATGCTGTGGTTGGCTTTTTGACAGCAGATTTCTATAGGTCCTAATGAAGGAGACTCACTTTAATTTGACTGCATAGAATTACTCACTGAATCCTTTCTTACTTTCTTTCCTTGTGCCCTATGTTGTCATTAGTATATAGCCCCCAAATCCTGTGCAACTGCAGGTATTTTCCCATACTCAAGTAATTTCTGCAGGAAAAAAAAAAAAACCTACACACTGTTTGAAAGAAACAAATGTACACAGATAAATAAATGTACACACCTTGTAAAGAACAACTGTTTTCCCTGTGGATCAATTTCATCAATCTAAATATGGAAAAGTAGTGATAAAAATGTATCCATTAGATTACAGGGTGAAGAAATTTGGTTCATTGGTATGAGGGAGAGCTGTTTTGCTTATAGAAAGTAAAAAGCAGTGTGTAGTTGTTAATGGACATGTTTATGGCCACAAGTTGATATAGGTCAATCTTCTTTGAGAACATACAGATTTGATGGAGACCTCTTTTGGGCAGGATGCGCTATTCTGTTAGGACTTGTTTTTCTTGTGTTTCAGTGGCTGATTAATTCCTGATTTTTTTTTTTCCATCTGCGTGTGTGCCTTTCTGAGAATTTTTGCTTTGTTTTCTTGAACGGAAAAACCTCAAAAGCCTCAGCAGAGTTACAGCATCCAGTTGGACTGGAACACATAGTTAGAAGTTTTAGAAAGCAAAAAAGTGCCTTTTTTTTTTTCTTAACCAATGCTGTAGTCAAGCAGGAAAAAACCTGCAAAGAAAAGCAGCTGCAGCTGAAAGAAACAAAGAACAAAGAGCATGAAATACATTTTTGCTGTTGCTGTTTTTGATATCATGTGAGGATAATAATAGGTCACACCTAGATGATATTGAAACATGGTCCAAGGGACAGGAAGACATTTAATTAGTGAAAAAAAGAGACCTCTGGCAGGTTGATTGACACACAGATCTGTTTTCTAAAAGCCTGTTCAGACCCTCTTATTCTCAGGACAGCCTTTGGACAGAGCCTGGCTTGGTCAGATTGTGATAGGTTAATAAGGATATTGAGCAGACCAGTGCTTTGCTGGAGACAATTATGCATTAGCTGGAAGGGGGGGGTTGTTTCATCCTGTTTAAGTGAACTCTGTGTAGCAGAGCATTATCACTCCACTCTACTGAAAGTAAACATTGCGACTTTCCCATTAGTTGTCAGCTGTGGAGAGTGGGAAGAGTGGAAAAATGCCAGGGCCCAGCATTGACTCTGGATGGAGGAAATTTCAGCTCCTCATTATCTTGATGGGCAAAGATGCAGCTTGGTTCTGCAGCGTTGGATTATCTGAGCTCCAGATTCCACCAAGCTTCTTGATTGTTCTTGGCTGAACAAAAGTTGCCAGGCTTCTCCCACACTTGCATTTGGGATGCAGTTCTGCAGGAAGATTGAAGACAGAAATAGCAATGCTTTAGGTCTGTGAACCTACACAGGATAAACATGTCAGAGTGTGGGAGAGGACAGAGTCTTCCGAAAGTCATCTTCACTGGTAGCCCATTAGTGAGGAACAGTCTTCACTCCTGTTGTCTCCTACACCAAAACTCACACACAAAAGCACTTGGGAGAGTCTCCTCTCCATATGCAGCTATATAGAAAGTGCTGGGACAATTGGGTGCCAAATTAGCTATTAATCACCTTAGTGACTTTGTAGGTTTATTTTAAGGCTAAATTCTCCATAGGCTTCACTGACTTTGCTAAAACTTTTAGTGGCATGAAAAATCTATACATGTACATCAGAATCCCTAACACTTCCTGCCAGATAGGGCTCTTAAGGCAAGATGTACCTGAGTTTCCATAGAAGGTGGTCCAAGTAATGGTGCACCTGTCAGAGAAAGCAAATTTGCACATTTGGATATTTATCTCATCACTGCTGTTGCTTTGCTCGAGCCATAGCTATTCTTCTCTGGGTTGTAGCCCTAACACCTCAAACTGATCCTTTTGAGCACCTGCAAGGATAGGATGAGGAGCTGCAAATCCCCTTCAGCCATGGATGGCCCTCAGGCATGAGATCAAGCATATCCTGATGAGAGATTCCCAGGCAGCAGAGCTCTGGGACAATGCTGGTCTGCTGGCTGGTTTCTGGGTCATAAGGAGAGAAGTTACAGTGGTACAGGCAGAGTCTTTCCACTGACTTTGTGAGCTTCGACTCTGGCTCACAGAGGCAGATTTGTGCTGTGGTGTGAAAGCATCTTGATTCTGTATTTGATAGGAGAGCCCGACAGCTTAATTATGCTGTGACAGGAGGAAAGCGCCTAGAAACAAAATATTATATCCAATGTATTATGATTGTGACAAAAATACTTACTTATGACCAAATTAGTTTGGTGAGGCAGATATAAATTAAGCTCCTTCTAGTGTTCACACGTACCAAAATTAGGAATTTAAAGACAGGCTGTCTGAGCTACTATACTGGTAAAATAAGATTATCATTCCTCCCTGCAATATACTTAAAATCTTGACAGTAATTTCAAGGGGATAAGTAATTTTTCTCTCCATATCAGCATGACCCCCTGGGAAACAGTGGGAGGTACATCATATGCCAGTTGAAAGTGGAATACAAAACAAAAATCCATAAACACAAGGCATTACAACTTTTTATTGTGGTTACTACAAGGACCATAAATTCCTTTTCACATCTCTTTTTCATGTTGACATCTCTTTAGTTATTGTCTCAATCTCTTCCTAAGTGTAAGAGGTGCAGGGTACCTCAGCATTTTGGTTAACATATTGAGGTAACTAACCCAAGGCTTTGTATTCAATGTGATGACACTGCTCTCACTGCTGGCAGTGCAACGGTCCTTGAAACATATCCAGTCCCTCCACAACATTTTGGGGAAGGCTGCAGTTAGCAAAGAGGGCAAAAGCCTCATCAGTCTTATGCTGCTTTCTTTCCCAACAGGGAAAAAGCCTGTGCATACACACTTTAAGAGGAATGAAATTAGCATGTGGTGCTGTGCAGTAAAAATTTCCTTGGCTCTCTGGAGCAAAAGACTCCTGTGGCTGAGTATGTGGGCAGAACTGTTAATAGATGTGCCAGGTTCTCAGCTTCTCCAGTGGTGAAATGGGGACCAGCTTGACGCAGCCTCGCTGTGATTCTCAGCTGATGTTTTATTGCTATAATTTGGCATAGGCAAGTAAAACAAGGTTGGGCATTGGGACCTAATACCTGTTGCAACCAGTGGGAGTCACAAACCCCACTAGCATGGATGGACTCCTTTAAAGAGTTTTCACAAACTGTTCAAACTGGCACACTGAATAAATGTACACTTCCCTTAAATAAATATACACTTGCCTTCCACACAAAGCCCCCAGAGCACTCACACTTCTATATGAGCATTTACAGAGGAAACAGCACTAGCACTATAATTGTCCACTTCAAAATCTGTTTACGTAGAGAAGTTGTTTATTACTCAGCTGGAGGTACCAACAGTGCTGTAGCAGAGAATTGCCACAGTATTAACAACCAAAGAGTGGCCATCACCAGCATTATTGTTTATTGCCTTTCCAGTGCACTGGGGCTGACTTGTTTATAAGCATCGTAACCAAAGAGCCAGAGCTCTCTTTATTTGCCACCAAGTGAGCCTGCAGGGAAGAGCACTGCTTCCAGTGCCTCAGAAAGCTTGGGGAAGGCACTGTGGTCACTAGTTGTTACAGGTGAGGTAACTAAAAACACTTAACTCTCCATACCCCACTCTGTCCTCTGGTATTTTTTCTTTTAGAAATGCCTACATTTCTCAGTACTTTATATAAGCTTTTGACTGTAGGGGTAGAGTGTTAATAAATGTTCACTAGAATATAAAATACGTACTGTATTTAGTGAATAATAGATTATAGATAATTCCAAGCATATCACTTAAAATGCTGTAAGTGTTTATGAGCCATTAGTAAGCAATTTATTATTGATCAGGAAGGGAAGGAAGGATCACACATTTCTTACAATCCATGAATCCTGTATTAATCCTTTTTAAAAGGTGTTAAAAGTCTTGGTTAGAAATGAGCCCCTGGCCTTTTAGCAGTAGCCTGTCTGGCCAACAGCTAAGACCACACCAAGTTCTTGGCAGCTTTGGGACACTCCAAAGCACTGTTGACTTGTCCTGTAGTCAAACATATAGCCTGACCTGTCCTGGAGCCAAACATGTAGCCTCTGGTTTTAATACCTCTCAGCAGCCATGATTTTACTTCAGTACCTCGCAATTTGTATCAATTTCACGTGGTGGTTTTATTTAAGAAGTGATTTCTCTATTTCTTTGTTTCAACGCCCTGGCTAAATCTGTTTCTTCCCCCTTTTATGTGTTTCCCACTCCTCCCCAGGGTGAATGCTCACAAAAGTGCTATGACATCTTTGTGCTGGAGACGGTGTGCGTGGCATGGTTTTCCTTTGAGTTCCTGCTGCGATCCATCCAGGCAGAAAACAAGTGTGCTTTCTTGAAAACCCCGCTCAACATCATCGACATCCTGGCCATTCTGCCTTTCTACATCTCTCTCATTGTGGATGTGGTTTCCACAAAAAACAGCAGCAAGCCTGGCGGGGGAGCTGGGAACAAGTACCTGGAGCGAGTGGGGCTGGTGCTGCGCTTCCTGCGGGCGCTGCGCATCCTGTACGTGATGAGGCTGGCACGGCACTCGCTGGGGCTGCAGACGCTGGGGCTCACCGTGCGCCGCTGCACCCGCGAGTTCGGGCTGCTCCTGCTCTTCCTCTGCGTCGCCATGGCCCTCTTCTCGCCGCTGGTGTACTTGGCTGAGAGCGAACTGGGAGCCAAGCAAGAGTTCACCAGTGTCCCCTCCAGTTACTGGTGGGCTGTGATCTCCATGACAACTGTTGGCTACGGGGACATGGTGCCTCGTAGCATCCCCGGACAGGTGGTAGCCCTGAGCAGTATCTTGAGTGGGATTTTGCTGATGGCTTTCCCAGTGACATCTATCTTTCATACCTTTTCCCGTTCCTACAGTGAGCTGAAGGAGCAGCAGCAGCGAATAGCCAGCAGGCAGGTGCGCCAGCGGCAAGAGAACACTGAGCTCCCAGGTGATGACAGTACAAGGAGGCTCAGCGCCACATTCCCACTAAGTGCTGGTGGGCAGGAGGGTCTGCTTTTGGTGGACCAGTAAGCCAAGAGAAGTTCTTGACCCTGAATAGCTGAGGACATATGTTGGCAGCACAAGAAGCAGTGGACAAGGGAGGTCAGTTCTGCAAGAAGAACCCCATGAACTGCATAAATGAGGGGCAGACACACACAGGGTTTCTCTAAAGACCAACTTCTGATCTTAAGGGACCTCTTAAAAGTACCCCTAGAAATTCTACCAAGTACAGCTCTGCTCCATTGCTTTTCTTAGGGCTTTTCTTTTCTATTGAGAAAGTGGTTTTGGGTACGCCGGAGGAGCAGCCATTGAACATAGCCAGCCAGCAGAATGTAATGTGTAGCACAGCCTGTGCCAGGTGCCATATGGCAGAGCAACCAGTGTGCCACCTCCTCCCTACCCTGCTTGGTGGCACTCCCTGTGCGAGGGGCTGAGCAAGGGGCTCCCCGTGCTGCAACGCCCCACAGCACATTTGTTTTGGCAGCCCCAGCAAGGAACACAAACCTCAGACAAGCCAAGGGGAGAGGGCAAGAGAAGGGCAGAAGCATCCCTTCAGCTTTACCAGGGGCTTGGTTCTGTCTTCTACAGATGAGGCAGCGCAGCCAGAGCTGCCAGCTCTGAATGTGTGTGAGCACAGTTTGCATTATTTAGTAGAGATGCATATTTACCATCCTAAGCTTTGTATCTTAGCCCCATGACAGAAATATACATACAAAAAAAATCTTTCTGACTGTGGTACTGAATGTTAACTTGGTTTTTTTCCTTTGCTAACAGTCAAATATAACAAATACCATTACAAATGATGATGTTTCTCCACTTTCTGTTAACTATTTCCATCTCTCGTGTATGAAGAAATGTGTTTAACAGGCAACTGAACCAATCTGAACTACATGTAGCCCAAGAAGGGGAGGGTGATGTTAAATCAGCAGTGACTCCCAGCTCTGGATAGTCTTCCTCAGTGGTGGTGGCTGCACTGAGTAGTCATGTGCAAACAGGAGTAGAGGAGTAGTCCAAACCCGGTGAAGCCAGCAAGACACCTTCAGTGGGCTCTGGCCTGAGCTGCAGTGCAGCAGCTGTGCTCTGTGTTAGGAGTAGCCTTTTGGTTTTGCCCTCCTACTAAGAAAAAGACAATCCTGTCATTAGAACAAGCGTTCTGGCCCTTCTTCCTGATTCTCAAAGGATTAAGTCAATTTAAAGGGAAAATGAATCATATAGTGGCATCTGCATTTTCCTTATTGATGCCAGCCCCATGCATGAGCTTTCCAGGCCCCACCCTGGAGGAGCTGCATAGCTGGTCCAAGTCAGGGTGCTCTGTGGGTCTTTCAGTGCTCCTACAGGTGGGATGTGATCAGGGAATGGAGGGAGATGGAATCCAACAGTCTCTTGTACCTACACCCCTATTTGTACTAAAGCCATGCAGTATCACCCTCCATATTCTCCTCCTGCCAGAAAGGGAACAAAACCTGATATGTTGAAGATGGGTTTTGTCTTGGTCTGTTGTTTGGGGATTTTCTGCCTCAGCATACGTCGTAAAACCAATCCTCACATTAGCAAACTCTCGTATTAAGCCATTCCTTATAGGAATGAAGCAAGGGAAATGGAAAGGTTACACTTTGTTTTAATAAAAATTAAAAGCTTTGTTGCTGACTGTTTGTGTCTGGTGATTTGGGTGTGGGGGGAGGTGGTGTTTCACCATGCTGATGTGAAGTAACGCGTGTTACTTGCTGCTGAGGCTGCGGGAGATGGAGGCAGCAAAACTGAGCCCTCCTACCCTGCAGGATGCACCTGGGTCAGCAAAGCCCCAGCTGTACTGAACTGCAGGCAAACCAAACACAGGTGCCCACGCTAGGGCTCTGCCCATCCTTCACGGCCCAGCAGCACTGGGAACACATCTGCTCCTTGTGCCAGAGAGCAGGGCCAGGGGCTGGTGGCTGACGCCTGGGCTGACTCAGACTCCTGGCAAAGCAAAGCCAAGCCAAGCCAGCGCTGGGTTGCTGTGACTCATGAAAGACTTTGATTTTATTGGTTTTTTATTCCTGATGCAGGCATTTCTTTCATTAAGGGTTATTAAGGTCTCACCTCAGGGATACAGCTTTGCAGCCAGCTGATTGCAACCAGCAAAGGGAGCAGTGGCAGGGGGACAGTGTGGCTGGTGCTGTGGGGCAGCATGGTGCCCCTGCTGGTGGCATTCAGGTGCTCAGTCTTAAGGTGGCACCCGACAGACTCACTAGGTGGACTCATAAGTTCACTCCTCATGGTGATCTGGTTCATGCACACCAGATGTGTTTCATGCTCCATCTCCAATATGAATGAAATGACCATGGCTAGTGTGCATGGAGGGTGCAGAATGCATCTCTTCAAGGTGGTGAAGCCCACAAACTGCAAGCACCCTTACCTTACTACTAGAAAAGCCACATTGGAGTAGACATCCTTGCAGAATGAAGAGTTTCACACTTGCAGTGCTAGCAAATAACCATGAATCAATGCAGCTTTTGGCCTTGCAGCATGAAAAAACCAGCACTGGGACAGCAAACTGCAGCTCAGCAGCTGTGTAGAAAAACAGACTGATGACATACCAGATTATTACTGTTCTCCATCAAGTTGCTATTGTCCTACAATAGTGAGTTCTTTGTATTTTTCAAAAGGCACATAATTAATTCCAGCACGCACAGAGTTTTAATAAAGTGACAAAACCCACTCATTATGTCTCGTAGTCAAAGCCCGGCTTTTAATAAAGTTTCATTTCATCTATTGGGATGACAGATGAGGAAACAAATATAAACCAGGAACCTTTTAAACAAATTATTTTTAGAAGCTGTATAAAGTTGTGATGCATACATTGCCAGACATAAAAGACACTCGGAGAATGAATTTCACCCAGGGCAGCTGTTGTTATGGGTGATGCTTATTACTTTTGATCAGCTGCTGAAGAATGTTGGTTTTGTTGTGTATGGTGGTTGGTTTTCTTTGCCACAGCACACAGATCATTTTAAGGCCATTTATCTCTGTAATAAATGCCACACTGCTGTCTGTAGGCACACCAGTGCCAGCATGTAGTTACACCTGTTTCTTTGAACAACTTAGTGCTTCACGATTGTAGCACACTAGTTTTGCCTCAAGGAAAAAAAAGGGAAAAAAATATTTCTCTCTCATATGGGACAAAGACTCAAAACGTGAGCAAAGCCACCTCTTCTACATGTCTGCCTTGGTGGCAGCATCCATGGACCTAGACCTACAAATTCTGGCAGCTGGCAACAATAGTCATGAAAACTGTAACTTAGGAGAACTAAGGTGGTCTTACCTGATAAAGGGACAGAGTTAAAGGGAATAGCACAAACAGCTCATACAGCACATGTGCACAGCCACCTCCTACCTCACAGCAGCCTCAGTTAAGAAAAAGCAGTAATGGTAAGAAAAATGTGACACTGGTGTCATTTCCTCAACTGTAAGCCAGACAGAGGCTGCTGTCCCACGCTGCTGAGGCCAGAACAGGTGCAGGTTATGGCAGCCTCACTGCAGATGTTTCAGGGGCAAAGTATCCTTGGCTTTCCCCTTGGCACCAACAAGCTAGAGCCTTAGAGGACTGTGAAGCCTTGGCATGGAAGAGGACAGAGGCGCATGGAAGGGTTGACAGGTAGAGAAATCCAGCATGGTTCTGCTGGCCCATCTGAGGCTGAGCAAAGCCCCTGAGTCTCCCAGCAGCACCTACCAGAGCCAAATGCACACAAGCCAGACACAGAAGGGCAGGATGGGGGTCTGAAATGCTGTTTGCTGTCAGTGCATTTCTAGATGCTGACATCCACTTGGGACTGGCTGCTTCACAAGGCTGTTTCCAGGAAGACCTGCCCATGCTCCAGGGTGAACCTCACATTGTGTTCTAGTCCCCATCTCTTGTTTACTGCTGTTGGCACAGGTATGCAGGCAGTGTTTATTTACTGGCGCACTGTTGACTTACATAGTGATGTTTTCTTTCTTACAGAAAGCCTCCAACAAAGCGACAGTTGTCAGTCAGGTCCTTGAAGCCTCCTTGGCTCTCAAGCCTAACACAAGGATCACAATCAGATTTATAAACAGAACCTGTGGCCAACTTTTGCTTTCATACCCAGTACCAAATGGGAGCTTTATGTCTTAAAATGTTTTTAATCGCACCTAACTGCATGCATCTCAAACATCTAACCATGACACTTCTCCCTCCATGGAGCCACAGTGCAGACAACCATCTGCCATGCACAGCAGAGGGAGAGATTTGCCCTGAGGGAAGCCTGGGGCAGCACTGCACCAGCCAGCAGGAAAAGCGCTGGGCTGCTGCCCGGGCTGCTGCCCTGGCTGCTGCAGCACCCAGAGATCGGGTTCTCCATTGTTTCCTCCACCATTGGCTTCCCCACACTGAATGCCAAAGCAGCAGCACTATCTGGGAGAGAAGGTGCAGCACTGCAAGTGCCGAGCAGGCTCGGCTGCTGTGAGAACTGCTTGGGTCTCCACTGCCAGCAGGCTGCAACAGAGCAGGCAGGGTTTAACTCCCCACCCTCACATTCCTCCTCCTTTCCCCCCTACTTCGCTGATTTACCTACCTTTACCCTTCAGATTTTGGTTTTCCTTCTTTCCCTTCCCTTCCGGAGTATCTCCCTTCAGCTCCTTACTTGAGCAAGCTCAGTCTCTCCAATATCTCTCCTCCCACCCTTCCCAACTCTCTCTCCTGTGTCTCCAGCCCTCTCTCTTCCCCATCTCCCCTTCTCCAGCTCCTGCAGCCATTGCACACAGCAATAGCAAACTACCTCCCCATGCCAGAGCAGCCCAGCATCCTGGCTCAGCAGCCTGGCAGGATCCAGGAGATGCACAGCATCTGCAAGGCTGCTCCTGACAGTCCTGGCTTGTTTTCCCATCCAGAATGAACAGGGAGGGTGGCCAAGACTTCTCCTGGGGCAGCAGTTGGCCATGAGATGACAGACTCAGTGTCCTCATCTCCTGCAGAGGCTGCCAGGAGCACATCCCTCTTCTGCATCCCATCTTCAACTTCGTTCTGCAGTTTGTGTGACACAGGCTTCTTTAAAAGCCATGAAGTAATCCGTTAGCGATTTGGTTTTTACTGTGAGCATTGCAAACACAAACAAGTTGCGTGGTCACGAGGGTTAAGTTCACCCTAGTATGTATGGAAGAGCAGGGGACAGAAATCCAGAATCCCTGTTGCGCATCATGACTTAGAACAATTTATGCCTTCTGCTTACCCACTCATCAGAAGGAAAAAGCACACTAGTTATTCCTATCAACAATGCTCCTGACAAGATGAATTATAGTAAGAGCTAAGAAGCACACATTTGGTACCTGAACAAAACAAAGCAACACTGCAAGTTATATATAATAGGTAATTTTTATTTAAAAAAACATTGCAACTGACAGAAAAAATAAAGTCCATGAAATGTGCCATACATTCAAAGAGATGTATTTAGAGTAATCGATTTCTTATTCTCTGAGGTGATCATTGAAACAGATACTTCCTGACAAGCAGAGAACAAAACAAAAGTTCTGTAACACTTTGTCCCTAAAGTACCTTGCAAGTTCTAGAGTTTCTGGCCAAGAGTCCTACTTGCTAAATGCCACATACAGAAGATGACTTGGACATGGTTTCACTGGCTTCTCTTCCAGCAGTTGCTGCTCTAGTGTAAATGAGACTGGTCTGCAGAGCTTGCTGGTTTGGGTACTGATGACAGACTCAAGAATCCGCACAAGGAAGAATCCCAAATGGAAAAAACAGAAATTGTTTAATCCTCAGTAATACCTGTAGTTCAAAGCCAAAGAGGCAGCCAAAAAGTGTGCACTCCCAGGTGAAGGTATAACATACAGAAGTATGTTTCTTACAAACCATTAATTTCTTACATCCCCGTTTTGCAGAATATTAGAAAAAGACCACCAAATACAAAAATCTTACCATTACAAGTTAATAAAAAAACCCTTCAGACCCTTGAAACGCACAAGAAAGTGTTTGTTTTCAAACAGTAGAAATACAATCCTCATTAAAGCAGCATACCGGAGAAGCCAGTTGTTAAGTTTTCAATTAAAAAAGACAAAAGCCCAGATGTTCCTGTAACACAACCAGAACACTGGAGAAAAGAGAGGAACAGAACATTCATAGTCTGCCATGCTGAGTACATTGTCTTTGTAAGGTCACTTCAGGCCTAGAAGAGTATCAAACAAAGAGCATGGGGTCAGTGCCTGGGCACAGTGTGACTCCCCTCCGCTGGACAGTTTGCTACCAATGAAGACAGTCCAAATGCAAATTGTGAGGTTCCCAAAGAAAGCACAGTAGGGGAAGTATCTGACTTACACACTGAAGTTATCAAACCTCAGACTTGCTGCCATTGGTTAAGAAAACATAAGCTCTTGTGCTATTCTTAGAGTAAAAATGATTCTGAAAAATTTGTCCAACATTTTGCCTGTGGTCAGACAGGACTCACCCAGCAGAGGGAGAAAGCCTCATGAAGGAAGCAGCACAGGCATAGCTGTTCCTGGACCAAGGGCCTTGCTACGGCCTCCTCACATCACCCACGGCAGTTTCATGACAGCAGCATCACAACAGGAGCCCAGGGGTTTGGTGACAGCCCCCACGGGTCCACACCACCAGCAGCTGCACGTCACAGACAAAGCACGGTGACCTATGCTGGCAAACAGCCTTTAGAGACAACAGCTACATAAACTCTGCTCTTTCGGCTTTCTCAGTCCCTCTAAGTACACGCTGTTGATTCTTCTAAAAGAGAAGAATCTCTTCTTTAAGAGCCTAGAAGTTCACAACAGTAAAAGGAAAACATGGACTCGTTCCTTGTTGGGCCAATGCAGGAAACACCCCAAAACATAACCTAGTTCTTGTTTGGCATTGAACAACATGAACACAAATCTCAGCCTCAACAAATCAAGCTGTCAGATGCTGGTCCTACTCCAGGGGATACAGCTTTTTCTTTGTCTCAAACTTTTTCATTTCTGAGCCAATGAAAGTGGACCTGCTTCTGTCTTTGTGGCTCAGTCACGATCTAGAAATATTTGCTTGGCAATACTGGCAACACCCATCTGCTGGCCCCTTGGTTTGGGAAAGACACCTCACAGGCCAGCTCTGTCCTGTGCACAGCTGCTGGGGCTGCCCCCCAAGTGCAGGGCAGGCTATTCCCACACCCCATGGTTTCAAAGCATGACTACCTAAGTTCCCTGCAGTCTCCTGCCGGCTCCTCCTTTTGCCTGGATGCTTGACTGGCTGTGCCAGCTCTAGACATGGCTCCAGAACCAGCACCATCAGACCCCCTCCATCATCTCCTCCGTGTGTCCTCCTGCAGGGAGGGTGAACACCTGCTCACTCTTTAGCCTCTGTGGCCGGCTCATTTCTGGCTGCTCACCTCTTTGCAGGGCCTCCCACCCCCACCTTCTCTGCTCACTGGACACCCTTAAAGAGAAAAGAGAAAGCTCCTGGATTGCTCTTCAATACTTCTTCCTCCATCACGGAGATACTGAATGCTAGTATATGTCACAAACTTCCCACCAATATACAGACTTTATATTACATATAAATAGGTAGAAGTTTCAGACAAAATATCCTGTAATTTCTGTGGTGTAACATTTTTAAATAGCATTAAAACCACAAACCATCCAGCCCTTGTGATTAAATATACAAACATTTGTGAATTGATAAGGCTCATAGGTATGTATGCAAAAATAAAGTGCCCCTCCCCCCACCAAGAAACAGTTCTGTACAGCTAAGTCCGAAAACAGAGCGAGCAAGTTATTTAACACAGAACCTCCCAAGCTGGAACTGCAGCCAGATTTTCCATCCTTGTTCTCATTTCTGCTTTCAACTCGGCAACACAGGAGTATTTACAAGTGGAAGAAGATGTCATGGCTGACTCTGCTGACCTTCAACCCGTCCAGCCAAGTTCCTCACAGGGCCTTGGTGCTGGCTGGGTGTGCAGTGTGGGACACGGGCTTCTGAGGGTAGTGGCTGTACAAGTAAACCTGCAACAGGATAGCGATGTCCACAAAAACCTGCAGGAGTCCACAGATGGAGAACTGGAAAGGGGCCTGATTTAGGATGAAGTAAACAGTCTTGAACGTGTCCCCACTGGTCCACATCAGCACCATCTTAATGCTAAAAGACAGAGAAAAGATAAGAGTGTTAACTGAGAAGAACTTGGCTTTGGATAAGACCTGCTGAGCCAGAGGATCCCTCCTACTTCAGCTAAAATTTATACCCAACAGTGGGTTGGGACTCCCCTTGACATGGGCAGACTGCGTGCCTAGCCAAGGCACCACTGAACTTGGAAGGGAGGATCAAATTCTCTGCTCCACAAACTGCAGCACTCTTATCTCAGCAATTACAGCTCCAAATACCTGTGGCTATGAAGGTATCCAACATGTTTAAATATCCAGCTAGGATATTTGACTCAGTGGTGCTCTGTAAACATGACTGCCACATGCTGACAGCATTGACCATAAACCAAAGTAAAACGGTGCACAGAAAAGAACAGCGATTCATCCCAGCAGTTACTTCCTGTGCGTGCCATTCTGTGCTCATGCAAGGTAAAGTAACACACAGATTGCTCTCTCGTGCATGCACACATTTAGCACTTGCTGAAACAAACAAAATAGATAGACAAAACCACTCCTTACTGCAGAAAATGCATAACCAAAAAAAGCAGAAAGACAGATTGTTCAGTAATACAGAAAGAGAAGAAATTACATGCCTGAAGCTGTTACTGGAAGGACGAACAGCACTAGGGGTTTTTATCAAGGACACAGATCAAGAGCAATGCTCAGACTTCCTTTTAATAGCCAAACTTGCTTTCATCTTGCTCTTCTGCTGAGCATTCCCTGTCCTGTAGTCCAGCTCCTGCTCCCCCACATCAGGAGAAACTCCGGGGAATAGAAGCAAGTTCTTCAAACAGACCAAATTACCTTCAGTGTCCTCAACAAAATGTGAACAACCACCTCTGGAAGGCTGTTTCTGAGCTTCATGCACTTTATCAGGAGGACAAAAGCTATGTAGTTCACAGTAGGAGCACTGCACATGATTTGTCATAATTATAAGCAATTTACATTTTGCCAGCACAGACTCCAATTCATCACACACAGTCAAGCCCATGCAGCAGGGCAGTACTTAATGTTCTGCCCTTTTCCAATGCTCAGGCAGGAGCTAGCAGGATTTGTGTTTGGGACACAAGCACACAATGCCATTGCAAGCCAAATGCTGCAGCCCGTTCTTTCCCTGCATGGGAAGGGTGGCCAAGAGCATCAGTTTGTACAGCCCCCTCACACTATGGAAACACGAGCCTTTTGTAACTCAGGTCATATGGCCCAGAGCACAAAACAGGTCTACAATCGGGACCTTCCACAGAACCTGCGTGGAAGTGCAAGCAAGGATAATATGGGGTCGAGTGAGCAGTCATTCCCCACCCAAGGTCATTCTAAAATCATAAATAAATACTCAGAGAAAGAAAACAACGGCTGAACTCTACACGTCATTTGTGCGTGGTGCAAACAGCCTGCACCACCTGCCCTGTGCATGTTTCCAGTCACACCAAGTCACCTTACATCACACTTACAGGACATTCAGGTGGTGATCGGGATTGATTGAGATTTTAATTAGGAGGGCAATAAACTCTGAGGGTAATAAAACTGGCACCTCCTCCTTTGTTTTAAGCTTATTAGTGTTTGCTGGGCAACCGATCACAATTTAATTGTGAATCTGTCCTGGCATGGCTAGGCATCCTCACTAAAAGCACATGCTCAGCCAGGCCAATCAAACTAACTGCTCACTGTTGACAGAAGGGCAATTCAGCTATACCATGAGATAGCTGAATAGGAATTTAACAAATATCCTTAACGCAAAAGGTATTTGCCACACATTCCCTATGGAGAAAGCTAGCTGGGTTTTTTAAGTGACCTTACAGTGCAGTTCAGTGCAGGTGTGGAGGAGAAGATACACAGTCAGAAGATGTACAGCCTACGGAAGAGTTAACCCCCTCAAAGAAAGAATAATCAATCACTGAGGAAAAACTTAAGGACACCTGCAGTTCAGCAGCACCACAGGAGCCAAGCACACCTCTAGCTGTGTCACATGCTGTGCCAAGTTTGCCAAAGCAAGTGTGTGTTTTGCTAGGAAGCCACCTGTGAACTCAACAGTCTGCAATACCAGCTGGAAAACTTGATGCATGTTCTGACAGTCTCTGCATGTTCCAGAGCCCACACTTCAGCTCATACACCTGACACTCAAGGACATCATCATCATGCCTGGAGTTCTGACTAGGACATTACAACACTCCACATACACGAAAATCTCAACTTGTCCTTGACAAAAATGGTCTTAAAAAATGCTACAGATAGTTTAATAAGATAATGCCACTGGTCTATCTGTATACCAAAAAATATACATCCTTCTCTGTCCAGTAGCTTGGACAAAACAGCAGAGAAAACCTGCAAATCAGCAAGGTACAATAAAAACAAAATATAGAAAACATTTGACATCTCACAAAACTTAGTACTGCAGCTGCAGCAAGGTTCTCAGGGCTGATGCAAAGTAGTGACTGTAGGATTGCTGGCTGCTCTCCCAGAGGAGAGGCTGGGACTGGACAAAAGGAGCGTGTCCAGCACAGACCAAAAGGAGCATGAGGTAATCACAAAGAGCTTAGCAAGGAAATGGGGACAGTGTCATGCAGGAGGTGAGAAAAGGCAATGAAGGGCCACAGAGGAAAGCAAAGGAGCCAGCAGAGGAGCCAAGAGGTTGGTCATATGAGAAGACAACAGAAAAAAGAGACTGGAGCAGGACAGGGAATGACAGGAACGGAAGAGAACTGGAAACTTGGTACACCAGTCCTTGAAAATGCCCTGAATTTGGGGTGGACAGTTTGTGTGGCAAAGTTTTAGTAGCAGGGGCCAGGGAGGCAGGCTACAAAGTGACTTTTATAAGAAGCTGCCAGAAGCTTCCCCTAAGTCCAAGAGAGCCAATGCCAGCTGGCTCTAAGATGAACCTGCTGCTGGCAAAGGCTGAGCCCATCAGTGACAATGGTAGCACCTCTGGGATAACGTATTTAGGAAGGGGGGGGAAAAACTGCTGCACTACACAGCAGCCAGGTGAGAGGGAGCAAGAACATGTGAGTGGAACAGCCCTTCAGACACCAAGGTCAGTGCAGAAGGAGGGGGAGAAAGTGGTCCAGGCACTGGAGCAGAAATTCCCCTGCAGTCCATGGTAAAGACCATGGTGAAGCAGCTGTGCTCCTGCAGCCCATGGAGGTCCATGGGAGAGCAGAGATCCACCTGTAGTATGTGGAGGAACCCACCCTGGAGTAGGTGGATGCCCAAAGGAGATTGTGACCCCATGGGAAGTCTGTGCTGGAGCAGGTCCCTGGCAGGACCTATGGGCCCAGGGAGAGTGCAGGCCAAAGCAGCAAAGCTGGAGCAGGTTTCTGTCAGGACTTGTGACCCCAGGGAAGACCTACGATGGAGCAATCCACTCCTGAAGGACCGCACCCCATGGAAAGGACACATGGAAAGGACCCACAGTGGAGCAGTTCATGAGGAACTGCATACCATGGGAAGGACCAGTGCTGAAGAAGTTCATGAAGCACTGTCTCCCTGGGAGGAACCAAGGATGGAGTAGGGAAAGAGCATGAAGTGGACGGAGCAGCAAAAACAACATTTGATGAATGGACTGCAATCCCCATTCCCTGTCCCTCTGTGCCATTTGTGGGGAGGATGTAGAGAAGATAAAATAAAACTGAGCCTGGGAAAAAGGGAGAGGTCTGGGGAAGCAGTTTTAAGATTTAGGTTTATTTCTCATTATCATACTCTGATTTTGATTGGGAATAAATTAAATTCATTTCCTTGAGTGGAGTCTCTTTTGCCCGTGATGGTAACTGGTGAGTGATCTCCCAGTCCTTATCTCAACCCATGAGCTTTTTGTTACATTTTTCTTTCCCGCTGAGGAGGAGGACCGGTATGAGTGGCTTGGTGAGCACCTGATATCCAGCCAACATCAATCCACCACGGGGGTAAAGGTAGGGAAGAGGTGTGTGCTGGCCCAGAACCCCTGCATCATCACTCCAAGCACCCCAGAATGCCCTCAGCACCCTCTCCAATTCAGTACGTGTCTCACTCCTCCAGTGCCAACTCCAGGGAGGGGAAAAGCTACAGCTGCTGTTGGCTCCCTCCCATCTCAACCAGCACCCATTTGCACACAGAGCCTCAAAGTTTCAGCTTGCCAAGAAACACGTCTGTGTGGCACCCTGGGGGAAACAGAGCTGGCCCTGCCCCCACTACCACATCACAGGCCCGTGCTCCAGGGGGCTGGGAGATGGGCTGGATGAAGCTTACAGCACCAACACACCTTCTGTCAAGTCCTAGCTTCCAGACGCTCAGTGCAATAGTAATGGTCCTCCCCCCAATTTGGAATTTGCAATTGTTCTGTCCTTGCTGCATATGCAGATGTCACTTGCAATGATGCAGTGGTGTGTATATGACTATGAGTAATGGATGGCATGGATACACCATCACTGTTCTCATACTTCCAGCTATTGTGTCACTTCAGGATGCCACATTGCACAGAAAAGACAGGTTTTGTCTGCAGCTTCTCAACTTCACCCAGTCACCTGGAGAAGAGAGGTAATTCTTATATTCTTTCTTACTTCTGGGGTAGACAAGAAAGACACCAATCTAGCTTGGGCAGATAGCTGCCCCTTACCTACCCTGGTGGAGACAAGAGCAGTGTCTGTGAGAAAGGGAGTGTTTTATTGCCCAAAAGAAATGAGAATATTCAGCTGGTTGTGGAGAAGAAAGAATAAATAGGGGAGAGCACACCCAAGCCCTTGCTCTCTAATGTAACCCTGTATTTGCGGAGTCAATCATAGAACCATTAGGTTGGAAAAGACCTCTTAGATCATTGAGTTCAACCATTAACCTAAACTCACCTAACCCTGCCAAGTTAAACCCACCTCTAAACCACACCCCTAAGTGATGCATTTGCACATCTTTTAAATATCTCCATATTCAGGTGGATGTCAACCAGCACCCCCATGGTCCTTTTCAGCTGAGGACCTCTCCAGCCACACTTTCCCAAGCCTGTAGCTTGGGCTTGTTGCAACCCAAGTGCAGGACCTGGCATTTGCTCTTGGCAATGCTCATACAACCAACTTCAGCCCATGGATCTGCACCTTTGCCATGTGCCAGATGTCAAGGGCTGGCAGATCACAGCCCACTGGCACACCAGAGTCTGACCCTTGGCTTCACAGTGCAATAGAAAATGCTGCACTGCTAATGCAGAGGAGGCTTTGCTACCGTAGGCAGTCAGGGCCCACCACCAACACTGCCTGAGATTGGAGAGCACGGCACAAAGAGGCTGCATGCACCAAAAATTTCCCAACCTATCTCACAAATACCAAGTTCACACTCCATCTTCCTAACATCTGCAAAGTCACACAAGCCAAGCTGTTCTGTGCAGCACTGGCTACACAGCAAAGCAGGACTTAGGAGTAAATATTTCTTTCCTGAAATAGCCAAATAGCCCAAAGCTAAGCTGGGGTGATGTGGAAGGCAGGAAATGCTCACCTTGTCGATATGGAGGATATGCTCTAGTAGGACAGCACAACTGCTCTTAGCGAAAATGAGCAAGCAGGTTAGGGGTGAGCAGTGCCAGAGAGCAACCTGGGGATGCAGAAATAAACAAATGGCAGCATTTGTCTGTGTGACAACAGAGATGCCAACTGGAGAGGAAGGAGGCAGGAGCTGCGTTCAAATAGCTGGTATTGCCAGAGGCTGGGGCAGACTTGCAGTAAAAATAGCACTTCCCAGTAATGTACATCAGCACTGCAGTATCCAATGACAACAAACCTCCTAAAAAGCAAGTGCCTTCCTCACAGCTGAGCTCAATAGAAGGAGTTGTTAATGTAGTAACAGCCAGTGCCAAGTCTGTGTAAATTGCAAATGACCACAAAGAGGAAAAGCTGGTATTTTTTCAACTGTTTTTAAAATCTGAAAGAGCACTTATTTATTCTGCTGCTGGAATTAATTCTCAGAAAGACACCAGCCCTTCTGATCAGACACTAGACTAGGGGTGGGTTGCTAAATGCTGGTTTTTAATATGGTAATATGAAAATGCCCTATGGTGCTGCTGTTCTCTACCACTGATAGCAGATTTCATAAACAAGCTGTACCCATCTTCATTTGCTAAATAAATAAATGACATGCTGGAAAACAGCATTCACTTTTCTCATGGAACAACTTGCTTCATTCACGTTCCCTGTATGTTGTATATTAATCATGAAGTGACAGCAACTAGAGGTAAAAACCAGCTATCAGTAACACGGTATCTGCAGTCAGGCAACAAACCTTAATTTTTACAGAGTTATTTCTGGAATTATTTAGATGTAGAAAAAGCTTGTAAAGTGCACTCAAAAGAGAGAAAAACAACCCAGAACATTTTCCGGTGCTTCTTTTTGTGGAACTATACTAGAGGCTGACTAATTTTAAAAACAATTACGTCAGCCAGATATTCAGGCTCAATCTGCCTTATCCAGGACTAATACTATTCTAATCAAAGCTTTTCAGCATGTTCATTCCTTCTGCACAAAACCTGACTGGAACAGTCTCCAGTCTCTTGATTTTCCCTCAGAGTCTTTGCAGACTCTGCTCAACATTAGTCACTTGTGGGTCATTACACCTTTCTTCTTCCTTCATCTGAAAGAACAAAAACTACCAAAAAGAAGGATCTTGTAAAAAAACATGAGATGTGAAGCCCCCTCTTCCACTTCTCTGGTGAACCAGTCTGTCTTAAGACTGTTGCACCCCTCCATTCAAACAGCTTACAAACAGCAGCAGGGCTGCAGAGCAGCAGTTTGCAGAACACAAGCTGGGACTGAGCACAAAACATAAGAAAAAAGACACAGCAGTCCTCGCTTCCCATTTGCACTGCAGATTTTCTCACACTGATGTTATGACTCTGCATGTTTGCAGCTTAACACACAAACCCAAAAATACCCTGCGTGCTGGAAGGCACAAAGAGAATCAGACATTAGATGGTAACTTCCATTGAAAAATCCTGTAGTGGTTTGAGCAGACGTTTCAGCACAAATAGCAACAGGAGGTACGTGTTGCCCTGATGTAATTACATCCTGCTACAGTCAAAATCTTGAGGCTAACTGTGCTCGGACACTCGATGAACTCAAAACTTCTAAGTTATTTTCGATAATAGAAGAAAATAATATAATTTATTGACCTTTACCTACTTAAAGAGGAGAATTAGTCTGGACTCTTTGTTCAAGAATCAGTGGAAGTTATCCACAACTTCCACACATCATGGCCCCACATCACGGCCAACTTCCCCACATCTTGGCTATGACACAGGTTTTGCCAAATCTGAAAATGTGGTTAGACTTGCCACAGTTTCAGACATTTCTTCATATATTAGCACTTGACTTTCATACATGTTAAAACACAGTGACAATTCTTTGAATGACGGGATATAAAAGAAGAATAAAATAATATAAAAGCTGACAATACAGTATTTCGTTCAGGAATAAAGTCCACATGGAAACAGCCTGTCAGTGAGTATTTTCAACACTGCATTTGATCTTGGGAAGTGAGGAAGAAGGTACAGAAGGTATCTCTCCTGCAGCCTTTTAAGCTGCTACCTCCCACAAGCCATGTGCACAGGAATGTCTGGAAGAGAAAGCAGATTCAGTTGTAACATCCTGACTTTGGAAAACTTGCAGCTCCCATTTGCAGCTCCAAAATAGTCTACTTAGAAAAGACAGCAAGCATCCGTAACACTGCACTTCAATCAGAAGCTGGCCTGCCTACAGCAGTGAAACACAAACCAGAAAACATGAAACATGAATGCCATGTTATTTTTAACACTGCACAAAACAAACAAAAATTAATAAACAGAGCATTTGTTTCTAACAAAATGCCATATGGCTTAACAAAAAAAAGGAGTTCTCCTCATGCTAAGCAAATTGCTTAGCCTGCCAAAAACTATTAAAAGGGAAAGAAGAAAAAGAAAACACAGGGATCATATATCGAAAGTGTCTGAAGTTTGAAAATATGGAAGCTAAATGTGCATACCCTAAGACAGGTCCTTCTGTGTGAACAAGCAAAGACCTTGTTTTAAATATTGCACAGCCAGCTGGGAATCCAAGCATGAAACTGTTCACCAGTCCTACGTGCCCTGCTTGGTGTTGGTGCCTTACCTCACTTCTCAACAATTCCTCTGAGGCTGGAGCAGCGCTGACCATCTCCAGAGCAAGACATTTGTCCAGCCCCACAATACTAGCAGGAGTTAAGAGGAGCATGAAGCAAGAGAGATCCAGCATTTATTTTGGACCTCTGTAACTAAGCTGAAGCAGTTGAATTAAAGCCATATCCACAAGCAATTGATACCACAGTCAGCTGCAATCCAAGAGCAAACTATCTGAAAGTTCCTGTGATTTTCAGGGACTGTACTCATCACTGAGGAAAGATGAAATGCAGGATTTCACTCTGAAACACCATCAGGCAAACAAACCCAAGAAGGTGCAGTTGAACAACAAAGTTTCATGGAAAAACAGGGTAAATGGGTATTTGTCAATTTTTTTTCATGATTATCTGTTTTCTAAACTCCCAAAAATGGCAGAGTGTCAGGCATATGAAAGGACAGTCAAGGAGAAACTACAAGACGTGCCACACAGGGCCGGTGGATAGTCCAGGATCAGTAATATGGCCTCCAGGTATGCCAAGCAGCTGTACCTGAAGTTTTGTCTGTAGGGGTGCAGAAACTGGTAACCCTTAACAGCTACAAAGTACTTCTGGTACTCTACAACTTGTGCTGAAAAAAGAGGGGCAGCAGGTCTTCAACAGCCCAAAACACCCCAAGTTCTGTGAAGCAGGTGTGAAAATAAATCTCTTCTGTAGATCAGAGGAGAGATTTGAGCCACAATTCACACCAGTGCCCTTCCTGCAGGAGACACAGATGGATGCCAGCCAGACTGCAAAGCTCAGGTCTGCTCAGACATGTGGTATGAACACACATCAGACAGGCTCTGCTTCTGCTGCTGGTGAATTGGGAAGCTTGAGACCTGCTGCCATGGCAGGGAGCTGATTTGCTCTGGTGCCAGGGCAGAAAATCACGTCCTGCACTTCTCACAATGACAGTCAGCTGCCAAAACACATGGTACTGGCAACTTAATGAGAATGGTGCAGAGTACACCTAAATCACACCATCCTTCAACATCTCACTCATGAAGTTGTTCTTGAGGATCTGTCCCTGCTTCCCTGTCTCTCACCTCCCACTCATGGCATTGCAATTGGTGGAGCTGCATGCACAGCTGCTGGATCATGCTGCTCTAGATGCTCTCATGCTGCCCATCTTCTCGCCAGCCGCTTGGCACAGCCCACCCTGGGGCCTCACATCATGCACTGAAAGGTGGGTGATAAAAGGACTTGCTACCATGCAAGGCCACAAGGAAACAAATCCCAGGAAGCAACATTCCTGCCTGGCTCGCTTCCCTACAGGGTGAATTGGCCTGCCACATCCCAGTTGCTGCAGCCTGCCCCCCCGCCCACTGCCAGGAGGGACGTCACTGCTATGTCCTGCAAGGCCAATGCCAAGAGGTGGCAACATTAATGTTCCTGTGCAACACCATTCAGTGTATTTCCTGCTCTGGTTCTAAATAATTTGGGACAAACTCAGTTTGAAAGGAAATAAAAAGACGTGCTTTGCTTCAGCCCAGCTGTGTATCCCAAGGCTCAAAGCAATGCTTTTAAATTTCCCTTTCTTCCTGCCCTAGAGAACCAAGAGATCATCAGACTCTTCATCCAGCTCAATCTGAGGTAATTTGAGCATATTTTCTCTTCAACTTCATGTAGTAACGAGTACATAGGCTGAGCACACTTCTAGTATTCCACTTCAATAACTGCAATTACCTCTTGGTCAGCACACACAAGGTAACAGTCCCAGCTCTAGTGCTTTCCTTGTTCTAGGTGACTGGAGTTCAGCTGTCTTCAAAGCCAGCATCCACAAGGACAAAATCTAATCGTGTTGCAGTCACTGCTTTTCATGAATAATAATCACATCCTTCAGTTAGTAAAAATGCTTCTCACATTCTAGGAAAACACTTGGGGAAATGAAAATCCTAAACACACTAGTGGGTAAAATAAGAGTGATCACTCAGGGACAAAGTCCAGATTACTGTCCAGAAAGAAGTTACAGATATTTGCAAGAACAAAGCTTGCATTCTTCTCCAAAACACCTTAGCATGGTAAGGAAATAACGGTGGACCTGGCAGTTATTAAGTCAATGGCTGGACTCAGCAATCTTAGAGGCTTCTTCCAACCTTACTGATTCTATGAAATAACCCCTCGCAAGCTCTATATGAAAGTATGTCACCACCTGATTCTTTATCTGAAATGCCAGGTTTCTTCCTTTCCTTCCACATGCTCATGTGCACACAGAGGTGCAGAAGTGAAGTTACTGGTGACAGTGACACACCATACACCTGCGTGCTGCTTCTCAAAGCAAAGCCCAGTGGGAAGGCTGTGCTTTGTCAGCAGGTGCCACCACAAACCAACCCTTTCTGAGCCACTTCCCAAATGCAGCATTGCCACAGACCCACAACGGTTGCAGAGCTTTGAAGGCCTGCTGTAGGCAGAAATGAATGCTCTAGAGCAGAAATAAAAGCATCACGATCACATCCCACACACAGTAGCATGCAACAAAATTTCAGCCCAAGTAGGGTCTTTGCAGTTCAAAAAGGATAGACATCCGCTAGCCTATCTTCATTCCCAAACTCTTACCATCTGTTGCCTTGTACACTATTAATCCTGTTTTAGGAAATTCTCTTATACAAGACTTAGTATCTGAAGGGACAAGGCTTCCCCAACTACCCTGAAAGCTTGCCTGACAACGCCAGGACATTTGGCTTGGCATGTAATTCCCTTATGTGATGTAGACATATATCATTCCTAGCCATCCTCCCCAGAATAAATTAAAACCCTACCTTTCAGCCTTGTTGAAACAGGTTTTTCTGACATCAAGATTTTTTCTTTCTACATTCCACTCAAGAATACTATGAGCACTTACTCCCCTGTCTCAGTTTTTGGGCCGATCATTCAGTATGTTAGTCTCTGCACTTCCCACTCTTCTTCTGTTTGCTTGTCCCTCTGTGTCTGAGGAGCAGGGGACCAAATGCACCATTACACGTCAAAGCTGAAACAGAAAATCTCTGTAGTTGACCCACTTGGATCTGCCCAACTCCCATTCTCTACCCAATTCTTCTAGGTTGCCTTTCTGGACCACCCTGCAAAGTCACTTCCGGGCCTGAGGTTCTTTGATCTCTTTTATCTGCTGTTCTGGCTCATCTATTAACTACTTAAATTACTCACCACTCTGCTGACTTTACAGATCTTCATCACAGGCAGTGATGAAGATATTTGCATTTGATGATATTTGCATCCTTGCATCTCAACCTACATTTCTTCCAACTCAAATCTGTTTACTTCCATTCTGTATTTCTAATACCACTCAGTCCTACTTAACTGAGGGAGACAGCCCTGCAACCACATAAGCAGGTAACTTATCCCACGTATGCTGTGGTGAACTCTGACAAAACAATACAGGTGCTGGAATTTCAAGGATTGAGGCACTTTTGTTCCCAAATTTGTTAGGTAACAGGAAGAAAACGTTTTAAGAAAACTTTCATCTCTCAGGTGTCTTCATGACAGGCTCAATTCTCACCTTTTGTGCCTTGACCTGACCTTAACTATGCAAAATATCTTGCATGACACTTGCTTGCCAGTGGAAGATGGAGCACCTGAACTTAATGGAATGCTTTTGTAACAGAAGTACAATAAATTTTCTCTTGTAATTCAAATTTCAGCGCAGAGAGAAAAGCACCAACTGAGAGAGCACTCATTAAACATGCCAGCAGAGCTTTATTCCTATTACTGTCCAGAAGCTTTGAACTATTAGTAAAAAATGAATGCTTTTGGTTTGAAGTAATTTTCTTTGAATTTACTGTTTGAACTGAGGGGATGAGGTGCCAGGGGAAGAGAAATGAGAAAGAGGTTCAATATGTGCAAGAGCTGTAGCAGTCCACACTGTGCTACAACCTTAGAGATGCTTAAGGGAAGTGGATACTGCTGCTCACACTGTCAGAAAGGCTGAGAGAAGGACGGTCCCCCTCCTGGATTTTTCCACCTGCCTCTTGCTTCAGTTCCTGAAATTTTCAGATATGCTGAGTGCACAGGGCACAAAGAACTGTCTTTGGAGCCTCATACTGTGCTGCTGTAGGTTTTGAGAGAACAGCTCTGGGGAGACACAGCAGGAGAGCACAGAGGTGACTGCAGTGCTGACCCCAGCACAGCAACCCACAGGCCACAGATCTGCAGAGAGTCAAGCAGAAACTGCAGGCCCTTGAACCTGGGACATCGATCACAGGTCTGTTCCGAGTGAAAGGAGGGTCTGGAGAAGAGGAGAGAATCCACTTAGTTCCTAGGATCAGAACAAAATAGTTTCAGTCTATCTATTCATGCCAACAGGACTCTGCCCTCAATCTGAGTACACTGAGACCAAGCCTGTTTATTTTCCTGATGTAGTAACACTTCCAAGGGAGAAGAAACTAGAAATCTTCTGAAGACTTGAGATGACTTTCTTCAATCTCTTAGCCTTAAAACAGGCATATTTGGGAAAGGAATCTGATGTTCCTGTTGCCTATTAGAACCACAAATGGAAAGGTTAAGAGAGAAGACAAGCTGTTTGTAGTAAGCCTTACAGTTGTACAAAAACCTGGTCCATCCAGTCATGAAAATTGTTCACTGACTACTATGCAAACCTGGCTGTGTATGCAAAATCCAGAAATGAAAAACCTTGGAGTATTTTATATAAAAGCCATCATAAAGGAAAATAGCAACCAGCTGATCAGTACCAGGAGCAGAAAATGAAAGGTCAGCAAAGCAAAGCAATCAAACAAGTAAAACTTCCCCAGAAAACTACAAATGCTGGCTGGAGCCATAGAAGCAACAACAACGATTTCTGTAGACCCACAAAGAAAACTAAGGATCTGAGTAGGAAGAACATTTAGGAAGACGAAAGAATAAAATCACAGAACTACAGTAAATTACATGTATAGTTTAAAATAGGCAATTTGTAAGCACAGTGACAGTTCTGATTAGTGCAATAGGAAAGGCAGTGAAAGTAAGGAATGGGCTATACAACCTTACGTACAAACCACTTTTAAGTAGAGCTAGTAATTTTACATTTACCCTATGTAGTTCTGGCTCATGCTTAAGACCTTGATTTCTCTGTTTGCCAGGGTCCCAGACTTAACTTTTAGGTCCTAACTAGTCCCTTGAGAACTACTTTCTCTTTCATAACGTAGTCCCTATGATTGTCTGCATAATGCTTTAGGCAATGAAAACCTGCTTCTTAGCTGGGTCAGATGATTTGAATCCATAAAGCTATATTGGGGTTTGTTTGCTTGTTTTTAATTAAATGGCTCTCACCTGTCATACCTCTCGTCCATGTTCTCCGTTTTGTCTGTTTAATATATAAAGCAGCTGCTATTTTAAGAATAACAGAAGACACTGCTTAATCAGCACCTGGAGAGTACAATGCCAAAGACTGACGGAAACAATTCTCTCTCTTTTCAGCATCTTCCTCAGTATTAGTTCTGGACTGGACACAATGTACTCCTAACTCAGGTCACCACTGTACTGGCCAGTGTCTGCTTTGTGTATGTGGCATACTCAGAAAAGGAAATCTTTCACATAGGCATCCATTATCCCTACTCCTATTTCTTTGATTTTGCTCTCATCCATGCAATTTCTGACAGTGAGAAACAGGAGCTGAAGAGAAAAAAACATACCATTCAATATTTCCATTGCTTGCATCATTCTCTTTTAACTTCTCTTCTTTTTAGCACTTTTTAAGTTCTTTTCCAGTTAATTTCTCTTAGCCCTTTACTGAGCCTCCCCAAAGAAGCACCGATATGTAACACAGTTGCCATAACAGATGTGATTGCCTCTCTTTTTAATGGAACCAAATTTATTCTTAAGAAGCTAATACACAGTTGGTGCCTGAGCAACGACTCTTGCTACCTCCCTCTAGCATAGTGTTTTGTTTTCTTTTAAATAGCATAAAGGAAGTAACTCAAAAGTTGCTCCAAAGGTACCTCACTGAAGCTGTTTTACTTACTTACAAATAAAAAATTCCCTCAGGCTAAAAAATCCCAGGAAACCACAGCAGTGGCATTTTTAGAGCACTTACCCATTCTCCTTAAATCTAAAATCTCACTAAATGAGGTGGCCAGACGTTGGTTAGCCAGTCCTGAATAAAGCCTTCTACATCTGTTCATCACAGCACCTGGTTAATCCAATACAGGCAGAGAAAATACAGCAGCATTCATTAATCTTTGCAGCGTTTGAATAAACCCAGGATTTGTCTCTGGGACAAACACTGTTCTCAGAAGTCAAAATTTTCTCCTGGAAACTGATATAAAGAGCTGCACGTCTCATAAAAGAAGAACCTTAGAGCAGTATTTAATAAAAGCACCCAACAACAAATTTTATCTCCCAAAGAAATACTGTCTTCTGCTATTTTTAATATTATCTATAGAAAAGTAAAGAATATATTAAATATACATACATATTAGAGTCATTTAATATAATTTATTTCTTTCATACCTCTTTACACCACACTCATTTCATTGGATACATTTCAGATAAATACTTGCTCATAACTAGCTCACAGCTGCAGCACACCTTATATAACATTTCTGAATGAAAAAGCTTCTTAGAATTTGCAGCTCTTGACTCCAGCAGCTTCTGAGACAATAAATGCCAATTGTTTCTCCTTCCCTGATCTGTGCTTCTTAAAACCGAATAATCACTGTGACTGACCCAGCACTGCCACGGGAGAGACTAAATTAGTATTTTCTTTCATAGCACAATAACCTGATTGAATTAAACCCTGAGATTATCCTCATTCGGCCTTTTCAGGCTAGATTTCTCAAGACAGTCTCCTGTCAACATATAAGCAGAATCACTGATTGTGTTGGCTGTCTCCAGGCATTGAAATTCTGAGCCCCTGACCCAATGCCAGACAAACACGACAGTCGGAAGTCTTGCAGAAAGGAGGTTCCTTCCAAGCAGACTGAAAGCTGTCCATGAGCAAGAAGACAGACCTGGGACTCCGCTTGCAGAGGGACAACACAGACTCTCCCTGGTTGTGTCCTTTTGACCCTGCAGCTGCCCTACCCTACCCTGAGCCAGGTACAGCAAGGGCCATCCACTGAGGGTGCAGCCAGGGAAGAGACAACAGTGTATCAGGACCTCAACTACTGCTGCAAAAAGACCTTGCTTTATTGAACCCACATGTTTCCAAGCTAACAACTGATGGGCACATTTTGGTATCTGATGGATTGCGGCTTCTGAGATTTCAAGATGTGCAGCCCAGCTCTGTCCTACTGCCAGACCTCTTTCTTGGATCAGGGAAGATTGTGCCACACAGCAGCTCTAACTGAGAAGAAACTGCTTCTCCATGGGGTTGGAGCAGCAGCTAGCAGTCAAAATGGTTACTGCCAGGTGATTTTGAAAAGCTTTTGCAAAAAACTTTCAATGAAGGGCAGTTATTTTTTTCTGGAGCAGGGCAGCAGACAGGAATGAAATACTGTCCTGGAGCAAATCAACCCTCATGCAGTCCCAAGATTAACATGGTCCTTGGGTAGGACCACACACCTACAACTTGGTCACAGACCTTACAGAGGAACACTCTCCATCCTCCTCCTTTGCTGGAGGGAGGTCAGATGGGATTATGAGGAGTGCATAGTAACAGCATTGCCTCCGTCAGAGGCTCTCCCCACACGTGCACAAAAGTACACACTGCCCCCGTACAGGAACTCCACAAAAGCTGTTGTCCACACAAGGATGTGATTCTCCCAACACCCTGACCTCTTGTGTGCAGATTCAGAGCCAACCTTCCTGCCCTTTCCACTGCCTCCTGTTAAACATCACCTTTTCTCACTAATGCAGTTTATTAGAAAGTGACTGGGAGGCAACTATCCTAGAAGGAGTGGAGACGCAAAGATAAATGACAGATTAAGTTCCTGTCTCTATGATTTTTGTCACAAAACAAAAGCAGCTAATAATACAAGGAGCATCAGATCCCAACTGTAGCAGTCAGCAGCTCTGCCTCCTAAAAGGTGATAGAGGGGAGGTGTTCTGGATGTCAAATCTTGAAATATTTTACCACATAAAGAAAATTTACAAGTGATGACCAATCCTTTAATGTTATAGTGCTTTTTTTTCTCAAATACTCTAACGCTCTTTAACTTTGAGGCAGCTTTTGTCCTTTTTCTAATATAATCACTTACAATTCTAATCCACCCCAATAATTAAAGTAATTAAATTACTCTTTTACTAGGCAACCTGACAGAACTAGTTTAGTTCTTGAAAAGAATGGAGACGAAGTGATTATTTCTTTGATAGGTATTAACACAATTCATTACAAAGCACTTCTGTCAAGTTTAGTACCACAATTTATATAACTACTACTGTACTATTTAGCTTCGCAACCATCCAAGAGTACTTAAACACTTAAACAGAGCTCCAAGTTTCCATAAAGTACTCATTTCCATAAAGTAATCAGGTGAATTGTCAAAGAGAATATCATGAAAATTTCTGTTCCTTTGACTAGTTTAGTTGTTTACTTAATCACAGGAAAATTTCCACCCATCAATCATCAGCCCACCAGGACATACTACACTATCTTCACTCCACATGAGCTGTTACTCAGCATGCATCTCCTTACTGTTTTCATTTCTTTCCAACGTCTCCTTTGGTCTCCACCCTCTCAGAACAGAGGAGGAAGCTACAGGACCTAGCAGTAATACTCCCACAAAAAGAAGGAAAAAGGGAGAGGAAGGGAAAAATGAAAACTTACAAATAAGATATGAGGAGCTCTATCCAGCAGAACAGAAATATCAAAGAACCAGCAGACTCATTCTCAAGAGCACTATAAAGCACATAACTGTGATTCCTTCACTCCGGCCATGCTCTATTACAATAAACATAACTGACTAAGCTGCAGATGCCCTCTGGACATTTACCTCAGACACAGAGGACATTTTCAGTAGGCCACTTTTCAGGCAGTAGCAGATGGAAATACAGAAGTGAGATGATAGGACCCTTTCCACAACAGACTCCCAAAGGATATCCTGCCTGCCACTGCCACCTCTCCCATTTACCTCTCTCATGGCCCCTGGTCTCCAAGTTTGTTTATCAGGAAGTGACTGCTACCTCAAGTATGAGCTGTCCTCAACTTCTCACTTAAACAGGTGTTACTGGGGGGAAAGGGTTCTGGCCTTTTTTCAGAAACAAGAGTATCAGAGGAGTCTGCCAGGATACCCTGACCAGATGGGGCCCCATACTGTAACCTTATTCTCCCTTTCTTTTTCAACAGTTAACCTTTATGAAAGGACTTGTTTGCTAAACAGACTTAATGTATCAGCTGCTCTGTCCCAGTTCAGAGACAGATACATGTTACTGCTTTTCTCAGCCAAGCCATGAGGACCTGTGAACAACCACTTCTCCGGCAGTAGTAAAGGCTGGGATCTTTATTAGGGACACAGACTGCACTCCTGCACTGGCTGACAGAATTACTGTGGTTTAAGAAGTTACCGCCTCCAACCAGCATGTAATGATTGACCAAAAGGACACTATACAGAACAGCTTAATACTCATTGCTCTCCCTATTAAGCTTAAAGTCACAGAGACACTTGAAACTCATCTCTCTTACTTTGCCACTGAGGCTTGCTAGGAGCATGGCTGGCAGCCAGCCATTTTGGCCCAGATCCCCAGTGCAATTGCTTCTGACAGTGTAACCATCCACACCTGTGGTTATTTCTGCCCTGAGCTATACAGAACTGCACAGAGCAGTGGGCATCAGCTATCCTGGGTATCAGCTATCCTGGGCATCGGCCAGTCCACAGCTTGTAAATACCCATGCAAGTAGGCTGGCTGCACTGTTACATGCTTCCTTCACTGTTTCCATGACTGGGGTCTCCTCTCTAATGTGCTTTTAGAGAAGTGGGCACAGGAAGCCAAGTTCAGAGGAAATATTTCCAACAGGTCCTTCAACAGAAGGCAAAATACTGGCAGAAGTCACTCACTCTCACAGAAGGAACAGCTCACTAATGCTTAGATAACATCCAATCAGTTTAGGATTGCATGGTACTACAAAGTGTGTGTGGTACCTGCAACATACACAAAACTGCAATTCAGCCTGAAAAAATGAAAGAGCACCAACATGTGCATGAACAGCCTCCCACTGCAGTACAGCAGCACAAAGTTGTGCATTACCTCATCAGTCCCCAGACCCATCAATGTCCAATGCCACACAAAGAACTACTTCAAGAGTAGAACCAGAGAGGGAAATGCATTCTGGAATGTGGACACAAGTGATACAGAGTGTGGCTATCCTTGACCTGGTTCTGTTCCACGGCAAGGAAACATGAGCTTTTTATGCTAGTTTCTCTTGACTAAATGCAGCACTCTTTTGCCAAGCAGTCTTAGATGGGAATTCTGCAATACTATGCTTAGCAGTTTAGAAAGACCGAAGAGGGTTTTTTAAATCCTTTTGCTAATACCATATACAGGAAATAGGAAAACTGTACATGCATGAAAAATACCCCAGTATTTTGGAAGCAAATCCTGACTCATTCTGTACCAAAGGGGCTCTCAATCAGAAAATGCCTGAAGCATCAAAGCAAATTTCTGAACATTTCAACATTTCAAGTTAGAAAAGATCTCAAAGTAGCTAGTATAAGCATGCGCAAGCCAAACAAGTAAAGGGAACAATGTGAACAGAGGACAGAATTGCATTGGTTTGGGGGTGGCATGGTTATTTGTTTTGACCAAAGTAAAAATTATCCCAGCAAATTTAAAAGCAATGCCAAGAAGTCATAACAAAGCAATGAAAGAGAAGACAGAGTCACAAATGATCACAGTACTCTGTGAACTGAATTTGCTGCTGTATTGTTTCTACAGACCAATGCACTCATACAACACAGTAAAGGTTTCCTCTCTCAAAACCCTTCACAAATTGCCTTTGTAATCTTAGTGGTACCACTGGAGTTATCCAATAAACATTGTGAAAAGATAATCTGATTTAGTGACTCAAGAGTGGGCACAAGATTAAAGTGTTCTGTCCCACATTTTTTTACAGAGGGTTTCCTAGTCACGACTGTAAAAGTCACATATGAGCTTTCTTAAATGTCAGTTTCAAGCTTTGACACAAAAATAAACAGTGATGTCATTTGCTACGAATGTAATAATGGATTATGAAGAAGTGATGAGAAGACGTGAGAAAAAGCTAATTATATGAGTTACACTGATAGTTATAGGCTGCAGGCTCAAAATACTTTTATTCTCTTTATTACTTTTGATATGCAAGATCTCTTTAGACCATTTCTAATTACCAGTGCAGCACAGCTTGAGTTGTACAGCAACATGTTGCTAATGGCAACAGCAGTGGTTTCACATGTTTATTTCACTAAAACATGTTTCACCTTGGACCTGTCCAGCTGGACTTGGATAGTGGGTCAGACTTCAGAGGCGTCATGGAACTCCCACTGCCTTCAGCAGTGCTGCACCAGCTCCTACTGACAGAGTCTATTCTGACCACTGCTGTATTTTCAAGTAACAATTGTAGAGATGACATTGTCCTTCCTGGCATAGCATTCCCACACTGCACAGACAACCCACACGGAGGCACATGCACGTGTTTGATGTAGGACAAGCACCGTACCTCATTCCTTCTGTCGATCTGTTCTGGTAGTTGCGGTACAGCTGGGGAACACCCAGCATGGCCTCAGTGAACACCGCAAGGAAGCCCAGTGTTTCCACAAAGAGGGAGGAGTCCAGCCACAGGTAAGTGATGTAACCAGTCACACCAGTGAAGGTGAGGACACACTGCACGTAGTCTGTAAACTTGCTCCAATGCCAAAAATAGTTCAAGTCAAAATCTGCAACAGAACAGGAATGCAAGAATCAAATATGTTTTCCCAACCAACCCAAAGTTAATCGGGGTGGAAGTGAGAATTGGGAAGCATGAAGTGGCCACGGTCTTTGGTGGTAGGGAATAGCAGAAAATGAGGGATAGGATTGAAAAAAAATAAAAACAAAACAACCAAACACTCTCACAACGAGCACCACGCTCCGCAAAAAATCCCCACAAAAACAAAAAGAAAAATAAAGAATAACAGTCCTGATTTCAAAAACATTTTTTGGGCTGTGTTCAAAAAGGAAACAATAAAACAAAGGCTTGCAAGCCAACCAAGTATTTACAAAGATAACTTTTTAAAAGAAAGCATTTCAAAAATACCTTCCTGTATCAAACATGAAGGACTCTGGATACTGCTCTAGTGGAGCTGGAATAAGAAATGTTTCACAAAAGCCTTCCCAATACTAATAACAGGCCACAAGCACAGCAGTGCAAGCATTTTTTCTCTTAGGTCATTATCTCTGTCTTCCAAGTGCCTCAATCCAAGCTGCTTAGAAGGTCACCTGAAGTCCACAGCTCTGTTCCCTAGTGCAGTGCAGCTGCTACAAGACAGGTACAAGACTGTGGCAAGATTTTCCCTGGAAAAAAGCCTCCCACAGACATCACCTTTCACTCCAAGGACAAAACACACTTTGCTCTTGCCTTTGCCAGCACCAAGGAGTGCAGGATGAGCACGCATTTCTGCATCTGTCACAACAAAATGCTGAGCCACAAAACACAATACCCCTCTTGAGGGAAGGAGAGAAGAAGGAACGAAGCAACCAGGGCATTTGCTTGGCACATTCACAGCATATCACTGGAAGATATGTAGCTGTCTTTTTGATGAATAATCAAATACACAACCCCATAGCCATTGATTGTATAGCAAAATAAAAACTTCATTTTCAACAAAAATGCTACAATAACTGTTCATTAGTGACACTGAACCATGCCGCAAATCAAGTCCCTCCTGATGGGAGAGAATTTTCTAAAAGTCCTTGCAAGGAGTTTCAAAGATAAACCAAGACTTTTCCTTGAGTTTCAGTGCTGCCGGATTGTTGTTTATTAAGTCTTATCAGAGGAACAGAGCCACTAGCGTGACCCAGGTACAGCACAGAGAACAGAAAAGCAGGAGTGGAGTCTCTCTATCAAGATTTACACGGCCTTTTAAAGATATTTTAACCAATAGTTACTAAAAACGTACATTATTTTCACTTTCCTACCAATTATTCAGTAACACGGGCAGGAACTGCGGAATTCTCTTATTCAATCATTCCAAACTACTTTTACTGCAGAACATGGAGTAGTAGAAGAAGGAGAAGGTTTAGAGAACACCAACAATCCTCCATTTTGATATTTTTTACTGTTACCTATTTACTACAAAGAGAAGCCCAAAACCTCTGAATTTTTCACCCTGTGACAATCTTACATAGTAGTCTATCACCTAATTCACACCACTGTATTTTCTAATTCCTGTCTGATCGTTGGTAATTTTTTCCAAGGTTGGAGGCTAAAACAGTGTTGTTCAGGGGGGTAAGAACCCTTAAAAACAGGCAGAGAAATATTCTCGGCACTCTGGGTTCCTACACATTAGCAGGTGCTGTTCCTGCCTTCCTTTCTTAGAAGCACTTTAAGTTAAAAATACCTACTTCAGACCAACTGGACTCCCTTAACTACCAAGGTGATGAACTACTGTCCTAACAGGGTTAATTCAACCAGCCCAAAGCCGTGCTACAAGACAGGTACATCACTAGAAGATTTCATCACTAGCACATCACTAGCACATCACTAGAAGATTTCTGTTGCTGCCACTTCAGAAGTGGTAGAGAAAGCTAAAGAAATAGTCCCACTGCTGACTCAAGCAAGGAAGACATCAACCTCCACTAACACTAGCAGCAAATTCAGTGAGATGGGAAAACAGCACTTAGCTGCCTAAGGATACATATGCATGCCAAGTAATAGTCTCATTTTCTGCATCTCTTTATACCTTCGTATCAGTATCAGTCTGGCCCTCAGACACCCCTTAGTAACTATTCTCTTTATAGTACTTGGCAAACCCACACCTCAGGACACCTCCTGACTGTGACGACTGACTTCCTTGACCTGGACGTAGTGCACCTAAGGATCCTTAAAATACATACCAAGGTAAAATCCCCTCTTCCCTTTTAACCAAGATTGACTCTTCATTTTAAGACCAGGAAAAGGCATCAACTGCACCCAGCTGAATCATTTTATTTTGCCACCCAAAGAGGAAGGCACAACTGGCCAGGAGCCATACTCAACCTGCAGCATTGTCAGCCATCACCTGGAATTGAATTGGCAAAACCACTGTCAATGTAAATGCTGACTTTCAGTATTTTATGGTAGTGGCTCCTCAGCCTCAAAATTCAGGGACACAAGACTAAATAAAAGCTAGACCCAGTGCTGGCACAGCCCAAAGCACATGAGCCTCATGCATTTCTGGAGCTTTGTGAAGCCTTTCTTTTTTGGAGGTGAAGGGACCATGGCCCTTCACTCATTAAACCTTCCTACCAGCTGTCAGATATGCCCTGCATACACCGTGTTTTTCCTCCTGCGTTCTCCACATGCTCAAGGATTCTTTTTAAAATACCCTTCCCTGGACACCAAGTCCTAATTTCCCCAGTTCATTTTCATAATAGAAATCAAAGAACTAAAACTACATCGAAGGAGCAGAAGTTTAGGACATTCATGAAACCAAAAATGTCAACATTTCTACAGCTACTGTGAGGCAAGCTACAAAATCCATGGATCCATGCAAACACTTGAGCATGGATGAGAAAAACACTGTGTGAAACAGGACTTCAGCCGAAGCAGGAGAACTAATTACTAGCACAGAGAGTCTCTTTTGCTCAAAACTATGATGATGCTAGACAATCTCCATTTCACTGTACAAGTTTATAAGTTTTAGTTTCTGCTACAAATTTTGCTTGGTAATGTATTCAAGAAAGAAGGGAAGAAGAAGAGAGAAAACAAAAGAGGTAAGAGCAATCATATTTGGTAGTAGTTTTGCAGAAACACATCTGAGTTGTTGTAAAAAACAACCCAATATATAATTATTAATTGCTTTACTTAACAGATGGATTCTCCAGATGCAGAAGTCTATTTCAGGACACTACACATCACCACACTGCATTACCAAAAAAAAAAAAGGCAGAGAATTACATACCTGACTTTCCATAAGGGTTGTAGCTTCTCTAGCCCTTATTTGAACTGCTAAAATGTTTTGCCACATGACTGCTTCTTCTTAACCAAGGCTAAAGTTTATTTTCTTTGACAAATGGTTTAAAAAATTCAGAAGGGAAAAAAATCACATACCCATTACTTCAAGGTCTGGAAATAAACTGTGACTCATTTTTCCGAGTGGCTCCCTTCTCAAGGGGGTCCAAACACATTAGTTCTGTAATGGAAGTGGTATTTTTTTTAAAAAATGTTGATTCTGCTGAGTACAGTGACAGGTATGTGCAAAAACCCCATCTTTTAAATGCTTAAAACCCCAAAATTCATGTGTATGCAAACCAGTCCTACCCCAAGAAGATAGTAAGAGACACCAATCAGTGCGCCAGACCATGTCATCTGAGAACTGAACAAAGTTATAAATATCATTGCAAACATTATCCATGTTTGAAGAAAAGTATGAAAATAAGTATGATATTGGGATTTTTGCCCCACCATCATCTCTTTTCTTTAAAAGGACAAAACAAGAAACCCCACTGTACCACCATTTACTTCTAGCAGACGTCTTAAAAACTGTCTAAGTTAAATGTGGGTGCATATCTTTCTACTCCCTGAAACAGGAAGGCACTGCCTGCACAGCTCACTCCATTCTGCCCAGAGAGAAATTCCTGACATGGGTTTGTAACCACATTCAGCTGATTCAGTTCAAGCAGTAACTCCCAGTCACTAACATCCTGTGTGGATCAGAATTGGTATTACTGTGATGAAAGGTACTGTACTTTATTACCCATGGCTGAGCTCTTTAAACCACTCAGTGAGTTGCATTTTAAGCATGTTAATCCATTGATAGATGAGAGATTTATGTTGGAAAAGCCTATTCATGCTGGGGGAAGGAGCAGCTCTGTAGGTTTTTTTGTGCACTAACTGGAGAAAACTCTATACAGCTTGAGGGTGAAGAAGGATGAAATTAAAAGGCCTCCTGTGGGAAGCACTTTGCATGTCAGATATGAAAAATGTAAAGCAGGCAGAGACTGCATTGTAAATAACAATGATTATTATCAGTTGGGCCAAAATGAAAGTAGTAAATCCAAGATTCTGGTGTGGGATAGATGCCAAGTAACACAAAGAAGAGTCCACAGTATCAGCTTTCACTTGAGGATGGCACAGAGGTCCAAACAGTTACATTATTTTTAGTCAAGAAGCATTTTATACCAAGCCAGCTACCATGCTAGTTCCTTTTGGGAAAGTGAAGCGAAGACTTTAACATCCTAAAAATTATTTACTGTAGCTCTCAATTTCACTTACTAGTTGTATCTTATTTTGTGCCTTGACCTTTCTAATTCTGTACCTACATCCCTTGCACTACATTCACTTACACTTGTCCTTAGACATTTGACCCAGCTCCTCCTTTTTGGTTGGTTCCTTCCTAGTTTTGAGGTCAAGGAAAAGCTTGCAATTTCCACTGCCTGTCTTTGCAAGGTGGGAGAGTTTGCATTTGAGCCCTCTGTATAGCTTTGATAAGGAAATAAACTCTTTTCTTCTTATGAAGGCTACTGGTTTTACTCTCTCTCCCACTCCTTATGAATGCCATTACATCATAGTCACTCACCAAAACTGCCTCCTGTAATTAAACTCTTGACTTGCTGTATGAAAAACACTGCTCACTAACTCCTTCTAAGAGCATGCTGGACAGTCTCTACCTCTGAGTCCCCTTCTAAACAGATGACTGGGTAGTTAATCCTCCTACCCCTTGGTACACAGCTAATTCTTATATTTTGTGAGACTGTGGTGCTGTTCAAAGGACATCCAATTTCCATCATCTGACTATGGACCACAATGCCTGCCCACCTGACCTGTTCCTGCCACACGATCAAAGGACTCCAGCCCAAGCAGTCAGATGTCCAATGCCTTCCTTAACAACATTGCAAGCCAAAACCTGAGAGCTTAGATGCTGTGAAAGAGCCTGAAAACAGTAATATATCCAACCTGGAACAGTTACAAAATGCAGTCATGGCTGGGAATTATTTCAGGTTACTATCCATGGTCTGTTTACTGTAAAATGTACACACTTTGAAGATGCAGGAGCTGCAACCTGCACTCTCTGTGCTCCCTGTGGGTCTTAGCCACTGGGCTACAGTACAACACTCTCTCCCTCATTTGCTCTTCTGCTCATCTCCAGAACTCATGGTCTCTTCTGTAAAAGGGGTTCAGCTCTGAGCTGCAGGCAAATATGATGCTGCTCCTCATCCCAGCCTGGCAACAACGGCAACTCTTTGGACAGTTGGAAGATGCAGACTTGTATCCCCAGGCTGACATGAGAAGCTTAACTCAGACCTCTCACACTTCCAAAGAGTGCTCTAAGCTAAGCACAGGTCCTGCACTAAGCAGTGGTATCTTAAAAATAAATTTTGCCACATTCTCTGAAGAGGACTTGTGAGGTACCTGCCACAGGAGGTTGGGCCCAGGCAGTGGATTCTGAAAAGGAGACTTTTTACACTTACAGTTCCTCAGCTGCAGCAAATCCTCAGATATTTGCCTCAGGCATTATCTGTCTCCCTGGCAATCCTGATTTCAGCTGTCTCATCTAAAAACAGCAGCAGAATTGCAGAGAAGCACGCCAGCTAGCACTCCTCACCTTGCTCATTCTGAGCAGCTCCCAGTCAGAACCTGGGTTTCTCTGATGCTCTGTTCTGAAATTCCCGTGTACCCCACAGGGCACCCAGGAAGTAACTGGGGTGACAAGGGCAGCAAGGCTCTGCATGACTGTTACTGGGTGATCCAAAACTTTTTCTCTCACTCTCAGTCATCTACATATCCAGCTAGGCACTTTCCTCTTTCCTTCCAGAAAGAAGGAAGGAAGCAGCATTACAGACAGACAGTGTGAACTGATACATTTAGATTTTCTTCCCCTTTTTTCAAGAAGTGATAGAAACCTGCAAATGCTGTCTGAAACCAGCATTTCTTTTACACTCACAGGGACTAAGAAGGGACTTTCACTCATGGTACAAAACAGAAGAAACAAAAGCTTAGCACCAAAAACTTCTGGCTCTGATCCAAACCGCTGCCTTTTTGAAAGGACATTGTCTATAAAGAGACAATGCTCTTCATCTCCATTCCTTCAGGCCCATGACCTAGGAATTCCACAAACTCTGAGTTACTTTTACATATCTGCTCAACCCTGTCACTGCAGTACTTCAGCATCTCTCAGACATTCCCTTCTATCTGGTCTTCACACTGACTTGTACCCAAACATTGTCACTTTTTCCTCTCTAGCCCATCTAAGATAGGAGCATAACATTCTGGAGGGTCTTGAACCTCTTCTGAAAATATCACCCCAGCCTATAGCAAACAAATTACTCTCCTCCAATGAAATCCATTTTTTATATCCCTTGGCTCATACAGTGCCTTCTCTTGGCCACATCTAATGTCAGTTCATTGAAGCCAGTCCTCTTAGTATTTGACTCTCCTTAAAAGCCCGGCATGAGTCCTTTAGTCAACAAAAAGTAACCAGCAGATTTTCTTTGAAGATACACACAAAGAACTTTTGTTTTTAAAAGCTCAATGAAGCTTTCAGTACTTGATGGGAGACAGAACACCTGAGATTAGAAGTTCAAGTCTGATGAAACCTCCTCTACATCAACATTATCCCTATCTCCCCTCATTCATCTTCTCTAGTTTGAAGGCAAGTACTTGCCTTGGTTTTCTTTGCCTCATTTTACGTAGCGTCACAACCTTCTAAAATCTTCTGTGCTGGTCTCTCAAGTTCATGTTTTTTCCCCTCCCACCAGGATTATTACCCAGTCTTCTTCCTCCTTCTCAAAAACCTACATATAAGTAGGCCAACATTTTTTCAGCACTATCCTGCCTATCCAGGGCTTCTCACTCATATTCCACGCTGTCCCTCAGCACACACCTACAAGCATCAGCAACTGCTCTATTCTTCCCCTTTGGGTTCTGCAGGGTCCACTCTACCTCCTCACCAAAGGGAATTACCAATTGCACGGTTAAGAAAACAATTACGAGTTACAACTACTTCAGAAAAATCTGACACAAATGCACTAGTACATATGAAAAAGTCAAACAATCCACACTCTATTTCTTAACATCCTGCCTTTCCCATTAATGTGCTACTTCCCTGATTTTACAGCCTTTGGTTTAAGGGAAACCTTTGAATACCACTTAGCACAGTGGTCCTCACCAGAGGTAATTAGCAGTAACACCTATCTTGACCATTCTGTGACCCTTAAAGAGCAGCAATTTAAAAGTTACAATTTATTCTGAAAGTTTTACACCTGCTGCTAACAACACACAGGACAACAGGAATGAAAAGCTAAATCAAAATATTTGTACCCTGGGCACCTTCCGTGCAGCTGACAGCCTTTGCTGTGCTATCTGCAGTGTAATTTGCTTTGTACACAGCTTCAGTTTATGGGAGTCCCACAGTGAAGAAAAAAAAATTAGAGAAAAATGCAGTTATATAAACCCACAAAATTAGGTTGACCTTTACCTCATCTTTAAGAATTTCCACTGTCTTACAAAAGGATGCAGAATTGTTTACATCAGTTGTACTGCACTGATACCAGTCCTGTCAACATTTAATTTGCGTGTTTATACCTAAATATGCCTGCATACACATACATGCCTCTTCCTCACAGTACCGCTGATGTTATAAGCATTAAAAAGAAAGCAAAATTATAAAAGCAAGCAGGGGAGAACAGAGATTTTTTTTTTTTGTTCTAATACAGAGGAAGTTTTAGCAAGTATAGTATCTGTGAACAAGGTTCCAGCTGTTGGGCTCAGAAACTACTGATGAATGCCAGCTGAGCTGGGAAATCCACATGGAGTAGTACAGTTCAGCCCAGCCATCTCCACACATCACAGCAGAATGAGTGTAACCAACCTGGGGGCAGGCAGAAGCAAACTCCTACCCCAGTCCCTCCCACAAAAAGCATGAAGAAGAGCACTCTGGACTAGTCTCTTCCAAAGCAAGGACATTTCTTGGAGTTCTCCAGATGGAAGATGCTTTTGCGGCAATCTTGCAGCAGGTACACATGCAAGCCCCCTACCAACGGACCTTGTGCAACATATGCTAACCAAACTGTCTGCTTCCCAAGTCCAGCTGAGAGAAAACACCAGGTCTCCGCTCCTGGTGTACTAGTAGGCCAGTAAGATTAGGAGAAGAAAAAAAAGACAACCAGCGCCACACACATGCCAATATTGCTACTAGGGCAAGGCACTTAACTTAAGGCTAGATATATCTAAATCAAGGTACTTAGAGCACTGTATTGCCCCTGTGAAGACTGGCTTCACCAATAGCATCACTACTGAAACTACCCTACTGTGTTACTGCTGCTCTTGCCTGTTCAGTATAGAAGTCTCTCTCCTTTCTATTCCAATGTACTGACTGTTGTTCTTAGTCACTGTGTCCATGAGATTGCAGCAGGCAAAAGCAGCAGTTACCTGACTTAGGACCAATGAAGGAAAACAGCCTATTAGGTAGATCATGGGGCCTGGAAAGCCACTGGAATAAGAGAGCTGTGGCCCAAAGGATTTAGAGCTATGGAAATAAGCTCTGTATTTGAAAGGTGGAGTGAAAGTATCATGAACAGCTTTAGAAGACACAGGACTCAGACTGAGCATGGACCTCAGGAGGAAATCCTTCTCTAAAGCTGCAACAGTGACAGTGAAATGGGAAGCCCAGAGGATGCCATAGCAGAGTTTTGATGACTCTGGGCAGCCTTCGCTTTCACTACAAATACTCCTGATTCTGCTCACCTCCTACACCAGGAGCATCAAAAACCCCAGAGCAAGTCAAACTAAAGAATTGCCCCAACCCTTCACCCGCAAGAAGAGCTGTGAAGTCAGGCCTTTGCTCCCAACTGTGCCAATGATGGAGGCGGCAGATAAGAGATAAGCTCACTCTTCTTTTGGCCAGATACGCCTTCCTATGCTAACTATAGCCAGAGACTTCTTTTTCTGACAGCAAGATAAGCAGGGATGATGAGAATGTCACAGCAAGAAGAACATGTAGTACCAATTTTCTATTTTTACAATAATTTTAACAATATTTTACACTATCATCAGCATAGTTTATCGAAGATATCACCCACAGCCCTACCAGGCAGTAGACAAAGGCCTCCAAAAAAGACTAAAATGGAGTAAGTTAAGCACTGCAGAGCATGCAGCCTTGACTCTAAAATTCTTGTAATTGGGAGTTATAAACTCTCTGTGAAAACAGTTTAATTTATTTTGAATAGTACTGAAACTTATTCTTTGCAGCTTATATCTCAGAAGATATCAAGACTACTATAGTATTAGAAACAATATGCCCTTTCTCATTTAAAGACTGTAATTAAAGAGATGAATAAAAGTTCTTCTAAACATTACAAAACCAAGCTGTGCATTAGACCAGATGCAGTCTGACTCAGATTCCACCATGCCAGAGATTACAATGCCAGGTTGCATGTATAATGCAGCAAGTTACTCCCAGAAACTGTGGAAGTTAACTACCAGGTAATACTTTACCACCTTTTGAACTGCACATCTTTGAGAAAAATGCTGATAAGTGATCCCTCTCTTTTTCAGCCTTGTCTGAGCTTGACTGGCCTGACACCCTACCTCCTCTGCTGTGAAGACACCACAAAAAGAAGGTATTTGTGAATTTTTTTTTGGACACTGAAGTCAGACGTGCATAAATGCATGTGTAAGTATGTATACAACACAAAGCTAGACACTCTTCATAAAAATCTAAACTCATCTCCTCATTTAGGATTTTTGGGGACAAGTTTAATCCTTGTTGCCTAGGTAACCCACCACCAGCCAAGAGAAGTCCTAGCCCCCAAATTGGCCCTACTAATTCAGCATCCAAACAGAAGAATGCCTTGTGCAGCTGCCTCCTTTGCTAGAACAATGGGATGTGGCCTGCTAAACATCTCTTGGCGATTACCTCAGTTAACCTCAGAATAACCCATTTTAGTATCAATAGCTAAATGCTTCAAAGTAATCACAAGCATGTAGGAAATTGTAGGAAGCTTTTGGCTTTCGCCTCTTTTTGCCTCTCCCCTCTGCCCAGTCCCAGCTACACACACGAAAATGTCAGACATGTTTTCTTTAATTATCTGAACTGCATTACAAAGATGCTAATATCTCAAAATGATGGCACAGTCTACTCCATTTCATAGAGCTTCCTTTCAAATATCTATTATAGTTAATAATAACAGGGTAGGCTGTTGAACAAGAATCCTGTTTTCAAAAAAAAAATTGTATTTCTGGATTTTTGTTCTATGCTGGAATAAAAAGGAAGACTTAGGGAAATCTGAGGGAGGATGAAGAGAGGCAAACATACAGATGGGATCTGGGAAATCAGTTCAAACTTTTCATGTCTCTGATTTGAATTAAGGACCTTCCACCTGGGTTTTTCCATGTCCTACAGCACCAGGTCATGAAGCTATTACCCACTCAGATCTGGAAGCATCTCCTACATTCTGACCAATTTTAACCAAATTCATTAAAATAATTTATGTATGTATGTTTGTGAAGATGTGACCATTCACTGGTGACAACCTTTATCACCAACAATGAATTCACAAATTTCCGGCCAGCAGTAGCAAAAAAAAGTCTCAGTTTCTAACTTCTCATTTGCTACCATAAACATCATTTAAGTATATTGAAACTTAAAAGTGTGAAGGTGACTACGGAAATTCATCTGTTATTTAAAAAAAAAAAAAAAAAGGTAGATAAAGTTGGCAATAATTCCAATCTCCATGCAACTTTCTAGGGAAAAGAGAACAGAAGGATTTCAGGTAGCAGAAGGTTTTCCAGAACCTCCATGCCTGCAGTGTCCCCTCACAACCATTAAACCAAAACTCATCCTATTTACAGCAAGTCTGCACAGATCTAAACTACTGTATACAGACACCAAGCAGCAGGAATTTCCACTGCATTAGCAGAAGGAATTTATAGGACAGGAGACCAGTAGAGAGTTTCACTTGAGAGCTTGCAGACTGCCTTACTGATTACAGCACTTGTAACTGGAGCAGCCAAGCGAGACAGAGCTTCCATGAAACAGAATTTCCCCTTCAACTTCCCAGCTGCTTAGTTTGACCACAGATAAATCCCTGTTTTGACAAGACCAGTGGTTTTTATGTAAGGTGCACTTCATTTTCTGAACACCATGTGCTTGCAGTTCAATGCTCCTAAACTAATAAACCTTCAAGACATAGAACAAAAGGTAGTTGATTTAAGTAAGTGGTTCTGTCATGAAGAGTTTGATGGTGACACAGGTGTGTACTCACAAACTGTTCACATTTCACAACAAAAGTTTAAGCCCCTCTCATTCCCCTCAATCTATAACAGGACAACTCTTTAGCTCCCTGAAGCCTTTCCCACTGAAGCCACAAAATGTGGGCTTTTCTCTTTCTTTTTTTAAGATTTTACACACACACAAAAAGAACAAGCCCGTATTTTAAGCAAGATTGGTTCAAAACATAATCCCACAAACTGTTCTGTCAATACAAGTGAGGGGACAAGAATGAGTGGTGGGAGAAAGAGGATCAAGAATATCTTCACCATTACTGCTAAGCATCCTGGCACCCAGCCATTGCTGGAGGCAAAAGACTTTGGCTATTATGATCCTTTATAAACATTTTTACTCATAAAAAGGACAACAAAAAGCCTCCAAACCAAAACAAGCAGAAGAGAGTGCACTGGAAGTGTTCACCAAAGAGATGACTTTGCCACCACAGGGCACCATCCTTTTATCCCTGACCAAGAGATCCTGGGATTTGCCCTCCACTGCTGTGTTCCTTTCGCATTGTGTACTCAGGAGTGCAGGGGATGTGGAGAATGATGACAGGTGAACCATAAACAATGAGCTGCAAGCAACAATCCTATCCACAAAATCCTCATTACATTTCTGAGTTCTCCTCTGAAGAAACAGTGAATTTCTTTATAGAGTGATCAGTTTTTTACATCTACTGTACACAAAAACTAAATGGGGAACTTGTGTACAAGACTAAGCCATTTCCATATTAAGCTTGCTCTATTCCCTAAGTGCAGTTACTTTTTCTACTACAACCTATTCCCAACAGGGGGTGAAGAAAGGCATTAGGGAGTAAATAGCATCTCTGAAGACACAGTAAAAAAATCTAGAAGTTATTTTCTTAAAATAACTGCCCCCGATTTTTACATGCCAAGGGGTGCAAAGACAAAGGGCAGACAAAGTGGAAAACACTGATATAAACAAGGAGTCGCTGCAAGTTTGTCATGGTTTGTATAAAAGCACAAAAAACCCAGGGCTGATGGGAAGCAGAGAATTTCAAGACAAAGCAACTGTTTTTTTCCAAAGGCTATACAAACTGGAGATAAGGAGGGGAAAAAAATTACCTAGCAACAACTTCAGAGTTTGTGACATGTACAAAGCAACCTACTAAAAAGCCACTTCAAGAAAGGAGAGGATGGTATTATTTTTATTATCATAGAGATAAATGTCAAATTTTAAAGATTAACTATGTGCGCATGCACACAAAAAAAATGCAGCAAGCTTGCAAGGGCTACTGAAGCGTAACACCAAAGCAGTCTATGTATTTTAGAAACAGCAGTACTGGTCCTGATTTTGATGTGAAAAAAATCCTGACACTCATACCTTAAGCAAAGAAACACAGATGTTCTGAATATTTAAAATGTTCCATCTCCCAAATTCTCTTCAGACTTCCGAGTTGCAGTGGGTAATAGTAAAAAAGACAGCTTTAACCAGCTTTTAAAAATAAAAAATGTTTCCCTGAAATACACAGGATCTGTCTTCCTTTCACAGATTTCTATTGCTCCATGGAATCAGTCAGGATGAACAAGACCCTTTTTTGTAAATGTACCATGCAAGTAAAAATAAATCTGTCAGAACTGAATTCTGGGATTTGGATTTTTTCCCCTACCCCTGGGAGAGGACATGGGATCCTGATGCAGTAGATGTAATGCATACTGATCACAGAGCAGAGCAAAGAGAAAGTAGGGCACATAATAAATGCATCTGAAAAGAGGCCTTTGTAACTTCAGGAATAATGGTGGTATAGTTCCCTCCACATGGAGGGAAACATGCTGATGACTAGTAATCCAAGTGTTTGGAGGGAGACTGTGTACACCCTGTCCCACACCGTAAATTCACGATTCACCAAAAAACGACACGTTTTCTGCTGCTGATTCGAGATGATACAGGAAGCATCTTCTCATGAAGAGCTAAGTTACATCCTTCCTTCCCAGCCTCGCTCAGTGCTATGTCACCTCCTCCTACAGACAGAGACTGCACACCACTCAGTTACAAGACAAAATTACACTCTGAAGCTAAAAACATTTGCTCTGAAGCATAAAACAAAATTAGATTTTGAAATGTGATTATGCACCCTTCTAATAAGGCCTATACCTGCCAACCTATTAACATCATTTAAATCACTACTGCACAGCTTTAACGAGTCAAATTCTACATCTGAAGAATTACTAGCTGGTGCACTGGAACCAGAGCTTAGAAGGCTTTGTCTGCTTCTGCAAAAACAACTTTTCTACTTTTTCAGTTTTGCTTAGTGAAAATATCTCATTTAGTCTAACAACAAGAAACTGACTGGAGCTGACTAACATCTGCTTTGTTCTTGTGTCTTTCACTAGTGACTGAGAGTATAAAAGAATGAGAAAAAAAAAGAGTAAATTCATTTTATTAAAAATCTATCTGAAAATCTATCCCCTTCATTTGTTTTTAAAAAAGAAACATTTCCACAAAATGAACCTTCAGAAGAAATACTGCAGTTCATTTACTTTTTTATAATATGAATAAAGTCATTTTGCACTTCTTTTTTAAACCAATTTTCAACCCAAACAGCTTGCTATAAGTTACAAGTAAAAGTAATGCAATATTTGACCATTTAATTTTTTAAGATGATAAAAAATTTAATTTAAATGGATCATCACTAAAATATAGTTATTCCATTTATACATATCACCACATGAACCAAACTTTCTTTAGTAAAGACACAAAATAATTTATTTTATTCCCATATTTCTTGCTTGGTAATTTAAATCATGATTTGAAAAGGCAGTTCCAACACTAACCTTTCTTTGCACAAAGAGAAAAAAACCTTTTACAATGTAAGATTTCCTCATCACAGCTTTAATGAAGTAGAGTGTTTGGAAGTGAAAAGGGGATGGTTTGGGCCTTGAAACGGGAATAACTGTTGGTGGGACAAGACTCTGAAGTGAATTCAGGAACTGGTATGACTTACAAAATAATCCTTCCACCTTAATTCTGTCTGTTCCTTGACACCATGTCCTGTACAACTCTCCAGCAGTCCTGGCTGCAATCTGGAATGTGGTTGTAAGCCAGCACTGCTCAACACGGTGCTATCACACCACTAAATGTCTAAATAATTTGCCCCAATACCTAATGCAACCTGAAATATATCAGGTGCATGCAACAGTAAAAAGTATCAACCTGGAAGGCAAGGGAGAAGATAATGTACTGCCTGTCTTTGAAAGCTGACCGTCACATCTCAGTGCAGATGAATGTAATTGATACCTAGGCCAAACCTGCTCCACTTCAGCATTCCCATCAAACAGCCTTCACACTTACTGCCAAGGTCTACACCATTTTCCATAGCAACGCCCACCTCCCCAACACGCGGGAACAGAACTGACAAATAATTTGTAAACAAGTTCCTTCTCTTCAGCATTTGTAGTCACTCTTTGGGCACCTGTTAACTGCCAAACATCAGAAGTGACAACTTGGCATCCACACCAGAAGGGTGTTTGGTTTGGTGTTAGTTCTTCAGCACACCTTGGGCATGCAGGTTCATAAAAAATTTAGTCAAACAATAAAAATAGATAAAGCCAACTGTGAACTTACTGTTTCAAAAGAAAATCAGTAAGTAAAACTTCATGAGGCAGGCAGTCTTCCCTGATGCAGGGCTGATCTCAGCACCACAGAAGGCAGTATTCATCTCATCAGACGTGAGATGTGGACTCCAACCCACCAGACTGAGCCTCAGATTCAGGCCCTTTGGCTAGACTGGCTTGCCTTCAGCTTCTGCAGGCCAGTCAGTAAGTCACAGATAGAACCAGACAGGAGCCCTTTTTCTCTTATGGAAAACACCGAGATTTCAGATGTTTTTCCATCCCAAGTTAGGAAAAAATCACACTAATATTAAAAGATGGGGAACCAGCAGTACCTAAACAGCCTAAGGGTTAGGATGCTGGCTTCAGGCTCCCACTGAGGGCTCTCTCTCTCCTGTCTGCAGCCTGGCTTACCAGGAAAACATCAGGGCCACTCTGGTCACACTAATACACTGGGAGTTACCTGTGCAAGCAGGAGCCTGCAGCTCAGTCTCTCGTACCCCATCCATGAGCCATGATACTGCTTTGCAGCCTGTGTAACTGGAGTGCTCAGCTCCAGTCTTTACAGGGCTAAAAGCATTCAAGGGCAGAGACAGACACAAACTAAATGGGCAATGAGGGCTAAACAGAGCCAATTGCATGCACCTTCTTGTGGTGGCTACAGGGGATAAAGAACAAGAAAGCAGGAGCACCTAAGCCCTCTGCCCTAATTCGTCCTTGCTCAGCACTCCCATGGGATACAAAATACCAGGGTTCTACTGCTTCATTTTCCTGCTTCAGAGATGGGACGCAAAATAGAATTTCCTGTGTCGCCCCTCAAAAGCAAACAGCCAAGGGAGACTGGCTAAGATCTCTCGTCTCTCTCACTTGAAATGTCCTCCTAGACTTTGAAAACCCTTTTCCAGTGAACCTTTGGTGCATCACTGCGTGTAAAGTGGGAGTGTGGAGTGGGGAGAAAATGGGAATCTTTTCATAAAATAAAGCTATCACCAATTGTTTTCAGTCCAGGATGGTCTCTGTCCTGCATTACAGGCTAAAAGCATGACATTTGTGTCGAGATAGGAAAAGGCTTATTTTGTTTTCCCTTGATACAGCAATGAAAATGGCAAAGCACTGATGTTCCAGTGGTAAGTGCCTTTCAATCTCCAGCATAAGGAAATGTCTTGTTAAAACGACGTTATTTATAAGAGCTTCAGAAGCATTGATTTATTAAATATATTCCCTATTTCCAGCTTACTAGAAACTAGTAACTTCATATCCCCAGTAATATTTAAATAATTAAATAAAGCTAATAAAACATATAGGACATGAAATGCAGTGAAAAAATAAATCAGGCTGTGTACAATGATCACGTTGTACCTTGAGCATGACCTCCACATACAGTTCACAGAGCAAATTATGACAGCTTAGACATCCAATGTCACACCTGCCCCTTGCAGCATTTTAATTGGGACCAAGTGAGTGTTGCCACCAGCTCAGCACTTCAGGTCACCTCACTGTCCATTCCTCCCACTGCATACAGCAGTGGGTATGGTTATCTCAGCAGGCTCACTTCCAACAGAAGCAAAATTCCTGAGTAAATAGTGTCCCCAAGGCCCTAACATATCAAATGAACAGCTTTCCAGAGTGACAACATCTGCCTTTCCTATGGAGTACATGTTAGAAAGTCAGCAGCAGAAAGTTGAGTGCAAGATATGCCCCATCTCCTGTACAGGAGAGAACACTGGCAGATGTTGTCTCTGATGACGTGCTCATGTGTTGAACTGTTGATTCCATACCACTTACCTAAATGCATGGACAAGGTTCTTTAAAGATTCATGAAATCTACAAAATCTGGATGTTCCAGAACCTATAAAAAGATCGTAAAAATGTGCTGCAACCAGAAGTTTCCTCCCTAGCAAGCTGTCTAGACAATCCATTATGTCTGAACAGGCAGCACTGGGCAACAGTGCTTCTTTAAGCACACACCAAGCCAGCCAGTGCTACAAGCCACTTAGGAAACTAAAAAAGCAAGCTATCAACGTATCTGTACTAACAATTAAAACCCCCTCAGCCTGAAAGTTTATTCTTAACTCTGCGGGGAGTTGAGTCACACTTTAAATATTTCTTCACTTGTATCTTTTGCACGGAACTGGCAACTTGGCCATCATCTAGAAAATCATCATTTCTCTTCTCACCTTTTTGCTTACAGAAATTGAAAGAGAGCTGGCAGGCAGCAAAGCAGGACATCACCATGAAAGCCAGATAACTAATTGTCAGCATGGCTCTAAACTCACCTCTTGCCTTCCTGAATTAATAATGCTTTAATGTGCTTTCACTGGTGAAGTCTGCCCCCTACAGCTCCTCAGCCCTGCTAGCAAAGCTGAGGCAGTGAAGCAGTACCTAGGAACAGGAAAGCAGGAGTTTGGGAGTACCTAAATTTATGCATGTGACACAGACAGGATGCATGTGACACAGATAGGATGCATGTGGGGGTGATGACGGTGCAGGCTGATGTCTTTGCAAGGTTAGTCCATCATCTCTGAAAGATCACGGTATTGGGAGAGATTTTTTATTACTGGGGACAGAGGGAAGGAAAGCTAAAAATATCACACATATTGGCAAGGAGGAGGCCAGGGAACTACAGGCCAGTCAGGATAACTTCATCCCTGGGATGGTTATGCAAGAAGTCCCCATGGAAGTCACTTCAAAACACAGAAAGGATAAGAAGGTGACGAGGACAACCTGCATGGCTTTCCCAAGCACAAACTGCAACTGATCAACCTGACCCATGAGATGGCAACCTTCCAGTATCTGAAGGGAGCCTACCAGGAACTGGAGAGGGACTCTTCAGCAGCTGTAGGCATAGGACAAGGAGTAATGGGTACAAATTGAAAGAGGGGAGATTTAGGTTAGGTATTAGGAAGAAATTTTTTACTGTGAGAGGGGTGAGACACTGGAACAGGTTGCCCAGGGAGACTGTGAATGCCCCAACCCGGGCAAGTGTTCAAGGCCGAGTTGGATAAGGCCTTGAGCAACCCAGTCTAGCAGGACATATTCCACCTAAGGAGGGGGAATTGGGACTAGATGGTCGTTGAGGACCATTCCAATCCCTTAACATTCTATGAATTTATACTATTAAGAGTAAGAAGAGAGCAGTGGGTGTTGTTTACAGTGCCTTTAACACAGCCTTTAAGGCTGCTGACAGTCTCCTGTAATATCTTTATTAACGAATTACTGATTGGTAAATGAACAACAAAAAAGGCAGAAAATTGGCGGATCATCACACTCACAGAATTTCTCCTCTCAAAGGAAAAACATACAATTTATGACCAGTTAAAAGGCAGTGCACAGTGATTAATACGAGGGCCAATGCTCTTTAATACCTTTCATTAACAACCTGGATGATGGTGAGTTCATAAATACCAAATTAGGGAGAGTGAGCAATAAACAACTTCATCACAATGGGAAGCAGAAGGGCAGGTGCTGATCTCTTCTTTCTGCTGACCAGTGTCAGGACCTGAGGAAATGGCATGAAGTTGTAGCAGGGGAAGTTTAAGTTGGATATTAGGAAAAGGTTCCTCACCCAAAGGGTCGTTGGGCACTTGAACAGGGTCCCCTGAAAAGTGGTCACAAGCACAAAGCCTGACAGAGTACAAGAAGTGTTCGGATAACACCATCAGGGTCACAGTGTGATTCTTGGGGCTGTCCTCTACAGGGCCAGGAGCTGGACTTCAATGATCCTTGTGGATCCCTTCCAACCCAGGATGGTATTCCAACCCAGAATTGTATGATTCTATGAACTGAGGACAGCCCTGCTACTCAAAGGGATGTTAGTCTGAAGATATGGGCTGACAAGAATACCATGAAGTTCAGGGTTACTGCACAGCTGGGAAGGAGTAACCACACACCATAGTACCAGTGCACAGGGCTGACTCACTAGAGAACAGAATAGTAGAGGGTAGCCTGGCAGGCAATTTGAGCATGAGTCAAGAGTGTACACCCATAGTAAAGGCAATCAATCACTTTCCAGCTGTACAGTTGAGCAAATGTGCGGCAAGAAGAAGGATGGACGTGTTTACTCCTCTCTACTCAATGCCCACAAGACACATGACCTGGAGTAATGTGTTCAGGGCTTTCAAGTACAAGAAAGACACTGGCCTACTGGAGTTACCTACTGGAGTGCACTCTCAGCAAGTCCACAGATGACATCAAGCTGGGTGGGAGTGTTGATGTGCTGGAGGGTAGGAAAGCTCTGCTGAGGGATTTGGACAGGCTGGATCAATAGGCTAAGGCCAGCTGTATGAGGGTCAGCAAAGCCAAGTGCCTTTAGTCACAATGACCCCATGCAGAGCTAAAGGCTGGGGTAGAGTGGCTGGAAAGCTGGCCGGTGGAAAGGACGCGGGGGTGCTGGTTGGCAGCGGCTGAACATCAGCCAGTGTGTGTGCCCAGGTAGCCAAGAAAGCCAATGGCCCTGGCCTGTATCAGCAATAGTGTGCCCAGCAGGAGCAGGGCAGTGTTTGACCCTGTACTTGGCACTGCTGAGGCCACACCTCAAATCCTGTGTCCAGTTCTGGGCCCCTCACTACAACAAAGACATTGAGGGGCTGGAGCGTGTCCACCAATGGAGCTGGGAAGTGCCTGGAACGTAAGTCTGATGAGGAGCAGCTGAGGGAGCTGGGAGTGTTTAGCCTGGAGAAAAGGTGGCTCAGAGGAGGTCTTAGTCTTATCACGCTCTACAACTACCTGGAAGGAGGTAGATACTCACAACTCACCCAGAAAAGGCCCTGAGCAACCTCATCTAACTGGACCTGTTTCAAGCAGGGAACTGGACCAAATAACTTCAGAAGTCCCTTCCAAGCCAAATTTAAAGAATGATGCTCACCACTCAGATCTAGACGTAACCAAGTATACAACAACATGTAACAAGCTCCAGAAGTAGGCAACTGCAAACCAAACTCTACCAAACTAAAGCAGCAGCTTCACTGCTCCCTGATGTGCAGGGTGAGCAGACAAACCAGCTCTGTTTGAACATTTAGATGTTTAATCGTTGATGTTATTAAAGCACCTAATTATTCTGGCTCCCACCGAGAAGGAAAAGATTTTTGCAATATCTCTATTTATTCACTATTTCCACAGCCCTGGAAGAGAGCTCAACCTCCTCTCCGAGGTTCCAGTTGAGTGGCTCAGCAGACAAGTTTTGGAAACCCAAGAGCACCCTCATGTGGCTAGATGTTGCTAGGAACTCTCCTTCCTCCGTATGAATTGCGTGAGGCACAAGCAAAATCCACATTTTACTCACAGGTTTATCTCCCCACCACACCACCAACTGAGCATGGTTCTTATGCCATAAATAATATTTCTGCCGCCACACAGCTCTTCCAACAGTCCCTGTTTCAAGTCTCTTCTTCCCACCAGAGTACACACAGCTGGATGACAGGCCTGCCAGATGGCTGGGCAGGGGTACCAGCAGCCGGAGCGGGCACCCTGAGCAGCACACTCCAGAAACACAGTGCTGAGCCCTGCCTCCTGTGAAGCTTCTGCTGCTCACGCCAGGCTGGGGAGCAACCTTCACCACCTCTCTTCTCCCCAGACTAAAACAAGTTTTCCCTCAACTTCAGGTAACACTGAAATTTCTTGGTAGCAGATAAAGACTTTTTTCTTTTCCCTGCTCACTTTTTTTTTTTTTTTCCATAAAGACAGGCTGGGAGAACAACAGCTGCACTGCTTCTTTCCAGCTCTCCCAACCACTGCAGTGTGCTCCTCATGCTGCATGGCAAAGGAAAGGCCCTGACACTGCACATGCCTCCCTCACTCCACCTAACCCGTGCCTGCCTGTCCATCCCCTTTCTCCTTGCACCAGGTAAGGCTTTTGGAACAGGCAAAGGCCCTTCACATGCTCCATTTAGTCTGGCAGATCCTGTTAAACTATAAACACAAGCACTGTAAACTGCATTAAAAGTTCATAAAACAACAGCCTACCCCCATTTTTGTGTCAAAGCCATTCAAAAGCAGCAGCAAGGCTGGTGCAAAGAAGAGGTCAAAAGGCTTAGGCCCAAACATAATGCTCTACCACCAAGTAACATCTTACTGAAATGATTCTAACTCAGAAAAGATTTTACAAGTCTGTGGTTGGCTATTTCCCTACTGCCCGTAAGCTGAAAACTTAAAAGGAGCTAAATAATAATTTTAAAATGCGGTGGCAGCAGCAGAAACAGAACACTGTCCTCCAGGTTCCCTGCCCTGATAACAAGTAAACACAGGTAACACCTTCTCAACTCCCTGTTTTAGGGATAGAGAAGATGTATATTGTTTGATTACCACCAGTGACAGAAGCCAAATGAATTAATATGTTATACAAAACATTACAAAGCTAGTATGGTTGACAGAGGAAATTACAAATGTTTTATTTACAATCCTACAATAGTTTAGATTGCAAAAGCCTTCTGCAGGACATTTAGTCCACTCTGTTCAATGGTAACCTGTTAAAAATTTAAAAACTGAGGACATTTCACTTTACCAAGTGGTACTTTGAACCTTGCTGAGTAAGAATGGGTAAGTTTTTAAACTGTGATGAAGAACCAGTTTGACTACAAGCTACTGTATGCACTACAATAAAATATAAGCAAAATATTATTGTCCACATTACATGAGATCAGAATAACCCCTTCAATCCTTAAGGTTTCAGAAGATTCAGTTTAATAACCAAAAGAAGTGGCAGGTGGCAGTTCCAACTTCTCAAGTGTTTTGAAAGAGTACTTTTCACAATACAGCTCTCAAAGCACAGGAATGCTACTGCATTTATCACTGAATGCAAAATACTTCATTTAGTGTATCAACTGTGCTGGTGCAAAACGTGTTGCTAATATGAAAGAACCACTAGTCACCAACTCCCACATACAAACTAAGGAGAGGAAACATTACTCGCCAGATAGGGTTTTTATTGTCAAAGGTGCCCTCTGCCTTAACTCTGATCTCTGAGTGAAGCCCCAAAGATGAAAATTTTTTGTCAAGTTGCCAAGCAAGAAGTCTGGAAACTAAAATTCATCAATGGTTATCAAAAATTACAGACTCTAGAACTGCTGGCTTCATTACCTGCTAAAAATATAACCGGAAATGTAACTCACCCATCCACATTCCATGGTGGGTGTTCATTCCATTCTCCATCCCACAAGCAACAATGACCTGACAGGTGGCAACTATACTTGCTTAACTGTTCTAACTGATAAACAAGTTAAACTTGGAGAAAAGCACCTTGCAAACTGAATGGAGCTTGAAGTTCACTGCTTCTATTTCAGACCTGCACAAAAACTTGCAAAGCTGAAAACATTTTTTCCCCAAGTTGTCTGTTAAAGGACATTACGACTCTGCCTACCAATTCTAGCTTCATCTTAAATGAATGTAAAATATCTAAGTTCCAAAACAAAGCCCGAAATCAGTAGGAACCTGTTCAACCGTCATTGTGCTAACCCAAATTCTGGAAAAAATCATTAAGTGTTACCACCCAAAAAAGACCCTTCTCCTCTGAGTTATGCTACCTACATAAAGAAAACAGCAGGTTAGCAGCCAAAAAAGCCATTACCTGGCAGACATGTCATTCCATATTCAGACAACTGGCAGACCCAGTAAGAATCCACTATGAAGCACGCTGACTAAGAACATACGACTTCAACTTGGGAAGAAGAACCCACATTCTAGCATGAAGTAACAGGTGCTCCACAGATCTCATAGACTAATAAACCAGAAAGCAGATTTAAGACAGGAGTCGTTGGCATTTTTTGGACTCCGAAAAAACGCTGCATTTTTTTTTAATAGAAACCACATTTCATCACATTTCTCCAAGAGGCAACTCAAGTATCCGTGTTTAGCTAACATAGGCCTGTGATAGGAGGCACCCTATCAAACATGCCTGAGATTCCTGCCCTGCTCTGGAGACAATCAAATCACAGCAGAGCCTGCCTGTGCTGGCTCACACATTAATCAAGGGATCACAGAAAGTATAAGCAGCATGCTCAGGAAGAGGAAGCAGGGATGTCTGAAATTATGGAGTTTGTCTTCCCATGATGAATTCCTACTTCCCTGGAAATGTCTGAACATTGCCTGCCGATGGGAAGCAGACAATTAAATTCTTATTTTGCTCTGCCTGTATGCACAGCTCTTGCTTCACCTACTAAAGTATCTTTACTTCAACCCAGGAGTTTTCTCACTTTCACACTTCTGATTATCCCCTCCCACCCACTGCAGGGGAATGAGTGTGCGGCTGTGCTGGGCTGAGCTGCCTGCCAGGGTGAGCCCACAACCCAGGAATATACCCTAAGGCTTAATTACAACTACTGACGTTAAATCTGCAGTACATGAATGAAACAACACATCTGAGATCAATTGAAGACTTGGAACCTATTGCCTCATACTTTCCGCATCAGTTGTGCAGGCAGTGTCAGTCTCCTCCACTTCTAATGCCCAGTTCATCCATGCACCCATGAAAAGAAATACCCCCACATTTTCTAAAGGTGGCCACCCTTACTCTCATGCAAGCCACCACCTGTCTCTCAGGCCTAAACCTGCTACATGCCATGCATTCCAAGAGTGACTTGTCCACCTGGATCCCTCACCACTTCATCTGTAAGTCTGTGGATTTACTGCAACTCTCCCTCTCCCCTTGCTCCGCCCTCCAGAGAGCCACACGGCCCCGTTGCCTCCAGCATAGGGAAATGGGGGAGAATAAAAGAAAAGCATTTCCTGACCACTGTGGTCAGGAATGTGCTTTCACAGCACACAGGCATGCAGGAAACAGACTGGCCTCATGCCACCACCTCCGATGCAGAGGGGGTGTGTGTGTATTTCTGGATCTCTCACCTTAAGGAAACTGCAAACTGCCAGAGGCAAGGATCATAGCTGCTCAGAGGCCTCAACAATCATTCTTTGGGTTTCTCCCATACCAGCTGTCTTTTCTGAAAGGAAAAGGCCTCTCTGGAATACAGAATTTAAACTTATCCTTCCCTTTTATACCTTCTGAATAATACCAGATAAGCCTGCCAAAAGGTATGCCCTCCTACTGAACCACTTACAACATTTTCAACAGGAGAGAAAAGGCCACTGTACTTTTTTTTGGAGGCCCATTAGCCTGAGGGCATGAAGAAAGATTTATGCTGAATGGAACTTCAAAGCCTGAAGAAGAGTATCTACTGGGAAACATAAAACTGGTCCCAGAAAAATGACTGATCCAAACCCATTTTTCTCATGTTTTCTGAAAGGAAATTATTTTAATGTTGATCTTGCAATGAGTTCAGGATGAACTCCCCATGAAAATAAAAGAACAGCTTTTTAAATGAAACTATTCCCTCTCTCTGTGTCTGTAGCTAAAAGAAAAAAAAAAGGTTATCTGTTCAGTATGCAAACAACTTCTAAGCTGCTTTAAAAAAAAAAAATCAATAGTGTTCTATTTGGACTGAATTATTCTGAAACGCTTGAATAGTAAGTAACTTAAACCTGTAAAGACAAATTATTTTCCAGACTTGTGTTGGTCTCATTTGCAACATCAACTAAAAAGAAACCAAAACTAGGTATTAAAAAAGACACCAATGTTTACCACTTAAGTATTTATTAAAACAAATTTAAAATGCCCCTACATCCTTATAATCTCCATTTCTTACTCTCTTTTGTCTCCTGAAAGGTCTAAAAAGTGATGCAGAGAAAGACAAGGGGAAATAAGTGTTCCCACCATACACAGAACTACAGCTGAAGTGTCAGTGCAGACAGGTGCTATTTTCTCAGGCAAAGTAGACCTGAATTCTTCAACAAATAGAACTCCATTAATAAAAAATAAAAAAAACCAAACACAACAACAAACAAACCACAAAACTAAACAAAGCAAAACAAAAAAAAATACATATCCTTTTGGCATCCTATTTTCTCACAGACATGCCATTACAATCCTCTCTCCCGGAGGGATTATTTGGGGATCCCCTCCCCAAAATACTAACAAAAGCAGTCTGGAATTAGTCTAACAAGGATTCATATAATCCTGGGGAGAAGGGATCAAAATGCTTCCAAGAGCACTTCCGTGTTCAGTTGTGCAAAGAGGTGGTGACAGCCCAGCAACAACTCTGCTCTTGCTGTTCCAGCTGTACAGGGAATTCAACTACTGCGCAGCTCAGTGCAGAAGTCACGCACTTTCAATGAAACCCACGTGCAATCAGCAGGGAAAGCTGTGCCTCTGCTGTGCCCCCAGCTCTGCTCAGGGTGTCGGGACTGGACAGAGAAGCACACTGTGAATGTTACTTACAGAGCACCCCTGGAAAAGCATAGTGCTCGCCTGCAAGCTGTGCAGGATGCCCTGCTGAACCCAAACAGACCAAACACTCTGAACAGAAGACACCAGAGAGCTGATTAAATAAAGTCTACATCCTTCATGGCACATGTAATGTAGTAGTGCTGTTCTAGAATACGTTAACACTGCGGTGGTGTTGTTGAACAACACGTGGCAGCTGATGCCCTGAGTGAACTAAAGAGCACGGACAAAGGAGAGCTGGAAGTGTGAGTTATTCACCAGGCTGTCACACCACCAGTGGAAACCACTCAGCAGATGCCTGCACCTGCTAAATTCACATTACTATTTTCTCCTCACTATTATGCAGATATGAGCATGCGACGTCAACTACATAACACATTTTACATTTTTTCCCCCCTTAAAAGCATAGTTTAAAATATTTTGCAACAGATATTTGGTGAATCTAAGTTTTTGTTGTTTCATTACCACCAGTTTTTATTACTCCTGTTTTAAAATTTAATGTTATCTGATGAGATTTTGTTGAGTTAAAACCAAGGTTCAGGATTCAGTAATACAGCAGGTTTTAAAACCATCTTCAGAGAGGGAAGGAAATCCCAGAAATGTCTTTCAAAATGTTTAACTGTCTACTTAGAAGGAAAAAAAAAAAACAAACCAACAAGTCCCATCCACTTTGACACTCACCTGCCACACCACTGAAACCACTCTGATCAACTTCAAACAACACAGGCTCTTTGGAGCAACGGCAGTGTTTGGTTACTTCTTTAGTGATTTTGTTACCCCAGCAGTCTCCAACACTCACAGGGCTCAAAATATATCTATGGCGTTTGTATTTTAGCAAAACAGATTAATACACTTATTTACATTTGTTCTAAAACATCTCATCATGAAACAAGAAACAATCAAAAACCCAAATTTCACCCAACTGCAGCTTGCTCAGCCTCAGCAGTTGCCATGCTAGCAGGCACTAGGTAGAACTAGATACCTGCATTAGAAAACAAAGGAAATAAAGCATTAATCCTTCAGAACTGGAACTACTTCTTTCTAATCTTCCCTTTGCCAAGAAAAACAAGGGAAATAATTTTATTTCTGTATGGAATCAGAAAACCCTACACCCTGGGGCCAACCATACTGTAAATTTTTTAGGTCACTTGAACTGCAGCAACCTTCCTCCACACCCTCAGCTCTCTCTCAGTACTGATGCTGCAAAGTCACTTTTCAGAGTCATGTGACAGAGATAAAGGCTTTTTCAGACATGTGGAAAAATAGTGGCATTAAGTGGTTTCTTGAACTACTGACAATAAAACAAACCTAAAAGCAATCTCAGGGAGCTCAGCAAGAGTTCAGTTCCTATTCAAAGAGAGGCACCAAGAAATGCCTCGATATTTATGTAACAAGTTCACCTAAAATTCATTGGTAGCCCAGTACATTTTCAGATTAACTGTTCAACAGTTCTATAACAAAACAGCTTTCATAGATCGTCTTCAATTACAAACATAATTTACTACATGACCAGAAAAAGAGTAATATAATAATTTCTGAAAGCTAAGAATATATTGAAAAACAGTTTTTACACCACTGAAATATTCAAAGGAAATTTAAAAACCAATTCCTTTTTCTTGAACAGAAGTTTAATTCAAACTCATTAAAGAACATAATGAGAATGCACTAGCAGATGAAAGTATGGCAAATATTCCCCTCAGCTAATCTCTAAGTGAGCTTCCCCAGAGCTATAGCAAAACACTGCACTGCAGGGCACAGCTCAGTTAAGCCCTCTGTAAACTGAATATGACATATGCTGTGACATAAAGCACTGTCCACCCCACTCTTTAAACCACCAGCACATACTTCTGTGCATACATTATGCACAAACAGCTCAAAACATTTCTAATTTCTTTACAGGAGTGAGAACCATCACATTTCAAATTTCCCCACCCAGTCTTCAAACTTCTGAGCAGTAGTGTAAGGCTGTCTTGCTCCTTAGTGATACTTCAATTCATCCCATTTTGCTAAGCAATTCCAAAACAAATGTCAAGTAATACCTATTAACCAAATGTTTCAGACTTAGATCAGCTGGATTAAGATGTGTGGTGCTTTATTCTACATCTTTTTAAGCTACTGAACTACCAACAAATGACTTTTTAACCAAAAAGACAATAAAAAAACTTGACTGAAATAAGTAAAAGGTCACATTAAGTTACTTATTTCTGTTTAATTTTAACCACTTGAAGCTGACAACTCTTTCTAGCTCTGACACTGTAAATAAAGCATTGCTGAAAACTAGTAAAAGACAACAGGAATGCAGGCACAAGAAAGACACAACTGCTGAAACATTACATTCCAATGGTTAGTGTTGCAAGCCTGTGAGAATGACCACACAAACTGGAGTTAAAGACAAACAGGAAAAAAAATTAGTTTGATACCAAATCCAGAAAAAATAAGGGTTTGAGAATACAAAAGGAAAAGGTGCTTTGCAAAAATACTGGTATCAGACAAAAAAAATATAAATCACCCAATGCATAGATTTTGCCCCTAAATCTGAAAGGGGAGATCCAGAAGATGAATCATTAAAAGACAGCCTTATTTAACTTAAACAGGGATGGTCTTATGGCTTCAAGAAAGCACTCAGGTTAATACCACTCTTGGGCAGTGTTTCTCAGAGCTAACTCCAGTTTAATTAACTGCGTGTTGAGAAATACAGAGACTCTCCTTTTGCTGTAGTAATGTTCTTCTGTGCCCTGGATATTTCCACTTGATCCCTCAATAACTACAACAGAGCACAATTGGTATCAGTGGGAGATTCTGAATCAGTTCAGTTAAAACCAGTCTAAAAGTTGACTTTGGGGAACTTGTGTGTCAGCATAACTTCTTTGATGCAATACCCCAACTAATCTAAACAAAATTACAATTACTTGACTAAAATTGCCATTCCAAACTATTAAGAGTAGAAAAAACACTGTGAGGATGGTTTGCACCCAGTATTTCCTATTTCTTAGGAAAATTAAACAACATAGATTCCAACTCTGAAACTGAAGATTGGAAGCTCTCACCTTGGGCATTACTAATTCCCAAATAACAATTGTGAGGCTGCTCTATAGTGAAAAAGAGAGGAATATTTGCAAGGATGCAGGCACTTGAATATCAAGCGTTGTGTGAAATTTCTTATCTAGCATTCTGAACACTGCTGAAAGATACAGAAGTATCTTTCATACCTTCCTCCAGTATTAGTGCTGAAAGAGGACAACTGAGTCTGAAGAGGTGATCTCTGTATCATGTAATATGTTGTTTGTCCAGCTTGGGGAAGGAGAAAGGAAGATATCCTTGAGACACATAATGTGGTCAATTCAACTGCCTTCAAGGAACTGGTTTCTGAAGTAGAGCTGAAAGCATCTTTTCCTCTATGAAAGTTAAAAGTGGGCAGATGAAAAATTTAAAAAAAAAAAAAAAAACAGACACCAGGTTTTAGTATGTCAAGAAAAGGTAATGCAAACATTCTCTATAGAAATGATCATGCAATCAAATGATCACAAAAAGTAGCAAATCATGAAATATGTAGTTAAGAGGACAGCTTCATGCAGAATGGGTTTGTACAGTACATACCCAGATAGGATCTCTTGGGAGGTGCTTTGATTTCTTCATCCTTACTATCTGCAGCTACATAAAAAAAGAGTTGAAGGGAAATAAAAAAGAAAGGAAAGACAGACTTTTATGATTAAATGCAAGTGGTTATTTGAGTTACCATTTAGTCAGTTAGTACATTTTATTCACTAAAAAATAATATCCAGACCAAAACATGCCAGAAATTTTAGTCCCCATGCTTTCTATAAGGCTCCCACCCCATGATGTTAAGATAGGATTGAGCAATAGGAAGTTCTAGAACAGTCTCAGTGCACAACACAACAGTAGTGTACCTATGAGGGGGAAATAAAGGCTTAAAAAACCAATGAAACAGACTGCTTGATTCTTACTTTAGACTACATAAGCTCTACCTTTTCATGATCAGAGAAAACAAGCTGTTACCTCAGCAACACCAGGTCTGTAGATATGTATGCATAAACAGCTGAGACAGTAGTTGCCTTGCCTCCAGTGGAAAATGCTGTTCAAAAATGCTGTCACAAAGCCCAACATCAAGAAGGGGAGAACAGACCTCATCTGCAACCATGCTGCATGCTAAACTTTTTTCACTCTAACCTTCCTCTGCCAGTCGAAAACCATGTATTACACAAGAGTGTTTTCCAGTGCCAAAACCAAAGCTCTTCAAAGGATCAGAGTGCTATAATAAGGTACAAGTTATAAAGCAGATTAAGTCAACCAGCAAAACTGGATGAATGACAAGAGGAAATCATCTTCATGTAAAAACACAGGAGTCCATGTTCTACTTGTGGAGCCTGGGCTGCACAAGTAAGGAGAGATGTCCAAGAGCCTCTTTTTAACAAATGTTCTCCACTAGTTTTCAGTATAGTTCATACATTCAGGGGGCTCAAAATTTGTCACAATGTCTTGGGCGTAACTAGAACTGAGTCTTTGCTGGAGAGAGGTGGGAGGCTGATTTGGGGAAAGAAAAAGAAGATTCTTCATAATGTGTCTGTCTCTCCAAGAACATGAAGAGGCTGCTCTGGCCCACCAACATTCCCAAAAGCAACCAGATGTTTTCAGCTGTCTGTATCTGTGGCTACCTTGCTTCAGCCACCTCTAGGCTCTCGAGTGAAGACACAGCACATGCACAATTTGCATTTCAATATTCAACTCTTCAGCATGGTAGCTCCATCATGCCCCAAAATACTACAATACTTTCAACAAAAACAACAACAAAGTTAACAAGAGCCCTGGCGTCCTCTTCTGTACTGAGCCAACAACACCACATACATATGGCTGCACAGATACAACTTTAAAACTTGGGAACAAATAAGGAAAGCTATTGTTACCACAACAATGGTACCAGGAGATCTGCATTAGAGCAGTTAAGATGCAGTGAGGTTAAATACAGGATAAAAGATGAGAAGCTGTTGTTCATGCCTGCTGATTTCACCTGAAGACTCTTTCATGTAGCTTTCAGAGCATTCATATGCAGGGGACAGAACTATCCTATCACAGGAGGTTTTAAAATGAAATTGGGGATATTTGTTGTTTTCATATTTTGCCTGTTTTGGGTGCTGGCTTTTCCCAATCTGAATTGTTAAAAACATGCTACACAGTCCAAGTTTAAAAAAAAAAAAGTAATAGAGAAAAAGTAACCGTTGGATATATGAAGAGGACTTGCTCTGTTTTCAATCAGTATGTACTGAAAGATAAAGTTTATGTATCCAAAACAAAAAATCAGAGAAGGCAGGAACAGCACAAGATGGGTTCCACTACTTTCAACTTAATTTCATTTTGCAATAGTAAAAGGGAGCAGGGAGCAAAATCCCATAATTGAGAAGTAACTGTGAGAAGGGAAAAAATTTAAGAAAACTCACATCATCTTTTAAAGTTCTCTACATAGAGTCTTAAAAAAAAACCCCAATCATTACTAGAAAGTCTAGGGAGACTGCATTTTTCATGCTATGATAGTTACCCTACTTTGACAGTTACCTATCAAAGTACAAGCAAATTGACTGAATGGTTTTTTATGTTCTGAATAGTTGTTGATATTTTGGGTATTTTAAGCCAGTAACACCACCAAACAAGCTAAAGAATACAGAACAAGTTTGTCAGGATTTGAAGAGATTGCTTCTTAATGCTTCAAGATAGGAAGCAGATTCCTTCTGAACTAGTTATTACTTAAGGGACCTAATTTGTGAGGGGGGGAAAAAAAAAAAAAAGGCAACTCCCACATAACTGAAAACACACTGGTAAACATATACTTATGCCACTTGGAAGAAATACCACATTTAACAATAATATAAGAAAACAGCAAACTCCCTTCCACTGAAATATCCAGTTCTTTCTAAAATATTTTGGATTATTTTGCAGAAACATTCAAAGGGAGGACAGAAAAGAAAAAAAAAATTTAATTAAGACCAGCCATGTGAGAAATAATAAACTATATTATCATACAGAAATGGTGTGCCTTCCCTCAGGACTCTGCAAGGTTAACAAAAAACAGTGACTTCAAACCTAGCCCTTCACTGCCTCAGCAAGCTACAAGGAAAGAAAGTAAGTACACAGAATAATCAGCTTGCCTAGATCACCATAAAACTTTAGAGATAAGATTAGGTGTATGATTAGAAACACAGTTCTCACTCCTACTGGTATTGTGCTTGAAACCTATCATTCCGTCCAGCTTGAAAGGAGCTTTGTATGCATCTGTATGTTTATTCTGAGCCATCATACAGTTGTCCTTACTAAACATCAATCCCATGTAAGAAAAATATTCCAACTATTCTTAGTGTTTGTGGGAGGATGCAAGCCTTTCGATGAAAACAAATAATTAAAGACCACAAGTAGGTAAAAATCTCTCTAGCAAATTCCATATGACAAACTGAGTTTTAGGAAAAAAGATCAAATTACACAATGCAACCTTAAGGAGTTTCTATCACCTGCCAAGGGAAGGACTGATTACCCCTTAGGAGACTGTATGTCTTTCAGGGAGAGTTGCTGAAAGTACCATATACTAAACTGAAGAGCCTGCTTTTCTTGTCCAAAGGTTACTGAAGGAGCCTGTACGTAAATGTACACAAGAACAATTTCCTCTCAGAGAGAGCAAACAGAGAAACCTCTCTGTCACTCCACAAAATGTTTGCACAAACAGCAGAGGAGGAGGAAAGCATACATACCCCTCCCAAATGCTTCCTGGATTTTAACTGCTGCTAAATCTGGCTGAAAATAGCTTTTAAGTCATTCATCCTGCCAGACTGACAACCCCTGTGAACACAGCAGCTTGTGTTTGGAAGATGGAGCGCAGCTCCTCTTCCACATGAATTCATTTACCTGAATAGTTTCACACTGCACTCCACAATGAGCAGGAATGGAAGCAGCTTCCTTAGCTATTAGATAAACTACCCTACTGCAGAGGCAGGAGCTGCTGCCTTCTAATGGCAGCTGTGGATATCTGGAATTGGATCAGACCCTTAATTATTACGGAGTGTGGAAGAGAACAGATGGAGAGAATAAATTATACACCCTTAATGACAAAATAACCGACAGAAAGTTGACAGTGTTAATTCTGTTCTTGTTGGTAATAAGCTGTTACATAGAATGTTGTAAGTCAAAGTCAACACAGAGAAACAAAAACCTACCCCTTTCACATTTCTTATCTGCAGGGAAAATAGCAAGGACTTTGCACAAAGACTGAACATTTTATTCAATAGAGAGTAACAGTCTGGCCCAACTGAAATTATCAACGCCTAAAAATTAACAAAATTAACCAAAATAAAAATTATGGGAAAATTCCCATAAATCCCAACTAATCCCACACTAAAGCCAAAGGAAATGGTACATAAAAAGAGATAGTTTTGCAACTATGATAAGAAGAACCTGGTTTTTTTGACAGTCAGTAACTCAGGTAAGTAGAAAATTATTATCTACAAAAGCAAATGTTTGCAATTGCAACATTTAGATAATAGTGTATGATCACAACTAAGAACTTGGTAGAAAGAACAGCTGAAGAAAATAACTTCTTATTCCAGCCAAGATCTTCAAAAAAATCCAGGCTAACACAACAGCATAACAACCAGCTCTATACTCAGAATGTAGTATGAAATATTACAGAAAACTCCAATTTCTAGACTGAATCAAGACCTGTTAGAAATAAAATTTCAGCTGTACATTTTTATCTGGAAAACAAGCAGTTTCAAAAAAAAAAAACTTTCAGAAAGTGCTACAGTGGGGAGACTGGATTGCAATTAAGACAGAACTTCTGTACTAAGTACAGCACACCATACTTTCAAAAATATTTATCCTGCAAAAGCCATTTCCCATCACTGACCTGCAAAAGAGCGGCGTTTCACATTCAGCTCGTTGGACACACGAACTTCAGTGCAGAGTTTCAGCATCAGTAACATTGTAATGATCATGATAATGCTCTGCCACAAAAGAGGGGATTCAAAATGCCTTCCAAACCTAAAAACCGAAAAGAAAACATGTAAAACATCTAAGCACCTGGAAAAGGAAATGCTAAAAATAACAAGTATGGAAGGCTGAGGAAGTCAGAGTCACCAGACAAACCTAGCTACACATACAGTAGCTCAGAGCAGGAGGATCTAGTATCTGAGAACCTTTTTTCAACATCCCAGTGGACTGATCCCAGACACACTGAAGCAAGAAGCTTAAGTCTTTGCTTCAAAAGCCAGCAGCAAACCTATTGTTTTGAAAGGAGAAGCACATTCATTAACAGTAAGTCAGTACAGAGAGACCAGAGAGTTATGCCACATTAACACCAGTTATGTGTGCTCTCCACACACACACTCCAAAGATTTCAAATGGACTTCTGTGCAAAACTTTTCTTTCTCAATTTTTCATTTTTAAATTAAGTCATAAAAACAATAGCACTTGTCCTATAAAGAAGTAAATACCCACAGCACTGTCGAGACATCTGGGTGGAAAAGCCAGGTCTGAAGAACAGACCAACTATTTCATCAATTGCTGTCTTATTTGGACGAAGATTGGGAAAGTAAGGAAGTATAGATGATGTGTGATGGGAGCTTCTGAGCACTTCCTTCACACAACAGAGTAGGTGAACTTGGATTATGGCCAGTCTTGACTGAAGAGCTTACTCTTAAGTGATTGCACAAGATTCTGCCACAGGAAAAGGAGAACCCTTCAGAGGAGATTGGTAATGCTCCAAGCTCCTCTTCCTACATTACTTGATGAAAGCTCAGCAATCCCCACCACACACTCAGTAAGTGCATTAGGGGTAAAAGGTAGACGCTTATGTGCAGCCCTCGAAGCACACTGCATTTACAACAGGAGGGTTACACACACATCACAGTGAGCTGCTTCTCTGTGCTCAGTTCTGCCAGTTTTTATGCCTTGAAGACAGAGATGCTGAGGAAGTGATTTGGTCAGAACACATTGCTGTCCTCCCCAGCTCCCTTGCCTGCACTGTAAGGCACACAGGCTTTCTAAATTTCCTAACAGCACAGTTACTAAGGTCAGTCTTTGACCACATCAGGCTGACAGAGTCCTCATGCTCAGTAATTGCCACGCTCACAGGCAATTATTGCCCTCCTCTTGACAGTTCCTGTTTTATAGCACCCTGGCAAAATGTAATTTGTTATGCCTGAGCTACTTTCACGGCAGAGCTCCATGCTAGTATAAACCAGCTAGGTTCACCATCATGCTCTCTCACACTACTGCATTTCCACTGCAGCTATTTCACCAGAGAGAGATTTTTTTGTTATGAGTCAACTAATAAGGAACAGGAGAGAGACTGGAAAGTCCTTGACTAGCTTCCTTGGAAATCTTCCTGTGCAGAAGAGCCAAGCAGCCCACGTCAGTGAAAATGGCCAAGTATTTCCTGCCTAATGGCATACAGCTGAGGAAAAGCACACTACCTTGAGCCTCCAGACCACTGCCAGGGGCCCACCAGTAACTACTGCAGGAATAGCAGTTCTGTGACCTTAGTACTCCTCTTCTTTCTAGTGTCCATGGAGCCATTACTGTAACAAATTTGGAGGACACAATGAGGAAGGAAATAAAGAACACAACTGATAAGCATGATCATAGGCAGTGTGTGCTCTGGATAAGGCTTTCACTGCAAATGCAGGGGAAAAGAACAAAAGTTTGGCCTAACCTATGTCCCAGGCTCATGATTCCTGAGCTCATTCAGCCTGTATTGCTGACTGTGGCAAAGCTCCCCTAATCTACTGGAATTCAATACTATTTTATTTGTCTCTTACTCAGGGAATGAGAAAAAATATGGGAAAGACTTACTTTAAGTAACTGCAGAGCAGTTAACTATAAACTGGTTTACATCAGGTTTAGAAAAACCATCTCGAATTACAAATGTATTTGCATGTAAAAATATAGTAATGCATTTAAGAGGGGGCTGAGCTAGCAGTACAAGTTAGAAGCTGTGATGACAGTAAATCCAGCCACAGGTTACTGCAAGGTTAGTTTCTCCCAGCTGATGAGATTATTGGTCACAATAATCTGCTTGCAGTATAAATATCCACTCACTACAAACACAAATAAGCATAGCCACCTGCTGTCTGATCACAACTGGTCATGAGATTCAAGTATTGCTGCAGACCCTCTCCCCTTAAACACTAGGGGAGAAAAATGTAAAACAAAACTCACAACACACAAGAGAGTTAAAATGGAAATTTAAAAATTCTTATGGGAATTTCAAACAATGCACACCACCTGTAGGGTTTTTCACAACCATCCAGTCAAAGACAACAAAGGTTATACAACAAAACATACTCATGTGAAACCTATCTCCCCAAATACCAAACCCCAGAATGAGTCTTCCAGGCAACACAACCCTCTAAACTAGATCACATATACAGGAAAACAAACAGCTGCCATGGAGACCAAACAGACAGAGCAAACTACACCACAGGGATTACACCACACTACCTGGGCAGCAAGACTGAAGGGAATACCAGTATCAAGGACCACTCTTGGGTTCTTGAAGCTGTAAAAGTAAAGCCAGAACACCCATTTTTCTCAGGATCATGGACACAAACACCACTCCGAGCTGCTTACCCTACTTTGCACTGATATCCGGGCCTGGGAAAGCAACACTAACCCAGTTTAAGACTCCTCAGGCCAGCTTGAGCCAGGAGCACTCTGGGATGCAGAGCGTGCTTCCTTTCTGCCTTGCAGACATTACTCCTGTCTCTGCTTAAGCAGGAGCCAGGAGAGGAGGAACATTAAGGTAATTAAAGCACCTTATGGGAGAAAGATGAAGAGCCTTAGGATACTAGAACAGGCTTGTGGAAAAGAACAGCTTTGAAGTCCTGGGGGTGAGGGGTCACCCCTGTTATTCCGCATTTTCATCCCATAACTACAATGTTGAGTAATAAAGTGAACAGTGACACTTGGGGTATTCAAGGAACTCAGACTTCATATGTCAGACTACAAAGAGACAAAGAGCTTTTCCACTGTTTATTTCCTTTGTAAAAACAAAAGAACTCTTTATTTCCTGTACCAGTCAAATACGCAAATAAAGGGAGGGAGTGGCTTACATTTTATTAGTGTTTCCATAGCCTTCAAATGACTAATGCATGTTCAGGGTGATGAAGACAAGAGAAGTGCACGTTCAAGCCAGAGCAGAGACTAAATAGTCATTGAGAATACCACATAATTCCATTGGTACAATTTAATTTTGTTGCAATAATCCTGCTATTCCAGTCCTGGGCCTACTTGAAACAGCAAATGCCAATTGTGGAAAAGAAGCCTAAACTAGACCAAACATACAAGGTTTTCTTATCGCTTTTCCTAAGGCATCTTTAAAAAGAAACTGACTGCTGTTGGTGCAGCCAGATCACCATCACCCTGACCACTCTGTTTCCTCCTACACTCCTGGATGCTGTTCCAGCTTTCATCCGCTGGCTGCTATAAATTTTTTCAGTTCTTTGGGAAGTTATAGTTCCCTAGGCAACATGGAAAGCACACAGGATACACCACACACCACCAGGATCCCGACAGATAGCCCAGGGTAGCAGCATGGCAGCTGTCCTGAAAGTAATCCAGCACAGTTACAGAACTTAACCTGTAGGATTTAAGCAGGAAGAAGAAACAAACCAGTTTTGCAACAGGATCTTTTGATATGAGGTTCCTCTTGACATGTAAACTTCCAAGACTTTATGGAACATCTCAAACCAAGCTCCTCATTTGGGCATACAAAATTCTACTTTACTTTCTGCATAAAAATGTAGCGCATCTTATCCCTGCTCTCTGGCACTCATACAAAGGAGGAGGAATTGTATAACACTTTTGCTCTCAATATCTGAGCAAGATCAGCAGCAGGCCATACATAAGGCAATCTTTCAAAGTTGTAGTCATTCTGTCAGCTTGATTTAAAGCATCATCCCACTTTCCACACATGGTAAAAGCTGGCAAGATCCATTTTAGTAACAGAAGCCTTAAAAGCACAAGTTTCTTGTTCTCACAGAAAGTCCTTCAAACAGACATCACTGCTCCGCTTTCTGAAGCCGGAGCAGCACCAGACAGCAGGGATCTGGTCCACAAGTGGCACTGTAGGTGTCACAGCATAATAAATACATAGGAATCTGCCCCTAACAAGAGCAAGTTCACCATTTCTCTATAAATTATCTCCAGCTCCATACTTGAGTCTTTACACCTCTATTCTTAAACAGGGAGCTTATTCCATTGACTCCAGCACAGAGAGCTACCAGTTCTACTGATATTGCTGTTTCAAGAAGACTTTTTGTTTCAGGTCAACTGATGTGAAATGGGTAGAGCCTTACCTTTGCTCAAAAATAACACACTCTATAGTCTCCATCCTGTCCCTGGCTGTCAGAACTTGTTCCCACAGTTTGTCTTAAAGCAACTATTTTGTGAGAGCAACTACAAAACTGGATGGCTTTATTTTCTGGTTTTGGATTTCTGTGGCACTGCTGTATGAGTTTTAGGACAGTGTCCCATGGAATTCCAGCTCAAAACCTTTGGAAAGAACATTGCCTTCTTGGAAAATATACAAACCATATTAGAGGATGACAACCATTTTACAAAATGCAGAACTGAAAAATAAAGCCAAAAACTTCTGGGGATAGCAGAAGTTACTTCTGGGGTAACATCAGTACTTTTGGCTGCACTTAGTCGAGATACATATAAAAATGTCTACAGCTGATTTCTAAGAAATCTATAGTTCTTTTTCCTCTAGCTATTTATTCTGATTTTAATATTAGAAGAAACTGTAATTTATCTCATCATAAGCTCTGTTTTTAAAAAGAAAGGGCGAAGAGAGAGAGGGGGAAGAGAGGGAGAACTCACAAGTAAGTTTTTCTGCATCCTCCACCCCCAACCGATTACACAACTCTCACCCGCCTTCTCGTTCCTGTTCTCGACCATGACGATGCAAAGCTACTCAGCTGGCAGCCTGCAGGCCACATGAACCCAGAACATGTGTGCACCTTGGTCCCAGCTAGTGCCATGAGGCACCCCGGAGCCATCCCACAACTTCAAAACAGCCTAGGACAGCTTAAACAGATAATTAATCACCTCAAAGCTCAGGGTATCCCTTGAGCAAGAAAACAGAGCTAACGCAAGAATGTGTAATAAGACATACAGCACAGGCTACCAAAAAATGGTAATGAAATGTTTAATTAAAAATGTAGAGGGAAGAAAATTACTATCAGATCTTTTTGGAGCAGGTCATACAGTTTCATATGCACGAGAATTACAAAGACCTGGAGTTCTGCACTGCCTCTTGATGTCTATCCACAGCGCAGACTTTCCCTGCGCTGAGCAGTCTAGAGAAACAATGACCTGCGGGGCTGGAGAAGACAGAAAGGAGAAGCAGTACTGACAGTGGCAGTACAAACAAAGGGGCAGCTGATGCAATCATAAATCATATCCAGCAGCTATACTGGCACCCCAAAATAAATATTGCTTTGACATGTTAGATAAAATTGTAATAATAGATTACTACTAAAAATAAAGTCAACTTGGTACCGAATCTAGTACAGCAAAAATCTACTTTTCACACTGGTAAACAGAGACTCCCTTGTGTGATGCTGTAAGCACAAACTCCATTCTTTTCCATTTTTTTTAAAGAATTCTCTTTAAAAGGTCAAAAGACTTAAAAATGGCCAAACTTCTAGTTTCTTTTTCCTAAACAAAAGCCATATGTGCATAAACAAACTGAAGTGGAACCATGCCCAATTGATGTCCACTGCTATCCATACCCAGTCTTCATTCTTCCAGACCAATCCTTTCCCAAAGTCTTTACACAAAGTTCTGGCACATTGCTGGAACACAGCAAGGCCAAACACACATAACCAAAAGCAGCAACAACTCTTTAAAGATGACATTTTGATATATTGTGTGAAAGAAGCATGAAAAATGGATATTGTGTTATTGTCATCACTAGCAAACTGAAAGTTCTTTGGGCACACCCTGAAATTAAGTGATTAGCTGTAAGAAAGATGAGAAGGAGAGGCATTGCACGGAGCCCTCTTCACTTTAAAAGACGGCTTACCATTGGAGACAGTCTAATTACAGAAACGGAATTTGTGAGAACAGGTAACTCGAAACAGGACTGTTACCCTTGATCTCAGTAGTACCTTTGTTCATTGGCTACTGTCACAGTGCAATCCACCAGCTGAAACTGTTGACACATACAACATGCCAAGAAGATTAGGAAGCAAATACTCTGTTTGGAGGGGAGATGAAAGGTCAAACTTAACCCACTGCAAAACCAGACATAAAACCAAAAAAAGATAGCCCCCGAAATAAACAAGTACAGTTATAAGAACCTGTGGAACCTGTCAATCCACAAAAAGAATGCGAGAGAATTGCCCCATAGCTGAGGCAAACAAAGTATAGTAAAGCCATATTTTTGGAAATACGGGGAAAGGTGGGAGGACTGGGTGTGTTATGAGTAACGCAAATACAGAAAGACCAGCACTACTCAAGAGCAAAAATACAGAAGCAACATGGCATAAAAGGCTGGAACAGTCTGTCCTTGTGAGCCTCAAATTCAATACATGAAATTTCAAGGAAAACCTGGAAGTAACAACAGAAACAAAATACAGAAATGTCTTTGAAGTTAAAAACAAAACAAACAAACAAAAAACAGTAGAAACATCAGCCACCCTAGGAAATAATAAGTCCTGAAAAGCAACACTATTAAAACTTGAAAGTTTTTAAGGCCTAACAGTTTAAGTACTTATTTTTGGATCAGGGTGGAAAGGAAGTCAGGAAAAATTACTCTGGCTCGAATCATGTGCTTAATAACTAGGGGTAAATGAAGAGAAACCAAACGAAACCAGCAGCTATATGGCAGCAAAGTTTTCAGAAGAGAGACTTAGAGTAATACTGGGTTTGCTAAAGGGATGGAGATGTCAACTGGTACTTGGGTAAAAAAATTATATACAGAACAAAATTACTTGTATGAACAGTTCTATCCTGGCACCAGAATGGATTAAATTATTTAATAAATTTAAAACAAAATAAATAAAAACCTTCTAATTCCTGCCAAAGAATATTACATACACAATTAAAATAATTCTGCTGTTTATGTCATTATCGAGAGCATTGTGTCCCAAATAATGCATTGGCCATAGGTAACATTAACCAAATAATGCAAAAATTGAGTTGCCAAGATGCTCTGTAGGTGCATTTTAACCATGTTCACAGACAGTCTTCCTCTAATCATACAGATGGCCCAAGGATAACATCCACCCTCGATGCTTTTTCATGACTTACTTATAACTAACTACCAGGGATGCCGAATTTTTCAGGCAGACAAGCAAAATATTCTCTCCCAGAGAACACTGAATTATCATTATGCAAGTACTGTTTTGTCTTTTAGTTCAGCAGAACTAGGAGACAATTCATTGCAAGTACAGACAGAAAAGTTTCTGTAGGCTCCTGCCTGCAGTATTTCCCCAGAGTGGCTGTACCACTGGCCAGCAGCAAGCCTTGCACTACCCCTGCAGCCAGACACACCTGTGCACGTGCTCTGGGAAGCCATTCCATGCTAAGCTCCAGGGTGACCAGAGCCTATGGAGCACTTACACGCGTCAGGGAGTGATACTATTATGTGGCCTTAAATACTCCCATTAAAAAAATTACATACTTGTAGCAATAGAATTGCATTCTCTCTCTTTTGAGGTATTGACAAATCTTTCAACATTGACATAAATTATAACTTTTCATTACTTGCAGCATTTATACTTTTGCACATTTTTTAACTAGATGTACTTAAAATCAACTCAAATTAAAGATCTCTCAGTTCTTCCATAGTCTGAGTCTCACTTAACAGATGCACTCACCTGAGTTGCCTAGAAACTGCCAGCATCTCCATTCAGATATAAGTCATTTGTATATTTTGACTACCTCCAGTAAACCCAAAAATATGACTATTTTTCTTTCTCAAACTGTCAGTTCAGGCTTTTCACTTCTCCTCCTCCTGCCAGTTCCTCTACTTTCCTTCTGCCCTCTGCTTTCTCTATACACTTCTCCTGAGGAAAATACAGGTCCAATGCAACAAGTAGCTCTGATCTAGTGATGATTCCTCTGTTTGATTGCCAGCTTGTGGTGCCTGAAAGGGTCTCCAGTTTTGCCACTCCAGGACAGCACTTACATGTTGCATTTTGCTGTAGCAGAATCCAGGAAGCCATTATACAGAGTCAGAGGAGGTTTCTTTAAAAAGAAACTAGAAACCAACAAAAGGATGCAGCCTTTTACCTATGAGTTCCTTATGGATTACAAAGCATTATTTTGTAGTGAAAACAGAATCACAGAATAACTGTCCTTAGTTGCAGTAATTGCCCAGACCATTTCGTCTTTGGTTTCCCAAGTATATTCTCAGTGGTGTAGCATCTGTATAATTAAAAGTAACAAGCAAGCTGTTAATACCCCTGATTCACAGAAATCAGGCCCTAATAACATTTTCTTTGTCCAGCAGCACAAGACCTAAATATGGAAACAAGCTTGCTCTTAAGTATTGAAAGTGGTGTTGAAAGCAAAAGAAATTTGCTTTTGAAAGGCAGCACATCTTTTGCCTGCTTATCCAAGAATGAGTACTTTCATCTGTAGTTGTGCATGAAGATCTACAAGTGAACCCCTCTGAAGACAGCTGGCATCCCAGGAAAATGCAAGAATATATGGCAAGTGTTCCAGTGACGTTAATGCCAACTAGACACTAGAATAAGTGGGAGCGAGGCTTTCACTCTGAATATGGAGCTAGGGGAGCATGAGAAACGTAAAATACAGTCAGCAAGAAAAAAACCCGACTTAGCATAAACCTCTTTACCAACAAGTTAAAAAGTTTCATCTTGGAAATCAGAGCACTGATAATCAGATCTGGCAAGGGAAATAGACCACGCTCACGAGCCCAGTTCATTCTACTTAAAATAGACTCACACAGATAGAAAGACGGCATTTAGATCTTCGAGAGAAGAGAAAATGTACGTAAAACATTATTTCCTCAAATATTACAATCACAGCTTTACAGCTTGCAAGCAAGCATCTTTAGAACTGAGCAGAAACACAACCAACTTACCAAAAAAGTATCCGCAGAATGTTTGCGACCAGCAACACCAGGCAGACGTAGGTGGAGAAGCCCTCCGCGTTCTGGGTCCGCCGAATGTCCCGGTACTGGGGGATGTAGGGTACGACGCCGCCGAACACCATGGCCCCCGCGGCGCCCCACGACACCAGCTGCTGCATGGGCACCAGCAGCCACTCCAGGCCGCCCGGCTCCATGCCGGGGGCGCGCGGGGAGGCGCTCAGGCTGAGGGATGCCCTCAGGCTGAGGGTGCCCCGCCGCAGCTCTCCGGCCGGGGCCGGCTCTAGCCACGGGCGGGCTCCTGGCCGGGATGCGGCACCATGGCTGCGCCCTCTCCCGCGGGGCCCGGACCTGGGGAAAGGGACGAAGCGTGAGCCTGGCTCTGCCGAGGGCGGCTCCGGCCGCTACCAGCCGGGCGCTGGCGAGCCCGGACCACCGCCCTACCGCCGGTGGGTCGGGGCCGCCCCAGCCCCAGGACCAGCCCCAGCCCGGCGCTCCGCAGGGGAAGCCGAGCCCCGGCACGGCAGCCGCGCCACTCCATCGCTGAGGAGAGCGGCCAGCGGCCGGACAGGGCGCGGACACGCGGCTCCGCCACCACCTCCGCCCGGTCCCCGGGTCGTGTCTCCGAGGGGGCTTCTCCGCCTCCCTCGCCCACCCGCGCTCTCCCCGCCCCGCGGACACACACGGCCGCCCGCCCCGCACCTGCTCCCCGAGCTCCGGCCGCCGCCTTCGCCTCCATCCCCCGGCGCCGCTCCGCGGGCGGGCAGCGGCGGCCAGGGCGGCCCGTGACGCACCGCAAGCGGCCGCGCCTCCGCCAATGAGCGCCGGGGCCGCCCCTTCCTCCAGCGGAGAGCGGCGGCAGCGGGCGCCGCATCGGCCCGCGCTCTTTCCTCCCCTTCCTCCCGGCTGCCGCCCGCGGGCGGTACCCGGACACGGCGGGCGGCTCTACCCTGGAGGGTACTCGGCTCTCCCAGGCGCACGTGGGCGCCTTCCCCCCGCAGGCCGCACTGAGCTGCCGCCCCGGGTCCTGCTCCTCAGGAGTTACGGAAAATTCCGTCACACCTCATGGACAAGGGGGAATGGTTTCAAATTGAAAGGGAGTAGCTTTGGATTAGGTATTAGGAAGAAATTATTTACTGTGAGGATGGTGAGGCCCTGGAACAGGTTGCCCAGAGAAGCTGTGGATGTCCCATCTCTGGAAGCGTTCAAGGCCAGGTTGGATGGGACTTCAGGCAACCTGGTCTACTGGAAGGTGTCCATGGCAGGGAGGTTGGAACTAGATGGCCTTTAAGGTCCCTTCCAACCCAAACCATTCTGTGATTCTGTGATTCTGTGATTCTCTGATTTCTGTGGCTCTCAGAACTGCAGTGGCTGGGGAGGGAAAATGTGCATCTTCTACCCAAAGCAGGGGAGACCCAAAGTAACCAGGGAGTCTGTACTGCTACTCACACAGGGCCAGCAGAGGACAAGTGCTGCACACAGATGTTGTGTGTAGAATGACAGCATGGACACTGCATCCACCTCATTCAGCCACACTGAAAATGATGGATCATCCACCATGCATCCAAGTGGCTGCACAGCTGTCCTCAAAGCTGTTCCTTGGGCTCCCCATAATACTACTCCAGACATGCTTCCTTCTACCTTCTAAGTTCCCCTGCTGCTCATCTGACAGGTAGGAAATGAGATGGGTTTTCCTGCATCTGAGTGATGTATTATTTTGTGTTCTATAGCAGCAACTGCAAATGTTTTTTGTGAGTCTTAAAGGGGAAAAGGAGCTGAATTAAAAACAGAAATACCTGTTTCAGGGCTTCAGAAGCCTTTTGTTTGCTTCCTGTGTAGCAGCACCTTGCTCAACTGCAACCATTTCTTCCACTGGGCAAGTTCTTGCAGCACAGGAACCTGCACATTACTGCAGAATGTATTTGTCAAAGACACTCTTGGAGTACCATCGTTATCAACATCCAAAACAGCCTCCTATGTAGATCAGGTGACCAGTGATAATGTTGAGACTTACCTTTCCTACAAGGAAGTAGCAGCTCTGCTACTTGAACAAAGCTCTGTTCCATTACACAGACCTGATAGTTTGACTGCCAAAGTTAAAAATACATTGCGGATGTTTTGAATTCTGATTTTTGGATGACAATTCTGAAGTTCCTGATTTCATCACATCTGACTCATTCAGAGAGAGTAGAACAATCCAATTATGTATAAACTGCATTGTTTAAACCATATTTTATTATTTAATGGCTCATATTTCATATATCATTTGTGCATTGTTACCATCAGGCAGTTATGCCAACTTCTTTCCATACTTTCCTTGGAGCCCTTAGCACATTATTTTTCCTTAAGCACAACAGTCTAAACAAACCTCAAGCTGCAAATAAGAGTAGCCCAGATTAGGAAGCCAATTTTTGTTCATGTAAATACAAGTATTTTGAGAAATCATGGAGAAGTGATCTTGAGAAAATAGGTATTTTGAAGTAATAGTTACCTGCATAGAAGAAACAGCCCAGGCTGGCACCAGATCTCCAGGTTAGCTTCCTGAATTATTCCAGGATGCTCTTAAGTCTATGCAATAACAAATTGTACACAATATTAAGATTCTAAAGTACTCAACTGGAAACAGACAACTGCCTTAACTTAGGTTGTTCTCCCTTACTTGAAACTGTAGAGGTAAAAACTCTGAATTATAGCACGTTTCTGTGTGAACACAGTCCAGTTTTGGTCACTGAAAAACGTCCTAGTTGTTCAGGAGTTAATCCATGGATGTAAGCTAAACTGACCAGTGACACCAGACACTGGGTAGAAGGAGGAATGACAGATTGGCTGAACTCCTTGGGCTGAGCAGCTGCCCAAAATCTTGTGCCAGTGCCAGGGAGAGACCCTTCAGGTCTCAGGATATTCTAAAAAGCCAGGGGCAGGTTTTTTGGTAGTGGTACCATCATGAGGTGCTTGCTGCTTCCAGCATAGCACCCTGCCCGGCACACGAACATCTAACCACAGCAGACCCAGAAAGACTCCAGTAGGAGAGTGTCCTGGAGGAAATTTATCTAAACTTGGGGTGATAACAGGTGATTGAAGAAAGTCTTGCATCATCAAGGAAAAGTTCCGCAACCTGCAGGTCTGAGTGCAGTCACATAAGAACGAGCCTTGTGAGGCTTCATATCAAAGTAGATTTCTTTATCTGGGAGATAAAGTAACTGGGAGACAGTAACTGAGAGGGAGCTCAGAAGGACCGTTCCCTTGGTGTAAAAGCGGAGCCTACCCTAGAAACACTACTGCTTCACTGCTAGACAGCAATCCTCTATTTCAAGTGAGGAGAAAAAGAACAGGTGCATTTATTTTTCCACACAGACTGGCAAAATTCCCCCATTTAAAAAAAACCACAAACCTTTAGTTGCTAGAACTACATTACCCATTCAGAAAAGAGAAGCAAAGTTTCACACCAGATCCTTGAAGACTAAATTAATCTTTTTAGGACATCTGCTGTAGGAGAATTGGAATTGATTATGTGAACAGCTCTAGTCACCTAGTTATGAACTAGCTTCTAGCAGTTAACATTTTGGTGACAAGGTAGTCCTCAAACCTCCAGACATAATGAGAACTTTTATTTATTTTAGATTAAGAAATCTGATAAGAAATGTTACTGTAGTATCTTTGGATATGGTTTAAGCAAGATGAAAATGGTGAACAGACATGGGATGTTTTCAAAGGGCTTTTAACGTTGATACAGGTAGTAAAAATTATTATATAAGGTTTAGTTTTTGCAAATAGGTCCACTGACTTATAAAAGTAAGCAGAGCCCCATTTCTACAGGTGACTCCATATGGCCATATTCCTGTCAGGATGACACTGGGACCAATAGGACACAAGAATGAACCACCCAATGGACCAGTTTCATGACAAGCCTTAGCTACCTCTACAGTTTTTTACAGGAGGAGGAGGAAGAGGAGGAGAAGGAGGAGGACAGCTGTTGGTGCTTCACTTGTAGTTACTGCAGTAGCAAAAATAGCAGATTGCTGCAAGTCTCCCAACTGCTGTTCTGTCGAGTGATTTTGAAAGGTAAGTATTAAAATTATTTTATATTCTACATTAGAGAAATGCTGTTGCACAGAAGCATGCCTAGCAAGTCCCTGCAAGACATAGGCCAAACTGCAGATAAGCTCTAAGTCACTCCTTGAACACATTGCACAATAAATATCGTCATAAGGATAAAGTGAATCCCTATGGTAACCAAATTCCCTTCAATTATCACATTGTAAATCTCATTCTACAACTACAGCCATGGGGAGATTAAAAAGAAATATTCACTGTACTGTTCATGAAACAAGTAAGTGGGTCTTAAGTGTCTTGAAATTGGCCATTCCTACAATAATGTATTATCACTAAATCAGCTGTCCTCTTCCCCACTGCATCTGGAGCCAGAAGTTACCTCTGGGCCCCTTCTAGCACTGGTGAGCCCCTGTTTTGGCAGCTGATGGAGAGAATCAAGCTAGCGTTAATAGGAGATGCAGTTTTATTGCACATCTTCACCACTTTTCCTTTCTCCTTCTGTGCCCGGCTTTGCAAACAGAACAGTGAATATCAGCATGAGTGGAACACCCTCTGCACTTTCAAGGAGGAGTTCTGACAAACATGCCCAAGCCTACAAGCCCATCCCTGGGCAGTAGTCACATGCTTTGCACTGAGGAGCAGGAACCAGGACCATGCAGGCTGATGATTAGACTCCTCTCTGTACTTGGACTGCTACCATCTCCACAGACAAGTGGAGAAAAAACACTAAAGCAAACATGCCAGAGCAGGAATCAGCCTGACAGCTGGCAGAGATACATGAACCCTTCTTCATTACAGCCATTACAGCTTTGTAAACAATGGGCGAAGTTCAGAGTGGGGAAATAACCAAACAGCAGTCCTGGTTCAACTTCTTACTGGAGTAATCAGCTACACAGGTAAGAAGCTGAACCAGGACTGCTTAACCCACAGCCTACCCTTCTGTCAAACTGGTCCAGCTGGTTACAATCATTTCTTCCCCACCTGCTCTTGGGATGCCTTTGGTGTGTCCCATGGCCTCAAGGTCACCTCAGCAGTTGGCTGCAGCAGAGATGCCCATAGGCAGCTCCCGATCCACCTGCACATCCTTGCCCATGTCCAACAACGCAGCCAGAAGTTCTCACCTCAACAACCTTCAGGAGCAGAGCTGCTTTCTCTTAAGAAAATATGTAATAGAGGGATGTCTCCACAGATAGGATCTGCACAGTGTGCCATGGGAAAATACCATGCAGGCTCCATTCATTGCTGAGCCAAAGCATGGTGCTCAGCATCAGAAGGGATATAAGGTCTATTAAAGATCCAGATTCCTCTCTTTATTCCATCTTATTAAAATGGCTATTTTATTAAGCCATTTTTTGTTGGACCTTTCTTGACGTGATGCCGAAAGAGCTCTGCACCATCTCCCTCTCTCATGGACTTCACCCCTCCCTGGGACAAAATGCTCACTAATTACAGGATCAATTGTGTTCTGAAAGAAGCTGCTGATACTGGAGAGTGAGCTGGGAAAGTGTAGTGTGGTGGGTTGATCCTAGGCAGCAGAGAAGCCCCCACTGCCACTTGCTCACTCACTTCTTCCTGCAGGATAAGGGAGAAAATCAGCAGGGTGAAACCATGGGAAAAACACTTATGGCTTGACATAAAAGTCTAGTAGTGAATAAAAAGAACAAAAATAAGTGATGCAAAGGCAACCACTCACCACCTCCCACTAACAGACTGATGCCCAGCCAGTCTCCAAGCAACAGCTACTTTGGAAGAAACTTCCTGGTTTTATTGCTGAGTGTGATGCTGTGGATCCAGTGTGTCCCTTTTATCAGCTGGGTCAACTGTCCTGGCTGCTTCCCCTCTCACCCTCTTGCACAGCCCCAGCCTGTTTGCTCATGGGGGAGGGCAGGGTGAGAAACAGAGGCAGCCTTGATGCTGTGCAACACAGTTTGGTGACAGCTAAAACACTGGTGTGCTGCCAGCGCTGTTTTGGTCACAAATCAAACACAGCACCATATGGGCCACTGTGGAAAAAGCTAGCTCCATCTTAGCCAGAGCCAACACAGGGCATGAAATGCAATTTCGGAAATCCTTAAGCTGGCTTTATCACTGAACAAGTGAGGGTGCAAATGCAGTGTCTAAAGTGTCAGGAGAACTATCCCTAGCCTGCTCTGATTCATTTTCTCTCACTTTTGATGAAGCTGTGGCGTAAATAAGAAGCAGAGAGAGAAAAGAAAAATGACAGAGAAACTACAGCTCTTCATCATGATTCAAAATACCACCAGGTGACCTGGAGTCAGTAGCATTACAGCACCCTGTAAACTGTTTTTTCTTTCTCTGTTCTAGGACAAGGACAAAGTGCTTCTGGTGGCATTTACACATTGTAGCACACACCTGGCTTGTTTCTGTTAGATAAGCTCAACATCTCTGGTACACTTAAGAACAGAACAAAACTAAACTCATGCTCTCCTTACCATGAGCAAAGAGTGCAAAATGGGGGAAAACCCCCAAAGACCAACTTATTGCAAGAGTAATACCTGAATCGAAGATACTTTAGATGAGACAGACACAAACACTGCAGACTGATTTTTCTGAAACCCCAAGGAGCTGCAGTTGTAGGTGTTTTTGATCAATACAGCATCTATCCCAGAGAGAAAATTAACATTCTCATGTGTCCTCTGAGGCCCTCTGACTAACCCTAAAAAGTGGGAGCAGCCTTGGGGGCCCATGCCACTGCACCTCTTCCCCAGTTGTGGAAGGCCAAGTCTCCAGCACTCTTCTGCTCAGCTGACACTTGTGCTACCTATGCTGGCAGTGTTCCTTGGCACCCTCTGGCCCCTCTATGTCCTTGTAATTTCAGACACCTTTTGCCAGGCATGCTTGGAATATGCATCCAAATGTCTCCTGCTGGCAAACACCATGTGGAACACTAAATGGAGCCAAGGCAGGAGGGCCTCCTACAGCAACCAAGTGGCATAAAATATCTGTCATAACTCTGAGCACCTCCCCTCTGCCACAAATACCTCACAGAAGAAGCAGGCAGGCCACTGCCAGTCAAGGTTTCAGTCTTAAGGGCATATTTGCAAAAGATCTTTGTTTCAGATAAGAAAGGGCAAGCTTTTTCTCCCAACAAAAAAAAGCCGAAGAATCAAATTACCACACTCTTGGCTTTTTTTATTACTGTCATTGCTCACTGACTCACATCTTGCTGTTAGAGCATGTGTCCTACACCCGATGTTCCTCAGTGTTATTACCCATATTTGCCCTAATCCATTAATCTTTTATGCAACCATACTAAGTGCTTTCCACTAATTCAGGGTGAATTTAAGCTGCCTGTACCAGAAAATACTCCAGTTGCCTTCTCTGAGAAAAATTGTCTCTGAAGCTGCAAGAAAACATTAGCATAAGTGCAGCTTGGTCACAGGAAACTTCACCCACAGTTCTTTACACCTTCTGGAAATGCAAAATGGGCATTTTCCAATGAACCAGTCCCTCCTTTGCCCAGCTTCCAACCTCTGCAGCACAGGCTCTCTTTATCAAATATTTTAGAAAAATGCTCTTTCCATCACACACCGCACCACGTCGTGTATAATCTCTGTGCACAAAATGCACATTCTGCTCTGGGCCATGAGGTCCCTGGGAGAGAGCCACACCAGGCTGTGGGATCTGAACAGGTGAGGTCAGTTCCCTGTCCTTGTGCCACAGGGGCTGCCCGTCCTGCCCTCATGGCAGAGCCTTGCCTGTTACACACTGCATTTTCTTCGAGAAAGCTCCTCTGTGCACGGGTAAGGAGCAAGGCCACGGGGTGGTTTGAACACAGCCCCCGTGAACACAGCCATTTACATCAGATGCAGTGTCAGGTGCCAGCAGCAGGCCACCAGGCCAGAGAAACACACCCTGCCCCCCTACCACCGGGGACAAACACCTCCAGCTCCCTCCTGCAGCCTTTCAGGGGGGGAACTGTGTGGTGAATATTCCTTCACCCTCACTATCCAAAGACAATGGAGCAAGGCTGGAGCACAAAAAAGCATAGGAAGCAACATCTCTTACCAGCCACGTCTGGGAAACACAGCTGGAGATTTCTGGATCACCACATAATAATTCAGTCAACAGCAGCTAGGCAGATGATTTCACAGAGCCATGAATTACATGCAGCTCTTCACAGAGCCAAGGGATGCCACCACCACCCACCACGCCAGCCTCTGTAGTCACCTTTCTGCTGCTCCTGCATTTATCCCCGGTGCAAAACACTTACAGGGAAAACTACACCCTGTGTTCTGTTACAGCTGCTTAGCAAGACATGATGCCCACAGCACACACTGAACTTCTGATCAAGATTATCCTTAACCCTGTCAGCTTTCTTTCTGAAGAAACTTGCAGAAAGGGGCTGACTGGAAAATTTCACAATAAGGGAATTTGTGAGCAGCAGTCCCAAAACAGAACACTTTTATTAAAGGCAGAGCACCTCCATCAGGGATCAGGTTTCCCAACGGCTGGAATTACCCTTTTCTCTTCAAAGATACAGAACCTGAAATTTGAACCACGAGTAAACACCCAGGCTTTTAATATTCACCTCAAATGACTTTGTCTTTCAAAGAAGCACCAGCTGTCAGACACCACTGACCCTAATGCCTTTTCCCCGGCCTGAGGCATTTGCATTTCACTCACCATGTCCCTCCATGCTTTTAAATAACAACTTGTTACTTCTACTGATGTTACCATATGAAAGGAAAGCGATGCCTTCCCCAGGAAGTACTCCAGTGGAACAAGCTTTCAGTGAACTGCATTATGCCCAGTCAAGAGATGGGGTAAATGTTAAAGTTTGCTGCAAGAACTATCAGCGCCATTTAGGATTGCTGCATATAAAAGCTGATGACCTAGCAAAGCCAGACAGTTGTTTCTGCACATTGTGTCCCTCTGAATCACGACTGCAAAATGACACAAGAGAAGCTTGTGTCAGGGAAGGATCAAGCGAAGCATGACTCAAAGACCCAGCCCAACAATTTGTTAGCAAAAGCACCATGATTGTGGTGCAGGTACTAACTTGTACCTAGCCCTTTTCTCTTCAGAGAAAACTTTTCATATTGACCATGCCTCTACCAGGAAAAAAAAAGCGCAAACCCACAAAATTTGCAGTGCCATTTGCATCCTGCCTTCTGATCTGCAGCCAAACAAGCTGCCATGTTGGCCCAGGAACACTTGCCTCCTTGTCTCCGTCCAGGAGTAAATTTCCTGTTTTCTTTCTTACCACACAGGTAGTATTTGGCTTCTCTTTGAGACGTGCTCTCTCTGACCTCACCTCTATTCCAAAGCAACCCTGAGCCAGACGTGCTTGGAGTACGTGACCAGAGGATTCCTTACCCCTGGTATATAAAATCTTATTTGTCAGCAAAGAGGAGGGAAAGGGACTCCATGTAACATCCAAACAGCAAGAGTAATGCATTTCCACAACAGTTTTTCTATCTCTCCGCACCACAGGCTTTTATAGCATGGCAGTGAACTTGGAGCTTAGGTCTTATAAATGTTTAAACATGTTTTTATTTCCTATCCTGCTACCCTGACTTCTCCTTCCAGCCATGGAGGGACTGGAATTCTGGAATTTCCCTAGGAAAAAGCAAAGGAAACATGTTTCGGATACCATTTAAGCACACACTGTGAAGAGTTCACAGCACAGGTCTGCAATACTGAAATAGGATGGAAGCAGATGGCACCTCAGCCTCGAGGTCACCCTATTTTTTATTTTTACTTCGTGTTCAAGAAGACAGATTTAGACTGAAAGTGTCTAAAGTCTAAGCTTTTTACAGAAAGAAAGTAGCATAGAGCATATTTTGGCATGGAAAAATAATTTATGTTGTCAAATCTTCTTTTTTGCTCCTTTCTCAAACGCCCTCAGGACCTGTTTTTGTACTCATTGCCAAAATGAACTTCTTGTTATCCTTTTAGTAAATTAAGCATTCTTATTGCAGTAAATACTCTTATGAGCACTGGTGGTTTACTGGTTCTCAGCTAACCCTCTGCTTTTGAAACAAAATGAAAGGGTCTTTGCTCAGCTTCCCTTAGCCCATGGGTGCATGCCCAACATAGACTATGCTTTTAAAATATGGCTCATCTTACATCCCCAGATTTCAGACCCTGGAAATGTATGCAACTGCTCAGCTCTGAACTTCTAAACCCTCTGAGAAGGGAGAGACTAGAGGACAGCAGAGCAAAAGCAAGCATGCTAGTTCTATTATAAATAAACTCATTGTTAAGCAAACTCTGTTTCGTCTTGCCATTTGTCTCTTCTATTCTTAGGCTTTCTGAACTTTGGAACTTTCCATGACCACTTTTAGATTTAAAGACACTTCCACTTTTATTTCATAAACCCAGCTGTGCACTATTGGGCTAATTCAGCTCCAGATCTGAACTAAGAGGGCCATTTACATCAGCTGCCGAGCCCACAAAGTAAAAGAACCAGACCTTTGAAAGGGGAAATGCACGATGAAATATTTCCTTCAGTCTCTTTCACACTTTTAATTGCCTGTCCTTTGCTGTGCCAGCTGGATACTATATTTTTTTTGTTCTGACCACACTGACCTACCTCACGAAAATGAGGAGCTAATTACAGAAAGCCTTTATCAAGTTATGCTTGTTTTCAGTTGAACTCTAACCTGGCCATTGCTAAAATGTGGCGCCACAAAGATGTAGATGCGGAATTCCTGTGAATTGGTTGTCTGTATAATGCTTGCTCCTCTGCATTTCCAGCTGGTTCTTTATCCTTGCAAGCTCTTCACTACAAATAGGACTCTATGGATTTGTTCAAGATAACTGGGCACAAGCAGACAGAGCTGCTTCTACTGCCTCTGGGTGAAAATACTGCTGCGTGAGAGAGAAGCTTTTGTAGCTCTTCTGGAAGGAGGGAAAACCAGGAAGACTATGGCTGTTATCAGAAGTAAAAATGCAAAAGCACTACAGCTCTGCTACCTAGCCCTAAAGGAAAGATTTATTACCGACAAATAAACAGGTAAGAAGCACCAATTGTTCCTTATTATGCAACAGAACAAAAAGTCTATGTGGTTGAAGCTAGTGGCTACATACAAAAGTAAACCCTATCTACATGTATAACATGGTTTGAATTGTTTTATGTAGAAGCTTTCTAGAGCAGTAACACTGTTAGAACACTCAAGCTTTGCAACACTTGCTTGATTTTTCTTTTTACAACACAGACAACCTGCAAGAGTGGGAAGATAAGGCTGTAGAGAGAAGCCACAATTACGGGAAGCAGGTAGCAATGCAGAAGTTGGCTTTGATGCCAGAATTTCACCTCAGAGATTAAGACACCCTCACAAATGAGGTGGGGAAGGTCAAGAAGGAAAGCAATTAAGTTTGTTAAGAAAGATTCTAAGTGGTAGGCTTACAGCAACTGAAGTCATTCCTAACTCACAAGTTTCTTGTGGATGAAGACATATTTGGCGTATCTAGCATATGTAATTACGCAAAGTAATTGACTAAGGTAATTTATTGCCCAACAGTGATATGCTCCTAACCATACAGACATAGTAAACTGAAAACCTCTTCATTTACATCAGACAACAGTCCCAGCATCCAGGTCATCTGCACAAACGAGAAGACACCTCTGTAATAGCTGCACCAGGAGCTTTTTACACTGTGCAGCCCAAAAGCCAGGATGACCTAGACGGTGGTACGGCTGCAAGAGGCACTGTGTGACTCTTGCTGATGCTTTTGGTGTTGTCTCGCTCGACACTGCAGTGCAAGGAACTTCTACCACTCCATCTCACAAAACTAATTACACGGGGAAAAGGAAGAAAACCTTTAAAAAAAAATTAAAATAAATAAATAAAAAGTAAGGCCTCTGAAGATCAAACCTCGACATCCTTATTTAGTTACTGCCGGGAGGAATGACGAATTCTTCGGCAAATAAAGGACTGGTAGTTAGGGACTCCCCGGCTCCCTGCGGAGCGCGGCGCGGCCTCTCCCGCCGGCCTGGCGGTGCGGGCGGGGCCGTGCGCTCGCTGCCCGCCCCGGCGCGCCCGCGGAGGCGGGCAGGGGGTGGGGGCTGCAGCCGGAGCCGGAGCCGATGGCAGCCGCCGACCCGCCGGGAGCTGAGGAGCTGCCACAGCTGGTGAGCGAGACTGGCTCCGGGGCGGGAGCGGGGCCGGGCTGGGTGCCCTGGCCGCAGGGCTCCTGTACGGCCGGGGCCTCTGCCTTCTGCTTCCCCTGTCTTTATTTCCCCCTCGCAGGCGGAAAATCTGCTCTGCCGGCTGCAGGAGAATTTTCAGGCTCTGACGGAGAAGTTAACGCTGAGAAATATCCTCTTTGGAATGTGGGGTACCCGCCCCGCTGCAGATATTTCGGATCCTGTGGCTGGGGCCCCCTGCGCGCTGATGGATGCGGGCGGGCTCTTTGCTTCTAACAGCAGGATGGGCTTCTTTCTTAAACATCAGATTAGCGTATAATGAGTGACGTGGCTAAACACCTATGACGTAAAGACACCTGACTTCCCCCCCCACCTGTTTATATATCTAAGAAGGAAATCCTAAAAAATGTTTCACTACAAGTAGCAAGGTAGGCTCTGTGCAGCAATTCTGGCTTTCAAGTAAAATAGGCATCGAATTATGTGTAAAGGTTCTGAAGGTGCATTTAAAAAAGCATCCATCCTCAAAAATGCAACTCAAACCAGCCACGGTTTAAAAGCAGCTGTTGGCCTGAGTGTGACAAGGTGAGCCCTCAAAAGGAGAAGATCAGACCTGAAGGGGCTCTGAGCTTTCTCATTACATGTACTTACAGAAACTACCTCTGCTTTCTGAAGCATTTACTAAATTCTTTTCCAGAAACTTGACCTTTCAGGAAGCAGCTGCTTCCTGAATAATGTTTTAGTGGCACTCATACTCTGATTATTTAGGTTAACTGCATCGTATCACCTAAAATAGTTCCTCAGAAAGAAAACAACCTCTTACACAGTTCACTCACGGGTATTTGCAAAGGCTTTTGATACTAAGAATTTGAATGCTTATCTGTCACAAGAGAATGTGGGATTGTATTCCAACAATACCACCTTGTGCATGCTTCATCTTGCATTAAACGTGAACAAGTAAGAGGCTGGCACATCTGGAAGAAAGCTGCTTGTTCTTACAGAAGAATAAGCCTGTAAAATTATAGAACTCTTATTTAAAAATAAGTTATCTTTAACTTTTTACTGGAAGAAATGGGCGAGCGCATCAATGACCTTGAGAAGTGTGTTGCTGACCTGATGACAGAGGCTGGGGTAGAAAACAGCGATGAAGAGTTGAGAGTAAAGACATTTACTTAAGTTTTTCTGTATTTTATATATTTCCACTTAGTTTTGAGTGATGGGCGGCAACTTGCATGAAAACAGTGTTTACATATTTATTGTACCTGCATTTTCTTGGATTTGAAAGTGTACTTTTTAAAAACATATTTAAAATTATCTTGGAATTTTTTTTTGCCAAGGGCCAAAGAATGCAACCATTTTTACAAAAGAAAAACTGTATCTTGCTGCCTCTGTTCCAGCTGAGTGCCATATACAAGGGGGGGAGTGCTAACTCACCTCAATGGTGTAAACTGAGGCTGTCCATTCACAGTGAAATGTGTGTGGCTTAAAGTGCTCCTGCCCACCATTCCTGTCCCTCAGGCATGCTAACCTAGCTGAGGATTCTCGCTGGTACAAATTTACGTACATCTGCTGTTAAACCTGCTGCAGTGTCACAGTGTGGCTGGGAGCACACCTCTCACATGCACTCATCCCAAACACAGCAGTAAATTATAGTCAAACACTTTATAGTATAAAATCATGCTACATTTCAGGATTGTATGCTGGATTTTATAACAGTCTGTTGCAGATGCCAACTCCCCCCCTGATGGATGCCTGACTCTGTGCTCTTAGTATTTATGAGGCAGCACTGCTTCCGTGTTCTGTGGATGCAAGTGATGTTGTCTTCCTGTTGTTGCACACTTTCCTGATTTAAATTGAGACACATCAATTATTCTTGTCATTTAAATCACTTCCCAGTGAAAGATGGGAATGTCTGTAAATATTCTGAAGTAATTTAGGTATCTATTCATTCTGATGCCTTTTGTATAAGCTATGCAATAATTTTCAGAAACACAGAAAGACAATCCACAAAGATGTGTTTAACTGTACAGAGATCTTCCTATCTCCACGCTGAATCACATTCATGAATAAATCACTAACCTACTTATTCACTGTATCTTTGCAGCACTGAAATGAAGATGTGTTCAAGGAAGATTAAAAGCAGAACAGCACTGCACTGACTCCAAGATTTTACAGTCAAGTATCACACATTGACAAAAAATGTTAAGGGAAAATAAACATGTTTGCACCGTGTTGTGGATACTAAAGTGCTAGGAGCAGAGGAATTTTCCAGCTGCTGCAGCATCCTGTGAAGTTGTTCTTTCTCATGCAAGCTAGCTGAGAAACAGTTTTAGGTTTTTGTAAACCAAGGTTTTATCTCACAGGTGCAAACTTGTTTTCCAGCTCTTGTTTTGGTACACTGGAGAAAATATTTTGAATGGGTGTTATAGCATTCTGCCAATCACCCTGAGAGGTGGATGGTCAAGTGACCAATGGGGTCACGCCACCCTTGCGAACAAGGCTATATAAGCTGATTTATATAATTAAATACAGCCATTTTGGCCACTTATCCTGAAACTGGACTCGTGTCGTTTTTTGCCGTTCTCAGTACAACAGCAACACCATGTCATCACAGAATCTTGAAACTTTTTTTTTTTAATTATTGCCCCAGGAATAAAGTAGAAAGCTGTGTTTGTTCATCTAAGCGGGGCACTGTATTTCCTGGAGCTGAGAAAGAACTCTTAGTTTCAGAGAAGGCAAAGCCACTATTTTGGATAGAAAACTATATCCTATATAGTGAACTTACCCAATCACAAGCCTTTTGAATGTATGAAAATGTATTTATTGCAATTTTACAATAATAATATTTGTTTCCTTTTTAACTTAAATGTTCTTAGAATAAACCATTCTGTACTAAAAAAATGGCAGTCTTTGTAGACTTCAACTGCTTGGTTGTTGATCTTTTCACAAGACCACCCAAGGCTGTGCACACCGGTGCAGGTAGCATCACCCAGGTATTTATATTGTGACAATTTCAGTTCTTTAATGTTAGCTGTTTTGATGAAAGAAGTTTATTTTAAAAACCTGGAGATAGATGAGGAATTCTAGTTACCAAGTGTGTCCAGAAGAAATTGATAGTCAGAAAACAGGACATCTGCACTAACTTTAAAGTGTTTGTACTCCAAAACATTGGCACTCTTTGCAGGAAAGACTTAGTTTGAAATGTAATGGGAACCTTTTACTGTAAATGCAGGCACTGAAGCACTGCCAGGTTAACAGAATACCTCAGATAACGAGGGAGAAATGCTTCTGTTACAGCCTTCATTAATATCAAGAAATCATTCCTATTAATGCTTTAGTCAGTGTAGACTTGCACGCGCTGTCAGACTGGGGGCAGAGGTTGGAGGACAGGCTGGAGAAATGGGCCAGCAGGACCTTGATGAAGTTCAAAGGCAAATGCCAAGCTGGGTGGGTGTGAGGGGCTGGCTGGCACTGCTTTGCAGGAATGGGGTCTGGTGGAAAGGCTGACTGACTGAGCAGGGTGCCCGGGCTGCAAGGGCTGCAGCAACTCACTGGTCAGTATTAGCACAAGTTGGGCCAGCAAATCCATTCACCCCACTGGGAGACCGCACCCACAATAGTCTGTCAATTTGGGGGCCCCCCAGTTCAAGAGAGACAGTGGTGTGAGGGAGGTAAAACAGAGCCACCAAGATACGGTGGAGTACAGCAGATACAAGATTTGAGAGAAGTCTGTTAGTTCGGCCTTAAGGAACAACCGTGGCTTTGTGCTGCCAACCACTGTCCCAGGGCAGAGCATGGGGAACAGACACTTGCTGAAGGTGCTGTACACCAGTTACTCAAGGCAAGCTGAAACACAGAAAATTCCCATTAGATGCAAGAAACACCTTTTTCAACTATGAAGGTGCTGAAACAGCAGAACAGGTCTTCCAGAAAGGCTGAGGAATCGCCATCCTTACAGAATATGGAATCATCAAGGTTGGAAGACACCTTGAAGATCATCTAATCCAACCAAGATACTCAACACTGGACACAATCCTGGGCAACCTGACCATGTGGAACTGACTATTCCTGGGAGACTGATGGTCCCTTCCAATATAAATTATTCCAAAATTAATAATCACTCTAAACCAGATTAACTTCAGCAGAAATTGAGACCCTTTTACTTCCTTGACACTTTCTAAGTCCTCTAAAACACTTGGTAGTAGAAGTAAATTCTACATTGTCTTGTAGCAAACTGGATTTCTCCTTTCTGGAGAAAGAAGTTTGCCTGGCTTGGTTTTAATTAATCTGCAAATATGCATGTATCAGTTCAAAAAACAAACTCCCACACAACACAAACTCCATTACCATAAAAGTTGTCAGAAATGCAAATGGAAATTTCAAAAGCTATGCCACAGTGGAATCCAATCCAAGTCTCCCAAGTACCTGTGCATTTTGGTGTACCCTTAGACAAACTGGAGGTCAAGTGACAGCACGGCTTGTGGTTTCCTCAGCTACTGTCTGCAGCCAGCTCCAGAACTGCAATTATGCTTGGGCACTGCAGAAGTCACCAAGTGTTTCAAAGTGTGAGTACACAACCACCATGGAAAAGGGGTCCGGCACCACAAGTCCATTAAGCTGATGGGGGTGTGATGATGTGCAAAGTCATGGGAGATGTTTTCTCTGAGCTTTGCTAAATATTAATAAATGCACCGTGTTTATTCACATTTTTAGTGGATACATGGGACTAGTATGATATGCAAGGAAATCCTGACAAAAGTAAGAAGTCTTCATCTTCAACATTACAATTTGCATCCAATTACACCTGTCTTCATTCTCAAATTTAATTAGCTGAAAAAAATTAAGGTAAATAATTGGCACACACTATATTCTTTCAAAAAAGCTGTAGTATAGTTTTCCCAGATATTTGTGTAATGAAAGCAAACAAAACCAGTTGAAATGTTTTTCTGCAAACAGGCTGTGTACCAAAATACATAATACCAAAAGGACAACAAAGGATAAAGTCTTTAAAAAATAAAACCCCAAAATTCAGCTACAGTCAAGACAGTTCCAGGCTTTGAGTCTTCTACTTTTCAAATAGAACTCAAATCTTTTAAATAATTCAAATTATGCTCAAAATTCAAGGACTTGTAGGGTTTTTTCTTTTAATATACATATATGTACACACATACACAGAAATAAATTTAAGTGGACATAGGATTAGGAAAAAAGGCAGCCCAAAGAAACATCAATATCTGTATTTAGTGGAATAATCTTTTGGCGATACCACCAAACCTCGACCTTTGCGGGCTCCTCTATAAACAGTTTCTATAATGTCAATCATCTCCTGCTTATCTTCCATTGCCCAGTTGATCTTGTTGTTATTACCTGTACCTAAATCAATCATGATGTGTTTGTTCCTTTAAGGAGAAAGAACAACAAAAAACCCAAGTTAATATGGTATTCAGAATTACTGTGGTTTCAGAAAGAAACCTCCTTTCCCCCCCAAAATGCTTTGTAGGATCAAAGGAAGCCCTTATAACATAGAGAGGCTTGCAAAACAAGCATTAAAGGAAGAGTATCCACTCCTCTCACTCAAGCTGACATTTTACTGCCAATTTTTAAAGCAAGAATAAGGACTCCAAACATGGCCCCAAAATGGCTACTCAGTGCAATTATCCTTCAGCATACTCCTTATTGTTTGTTTTTCTTTCCCACTACTGTCTATCTCCAGAGACACTTCCATGCTTGTCAGTAGAACATTTTATCTCATCAATGTAGAAACCCTAACTCCAAAAAAACCTTATTACTTCTGATTTATCTTGAAAGCAAGTTTGGCAAGCTTGACTGCTGTATTACTACAGTATTCTCTACAGGAAGTTTGAGATTTAAAACTAAGAATGGACAATAAACCCAGTTTCCTCTATCACTAGTTTGCGCTCTATTATCAAACACTGTTACCAGGCTAATTGGAAAACAAGCTATTTTCCTATTTAATCAGTTTTCTCTTTTGTAGAGCAATGAAAACATAGGCATCAGCGTGCTACTATACATTTGGAAATGATCTGCTGAGACACTGTATTTGACAAACAGAAAGTTTAAATGAGTTACATTCTAGAACCATCACATACCTGAAGAAAAACATGACAGTACAGGGATCATACAACTCGTACATCTTATTGAAGTCCGGTACTTCAGTGATGTCCACCAGATAAATAACAGCAAAGTTTTTAACCTAAGCAAAAGAAAACAGGAAATACAAAAGTGATTATTTGATATCAGTGATTAAAAGACATAAGCTTTCATTTTTAATCAGTGATATTACTGATTAAAAGACATAAGCTTTCATTACTGTAACATTTATTTTCCAAATTATTAAGTCATAAAATCACAATAAACAGCCTTGCTTTTATTTTTAACCACAACAACCAATTAACATGGAAAATATTTTTAAATATGCCAAGAAGCTCATTTCACATCCAGTGTCAACTGGAAAGATACTATGCTAAATCAACATCCAGAGAAACAAATGCCCTTTATATAGAACTGAGAACTCACAGTGACATGCACAGCTCTAAACAAGAAGAGTAACTGCTTTGTGCAAGCCAAACTGACACATTTTGCCTCTGTCATCAGCTGCTTATAGACTTCAGAGAATTAATGATCTACAATGCCCTGGTGCCTGCCTCCAAGCATTTTTCCCCTTCTATAACATCCAGTTTGTCTAACAAGACTCATTAAATGGAAATGAAACTTTTAATTTAAGAACTGGTAGCTTTTTTTGAGAGGTGCAAAGCTAAAACTTAAAAGTGTAATTGCTAAAGAAATAAGACCTTGATGAGAAGCTATCGTCTGGACAATTCTGGTAAAACCAGCTTTCATTTTGCAGAGTTACTCAGTTAGATGCACAAGAATCCCTCCCCTCTAGTGTGACAGTCAGTGCCTTCATTCCTGCAAGAAAACGACCTCGCACTTTTGTTTCCTAGACATAGCATACTTGTCATTAAGCGGAATTAGGGGAAGTTTTGGTTTCTTAACTTAGCTCATACATGCACAGTAGAAATTAACACACTCACACATATTAAGTTCTAAGTCAGAACTCACCCAAATTGCACAAACCTTTAACTGTAAGGTATATTATCAAATGCTCATGCACTACACCATGAGTGCACAATTGCGCCTCCACATCCTTAGTTACATGCTAACACAATTTTGGTCCCTCCCATTTGACTGCCCAGAATTACTAGCCAGAGGTTAACACTTGTGGTCTAAGATCTATGACAAACTCACTGTTCATGACAGTACTGCCCACTTGTTAATTTTGCTATCAAAAGTCTGGAAATGCTATGATGAGTATAATATCTGACTGATGGAACACTTTTTTATTTTAGTTCACAGAGCAGGATTAGTGTGTATGAGGAAAAATACGATACATTGTGTAGCCTGTATGTAGACATCCTGGCAGGCACATTAACTGAGAAAGTATGGAGATGTTTATTTACAAAAAAACACTCAGAAGAGCAGAGTAAATAAATTTTTATGGACTTCTGCTTCAAGACAGTTTCGAAATTATAAAAAATAATCACACTTCAAGAATGTAAGTAAGTATTACTATCAAAGAAAGTAAAATCTCTTCTGGAGTGAAACAGCATTTAAAGTTTTTACTGTGCTTTTATGGAGCCAGTTATAGTCCTAGATTCAGTAAATATTCTAATGAAAACATCTCATTTAAGCCATGTTCTAAATCAGGCCAGAGGTAAAAGCCTTGTAAACTAAATTAGTCATAATATCAAACTCTCTGAAGGGATCCTCCATTTCAATTTTACATTAAAGACTTCTAAGAAGCTTAATGGGATGTTCAGAGTCAACATAATTTAGCTGAGAAGTGACTGAAGTTACTTCCTGGTGAGCCCTGGTAGGCAAAAGACAGTTGTGGGGGTTTTGGTCCTTTTTTTAGAAAACGAAACACCTGAGGAGCCCTTTTCATTTTATCCTATCATTACTTCTTCCACCCTGCTGGCATTTTTAGCATCAGCAGCACACCTTCACCACATGGGGAAATTTCTACAACATGTTCAGCAATTTTGACAGAGCACACAATCTTTGAACAATTACTTAATTTGGAGCTTAGAAAATTATTTTAAGGTAAACCTTGCATTAATAAAACATTCTTGGGACCTGTTTTGTTCGATGAAAGATTAGTCCAAGGAGATTTAGATGTTGCCACTCCAAAAGCACTCCTAAACCAAAATTTTACTTTCAAGAACCCTGTACTCCAGGCAGTACTGGAACAAAAAAACCTTTTAAAGTTAGTTTGACATTATATGCATTTTATTTAGTTCAGCTGTTGCAGAACCAGAAATGCTTGTCACTAGCAGTGATCATCAACAGCCTAGAATTTCATACAAGAGAAACAGACTATACAAGCATTAAGTTGTTATATAAATCTTACTAAAATTAGGACTGGATCACTCAAATCACTTTTGCACAGCACATGTGCAAGTCATCACCATAATCCAAGCATCCAAGACATTAATTAAATCTTCCTTCTCTCCAACCTACTTTTCTAGAAGTGAAATTGATGACAGTCACCTGCTGAAAAGCTCCTATGAAGTCTAAAGCAGACCTTAAAGGTGGACTCAAGTTTGAATACAAAACTTTAAAAGTGGCTCTATTCTTTACCCCTCACTTTCCTAATTTCAAGTCTGGCAAGATCACTACTCCAAAACGAGTTACCGTGCAAGCACACCGAATGAGGGTGTGCTTTGTTGAGTTTGGACACTGGCTGCCAAGGACAGCAGCAGGAGATTGGGCTTCAGGCCTAAGGAGGGACTAGATAAACACATGGAGAGGGTGATGCAGAAGAACTGCAGTGGCCTATTTAATGTTAAGGGGCTCTGCCAGGCTAGGCAAGCTTGTCACCAAGAGACATTTTATTTCAACACGAGACAAGCTTTGCAGAATTACTCAAATGTCTCTTTTTGCCAAGTATTGACCAGTTTTAGAGCCTGAAGAAACAGTTCCAGTCTCAGACACAATATTGGAGCCAAGACAGCAGCAGTACAGAGCAGCATCTGAGCCAGCTTCACATGCAGCCAGCTCTAATTCACAAAGCTTGAGCTTAGGCTTCAATTTAAGCAAAAGCAATTCAAGTATTTACGGATTCAGACTGCTCTCGATGTGCATGGTTTGTGGAGACAAACCAGAGGTTGACCTCTCCCCATTGGGACGTGAATCCATTGCTCAGACAGAGCTGTCAGTTCAAAACCTACATTCCTGTACAAAACAGGCTTTGCTACCCTGTCAAGGCAGTGGTTGCTAGCAAGTTTTCTTTCTGACTTGTGAGTTGTAACTAAAGATACAGTATGGAGACCTCAGAACAAGAATAAAATGGAACTCTGAGCAAGCAAACCCCCCTAAATACAAGCAGTTGCAGTTGTTACAAGGGAGACTACGCTGAGTTTGTTAGTACAAACCAAAATTTTACTGTAAAGACAATATGATAAAAACCTTGTGGTATTTTAGAAGTTGAACATATAATAACACAAGTTTATTCTGAAAGTGCTTAACCTCATAACATACACTAAATACAGTAAATTTGTTGCAGTAAGTCAACTGCTTTCTGAAGAAAAACAAAATCAAAACTCTAGTGAGAGACTTCATTTTGGACAGCACCTCACTTTTGCAACAACTGAAGATAAAAACATTTTCAGAGACAGGTATTAACTATTTCTGACACTCCTGACTTCCTTTATCTATCTTTCAATTCAAAACTTTCTCTGCCTTACCAGGCCATTGGAGCTGCTGTTCATGGGTACAGGGTAGAGTAGGAAACTTAAGTCAAACAGCAGCATGGATTCAGAATTTTATGACTTGCTTTCACAGGTTGAGCTTCAATTTTGCTGGTTGTTTTCCCCCTTCTCCCCAATGATGGTAGCTTCAAAAATCAACCTAATAATCTACATTACTGAGCACACATGTAGAAAACCCAGAAGTACACTACTGCCTAGCCACAGTTACAGGCTGTTTTAATACTTCACAGAACTGGATCTGCCTGAGGACTACTATGAAATCTCTAAACTGAATGGCTCAAGACTATAAAGCAGAGGAATCTATAGGACTTTTAACATCAGATAAAGACTCTATCCTATCTTCATGAAGATCACACACTTTTCTAGTAAACAGGAAACACAGATGTAGGAAAAATCATAGGGCATAGGACTCATTTGTCCTCTGAAGTTGTCCCCCCAACTTTCTTCATTAACAATATCCTTTTAAAAATAAATAAATGCATTCCTACAACATGAGATTGACACAGAAATATGATTCATGACTAGGATGAATAACAAAAATCACGAAGTTTCTTGAAATTTCTGTCAGAGGTAAGTAATACTCCTCTTTTTTTTTAGTTAAGATTTCAGCTGCCTTTGAAAAGCAAACCTTACAGCCCAAATATATAAGGAAATCTGAAACAAGATCTAAGATTCCATCTTCTTATCTTCCTAACCAGCTTCTAGACAATGGGTTTTTTCTGTTTAGAAGAACAGAACAGTTCTTTATGGACAAGAAACTCGCAGGAAAAAAATACAGGAACTGAGACTAGCTTTTGCAACAAATCACTCGAGTTGAGGGTGGCTGGCAGACTTGCATTACTGACCTGAACAGAGCAAGTACAAACTTGAAAGTCTGTACCAGCAATATTTATTTTAATTTTTTTTCTTGCTAATTATGTTGTAAGTTTAGATGATAAATTTCTAGGGCAAAAGAGAACATTATACTGTCAAGAGCGATACTTACAGCGAATAATTTTGAAAACTACAGACATCAGTAAATGGATTAACTTTGCTCAACTTTTAATTACAAACACCAGTAGCTAAAATAGCAATATGCTTTTTTCTATAGGTACCTCTTTCCCTGTCTCACCTTCTTTTCCTCTCTCGCTTTTCATGTAACCTTAGCAGAAATGCAAAGGCACAACTCATGTTTGAGGAAAGGCCAGAAGCTATTCACATTTCTGATTATGGTTAAATAAATGCACAACGTTTGAACAATTCTCCCTAATTCACACTCATCCAATACAACAGTTATCTGATTTACACTATTCAGTTTTAGATAAAACATTTCTTAAACAAGGTGTATTAATTTAGTGAACCAATCACTGTATTTCAGGGGATAGGTTTTTATGAGTTTCCTTTAAAGAAAAGAAAGAAGTGTATTTTTAGAAAAGGTCTTTAAGACAAAATTTGTGAAACTCAATTCTTGTTTCAATCAATGTTTGATTGAAACCCTGACAAAGCAAAAAAACCTAGTATCTTACAATTGTGATTTGTTTTGACATTCAGTGAAACCTTCCTTCTTTTTCATGTAACACTGGGGAAAAAACCCAGTAAACTGCAAGTGGAGTACATTTCAGTGGAAATAATCGACTTTGTACTTTCATACAGCATTCTAGTTTATTTTTCCCCAAAATGATTCAAGCAGAAAAAAGCCCTGTTTTCCTGTCATAAAGTACAGGAAACTCAAAAACATACATCCCAAAAACATGCTGCAGTCTAAAAGAATATTGCACCAGGATAACGAATGTAAAATATGGCTACACTGTCTTCAAATGTAGCCTGCAATTACAGCACGTTAACATTCTGTATTATTCTCTAGTATAAACACCTGTACAATTGGAACTTTTACTCACTCTTTAAAACAGCAGAGATCCAAACATGGCTTGTAAGCAAGAGGATGAGGTAGGATCTCCCCCTTTAATTTGCCATTTCTGCAGAGGGAGATTTTTAAATAAGAAGTTACTTTGTTCTTTCTTCCCCCAGTCACCCCTAGCTGCCAGCAGGTCTGCCAAACTGCCAAGCATCCTGCCACAAGTCCATACTAACAGTATCTGAGAATAACACTCCCACCAGGCTGAATACAAAACAACTGAATTAAAACATGTCACAACTCTTTACTGCATTCTAATATGTTAGAATCTATTAACACTTGGCTGTGGGTAGAGATCTTTCATTGTGGGGATTTTCAAGACACAAGTTAATTTAATTAAAAAAAACTTTAGAAGACAAAGGAGCGCACGACAAAAACAACTCCATGTCAAGCTATGCAGCATGCACAGAATTTTATATGAAGGCAGCGAAATTGTGGATGTTCCATTCCTGGCAGTGTTCAAGGCCAGGTTGGATGGGGCCCTGAACAACCTGATCTAGTGTATGACAGAGCAGGAGAGTTGGAATGAGATGATCTTTAAGGTCCCTTCCAACCCAAACCTTTCTATGATTTCTATGATAGCTGGCACCTTTTCCTACCCAAGTTACTATTTCTGATTCACATTTTTTTGCTTCTTTCTTGATGTGGTTCAGTTAAAGAGCTGTCAATATTCTACGTCTATTGCTACGCAAAACCTTTAGCAAATATATGAAAAGGTCAATTATAGTTGATTGTGTATTTTAACAGTCTAATTTTTCCCGCATATGTATCTTTCTTAAGCAAGTGACCAGCTGTTGGTAATCATTCCGTTTCCATCTGAAAACAGCTTTGGAGTCTGGCTCTTAAAATTTAATTCAGTCCATGCAAATCAGTGGAATGCTACTGGTCTCCACGCATAACATCAGTGACAGATTAATGTCACTGATAGATTAATCAGAATAATATCAATGACAGATTAATCAACACCATCCTGCATATTTTTAGTACTTCACCATTTTCAAGAGCCAAAATGAAAGTAACTTTCCAAGTTATTCAAATGGAAGCCTGAAGGACTACACATTTCCACTGTAAAGTGAGAGTGCTGCGTTACGTGGAGCCGCAGCTGCCCTACCACCGAGCATTGTTTCTGCCTGAATGCCGATGCTCATTCAGTGACGGGTTATCAACAGGCAGCAACCTCGATTTCTGAACATCTGCGATGCTCTTTTCGCCTCCCAGAACACTGCAAACATCAGGGCAGTCAGTGACTTTAGGAGACGCTCGTGAAAGCAAACCACACAGCTTCCCCGCTGCCTCCTAAAGCTAGGATACCTGTGCAGAACCCCAGTTATAACCTGCCCCAGGCTCCAAGCAAGCCACGGGGAACACTGAGCGCAGAAAGAACCGAAAGCTCCTGTTTACCTTCTCGGCGATGCTATACAGGACCTCATCCATCTTCATGCACGTGGGGTCCCAGTCGTGCCCGAAGCGGATGACCACGACCCGGTCCTCCTCCGACAGGATGGCCTGGTCCACCTGCCACCCATTGTGCAAGTGCGGTAGCATGTACGACATCCTGGCGGCTGGCTGGCGAGCCTGCGGGACGACAGGGATGCCCCTGGAGCCGACAGTCCGCCCTGCCTGCCCTCCCCCCCGCGCCGCCCCCCGCCCGCCCCCTCCCAGGACCCTCCCGGGGCGCCGGCGGGCACCGACCGCCAGCACCGAGCCCCGCCCGGCCCGCCCGGCCCGTCCCCAGCGCACCCCGCGGGCGTCCTTCCCTCAGAGACACGGGGCGGCGGCAGCGCCGGGAAGGGCGGGAAGCGGAAGGGAGGGCAGGGAATGCGCGCGCGCGGGGACATACGCGCTTCCGGCACAGCCGCGCTGCCCGACGGGAGGAGACCCCGCCGCCCGCGAAGCGCGGGTGCGTCCCAGCGGGAGGGCCCGTGGCGCCGCTGGCCAGGGACTGCCGCCTCCCCCCTCGCAGGTGGGATGTGGAGCCATGCCGTGGGGATCGGTGATGCCGGGTAGCACAGGGAGGACGAAACAGAGGTCATAAGAGCCCGGATCTCCGACTCTCTGCTGCTGACCACTCTATGATGTTAATACATTCCCTGTACCTCCATGGGATTTGATCAAAGAGATATGCTCAGAGAAGCTGTAGATGCCCCATTTCTGGTAAAGTTCAAGGCCAGGTTGGACGGGGCTCTGAGCAACCTGGTATAGTGAAAGGTGTCCCTGCCCATGGCAGAGGGGTTGGGTCTAGATGATCTTTAAGGTCCCTTCCAACCCAGCCATTCTGTGGGTCTGCGCTATTGCACCTCCTGGTTGTGGAAGGTTTTTGTCGGTGTATTCACCCACAGCAATGACAAATTTCATGCCCCACCGCAGACCCGCCCCTGCCGTGGCAGCTGCACTGCCCAGCCACTCCCAGACTCGCACTTGGGTGCCATGAGCTCTCCCGTCGCTCTGGCGACCAAAATGCCACCACGGGAGCACACTGGGCAAACGTTCCAGTGGAAGTGGTCAGCAGCGAAATCAGCGCATTTCAGCATTGGGTTCCAGAATCGAGCTGGCCACTGGCATAGGCCATCCCAGACAGGTCTGTTTCCTTAATTCCACAGTAGACACTCATTTAAAAGGTTAGATTGCAGCAGGCAGGGAGAAAAGCATAGTTTCCACTATAAAAATTCCACACAAGCTGCAGCTTAGGCTGTAGGGAACAATGTGAATTTGTGACAAATAACTTTGCCCCACAATTGCTGAGCTCTCCAGAAACTATCCAACTCCTCGTTTTGCTTTATCGTCTTTTCAGGACATCCGGCGGCGGGAGAGGAGAGGAGAGGAGAGGAGAGGAGAGGAGAGGAGAGGAGAGGAGAGGCAGCCCGGTCTGACTGCGGACAAGAGCAGAGGCAGCGGGGGCGGTGATCCCCGCGCCGGAGCTTCCTTGGAAGCCGCCAGCCCCGGAGCCGGCGGTGCCCGCGCAGGGCGGGGTTGAGCGAGCGGGGCTGGGCAGCAGCGGGTGTGCCCAGAGCAGGAGCTGTGAGCTCTCGGCTCCCCAGCTGCCGCCGGATCGAGCTGTGAAGGGCACGTCGCTAGAAAGAAACCAGCCCTGGTTAGTGCTTTGGTTGTTCTTCGGGTAATCATTCTTCTTTAGAAGAAGTTAGTGGGAGGAATTTATCCTGGGTAACGCAGGCTGTTAACTTTAGTTGAAAACTGAGCTAGGAAAAATTACATAGGTTTGTTTTGCTGTGATTTGGGTAAGTCCAAAGTGATACAGCAGTGCCAGCCAACAAATCTGCGAGTAGGGAGTGAGTCAGGCTCCACAGATGAAATAAGGCCAGCTTCAATTGGCACTGAAGTTAATACTTAAATGTAGTCCTTCTTATTTGCCCCATTGTCTCAATCTAAGTAATATTTGCAAAGTTTTCTGTGCAATGCCAAGACCAGAACTTAGTACACTTACTTTATATCAATTAGTTATATATGATTATGACTGTTGACCTACATGGTAGCATCTAGTCTTATGTAAATACAAAAGGAGTAGAGACAACTTTAAAAAAAAACAAACAAAAACAACAACAACTTTGTGATCTTGCAGATGATACTAGTCCAAAACCAAAATTGTCATATCCTTGACAGGTGTTACATTTAGCACACTGGACAAGACATCTGATAACTGAATAATTATGTTCAGGAGCAAAGCATTCAGTCTGTTGAAACTGGTTCCCTTGGTGTCTGGCCAATCAAATTTGGCTTACAAATTTATTCATCAAGTTATTGCTTCTCATGGACATCGCTGTCACAGAAGTGTGATTTACAAACAGAGGTACAGGACGCACCCATGTAGTGCTGGAAGACGAACAATAAATGCTGAGACAAAGGTTGGTATGTGGAGAGCCCCCTTCCTTCTGCAAGGTTCCTTTAAGTGTTTTTAGTTTCCTGCTATCAGTGTGATTTTTTAAGATTGTACTTGGGACGAGCAGAACACCAGTTCTTGAACACAGTGCTGCAGGCAAAGAATGGGTCGTGTGCGCATCAAACACAGCTGGAATGGTGGCAGGCTCAGCATGCCTGCACTCATGAAAAGATCCGTCACATGCCACTAGCCTGTTTCTAGTGCGCCAGCTGGTTTGTTTATAGCTAGAGGCTTCCTCATGGGTCACCTTTCTGCTTGCAAAGGGTAGGATGTGCTTCCAAAATGAAAGTGTGGCTCTGCCCATCATGGGTGGTGTATTGTAATGGGGGAGGAGGTGGTGATGAAAGCAAATGGAGTAATACAGTGCTGCCTCGCTGGCATCTGCCAGTCACTTGGTCATATCTGGTGCCCAGTTTTCCCTGCTTAACAGCATAAGGTTTAGCTGTCATCCAGGATTATCACTACTTAAGCTGGACAACGCCATTACAATATGACATCAACTCCTCCTTTTTTCTATGCATCATTCATTCTGGAACACAGATCTAGTTTATCCTAGTGATGTTGTGTGATACTCTTAAGAAATGCAGACTATACCTGGGGAAATTTGCACAGTTTTCACAACCCTATGGGGCTGGCAACTCCACCTGGCAAAAAATTAGATGAGATGTGTACAAAAACATGGTCTTCCTTTGCAATTTGGTTTCACCACTCATCTCATTGCTTTGTTTGCTGCTGTTGAGAACCAGATAGTATTATCAGAGACATTGTGGTGAACTGCAGATGTGTCCTAGTATGGAGGCTCCTTCAAGCCCATGTACAGCAGCCAACTGAAACTGAGGCAGAAATGCACATCAAGGCCAGGATAAAGCAGCGGCACTGGTGTTGAGATTGTAAGCATTTAATAGACGCAGTTGGGATAAGTCTGAGTTTGCTCAGAACAAGGGTAAATATGGTTCACAAAAACTTCCAATCTACATTGGCACCTTTTTGTTACAGGTTTGAGTTCTGGTTACTCACAGAAGGCTTTTGTGAGAGGAGTGAAGCAGCAGGACACCTCTGGCCAGCACTGTGTGCCCATAATAAATCAGCATACTGCTGTGGAAAATTGTTCTGATTAAGTTAGCACAACATCAGGTTTCTGGACACAAGTCTAGGATATATGATGGGATGGAGACCAAAAGTCAGTGGAGCACAGCAAAAAGAAATGTAGGAAATTAGGCACACCTATTAAGATATGCAGCAAATCTTCAACTACCATTTTTGCCAATAAGAGGTTAAGTTAAGTGTTTGGTTATCTGTGGAGCCCCTATCTTATTGCAGGGCCCAGTGCATTTGCAGGAGTGTTATAGAGAGGACTGGGCTCAAAACTCAGGGCAGAGGAAAGTTCTAGCATGAAGGACTGTGTTGTCAGTGGTATCACCTCTAGTGCTCTTCCTCACTGGTTCATATAGGCATGGGTGTGCTAAATTTTGCATGAGGTAAGTTCAGGTACAGATCTGAATGTTTAAAACACTGAAGGCAAGCAGTCTAACAGCTATCCAAAGGTGGCCCTTCATTGTGCAAATTTGTTAGACCTCAACCATCCCTGGCAGAAGTTTGTCGGACCCATCTGGGCCTCAGTGCCACCCTACACTGCCTGTGGCTTCACCAACCATAACCAACAGGCAAGAAACTTTGAGTAAATTTCTAGTGGCCTCTGTTTCATAGTAGTGCTTGTAGAAAGGCATCGGTGAGTAAGCTACCAGAAAAGCTACTAAAGTTATATTAACTCAATATTGATTCAGGACTAAAGTGAAACTCTTTAAGAAGAACACCTTGTAGAACTGGATTTTGATAGAAGAGTATGGATATTCCTCGATGTTATAGTCTAAATCAGCACTTGGTAAAAGTGCTTGGAAGTTGTGTGATGTACCACACTAGTACCAAGTGACCGTGGATTAAAAGCACTATTGAGTTCCATCACTTTCCTGATTTACATGTGTGAATTTAAATGGTAACTTCTAAAGGAACGTCATTGCTCCTTTCAGGGTGTTCTCCTAAATAAAGGAGTATTTTTTCTATTCCCCTGTCACAGGTCATGGCAGAAGAAGAGTTGCCGGGTGTTTTGATTCTGGATATAGGAGGAACTCATGGTGTGCTAGAAAACCTTGCAGCACTTTTGAAGAAACACTTTCACCTTATCACCATGAAGGAATTTCTTGGAAACAAAGAAGAAATGAGCAAAAAAATCCAATCTGTTTTTGTGTTTGAGTGCAGGCCAGCTATTGACCGTGAGCTTCTAGAAAGCCTGCCTAATTTAAAGGTAATTGGAAACTCTGGGGTTGGAGTGGATCACTTAGACTTGAAAATGATCTCGAGCTTTGGTGTAAAAGTGACCAACACCCCACACGCCGTGGCAGACCCGACAGCAGACATAGGAATGGCCTTGATGCTGGCCTCTGCCAGAAGACTAGTCGAAGGTAATGTTCTAAATTTTCCTGGTCCTACTACTTCTTCTTAGCTACTTCCTTGGCATATCTCACTTTTTCTGTGATAGAAAGATGAATGATATGTCTGAATCAACATTTGGGATGCTCTTACAGGGAAAACTTTTCAGAGGCCTTAATTTTCAGAGGCATCTACTTTTCCTATGTCCCACTTCTTTTTAGAGCAACAGTGACAAGAGTGAGGCTTTTGTCTAAATTAGGCACTTGAAAGTCTTGTGATATCCTGTTTGGAATAATGCCTGGGGCTTAATTCTTCTCTGGCTGTTCACTGGGGGGGTTGTTTATAGCTGTAAAAACTGAATACAAAGTGCATCCAAACTGAATGTCACCATTTTCCATTTCCCCTTGAAAGAAGCATTAGGAGCTACAGGATGATACAAAGTATTAGTGGCCACATCTCCAACTCCAGAGCAGTAATTAGTACAAATTCTTCTTTTTCCTGCCTCTGTGATGAGTTTGTCTAAACCAATGGATTGTATTTCCTGAAGAGCATCAGCATTATTTTTGAAATAGATGATAATCCTTTTGACAAAGCTATTTCAAACTGTACCACCAGCATTAGTTTGTGTCCCTAAAAGCAGGTTCTTTCCCCACATCCTTGCTATGCAATGCCTTTCTGGGGAAGGAAGGTGTCAGTAGAGATTATCACAAGAAGCTGCCTCTGGCTTTAGGGACTCATGGTCTTGTCACTGCCGCTCCACCCCTGACCATGAAATAACATCTCTTTCCCCATGATGTTTTCTCACTATTGCATCTTATTGAACCAGAAGTTCTTGGTATAGAAGCTCACAGAGACCCCTTGCTGAGCTGGAATTTGAAACATTCCCCTTTACTCAAGCAGTGAGGCTGCTTTAGGTTGTGGTTCAGGAGAGAAATGGTGAGATTTACCCCAGCTAAAAGAAAGTGAAGTCAGTGCTTGCAGGGTGGTGTCAAAGAAGCCATTTTTGAACTTCCAAGAAAATACACCAGCTGTGGAAGAGCTAATTCCCCAAGGAGTAATTCCTTCCAGCACAGTACCCAGCCAGGATCCCACTGTGTTACTGGCTTCAGGCCTCGGTGCAGGAATTGGCACCATCCAGGCCCTTCTGTAAACTAGTCAAAGTCAACAAAAGTGTTTTGTAAGGGGTGCTCCAGAGCCCCACTGCTGTGATGGTGAGAAACCTTTTCTTTCCCCCAAGCCTACGTTTATGGGTGATTTGTACCCATTCAGCATGTGTTTACACACAGGCTGCCAGATCGTGGTGTCTCCAGAGACGAAGTACTTTGCTGTTGACTGGCTGGGAGTGGAAGTAACCAGAGCGACACTTGGGATCATTGGGATGGGCAGCATTGGATACAAAGTGGCTCAGAGAGCCAGAGCCTTCAACATGAGGATCCTGTACCATAACAGAAACCGCAGGTAAAGACATCTGGTTTCTGTGTTTAATTGTCCAGGGGACAGTAATGGAAGCCACAACTCTGCTCTGTCCCTGTCCTTCCTATGCACTTGTGGCAGTTGTAAGCAGTGTGACAAGCACCAGCGTGTCACCACTTCCTCACTTTGGCTTCCACCTGCTTCCCTCAGGAAGCAGTTCCCCCTCACCTCCTGCACTTGCCCTACCCTGGTTAGCCATTACCAGTTTGAAACAAGGGCCATGTAAGCATTCTGTAGATGTTGCCCAAGCAAACTAGGTCTTGTGGCCTCGTGGTGTCCCCTGTCCTGTCAGACTCCTCTTCAGGGTTCTGGCACCATCCCTGTTCTTCCCAGCCAGCCTCCTCAGCCTAGCCAGATCATTCACCACACAGGCACCCATGACAAAGGTCTTAATTTCTCATGGATTTGTAGTTCCCTTTCTTTCACACTTCACTTCCTCTTCATTTCTTTTCAACCACAAGTCCTAACTGGCATGTCAGGCAAGGAAAGACTTCACAGGAATTGGCATGGACACAGGAGAGAAGAGTGGGGTCTGACTACATCCCCAGGCTCCTAACCTGATATTGCCTGTGTGCTTTGCTTTCACACATACATCACTCCTCCAGTGTCCCACCACTCCTTTAGCCTCTTGTTCCCTGTAGCCCACATCCTTTCTGCATCCATTCCACCACCTGTGCCTATGAATGACTTACCCTTTACCTTGGCCTCAAACCTCTCAGTTTCTGTGCTGTTCTGGAACTCTTCTAGGGCTGATTGATTGTTAAACTCAGTTCGAAATAGTTGTATCAATTTGGGGGTGTGTGCATTTTTCCTTCAGAAGGAAGGAGGAGGAAGAGGCTGTTGGTGCCCACTACTGTGCAAAGATGGAAGACTTGCTGCAGCAATCTGACTTTGTTATGTTGGTTGTGAACCTGACTCCTGAGACTCGCAAACTGATTGGGAAAAAGGAGCTGGGGCTGATGAAACCCACAGCTACTCTCATAAACATCAGCCGAGGTAGGAGGATCTGAAATCACTGTTTGTGGCTCCACACTTAAGGTTGTGTTTTGTCTCATTGTGTTGACATTCCCCTCTCCAACCTCAGTCTGTGATATCCCTCTGTTGTTTGAGTCATGAAGTAGCTGGCAGTCTACAAATGGGTGACTTATGTGGATCATATGCTGTCTTCAAAGGTCCTATGGAAATTAGGGATACTCAGTAGGTGGTTGGTTCTCTTTAGCCTTATCCTAGAGAAGTGGTTTTTAGTGGAAATAACTGAAAGGTTTATCATCAACAGGGAGAACGGGATGCAAGGGAAAACATTAACATTTGGAACAGCAATGTAGAAAGGAAGCCTCACATGGGATGACAGATCTGTTGGCACTGAAAAAGCGTATGAGAGAGATTATTGTTTCAGTTAACAAAGCAGGGATAAAAGAGTGGAAAGTCTGCAGAGACTAAATGATTTGTTTATAATAATACAGAAAGTGTCAAAAAAAGGAAAGGACCGAAACTGGTCTCATCCCAGGAAAAGCCTTATGCAGTGGACCATAATCATACTATAATTAAAGATTAATAAATAAAATCTTTGGTTTGTTTGGCTAATGATTATTAGAAAGGCATTCTACTTTCTAACAAGATGAAGATCCTCTAATTTTTTCACTTGACCCTGGAGACCTTCCCCACCTCCTAGGTAAAAACGTGTTCATTAATTCATCAGGATATCAGGATTTCATTTCAATGCAGGTGCAGTTATTGATCAAGATGCATTGGTAGAAGCTCTCCAGAATAAGGTTATTAGGGCTGCAGCTCTGGACGTGACAGACCCTGAGCCTCTGCCAAGGTAAAGAAACTTGTTTCCCATTCTGTTAATCTGAAATGTTTTAAACTGTGTTCAAAGTGTGCTCATAATCTTGATCTCCAAGGGGAGATTAACTGTGTAAGGGCAAAACCTCAGCTTGTCTTGCACAATCATAAATAAATGACAAGTTATTCCCCTTCCCATATCTGTCGGTTCTTTGCCAGCCTGACTCATGGGCCAGGCCACAAGTGAGACTGATGGAGAGGAAGAAGAAATGCGTAAGCAAGCGTCCCACAGCTTTGTGCTTTGGTCTCAATGTGCCATTGCTATTTCCTGAGGTTCAGTTCTTCACAACTAGCATGGGATAGCAGCAGAGTAAGTTCCCTGTGTAATACATTGTGTTCTTTGTGTTTCTTCCAGAGATCATCCTTTATTGAACTTGAATAACGTCATCATAACCCCGCACATTGGAACTGCAACAGTCCAAGCCATCCGTATGATGGCAGAAGAAGCAATAGCAAACATGCTGGCTGTTCTCAATGGCCAACCCATTCCAAGTGAAGTATTTCCCAAATGATGAGTGCCAGATGATCCACTAAATCTCCTGTGTATGGGAAGGCACTATTTCTTACCACTGTTAAGCTAAAGAAAAGCAACTTGTTCCTGCACTGCTCATCATGGTGGTGCAAAACTGTCACCTTACTAGACTTGATCTGTTCTGTTAGTTACAATTCTGAAAAATAAAGTGAAATGAATAAAAGAGATTTGTTAGAAGATTTTAACTGAGTAGTTATGCATTTTGATACCTTCAGTCTATTTCGATGAGTACCCATCTTCTGCTCCCAGTTCTTGTTGCTACATAACAATAAGCAAGCGCACCAGGCAGTTTGTGTAACGCTCTCAAATCTGTTGAAGATGAATGAGCATTGATTCCCTGCAGAAATTTGACTGTATCCTGAAACACTTCTCAGCCAATATTGCAATATTCTATTTTTATATAAAAACACTGAAGAAATGTTCTTTGAAGTGATCATAGGCCTAAGGTTTCCTAATGTAAGAGCCCTGCTTCATCTACATGCTAAAGCAAAGGCAGTTGTTGAAAAAATGTCTATTTTTCATGAGGGGATCTTTTGAAAACCAAAATAAATCCCAAGAGATTTGGTTCCCCCATGCAGAAAAAAATGATGCTTTTATCTTGACTGGCCATGAAAGAATGGTAGAATTACCATTGAAATCACATGGGTGAGGGCATAACATGAAGCAAAATTAGTGATCAGTCCTGACTTGCAGCCCGGAGCCAAGCTTTTTCTTACATTCTCTTTCCTATTAGCAATCAACAAATTCAGAAAATTCAGTGAAGTGGTTGTCACCTCCATAAAATCAGAAAGCTTTTCCATTATTTTGCAATATGGTCAGGCTCCCTGAAGGGATGGTAAAATGAAGGTCTAGTACAGGAAGTGTAGACAGGTCGAGAGTTAGACATTCAGTTAGAAACAGTGAAATAATACTAACAAGGCAACAGAGTTGCTACTGGATTGCTATTCTGAGAGCTTCAGCCGTTGAACACTGTCCCCACAGCTCTTCCCAAAAGTGCTACAGAAAATCAAAGGTAGCTATAAATAGTCTGTCAAAAACCCCTAAAATAATTGTCAGTTCACAGACCCTCTTGGGACCAGATGGTCAGGGATTCTGGAAAAAAAAAAAAAAAATAATTTAGAGTGCATATATCCTTGGAAAACACTTGCTAAGCATCTACTATTTAGTTATTTTGTTAGCTTAGGAAAAGGCTCTGCAGTCACTGGGGTCTCTTCAGGACAGGAGGCTCCAAAAATGTCTGCAATGAAGCATTTAAAAATTAACCTGGTAACTCAAAGTTCATGATGAAGCTATGCAATCTATTTTCATGAAGTAGATTTGGTCCAACATTTTTCTAAAGCACTTAGGATAATTTGTGATTTCAGGGTAGCAAAGGAGATTTATTGCACTATTTACTGCAGACTGTTCATGGTCTGAAACTAAGTAATTACTGAGAAGTAAGTGTTGTGTTTTGAGCATGGTAGCAGTAATATGAAATCTTAGAGATCACAAAGGACAGAACTTGTTCAGACTGGTTATGTGAATACCTCTGTATGTGTGTGTGGACACCTTGTGTATAATTGGTAGTATATTTAAAAGAGCTGCTTGCTTGTCTTGGTTTTCTTACTTTCCTATGTGGTTTATAAGATCTCTTGTCATAAATGTCATGAAACAGGACATGGCAGTGATTATTTTTGAAAATGTCTGGAAATAGTAATATGTCTTTCTCCTGACACTTTGTGTCTTTCTTCTTTGTGCAGATCATGGAAGGAGGAAAACTACCTTGGCTTTTGGTAAATGAAATTGGTGGCATACGTGGGATATTGCATAGCCATGTGCCATTCCTGAAGAAGCATTTCCACCTCATCACCATGAAGGAATTTCTTGAAGACAAAAAGGCTGTAGGTAAAAAGGTCCAAGCAATCTATTTGTGGTGGCACAAACCAGTAATTGACAAAGAGCTCCTCCAGAGCCTGCCAAACTTGAAAGTGATTGCGAATTCAGGAGTGGGGATGGATCACCTGGATCTGAAGCTTGTAGCTAGCTTTGGTGTGAAGATGGCTAATGCTCCACGTGCTGTTTCCAGCAGCACAGCAGATACTGGGATGGCTTTGCTGCTAGCATCTGCTAGAAGACTAGTGGAAGGTAACATCTCAATGTGGCTTCTAAAAATCATACAAGATTTACCTGCCATTAATTTGACTTTTCTTAGAGAAACTAGCAAGTTGTGATTTTTAAAGAAGTCACACTTTTCTTTCCAAGGAGAGTGGCAAATGTGAAGAGGAAACCCAATATCTAGTGTTGTTCTCCGTATGATATTTTCAAACTCTCCATTGTTATTGGCAAAAATTATTTTGATTGTTGATGAGGAACAGGGCAATATTTTCCTAACTCTAAAGCAGTAATAAACTTTTTGGAGAGATTACATCAAAAGGCTTTTTGTAATATGGTGAGAATAAATTGGATTATCATATATACATGTAACAGGGAAAGATGATACATTGGGGAGTTACCTTGGATAATACAAAATCATGTGTTTGTAACCATTAAAAGTGTGCTATAGTAGCACAAGTCCAGACTCTTTTGCCTTGTTCCTCTGTGTTGGACTCCATTCATATTTATGTGGTTTTCTTGCAGTCCATAACATTTCCATTTCTTCAAGTACGGAGTACTGTGAAGCTGATATTCTGGGAGTTAAAGTTGCTGGAGCTACTCTGGGGATCATTGGCATGGGCAGCATTGGATATAAGGTTGCTCTGAGAGCCAAAGCATTTGAAATGAACATTTTGTACCACAACAGGACACGGAGGTAAAGATGTCTCTTGACCCTAGTTGCAGGAGAAACTCTTCCAGATAGTCAGTATTTTCTTTTCAAGGAATTATGTCAGAAATATAGCAAAAAATGAGGGAATAGGGCCTAGATTAAAACAAAAGAAAAAAAAAAGAATGGTTGCCTTAAATCAGTCCTGTAAAGAGTTACTCGGTGATTAAACACTTAGAAACTTAATTTAGGTTTTATATTAGAAATTTCAAGGTTTCCTGCAGAAAAATGAAAATCAAGCTTATACTTTTTTTATTCTTATAATATCATACTATAGTGACAACATAACTCTATTTGTTGTTCATTTTTTCTACATATTTTGAAGTTCAGGAGGGATATTATTGAAGCAGTGGCTGGAAATTAGGAAACATGTATTTGGCACAATATGATTGAGAGCTGTTCTTGAGAAAACCTTGTTTCTTCTCAAGCCAGTAGGAGTTTTAGCAAGTATTTAACCGGGTTTCACCCTTTATTTCTAGTCCCTCCTAGCTTGTGTATCTGGGAATCTGAACCTTGTTAGACATTCAGCACAGGGGCTCTTCAATTTAAAGTGAGTAGGACCTCCATGTACAACTCGTGTCCTTTGCAATCAGGCAAGGTGCAGATAATGAGCAGAATAAATATTTACTGCTATGAACTATGACCTATCCTGAGAGAACTTTACTCCTCTGTGACTGAAGGGAGAAGCTGCAGTGCTAGGATGTGGCTTTCCAGGCTTTTCTCCATAAGTAGACTGCAGATGGAGGGAGGGCCACTGCTTTAGCTAGCCCTAGGCAAATCACAAGGGTGAATGAGGTCAGAAATTTTTAGCCTGCTTGGCATTCTTGTTTCTTCAGAAAGACAGCTGAGCAAACTCACATTTAAAAGAAGTGCTCCTTAAGATCTTTCAAAATTTCTTTGCAAACCACAAAGAAAAGATTAAAAAGGAACTAATATCTTTACTCTTTTTTTATGTGTATCATCATTAACTCCCTCTGTTTAATATTTTTCAGTCTTTAAAGTAATATTTATGCAAGAGTGCTGTGATGAATGAGCAATGCACAGTGCAACAGAAATTAATTAAACCTACTTATTTTAAAGTACAGTAACACTTCCAGCTTGTGTACTGAATCAAGATGCACTCTGCATGCTGCAAAACTGCCTGCAGTTCCAATCTGATCTTTTTCCACTTACTCTCTGGTCACTGGCCTGAAAAAAAAACAGTGAAGTGCATTTGTTAGGAGACACATGGGTCAAAGTTACATTGAAGTTATTTTCTTAGTGTGACCTCTTTATTTCTAGGTTAGGGAGTAGCTAACTTAAAGCCCTTCTCTTGCAATCAGAAGCAGAAGATTGTACACATGATCCCCTATCATTGCTTCTTTATTTCCCAAAGTTCAGGCAGCTACATTTACAAAGAACATGAGAAATGGCAAGTATTCTTTTGCACTGTGAAAAGTTAAAACTAAAAATGTCTCTATTGTGGTAATTTTTTCTGCTGAACACTTTATTCTGTGAAAGGGCAGCCAGGAGACTGGCAAAGAGCTGCCTTGCTGATGTCACTCATAAAAAAATTGCAGGCTTACTGGGAGTGCCAACAGGATGAGGACCACTGCCATGCCCAGAGCTTGCATGGGTGATTTCTGGTGAATACCATTCCTTTGGTTTGAGCACTGACTGCATCCTTTGAGGTGCACAGGGGATCCTGGAGAATGGACTGTGTGCTGCCATCTGCTTCAGTGCTCAGCCATAGTTCATTTGCAGACTTCATAAGAAGCCCTTGGGACCCTGCACTGGAATGGCTGAGAGGCAGGCATACAATCAATCCCGTGCTGTAGGGCTTGAAGCCTTCCAGAAGGATCTAAACACCCAGCTGAGAGTAAATTCACCTTTGTTCACCACCTGTTTGCTATATGGATGTGATAATCAGATCCTTTAGTTTGTATACTGGTGACATCATTGAAGAAAATGTTTCCATGACTGAAATGCTTTTTTCCCTACTAGGAAAGCTCAAGAGGAGCAAGCTGTCAGTGCCACTTACTGCAAAAGGATAGACAGCTTGCTCCAGCAGGCAGATTTTGTGATGGTGGTGGTGAGCCTGACACCTCAGACACACAAGCTGATTGGGAAAAGAGAGCTGGAGCTGATGAAACCCACAGCTACCCTCATTAACATCAGCCGAGGTACCATCCAGATGCATTGGCCAGCTTCACAGTGTGGTCTAGCTCCTGCTGTGTTCCATGCAGCACCGTGCTGCATCCAGCACAGCTGGTGTGCATGCCAAGGATGATCAGGCATGGCAGAAATTCCCCCCTATCCCCATCCCTTCTCTCTTCCCTCTCTGCTCTTTGCCTGCAAGGTGCACTCAGAGACACTCTTATTCCACACCAGGGGCAGTAGTTGACCAAGAAGCGCTGGTGGCAGCTCTGCAGACTGGTGTTACCAGGGCCGCAGCTTTGGATGTCACCTCCCCAGAACCACTGCCCAGGTTTCCATCTCTGCTTTTTTCTCAGGAAGGATGGGTGAGCCCTGCTGAAGCCAGAGGCATCCCTGCAGCAGGCAGGAAGCTGGCCGAGGCAGCCCCCCTGCCCCTGGCATGAGTTTGGATAAAAGTGCCATGAATATGAATGGGAGACAGCCCAGATGTTGGGGCTGGTAACAGACCAAAGGGAAGCCCGGGAGCCAGAAAACAGCAGGAGGCAGGGAAAGCATTAAACCCAGTGCTTAGAATTACCCTATGAAGCTGCAGCAGCGCTTCACTTGCAAATTGCTTTAGTAGAAAGTACAGTTTGCCAATTTTAATGGGTGGAGGCTGCTTCAGGCCTAAGACCTGCTGCATGGCCCCGAGGTGTCCTTCTCCACAGGCTTCTTTCCACAATACAGGGCCGAAGTACCGCAAACCTCCTGGGCCCAGAGACTGCTTAGCTTCTGTAAAAAGACTGCTCCACCAGGATGGTGCCTTTTGGAGTTAACTGTGCTGGCTGCATTTTGGGTTGGGGGGAGTTTGGTCTAGTTGTGCCTGTGTGCAAATAACTACAGCTCAGACTATTGTGTAGGGTGAATGTGTCAGGAGGGTTTAATCCTCTCTTCTGACATAGTTCAAATTGCTGCCTCATGGCAGAAGTGTGTTTCTGGAGAAAAGAGCAGCTATGAAATCTTTGTATGTCCTATTACAGTCCAAAATTACTTCAATATAGGTGGTCAGGTTCTCTGGGTCTAAGTGGACTTGTAAAGTTGTATCAAATTAACTTTAAATAAAAAGCTCAAACAAAAGCTAAAGTAAAACTCCTGTTAGATGAACAACAGTAGTTAACTCTTTTTTCTTTTCTTCCAGAGATCATCCATTGTTAAAATTAAAGAACGTCATTATAACACCTCACCTCGGCATTAAAACAGACAAGGCCAGCTACATGATAACAGAGGAAGCAGTTGAAAACATATTAGCAGCCCTGAATGGTCTCCCCCTACCCAGTGAAGTTCTCCCTAGCTGATGTGTGAAAGAATATCACATGTCTTTTATTCTTCTCTTTCTCTCTCTTTTTATTCTTATCTTTCCCCTCCACATCTGCTCTAAAGGTCTTTTTAAAAGCAAGGATGTCCGTTCACCTCACTAAAGCTTGGAAGGAAACCGTTTGCCGCCACCCTCTCAGTTGTTGCTATACTTCTGTTGTCTAATCCAAGTCCAAAAGACAAATAAACCAACACACAAAGTGGCAGTGCTATGCCTTTTGTTATGTAGTGTGACTTTATGAATAGTATGATTATTTATCAGTAAAATTTATAGCAAAGTTACCATTAAGTGCAGGCAGGATTTTGCCTGGAGCCTTAAGAATCTTTACAGAGCCTTTGTCTTGCAGATGGTTGTCATGGGTGCTTGCCAAAATACACTTCCTCCCATCAGTTTAATGAATGATGCTGTTACCAACTCTTGAAGGTCCAGGAGACAAGACATTGCAGCTTTTCAGGTGCAGCAATTCTTGGCTGTCAAGAATTTCAAGACTGCCCCAGGTACCTCCTTGCTCTCTGAGGTACAGGTGCCCAGTACACCTTTCATTGTGACCTGTATAACCTTGAAAAAATAAGTTAAATTTATTTAAAAATAAAAGGCTAAGCAATAAATTACAGATCTGAAAAACAAGGTTACAATAAAATAGAAAAGAGAAAAAAAAACCCTTTACTTAGATCAATATCCTAAAACTGCAAAAAAACACACAAGGTTTTTGCACATGCAAACTTTTCTTGAGAGGTGAAAAAGCAAACAAAATAGGATACAGTACTTCACTTCTACTTAAACAATTGTACATGTTTGGCATTTGCTTGGAGTTTTACTGCTACTTCTGCAGATATTTCAAGAATCTGGGCTGATTAGTTTCAGAAGTGCTCCCTGCCAGTGGGGTGCTTTAGAGGGGAAAACACAGCTGCCTGTCAGTCACTGGAGTGATGAGTTGATTCACACACAATACCTTCAATCTCATGATTACTGAAAGTGGATCAAAAATGCAGTGGCCACATGAGAGGAGAGATGATCCATTATAGTTCACTCCATTGATTCAGGTTTTTTGAAACATTTTGATGTGCAAAAAGTACACAATCTGGAATAAAGTGCTGCTACAGAGGTCTACTGGGAAAGGTGGCCTTACCCACAGCAACCAGATGGGCAAGCGATAACACTTTATGATGGTTTATAGTCACTGAAAACAAATGCATCAGTTGGTTTGGCCTTGCCTGAAACAACAAGCTCATGAATACAGATTTCCTGCCTCAGCTTTTTTGTCCTACAAGTCCTGCTCACATATGATACTGTTTTATAAAACATAATGCAGACATAGGAGATGTATGTCTTTATCCAGCTTCATGCTTAAGCTAGTCTGTACAACCCACCTGGGAAATGTATACATTACATTATACAAAAGTCTCTTAGGGTAACGCAATACTTCAAAAGCCTAATCCTAAGAAACAACTATTGTGCAAGCATCTTACTAACACTGCAGGCATCAGCTCACCCTGCAGGATTACATGGGCACCAATGGCAGTATTTAATGGTGGGAATGAAGTCCACAGATTGTGTAATACTTCTCTCTATATACCCACAGACCTTACTCATTTCAGAGTGCTCTGTACAATGCTGGTTTATCAGATCCCTTTCTATAAGCAAAAACTTGCACACAGCAATGATGTACACACAATGTAATTCAGTTTAACACACTATAGTCTACAAACTAAATCTACTTAAAACATGACAGTGCACTGGTACAATTGACAACTGTCACATACAGTGCAATACAGATATATCTTCTGTAGAGATGTATCAGCTCCTGAACTATAGCTTGAAAATTGGATGTTCAAGTTGCACAAAACAGCTTTGAAACCATCTGATTCTCTCCACATCTAACCATGTAACACACCCAGTTTCTTGACATTTGATATGCATATCCTGGATTTTTGCTTAGAGTAACATTCCTTTGACTGTTATTTTTTTGGCTTCTCTGACTAATTCCTCCTTCAATTTGTTCATTCAAATTTGTGGATTTGATATACAAAGGAACAAATTACTGTGTTGCCCTTCCAAAGGTTTATCTTCAAGACTAAAATGTGGTAGGCCTCCTTCCTCAGTTCACAGGTAGAATGACTTGTGTCTATGATAGGGACTTTACAAAGGTCCTTCAATCTCAGGTGAGCAGTAAGTTAAAAGCTAACTCATTACATCTTATCACCCAAGCAGTTTGGAAACTTTTTATGTGAAAGAGGTAATGTGTAATCATGTTATGTTTGTTGGGTTTTTTTTAAGGAAGAAAATGCAAGTAAACTTAACTAAGAATCCAGTTAACATGCTGTAACTTCATTTTGCTAGTCAATTAACTTTTGCTCTAAAGTTTAACTGTCTGAACTTGAAATTCATGTAAGCAACTGATACTCAAAAAATCATCACCAAGATAACAAGAACAGTTTATGGTTTTGTGTAATTGATATGAATCGTTATTGTATTTTGTCTTTTTATTCGTAATTTTATAGAGGATTGGTGTTAAATTTGACTGTCTTCATGTTCAGCATATCGAAATGTGTTTGACAGAATTCAAGAAGACGGCATTTTGTAATCCATTCTTTTGAAAAGCACTGCAGTAGTCAGGAGAGGCACAGCAGCACCCTATGGCTGGTTATTCTGTAGCATGAAAGCAGAAACTTCCCTGGATGCCCACAGCAGTGCTGTGTCCTGCCTCCTGAGCTGCTCTCACCCCAGAAGCCAGGCATCCTCCCCAATGGATTATGACCACCTGCACAGCAAGGGGAATCACTTTAGCACAGCTTTTGTGAACCGAGAACTGAACTGTACTTCCCAATCCCCATCACTGGGTATGGAGATCGAGGGAGGTGATTCTTCCCCTCTACTCTGCTCTTGTGGGATCCCACCTGGAATGTTGCATCCAGCCTTGGAGTCCTCAGCACAAGAAAGATGTGGACCTATTGAAGTGGGTCCAGAGAAGGCCACTGAGTTACCACACAACTGGAGTACCTCTGCTATGAAGACAGAATGGGAGAGTTGTTCAGCCTGGAGAAGAGAAGGCTCCGAGGACACCTTATAGCAACCTTACAGTACCTAAAGAGACTACAAGAGAGCTGGAGAGGGACTCTTTAAAAGTAGTGATAGGACAAGGGGAATGGCCTTTAATTGAAGGAGAATAGGTTTAGATTAGGTAGTAGAATGGAGAAGATTAGGAAGAAATTTTCCTCTTTGAGGATGATGAAGCACTGAACAGGTTGCCCAGAGAAGCTGTGGATGCCCCATCCCTACCAGTGCTCAAGACCAGGTTGGATGGGAGTCTGAGCAACCTGGTCTAGTGGAAGGTGTCCCTGCCTGTGGCAGAGGGGCTGAAAATAGATGGCCTTTTAATTTCCATTCCAACCAAAACAATTTTGTGATTCTACGATACAGACCAAGTAACCTTATCAGAAAAGCTCTCACACATTTCTCAGCTGAAATTGTCACAGGACTGCCTGTAGCTGGGATAACATCTCAAGTGTCCAAGCAGCTGAGCCTGTCCCAGTTGTTTAGGTCTCAAAGAGAATTTTTGAGGGTATTCCTAGAATCATATAGGTTGGAAAAGACGTTCATGTGTGCAGGTGTCTGTCGGTCAGAGACAACTCTTCATCTTATGTTAACTCGTGTGCACATAGTGTAAATGACCAGCAGAAAGATCAGACCACGTCCAGTCTTCAAAGACAGTATGGAAAAAACAGCATGCAGGACATTAACGCAAAATCCCGATTGAACTGAAACCACGAACAGCACAGAAACACTTCCACAAAAACACACAATCACTCGTGAGTTCCCATTGCTCTCTCTCGGCTCCCCGAGGGATTGGGGTGCCCTGGCACCGCCTCCGCTCCCCACTGACCCCGCGGCCGGCCCGGGCGGGGTGCGGGCGGCCGGGCAGTGCCCTCCTCGGCGGCCGGTCTCGCTCCGCCCCGCGGCACGGCTGGGGCGGCCGGCGCGGCGAGGTGAGTGCGAGCGGCACCGCGGGACCCCCGCGGGGCGCCGGGACCGCCTCTGCCGGGCGGGGACAGGGCTCGGCCTCGAGGCCCCCGAGCCCCACGGAGGAGTGGCACCGTGGGTAGCACCGGGTGGGCGGGACACGGGGGCTCCCGCGGTCTTGCGCGCCCCGCTCGGGCTGGGAGCGGGAGGCATCTCGCCCGTTCCCAGCCGCCCTTCAGGGCCGGACAGAGTCCTGCGGCCGCCGCTCCAGCTCCCTCCTATCTCTAGTCCCAGGCGTAGGCCGGCTGGCACAGCGGCAAACGCCTCCAGCCAGGGCTCAGCCCGCCCTGGGCAGGGAGGACTCCCCGGGACACCGCGCTCCGGGGGCGGTCGGGGGAGAGAAGGGGGAGCCGGGCCGGCGGTGCGGGAGCGGTGCGGGAGCATTGCCTCGGGCTGAGCGACGGCTCTAACCCGAGATCACAGCCTTGGCTCTGCAGTGTCAGCAGAGTGAAGAGTTGGCAAAGCACTGAAGGAGACCAAAGAAAGGGTAAATTTATGTTCATGGGTAACTTCAAAGTTCGTAGTTGACAAATTATAGCTCTGTTACATTAAATGAGATTTTTGCTGAGATAACCTCATCAATGATAATTGCTTAATATAGTTGCAGAAGTGGCAGAACTTCTGGTCCTAAAAGATACCCTTCCACTCATATGGCCACATTCTTAAATTATCAAGACTTTGGCTTTCAATGTTGAATATTGAATGCTGAAAAGGGGTAACATCTGGTCACTCATTTGTTTAAGTGTTAGCATAGTTGGTATGCCAGAAATTATGTTTTCATTTCTTATTAACAAGATTATATAGAAATTGAACATCCTTCTGAATAACACTGGGAGAACCCAAAAAAGTTCTGCATATGGGAGTGGTTATCTTTCATCAAGTGGGAAAACAGCATGTAATTGAGCCAATCAATTTCTGGCTTTTAGAAAAAAAGGTATAATGGATCACTTCAGACCATGTTCTTTGGTTCTCTTTGCTTTTGTAGGATATGGAGGGTCAGGAACTGCCTTATGTGCTAGTTGACTGTATAGGAGAGAGGTATGGAGTATATGAAGACCATGTTGGATTTCTGAAGAAACGTTTTCATCTCATCACCATGAAAGAATATCTTGAAAACAAGACATTTCTCAGCAAAAAGATCAGAGCTATCTATATGTGGTATCACAAACCAGCTATTGATGAAGAGCTTCTCCAGAGCTTGCCTAACTTGAAGGTAGTTGCAAGTTCTGGAGTGGGAATAGATCACTTGGACCTGAAACTCCTCTCCAGCTATGGTGTGAAGGTGGCCAATACTCCGTTTATTGTTTCCACTGACACTGCAGACTTAGGGATGGCTTTGATGCTGGCATCTTCCAGGAGACTTGTGGAAGGTAATAACTGAAATGGTCTTAGTCTTTTCATAGAAAAGGTGACTTCAAAACATGCAGAAAATGTGTGCTGATGCAAAAGTTAGCTTAAAACTATAACTATGGAAAATAGGGGAAAAGGAAGAAGTTAAGATAAATCTATCTTGTTGACAATACCTTGCATTCAATTTCCAAACCAGCATATTGGCAAGGTGGAGCTTTTTCTTCTTTGGACAGCCCTAAATTCAGGCCTCTTCTCCCTTAGCCCACAGCCACTTATTCATTGTACTTGTTCATTTCAGTCTTGCTTTTCAAGTTATAATAAAAGGGGACTAAAAGAATGTATTTTCAAGGAGGCTTGAAGCCTGTCTTTGCCAAGTTGCCATGTATCTGACTCATTACGAACAGGCTGTCCAGAAATCTGCCCACCATGCTCTGTGTTTCTTTTCCCTGCCAGCCTTGGTGTACCTGCTAGGTAGCTGGGAACTGTATGGCCTTACCTTGCTGCTTGCTTGCTGCTTTGGCCTTACCTTCCTTGCCTGCTTGCCTGCCAAAGAGACGCTGGGTATGTTTCTCTCCTGAGCAAGAAATCAGTGTCAGCAGCCATGCGTGCAGTGCAGCATTACTCACTTCTTGTCCAGAAACACAATGACAATGTATTACTGCTCCTGTGCTTCTGCCTTGTCCATCGATAAAAAGTAGAGGGAGGAAAAGTAACCAGATACTGGAACATCCCTTACATGACATAATTCTTCTTTTCCTCTTCCAAGGCCATGAGATGGCAGTCTCCCCCGACACAGAGTATTTCCCTGCTGACTGGCTGGGGGTTGAGGTTTCTGGAGCGACCCTGGGGATCGTGGGAATGGGCACCATTGGTTACAAAGTGGCTGAAAGAGCCAAAGCCTTTGAAATGAAGATTTTGTACCACAACAGAAATCAGAGGTAAAGCTGGTTGCAGCTCCAAGGCAACTCTATTTTGACACTGCTTTTATGTGTTATTTGTACTTTTCACTGTGCTTTCACTTTTTACAGTGCTCTTTATTTTAAGTGGCAAAGTTGTTTCAAGATGGTCAATAATTTCCCAATTTGTTGGGGTCCCCCCCCCGCCGTGTAGCCCTGGGAGAGGGGCCCTGAGGGCACAGACACGGGGCTTCCCTGTCCCTGCTCAGCCTCGTTCCCATTGGTTGGTTTGTGTTCCCTGCGCGGGCAGAAGGACCCTTGGTCCCGTGACTGGAACAGTTCCTCGGCAGAGCCCCGGCCATGCGGCTGGAGAAATAAACATCTCTGAAACAGCTAGCAAGAATCTGTCTGTCCATATATATTTCCTTTCCACGGGACTCCTGGTTTGATATATGCGTGTTGCAGTATCCCCACTGCAACACCAATTTATACAGAAAGAAAGTCAGGAAGGAATGGGAGAGATATATCTCACTGTTCTTGCCGTTAGCTGGGGCTCCCGAGTTCTTCCTGTCATGGTGGTGACATTGCAATGGACTGAGGAAAGGGGAAAACTGGGAGGACTTAACTCCTGTGACTTAGGTGAGGCAGGGATTCAGGCAGAGACATCTCACCCTTCCAAAGCCATGTGACAATAAAGGGCCAGACTTGCCAGTTTGTTTGCTGTCTTCTAGGTGAGGTGTACGTGCTGGGTGCCCCTGTGCTCCCATCAGGCCCATTCCATTCTTTTCTTTGGTGGGAATTTGATGAGAGCCAGGCAACCTCGTCCTGATACAGATTGAGTGCACTAGCAGGTCCTGCAGCGCGTGGTTTCAGTGAGTCAGCACTGATGCACAGAGCAATCAGGCTGTTGCTGACATAGATTTGGAAAGATTTAATGCCTGCCCTGTCTTGTGTGTTTCCTCTGTAATTTTCACATGACTTACTTAAATTACTGAATTTTCACAAGACATCAGTCTTGCTTTTGGGTAGCAAAAGAATCCCCATTATAAGCAGAAATTGTGACAGAAATGCATTTGGTTTATAATTTATTCAGTGCATTTATGTGATACCCATTTCTTACTTTCCATCCCCACAGGTGTAGTGCTGCACCTTTGTGTACAGTTCACTTGGAATTGTGGGAAATAGCTTGACCTTTGTCTTTACTGAGTTTCAGACAACCAGCTAACTACTTTGCACTAAACATGAAGATAACAATAAAGAAACATTTTCTCTACTGGTGAATTGGTCTTTCCTTTGTTTCTTGCTACTGCAGTTTAATTTTGGGATTTTCCCCTCAGAAAAAAGGAAGAAGAAAGTGCCATTGGAGCTGTTTACTGTAAGAAGATAGATGATTTGCTCCAGCAGTCAGATTTCGTGTTGCTGGCTGTGAACCTAACTCCACAGACACGCAAACTGATTGGGAAGAGGGAGCTGGAGCTGATGAAACCCACTGCTATTCTTATTAATATCAGCAGAGGTAAGGTGCAGAATAAACAAAACTACATTAAGGTTTGTTGGCATGACAAGTCCTGGGAAAACCTCTAATATAGACTCTGTCCTTCTGAAATTTTCCGTAAATTTTCTGATTACTAGTTTATTTAGACGCCCATGGTCATAGCTCAGTAAAACATTTAAGTGTTCCCATAATAATGAGAAAGTAGGTCTCTGAAATTTTAGTGAGCTTGGAGTGTTAGAAGCCCATATGTATTTATATATCTCCTACTTAAGCCTTTTATTTATTTAATGCAGTGTTGCTGCTAACATACATTAGGGTGGCACAGCCTACTTGGAAGCCTGGCACTCTGTTTCATGCTGCTAATTCCCTGATGCACGTACCCAAGCATCCCCCTCCCACTCCACCACACTCTGCTGCTGCTTCTGCACTGCAACCATGGCCTGCCCTGCTGTCTGCCTGACCACTGTGCCCAAAAGAATGCTGAGAGGACAGTAGGGAACGTGAAAATAAACATATCCTTCTTACTGTAACCCAGGTCTGGTAGTGGATCAGGATGCTTTGGTGGAAGCCCTTCAAAACAAAGTTATTAGGGCAGCCGCTCTGGATGTGACATATCCTGAACCCTTGCCAAGGTAGGACATGTATTTAAATTAAACATAAAAGGGTGTATGTGTGATGTGCAAACTGAGTAAAATTTTGTGAGCATGTGAGAAGTTGCGTAATTTTGTTAGTAGGACTACATGAGGTATGTGCTCTAGTCCTGCTGAAACCATGTTCCTAATCCTTCTATGCCAGCCCAATAAAATTCACACTTACTCATTTGGAGGATTTGTTGCATAAAGCCCCACCAAGCTAGGCAGCACTTTGAACTCCTCTGAATATGCTTGAGTCATGCAATTAGGTTTTGTTTTAATTATTATTTTACGTATTTCCCTGGCTGCCTGCAGGTGATGAAATAAGAGATGAATGTGCTGTGAGTGACTAGCTGAGCATTTCTTTTCTTCTCCCAGGGATCACCCCTTTTTAAAACTGAAGAATGTTATCATAACTCCTCACATCGGAAGTGCTACCAAGAAGACACGCTGGGTTATGATGGAGGAAATGGCAGAAAGCATAGAGGCGGGCTTGGCGGGTCTTCCTATCCCTCGTGAGGTGCTGCTCTAGAGCACCTTGCACTTAGGACTAATGCCTGTTATAAATGTATTGTGATGTTGGCTTTTTTTTCATGTTCCTTAATGTTAGGAAAACTTTACCTAGGTTCTGTAATGTAATACACGATATAGAATGTCTATTGTTTATGTAGTCAATTTAGAAAAGATAGGCAGAGAAAATCTTCACATTCTTGGAGAATCTAATCAGAAGAAAAACCCGAAACCAGACTAAATGGAGCCAAAGGAGGAAGATAAGACTGATGGGATGATACTTAGCAACTCCAAAGAATAAATGAATTATGCATGATGGTGATGCATATGAAATAAGCGATGCACTTTTAAAGACGATCTTTTGGATGTAGAGTTGTGCCTTTGGATCTCTGCCAAAGCACCTGGCCGTAACACCCTTTTTGCTGCTGTCTCCTAATTGTCCCTTTAATTAAATTTTTCTTAAAATTTCAAAAAGAGTGAACCTCGTTTTTCACAATGCCATCAGTGCAGAAACAGTAATTTGATCACTTTTCGTGTAATTATCCCACAGTATTATACAGGAAAAAAAAATAAAGCACAGGTTTAATTTATTTAAACACCCAACAGCGATTCTGTGTGGAAGGCTGCGATGTCTTGATCTTCAATGTAAAACTCCAGACCCCAGAGTCTTGCCACTTACTTTCCTCGCATTCCCTTACAAATGTCCACCGATGCAGCAGCGAATTGAAGGCCATATAAATCGTGTATTAGAGGACCCGCCTGGCACACCCACAAGCGCAGCCGGCGTGTGGGAGCGGCTCCTCCCGCCGCTCCGGCACCAATCCCGACCCTTAGGTGCGTGCTCCCTCCCCGGGCCGAAGCGCTGAGCCTGCGTCCAGACTCTGCGTGTGTGAGAGCCCTGCCCAGCCTGAGGGCGGCTCGGCCTCTCTCCCTCCTTCCCTCTCTCCTTCTTCCCTCTCTCCGGGCCCGGCCGGGACATCCCCACCCGCCGGCCCGGGCCTCCGTGCCGACAGGGGGAGCCGCAGGCGGAGCTGAGGCGGGAGCTCGCCGCGCCGCGCCGCGCGCCGGGGCAGCAATGTGGGGCGCCCGGGGGGCCGCCGTGCCGCGGTGGTGCCGTGCCCTGCGCAGCTCCGCCGCCCTGGGCGGCCCCAGGAACCCGCTGCGGAAAATGCTCCGCAAGAATAAGTAGGAACGGGGCTCTCCCGGGGTGCGGGGCCCTGGCGGGGTGGGTTGTGGCCCTGGGGTAAGGGGGGCTGTGGGGCTCGGGCGCTTCCGCGGCCCCGGTAGCGCGGAGGAGAGAGAGAGACAGCGACCCCGAGCCGCCCATCTCAGCTGGTCGGCAGCGGCTGAACGTGTGCCCAGGTGGCCAAGAAGGCCAATGGCCCTGGCCTATATCAGCAATAGTATGTCCTGCAGGACCAGGGCAGTGATTGTCCCTCCGTGCTCGGCACTGGTGAGGCCGCGCCTCGAGTGCTGTGTTAAATTCTGGGCTTCCTCAGTACAGTAAAAACATTGAGGTGCTGGAGCGTGTCCAGGTGAAGGGTCTGGAGCACAAGTCCGATGAAGAGCAGCTGAGCGAGCTGGGGATGTTTAGTCTGAAGAAAAGGAGGCTCGCGGGGACCTTACCACTCTCTACAACAGCCTGAAAGGAAGTTGTAGCCAGGTGGGGGTCAGTCTCTTCTCCCAGGTAACAAGGTGGCAGGACAAGAGGAAATGGCCTCAAGGTGCACTAAGGAAGATTTAGATTGGATATTGGGAGAAATTTCTTCACTGAAAGGGAAGAATGGTCAAGCAATGGAACAGGATCCCCAGGAAAGTGGTGTAGTCATTGTCCCTGGAAGTGTTCAGAAAATGTGTAAAAGTGGTGCTTAGAGACATGGTTTAGTGCTGGACTTGGCAGTGCTGGGTTAATAGTAGGACTTGATGATCTTGGCCATATTTTCCTACCTTAATATTTCTATGAATCTAAAGAAACCTCAGAGTTGTTCTTTTCCACCCCCTTGCTATCTGTGAAGCTTCAACTGTGGATGGGAAGTATTGTTTTCCACACCTCTGCTGTGGGGAGAGCTACTTGCGTGAAAACCTGGGTGTTGTGTGCTTTCAGGCAGGTGGAATATAAATTACACAGGGAATCCTTGTTTCTCTGAGCTGCTGAAAGATAAGGCTGATTTCCTTTCCTTTTCCCAAAAGAAAGAAGTTCTGGTATGACAGCCCTACTCTGGGACCGCAAACAGTAAGTGCAAGCTCTTAAGGCGATGTGTTTATTTGTGCCAGGAGGAACAGACTTGTGTTTCTGCCGTTGATTCTAACTTCCAAGCATTTTCTGATGGAGAAATAGGAGGATTTTGTGAACGAACAGTAGGGCTCCAGTTTGACTGTGACAGGATTGCCATTTGGCTCCCCATGGCTGTTTCCTTGTCTATACTGATCTTTCATCTTTGCCAGCATCAACGCTCTCTTGCACACTCCTGACTACTGATCCAGATTAAAACTTCTATGAGCTTAGTTTAATGAAAAAATTTTTAAATGTTTGTTTTTTCAAACAAGCAAAGCTTTTCAGTCAATACGTGCTGTATTTGAGAAAACATCTATGGAGCTTCATAACTTGCTACAAAATACAAAAGGAACTTCAGAAACTTTGACTGTAGTACATGAATGTCAAAGATTTTGTGAACAGAAGTATTCTTTATTGAAACACTTGATACATAGGACCTATATAAAGCCATCACAGCTGCAGGAATGAAGTAAGAGCATACTTAGTAAAGTGCATGAATCTGTATATAGTTGCCTAATACAAGTGTGTAACTACTGTTTAACGTGTTGTTTGTTTCTTTTTAAAGTTGTATAAACCAACAAAGTTGGACTTTTTAATGAAAAATGACCTGACAGAAACGAGGAAAGAAGATAACATGCGCTGCAGAGTCTTGAATGGTCTTATTCATAAAGTTGTGTTAGAGATGGCAACTACCTGTGAAGTCAGTCAAGAATTTTATGATCTCAAGCTGGAAATCTGCAAGGCGAGTGCCAAAGCTACAGCTTGTGCTGGGCCACTCTGATTACATTGTGCAGTTGGCAAGGATGTGCCAAAGGAGCTCCCCTGGGTGTTGTGATGAGTGCAAGAGGAGTTTTACGGCATTGCTTTTGATGTAGCAGAGTGCAGCAAGATCAGGCTCTGGAGTACACACTCGGAGAGCTTTGCCACTGTAGTACCTGGCTTAGGAGACCTTTGCCGCTCTGATGCAAATGCAACTTGGGCCAATTAAATGGTGACTCTCCTGGTATGACTTTTTTTTTCTGTTACTCAGACATAAGCTCTTTGTCTTGCCCTTTCAGAGGGAGGAGCTTGGTTTTACCAACATAAGTGTATCTTTCCAAGAGTCTTTTCTTGCAGCTGTGTGAGAGTTGTCAGCTCCTTGTGCCACTCACCAGCAACATTACAGGCAGAAGAACTAAGTGATGCATGAGATTAGTTAAAAAAAAAGGGCAAGTCTAAGAAAATGTCATTGTCAAGCAAGATCTGAGAAAGAATTGACATTTGTATGTAATTGTAGCTAGTGTCATAATTTGTGGATTTGAAAGGGATGTAAGAGCTCTGATACAGGAAGTAAGTCAGTCTCCACATTCTTGTTTGTTGTCTGTAGTTTTTATCTTCTACATTTGCTGTTCTGTAAAGATTAAATTATAGCAGTGTTTGGCTTAAAAGCTTGGTGGACTCAGCTTTTGGTATTTAGAAGCATGGTAAAAAAAAATGTACGTTGTAGCTGCATCTATGACAAAAGGTTTGTCATTCATGACTGAAATAGGTGATTTTGCCAGCTGAGTTCATTCTGTTGTCAGACAAGTGTTCAAAATTACATGGGCAGGATAAGTTTTGGCTCTGTATGTGCAATATCCTTCACAGAGTATTTCTGTCTGTCTAGAGCTTTGAGGATTGCTTGTCTCAGATCACATGTCTGCATGTAAAATCGCTGGCTGGTGTGGGCAAGACACAGCGCTTTCAGGAGGCATTGCTGTAAATTAAACAACTTACAACATGAGAGAGGGAAAGGAACAGCCATCTTCCCAATACAATACAGATCTTACAGCTGCACAGTGTCTGTGTTGCACTGGGACATGGCTGGGCATAGGTCAGTCCTGATTTACTCATGAACTGATTCTGGTCTGATATAATTTCTTCTGTTATCAAAAGAAATTTTCTAGTAAGCTTTCTGCAATCCATCAGAGACTTCATTGTATATGAAGTGATGAAGAGTGTGTGTATATATATATCATTTTAAAGACGGATTTGCCTTTTTTATAGGTGTCCCTGTCATCCAACTTTTCAGCATGCCGTGTGTACTGGAACCCTGTTTCCACTACAGAGGAGGAAAGTTATGTTGAAAATGTGCTGCGAAAGAGCGCTCCACGTATACGGTACTGCTGTGGGATAGACAGGCCACTTCCTGAATCCAGAGCCATTTCTTAAGTACCACTTCTTAAGTATGTCTGACAATCTAGATTTGACCTACTGGGATGCTTTAGGTTTTTACATACTTGGAGTAGAGCATCTCCTGTGATGAGCTTCACACGGAAGGGCGGCTGTGTCAGACCAGCTGTGTGATCTTTTTCTGGAGCACAGCTGGCTTATTTGGCTTCTGTGCTTTCCCAGGGCTGGAGTGGGCTGAGCAGAAAGCAAGAGGAGTGTGGATGAGGTTTCACTCCCCTGTCCTCATGGTGGTGGCTGGACAGGCTGTGTGGGACAGTACCCCAGAACGGGATGCTGCACAAAGGAGTTGCAACTACAAGGATCTCCTTGCAGATTCACTGGGCAATTCTGATTGCTAGGGATGATTTGGGCCTCCGGAAGGGATGACTGTTATTACAGAAATTCTTCACAATACTGATACTAGAAAACCCCACAAAATTTAGAATGCTACCATGTATTGTGATGCTTTTGCCCATTTTTCCAACACAGAGTCCAGTGAGTTTTCAGGATATCATTGAGATTTTTGTCTCTTCCCCCCTTTCCTTGGCTTTCCCTCTGCTATCCAGCCAGTCTGTTGGAAGTTCAGGACTTCACCCATGTGGAAGGTGGTGTAGAAGCATACTTGCAAAGCCATTTCCTTTCCCCATTTCCCTAAGCTGTGTAATTTCTGCTCCAACATAATGCTCTCTTCTACTCCACAGCTTCCACTCTTTAAGAAGGAAGGTTTCTGGCTGAGAAGAAGACAAGGGGAGCCCTGTCAGTCCTTCCTGGAGCTAGCATGTAGAATAAGTTGTCCTGCCCTGCTCTGAGGGCTCTATCCCCCACTGCTCTTATCCCTACAGTGGGGATAAGGATACCAAATGAAGTGGGGAATGACCTGTGCCAGCCTATGCATATAGATACAGACAAACCTAAAATCATCAATACTCAGCTGGACCTGCAGCCTGTAGTTTTTGTATGCTGTGCATTCGAAGTTGGGTTTCTGCAGTGGTGTATTGCTTAGCACTAACCTGAATAGCTTCCCATCAGACTCAAAGTTTTGCACACCATATCTTTAAATGTACAGGACTGCTGGATTTAATTTAACACCTTTTACTCATCCTGGAGATGCTATACTGATACTCATGCCGGTGAATGCTGTATTTTTGCCAGGTATCTTCTGAAGAGTCAGCAGATTGTAGGAAACATACCCCCAATAGTATTTATAAAAGACAAAGAAGCTGCAGCTGTAAAAGAGGTAATTCTAATCTTTGACTCAATGTACAAATACAGTGACTTAGGAGAGAGCTGATCATGTAGTTGCTCTACCAATTTACATCAAAAATTAGTCTTTCTCTATAGTTGCAAAGCATTTTAACCATCAATCTTGGGTAAGATTGATGCATTTATAATATGTAGAAGAATTGTTGGCTGTATCATTAGGCCAATGAAGAATTTTGAAAAAATTGACTTACTATTTTAAGGATTAATATGTGGTTGCCTAGTGTATATGATTATAGAAATGAGGTTGGAGGAGCTCTTTTCCACATTTTAAATGTTATGTCTTTTTAAGATGCAATTGAATAACTAGTGATGTTTTTATTTTTATTTTTTTCCCTGTAACCCTTTCCATCTGTGAATTGTTAAAATGTCTCTAGGGAAGTGCAAATCTTTGCATAGGGGATGTAGGCTTATTCATACTACATTTTTTTTCCTTCATTTTTAAAATTGTCTTTACTATTTCATGTTTCCTGTCAAGGTGTTGATAGTTTTAACTAGTCAACATATTACTAGAATAATGATGTTTCCTAGGAATTTGCTGTCATTGGGACTGTGAAGCAAGATCTCTAAAACACTGGGATTTCCATAAGAGAAAGATGACACCAATGAGTAGAATTTAATGAGAAATGTCTCCTCAAGCTGTTGATGTGAACAGAAGTTGAAAAGAACATGTTCATGTTTCTGTGCCCTGAAGTGCCTTATTATTTATAATAGTGTTACTGTTACAGCCAATTACTGTTAGAGACTTATGGGTTCCTGCAGTGTGCATGAGCAGACCTGGAAGGAATAAAAAGAATTTCAGATTCTCTAGAAATGCAATGAACTGCCTGAGCTTTCTGTGGTCAGAAAAATTCTGAGTTTCACAGAAGACAAGTAAAAACCCTCTTTATATCACTTCTGTCAGGGAATGACACTGGGAAGCACATAGATGGATTATTTTCTCCCGCTTCATAGTTCATCAGATTTATGTCAATCACAGATTCAAATAACATGCTGAACTTGGTTTTTAAGTATTGTAAGTAAGGGAAAAAACATCCAATTAAACACTTGGATAAAAAATCTGATTAATTGGAATAATACAATGAACTAGAAAGGAATTAAAGAAAAGCTGAAATAAAATTTCAAATGAGAGAAGATTTTCACAATTATGTATAGTCTGTGAGCACTGCATGTAATAGATTTGTAGCATTTACTGGTTAGATGCCATGTTAAAAGGGATTTTGGAATTCCATACGTACATATAAGAGAAATGCAAACTTGCAGAAAGGGAGAAGAGGTGAAAAAAATCTCAGTGTAAGGATGTTATGAAAAAGGATTTGCAAGAATGAGGTAAGAACGAATAAACCAAAAATGATATATGTCAGACAATCCCTAGCCAAGGGTTCATAATGCACGTAAGGCAAAAAACTTCGTAGGAATCTCTGGGTCTATTAAATCACTGTTTGACAGAAACATCCCAGGCAAGAAGTGTAAGCAGTTCCATGTAAATGAAGGGAAAGGCTGTTTTGAAGTGGTTTTGCTAAATATTCCAAACATAGAAAAGAACATATTTGCTGTTAGATACTTGTCTGTTTGTGAACAAAGTAGATTTAAACAGGATCCTTAATATGCCTTCATGTGTTTACAGGTCGAGGACTTACTGGCAATTGCTGATTTTGGACCTCCAGAAGAAGAAGAAACATCTCAAAATGATTCAAGGTGGGTCTTTTTGATTCAGAATTGTACAAGTGTCCATTTTCATCTCTGTTGGCCAATTAAATTTGGTATTATTTGACATAAGAGAAAGTATATTTTAATTAGATGTGTACATTGTTACTCACAGACCCTATACTTGTTACGGTATTAATATCTTAATTTTTATGAGGGAAATGTGTGTAGAATTTCTAAGATTTCAAGACTTGATGTGTTTATGATAATCAAAATTTTAAAAATGCTCTGCAGCAGTAATATTTGTTTCTTTCTGGTAATTATCTCATGAGGATGAAAGCCACATTTACCAGTACTGCTCTACTTGTCCACCTCTTTCTGATACAAGTTTGGTTTGTTATACATGGATTGCCAGTTTACTGATAGATCCCCTTAAGTTAATTTAGCATTCTTCTGTGAGAGATTTTTGGCTGCTGAGAGAGAGGGCTGAACAACCTGTTGGAATGGTGGTTCTGGATGCTCTCAAAGCCAACAGCCTTTGCACTTGTGTGCTGCAGTCTGTTGGTAGAAATGCTTTCTGTGCCTCAGCATCTCACAGGATGGTTCATCAGGTGTGAATCAGAAATAGCTTCCTGTGGGAAGTCATTGCTGTAACAGATTCCCCAAAGGGCACCTAACATCTTCCACTGTATCTTGGGGAAATAGTCAAGTCCAGCATAAAGTGTCACATCACTCTGATGTGTTTTGGGCACAGGCTGCTGCTTCTCACTTCTTGGAAGAGCTGGGAGAAGTCTTGAGTTCCTTGGGGCTCCCAGGTCCAGTGCTCACCTGTGCACGTTTTTCCCAGAGACAAGCAGTTTCATCTGGCACGTTGTTGCTTTATTGGCCTTCTCCCATTAAATCTGTTGACACAGACTGTCCTTGGACACATCATATGGTGCTATCACTTCCTTTGTAATGCAGGGAACACAGGGTGTTAATAAAGTCAAACTGAAAAGTCCAGTTTATTTCTGTGTTACTCAAGTTGTCAAAAATAGCATTATTCCTCAAAATATATGCAGGGAGGAAACCCAAACCAATACTTGTTTTCTTTTCCACAGCAAACTCTTCCCTTCAACAACTCAATCTTCAGATTCACCCATGAGGCCTAATCTCTTTGGTATTGATCATGAACTGCTGAATAAACAGATTATGGACTATAAAAAAATGAAAGCGTCAAGACATATGGAAAGCATTGCCTGGACAGAGAAGCAGGAGCAGCAGCTTTCTAAGATTCAAAAGAAAATGAAAAAGAGAAAAACAAGGAATCCTCCTGACAATGACGACATTATGCCACAGAAACACTTACTGGACAGATACGAAGCTGATTACTGGGATGATAACATTGAATCAGCCTCGGACTATGAGCTGCAGGATGAATTACAGGAAGAGGTGGATGAGTTGGAGGTGGATGATGACAAAACTTTAAGTCAGTCTACTGGTAAACTGAAATGAAGTGAAAAAGCCACTCCCTTCAAAATGGAGGCTGCCAATAGCAAAAAAAAAAAGACTGCCATAGCTACTGAAAGATTCATTTTATACAACATGTTTACCACTTCCTCATTCAAACTAATAGATTTGCCACATGTGAGGAGGTTTGCTAGTACAAAGTATGTAAGAAAAGCTGCCATTAGTGATATTCTGTTAAGCAGCTTTCAAGTTGCTGCAGTTGAGGGACTTCCAACTGGAGAGCAGTTTTGTAATGACAAAATATACCTATTGCAGCCCTGAGTTAAAACTTCTTGCAGTTGTGTTGACTATTTCCAATAAAATTATGGTTGCTATATTGCAATATTTCTTTTAATTATTTTGTTAATTTTTTTTTTTAGCGACCTGTATAAAAATTATCACAAAGTGATGGTGTCATTCTGATATCAGGAAGGAAGAGGGAAGCAAAATAATGACAGTGGTGTTCAGCTTCCTCAAACAAAGACCAGGACAGGGTCTTCTCTAGAGGACCAGTCTAATGGAGGAACACTTTCCACAAGAAGATGAAACTTACTGAAATTGTGGCCAATAAAATTGCAACCCTGAAAGAAAATAATTTGATAGTTGTGCAAGGGGAACTGCAATCAGAAAAAAATGGAGAACTGCTTATCCATTGGGTAAAATCAGCCAAAGCATTGACTGTGACTTAAAAAAATGTATTAACAACTTGAAAAGCAGAGAAGAGCAGCAGGGAAGAATGTCCTAGAAACGGATTTGAAAATTAATAGGGAATCATACAAAAAGTGAGAATAAAGCTTTCTGACTCAAGGCACATAAAAAATAATAGCATGAGTGTATAAAGGCAGAAGGCTTCAAGCTTCAAAGAAATTATAATGAACAAGGTAGTAAAAGGGAATTCTACCAGAAATGCAGAAAATTTAATTCCAGTAGTTAATGGGGAGGTGAACACAGGGGAGGTTGCCCTACAATATAGCAGAATCACAGAATGGGTGGAAGAGATCTTAAAGATCGTCTAGACCCAAGCTCCCTGCCATGGGTAGAGACACCTTTACCTGGACCAGGTTGCTCAGAGCCCCATCCAACCTGACCTTGAACACTTCCAGGGATGGGGCATCATGGACAAGCTTCTCTTGACAACCTGTGCCAGTGCCTCACCACCCTAATGGAACAATTTCTTCCTCATATCTCATCTAAATCTACTCTCTTTTCATTTAAAACTTAGGACTTGTCCTATCACTACACTTCAAGAACACTGCAATCATCAGTCATAGTCAATGCAGATTCATAAAAAAAAAGGTCCAGTTTAAATAATTCAGTATCCTATAATAAAGTCACCTGCCCAGCAGATGAAGGGAATGCGGTGGATGTAGTTTTTCTTGGGTTTTGTAAGGTTTTGTTTGCTGTCCATCACAGTATCCTTTGGGGCACATTTTCTGACTGTGGGATGAGTGGGTTCATGGTGTGCTGGGTGAAGAACTGGCTGAAGGACAGAGCTCAAGGGTTGTGGTGAACAGGGCCACATCTGGCTGGTGTCTGGTCACCAGTGGTGTTCCTCAGGGATCAGTCCTAGGGCCAGTTCTGTTCAATGTATTTATCAATGACCTGGATGCAGGCTTGAATGCACCATGAGCAAGTTCACTGATGATTCCAAACTGGGAGGTGCTGCTGACTCTCCTGAGGGACAAGATGGCTTGCAGAGGGATCTGGGTAGCTTGGAGCATTTGGGCAAACACCAGTGGCATGAAATTGAACAAGAATAAATGCCAGATTCTGCACCTAGGAAGGAGTAATGGCAGGCACAAGTCTAAACTGGGTGAGGAGTGGCTGGAGAGCAGCGCTGCAGAAGGGGTCTGGGGCTGGCAGGAGGCTCAACAGGAATCAGCCGTGTGTGCCCAGGCAGCCCAGGGAGCAAACTGTGCCCTGGAATGCATCAAACACAGCTTCACCAGCCACTCCAAAGAGGGGGTTATCCTGCTGTATTTGGTGTTTGCGTGGCCTCACCCTGAGTGTTGTGTGTGCTTCTGGGCTGCACAATTTCAAAAGGATGTGAAGGTCCCTGAGTGCATCCAGAGGAAGGCACCGAAGCTGTGGAAGGGGCTGGCAGGGTGTCCTGTGAGGAGCAGCTCAGGACACTGAGGTGTTCTTGTTTGGAGAGAAGGTGGCTGAGGGGCAACCTCACTGGTGTCTACAATTTTCTGAAGGGAGGAAGGGGAAAAGGTCCCTCTTTTCCGTGGGACCCAGTGCCAGGTCATGTGGGAATGGCTCAAAGCTGTGCCCCTCAGAAGAGGTTCAGACTTGGTAAGAGGAAGCATTTCTTTACCCAGTGGGTGTTCAAACCCTGGGTTCAACCCTGGAACAGGCTCCCGAGAGAGGTGGTCAATCCCTCAAGCCTGTCAGTGTTTAAGAGACATTTGGACAATGCCCTTAATACCATGCTTTTGATTTTGGTCAGCCCTGAAGTAGTCAGGCAGTTAGACTCAATGATCATCCCTTCCAACTCAGCTCTTTTCAATTCAATTTGATCCAATTTGATTTTATTTGGGTCTTGTTGCTTCCTCCTCCTTTCCTTACCCCTAGATGCTCAGGATATCTTTGATGACGTTTCTTTCCAACCCTTCACTAGAAGAAGGGATGGAATGGGCAATAGTGTCCCAGCCTGGGCATTGGCTCTGTCACTTTGTAGGAAGGAGACATGTACCTTCTGATGGCGCTGAAAGCTGTGGATAACCTCAAGAGCATTTGATCACCTGAACACATTTGCAAAAAGCACACAGAAACTGTGGTTTTTGAAAGTCTTCTGTGTTTATCCAGTTTAGCTGGGCTTCCACAGGATGGCAAACTCCCTCATCTCTGACACTCAGATTAAAGATCTGGGCTTTAAGATCAATCCCTCGGTCTGGTGCAAGAGGTGCTTCAGAACTAAATGGTTACAAACCATTTGATGTGAGCAATACATGTTCATTTCCCTGTGGATTTTTTTCCTCCCTTATACTCAGCTGTAGAAATACCTGAGCTGTTTCCCTTGGAAAAACCCACTAAAACACAAGACCCAGAGAACAACAGTGCTCCATCAGAGCTGAGGTTCATCTGGCCCAAAACTCTGTCTCCAAAGTGGCCAACCATCAATGTCTACAGGAGAGAACATGAATAGTGCAGACCTTCTGCCAGGCTCCTGGCTGTGCTTGTAGGCTGCCCTCCCCTCTCCACCTCCCACTCCTGCCCAGGGCTCCAGGAGCATATTCCAGCTCAGCCTGAGTGATGCTGTAGGTGTCTCTGCCCTGTCTCCTGGATGGGCCTGGGACTTACACTGCAGAGAGCTGCTCTCCTGGATGGAACACTCAGACCTGGGTCATAGCTTGTCATGCAAAACTCTGGGCATAACACAGCAGAACTATTCTATTCTATTCTATTCTATTCTATTCTATTCTATTCTATTCTTATTCCCTATGCTCACCATGAGTCAAATAACTATGAGACTCTTATTTGCCTGAAATACCAAGTCTTTTTCATCTTCAAAAATATGTTCTAGGACACAAATCTGAAAGATTACAAAGGGAAATGGTATTTTATTTTTATATCTGAATTTTATATCTGAATGTTATGTCATTTTTTGTTATTTTTCTGAGTCTCTTTCATAGCTGATGCTTGCAAGCATTAACACAATGTACAGGTGTAGCCAGGAGTAGGCTGGTGCATTCTTCACTTTAGATTGAAAAAACATTCCTTGCAGTTTGGCAAAGAAAAGCTACAGAGGCACAGAGAGCAGCAGCAGGAATGCAGCCCAAGCAGTCTCTGTTTCCTGAAGAGTGAGGATGAAAAGAATGAGGATTGGTACTGACTACACACAAGAGAGCAAAGAGGTGTGAGGTACCATGGGATATTATCCAAAGTAGGACACATATCGATGTCAAGCACACTTTTTGCCTTCCAAAATGTGCTCCACTGTGCTTCTTGGCCAAGGATGAATGAAATGTGCTCTTGTCCCTGATCCACACTTGTATTGTCCTCTGAAAGAGTGGAAAAATGGCATCCCCTCTGGATGGGACAGCAAGCCTGGAGCCCTTCCAAGCAAGGAAGGAAGGCTTCCAAGGCTGTTCACCAGAAGCAAGAACCCCTGGGAAAATTGAGCAAAGTGGAGAGCAGAGCTCGCTTTTGCTCCAAGCTTGCAGTGGGCAGGAGAGTGAGAGAGACCCAGGGCACCAGTGGTGGCTGGGAAGCGCAAGTGCAGCAGGCAGGAACGAAGCTGTAGGGGCCCAGAGGAGCCCTGGCAAGGGGCCATGCTCAGTGCTGCAGAAGAAGGCAAAAACACCTGCTGGAGACACTTGCTAGCCCACCATGGGGGGGAAAAAAAGCCTTCCTCCTCTCAGCTGCAGGGCACAAGAGTTCTTCTTCAAGGTGCATGAGCAACCTGGAAGAAAGGGACTGGAGAGCCCTGACCAGTGGTTATGCTTGGTGCTGCACGGGAAGGCAAAAATCCCCATGGACCAGTGCCAATCTGCAGTGGGGGAAAACCCCTTCTGATCTCAGTGCTAGCAACTGGCAATTCCCTGAGTATGTGAGCAAGACCTCTTCAATGCACAGACTGGTCACATCTCCCAGGAGATTCCCGAGCCTTTTTCTCCCTCAACCTGAAGCCATCACTATACTTTTGGCTCAAAAGCCAGAATGCAATCAAATGTATTCCACTGGCTGGAATGAACAGTGCCAAGAGACCACTATGGAAATAACACACGCTTTGAAAAACAAGGGGGAGGAGGTGTGGTCAAACGGCTATTTGTTTTCAGACCTAGAACATTTGGATCCATGCCCAAAGCACAGCCAGGCAAATTTCCAAACTGTAAAACAGCCTGTTGTTGCTATCACCCTCACATCTCCTTTTCCCACTGAAACTAAGCTGCCCAGTTGGCTGTGTTTATATGGGATACAAAATGGGCTCCATCCACAGGGTAGAACTTTCACAGTTCCTTGGTGACTTAAACCTTTCTGAAAGTTATTTGTTCATCTCCATTCATGTGGAAATGGTCAGAACCTATACAAAAGCCTGGTAAGTCTCTTCTTCCTTCAGGATTTAGTATTTTGAGCCTTGAAAGAGGAAGGAATATATTATGCTTGTAATTTTCTATGTTGGTGTCAAAATTGATATGTACATTCAGACTGTGTAAGTAAGGGCATATCTGATTGTGGTGATGCCAGAGGTGAAAGATAGGGTTTTGGTTTCCTTTGCATTAACTTTGCAGAGGCATAGAGAACATGCATGATTCCCTCACCATTCTTCCCAATACACCAAGGGACATTTGCTACCATACTGTTGATGGTGAGGTTTTCCTTTTGGAAAGAGGTACTGAATTCGTTTGTGTTCTTGACCATCATTTTCCTTGCACTTCAGCAACTCTTTTCCTTCCTTGGTCTTCATCCTTGTTATCTTTGTTGAATGTGATGACACGCCTCTCAACCTTTGTCTTGCCCTGCGTTCTTATTCCATAGGCCCTCCATGCCCTTACTCAGCTGCTTAGTCTTTGTTTGCCTTCACCTCACATGGAATTTCTCCTCCTTGAACCTGAGGAATGACAAATGTCCACAGTGGTACAGATGAGTTTTCCCCAGCGCTTTGCACAATGTGTGCCTTTCCTACAAAAATATCTTGCCTGACACACACAAAGGCATTGTACTATTTTTTTATGTTTAGGTGGAGCTTGAGTGACTCTTGTCATACCGATTGGTGTAGAATTTTCTCATTTTGATTTTAAAAGTATAGGTTGGAAAAATGTCAAGCACATGCTCAGTGAGCAGTGGTCACACCTTGGAGGCAGGTAGCTTTTGGGATGGAGGTGTTTTTTGGTATTATAGTGAGCAAATGTCATCCACAGGGAACAATTTTACCATAAAATTAATCAATTGCTAGCTCAGCAACCAATACATCTCTTGTGTGGCAGATGCTCTGTGGTTTATGAGCTATAGAGCATCATTTAGTTCCATACTGGCAGTGATTTACAACTGAGCCTGCCTGTGGTGTCTCCACTCTTCTCCACCCTCCACTCTATTTCTTCTAAGGTCAGCTCACAAAGCTCCCCCAGTGTTGCCAACATCTAAAGGTGCAGGCTATGTTTGCTCGGGGAACAGATTCCTTACATGCCAACCACATTCCACTCTGAAAGTTTCCTTACCATTGCATCCTTTCTTAGGATGTGGATATAACTTTGGTCTCAGTAATCTTTCCCCAGTAATTCTAGTAATAATTCCACACCCTGTGACCTGTTCATGCCTCCAGCAACATTTGCCTACTCCCATATTTCCAGGCTGGAGCAGAAATCCATGTCCAGTCACTCAAGCACTGGATGTCTCCTCCTAGGAAAGGAAATACCCACAGCCAGAATTAACTGAACTTCCATTTTAGAAGTTTCCTTGGAGAAAGTGCCAGTCACTGAGAAAGCTCCAAGAGGTAAAACACTAGCGGGTCAATGGGATGCAGTTTGTGGCACTGCTGTCTGCTTTACTCTCCAGGACTGTGAATAAAGGTCAGAAACTTTTTAAATTAATCCTGCAGGTATTTCGTGAAGAGGAAGGTTGTTGCTGATCATGCTTGTGTGGGTAAGGATGTGGCTGGCCAGATGGCCAACCAACCCCAAAAGGCCATTGCCAGTACCTACACACTTATAAGATAGCTGCCAAAAAGCAATGAGTTTTTTTTCTATCCACCTGAAACCATGTGAGATTGTCAATATGATGAAATTACTGATGATATTATTCATATACAAAGGAACTTCATTGCCTGGGTTTTTTAAAATTGATAAATGGTGCCTAAAGGGGGCTAAAGAGAGATGGAGAGGAACTTTCTACAAGGGCATGTAGTGAAAGAACAAGGAGGAATGGCTTAAAACTGACAGAGTAGGTTTAGATTAGCTATTAGGGTGAAATTCCTTACTGTGAAGGTGGTGAGACAGTAGAACATGTTTCCCAGGGATGTTGTGGATGCCCCATTCCTGTGAATGGTAGTTATGCATAGAAACAAAGTGCAACTTAAGGCTTGAAGAATGTCCAAAATAACAGACAAACAAATTGGTAATAAAAGAATGTGGATAATAAACTGCATAGTAATCAGGAAATTAAACTGAGAGCTTGAGGGAATAAGCTTAGAAGGTTGATCTTTCCTAACCTTTATGATGGGGCAGTGCTGGTCTAATGGATACAGAGCCTCCAAGAGGGTAGGTTTAGATTTGATATTCGGAAGAAATTCTTAACTGTGAGGGTGGTGAGGCAGTGGCAGAGGTTTTCCAGAGAAGCTGTGGATGCCCCATCTCTGGAAATGTTCAAGGCTGGGTTGGATGGGGCTTTAAGCAATTGCCCTGCCCATGGGAGAGAGGTTTGGAACGAGATGATCTTTAAGGTCCCTTTCAACCCAAGCCATTCTGTGATTCTATTTTATATATATATTTATGTATATGTAGAGTTTATGCACTTTGTAACTGATTACTAGTAACACTCTAAAAATCTAATTCAAAATAGGAGAGTGGATGTTGAACTAATTATTTACACGAGGTCACAAAGTGTCTCATTAGTAGGGCAAATGTAGAAGCTGCTCTGTCAGTAGATGGTCAGAGACACTTATAAGTCAGTATCAGTAAACACATTTGTGTTAGCTAGAAAACAACTTATTTTTCCGCACCCTTTCCTATGTTATCTGACTGCTGTGCCACAAGACAGTGAATAGTTATTCCAGCATGGAAGATTGTGGACAAACATTATCTGTCAGGATTCTTCAGGATTTTTGTTTAGGAAAAGATGTCAGAAAGGGAGACAGGCAAGTTACAAGAGTGCTTACAAAGCTGAAAAGTAAAGTTATTCTTTATTTCCCTCCAAAAGGTCTGGGTTAAGTACAGCTTCTAAGTAATTCAAATTTCTAAAATTTAGTTTCTCAGTCTTGGTACACAGTACTTGTAGGCTTTTTTTTTTCCCCATGAGCAAGAGCAGACAGTGAAGAAACAGTCTGGCTGCCAAAGTGGTTGGAATAACAGTGCTGCATTACTGCTGAAAGGCACTAGCAGAGGTGATACTTCTGGGCAGGTTGATTATTTCTGTACCACTGATTACACCATCCAAATATGTGCCTGACTGGACACATATTTGCACAGGACTGTTCTCTGTGTGGGTTCATGCTCGTAGAGACAAATTTGAAACACAGTTTATAGTTACAGACAGCCTGTTTGTTTCATGACCCAGCTGACAGCGCAAGAAAGATTTTAGATCCCTAATGACATCTTGCATATTGAACTAATTGTGGAAAGAGTCCAAGTAACCTGAAAACATGGGTTTCTGTCCATACGTTTGGCAATTCTTAATTTTGAAGAACTTCTGATACTTAGTCCAACAATGCAACTCTGTCACAAATAACAAGTGGCCCCTCAAAATTTGCTTATTTTCCCCAATGATCTGCTGCAGCCAGGAAACACCTAGTACCATGATAGTTCCTCCACAAAGCACACTTCCCTTCCAGTTCCCCATGCAGCTAAGTGCAAGAACATGCCCCTCCCAGCACAACTCCCCCCGGTTTATATACTGGGCATGATATCGTATGGTCTGGAATATCCTTTTGGCCAGTTTGGGTCAGCTGTCTTGGCCATGCTCCTTCCCAGATCCTTGTGCAGCTCCTCACTGGCAGAGCACAGGAACCTGAAAAGCTCCTGGCTCAGGGTAAGCACTGCTGAGCACCAACTGAGCCATCAGTGTGTTATCAACATCAGGATCATACTGAATCCAAGCCCACAGTACTGTACTGGTTACAAGGAAGAAAATTAACTCAATCCCAGATGAAACTAGGACAAAGAGCAAGGTGTTCTACAAGCCCCAGATGTGGAGAAAGCCATGAGGGATGCTTTCACATTATCAAAGACACTGAAACCCAATGGTAAAATACTGTTGATGAGAAAGCTATACCTCATTAGTCCAACTATTCCCAAAAGTAAACCCTCCTGTTTTAACCATGTCTCATGCTTTTTCTCAATTTAGGCTATTGATATCCCTTCTTCTGACTGGGAATCAGGAGGAGCAGTCCTTTAGCCCAGACATCCTCAACATGAACTTCCCTGACACTATTATCTCAGCGATGGCTGTTCAAGCAACTGTACCAGCCACTTTGTTGGCAGGCAGTTTTGGTACCTGCTTGAAAACAGGACTTTGATAGTTGGATTAATCTTAGAAAAAGATACAGAGTCTTCTAATGAGATGGGAAGCATAGCTCCTTTAAAGGAGAAGTCCCTAGGCAGCTAAGCAGGATGAGAATTCCAGAGAACTGTGAGGAGGCTGAACAAATTGTATGTCTGGAGGACTTTCATATTAGCAGCTTCAGACACAGGAACAGAAAAACAGGAACAGAACTAGGCTCTTCACAATCACCCCTAGGTGCTGTGTTTTGAAGTAATGCTTCCTAATCATCACTATGCTGCTCCTCCTTTGCTAGCACTGAATCCAATTGAATCTGTTCAGCTGTATTAAGCCAAATTTCACAAAAATCACACATTTTCTCCACTTTTCTTGAACACTTTTTGTCAGCTGTGAATCTGCCACTGCCTGCAACCTTTACAATTTTCCTGAGATTCCAGCAGCCTTCATTGGGACCTCTCTAGCCAAACCATTGTGTGGCAAACTATCAGGGTAAGATAACAGGAAGATTCTAATCTTGACAAGGCAGTCTTGGAATATTATCTAAATTGGCCTCTTCATCGATCTTCTTTTCAAGCAATACTTAGAATTTGGAGAAAAGAAATTGTATGCATCTAAATGATTCAGAATTTGCTTTGAGATATTGATGAAATCAATCCATTCTTTTTCCAACCCACACATTTTTAGCCAAGACCAGACAACAAAAACTTATCTCCTTGCTGTCCTACCAGCTGACATGTGTACCTGTCATACTCAATATAAACTCAATCTTTCACAAGATAAAAGGTAAACCTTTCTGTCCACATTAGGAATATGTCAAGACAAGGTATCTGAAAGGTTGTAAAACGGAATAATCTCTTCAACTTTTTAGATATTGTGACTTGGATTTATAGGTCAGCTTTGGAAGAGGGAGAAGCACCACAATCATTTTTTTCACCTACTCAGCTGAAGAATCTAATTTCCAAGAGCAAGTCTGCCAGTCATCAGTGGTGGGCACTGGCCAAGCTGTCTAGAGAGATTGCAATGACTCCACAGTAAGTGACCCTTATTTCTCGGGGTTTGTTTCGGTTTGTTTTGGTTTTTTCCCAGCAATATTTCAGTAAACATCTGAATGCACGCAAGAGAAGAGATTGTTCACGGTGTTACATAGCTAAAGCACTCTAATTCTAAATTTAAGTGTCTGTTCTCTATGCAAAGGATCTTCAACCCCAGACATACTCAAATGACACTACTATGTTTTTAGAAAGGAATTTAGAACTTTTTGAGAATGACCATGAACAGCATATTTAATTAAAGCGTCAATTATTTTGAAGTTGAAGGTGTTACCTTTCAAATTAATAGGAAAAAAAAAATTTATATGTGAATAGCACAAGTCAAACATTTAAATATTCACTTAATTATTTCAAGTATGTCTGCAGCATGCTGACTGGAAAAACAAGGCTTTAATTTATTTCAAAGAACTCCAAAACCATTGGGCAGGGACCGTCCAAAGTCAGCCCTTCTCAGAATTAGCTAAAATACATTGATTTTACACCTGGCCAGTGACAAGGCGTGTTATTAGTTTGGTTGGGTAATTAAAAAAAAAACTCCACTTAATGTTAAATCTAGTGACAACAAGCCACTAATTATTCTTTTACAGGTTACTCTGCAACTCTGTTAAACATCAATTGTTTTATGTTTTATCTTATCTCCCATCAAATGCCCAGAACAGGAAGCTGAACCAAGATGGGGTAATCCAACGTTGCCTGTCCTTAAAGACTACAATCTGGATACTGTGGTTATATGAATGAATACATTCATGAACTGCATTTATTCTAAGAACCTGATAAACACTATTTCTGAATGAAGAAAAATAGTTGATACGTAATATGTACATAATTCAGAAAGAAGCTGTATGATCCTGGTTTACAGCTTTCTCAGAATGCCTGCCTGATGTGAGCAGGAGAAAGACTGAGTAAGTGAGTAGGAATCTGCATGTATAAGTTCTTCTTTATTACACAAATTACATGTGACATCTAGCACCACAGGAAAGTTATTTGCTGGTAAAACTTGAACAAGGAGAAAATAGAGGTGAGAAAAAAATACAGCTTATTCTTTTGATATCTCCTCCAGTTCAATAAAGTTCAAAATAATGTAGAAACATTGACGTTCTAGTGGATTTACTCAGCCTTATTAGCCCTACTGTGTGAACCAAATGTGTACTCCTAAGTTAGTCATCTGCCTGTGGTACTGGTAGACATATACCTCTGTACTTCCAGAACAACCTAGAGAAAATTGGATCAAACTTGAAGGGATGTTTGGCATTAAAAAGACAAAGATTGACAACACCCAATATTTCATTAAAACTGTTTTTAAATTCGTCTTCTAAAACAGAAAACATCTGAAAAGAAAATATCAGACTTGTATGTGCAAAGTGTTGGCAAAAGCATTGGTGGTTGTTTTTTTCTAACATTTTCTTGTAAAACATTTTCTTGTGAAATTATGAAAAGTAGACTGAATTGTATTTTCTAAAGGAATTCTTAAAGTAGAATATTTACACCTACTGAGGAGTAGATTTTCTGCATTACTGTACAGACTTTAGGATTTTTTTAAAAATGAGAGATATTTAATCTTTCTAGACATGCTCTCTTCAAATTTGGCTAAAATGCTTCTAATGTAATTGAAACTGAAAATTTCCCAATGATATTTGAAATTCATAAATACTAAAAATTAATTTGAATAATTTTGAGTGTCAACTAGTATCAGAGATCCTAATTAGTGGACTGACTTGAAAAGATTCTTCATTCTTTTCTAGTTATCTTTCCTTCTTAGCTTGTCTGAATAATTAGTTCCTTTCTACAACATAACCTGGATTTTTAAGATCCATCTTTCTTTAGCCAAATAATCACATAGTTTAGCAGTAATTTTAAGTCTAATTTTTTGTAGGTAAAGCTATCTTGATAAACATCATTTTGTTTAGTAAAAAAAGTGATGTTGCTTCAGCCAGAATCACAAGTATTTGAGATAAACTTTTTCTCTGGGAATCTTTACATTTTGCTCATATAAAAAAATTCATATTGAACTAATACAACTTTTAAAATATGGTTCCTTTTCGCACAACTTCTGCTTGCCTGGCATTGTTCTTTGCCTTTTCTTTGCACTTTGCTTCTTGGCTTCCTTTTCTTCTTCTAGAAGAGAAGCTCCTCCTTTCATGATGAAAACTTGTTTGAAAAGCTATTACATTCAGTAAAAGTCTCTCTAGACTTCAGTGGAATTTGAGAAGGTCTCCTGCAGGGAGCAGAAGAGTGGGGTTGCAATGGGAGGCTTGGCACATGGCTCCTTTGGAAACTCTTCCAAGGTCTTCTGTTTCTCCAGAATCATGGCAACACTACAACAAGCAATGAAACACCTTTTTCTGGCAAATTAAACATGCAGACTATGCAAAGGGAGACCTTGCAACTTCTGCTTGTTGGGAAGAGTAAGTGTAAAGTAATTACATCAATCCTTAAACATCTAGAATAGACCAATGAACATGTTCATCAGGCAGTTTTAAAGATGGTCACTGAGACTGGTATGTGCTGCAGCATCTTCTTCAAAATCAACGGGACATTACATTAATATAAGTTGATGTAGAAAATGTACTGGAGAGTTGAAGGGAAAAAATATTCGCTGCAAATCCCTGTAAAAAGACAGAGCTCCCCTCCATCCTCTTGCACTTCCTCAAAAGAGTCATCTAGGTCAGTATTGGTTTGGGATCTTACTCCAGGACCTGGAAGGCAGCTATAGAAGTTAATTCTCCTGACTTTCCCATAGACTCTGAGGAGTCCCTTTTGCCAACCCAGCTGCTGGCTGTACACCTGCAGGTAGGTGCTCTTTGCTCCTGCTGTTCTGCTTGGAGACAGCTAATGGGAAGAGCTGAAAGCTGTGAATTTCGCCCACAGGAAGGAGAGGACAGGGCTAAGGCATTTAGAAGTCACTGTGACCTGCCAAAGTGCTCTTTTGCTGTTGTCCGTTCCTCCAGACCTGAACTGCCCAACAGTATAAGCAAAAATATTACTTAATATATTACTGTTAAATGTAACCTGTTAAGGTATCTAAACAAATATTTAACTCTCATATGACAGCAAAGTTACATACACCAAATTTCTTGATGTCCTCTAGTTGGAGAAGTACTAATCTTCAAATACATTCCCAAAGAAAATTACTAATCCATTGGATTTGATTGATCAAAGCTATTACTTTTATCTAAGAAAACCTGATTTTTAAACTTTTTTTACTCTTCTTCACATTGTGTGTTTCTGACTTCTTTTCACTCTGTTGTCTTCAAGCCCACTTATTTTTATATTGCAAAATTGTTGTTGACTTGCAGGAAAGGTGAATACATACATTGATCCATTTTTATTCTTCCAAATCCTCTTCTTGAATTGATTTTGCATGTTGCTACCCTTCTTGGTTTTTCTTTTACAAGGGAAGCAATTTGAAGCCTGGTCACAGCTTTCACTTTGGAAAGCCTTAGGCATGTGCTGGTGGCTGATAAACCTACTTCCAATGTCTACAGTTCAATGCCAGTCCTGCAATGTAATGTAACCTCCCTTCCCAGCTGAATGAGTGCCAACTCCACCTGATTTAAACATGACCCGAGTTTGGTGAGCACACTGCAGGATTTGGCAGATGGCAATAAACAGGTAACAGATTTACAACTAAAGTTATTATGTGGGTACATTTAATTTATCCCCTCTATAAAGTAGCTCCCATTTTTACTAACTGATAGAAAACACTGGTTGATCTCAAAAGTCATCTGGACACGACCCTGAGCCACTGGCTCCAGGTGGCCCTGCTTGGGAATGTGGGGTTGGACTTGATGGCCTCCTGAGGTCCTTTCCCACCTCAACCATCCTGGGGTTCTGTGAAAATGAGGACATATCCCACAGTTTTGCTGGAATGTTCAGCTATGAAAAACCCTTTCACAAATGTTTTCTCTTAACCTTTTACTTAATCTTTGTAACACATCCATTGTTTGAAACACTTTGCAATTATTGGGTTTGTCACAATGGAACTCTAATGTTGTTGCTTATGTGGGAGCCATTGGGCCTTTCCATATTGGCAGAGCCATGTTCAATTATTATACTTTATGAATGATAAGAGAGAAGTTAACACCGTTATTTTAAATGCTACATTTAAACTAAGTGGGACATATCCCTCCTTGCACTGTGTAGTAACAATTTTTTATGTCGTGGTCCTATATCTACTATGGATAATTTATCTTTCATAGATGGCTGCCCCTTTTTTACCTACAGCCTTACTGTGTATACACTGGTGCTGAAAGTACATGGCTAAGGAACTTACTAACAGAAAAAAAATTAGAACTATGTTTCAATGTACTTATTGGACTGTTGACTACAAAGGCAAATAAATTTTGCGGCCACTACTGCAAAAAACAGAAAAAGAATACTTTTCTGTCAATGTGAATGTTCGATTTGTATTAATTTTGGAGAAGATACCAGTCAGTCTGCTGCTGTAGCCTTCACAGGTGTTGATGTGCACTGGCCAACACATTGACCTGTGTGTGAGCTGGGTATAGACCAACAGTGAAATTATATGGATGCTGATGCCCATGGCAAAATCCCCCTTGGCTTCCATCAATAAGTGTCTCATTCCTGTGGTGAACACTTAAGTCTAGTTGACTCTAGTTGAAGTCATTAATTTGTGCAGCCTTCGGGAACAGCCTGAGCAAAGCCAGATCAACCTTGTGGGGAAGACATAAAGCTGTGCCAGGAAGCTGACAGGTACACAGGGAGAAGGTCCTGATGTGCCAAGGATGGGATCCAGCATGGCCCTATATGGTCCCCTGCCACGACTGGCCTCCTGCTGGCTCTGGTGGCAGAGCCACACCAGGGGTCTTGGAGGTGGATAGCCACCCATCCTGCTGATGTGGTCGCTTGTCTTGGTCCTTGTGGTACGGCTGTTGCCCGCCTGCACACAGGGTTGGCTCTATTTTCATCTTGTGTCCATCAGAAACTGTCTGCCATCACGGGAAGAGCAAGAGCTTCGTTAGCAGACAGACTTGGAGATGCCTGGTAGACAGAGCACAGGGGACAGGCTTGCAGTGATGTGTCTTCCATCACACCTCAGAGCCTTCCAGTGCCACTGGTGTGGCAGTGCCACGCTCCCAGACGCCATCACCAGAGGGGCTGCCGTGCGCAGGCCCCACCCCGTGCCCCTGCTGCTCCAGGCCCAGGCGCCCCAGCCCAGCCCTGCGATGGCGCCAAGGCGTGCCAGCCCCGCCCACAGAAGCGCCACCAATGGGGAGCCTTCCCACCAGGCCTCGCCTTGCCCCATTGGCCAGCAGGGATGGGCGGGGCCTCCAGGATGCAGCAAATGCAAATGAGGCTCCACCCAGCATCCCAGGCGTACCAGGGCTGGGTGGTCACGTGGCAACCTCGCGTGACTGGCAAGGTGTCATCAAGCTCCTCCCCGGGATGACGTCACGGCTCTCGCGAGAGCGCTCAGTGCTGCCCCTTGGAGGTATGAAGGGGCGCGGGTGAGCCCCAGGCTGGGCCCCGCCCCCACCTGAGGCCCCGCCCCCCAGACACGCCCATTCTATCGGGGAACCAATGGGAGCGTTGACCGACTATCTCCCCATTGGCTGGCCGCCTGGCATGCAAATGAGGCTCTACGTCACTTCCCGTGCCTGCTCGAGCGCCATTTTCTCTTTCTGGCGGTTGATGCGGCGCGGGCGGCGGGGGCGGCGGGCGCTGAGGGAGTTGGGCGCGGGGCGAGGCGCGCGCGGGGCCCCGGCCATGCCGCCGCTCCCTCGGGGCGCGCGCTGAGCGCGGCCGCCGGGCCGGGAGGCGGGGCAGCGGGGCGGGGCCGCGGGCGCGGCGGCTCCGGCAGCAGCGCCGGGGGCAGCGCCGGGGGCAGAGCCGGAGCCGTGAGCGGCGGGTGGCGGCGGCGCGAGATCGCGGCGGGCGGCGGCGGCCGCCGCAGGAGGAGGAGGAGGAGCGGGAGGAAGAGCAGGAGGAGGAGCAGCAGCGGCGGGGGCTCCCCCTGCAGCCCGGCCGGGTACGTGCGGCTGGGCGGGGCGGAGGGCGGTGAACGCCCCGGTGGCTGCGCGCTTTCGGCTCGGCGGGCGCTGCGAGCTCGGAGCGGCCGCGCTGGGCGCGGGCGGGGAGGGACGGGACGGGACGGGACGGGTCCGGCGTGGCCCCGTCGTGTGAGGCGTTTTAGCACGGGGAACTTCTCCCGCTGCCTCGCCGCTGCTGCGGGCGGTGAATAGCTCGTTAGCACCGCGCTTCTTGCGTGTTGGTTATTTAATTGCAGGTCGCATTTCAGCGATGGGTGTCTAAGGAACCAGCTTAATAGGTTGTCTCGAAGTCTGGATGAATAGTTTCAATTACGTTTAATGAAATGCTTTGATTTGAAACAGTTTGTGGGAAACTGTAGCGTGGGCAGGAATGGCACACGTGCAGAACCAGCGCTTCATCACCGGTTAAAGGAATCAGTTAATGGAATGCAAAATTACGTTAAATAATATTGGGGTGCCTCAGCAATGCATGCGTTCAGAAAAAAAAAGTTTGTGAATAACGTAAACAAACACAACCCGTGCAGTGCAAGCCATGAAAACCATTTGAGTGCGCTTGCTTTGTGGTCGAGAGCAGGTAATGGGGAGTTCCAGTTGTCCTGGTTTGTAAACGGAATAAAAGACACGTGTATGGTATGACTCCTGCTGCAGCCGTTCAGAGTCCTGTACTGTCAAAGTTATGAACAACTCGGTTTCAGCTGATAAAGTTCTGACAGGTAAATTACTGGGGAGAAGTTGGTTATTGCCCTTAATAGTTTTCTGTCATCAAAAATCTGTGTTTGTAAAAAACAGTTGTAATGAACTATAATGAAATACTTTAAAAGACTGTTGGGATATTGAATCTATATTCTAGAAATCCTTGTGTTCCTTTTAATAAACTTTCTCTTTAATTTTGATCAAGTAAAGGGGGTTTCTTTAGCACAATATTTAGAGCAACAGGGTAAGAAATAAAGTATGTGGTAAACTGTAGTAAGACCTATTACAAGGTATACTGTATATGATAAGCTGTAATAGTTCCTGTGGTTCTTTTCATGGAAGTTTTGTGAAAAACAACCTCCACAAATTACAGCAAATCTTTAGGAACAAGGAAGAGCGCACACAGTGTTGTTATGCCTTACGTATTTCCACTGGGAACTCCTTGATTTGGGCTAAGTCTTACTGAGTGCTGGTAGAGCTGGCTTGTGTTTGAACACTTTAGTCCTTCCTCTGAAACCTGCTGCACAGCCCTGGGTTGTTTTTTCAGTTCTGTCCCCTTGCTAACTTGTTAAGGTTTTGGATTATTTGTGCTGTGGACTGTTGTGTGCATTTGTAAAGTGCCAAGTCTTGGGGTCATACCAAACTGATGAGTGCAGCACAAATGCAGTAGGCTGGGGTTTGACTCTTCTGCTCACATACTCATGGGGCTGACAGATCTTGCAGGATTCGAGTGGGCTCCATGCACATGCTTACGTCATCTAGGATGAGCTTGAATCCTGCTGGGTTCAAAATTGAGTCAGTCCCCAGAGAGGACTCCCAAGAGAGTCAAGCATTGTGTGAGTTAGTGCTTTAGGAAGACTGTGAGTTTAAGTGGTAGTGTCGCTTCATCTCTTCTCACCAGTCTTGGATAGCAGGGACTTGGATGTGTGTTAATGAATCATCCCAATAGTTATTTAAATTTGGTTTGGTTTGTTAGGTAAGATGCAGGTGTCTTCATCTGTATCATCACATACCTTAGTGCTCATTGTGTTCACAGCTGTTGAATGATGGTTGTCTTGGTGTTGGGCAGGATGACCTTTTTAACAGGTGATTTGTAGCTGTGAAAAGAGCAAAATGATTGTGACTCTAGGAGATCTATGATTTGAGGTGCCCAGAGGTTTCTGATATAGTTGGACAAAGAAGAGTTAAATTTTTATTTATCTTTTGCCTGAGATTTCTGTCAAGTTGCACATGGATAGAAATTTGAATATGAGATGATAAAGCTGAATTACTTTGTTGACCAGAACTGCTTTTCGTAAGTTTTATTAGAATATATTTTTAATTGCAACAGATTAAATAATGAACAAGAATAGCATCCATTCTAATCAGTTGATTCTTTTTCTTTAGGAAGCTTTCTTCCCTCTCCCTTTGTGGGCTGGATGAGCTTTGATGGTGCTGATGTACTTGTAAATCTGGTTAGGTCTCTTTCAGAAGGTGGAGATAAGAGTCCAGGAAATGGAACTGACCATGTAATGAGTAGTTGAGCACATAGCCAGGTGTGACTTTTTAGAGGACTTGTAAGCTTATCAGAAACAAAACAAAATTGACTATGGTAAAATTTGGCATGGCCAAGCCAAACTTGCATTCTTCTAGGCAGTTCCTCAGTGTGCCTGTCCTCCTAGATGCTCTCTGCCATCCAGTGTTCTTGTTCCTTATATTCCTAGAAATAGATCACATGCTTTCATTTCACTTTCAGGGGTGAAGCAGTTTATACTGTTATCTCAGCTAATAGTGAATTATCAACTTCTCATGAGTTTACTAAAATGAAAACAATTCATTATGGGTGCTTGTCAGTTCTGATAACTGCTGAAATACAAGTTGGTAAACAAACCTTTGAAAATACTCCAACCCAAATGTTCCAAACCAATTATAAAGGTACAAACCTTTTATAAAGACCAAAGTCTTTATAAAAATCTCTTTCTCAGTTACTAGTGACAGTTACTAGATAAAAGTCATAAAAACTAAGAATGATTCAATTTCCAAGGCAGATAATATGAAAGGACAAAGTTCCATGAGCCTTTCATAATTTCCCTACTCTGAACAGTTCTATGAACAACAGACTAGTGAAGGCTAACTTAGGAACACATCTGGAGATCTTGCTTCTGTACAGATTACCTGGTGTCTAAAAGGGTTACCTTACAGTCATTTTCTCTGGATATTCTAGCATGCCTCTTTTCCTGTAATCTCTAAAAATGCCTGATTATCTAGTTCACTGGATTTTGCTGGAAGCATTTGCATGTCCATTGAAGGCACATATGTGCATCTTCCTTGTGCCAGCTCCATACCAGCTCCATTTTAATTTGCTTGCAAATCCTATTTCCTGTAGGAACACAAATGAAAGTGGTGCTGATTTCACATAAGGAAAAAAAGTCTCACTGTGAACGCAGTCTGTCAGTGGATGAGGTTGCCCAGAGAGGTTGCCAAACCTGACTGGCCAAAACAGAGTGCCCTGGCTGCAATTAATGGTTGAGACTGCTTGTGGGAAGCTGGACTGGATATCCTCTTGAGGTTCCTTCCAAGGTGAATGAGAATGGTTCTAAGAAGTAGAATGAATAGGAACTTGGCATTTTGTGATGACTTCTCACTTTGAAGAGGTGCAATGTTAGTGTTTTTGCTTTTTTTTTAGTGCAGAGAAATTAAAAGATAGTAGTAAGATAGTAAAAGATAGTTACTTTGCAAACTGTCTTTGACTACTAAGATACTGTGCAGACTGTTACCTTGTCTTTTAGGCTAGTCTTAAATACTGCAGTACTGCTGGAAGGGAAGAGTTTCGTTTGTGATCTTTGAAAAGCCAAATGTAGTTAGTTGGGTGTTGCAATCTGGTAACAAATGTAGAAATGAACCTGTAGTGTTGAATAAAACTCTCCTTTGTATATCATTATGGAGATTTTATCTTAATAAGCAACAAATACAGGAATAGCTCGATGGCTAAAATGCCTGAGCAAGAGTTGAATGGACTTCTTAAAATTGGAGACATCAGCTGCTAAAATTATTTTATTTTGCTATAAACTTGCCTTGGTTCTGTTTATGAAATGGCACAGTCTGAAAACTCAATGGATTATCAGGTTTTTGGGAAACAACAATTAAAAGCAGTGAAAGATAAATTTTTGTCTTTTAGCTAGGCAGTGCGGTAAAATGATCAAGACTCAGTTTTACTGTAGTCCTTTCATGTTGAATTTGCTGGTTAAGAATGGGGTGTGGGACCAACAAATGCACGGAACCAAAGTGCAAGCTAAAGCTTGCAGAATGTCCAAAATACAGGAAAAATAAATTATTAGTATAAAACTGTGGGTAATAAACTGCATAATAATCAAGGAATGAAACTGAGGGCTTGAGGGAATAAGCTTAGAAGGTTGATCTTTCCTGACCTTTATGATGGGGCAGTGCTGGTCTAATGGATACAGAGCCTCCAAGAGGGTAGGTTTAGATTTGATATTCGGAAGAAATTCTTAACTGTGAGGGTGGTGAGGCAGTGGCAGAGGTTTTCCAGAGAAGCTGTGGATGCCCCATCTCTGGAAATGTTCAAGGCTGGGTTGGATGGGACTTCGAGCAACCCAGTCTAGTGGTAGGTGTCCCTGCCCATGGGAGGTGGTCTGGAACAAGATGATCTTTAAGGTATCTTCCAACCCAAGCCATTCTGTCATTCTGTGATTCTAGTGTGAGATGAGCAATTTAAAATCCTTACTCCCAAGCAGGTTGTTTAAATACCTATTGAATAACATTGCATGTGATTGCACATGCTGGCCTTTGGATTGAAGACCAACTGCTTGAAAACTGGAAAATAATTGATATTCAAGGGTTTTTTTTTTTTGTTATGGTGGGTTTTTGGTGTGTTTTTCTTTCTCCTGGAGTAATAACTTCAATTTCAGAATGATTATTGATTAAGAAAACTGTTGACGTGCATGGATGTTGCATACTTTACCCCTTGTAGACTGTTTCTTATTTGTGAGCTAGACATGCCTCGACAAATGCCTGCTTCACCTTCTTCAGTAGCATCAATGTGTGAGTTGAAAGACTGAGATGGGGGAACTGTTTCCAGGGAAGCCTAATGTATTGAACCGCATTTCCTTCTGGCTGATCTGAGCGTGGTTGGTGGCATCCAGTCATCTCTGTTACCCACACTGGACCATGGAGTTGATGTCCATAACCTGCTGTCATAGAGGGACTGATCATAAAGCTTTAACTAGACGCTGTGCAAATTCCCAGTGGACTTCACTTTGGAAAGAATATTTTATGTCAGATTTTTACTGCTTGCATTTTGAGAGAATGCCAGACCAGTTACTCTGCTTTATTCCATTCTGTATAGGTTCCTGGTCTACACCCACCCCAGTTGTATCAGAATGTCTTCTGAACTTCCTGGTGATAAAAAACATTAGAAAACAAGACTAGCATCTGTCAAATGGGGTTCCCTCTCCATTTCTCTCTACACACCTTTCCTTTCGGGGGAGAAGAAGGGAAGAATATTATGTGAGTTGTTTGAATTTTAATTCTAAACCCCTCAGTTGTATGTTTTGTACATAAATTAAGGTTTGGGGGGGTTACATACAGACTAGAACTTTTTTTAATATGGTTTATGGGTTTTTATTTTTTTTGGTTTTGTGGGTTTTTTTTGTTTTTGTTTTGGTTTTGGGTTTTTTTTGAGGCTTAGCTTGTACTTGGTGTCTGATGCGGATGGGGATTTTGCAACTATTTGCATGAAAGTCTTACCGTTTGTTCAAAGTAAAGCTTTCATGTTGGCAGGGAGCTTGCTTTTTTTTTGTAAAGTACAGCTTTTCAAGACATTTGAGACCGTCTGTGCTGAAGTACTGTTTGGGGATTTCCTTTTTTTTTTTTTTGCTTTTTCCTGTTCAAGTGTGTCCTGGATGGATGAATTGTTTAGCAATAAGGACTAAGATGTTGTAAATGCTCCTGGATGCTCTGTTAGGTGTTTAAGCACCAAATACTGTGGAAGCTTTCAGTGACCTTTTTCAGTGCAGGCTTAGGGTTAGGTTTTGCCTTCTGTGTCCGTTGTAGTTTCTTAAAGCTCAGTCTAAATTGCATCTGGCTGTAATCTAGGAAGGAGTTGACATACTTTTGAAGCTGAGCCCAGGGGGATGGATACCTTAGGATTTTATAAAAGTAGAAACTTCAGCAGGAAATCTAGATTTTACTAGCAATCATTTTAAGCATGTACATGCATGACAGCAAACAAAATTATCAAAGAGACTTCTCCTCCTGGTGCTAACCTTCAAGGTGAAAGGTGTTGAATTTCTCCTTCCTAAACAAGATTATAGTAATTTTCTGAATAGAACTTAATAAAATTGTGGTGTTCATGTTCTTTTTCAAAAAACCCACAAAACCAGTGTTCCTGCCATGTAGACACAAGGAAATCTGAGAGAAAAAATTGGAATTTTCTGTAGATAGAAGAAATGTAAAGAATTCCTCCCTCCCCCCCCCCCCCCCCCCCCCCATCAGATTGTATTTCCTTTAAAATCAGTCAGGTGATCTACTGGGAAATATTAATGAGCCCACTTCTTTGGCTTAAGGATTCTGTGTTTTCATATTTAAGAAATGACATCCTGGCCCGTATCACCAATAGTGTGTCCAGCAGGACTGGGGCAGTGATTGGCACTGGTGAGGCCTCACCCTCAAGTGCTGTGTCCAGTTCTGGGTCCCTCACAACAGGAAAGACATTGAGGAGCTGGAGTGAGTTCGGAGAAGGGCAACAAAGCTGGGGAAGGGTCTGGAGCACAAGTCCGATGAGGAGTGGCTGAGGGAGCTGGGGGTGTTTAGTCTGGAGAAAAGGAGGCTCAGGGGAGACCTTACCACTCTCTAGAACAGCCTGAAAGGAGGGTGTAGCCAGGTGGGGGTCGGTCTCTTCTCCCAAGTAACAAGTGACAGGACAAGAGGAAGTGGCCTCAAGTGGTACCAGGGAGGTTATTAGGAAAACGTTCTGCAGAAAAAGGGTTGCCAAGCACTGGAATGGGCTGGCTAGGGAAGTAGTTCTGTCCCCATTCCTGGAGGTATTGAAAAGACACATAGGTGTAGTGATGAGGGACATGGCTAATGGTGGACTGACTGTGCTGGGTTAATGTTTGGACTCAAATGATCTTAGAGGTCTTTTCTAATCTAAGTATTTCCATTCTATGACTTTGCAGATTTTAGTTCTTATTTTAACACTGTTAAATGCAAGTGCCTGTGTTCAAGGATTTTGTCACCTTTTTTTTAAAAATTTTTATTTTTATTTTTCCTCTTTTCTTCTTTATTTTTTGGTTCTTGTGGTTTTTTTCCCCCCAGGAAAAGTGCAAAATGTTTCAAATTCCCGTTCAAAACCTTGATAATATAAGGAAGGCTCGAAAAAAAGTGAAGGACATTCTTGTGGATCTTGGGCTTGACAGCTGCAGGGAATTGTTGAAGGTAAAGCATTTGAAAGAATGTAAACTGATTTGAAATATAAACCAATCTGAAATGTAAACTCCTGAAAAATATTTCAGTTTCTGGTGTATGTATAATGCTCTGCCATAGATCTTTATGGGGGGGTCCTTGCTTCAGGGATTACTCATTACTGACTGCTCATATGCCAGGGGAGGAATTTAGTGTGTTAGTATGTAACACTGCAAGAGGCCGTATTTCTTAACAAGATGTGTCATAGATGGTGCTGCATATTATATTCTCTGTTAGTAATGTTTCAACAAAAGGAAACAGAACAGCTTGAGGAAAAAATACAGCAGACTAATGAGTTTTTGTTTGTGTGCTATGTAGCAACGTTTTTCAATTCTTTTAAAATCTCAAGCAGATGAGGACTTGAGTCTCCTCAAAGACACCCCATCACATATCAAGGGCAAGCCTCTGAAGGGACATAAAGATTGTCAGCATTTCTGAAAATGGATAAGCCTTTAAACTTTGTGTCCAGTGAAAAATACCAAAATTGTCTTACTGAGTTGTTGCATCTTAAAAAATATATGCAGGTGTACTGGGGCAATTAAGATGAACCTAGTACCATTGTTGCCACTTCCAGAAGAAAATACGTGCATCAGTCAGAAAGAATGCACGCCATCAGATTGGCAAACCTAATACCAGAAAAGGTGCAAACATAGCAATGTAACTCCATTTCTTAACAATGGTGTATTTCAGTGAGCTGGTGCACAGGCTTTTTTTGCTGTTGAGTATATTCATGACTTCGCATTGACTGTAGTCAAGAGGTTGATTGCTTCTGTATGGCAGTACTAAAGTAGGCTTAACACTTTATAAGGGTGCTGTTGTGTCTTTTGTAGTGGTTTCTTTCTGAAACTCTGTAAGTAAGCTATTGGAAGAAAATTGTTCAAGACTACATGCATAACTGATTTTGGAACATTCTTTGTTATTGCAGTTGAACGATGTTGTATATATGTAAATGTCGTAATAGCTCAAGGAAAATTATGTCTAGTAATTTCTGTTTACTTGCTGTTTTTACTGTGTTAATAATGTTCTGTAATCACACTTCTAACTCAGAACCTGGGTCTGTCTTGACCATTTGAAGTAGGAATGTTTTGATGGTGACAGATTTTTACTATGAAATTTCTTGTGGTCTCTTTGATTGTTGCATGGACTTCAATGGTAAATAAATAGTAATTTGTTTTGTATTTGGTTGGGTTTTTGGGGATATGTATAATGTGCCTTTAGTTGGTTTTGCTTCATTTTTAATAACCTGTGGTGGTGGGAAATCTGGCAAACATTTCCACAGTTGAAAAACCTCTATGAGATTTGGGCCAAAAAATACCATATTAGGTTGTTTTTTTTTTTTTTTTTTCCAAATAATTCTTCCTCAACCAAGTTCATAACTTCAGTTTGTTTTTTCCAGGTAATTTGGGGCTGGTTTTGGTACAACTTCAGCAGCAGGAAGAATGGTTTCTATAGGTTGATTTGTACTTGGTTCATATGATGATGGTATTTCTTTTTGGTAGCATGGGATGTGTGAGGTTTTAATAAAACTTAAGAGTCATAGAATGGCCTGGGTTTGAAGGGACCTTGAAGACCATCTAGTGAGAAGTACCTTCGGTTTGTTTGTTGTCTCAGATACTGAGATTTGATGTCTGGACTCTATGAAGCGGCTGGACAGTGTAAGAAATGGATTGAAATATGGTATGATACAAACATGACTTGCATCTGGTCCTGAAATTGGTCTTGCACTGTTGTAATAAGGCATGATAATGGACAATAGTTTGTGAGGAAGATGAAGGAATTTCATTTATGACTAGTACCTCCCTGTAGCTTAGAGACCAAATGGGTTAGTTTTTAGGCTACTTGATCTCTGCTAGGAAGAAAACCCATGAGCATTTTGGCTGGAGTACTAGTTTGATTCTCCAAGTAGTGTGTTCAAGTCCACTGCAAGGTCAGAGGTTTTCCTTTAATAAACTGTTTCAGCTTCTCTAACATAATGTGATTTTTAGGGCCATGAGGGTGATCAGGGGGCCAGAGCAGCTTTGCTCTGAAGCTGATGCTGATGGGAGAGCTGGGTTTTCAGGTTTTCAGCCTGGGGAAGAGAAGGCTTTGGGGAGACTTCATTGCAACCCTCTGGTACCTGAAGGAGGCTCATAAAAAGGAGGGAGAGGACTTCTTATACGGACAGATAGGGACAGGACAAGGGGCAGGAATGTTTTAAACTGAAGGAGGAGAGGTTTAGATTAGATGTTAGGAAGAAATTCTTTATTCAGAGGGTGCTGAGGCACTGGCACAAGTTGCCCAGAGGAGCTGTGGATGCCCCATCCCTGGCAGTGTATCAGACCAGGTTGGATGGGGGCCCTGGGCAACCTGGTTTAGTGAGTGCCATCCCTGTTCGTGGCAAAGGGGCTGGAACTAGATGATCTGTAGGGTCCTTTCCAACCCAAACCATTCCATGATTCTGTTCTATGATTCTGTGTCTTCATTTAAACTCTGAGCTTTTTATCTTTTTGATCTGGAAAACCATGATAGTTTTAATACAGAGGGGAGAACAGTTCTTCGTTTAAAAATGTTTTTTTCTTCAACCTAAAAATACCCATTATGCATCAGGATTAGTCAGGCTTCTCAGAGGGCTTTGTTCCTTTCTTGTTACCTTTCCCTTCTGTTTTCCTCGCCTCCTGGAATTGAGAAATGTGGGAAGGGTATAACAAATTAGTGGATCTCTGTTTAAAGCAAGTGTTCACAACAGCCATTTGCACCACTTACTAATTGTATTGATAAGAATGATTATTTTTATGAGTAGATATTTCTCTGTAGGAAATAGCCATTTCAGCAAAACTATTTAGACATATTGTCATGTGTGTTTGGCTTGCGGGAATCTGGTGTTTGAGTGTAGGAGCCTGTCTCTCAAACCAAAAATAGAACATGTTTCAGATGAGCCATAAACTTTTAAGAAATCTTTTTTTAATAGTGTGTAATTCACTCCAGCATGTTCAGCTGAAACTTTTTTAGTAAATCTCAAGTCTCTTCATTTTCTCTATCAAGAATAGTTCTCCAAAGTTCTGGGATTTCTCTTGCTTCATGCAAGAGATCTTTATAAGGTGTTCTTGGTTTGTTTTTGTTTGTTCGTTTGTTTATTTTAAAGGTTTGGCTGAAGGGCAAATACGTGACTCATAGGTGTTGATTAGATTGCACGGGATTTGTTTATTGTTGCCCTGAGCTTTTCTGGATTCTCCTTGGGCATACGTGATGGTTGAAAAAGCTAGACAGCGTATTGCAGACTCAGCTACACTTTTCTAAATTCTTGAAGTTTAAATCAAATTATCACTGGCATGATGTTCTGTCTTACTGTAATCTGTTGAACACACAGGAATGCTCATATTTGCATGTGTGGACAAGAGCCTAGTGTAGACAGAGCCTACAGAATTAAGTAGGATTCTGTATTTGATTGTTTCTCTTTGTTGCCAAGTATCTTCTGTATTGCCTCTAAATTTCACATAACACAAAGTATTAGGTTAGTGAATTCCACTCCTTTGATAAGGTCATCTGATCTTAAATGTTATTTATTATCTGCTTCTGCTGTTGCAGTGGAGTTTGGTACAGAGGTGGAAACATTTTGCCTTCTCTAAGTATCTGCAGAGTTTTGAGTGAAGAGGGATTTGTGGAAGGGAAGAATGTGAGGGGAGAAGAGGTGCAAGTTTTCTGTGGGTAAAGCCTGAATTTGTAGCCTGTGTTTCATCCAAGGCATTCTGTTGACTCTAGCCTAGGGTCTTCAAAAATGCCCAGTAAACAGGAATCTAGTTTGTTCCATTGGTTTTTTTTTTCTCCGATTAAGGTTGTGTTTAAATATGTGTGGGTCTCAGAAAACTGGAGATGAACTTAGCATTTTTAGGGTAGTAGCTGGCTTTGGCTTGAGGAACATAAACTGCTCTGATGGGATTGACTAGAAGAAGGCTGTAAGGAAAGTTGCTTTCCCTGATAGAGTTGTTGCAGACATGGTAATATTGTTGTCTTTGCATCTTCAGGAAAAGCAGCTCTTGGAAATCAGCTTCTGTGAATGTCTTTTGTTTTTCCAAGTTAAAAGTATAACACTGCCATGCAGATTTAATACTAAAACCTGTTGCAAGGTAAACCATAGTGGTAAGTTAATAAATGGAAGTAAGCAATGAAATATTACTGATGAAGGAGGAGGAAGGTAGAGGGAGAAAATACTTTGTGTTCACTGTGAATTCCACTGGAAGCAGTGGAATTCAAGTGTAAATATTTTCATTCCCTATATTATTTTCAGTAACTATGAAATGTTCAGAATTCCTACTCTATTACCAGGCAGTCATATGGACAAACATTTGAGTTAAAATAAATCAAAGATGGTCAAAGAAGTAATTTCTTTGAAAGGAGTTTTGGGACCAGTATCTGAATGCTGTATGGACTTCCAAGTCATCTTCTCTTTGTGTGGGTTTTTCTTTTTTATTTTTCCTTATTTCCTATTGAGAATTTCTTTATATTCAGAACAGACTGCAAAAGCCTTGTTTTAATTTCTTGTTTTTATTTTACTTTTAGAATCTTAAAAGTTTTGATGCAGGTGAAAGCTACTTTTGTAACACTTCATGGAGTGATGTCTCCCCTTGGGAGCCTGTGGGCAAAAGGAAGGTATGTATGTTTATGGCACAAATTTTGGGTAAATGTGTTTTGTGGAATTGCTGAATTTTACGATGTTCAGAAATTGGGAGGCAGCTTTTTTAATGGGAAAAAATAGCTTTAATATTTGTTTTCTAAGTGCTGTTAGTCAGGGAATAATCTTACATTTCCTCTTTACTTTTCCCTGTAATGTAGCTGGTTATGAGGACTTCAATTGCCATTTGCTGTCTTGAAGGATACAACCTTGAACATCGGTGTTTAAGATGTCACACTAATCTTCTGCATTTTTAGCCTAATCTAACATGTAGTCTTATGTTCTTGTGTACAACATGGCTCCTGTTTCTGGAAGGGTGAAAATGTGATTGCATAGATGCAAGTGGATTATGATGAAATTATTATTAGTGGCTTGGTATGGGGTGGCAGTGGAAAGCTCTTTCCAGTTAGATTTGTGTATGTGAAGCAGCTTTTAGTTCTGTATAGCTAGACTCTGCAAGAAAGGCAGGGTTGAGAGGAACAATTCTATAATTGTATATAGTAGCAAGTTTCTACGATGCAGTGTGGAGCGGAGGAGTATATCCAGTAAAAAAGGTGGACTTGTCAGTCTTAGTGAAGAGTCTTGGGGCCCCTCATTGCCTCCATACGGAAGACCTGTCATTGGCATCTGAACAGCAGTGGGTGTGTCTGCTCTTTTCATCTTGAATCAAAAGGTGATGCTTTAGAATAGTGTGGTGGGGGGATTGTCAGGACTGTTTTGTACCATATTTAAAACATTTGCCTTTATCTTTAAAGCAAACTTAGATTTCAAAGTGGAGCGGTTTCAGCCCCCAGCATACTGGCTGACCAAACAAAGCTTTGGCTTTGTCAAGCTCTCATTAAGTAGGATTCTACCCTTCAGGACCTTTGTCTGCTTTGTTTCCTATTTCTCGATGTCTGAACTTGAGTTCACGTTTACAACTGGAAGTTTATCTGTTCACGTGACTTTGTGGGTGAGTCAAATGAGACTTTTTGTTTGAGTTGGGATAAATTGTGTCCAGGCTCTTAAGTGCCACTTCATATGAGGCTTACAGTTATGTTTACTAAATACTGCCTTTAGTTTAGGTGAATGGAATAAATCTTAATTGTTAATGATGGTTTCTATTTTTTCCCCTCCTTTTTAATTTATTCTTTATTCACATGAAAAACGTCTCTCTTTACTAGGTCTATCTTCTGGCCCCAGTCATGTTATTTGAGCTTTGCTCTTGCTGGTTCTGTCTCTTTTGCCTTTACCTTCTGACTAAAGAAAGAAGTTCAGTGTTGGGAGATTGTGTTAGATGAGCAGCAGAGGTTCCCCTTCCTCACCAGACATGAAATAGGGAAGAACAGGATGAAGACGGACTAGGTGAAGCTTGTCTTCCATCGCCAGTCCTTTAGGAAAAATGATAAGCTATTTCAATGAAAGTGGAAAATAACTAAAAATTGTGCACTAGAGAGGGAAGCTTCTTTCTTCCCTATTGTCTGGAGGGACACAAGGCAGAGAGACCTGGTCCCTTACCAGAAGGGAGAAATAGGTGTCCTGAGTCAGGTAGTCAGCATGACCAGTTATATCTGCCCAAAAAAGGAGATTGGAATCTGATCTGATGAAATTCAGTGTAGAGTTGGTAATATGTTGCGGTCTCTTGGAATGGATTTGCCAAACTGTCTTTTGGATGCTAACCTTGTTCCTATCCATTTTCTTTAAACAATTTTGGTTTATTGATATATATCATTCACGTATCATGCTGCCTAGATTTGGGAGAAAAGAAGTCGGTCCTTCAGGATGTTGTATTCCAAAGTTTTTTGCTGTAAGGGGAAAATAAGTTGTTTCTTCCTGTAAACTCAGTAGGCTGGAGAAGATGTCTGTGTAAGTGTAGTTGGTGGTTTCCACCATTTGTACTATTTTTAGGGAGACATTAACAGTTTTGGAAGAACTTTGTTTGTTGGAGGCTGTCCTGTCTTTCTGCATGTTTCTAGGTTGTGAGGAATGTGAGACTACATAGCAGAAATGTTCCGGGGTAAGTTCTTTGAGGGAGGACTAATTGAATTTACCTTGATGTTTCTAATAAGCCTTCTTTTGGATTCCATTTTTACAGATGAAGGTTGTGTTGGTCAATCTCCAAGATGCTTTGTTTTTCCTAAGTGGCTTGCAATTCTTATTTTGTCAAATTCTCTATAAAACTGGGATACCATTGGTAGACTGTGGTAGCACTTGTGAACAGAAAAAGCAGATGAGTATGCAAGGAGAACATGCCGACAGAATGGTTTGTACAGTGTTTGTGTGGAAGAGCTCTATTTCATACAGAGAATATCAAAGCAGCAAACTTCACATGCTTCTGTTCTGTTGAAAGAGAATTGTTTGGAATTTTTTCTTTGTCACTTTACTCCTTCAGAAGTAGTTAGGCCTATCTTCTAGTAATGTTCTGTGTGCTTCATTAGTTCATTACTGTCAGTGGCCTTTCTCCAGGCAAATTGCTTGAAGATTGATGTGTCTGGTAATTTGCTTTGTTGCTGTTTAGTAGCAGCTGAGATTAGACACCTAAAGAGTGTAAGTAGAAGGTAATTCAGTGATTTCTTAGCAGTGTACTTCTTCAGCAGCCTTAGCCAGCCAGTGGCATTGTCTGACCCAGTCTTTTGAATTTGGAGCTTAGATTTTGGTTATCATCAGGAGACTCTCCTAGTACTGCTAGTAGATGGCTGTCTCGGTTGTCTGTAGATGGCTGACTGTAACCTCCATGGCTGTATGACATGGCAAAAAAAACCACCTGCATGTGTTGTGTTACTGTTCCTCATGGTAGGTCAGTGAGATGTGTGTGGGTGATTTAACTGGGCTGGATGCTGTAGTGGCAGAACCGTTTGTTCTCTTTGGGCTCTATTTCATGAGGGGCAGAAGTCAGTGAGGTGAAAAACATGTCTGAGGGAACAGACAGATTCCACTAGATGTTTGAGAGTGCAGATTTGTCACATGGATGTTTCTGTGACTGATTCTGTAGTTTTTGGCAGGAGCCAGGGTTAACTTCCCAGGAAGCTGATCAGAAAGAATGGTTGATGGGGATACCTGTTTTTCAGAAAGAACAAAAAATGTTCATATGGATATGAAAAGCAGTGCTGTCATATGACATATAACTGAGGGAGCAAACCACTGCTTAGTGCACGATAGATGAATTCTTAAACAGTTAAAAATACTTCCCTGAGAAGAATCTGTATTCTCTATACTGAGCATTTTTGAGGAAATTTCCTAAAGAAATTACTATAATGGGATGCCCAGTATGTGTGAGTTAATACAAATTGTATGTATGAGCTAATACATTGCTGCTTTATCATAGAAGGGGGTTTTACTACTTTCTATTATAATTTTGGCTGCAGAGGAATGTTCTTAATAAAATCAGTTGTTTATGGCTTTGTTGGAAAGGTCCTTCTGGAGAGTTTTCAGATAAGAGTAGGCTGTTGAAATACAGAAAAAAATCCCTACCTGTTCTCTCTGTTCTCTTTTTGTCCAGTAGATAGGAGCTGGCCTTGAACTAAATAAAGCTTTTGAAGTGTCATAGTAAAAGGACTACTATTCCTAATTGCTAAGGCTTAGCTTCCTATGTACAGTGGGATACAAATTCTTCCTGGCTTGTTCTGTGATTCCTGTCTTTAAAAACAGGCTTCAGAATTACTTCTTGTGAACTAGAGTAGAAGTAAACTCATTTAAGGCTTCTTAGTAAATTATAATGAAACAAAAAAGGCGCAAATGTTTCTCCCCTTAAGTATTTAATCTTAAAACTGCTTTTCAAAACCAGAAGAAACTTGACAAGATATATACTATGTGTCCAGTGAAGGAATTTTTGACAGGTGATAGTGTGGGTTTAAACAGATACCAGTGTGATGTAGGAGCTGGCAGTTTCTAAGTGGATGTTTTTCTTTTGTTTGCAGAGATACAGAACAAAGCCATACTGCTGTAGCTTATGCAAGTTTTCGTCCAAGTTGCTTACTTCTTTCAAGAATCACTTGCATCGTTACCATGAGGATGAAGTGGACCAAGAGATGGTGGTTTCTTGCCCAAAATGTGCATTTTCTTCTCATCCCAAAGTAGTGGGAAAACACATCCGGATGTTTCATTCATCTAATAAACGAATACAAAATTATACAGTCAGCATTTTAGATGGCATGAAACAATTTAGGAGTGACATCATAAACTTCACGTGTCTAAAATGTCAATTCACAGACACCTTGTATTACAATATGAAGAAACATGTACTGATGAACCATTTTAACAACTTAGTAAATGTATATTTTGGTGAGAAATGTGATGAAAGTACACCAAGTTCAGTTGAGTTCTACTGTAAAAAATGTAATGTTCCTGCAAACAGCCCAGATTGTTTAATGTACCATATCTTGACAGCTGAAACACACAGAGACCTGGAGAACAAACTTCGATCTCTGATTTCAGAACATATTAAGAAACCCGGACTTGCGAAACAAATGTATATTGCTCCAAAGCCTGTCCAAGGTATAGCAGCTGCTGCTCCATCTTCAGGGCTTGCTGCTGTCCCAACAGGTTCCGTGACTGCTCCAGGTTGCATCCAGGTTGCATTTCCACAGACTGATCAAAACCAGAGCACGGTGCAGATACAAGCAGTTCAGGATACAGTTGGACCAGTGACTGTCCCAAGTGCCTCTGGCAGCGTCCCACAAACCACCTCTGCTCCCACCACTAGGTCCTCGCACGTCACTCTTGTGCCCAGCAATCCTCCCATGGGTCAGAACAACGTTTGTATTCAGCCATCGCCTTCCCAGCCCATCATTGTTTCTCATGGGCTGCCTCTTAATCATTCTGTTGGGACCGTAAACAGAACTGTGGCCCCTGCGGTTCTTCCTCTTAATCAGCCTGTCATGCCTGGGCTCTTTCCTGTTAATCAACCCATTGGTACTATAAATAGTCCAGTTCCAGCTGGAACGCTCCCTGTTACTCAACCTGTCAACCCTGTGAATCAACCAGTTGCAGCAGGAGTCCTCTCTGTGAATCAGCCAGTTGCTCCAGGAATTTTGTCTGTCAACCAGTCACTTGGGAACATGAACAGACCCATTGATCCTAGGGTCCTTCCTGTGGCGCAGACAGTTGGGTCGGGTGTTCTCCAGCTTAACCAGCCTGTTGCCCCTGGGGTGGTTCCTGTCAGACAGCCTGTTGGACCTGGGTTCCTTCAGCTTAATCAGCCTGTTGCCCCGGCAGTTATCCCAGTAAATCAGCCAGTTCAGCCTCCAGTTTCTCAAAGCACAGCTTTTTTGACTGCGGGCCCTATAGTGAGGCATTTCATGCAGGCCAAGCAGGTTAATGGGATGCAAATGTACACACTGACCCCCATCTCAGTTACTTTGCCTGTACCTCCTGGTGGCGGAGTAGCAACTGTGACACCTTCACAGGTGCCCATCCAGCTCATGCAGTCGGGGTCAGTGACTCAGCTGTCCCAGTCACCAGCCAGTGCTCCCTCTCCTCCTGTGGTTCTGACTTCAGAGAATGTATCCTTGCAGGCTTCCCCGCCTGCTCCTGAAACAAGCCCGGCTGTCAGACAGGCCAAGCAGTGGAAGACCTGCCCTGTTTGTAACGAGCTTTTCCCATCAAATGTCTATGAGGTGCACATGGAGGTGGCCCACAAACCACGTGAAGTGAAAGTAGAAACCCCAGAACCTCACAAACTTGCAGCTTGCGCACCCTTTCTAAGGATGACAGAAAAAACGATCCGGTGTTACGCTTGTAAATGTTTTCTCTGTGAGGAAGAGCTCATGAAACATATCTTCATGCATGGCTTATCTTGCTTGTTTTGCACAGGAACTTTCTATGACTTAAAAAGCCTCGTGGAGCACAATAAAACTGCACACAATGGGAGAAAGCAGTTGCATGCAAGTTACAGCAACAGAGGAATTCAGCTAGGTAACGATGCTCAGGGTGGCCTTGTGTTTCCACACTTCGATTTCAACACAGTGCTACCAGATGAAGACATGGGTGAAAGAGAAGTACATTTGGCAGTGCTTGTTGGAATATATTCAACAGTTCTTGTCCCTGTTTACATCAAAGTGAAACCTCAGACAGCACAAACGAACAGGAGATGCACCAGAAAAATGTTCACCTGTCCCTTTTGCTTAGGTACGTTTGCTGGTAGAGAAACCTATGAAAAGCATTTGAAAGAGCGGCATCATATAATGCCGACTGTGCATACGATTTTAAAGTCTCCTGCTTTCAAGTGCATCCACTGTTGTGGTGTGTACACTGGAAATATGACTCTGACAGCTATTGCTGTACATCTGCTCCGTTGTAGAAGTGCCCCCAAAGACACCAACTCGAGCCTGAAGATGCAGCTTGAACGTACTGAGAAGAAAGAGCTGCTGCTTGTGAATGGTGAGAAGCATATTTCTGTGGTACTGAAAAGAAAGCAATCAGATTCCTGCTTTATTGCAGAAGACCAAAGGAATAAGGAACAGCAGCCTCCGAGCTTAAGTACTGGCATAGCTCTGTCTCCAGAGAACGAAGTGAATTCAGGGGTAGTGCCTTTCAAGCGACAAAAGATTAGGACTGAGATGAGGAAGCTTCCTTCTAGTGAGGATCTCCGCTTTCTAGCGGTAGATCCTAATCAGTATGATCACAATTCATATGAGGCACAGAAACAGTTTTTGTTGGACTACTTTCACAAGAGGCCATATCCTTCTAAGAAAGAGGTGGAATTACTTTCCTTGCTGCTATGTGCGTGGAAAATTGATGTTGCATCATTCTTTGGAAAAATGAGGAATACATGCTTAAAGGCAGTAAAACATCACAAACCATCTGTGCTGATGGGTTTCAGTATGTCTGAACTAAAAAACATTAAGCACAGTTTGAATTTAAAAGTTGGACCATTGGATATGTAACCCAGCTTTTTATAACAGCTAAAAGTAATCCATAATTGCATACTTATAATTTAGCAGTTTATTATATTGTTTGTTTTGACTTGCAGACTGGCCTGTTGAAGGGTGCAGTAGTACAAAAAGTATTGTTCACTTGTGACTGTTATTGTGAAAGGCACACGTAGTTGTGTATTTTAAAAGCTAAAACCTTCAGACTTAAACATCTGGAATTTGTTTTAGCTTTTTGCCTTTTCTGGGGGTAGTGTTGTGGGTTTTTTTGTTGTGATGGGTTTTTTTTTGTTCCACTTCCATTTATTTTTCTTCCCCTCCAGGCTCCCATTACATTTTTTATACCACCATGTAAAACACTTGTCCTGTTAAAACCAAATTTTATTTTATTTTTCTGTAATGTTGTCTTTTCTAAGTAATGAATTGTGGGTTAATGTTGGTTAAAATAACGAGGTAAACAACATATGTAAATAACATATATTTGAGTATATGAATTTTTAAGTCCTGATATTTTGACCTATCTTTTGGTTTATCTACTTGAGAAGTGATTGCGGCCTTTGCATCCGTTGCCCCTTCAAATTCCCGGTGCACTGGTAGCAGTGAAATACATGGCATTGTGGTTTTTTCCTCAGTCAAAATACCTGTGCCAGTTAAGTCTGGTGTTCTGTAGTTCCTGCTGAGTATTACCATGGTGAGGACTGAGGGGCTTTCGGGTGCCGATTGAAGTGTTATAATGAACTGGCTTGAAATGTTTGTGTTATCTGTTAAATAGATCTTGCTAACCAGAAGTGTTTATCCTTTTTGTTTGGTGTTGAAGCCTGGTTGTTCAAGTACCTATGGTTCAAAGCTTGGCATCAGCGTTTGTTTTATTTTCTTTTTCAAAAAACAAAGCTGCTTTGGAGAGTGCTTTGGTACATTGAGTGTATGACCTCTGTGCATGTCACTTACCTATCCAAATATCACCCAAATTTGGTGGAAGGTCTGCCATTTTAAATTGCTGTTTTATGAGGTAGTAACTGAGTAGTTTACTCCCCAGCAAATTAGATCCCTGGGTTGAAGTCCCTTGTGTCAGAAATGGTACAGACTGAAACTGGATGAATTGGTAGCATCAAGACTTTAAACTGTTGGGTACTTGAGCCGAGGATATTCATGTAGTGATTGGTTCTTGTTGGCCTATAGAGAGCATCACAGTAGTATAAAACCCAAATAGCCTTACCTTCAGTATGGACCAACATCTCTGTTGCAGATTATAGAAAAGCTGTTGGGAAGGTTCACTTGAGTTGAAGCACAAACTGGTGGCCACATTAAGGCCTTGTTGAGTACTGTTCTATCTGGATATGCTTGTTTTCATCTGGCTTGTCAAAGAGTGCCTCCAGTATTAACAGCCAGTTCCATAATAAATAACCTGTAAGATGTGTTGGTTTTATTTCCTCCTCTTCATCCCCCTCTCCCCACCCTCTTTTCTAAGAAAAGAGTATGAGTTCACTTGTGCCCGTGTTACAAGGAAAGGGTGAGATGCCCACGCTTATTTCTATTTTTTAGGATAGTAAGCATACTTTTGCCCTGTGCCATGGTTTTTAAAGCACATACAGAATGTTTTATTGCTGTTTTTGAAAGGGTGTGACATTTTTAGCAGAATTTGGTTACTTCCTGCCTGTGGTTCTGTAAGTTGTGTTTGGAGTTATATTTTGGATAAAATCTTACTATTTTCATATGATTGCTTCAAGGAGTTTTAATGTGTATGTAGCATATGGTTACTTAGAGAGAATCTGCTATTTGGAAAAACCTAGTAATTTAATAGTGGTGTTAAACAAACATAAACAACATTTATGGGACCAGTTGCACCCCCCACCCCAAAAAGTGATTAAGAACCAATGTGTTCTTACAGCCTAATAATTGCTCATTAAAAATTTAAAAATAGAATATACTTGGCCATAGCACAGTTCATGAAACCTATTCAGAGGGCTTTGAGTGAGGAAGAGGGATATGCTCTCTAGAAGTTCTGAAATGTAGGTACTCATTCTCACAGCCTCGGCCCTGTGTGCCCTGTCATCTTTGGGGCAGTTCTGCTGGTGCTGGTGAGACTTCAGCATGGGGGAATTGGGCAGTGTGTGTCTGGGGAAGGCTTGCCATGAATGGGGAAAGATTGTCGAGAGAACAGTGTGGCTGTGGGGAGCTGGGAAGTCATTTCATGGTTCGTCGATGCTCGGGGCACCAAAGGAGCAATCCAGTCTTACCAGAGTTTTCCTACATAGTGTCCAGTGTTGATGTTAAGCATTTTATTTATTGGACTTTGATTTCACAGTTTCAAATAAACCAGATTTTTAACTTTCTCTTAGGTGTGTGTGCAAATGATTGCGTATCCATCCCCTTCCTTCTTTTAATACATTCAGAGAACTTCATGTGAACATTTCTTTTGGTGCAAAGGGGCTGTTGAAGGAGGCGAGAAAGTAAGATGTAGAACTTGGATCTAGATGCTTCAGGTAGATCTTAGTGCATTATAGTAATTATTTTATCTCAAATATTGATAGCTTTGTGTTTTCCTAGAGGCTGATAACTCTTAAATCTTGGTACTAATTTGCTGTCACTAAATGCTTGTGCTCTTGTTAAGTGGGTACTGTAGAAATAAAAACCAGATGAATTTTGAAATGTGGAAGTGGTGACTGAGAATGCAATATGGTCGTGGTTTTCAGGAAAGCCAAGGAGCTTGAAAACAGCCAAGTTAAAAAATCAGTGGCTTTAACTAAATCAGGCTTTTAGCTGTAGGCTTCTCAGGGGTGAAGTAATTGGGATGGAAACTGTTAGTCAGGAAAGACACTGCTGCCCCTGCCTCGGGCTCCATGTGGGCAGTGTGGTAAATGCCTCTGGCACTTCTCTAAGGACAGAGCGGCACACTCCTAGGATATGGGAATGGGAAAGCAAAGGAGCTGCCCTCTGCAGCAGACTTCACAAATACATGTCCTTGAAGCATGTGAAGGGAGTTCTGGTCCACTGTAAAAGAAGCCCAGTTTGGAAAAATGCTGGTTGGCTTATATGATGATTGTAGCAAGTACTTGTTTCATATGGGACTGAAAAAGCCCCAAATCTGCATGTATTCTGCTGCTGAAATATGTTGGTCTGGAGAGGTGTCCGTGTTTGAGCAGTAGTACTTTGTTGTACCTTGAATTTTGTGCCTGTGAAATAGTGGGATAACTTACTACTTGAATATGTAGTAGGAAGGTTTTTTGTTATATTGGTCATGTTTCTTCTGTATACGCTCATGTGCTGGGAGTTAAGTGAATATTATTTGGTAAACTGACATTTTGGAAGGGGCCAATAACCAAAACACCTTCATGGTGGTTTTTCAATACTGTATTCTTGTGTGGAATGCTACCTACCTTCACTGTCAGACCAAACTTTTTTTCCCTTCGGTATTTGAAATTCAGAAAACCTCAGATGCTTATTCAGGTGGCTGTTGAATATAATTTTTGGGTGTGCAGTTCTCAACAAAATTATCTATAAATCTGTAATTCTACTGCAGCTGGCTGTGCCATTTTCAAATATATTTCTCAAAGTTGATTGTAGATGCCTTTTTGGGGGAAAGATACTTGATGCTAAGTAGCAAAGTACAGATACATGGGGAAACAAGTTGCAATCTAAGAGCAAGGGGATGTCCCCTCCTCCCCCCCTCCCCCCCAAACCCTTAAGAAAATGAAATCATTCATGGCTTTTCTTAAAAGTCAGGAGACTTGACTCCTCTGCAATGTGCATGTGAAAAGGACAAATTGAGGGTATTAATGAATGAAGGAGAACTTTGTGGTGCTGCATTTAAAGGCTTAACACCTCGCTTTAGTGCCTACTTGGCTGCACTCTGACAAGCAGCCTGCAGCTGTGACCATTTCTCTTCTTGAGTACCAGATCCCAAAACATGTGTGACATTGTTCATTTTGCTCTGCACTTGCCCATTTTAACATACTGAGTGTGAGGGGGCGTCTGTGGTGGGTGTGTGTGCTTATGATGCTGCCTGGTGTGTTTAAGGAGTGTGTTGGTGCGCAGATAATCAGGAACACATGGCCTGCATTCCCATCCTCTTAATTCCACATCAACTACTGTTCATCAAGGTTTTACCTAGTAGTATGTTCCAGAGCAGCTTGTAATAGAATGAGTGGAAATAGAAGTCTCAAGTATCTTTGCAAGTATTGTTATTTTATTTTGTCTGCCTTGTCCATTAAGTGGGAGTAAGAGCAGTTCCTGCCAACCTTGAAGGCTGAGACTGGCAGAGGGCGTGTGTGTTGAGCTGCACCAAGTAAGCCAAGTATGGGACAGCTGACGTTGTGTGTGTCATTGAAAACCATCAGGCAGGGACATTTCTGGAGAAAGATCTGATTAATTGTGTTATCAGAGTCTGTCAATTTGGCTTACAGTCTGTTTAGAAATAAAAAAACCCACTAAATTTTGAATGAAGTGAGCAGTCTGTAAAGCATCATTGCTGTCCATTTGCTGCACGGGTGTGAGACAGAGCCTTGCTGAGGAGCACACCTGCTCCGTGGTTCTTGTGCTGCCTGCTGCTGCATGAACAGCTGAAGAGGTATGCACACTTACAAATGGATGGGAAAATGCCAAGACACCAACTCAAATCGCTGTCAAGTAGGGTTAATAAATGTAGCAGAAGGAGGATTACACAAGAGCACCATAGATTTTTAGTTGTTCTTTGCAGGAAAACAGTCAAAGGGATGAGAAATTCCCCTGGCAGTTTCCAATCTCTGCTGAGATGTGGAAGATTGTCTCCTGTGGACTGGGCTTGTTAGCTGTGCTGTCACACAAGGTATATGCCAGCAGCGTCACCTTTCAGAAAAGGTGATGCAGAAAGGATGCTGTTGGAGCCTCTGTGAAATACTTTGGGTACTCTTTTAATGTGTTTTGAAATTATATCCAGGTCATGAAGGACAAGTGCCCCTAGCAACTTAATTGAATAAGTCATTTGCATATCATGTAGACACAGTGCCATCCATCTGCCACAGGACTGACATCATACCCTATGCTAGAGAGCAAGGGCTAGATTACGAGTTTTTCAGAGCTCTTGGTCTCCTCTCCTGATGTGGTTAAGTAACTAGGGTTGTAAGGGCATTACTTAACCCAAGCCAGGTAGTTACTTTTGAAGGCACTGCCAGTCTGCTGTACATGTGGACATCTGCGTGCTCACATTCTGTCTGACTGATGCTGTGGTGGCTACACAGGATCATCAGCAGAGCTGAAGGTGTGAGGTGGGCTGGTCAACAGTGATCCTGCAGCACTGTTTTGTTAGCAGAGACTGCAGAGCATGAATGATACAGCTCAATCTCTGTCTTCTTGTGCTCGTTCTCATAGAAGTGTAGGATGTTTTTGGCTGGAAGGGACCTTGACACCACGTAGTTCCAATTCCCTGCTATAGACAGGGACACCTTCCACTAGACCAGGTTGCTCAGAGCCGCATCTGGCTTGGCCTTGAATGTTTCCAGGGATGGGGCATCCACAGCTTCTCTGGGTGACCTGTTCCAGTGTCTCACCATGCTCACAGTAAAGAACTTCCTCCTGGTGCCTAATCTCTTTCAGTTTGAATCCATTCCCCCTTGTCCTGTCACTACATGCCCTTTTAAAAGGTCCTTCTGCATCTTTCCACTCCCTTCAGGTATTGGGAAGGCCACAATTGGGACACCCTTATAAGCTTTCTCCAGGCTGAGCAATCCTTTCAGCCTTTCCTTGTAGAAGAGGTGCTGCATCCCTCTGATCATTGTCGTGATCCTTTGCATTTTTTAGTAAGTGTTTGTTTTAAGGGAGCTGTCTGGACTGATCTTGTTAATGTTATTAATGCGGTGAAAAGTGCAAGTCTATTAACCAAACTTGTTAATGGAGGAAGAGCTTCTGGGCAGCATTGATGTAGAGAAGAACCAGTATTGTGTGTGAAGAACTTGAGTGCTGGGACTTCATACAACAGCATCATGATTTATAAACACACATGAATAAAGGTCAGCCAGCACAGATCCACCCAGCCCACTGTGGCTCAAGGCCAGGGGTAGCCTTGGCACAAATGGAGGGTGATGTGTGACCACCTGTACGTTCAGTGTGGGATTGCGCAGAGCCAGTGCTGGGGTCAGGGTCCTGAGATTGAGAAGGATCGAGTGTGATTGGGGCAGGAAGACATTTTGGGTTGAACTTCAGCTGAGGGGAAGTGCATGAGGTGGCTGCTCCTGGTACCAAGGGGCTGCTACCCACCAGCACAGCCCAGTGCTGGGCAGTCTTTGTAGGAACCTGCCAAGTCTTGCAAAAACGTCTATCCTGGGAGCAGACTGAAAGCCCAGCTAACAAGGGTGGGACTCCTGCTGGGTCAGAGCGTGGAGTGGCAGCTCCCTGTTAAACCCTGCACAAGGGATTGCTTCTGTAGGTGAATTCCCAAAACATCTCTCTGTGAGGGCAGCGGCCATGCCTCACACTCTCTGTGTTTTCTTTGTAAAGACCTGGGTTTTGCCAAACGTGGCCTTGACCAGGTCCCTGCAGAAGTGAGGAGTGTGAAGAGGATCTGGGGTCCCTGGATGCTGGGGTGCTGTAGGAGTGGGGATGGGGGAGCCTCTCCAGAGCCCCTCTGAGTATGAGAGCAAGCTGGTGCTGCTGCACTGAAGGGGCTGGGGCTGCCAGGCCCGTGGAGTCTCGGACAGAGCAAAGGTTCATCTCACAAGTGACACTTCTGCCCACTGGATTCTTCAGATGCTGTTTTTGTTCTTTAACAGGTGAATTAGAAAGCTTGGACTGGAGGCTTTCTAATAAAAATTATTCAACTAAGAAATAAAATGTAAAATATTTATAAAATAAAGTATTTAAAAAATAATGTAATGCAAATATTTGAAAAATTGCACGTACTGTTCTGAATGCTTTCATTTTGGAGCGAAGGAGGGAATTTGAACAACAGCAGCAGCAGTAAAGACCTCTTAATAGTGCAAGGCTCTTGGGGAAACAGAGCTTAGCAAAATGATATATTAATAGAAAAAAAAAAAGACATTTTCTCAGAGCAGATGCTTCCTACTGTGTCTGTTGCCCTAAGCCACATGTTCTTCTGGGGCAATGAGGTTAACTGTCACAAATACCCCAAAATCTTGGCAAAAATACTGAAATACCCAAAAATCTCTAATTTGTGTATGTTCTCTGTCTGGTTTTGGAGTAGGTGGAATAGAAATTCACTGTCTGGCAGGTTTCTGTTGCTTGCATAAAGCTTTTGCTTTGTACTACTCTGTGGTTGAGCATTTTTAGATCTACTTGTGGTTTTGCTGGAGTATCTGTGTCATGCTGAGAAACACAGATTTCTCTTTGGGAAATCTGCAGCTGTAAAACCTAAATACAGTGACATTACTATTAGAAGATGTTTATCTGGCGGGGCCAGTTCCCTGTTCCCTCTCTGTGGGTGGGCGGAGGTGGATTCTTAAGGAATTAGGGTAAAAATTTAAACAGGCAGCTTTAGACAAAGGAATTCACAAACCCTGTAAGCAGACCCAGCCAAGGGTGGAGGGATAAGTTGTGCTTGGAAATACTATGTTGGTAGCAAGTCCTGAGCAGGGTGATGAACTCTGCAAGAGAGAATTACTGGGTTTTTCCTTTTTTTTTTTGTATTCCCCCTTCTTTCCTCCATACTGCTAATTAAAAATGTACTGTTTTCTTACTGTGCTTTGTATGATAAATCAGCTGCAAGGGAGAAGCAGAGTGTCGGGGTCAGGCATCCAGTCATGGTTCAGCTCTGAGGCACCCCTGCCTCAATTTACCTCATTTTTCCTTTCAACAGGAGCCTATATACATTGTGCCCAGGTGGTTGCACATGAAGTGAGCCAATGTTGCTCTAACTGGAACGAGGGGCACTGTGCCTGATAGTCATTGTTGGGGCCAGGATGGTCGTGTGGTGAACTGGGACTGGGTCCTGTCTGTGCCCTGGACTCCTTGCTGGTTTTCCCAGTCGTCCCCTGATGGAGGCCCCTGATGCCAGATTAAAAATGGTGCTGACATGTACTGGTCATTGTTCAGATATTAATGCACTCATTTGCTTTTCTCTCCTCTTCTGAATTAAGACAATAATGCTGAATTTACTGTTATTCATGACAATTTCAGGTCTGCACAAGAGTTCTTTGAACAACCAGGGTTTTCTTAAAAAGAAATCTCCAAAATTCTCAGATCTTTGTTCACAAGCACTGAAACTTTGAGAGTGTGTCTGTATGTGCCCGTGTTTGATTCACCCCTGAAGTACCCGGTTAAATGAACTTTTTAGATTGCTGGTGACAAAGATTATGATTGTAGATTTGACTCATTTCCATGCCAACAATTTAATACATCTATACATGACTTTGATGTCAGGTATCCTTCTTAACTGAAGAATTACATTCTTGGGGCAGCCCTGAGTATGTTTTCATAGGCATCTGCAGGAGGAAATAAATTTACATAAAGCAGGAGAGACTTAAGCCTGTGCAGATTTGATCTTGAGAATGAAGTGGCACAGAAAATAGAACTTGTAGAAAAGTGTTAGCTTTAAACAAAAACAACTGAAAAATAAAAATCCCAATGCAGCTGCATTCCTTCTAAATCAAAAGCAGCTGAAATGTAATTCCCCTTGTGCTGTGATGCCACCTACGGGATTTCGGTGGGGAACACAACCCTGGCCACAGCGTTTAGATTTTCAGTCTTAAGGGTTGAAGGTTTATTTTAAAACCACAAGAGCATGATGTCCTCCTGAGTCTATCAAAATAAATGTTGCTCACACTGTTCTTAGCTATTTCTGTATTGAATTTCAGGAAAGTTGAATTCCTTCTCAGAAACTTTGGTACATTGCTGTCAGCAATTACAGACCTGAGCGCAACACCTCATATGCTTCCTGTCCACAGAGGCATTTCTGAAATGTTTAGTGCATACTAGATCTGCCTTGTAAAAAATCATCAGAGGAATACAATCTATGAAAAATCTTGTGAGTTTCTGCAGACATCACAGCAGTGATTTTGAACCTGTGAAATGGATGTGTTGTTTTGGAGAGCAGAGGATTTCTGTATTAAAAGATCAGCATTTTGAAGCTGTAATTCAATGCGAACTTCAAAAAGTAGATCTGAAACTGTAATACAACTGGTCCTAAACTCTGGACAAGTGACCTGAGTGTTAAACATTCAAAGTAGATACATCTGTGGGTCTTTTACTAACCTGTGTATTTTGGGTGACACCTTTCATTTCACAACACAGTAAAGGCCATAACATATGAGAGAACATATGTACTCTTCAGGAATAAGTAAAAATGTATGGAATGCATTTTCAACTCACTTGATTCTTTTCAAACACAGAACTATTGTCACTAAGTTGTGGGTTGAATTGCCCAAGTGAAGCACAGAGCTCTCATACAAGCCAGGAGGGCTGCTGGTTGTTTAGTAACCACTTTTATCCTGCTAGGGAAGGACTGGACAAATTCAACCCTCTTGCTGAGTGAGTGCCATTTTTTTTCAAGGGTGTCAAGTGGATGCCTGGTGGATGCAGCACAGCGCTGTGGGATGGCTGCTGGTGGGTTGGAAGCACAAAGTAAAACATTTCAAAAATATTTGATATTTATTATGAGTAGATGCAAGAGGAATTTTTTTTTCCCAGTGAGAACAAATAGACACTGAAATAATCTCCCCAAGGAAGAGAGCGATGCATTCCCCAACACTGGACACTTAAGGTTGAGCTGGACCAGGTTCTGGGCCATCTTTACACTCTGCTTTTGCCAAGTAGGGTTGGACCAGAGGGCCCAAGGTCCCTTCCAACCTGGTGTTCTGTGATTTTGTGATAATGTGTTGCTGCAATGGAATTGTTGGTCAAGGGTTAACTTGCAGAGAGAAAATAAATACATAATGGAATTCAAATTCAAATACTGGAAATGACCACATTTTAAAAACTCAAGGTAAGGGAGGAGACCAGCAAAATGGTTAGTATGTATAGTGACACTTTTCAGCTACTCAAAGCTTTATTCAGTACTACAGCATTGTTGATGTGGGAAGAGAGCTCTTCAGAGCATCTAATCCAACCCCTTGCTCAAGCAGAGCCACCTAGAGCCCAGGAGTGTGTCCCATCGTGTGTTGAGTATCTTCAAGGATGGAAGATACCTTTGGCCTCTCTGGGCAACCTGTGCCAAATGCTGTTTTAACCAATCTCGCAGTAAAAGTGGTGTCCAGATGGAGTCAGAGGTTTCTCATTTGTGCCCACTGCCTTTTGTCCTGCCAGCAGGCTCTGCCTTTCCTGACGCTTCTAGATAATGAATGTGTCCTTGGAAATCAGCATCTGCCAGTAACAAAGTAGTTAAAAGTCTACTGCAGTAGGCAGTAAAAATGTATCAAAGATCAGAGGCAGCTGCATATCCATTTGCTAAGAATAAATGTTCCTGCTATGTTCTGGTAGGAAACTTCCCTGTGCTGTTAAAAACTTAGAGCATCACAGAATGGCACAGTTGCTACATCCACGCTGCCAAGGCTTTTATCATCACCCGGATCAGTTAATGGCTGATGTACAGCATTGCTGTACAAAGGAAACTCGGGTGAGCTATTCAGTTTGGGAAACTTGGCATTGAGAGCAAGGACTAAATAATTGTTTCATTGACAGAGTTTGGCCCAGAGATGGTAACTCAGTCTGCTTACAATTGTGTGTATTTGCTGTTTATTTACTCATTGAGTGTGAGTGTGCTGCTTCTGACTACATAGCAGAAAATGAACACAAGGTGTGATGGATCATAGGTGACACCATCAGAGCAAGAAGGGCCGCAGTAATGGTTAACATTCTGTGTTTCTGTACTGCACATGCCCTTGATGCAGCAACAATGATGTGAAAAGTTCAAAGATCGTTTCCGAGGCTCTCACCCTTGCTCACACCCATGTTTGCCTCTGGAGTTTTTTAAACACTTGCCAAGAGAAACTGCTCCACATGAACATAACAGATGTTTTGTTACTGAATTGTAATCAAGCCTTGGCATATTTTTGAGTGTGCTTAAACTTGACAAAAAATCCTTCTCAGAATAATGAAAAGCGTCTCGATTTTCCATGTATCACTGTTGTTACAATCTGGACTGTGTTAGCTGCTTTGCCATCACAACTGGCTCATCTGGGAGAAGGGTAACTCAGATCCCTTCCACAGGCCATAGCTTTGCCTCCTCTGTTCCCAAGTTGTGGTGACTCACCAGCACTTCCTGGCTCTGCTGTCTCCTGGAGCAGGGCTGGGAAGTCTGTGTTGAGGTTGTTTGTGGTGGCACATCCTTATTACATCTCTTAGGTATGGAAATAGTTTCCACCTCTCTTTTCTGTTAGTCTTTATAAGCATTCTGTTACACGGTTTCATCCCTCTTTCTGCCTGTAGAGTTTCGTTGAAACCTTCTAAAGCCAGAAAGGAAAATATGATAGATTTCATTTTTTCTACTTTGGAAATGTGTATTTGCATTTCTCCCATCTCCTTTGGCTCATCTGGGCCTTAAATGAGGTCTTAAAGCTGTGGTGCAGGAACACAGTAAGTCCCGCATTATGGGTATGAGCAGCACTTCAGAAAGTACTGCAGCCATGAGATGCTGATCCAGAGTTTACATTGTCACTTCAAGCCTGTTAAAGAAGCAAAATGCACAACCTGCCATATTCAACACATGCACAGAGAATGTGTGTATGACAGCATTTGTTTTCCAGCATGAAAGCCAGATGGGCTGCTTGTTCTGTCTTGTTTACTGGCCAAGACATGTCCCTGGATGTCCCTTCTGATCTGGGTGAAGCTGGTGGTGCCCACAGCCAGTGCTAATGACAGTATAGCCACAGCCTTGCTGGCAGCAGCTCAGCTGCTGCTTGGAATTAATGGCAGCAAATATTTAAACTTCCTTTGCTATGCCAGAGGCCCCAAACATGATGCAGTGGTCGGGGGTTGGATGGCTGCTCCTGACTCATGCCAGCAATTCCACTGGTACTCAGAAGCTGCTCTTACTGCCCTGAGCAGGAGGGACCAGAGTGGTGTTAACTCAGAGGAAAATGAACTGCTGCACCTGAGTGCACTTGAGAATGAAACTGTCCAGAGCTACCTTTTTAAACTTTTTGCATGCTTATAGCCAGACAACACCATGTATCAATTACATAATAAGGCAGTGTGATCATGCATCTTTGATTGCCATTTGTACTTGAAATTCAAATTTAAAAGTATTAACCCCTCATATTTGGGTTCTTTACTAAAATAAATCGCTAAATTCTCTACAATGGCCAAATGTGCTCTTCTTGAGGATGCTGATATGGAGCCTGATACAGGGCACTGTGATATAAATATATTTATATGCATATATATGTGTATATCTGTGTGCATGCATGCATATATGTGCAAATGAATATATTTACTGAATGTTGCTCCTGCTGCTGCAGCTTAAAACTTGGCTGAAAAGTAAATTTATACACCAAATAGTAGTAGCCACCCATCCACTTGTTCCACTGTCAGCAAACAGTGCAGAATTGCAGAAGACCAAGCTGAAGATCAGGCCTTAATTTGAAATCTGTCACATCAGCACTGGTGAGAACTTCTGGTGATGTAGAGGAATGCTGGCTTAGAAGGAGAGTCAGAACTGGATAAAACAGATTGAAAACCTTTGTATATATTGCAGCTCATGCTGAGAACTCAGCACAAATAAGCAAATTGAGAAACCTTGCCAAGCACAACAGAAAGCATTTGCAAAAACACAGGGGTGGCTCTTCACAGCGAGAACCTATGGAATTATTAAGGACTGTCAGAATTAGGCTCAGGCTCAGATTATACTCCTTACTGGACCTGGCCAAATGAAGCAGAATCCAACTTTGAGGAAGGCAAATCAGAGAATGCTCTGGGGGGAGGAATAGATTTATTCTGGTTTAAGAAAGTACTGAGATCTAATTAACAGGTGTCTGTTAATACAAGTTTGAAAGTCTTTTATAGGTTCACAGATATGTTTTATATATACGCATACGTACATAAATATATATACACACACACCTATAATCAGAATTTTTCTCATATATATGATAGGTTGTTAACCTTAAATTTTTCATTAGACTTTCTTTATGCAAGTAATGGCAGGGTTACTGCACATCATGAGTTATTGCATCTTCAGGGAAGTCTGTCCTTTTTATTCTCCTTTATGTCCTAGGAACTGAAAGGCAAAAAAATCCTTTTACAAGAGCTTTTACATAGACATTTCACTGTTGCCTCAGAAGATCATCTGGTCCAACCTTTTGGTGCTTCATTTAGCACCATGTCCAGTTGTATCCAGGGATTTGTTGTTATCACTGTAAAAAATGTCTTTCTTATATTGAGATGAAATGTTCACACTTTTTTCCATTAAGCAGTGCATGTACAAAGTCCATTAAAATTAAGAAAGGTTTTGGGCAATTGTTGTTTCCCCAGTTTTCAAAGTAAGCACCTTTGCTTTCTATATTGGATATACACAATTGGCCTCCCATAATGCAAATGTTGGTAGCATTGAATTTGTATGGAATTAGAGCTTAAAATATAACTGAAACCTTCAGCTTCGTGGTATTAATTAGCAAAAGCTGATGTACTGCTTAATGCTAGAAGCATATCCTTTTGACTGTAGTTGTGATAACTTGAGACAAACAAACCTGCTAGGGCTTGGAAACATTTTTCTCAGAGAGTTTTTGTTTGTTTATGGGCTAAGAGTCTCTTTGGCTTATGCAACAAGCTCTGCAAAAGTTTGCAGCGCAGAGAGGGCTGGGAGAGAGCACAAAACAAGCAGTGCCTAAAGATGTACATGAGAGGCAGAATGCTTTAGCAGTGGTAGGTGGCAGCCACTCTTAGGAGGTGACAGTTATCTGCAGTTGTCACCTTCATTACTGCTCCACATGGAGCAGCTGGAGCCACTCTCTCACTGTATAAAAGCACCAGTTCAGAGAATTTGCAGGAAGTTGCAATCAGGTCTTGCATAAGCCTGGCAGAGAAATCTTTTTTCCCCTCAATGTTACTTTTTGGGATTCAGTTGACTATAGGGTCACCTTACAGTCCAGACTTCAGATATGAAACATGCCACAGTTTGCAGAGCATTCATGTATTTGTATTTGCTCATGTAAATGCTCCCAGGCCTGGCTTCCTAGGAATAGAGATGGTGGGGAAAAGTTTTGAAACATTCTTTGTGTAAAAGGAAGAGCTGGAAAAATGCCATAAACTCAGTAGAGATGTATAAATAACATTTAACCTTTGAATCGAGAGACATACGTACAAATCTCCAAGTGATGACAGTGGGTAAAGCACCCCAACAGCAGAGCAGGGACAGGAACTGCTGTTCCAGGTGTGACTTAATCCCCACTCACAGAAGTGACTGTTCCTCACCTCTGAAATTCAGAGGTGCCAGCTCCTGCTGGACTCAGAACTCAGCCAGAAATCTCTTGCTTTTACTTGCTCTGGTATTTGCCCCCTGTGGCTGATCTTCTCCTGGGGGTGTACAAAGCGGCACCTCTGGCATCTCCGCTTCCATGCCACCCTGCTGGGAAGAGCCAAGCTAAGCAAACTGAAAGAGGATGGAGGCATCTCTCTGGAGCCAGTTATCGCCATTAACTCTGGTTTTCAGCAGAGAAGCAAATAATGTTTTGTACATGTTTCATCTGGGTCCTCTTATAAAAGCAACAAACAGGCTTGTGCTGCTTTGAAGTGCCCTTGTGCTGTCTCCATTCCTTCTAAGTGAACCCAGACTTCCACACAGATGGTGACAGATCATTAGCACTTTTATGGAAAACTCCTCTGAAACCTGTACCAGATTTGTCCCCCTCATGTTCAAATTTCCTAAGTTGCAATTAAGACTGGGCTTGGTTTCTTCTATTTTTTATCCTAGTTCAAGTGAATTCAAAACCCACAAGTAAATAGTTTCTTCATTCCTTTGAGGTAGCCCAAGGTCCTGAGAAAACCTAGAAAATCCTAAAGTGCTTTTGTTCATCCAGAAAAAAAGAACATAAACCCTGTACACTCTGAATGCTGGACTTTGGCTTCAGAATTTAGGATTCTGCAAAATCTCATTGGTTCTGTACATATTTAACATAACCTCTTAAAAGCTTCACTCTTTTCTAGCAAGCAATGGACACTGACATATAAATTACAGAATCACAGAATCTCTGGGCTTAAATTCTGCTTCTTCCAGATTCATTGTACAAATTCAGGCAACTTCTTTGTTAAAATTTCTCATCACAGAAAATTTTCACAAACATAAAAGTAAATTCATTGTATATTCTATTCCACAGAGGGTATGTTTTTAAAGCTCTTTACTAAGTTTTCCAGTGTGGTACAGATATATACACATACATACATACACACACACGTCTGTGTGTGTGTGTGTGTGTATGTATTTTCTTAAGACATTTATAATTGCTTTCTTTTTAGTAGCCATCAGATTTGCTTCAGCTAAATGCTAAGCAAGCTAACAGGCTACACATTGAAGAGATATTTCCTAATGACTTGGAAAAAATAAACAATCTGAATTGTTTGAAGTTTCTGGGGACATCATCTGAGCCATTTCAGTTCAAAAAGCTTTTCAAAAATGCATTTGTTCTATTTCTGTGTCCAAGTCTAAAGAATCCACATAACAAATTTCAGAAACAGATGGATTATCAACATACTCAAGTTTTTTGTTTCAAGACTTAAATGATTATGTGCATGAGTCTTTCTCAAGGTATTTGGCAAGAACACTTTCACCCTTGAGACCCCCTTGACATCTACTTGGGAACATTATCTGCGTGAGTCACACGTGGATGTAAGTGCAGTTAGTTTTAAGTGCTTATTTTGAGAGAAAAAGGAAAATATATGCAGTGTTGCTGAATTCCATAAGATTACATGCATTGTACACAAGGACACGACACAAGTGTTTATTAAAATAAAAAGCTTTAATACTTTTGCATTTAAAAGATTTAGCAGAAAATAATTGTTACAAACATGCTACAACATATATCTTCAAAAGGTTTTCAGTGCTTTCTTTCAAAGTTCAGCGTTTTGGCAAAAATAAGTTTTTCTGTATATACTTCAAAACTTGGCTATCATAATACTGATATAAAATACTTCATGTAGAGTAAAGTCAGGTGCATAAAATGCAATAAGTAATAAAACATACTGTTTGTATAAACATTTAAAGTATAAATTTCATTAGATAACATGCAAATACTGCAATATTTTAAATGGCACTTAAATATAGATACTGAGATTCTTTATAATTTTGCATCCAATATGAGATTCTGAAATGTACAAAACTATAAAAAGAACACATCTCTTCACTGAAGTCAGGTACTAGCATAGAGCTTGATTGTCATTTTACAAGCAGTGAACCCAATGTCCTGCAAGTCTTCCCTAGTCCAAGGAAAGACGTCTACTGAAATAGGCCCAGGGCTAGTTAGTTTTCTTCATAATAAAATATGAAAGCATATTTACATGAGAATAAACTCTTACATTTTTGGTAAGGTAATTAAGTAGCAGCAATCTGTTTCTTCCAAAAATGATGTTTAAAATAGGTGCATGCTTTCGTTGTCACTGATATGCATCTGAATAATATAAAATTAGCATTCTTCAGTAAACTCAAAACACTGTTTAGTTCATTGCTGAAAAAGCCCTATACGATCACTTCTCCTCAAAATCATAAATCCGTAATGTCAGAGCCTTCCAGAGCATATTTATGTTTCCAAGATCCATGGGAAACAATCTAATGGTGCTGAAACAGTCATCTGACTAGTTATGACTAAGAGAATAATCTTTTCACATTATTCAAATACTTCTAGTTCTTCATTGAAAAATATAAGTTCATAAAATCTTGCATGTTTTTTTGTTTTCTGTTTCAGTGATCAACAACTCCAAATGTCCTTCACAATATAAATGCCACAATGCTCATGCATATTTCCCAAGCAGTTATATATAATATATCAATGCTGATGACAAGGTGAATGGAAAGCTTATGAACAGGGAGTGCAGAGCAGGCACCACTTGAGCAGAAGCAGAAGAAATGCTAAATGAAACTTGTACTTGAGATGCAATTAGAGCTGACAGTGGCACGTGTGATGCTAATGTTGGGCTGTCTGAATTGATCAGGGACTCGATCTTTTCTGCTTCTTTATTGCAGGCTTCAATCTAGAGGGGGAAAAAAAGTTATTATTTCGCTTCTTACCATGTAAAATGCCAGTGCAAAAATATTCCCATAAGCACATAAGGTTTACATAATTTTGTGGAGTACTTGGAAAACACATCAGAGGTCTCATCATAGACTTTGGTACTATGAAAACTCTTGAGGAAGCCCTGAGTAGTAGAAAAGGAAGCTATATACAAGTTATCGTGGGGTGATGTGTTCTGAATGTTGATACCAAAAAGCCCACAGTGAATTATCACTAAAAAAAAGTGCCTCTAAAACTGAGGACTTCCTTCCTGATTGACCAAACCACTTCCTTGAAGTCTGCAACAATGGAAAAATCAAGATTTTCTCCTTACCGGGCTTTTTCTTGCAAATCAGTGAAAACTGATTTTGTTTGTGGGAAAGGAAGAAAAGAATGGAAGTAATAGAACCTGAGAAACCTCAGGTTTCCATTCCCTCACTGACATGATGATAATAATGAATTTCTGTTAGAAAATTTATTTTTTCCACTTTACTTTCCACTGCACCCCAGAAAGGAATTTAGTAGTAAGTCTCTTTAAAAGCATCGGAAGCTGCCTCTGCTGAAGTTTAAACTTGACAAGCTTAATATCTGGAGGTCCAAAGCTTTGAAAGTTGAGGAGTGTCCAGCTCAGCAATGGGTGCCACCAATGAGGTGAGCAGTGGTGGCCTCTGATTTCAGAGTCCTCCTCCCCCCAGGAATCTGACAGCACCTGCTGCAGATGGAGTGAGGGCTGACCAGGCTGGCTGACCTGGCTGGCAAGACTTTCCTTCCTAAGTCCTGGTGACATTTTGGGCTATTTCTGCTAGAGAAGGAGACGGAAGTTGGAGCTGCGTTGGACATAAACAGGGCATGAGCAATCAAAATACCCACAGTGTTACCTGCCTGAGAAACAAGCACCATCATAAAAAAGTGAAGCAAATCCATGCTGGGTAAATAAAATAATAACGTCATCTACCTGCAGTGGTTTGGGGTTCTGATCCACAGGAATGATGAGAATCACAATTTCGGATTCTATGCTTAAGTATCCAAACACATCACACTGTGGCACTGACACATGCAGGCGGATTTTTTCAAGTATGTCAAGTACTGTTATTGGCTTTTTATTTGTTACCTGGAAGAAAATAAAGAACTCTGTGGATGATGTGATATTATGGAAGATTCTCCTCCTCAGTTTTAGTAACATGATGTCATGCCAAAAAATGTGTTCCAGCCATTACACTACTCAGTTCAAAACTCTACTCTAAATGCTAGCAAAAGACCTAAGGGATTCAATGCTTTCAAAGCATCATTCTAAAAAATTGTCGATTCTAAAGAAACCTGAAAACCAACCTGTCCAAAAATATAAAAAAAAAAAAAAAGAAAAGAAAGAAAAGAAAAGAAAAGAAAAGAAAAGAAAAAAAAAGAAAAGAAAAGAAAAGAAAAGAAAGAAAAAAAAAGAAAAGAAAAAAAAGAAAAGAAAAGAAAAGAGAAAAGAAAAGGAAAAGAAAAGAAAAAGAAAAGAAAGAAAAGAAAAAAGAAAAGAAAAAGAAAGAAAAGAAAAAAGAAAAGAAAAAAAAGAAAAGAAAAGAAAAGAAAAGAAAAGAAAAGAAAAGAAAAGAAAAAAGAAAAGAAAAAAAAATATTTACTTCTTGTATTAACAATGGTTTTGCTATGTGTTGTCCTCCACCTTTGTGGTTAGTGTGTCTATGTATTACGTACCTCAAAATAATGTAAATGGTTATGTGCTCCCATGCTGGGACACAATGGGCAGAGCAGCCCTAGATTTATAGAACTCTAGTATTTGAAGTAGTTTTTTCTCACATGAACCAGCTGTCTGACCTAAAAAAGGCAGACATTACAACCCAGGTATTAGGGTGCTTAGTAGGTGAGAGGAGAGCAGTTATCACCAACTACTTCAATAAGACCAATACATTTCTTTAACTAGAAAGTCTTCTAACAAATGAAAAATTCTTCTTCACAGTCACATGTATGAACTGAGAAGCTGCAGTAGCCACTGTGTCCCTGGTACCATTAGAGATGACAACTGGACAACATTCCAGGATGCAGTCAGGACCTAACAGACACTGTTAACTCAGCAAAATTGGTCAGCACACGCACACAGCACCTACAAACACAAAATCTGAGAGGTGAGCAGTGGAATCATAGATGCTGTTCCCATATAACTTGTCTGCACTGTTACAAGTCATATAAACTACAAACCAGAGTCTGCTTGTTTGTGCCTACTCTAATTCTGTTTTGCTTTGCATTGTAATTCAAATTATGTCTCAGATAAAGAAATAAAGGAAGGTATAAGCAGTATAAAGAAAAACTCCAACAATCACAAATAACTACTAAAAAATAATGGCTTTTATAACATGTTAACCTTCCAGGAGAAAGTGCACAGTAACTTGACTTTTCATATACCATTTAATATTAGGCATGATTAAACTGTTTACCCTTGCAAAATTATCCAGCTTGTCTTTGTCATATAAGATTCTCAGCATTCCAGCACATAGTGGACAGCAGGCTCCTATGTGAATTAAAAAAATATCAGTAATAAAAACAAGTCATCTTTTAAGTAAGCAGGAGTCAAAATTTGAATATTAACTGAGAATGAAAATAGCAAAACTACCAAAGCAAAATAAATGTTTCAATTTGACAGCAGAATCACACGTTTTTTTAATATTGAAAACATTTATAATGCAAAATCAGTCACCTTTCAACACACATATACTACGATTAGCATGAAGCAACAAGATGAATTTTCTTTCCTTTTAAGACCCTTCCTTCATTACTGTAAGCTTAAAAAGTGGAGGCACTGTGTGTACCACAAGCCAAGATTTTGTATGAATGCATGCATATTAACTACAGAAATGATGGATTTCAAGAGCTGATATAGCCAGGACATGACAGAAGCATTATGCACATTGCAAGCATTAATTTGTGCAGTTACACCATGTTGGAGCTTAGAATCTTTAGATAACAAGGCAGAAAAACTGCTTGTCTGACAGATGTCGTATTTCTACTGTTTTCCTCACCATGTCAGAAACCAAAGAGATAATATTTCAACTTTCTATCCATGCCTGTGTATTAAATTCACTCTCCAACTTATATGTAATTCACATTCACAGAGTGACTTTTACAGTACTAAATGTTATTACAAAGCATGAAGACCCTTTTTCAAAGGGGGTGAGAAATGAGAAAAATGAATAAAACTCTTTAAGAACAGAGCTTTCCTTGCTCTGTGTATTACCTGTGATTAGTTATTGTTTCATAAAGGAAGCACTTGTATAAACAATAAAAAACTGGTTCAAACCAGCACACTGCAAAACTACTCCTGCTGTCTTCCACAGTGCTGTGAATACATCTGGTATTTTACTCTGTCTTCTAATTAAATACCGCCCTTCTGGGAACCCTGCGTTGATGACAGCTCAGCATTCCACTGTGGTATCTGTGCTGCTGCTTCCGAAAAATTACTCACCAGATTCCTAGAGGCATCCGACCCTGGACACCACAGACCTCATCTGTTTCTCCCAAACCCATCCCAGTTGCCAGTCTCTAAAGACTGAAGGAGCATGACTCCTAAAGCCAAGGCCCTTCCAATTCAGGTTTACTCATCTGAGTCCTGACAGTGGCTTGTTCTAGCCCTAAGTAGAGTCACTATTCGTGCTTTCTCTTAGTGTAACACTTTAAAGTTACAAGTATCGCCCTATTTATACTCAGAGCCTGGAGACTCTCCCCTCTCTGCAGTGAGCTTCCCCACCTGGCGCAATGACGGGCTTGCAGCCCATGGCAGAGAGCTGGGGACACTTGACGAAGGCGCACTCGGAGTGGAAGCCATAGTCGGAGAGCACGCCCACGGCCTGGCAGGGCCCGTGGTAGTCCACGGCCACGCGGTCGGAGTAGGCGGCACAGACGCTGCCGTAGGTCTCCCCGTTGTGCCCACACACAGGCTCCACCGACCTGCAGAATGGCTGAAACACACACAATGCTTGCAACATCAATTCAGCCGTGCTGCAGGAATGTCAGAGCAGTTTCAACATGAGGAAAACCAAAGTTCATGGGAATTCACTGCTAATATTGTCCAATGTTTGAAAAAGGAGGAAATCCAGAGGAAGTAACCTGCGAGTTTATGAACAGGCCATAAATGAAAAGGGTAGGTACTTCAAAAAGGTGACAGAGTCTGAGAAATGTACAAGAAAACATGTTTCAGAAACCAACAACTTTTGTTCTGTGCTAATGCTTAAATAAAAGGACCATATTTAAATCAACTTATTAAATCAATGAAAATCATTGTAATTTCACTATACCTTAAAATATTCTATTAATAAAATTAATTTGTTAACAACTCATTAGTAAATTATTAATTCATCTTAGTGTGGTTTTGTGTGCTTAAAATTTAGTGTGCATGCACATGTATATCTAACACATTATTATATATTTTTATATATTACTTATTTACCTGTATTACTTACATTTGTGTATGTGTTATTGTAAGGTGACAGAAGCAGCTTGTCTAACACCACCGTAGAGAGCGGTGGGATGGAAAAACTAAACCTAATCCTAATCCTTCTCAAGGATTAATATGAAGACTAATCCAATGCAGACTCACTAGGAAAGTATTACAGACTGCCTAGTCTATAAATAGATCCTGAGCAATGAACTTGGTAAACCTGGGGCACAATCACACAAAAAGCTAAAGACTTTCTATGGCTGGGCATAATTTTACATTTAGGCACGTTAAAATTGGTAAGAATTAGCATTTAAGTAACCAAGGAACTGCACTAATTACTGCAAACACACCTTAGTGCAAGCTTTAATAGCATATATAGGAAGATACAAATATCAAGAGTATGACCCCAAAGAAAGCATAAGTAGAGCTTTTGATTGGTTTTGAGACAACTGTTAACTAAAGCAGAGAAACACTTAACAAAATTCTGAAGATTGTGAGAGTATTTTTTATACTAGTTAAAATTAAAATTTTAAATGACTACTTTCTATTAGAGCATTTTATAAGCTATAAACCTCAAACAGAATACTTCAAAAAGACCTAAGCAAACGAACAATATTGAAAAGAAGAAAAATAAAAATTGTTAAGTTGAACACCAAGGAACAAAGAAGATTTGACATTCATTGCTAGAACCACTTCCTACCTGGCATGGTCCTCGGTATGCTAAACTTTTTCCTTTTTGGTACAAAGTACACAAGTTAGTGTATTCCACATTGTCTGTGTCACAAACAGGATCCCGTGTCTGGTCACAATTTAACTGCCTTGGCACACATTCATGCTGGCTACATTCGAACTTCTCAAAACTGGTCAAGCAAACTTGTTTCTTTGGTATGCACCTGCAGAAAGTAATAATAATTTCATACCGTGTCATAGGATTTATTTAAGTCTCAAAATACTCAGGGAAAATATTTACAGTGAAATTTTCTCCAGTGCTTTAGAGCTAACTGTGTTTCAGCAGAGCTGCAGGAAATACAAATGATGAAACACTCTGAATAGGCCCAGTTCAGGTCTCATCACAAACCTGGAACAGTTTCACACCACATTTACTCGATGTGTGTGAACACAACTACAGTTACCACTAACATTTATCTTTTACCAAGTATTTTTCAAGGGATTATTGAGAAAGGCTTGGATAAACTTCTCACCTACTCCCACACTTCATTTTGTAAATGAATATTAAGAACAGCTAGGCTAGAGAAAATATGGAAACAGTGAGCAAGAGGAAAAGATTGTATTGCAGAGGTCTAGTCTCTCCCTTCTCTGAGAAAGGGGTGAAAACAAGACCTACAAGATTATATGGTTTCAATTACAAATATCTAATTGGATTCTAGCTTTGTAGGTTCAAAATATTGGACAACATCCCATCTAGGGGATGACTGCAAACAAACAGAAAAATCTCACATACACACTTCCTTGGCATCGATTCCTTCGCAGCCTTCACAGACAAGTACAGATAGAAATTCTTTCCCCTTTGTGTTAAACATGTACCTTCCATGACCTTATCTGCAAAACATCTGGCATTGGCCCTGCAAGGCCTCCCTCTGCTAGAGAAATGCCAGCCTATGCAGTCTGATGAACAGCCTGATGAAAGGTCTCATGGCCTTTTTGGACAACCCCCTCCTCCTATAAATGACAGCAGTGCTGCTACCACTGGATTATGCACAATGTGTCCTTATTCTCTCTAAGAGCTGCGCTCCCATGCGTTACAGATATGCCTTTAATACTAGGGCAGGCTCGGAAATTCTGAGATTTAAACCCTTCACAAGCAGAATGTAAGATCCTAAACAGATTCCAAGTGCATCGGGGGCATTTTCAGATGAGCATGTTCAATTTGAGCTATATTATCAAACTGACCCAGAAAAATGTATTGTGTACAGTCCTTTACTGAAACTACAAGTTGAGGTTCTGAGCATAATGGTATTTTGAAAAACAGGAAAGCCTCTCTGTACTCTCCAAATTTCAAACAAAAAGTAAAAAATACTTATCCACAATGCAGCTTTGAAATTCCAATTTTGAATGCCATAATGGCTGTTACAGCTACAAAACTACAGTGTTTTCTCAGTATTTTTCTGCATCATGGCATTTTAAGTACAGAAAAAGGAAAAAACCCTAAAACCACTACAATCAGCTTTCATGAAAGTGCAATATTACACAACTTATTTTGATGGCTTTCTTTCAAAACAGAAAAATGCAGTAATTCAAAGGAGACTGCAGTATTGCACAACACTGAGAAAATTGAAGACAGAGACCAATATTGTGAGCCACAGACTTTGATCTCTGTAAGAAAGGTCAGATTTTCTTTTCGCCTGACACTAGTACAAAGCATATTTTTGTTTTAATGTATTTGTCTATGCAGATTTTGCTTTTCTTGATATTGAAAATCCAGAGATTGTACAGACATAGTTTTCACAAGATTTCAGTCTAAGAAAAAAACTGGTGATTGGTATTTTCCTATTTTAGAGACAAAAAGCACAGATTATTGACTGAATAAGCAAGACTGACTCCAAGTCTTGAATTCTGATGTGGGTCTTCTTTGTAAACTGCTAAAAGAAGGTGTGAAACAAAGTAGTAAAGTGACAGTTATTGCCATTTCGACAAAATTTGCTTCTCCCACTTTTGAAAGTGTACATCAAGTCTCTTTTATGGCTGAACTGAGATCTACATAATGAATTTAATTGACATAGCACTACAAAAATGGAACCAAAAACTGGCAGTAATTACAGTCCAATATTACTATGATAAATAAAAAGCAGCTACTTCAAACAGTTATTTTTATTGGAATAGCCCCAAAGTAGAATGTTACTACAATATACAACATATTCAAAGAACACATAAATCTGCTTTATGAGTTGATGAAGCCAAAGAAAAGCTTAAACACATATTCTGCTTTTACCTTTGATTTTTATTACAAGGGTTTGGGTTGCAAGGATCCTTGGAAATACACGATCCGAATTCAAACTGGTTGTCCTGGAGGCCAACGCAGCGAGCTATGCACGCGCTGGGATACGTGCGCCCGTTCTGGCCACAGACTGGGACAAACTGGTCCACACAGTTACAGGGCAAACCTGCAAGAGCAACACACAGAACAGGGACTGGCTGCACACTCACCTTCTATGACACAAGATACACCAAGGGTCACTGAGCATCTCTGCCTTCCAGCAAAGTGCCCTTAGCCCTTTCCTCCCACCTGTCATTTAGCAATGCTGGAGCACACAGGCACTTACAAGGAGCAGGAAGGGAAGTTTGTGTCTGGCCTCTTTGCTCATTCTACTCAGCTTTCTTTTCCCCTGAACTCCTTATCTCTCATCCCCAGTGTACCCTGTCTCTACTTATTTTTACGTACTACATGCGGTTTTATTTTTCAGTACTGATTTTCTTTTTTAAAGTATGTGCTTTTCCTGCAGTGCAGGTTGGACATGAGAAAAAGAAATAGTTAAAAAAACGTAGTAATAACAAATTATCAGGTGTTTTCCATTAATACTGTAGAAAGAATTTAGTTGATAATCCCTGCTCTAAAAATACTCAACTTACAGTTTTCATGGTTTGCAAAGTTACCTGTAAACTTCCGACGTTCGTCCTCTGAACTGTGCTCAGTTAGACACTGACGTGTAGAACAAATCAAGTTTCCAGCAAAACAGGAACAGACATTGCAATCTATATTAAAGGACGTTCCATGGCCTTAAAATAAATTAAGTAAATACATACAATTAATGCAAATACACCAGAAGACTACATATTCATATATACTACACAGAAATTGCATTCTCATTAACTGTTTCTGTAATTTCCCTTATTCAATATATTTTCCCACTGAAACTTCCATCTTTTTTCTTTTTTTTTTTTAGATTTCAAGTTTTGCTTTTTTCACTTAAAGGGAAAGTCTGTTCACATGTGGCTTTGATTAATTAGTTAACCTGGGAAGCAAGCACTTTGTCCTTTCAAAGCCTGTATAAATTAGGTTTTCTGTTGTATTTTTTTAAAGAACAATAAATTCTGGCTAGCATGTTTCATGTTTTCTTAAAGGTAAAGCTTTTGTAAAGACACATTCTTCTCCTAAATTAAATTTACCTAGGACTGCTAAAGTTCTAGACATAGTCTCACACAAAGCACATTCGTGTTTGTCAAGAGGTAAAAGTGCCAATGCTTCATTCCAGCCCTCATTGGATTGGAACGTGTTTTATAAGTCAGTAACATTTTTACACCTGAATCTAAGAATCAAACTGCAAACTTAGGGGATTCTTCTTCAATTTAGCAACTCCAGTTCAGTTTTTTGAACTGTCCATATGACTGCCCTTCACTGTGATGTATGTTTTGTATAAAATCAATTCATGTTGATGAGAGAGTCTGATCTATCCATAACCAAACTGGTTATCAAAGACTACCAACAAATACATAGCTTCTGAGGAAGACATAATAGTAATCATGCCTTACAAAATAAGGTAATTCCCTCTAATCTCTCTTCAAGAGATTGAGATTGAAAATTAGAATTTTTGATAAAACATTGCATAGGCACAAGGAAACCCCTCAGCACTGGAGTAATTCAGAAGAGGTGCTCAGAGACAAATGAGGGCAGAACAAGAGGGGGTGAGAAAGCCTCTGTAGCACAAGAACCTCACTACACCACAGTGCTACTCAAAGGACCAAGGAATTTGCCAGCAGGGAAGAAGAGGTTAGATGGTAATGCCAAACACAGGATCTCAGGTACCCGATCTTCAGATCGTGACTTAGGATCCACCTGAAAACTTTACAAGGCTATTGTCTTTCACTGTCAAAGAGTGCACACAGCAGCCTGTCCTTATCAGTAATCATTTCATTAGCTGGAGTCAACTCACAACACAAAAAACCCCAGCATAATTTAAAATATTCAGTGTTGTTTTCTTTATAGAGATTGGTTTTAAAAAAAACAGTCCAGATTTTATGTCCAACTGATACAGAAACCAATTAAATATAGTTATTGCAAAATGTTTACATGGTGACCATGAACTTTTAATTCTTTGTTTTCAATGCATTGCCTAACAGATTTGGAACCTAGTAATTTTTATCTTTTACTACATAAAACCTTAATCGCCACAAACACTGGCAAATGAGAGGAACCTGTCTGGTTTTGGGGTTGTGGTAGTTTGTTTGCTTGTTTTTAAATGGACAGCACTTATTGAATACCTACAGCTGGGTAGGTATTCAACACATATTGTTGAATGGTTATCAGAACAAGTGAGGGCTGTACACTGTGCAACCATAAAATACAAATACAGCATCAGATATTTTTGTGATTATTTTCACCAGTAGTCTGAACAACTGCAAGTTTTCTTGGATAGAATGGTCCATAAAAAGTTACAGTCACCATTTAAAACCTGTATTTGCTAACAACTGTATCTTAAAAGAATCTACTTTCTCCAGATACTTTCTACAACTGTCCACCAAATATATTGTTAATGTTAAGATGTTTTCAGTGTTCTGCTTCCATGAACAAATAGTACCAATTTTGGAAAAAAAAAAGGAAAGAAAAAAATTAATCCTTATTACCTATGCCAAATTTAACTCTACACAGAGAGCTGCCATGGTGAGGAAGACTTTAAAGACTCACAGTGTTCAATACACCTTTATCATCATTATGTTGCTTACATGTTTATTTTTAGGCATATGTTAGCCCCATTGATGAATATCCTAAACTGTGATTCTTATTTAATGTTGAGATTGTGCAAAACTTACTAGGGGATGTTTAGTGGAAGGACCAAAGATAAGGAAAAGGAGGAATTAAGACGAATCAAGCAGGAAGATGTGTAGGAAAGCAAAGGGAAGAGGGGAAAAAGGGAATGGTTCAGTGTTGACAGGCAGCTGGACAGTCTGTCTTTCTCACTGAACCCTGCACTTGATCACCACAACCTATCCTACATTTTTATCCAATCCTATTTTTAACCTTTTAAGGTGTGTGCTTCCTACTCTGAGTATGTGCATGAGTACTAACAAACCTTAAGCTGGATGAACCAATAAGTAGGGTAAGAGGTCTTTGTGCCAACCACTGGAGTGGAAACACAGACCTTGGGAATTCATGGGTCCAGATGCCACAAGCCACTGGAAGGAAGAAAAAATACCCCCCAACAAATCCAAAACAACCCCCCCAAACCATTTGGAGCTAGTAAAGAAACCACCCCATGCTAAAAAGAAATGGTGTACTGAGAATACCCTTCACACAGGACTGTGATTGATTGAGACAGACACAGTTCAGTACCGATTTCAACAATGGAACCCCCCAGCACATGTAAGACTTAACCCAGTATTAAATATAGGGATGTAATCATCAGCTTTTGTATTTTCTGGTAAACTCTGAATTCAGACCCTCTGTGTCTTTTCACATAGCTCAAAATTCATTAGGTAAGGAGCACGTGCTGGATACATCACTGCTCTATTACTTACTTTTTCTTTGTCCTCCAACAATGCATGATTTCTGGAGGTCAACACAATGCATTTCCATACAGTTCTCCAGCAATCCACTGTGTCCACAGGTACAAATCTTGTAACACCCAACATCACCAGCTGAGGATGGAACTTGGATAAGTGTGCCTTGACGGACAATAAAATCGGAGGCTTCTCCCAGTTTGCAGCCTGCATACAAGGAAAAATTTTAGCTTGTAAGTAGTGAACACATGGGCGAGTGCCACTACTGAAATTAATTACTACTCTGACTTGCAAAAAACATAAGGTGCTCTTGAGCAGCCTTACTCTTGCCCTTAAAACAAATTCATCCATTTCACAGAGGCAACAAGTAGTAAAAATAGAAGATACTTGATCGAGACAAAGTTCTGAAGTACCTGTAAAGATGTTACTTTTGAGAAATAGACTTGAAATTCCAGTAATTCTCAAATATTTTAATTTTTCAGCTCTGCAGTAGTATGAAACATGTTATATGACAAATACTACACATGCTTCACTCTCTCCAATACAGGATTTGAATTAAAGGGTCTCACAAGCAAAGCCCAGTCATTCCCCTCTCTCACATATTTTATTGTGCCTTTCTTCCCTACTTGTACCTCCTAAATGAACACTGAAGGATTCTTACAAGTAGATGTGAAGAGGGAAGAAAGGGAGAAAAAGCAGGAAAAGTGGATTTAAAAAAGAAAGAATGGAAAAGAAAAGAAAATTGTTTTTAAAATTGCAAGGAAAAATAATAAAATAAATAACAGATTGAACTAACCCTACAAGGGGTGAACTGCAACAAGCCCCCTGAAACTTTCAGCCAATAAAAAGACTGAATTAAAACACAAAAGTAACTTTCCGACCTTCAGAGGAAGCAAATTATCTCTTCAAAAGCTCTGTGTGAGCTTGTTTTCAGATGACTTTGAATGACTTTTGTGGCAAGTGAAGGCAATATAAGCTCTATAGTAATAAGGCCCAGCTTTCCAGGAAAACAAAAATATTTTGTAAGGGTCATAGAAGCATAACCAAAACAATGTCCCTAGGCTCACACAAAGAATGAGCTGAAGCCTATCCTCACTTTTAAAAGAGCACAAGTAGAGCAGATGTATGAGTGAAGCAAAACCCAGCTTTCCTCCTTTTAATTAGGAACCACTGGGGAAACGGCTGATCAGCCACAGAACTGCTGGAAGAAAAGAGGCTCGGGGAACTGATATTAGACAGCTATGGCAGTGTTCTCTATCACCTCCTCTAGAAAGGAGGCTGATCCATGCAATTCAGTGTAAAAATCAGTGTTGCTCTCACTTGCTCAGTCACACACATGCTCAAGTGGTCACCAAATGCACACTTTCTGCTCTGCTTCAAGAAGCACAGCTGACCCCTCGAGTCACTGAATGACAGCTTCTGCTTTAAAGGAAAGGGAAAAACTACCAGTGCCCAGGGCAGAACAATGAGGGGGTTGTAGAAGCTGGACATTTCAGAGCTTCACACCTCTTTTGGTAGGTTTGATCCTTGTTATTAACACCACACAACCCTGCCATTTCAAAGTTAGGTACCTGAAACTTGTTCTGCATGAGGCTCTCTCCCCAGTCAGCTCACGTTTACACACGGTGCAGAGGTTAGACAACACCAGTGTTCTAAAAGAGCAGCTCCCAAATGACCATGAATGCCTTTCTGGTGAGGTGCAACCACATTAAAAGTGTCACTGAAGGGAGCAGAAGCGCCGTTGGCTGCATGTCCAGACGTGTTTGGTGGGAAGGGCTGGCCATCGGGTCAGTGGGAGGGGAGCTGTGGCACTGTGCATCTCTTGGTTCCCCTTGGTTGTATTCCTCTCTTTTTGTTATCTCTCTTTTCATCATCAGAGGCATCACAACTATTATTATTAACTTTATTTCAGTGACTAAACTGCTCCTCCCCAGGCCAGAGGGGGAAGTGAGCGAGGGCTGCGTGGTGCTCAGGTGCCAGCTGGGTTAAACTGTGGCACAGCAATCCACTTTAAAACCTTCAACAACATTTCAATGACATATATTGACCAGCAAAGTCCAGTAAAGAGAAGCCCAAAAAACCTTACCTGGCACACACAAATATGGAAGACACAGCTCTCCAGACTGACATCCTTTTCTATTTACTTCACATAGCTGATTAGCTGCACATGGATTTGGATTACATGGATGCGTAACATCTTCTACAATGTTGCCTAAAGAACTTGGGCCTGAAAACAGAATATATATCATCTATACTGATTTTAATGAGGTTTAATTTTCTTCAGCTAAGCATGGCATTTCTTATGTCCAGTAAAATCATGTTTTTGACAATTCTGTGAATTTTTTTTACTTTAATTATAGATGTAGAAGGTTGATATGACCAGGTAGTTAATGTATTTCAATAGTTTAATCCTCAGTCCTGGAAATAATGACCCAGATGATCCTTCACATGCAAAATGTATTTCCTCTATCTTGTCTGCCCAATAATTTTCTTGCCACATATGCCCAATACAAGAAAGAATAGAAGCAATGAACTATGGCAACTTCAAAATTCCAATTTTCTCTAATACACTAAATAAAATGCCACAAATTCAATACAACTTTCTTAAAAAAAAAAAAAAAAAAAGAAGAGTATTTAAAGTAATGACAAGCATTTAAAGTCTCCTGGTTTCTAATTGTGCTGCACAGGTATGTTACTACTTACTCAGGTAAGTATCCAAAGGTATACAGTTCTCCAGGTCATCTGTTGGAGACAAGAGCTCACAAATACTCTCAGCTGAGTGGCCTTCAGGGAATTTATTATGATCTCCACACTTCTTCAGTATTTCCACACAATCTGATCTACAGATAAATAAAGAGACAGAACTTCATGAAGACTACTTGAAGAAAAAAGGTCTTGTATGAAAAAGATTTCTCTCTATGTTATTCCCTTCCCTGAATCCACAACTCTCCCGATCTGCCTCATAGCAGAGTGTTTATATATATATATATACACACACACATATATATATATACACATATGCTATATTTTACATAGGAGGGAGGAATAAATTTGTGACACAAAGACAGAAACTACTGCTGACACTACTCCTCTTTGACTTTGGGCTTGGTGATCTTCATTTTCTGTGGCATCATATGCATGCGTCTTCCAAGACCAAGCATTTCCTTGATTTACTGATGTCTAACATGGGTTGAACTCTACCTCACTACCTGCACTACTAACTGCTCTTTTTTCTATCCAATCCCCAATTTCAAAATTTATTAAAAAAAAATAAACCTTAATTTTTTTCAGACCTTTCTGTCAGCTGAAAGCCATCAGTAGATCCCAAAACCAAAAAGAGGAAAGGTTTAAGACACCACAGAGAGCCAAAAAAACCTTTCAATAAACCTTTTTTATCCCACTTTACAATGCAAGCATATACATCCATCTCATTAATAGGCAAATACCTTCATTTACAGCGATGGAGATTCAAGCAATGGCAACCATGCAATTTCATATTCCTTCCATGTTTGCCTTGCTATGTTTTCCTAACAGAGCAAACATAGTCCTAAAGCTTTTTCATTTTCATTAAAATCCTTAGTAGAACCTCTAAATTGCTTTTTGTTTTCCCCAAGTACTTACTTGCAGATAATACTTCCTCTAGATTTGCTGTGACAAGGTTTAATCTGCAGGGAACAGGCAATTGCCTTCCACATTTCTGGTTGGCATTTTTTAATATCAAGCACAGGAATATTTATGAATGGCATCTTAATACTCCCTTTTTCCCATAGCTTCATGTCATTCATGGCTCCCTGGTCTGACTGAGTATTGCAGCTTCTAAAAAGTTCTGTTGGTCTTAAAAGAAGAAGGTAAGATATAGCATGTATAAAAGAAAAAGAAAGTACCACACATTTTTCCATTTCCTAATTCCGTAAGAATTCTACATCCTTCATATGGCTTGATTCTTGTGATATACAAGAAATTAATCCCTCCCACAGTTAAACAAGATCGGAATCAATTTGAAATCTGTTTTTGAGGAAGACAAGCTCTTTAAGACTCAAGGCTGAAACTCCCTTCTCACCTCTATCTCTTAAGATCAAATGTCACTTAAATATTTCTTACCTGAAGTTGACTTAAGAGCAAATATCTTAGATAGCCCAAATATATATGTAAATGTTTCTTGGTGAATCACTAATGCAAGTTGATTTATCATTTATATTTAGCCAGGCTTGGGATACTACTACTCATATAGCACTCACGCCACTACATACTATTTAAAAAAGACAGTGATCTCTAACAGCTAACAAAATTTAGATTTTTTTTTAAACTCCAACTGTAACCTTGCAATTACTTTCAGACACCACTTTCAAATAATCTTGTCCTATAGAGTACAAACCCACAGAAACATCTCTGTAAGAAAGGGATTCTGAAAATGAGTAACATGTAAATTTAACAAACACTTTTACCTTATTTATAACACACAACATTCCAGTAACCATGACTTACTTGTCTATACAGTAAGACAGAGGAATATGTAGAGATAATAATACACTGTGACATTTTACAAGTTCATGGGTTAACTTTTATTCTTATAAGTTTTGTTACATCTGTTGCTAAATACATTTCCAAAAGTTCATTCTAAAGAAAAACTACTTATTTTCAAATTAACTGAAACCATATTTGCAGAAAGAAAGCTACATACAATCTCAAAATAAGTCTGAAAAACATTTCATTTTATTTTTGAAATCAAAGCATAGGAATTCCTTTATAAAATATTCAGTGTCTCTCTCCTACCTGTTATTAAAATTAGTGCAGTAAGTAAGATTTCTACAGCCCAGCTGACAAGGTTCTCGTACATCTGCTAAACAGGTCAACATGGAAACTTCAACTGCATTATACTCACAAAAGCGATCAAATTCTTGCCAGCTCTGTGAATTGCCCCAGCTCGTGCTATAAAGTTTAGTGCAGAGCTCTCTGAAAACAAACAAACAAACAAATATAGAGATGAAGAAAACAAAATTAAAAGAACAACAATTCAGATATAGCCCATCACTTCTTTGCAGCTCACAATAGCCTCCAGTCACCGCAGAGGATTGTGTTAGAGCCCACAAAGTCTGCAAGGGTACCCAAAATAGCCCATTTTGCTTAAGAATGTCAGCAAAACTTTAAGGTAGTAAGACTGAAAGACTTCAGGATATAAAACTGCAATAGCCAATAAAAATGTAACAGCTGGAAAGCTGAACTTACAACTTTGAGGTGAAAACTATCCCAGCTAATTTTACTTGTAATAAATCTAAGTTGACATCACAATGAACAACTTCTAATCCCATCCTTCAGCTTCAAATCACACTTTCTCCTCCTACAGAAATGACTGTCAAACAAAAATGCATTCCTTCTTTTGCCCTGATGTTTGAAACAGGGATACTGTTTGCTGCTTTTGTTTGAGATGTTTCTTGGTGTCAGCAATACGCAGCTCACTTTGTTCACAGCAATATCCTACAAGCTACAACTGTTCCCATCCCAAGGTATGGAACGACACTGTACTATTAGATACAGTACTTTCTTGCCTATTGAAAACTTGAGAGAAGGATCCATTTTTAGAACTCATTGTCAAAGCATGGAACTAAAAGGTACTTTTATCAGCTTCCTGTGCTACCACGTTCTAAGAAATAATGTAACTCCAGGGCTCTACTACTAAACTCATTAAAGATCCAGCTGCATTCAGGAGCTGTTGTTACTGGAAACTTTGATATAAAAGGAAATAACAGCTCAAAAATGTTTGTGACTTATTTATACATATTGATGCATTTAAAATGCAATCATCATCTATTTTTAAAGTGGACAGAAAACCACCCTAGACTAAAAATGCCTCAATAATTTGCAAGCATGCAACAATTTGCTGAAAACCTTTGTTTTTCTAAATGCCAGAATAGTTAGTTCCCTTATTTAATTACTAAATAACCTAAGTTATTTTTCACTGACAAAAACCAGAAGAGCATCGTATAAGGAATACTGCTAAGGTTTTAACATGAAGCAACCAGGCACTTGAGAGTTTGCGCAGTTCATTGTCCTCTAGTCTCTCTTTAGCATCTTGTTAAGACCTCTTAACCAGAGGCTGCAATATTGGCTATTATGACCACAAGTATGGTACAGGTTTCATTAAATTACTGTGTCTGCTATAGTAAGCCAGTGCTAAGTGTGAGAAAAGGTTGATTCCTGTTATCAAACAGTATGTTTTAAGATACAAAGTATGGGACAGAATAGATTACCCAACAGATTACGATCTGATTACCTAAACCTGTATTTTTTCTAAGAATTCCAGAACTTTTTATTTGATGTATGTAGCAAGATTCAAGCAAAGGCCTGAAATAAGACAAATTCTTAAGTACTTTTACAATTGGAAATGAGGTTAGAGAGATACTGACCTACATGTGGAAGAATTTGCTTTGGAACAGCAATGGAGCTTAGCTCCATCAAGGCCCGTTGAAGGTGGGGGGTGCACAGTGACTCCTGGGTGAACAGATCTGGAACTCTCAAGAAAACATTGCCAAAGTGGGTCCTGAGGGAGAGGCATGGTTTTACAGCCTTCTATAAGTCCATCAACAATTTCAAGCTCAGTTTTCATTGACATAAGAATTCTTTTACAAGCAGCCTGACAGGCATAGTCTTCTGCTCTATCACAGCAATACAAACCTGTTAACAAAATAGTTAATGGTCAAGCACAAAACAACATTGAAGATGTACAACATAACAGCCCTGAGAAATAAAAGTGCTGTAAGGTGGATTCTTCTCCTCTGAAGAACCTCAAATAACATTCTCCTAAACACATACAGAAACAACTCTGGAAAAAAACTACAAAACCAATATATAAAAATAAAAAGTAAGTAAAAATCAATAAAGCACCTAAACCCAAAAGTTATCATTATATAAATTCATACAATTACAGTAGTACAATTTATACAACAGCCTTCTACAATAACAGATTTTATATAAAACGTATATGAAGTACGTTTTTAGTATCTTCTATAACTTTCAGTAAAGAAGGATTTATTTGTACTTACTGTCTGTAGGGTTTCTCATTGGATATGACTGTGTGTAGTTATTCACGCAGTGTATAAGCTGAGGGCTAATAGATGCACAGTAATTTTCAACTGCTTTAATTTGTGAAGGACCAGGAGAGGAGTCTGTCCGAAAAATTGCTTGGCAATATTCCCGGCAGTTGGTGTGGTGACCCGCATAGCTGCAACAGACTGACCCCACTGGGGAAGCAAACAAACAAACAAACAAAACAAACAAACAACAGAAAATCTATGGGTTCCTGTGCAGAGAAAGGACGACATGAGCATGTCTGTACAACACAAGGATGCTCAAGGAAAAAAAAAAAAAAAAAAGAAATTCTACGTGCTATTGAAATATCTCTGTCTAGAGAATGACTGGAAATATCTGTAACTAGCCAAACTACATTTGTTTGTCTGGCAGGAGAAAAAAGTCAGTACTAAAGCTGCCTTGAACTCAAGTTCAAGACATGAGCAAGCCAGCTGAATCTCATTTTCAGCTGTTTTGTTCTTACTTTAGGTAACCAGACGTGTCCAATAATTGAATTATTACAGAAATACTACTAATAAACAAACAAACAAGAGTAGTATCATTCAAAAAACCCAGACAGACAGTACTGCGATTCACCCAATTTTGCTGTGTTGTTAAATACATATAGTAGTTCTTGAGAACAACTTCTACTAGAATTAATTCTGAGACACTGATTTCATTTTATATAAACATATATCAGGCAACAGAACACTTGCAGGGTTCTTAAAAATTTCAACTACGCATTTAATTTTGCTACTTAGCATGCATCAAATGAACAAGCAGAAGAAAAAGATGACAGAAAAGACTAACAGAGATACACAAATTAAGAACTGATATTAACTATACTAACAGCCCCGATTCCTTTATTACTTGAGTAAGGCAATTTACTCATATGGTTTTTCCTTATATGGATCTGAAATCCATGTGTTTGTGTATATGCTCACCCACAGAACCTCTTATAGTTTAGACAAAAAATGAATGATACAAAAGAAAAGCAAACCAAACTATTTGTTATATACTTACTTTCATTTCTGTTAATACAACTAAAGAGAGCATTCTGAAATCAAAACAAAAACAGTGTTACAAGCCAGAAAACTTCAAATAAATATTTAAGTATCCAGTCATTTGTTATAATGAGCCAATAAATCTTTGGTATTATTTGCTTCCATTAGATTGCATTAAAACAAAACCACTATACAAACAGTGAAACCAGGAAATTAAAAGATCAAGGGTCACCAACGTTCTGTGTGCACTCATAACAAAATAGATAAATATTCAAGCAAACAAGTAAATTGGAAGACTTTCCTGGACTAACTTAGAAACAGGGTAAACTGCTATAATAAAAAAAAGTCCCAACATTTTGGGACACCCTAGGGGCAATGATTTTAAAGATTCTATGTAGAAAAAAAGAATTCTGCACAGATGGATACATGCAGATAGTATATCTCAACAAAAGAACTCCGCGACAACAAACCTTAAAAGCTAAAGCATGCAACCAACTCCCTCAAACTGCAGCTGAAAGGCACAGCTGGGGGATTTACAAGCTAAATGACAGAAGAAGGGAAACACACACACCCTGCTTGTTTGTTTCAGAGGTCTCTAATCTGCAGATCAGTCATGGAATGCTTTGGGTTAGAGGAGACCTTAAGATTCATGTACTCACAACCCCCTGCCACGGGCAGAGACACCTTCCACTAGAACAGGTTGCTCAGAGCCCCATCCAACCTGGCCTTGAACACTTTCAGGGATGGGGCATCATCCACAGCTTCTCTGGGCAACTTGTCCCAGTGCCTCACGACCCTCATCATAAAAAATTTCTTCATTGTATCTGGTTTAAAACTACCCTCTTTAAGTTTACAGTCATTAACCTGTGTCCTATAGTGACAAGCCCTGCCAAAAAGTTTATTCCCAGCTTTCTTGTAGGCCCCCTCTGGGCACCAGAAGGTGCTATAAGGTATCCCTGTATCCTTTTGTTCTCCAGACTCTCTCAGCCTGTCTTCACAGTAGAGGTGCTCCATCTCTCTTTGTGGCTCTTCTCTGGACTCATTCCAACAGGTCCACATCTTTCCTGTGCTGAGGACTCCACACCTGGATGCAGCACTCCAGGTGAGGTCTCACCAGAGCAGAGGGGCAGAATCCCTTCCCTCACAACTACTGAACTCTTGCCAAAACAACCACAGTCTTCCCCACACTGAGTAAGCACACTTCCCATTAAAAAAAATGGATACTGAATATAAGCTGTCTGGAACTCTATGAAAAGATGAAGTCATGAGGTTGAAATTCCAAAACGTAGTTGCCAATTATAAAGACTTTAAAATTATATGATTGTGAAAAAAGAGAAATTTTGTAGGAACCCAGAGTGCCGAGAGGATTTCTCTGCCTGTTTTTAAGGGTTCTTACCCCTCTGAACAACATTGTTTTAGCCTCTAATCTTGGAAAAAATTACCAACGATCCGACAGGAACTAGAAAATACAGTGGTGTGAATTAGGTGATAGATTACTATGTAAGATTATCAGAGGGTGAAAAATTTAGAGGTTTTGGGCTTCTCTTTGTAGTAAATAGATAAGAGTAAAAAATATAAAAATGGAGGATTGTTGTTGTTCTCTAAACCTCCTTCTCCTTCTTCTACTACTCCATGTTCTGCAGTAAAAGTAGTTTGGAATGATTGGATAGAGAATTCCGCAGTTCCTGCCCGTGTTACTGAATAATTGGTAGGAAAGTGAAAATGTACGTTTTTAGTAACCATTGGTTAAATTACCTTTAAAAGGCTGAGTAAATCTTGATAATTAGAGACTTCACTCCTGCTTTCTGTGCTCTATGCTGTACCTGGGTCACGCTAGTGGCTCTGTTCCTCTGATAAGACTTAATAAACAACTATCTGGCAGCATTGAAACTCAAGGAAAAGTCTCAGTTTATCCTTGAAACTCCTTGCAAGGACTTTTAGAAAATTTTCTCCCATCAGGAGGGATTTGATTTATGGCACAGTTCAGTGTCAAAATTTCAACCTTCTCCACATCTAACTTCTACAACTGTCAGAATACCAAATTATAAAACATGATCAAATACATTAATATAGTGACAAAACACAATCCCCATCCTCATAAAATGTCTGATCTCCATTTCCCCTATCCCTATAATTACACAAATTTGTATTTCACACAGAAGAGAGTACCTAGAGAAGAAAACAGAAACACCATCAGAATGATCCCAAATAATGTGGGATTAAAGTCTTGCTTCAATACAGGAAAGCCCCAGATGTGCTCCTACCTCTAAGACAAGGAAGAGAGCTCAAAATGCAGACCTAGTTTAAGCTCAGTAGTTCACCAGATTCTTCATCTATCTCAGTTACTAGTTATTCACTGCATTGCAGAGAAGTGGGTATCCCAAATAATCTTTGGGCTATTTTTTGTGAAAATCTGTATTGCTGCAAACAGATGAAAATACAAACGTGTTAGGAATTAACTTGATGATTTTATTTTTCCTTTTGTCTTAGATATTGCTTAGTGTGCAGGAATTTGTTCTTCATTCATATTTTCTACTTGCTTTCTTCTGAACACAAGATTTTAAACAGGACAGTCCCAATACTGTAATGAGCAGCATCAAATTGCTTCTGTTAACACTCAGAAATTAATTTAAACCTTGGGTAAGCCATGGCAGATGCGGCAATGAAAGACCCTAAGAGAATAAACAAATCTAACTTGAAAATATAAGTTATTTTTCCACAAAAAGCAAATATTTATAATTCTAGTGATCACAAATACAGCCACAGGTCTATTGGTACACCTCACACAAAAACTGATAAATCTGCCTTACATAAAATAAAGCCCCAAATCTCACAAACTAGCGATTCAGACATTTTATTTTCATCCCAAAAATATCCTCTACAATATTTCAGTTCTTTCTTCCCAAAAGCACAGATACTGCATTATTTCTCTCAGACTAAGATGAATTTGCAGCAACATTCTTCATTCCAGCAGCAAGTTTTCATCTGATTAACTTTAGACATTCCCCTCTTTCCTGTACATGAACCAAGTCCTGTTACCCATCCATCTCTGTAACACAGATGAGGGACAAGACAAAATGGAAAAAGAACAGAGAGATGCGGTCACCATCCTACATCTGTAAAGAACAGATTTATACTGTTGCCTAAAGGCTCATGACATTTTTGTAGCACCATATATCCTTCTCTGTGGATGCCAGGCAAAGGTTACCAGAAAGGCCCTGTTCTGATGTGGCCACCTGGTTGCTTTGGGACCTGCCACACACATCATCACTCTGCCCCAAAACTGACTATTCTCAGAAGCTGTTGAAAATGAGACTTCTCCGCACCCACCCTGCACTGGAAGGTGGCACACAAACCAGCCAGGCAGAATGAACACCATACTTTATTAATTAATGCACCGGGACAGTGGAGGCTGCAGGAAAGTCTAAAGTCTGTCTGTCATGATTATACCCAAGTACTTGACCATACTCTTAGCACAAATAGTACTCAGAACCATACGCTAATGCTGCAATGAACTCAGATAAAAACTGTCATGTTATTTAAAAGTTGAATGATACAAAAAAGTGATTCTAAAGAAGTTCATGGATAATAGTGTCTTGCCCTGCTCAGGGGACATAGAAGAAAGGAGAATTTTGAGAAGATTATGGTATCTACTAATGTCCCTCCTCTAAAGAAGGGCTCAAATTGAGACAAAATTATCTTCTCACAGCTATTTTGCACATGAATTTTAATACAGGCAAGAAGTCCTAACCTGGTAATAAATCTTTCTGTATTTTGAAACTACAATTCCACGGACTGCTGAATCGCTGTAATAATCCTCCTATTTCTGTTAAGAGGAGGTGGTCTGGGTTCTCTTTTCCACCTTGTCCCTGTTCTCAGTTGTATAGTCTTGTGTATGCCCTTACACCACCATCTTCTCATGACTTGATCTTTCTCACTAATCCTGCTGAAAATTCATTTTTTCTCATCCCCTAGGAATTTAAGTCAGTGACATCAACAGGTATAATACTACGTTAGAACAGAATAGAACAAGCTGTTCTTAGATACCATCTTTTAGAAGGACCTGCCAGATGCCAGAAGGAGAGTAAGGCAAGCAAGGGGAGGGAATGTGTGTGGAAAAATGGCAGTTGCAGGAAGGCAGGGGAAGAACTTCAGCTGCACTGAGTTGTTACAGCAACTCGCCATATTTCACAAAACTGTAAGTGTCTGTAGCCACCACAGAATACAGTGCTAGTGAGGGGGCTGACTTTGTTTTTTGCGTAGGTCTGGGTAACTGTTCAGTTTATATGTAACTGTACACACATGAGGGGTATAGCTACACAGATATGAGGGAATCGAAAAAAGTCTAAAAATAAGTGTCTAACCATCTGTTCGTAAATAAAGCTGTTAACAGCATGAGACAGTCAGTCTGATTTGAATTACTAACTGTAACTTCTTTTCAGAACACAAGGTTCATGTCCATCTCTACTAAAGTAGTGCTCATATTTAAGAAGTCACCAGCTTTTCTGCCCACTCAAGGTTCCTTCTGAATCTTTGAGTGAAGTGGTAGTGAAGAAAGACATAGAAAACAAAGCAAAAGATAAAAGATAGGTATAAGTAAGGAAAAACAAAACCAAACCAGCCAACCAACACAAAAACCAAAAGAGGAGAAAAGTATGTTCTCTTTAAAGGAACAATTAAGCCACCAAGATTTGGGAAAACGATGGTAAAAAGGCAATGTTGTGTACACACAGCCTGATACTCCATTTTCAACTTGTGTTGAATGCTAAATTAAGTGAACGAAGATGGCAATATCAAAATTTCTAAACCACAATGATTTGTTTTACTTGTGCACAAATCCCATCCTTCAGACTTCTCTTTTTTTTTTTAAAACCAGGTGTTTCCAAACCTGGTGATTAAAGCCAGAGAGACCATAAGCAGGAGTAGAAAGTGGCAGGCGGACACCAGCAACACAACACATACACCTTAAAGGAAAAAAGTCTCAAAGATTTCTTTTTGGTGTTATGGAAATTGAAAAAGGCTATTGAGGTTTATGCAGCAGAGAACATTGTTCAGTGTCCCCTCACCAGAACGCCCCTGAAGGAAGATTTTAGCCAGTACTGCAGGACCTAACTGGTTTCGCTCTTTTTGGAGCTCATCAGCTGCAGGTAACGGCTCAAAACCCAAAAATGCACGCACCCCAACGCAAATAGAGCTGAACATTTTGCTGAAGTAAGAAGTCCTCTGCATTGTGAGGCATGCTTTCATATTATAAGCACATTTTTTCTAAATGGCTGCTTCTTGTGTCTTGAATGAAAAGCAACAGCGAAGCTGTTCTTTCACACCAGAAATTAGGAGTATTTTGCAAAAAACCACAAAAAATTATTTTCCTCCCTAAAAATTTTCATAGTATCTATATTCTACTAACTTTGGCAGAAAAATAAGTTTAGTACTATTGTCTTGGGCAACCCAACCATGACAAATATTTGAATCTAGATCCTATTCAGTTAAGGACATCTTAATTTACAAGTATTACCTACAGTTAACAAATACAATAGCAAAATGCTTAACTCTGTGCAGTTAAGCACAGAAAAGAAAACCCTCTTGATCTCTCCTTGACTTAATTTAATCTTTGAATGTATTGAGAGAAGATAAAAGTCAGAAGGTAACATACTAAAGTTTAGTGGAATCAGCTGAAGTGTCAAATGATGGTGAACATCTGTTAAAAACTTTAAAAACTTGCAGTAATAAACACGTAAGGTCAAGATTTTCCTCAGTTATATAAACCAGTAAAGAATTGAGAACACTTGCACACTGAGGTAGTACAAAATTACTGGAACTCAAATTTTGGCAAGATCATTGAGTGTTCTATCAACCTTCTTTGAACAGCAGAGAATAGAGACAAAAAGCACCAGCAGATGACAGTAACGTTATCTACAATGTGTAATGTATGGTCAGAGTCCATCCTGAATTCATTAAGCAGTACTTCCAGAGGCCACACACAGTCCTGTGCCTTAGGAGTTCATTAAAACTGTTTAGGAACCTTTAGCTAAACAATGTCCTAAACAGTTCCTTGAGTTATTATCTATTGTCTCAGAGTAATCCACACAAACAATTAGATAAGAGCTAAAAACTGATGACTGCATTTTTCAGCAGGGGTAATTAGTAGCCAGCATTCACTAAAAAATCTCAGCATAAAGCAGGATCATATGACCTTAGAAGAAAAAACGAAACCAATACTGTAGCAGAGTGAATACTTTTCCGAATCTCAATTAAAGCACTTGAAGCTGCAGGCACTGCATTTGAAGTTTCTGTGTTTAAAAAACTGTAAAATACCAAAGTGAGATTAGGCTAAAGAGTGCTCAAAACCGTGATAGCAAAATTACCTTTAAACAGTCCAGGGACATCAAAAGTGTTCACTATTGTGCATTAAAAGTAGTTCTAAGAGCAGAGGCTAAATAACTGATGACATTTCCAGTTGCATTTCAACTGCTTAGCAGATGTCAGTAGTGCTCAGCTGCAGTAAAGCTCTCACAGTGCCAATTAACAAGAGAAGTTTAAATGTCTTATTTGGAACACATGAAGTAAAAACTGAAGTTCTTAATATTCAGAGAGGTGAACTCACAATATGCAGTGCACAGACTCAAGAGCCGCAATCTAAGGGAAACTTCAGTGCTACCCTTTCCATGCACAGAAGAAAGAAAAGGGATCTTAAACATGGTAATAAAGCCTTTACATCTTATTTTAAGATTAATAAAGTATTTTAAGTTGCTCCTCCAAGCATGTATTCCATGTAGTCTTTTAAAAAATGAACCTCCACTTTACACAAAAATTTTAAAAATACAAAAATCAGAAAATCCTACATACAATTCATACCGTCTCCACTTCTTTTTTCTTCTTCCTTTGACTATTACCTACCTTCTTTTTAGAGGAAGATGAACAGGATAGCAGAAAGCTGGAAGAAGTAGTGAAAGATAAAAGAACTGAGGTGCACAGAACTAGAGGAAAAATGAAGACGACAAAATGAGTATCTGAGAAGCAGAAGATGGATAAAAGGACTATCAAAATAAAACCTTCAAAAGAAGGCAAACAAAATACCTTTTGGTAACACTCAAAAATACTGCACAAGTTGTGTTAAATAATTCATTTCTGTATGCAGTGCTACTTGAAAATAAAAATTGTTTAACAGGACATGCCATCTTCAGTGCACTGATCAAAAATGAATCTCTTGTTCCAACACAATACTTTTCTAAGATGTGTAAAACCTCCAAATTAAAATAAACATAAATATTTACAGTAAAAGTAATGCAGAAACATACGATCAGCAAAAAATCATCTCTGATCAATCCTGTGAAAAGCTGGCACATCAATGCTGAAATGATTGCGCTACTGCACAACCTGAGACTCCACTTAGTGACTTCAAAATTGTGACACCTCCTGCATGGGGTTTGGCTTTTTTCACTGCTCTGAGCCCTGTGCCCTACCCTTGAATATTTACCTCCTTCTTCACCCTCACTAACTTAGTGGGAGGCTGAAAGGTAACTCATGAAGTTGCTTCCCGCATCTCAAAAGATTACAAAAGTGTACTATGCACAGTTCAGACTATCCTAAGCAGCTTGTGAAAATTCTCTGGGAAATCCTTATGTGAGTAAGCTAAGTAAGTTAAGAAAGCTGGTAAGCTATGAGAGTGTTTACAAAAGGGAGTTATATTTTACATCCTTAATTCATCTTGTTCTTACTTTTATGTCATGTACTTAATATATTAAATAGCAACAGACTTGAGAGCTGATGAACAAGCACTACGATCTATACTGCAAACTAATTTTCTAATTGAACCCTCATTTTTAGCAAAGTATGAATTCTTAAATGCAAACACAGTATATATGACACTGCATTTATGTGATTCACATGCTATTTCTGATCTCATGTCACCTCCTTCAGTTTGAAGCAGCCACTCCTTCCCCAATTCAGTGTTTCTGATGCCATGAAGAATTTTGCCTTTTCTTTTATACCCCTGTTATACCTTTTTACAACTTCTGTATTCTTAGTGCTTTTTGCCTACATTCTTGGACTTGTTTGTTCAGTTAGAAGACAAAACATTTTAGAAGCTTCGTAGGCAGAGGTTAGTGTGCCCCAGACCCCAAGGTCCTCTCCAGAACACATTCTGTAAACTAAGACAGAACCATCCAGGGGAAGGTTCCTTGGGGAGGGGGGCTCACTCGAGCCTCTCATTGGGGAATCTTTGATAGATATGCTAATTAGTACGGCTATAGAATGTTATACCAGATCTTTTGGGGGTGTGCATTGTGGTGTGCATTTCAGTGCATTCGACCTGGATGTAGTGCACCTAAGGATCCTTAAAATAAATACCAAGGTATGTTTTCCCTTCTAACCGTGTTGGACTCCTGATTTTAAGACCAGGAAAAGGCATCATTTCCCCGGCCAACTCCACCGAAAGCAAAGTACAGTAGAGGACACAGAAGCTACTCACAGACTACACAGGGAGCAGGACTCATACACCAAAGCAGCAAGAACCTCCCCCCCCCCCCCCCCCCTTTTTTTTTTTTTAATGAAAAATAATGATTGGGTGTGGGAAACTGCAGGCTCCCTCCAAAAGTATTATTTGGAATCTTCAATCTTAGGCATAAATTTCCTTGCATTTTATACAACTAATGATTCTCTTAAGACCATTGTAATTACTATTTTTCATGAGCACCCGTAAGCCTGGATACCTATGAAAAAACATTGTCATACGAAATTTTACAATATCTGAAGATCTAGCACATCAGATACTTAATTTCTGTCCCTAACACACTATTAGTATCTACTGTACCTAGTCCTCATTAAAAAAAGTTATTTCCTTCTTCCCTAACCAGAAGATTGATTCCTTCTCCTATGATTTTTCTCCCTCTCCTTCTCTTTTAGTCTTGCACAGACAGAAAGCATTAAGGTTTTCTGTACAATAACAGCAAGATCACTCTTGATTAAGAGTGAGAGGCCCAGTTTTCATAATTACAGATAAAAACTGGAAAAATAAGTAAGATGACTATGACCATTTTGAAGTCATTCTTTATTCTCTTACCTTTCCTCTCCCGTTCTCCTTCAACCCATACTGGCCAACCTCCTACAGCAAAGCAGAAATCCAGAAAAAAAGAAGGAAACAGACCAGCATAATAGAGGAGAAGCTTGCAGATGTTGACAGTATAGCATATTATAGCATGAAAGGAGACAGAACTACTTAAAATGAAAATGCATTTTTAAGAGAACAAGCTACAGCAACTTCAACCTACACTAACTTCCACAGTGAAGAGTCTAGGAATATACTCTGTAGACTGTTTAGATAAAAGGACCAAAGGGCGGGGGGGGGGAAATGTAATTTAATGCTTCCTGGAAAAAAAAGGAAAGCTACTCCACTTCTGCCCAAATCAAAGAACAGAAAATTGTCTGATATCCCAAACTGTTGATTATGAGCAGAACTGATGCAGGACTACCTAACTCAGGGCAGAAGGAAATGAGATGAAAGGGGGCAGGAGGAATCTGGCTTTTAATTAAGACAAAGATCAAAAGAAAAGCAGTCCTTGCAGAGTAGCATTTCTACATGCTGTGTTAAAAAGAACATAGGTAAAGGCAGATTTCTGAAGATATCCTGATGATTAATTTTATGAGGAGAACAGTAAAAATAACTGCAAGCATCAACAGTTTCACTGATGTTACAAAAAATTATACATTTGAAATTATTTATATTCAGATAGGATACTTAAAAGGCTATTCTTTCCTGAGTTTATTTCTTTAGGTCACTTTTAAGCTGACTCACTCACTGTCCAAGCTGAAAGGTTTCTGACAGATTGAATGATCACAATGAATGCTGACTTTGATCAAAACTCCTATGAAATAAACTTTTTGGGAATCCATGTCTCCATTTTGAAAGTTGCAAACTTTTCATTTAAATTAAGGTATATGCAGGTCTAAAAAATCCAAAACTTTTTTACAGAAAGTGATTATACTTTTATAAAAACTGTAGAGAGATAATTTACATTTGGATGAAAATGAGCACATTCAGAAATACAACTACAAAAAGACTGGACTTTCCCTCTTCTATAGGATACTTCTTACAGAACTTATAGAACAGTTGATTTTTTTTTCAGATATACTCAGACACATAAAAACATACCTCGTATTCCTTCCTGCAGACCTTTAAAACATCATTTTTTGCAGAGGCCTGAAAGACAGACAAATTTCTCCATTTGTAGTAGAAAATAATAAAATCATGTTGCAAAATAAAGACAGTTCTACTTTTAAATTAACTGCAATAACCATGGATTCATGATCTATTAAAATGTTCTTTTAAGAACCTAAAGAATCTATGTAAAGCTCTAAGAAAAAAAAGGAGAAGCCATGACTATTAATATAACATTTAATGAAAACCCAAACCCTCATATTTCTGCACCAAGTTAGTTGATAGTGGAAGCACACTAAGCAACTTTGGTTTTGTGAAAGGTTTGCCAGATAGAGCAGAACACAGAAAGCATTTAACAAATGGAAGAGCTTGAGCATAAAGATCTCCCCATTTTTTGCATCCTAATTAACACTTGAGTGTCGCTTTCCATTCTCCTCCCTTTTCTATGTTCAGCTCTATGGTTCCTATTGTCAAACTGAGTAGCAGAAATTCTCCCCTCAAACTGCAGATCACTTTGTTCTATACAAAATCTCGTGCTCCTTTTTCATATGGCAGACATTCAAAACTGTAATAACTACTAACATGTTACTGCCCCCTCCAGTAATTTAAAACACCTGGGTAAAGTCTGACCTTGGACCTATTGTATCACTGCCTTCAAAATGACTCCAAAATCCCCTCAAGTTTCAAGAATCAAAATTAAAATCCATATATTTCCCATTATCCCTAATATTTGGCAAGTATTTATATTTGAGTATAAATGAAAAAAAAAAGGCAATGTTTTAACCAGAGTCTGCTAAAGTACAAAATACAGCCAATATTCTGAAACAACAGAGTCTGCAATCAAACAATACAACATCTGATTTGGAAAATAATGAGAAATGATGTAACAATCATAGGATTAAATTAATAGAACTTAATAAGACTGTAATAAAGAGAAATGTCTTTATCAGTTCTGGAAGACACTTAAGCATTACGACAAATTTGAAAACACGGCTAAAAAATGCATTTGAGAATAAACATCCATCTTCTTTTCAGAAGATCAAAAGTACCCAGTTTGTTTACTCACTCCTCATCTCTCTCCCACACTACTCTGTGTACTCACTGCTCATCTCTCGCCACATAGTTTAAACTCCGTGCTTTTGGGTTAAAGTAGGGGGTTTTTTATGACAGCAGTTTGCAGTAGGCAAAGATTAAGACTACAGAGGTAACATTCACAAGTATGAATATTAAGTACATCTGTGCTCCACAAATGAATTACAAGGATGATGATAACTACAAATATGCTCTTAGATTTTGAAGGTGTTTTTAAAGCCACAAACATATTTAGAGGAAAAAAGAAATCACAAAATGCTTCACAGATTTTTAATAAATAGGTCTATGTATTATGCTTGCAACTGTTACTTAACAAAAACAATGCTTCTATTAAAACAAACCCCCCCCCCCTTTCTTGATGAACAAAAACTGCTTTGAAGAGGCACAAAAATCTGTTTGGGGCTGTAACTTCAATGCTGTATCGCTAAACATGACACTGCAAAAAAAAGAGAGCTTAGGATCAGCCATACGTTGCCTTCCACTCAACATTATTTTAAAGTAACAACTTTTATGTAGAGACTGTGACAAAAAAGTCAAAGTTAAGTTTAGGATAACCATTGAGACCTGCAGAATCAGTCTGGATTCAGTCAGTAAGGTGAAAGCCTTACCTGCTTACACACTTGCCGACACTCCACAGCAATAGCCAGCTCACAGCAGCCTAAACCAACCCACCCATCAGACTTCTTCAAAACTCCTTTGGAAACAAGATGACAGACTTATTAGAGTAGAAAGAGAAACTATGCCACCATTTTCCCTTCCCTCTACTTTTCAAATTTGATAATCCTGTTCTCATTCAAGAAGCCTATGTATAGATTGCATTTTTATTGCAATTCCAAACCAACTTTAAGCAAAAGAAGAAATAGCCTCTGCTTTCATAAATGCTGAAACTAGCAATTAATGAAGTACCTTCCATACATTGAGGTTAAAGATGCTTTATGCAAACTATTTTATGTTCAATGGAAGTATTAGATTTTGATAATCTATCTAATCTGAAATATAAACTAACAAAAAACATCAGGAAAACAGTCCCATTAAAACTGAGAACATCATCTCTTACAGATAACATCCTGTTGTTTGCTTCAATAGCACATTTTTCTACCAACTTTGTCAATGCAGAAAATGTTCCTTATTGTTTCTCCAAACTTCCTGTGGTGGTTTTGGTCAGGATAGAGTTAAACTTCTTCAACTGAGCTGGCATGGGGAGATGTTTTGGACTTCTGATTAAAACCGTGTTGATAACACAGGGATGGTTTTAGTTACTGCTAACACAGGCAGCATCAAGGCCTTTTCTGTTTTCCATAGGGACTCACAAGTAGGCTGGCATGCACAAGAGGTCAGGAGGGGACACTGCCAGGACAGCTGACTCCAGGTGACATTCCATACCGCATGGCACCATGCTCAGCCATAAAACCTGGGGGGGTTGATGTTGACAGGGGCTGCCACTGCTTGGGGACTGGCTGGTAATCAGTCGGTTGGTGGTGAGCAATTATTTTCTTCTGCGTCACTTGTTTTTCTCGGGTTTTTTTCTTCCTTTCTTTGACTTTCCTTCTATTTTTGGATTATAAACTGCCTATCCCAACCATGGGTTTTCTCACTGTTGCCCTCTGATTCTCCCCTTTCTCCCACTGATGGAAGAATGAGCACTGTGTGGTAATTAGCTGCCTACTGGGGTTAATTCACGACCCTTCCTCTGTCATTTATCTCCCCAGTAGCATGGTTTCATAGCCAGAACTATCTCCAATAAAAGTTTCCTATCTCCCTGTCTCTCTTAATCCACTTACTTCACTATTTGCATTATCGTCATCTCTTACCATAAAGTTACATAGAAATATAGTAAGAAGCAAATTGCTGCCATAAGTTGTTTCATCCTTTTATCAATAATAAATACAGATTTTCAAGACATCAGAAATAAAATAACACATTCCTGTATCTATTTCTCATGTAACTTTAAAGACAGAAATAAAGGGAAGGTTTGATCTATGCAGCTGCCCACCAGCTGTGACAAACTTGCTACATTCTTTTTCTTAGGACAGGAGGTAGAATTATTTAACTCAAATGAATCACTCATTTTTGTTATGATATTTGAAAAATAAAGCAGTACTTTAGTTACATACACAAATTATATTCTTAATGTAGAAATAAAAAAGTAGAAAGCAAGAGAATGAACAACTTAATTTTAAAAAATGCTCTTAAACCTAGTGGAAATGCCTATTTAGAAGAGCTACATGGGATGTTCAGCTTTAAAAAAGGGAAATGGAAGAGCTAGGTGCAAGACCAGTGACCTTAAATTTAGATGCTAAGAAAACACTTGGAAAAAAGTAATAAAAAATAATTGCAATCAATGGAAAACAATGGCAAATTGGTATTTATAATGAAGAAAATTGCCTTTAAAATACACTTTGTAGGCTTTACAAACACAGGTGGCATAGAAAGTCTTGCCAGCATCTGTCTTTCATGACATTCCAATGGGCGAATTAAGAAAACGCACTAATGGCAAATTTATACAAGAGAAGCAAAATCTCCACTAAATTAACACATTCCCCATGGAAATTAAAATAAGCCTAACAGTTATTAAAACACAAATTAAAACCTTAATGCTTGACACAAGTAAGGTAGCAGCATTGCCCAGCAGGTGGAGGGAGCAGAGGGACAAAGGTACAGGACAGCTTCTGGTTGTGGCCTGTATTCTGTCAGTTTGACCATCTGAATGGTCCAGGTTCTCTGCAGGCACTGCAGGCCAGTGATCCATAGGTCTTTCTGGAGATTCTCAAAATCCTCTTGACACCTATTCAGAGTATTGGCTCAGCTTTCCAACTCACACAAGTTCGAAGCAGCTGTGAAGGTCACAAACAACTTCAAGTACAGCTCACCTTTCACTTCCACAATTGGGCTGCAGAACTAGTTTTTCAGAGGCTGAGCATCTTTTTGACAGTGTCAAAGAGATCACTGTTGTGCACACATCAGTAGCTTGCAATCACTGTTCAAAAATCTGGAATTTAGGTTTGACTACATATGTACAGTAAACTGTCAAGTCCACCACTCACTATACTCTGTTCTAGGCATTAAATAACACGTCAGTCGTTTCTGCATTAATTCCTATGTGGAGATTCCTTTCAATCAGAACAGTTATGTTTGATAGAACATTTATTAGTAGGATTGATAACCTAAGGCATAAGCAATCTAAAAAACATCAAAGAAACACCATGTGCAATATGAAAAAAAGATTTCCAGAAATCTCTGCTGCAATAACTAGCTGTATCCAGGAGAAGCACATGACAAATACAGCTGGACAGCTTTAAGGGCAGTGTCACCCCTGAGCAGTCACCACTGAGTAATCAGGCATCCATATGTTGTGCAATACAGGGCCTGTGGTTTCAGACATACTGGAACTAAACTAAATGGTGATAAAAGAATGAAGCAAGCGACAAATACACACCAAATTAAGAAGGCTGATTATTTTCAGCTGTCACTAATATTTTCTTGGCAAGTGGCCCTCTCTCCAGGTTATATCCAACCAGCAGACAAGCTCATGAATAAACTGATTGCACACTCTCAAGAAACATTGAACTTCAATCTTAATACAGCAACTTTTAAATTAATTTTGTCATCAAGGTAGTTAAGATGTGTGCATTTCTAGATGAAAACACACCTTTAGTGCACAATTAATTGACTGGAGCCCATACTTACAATAATTCATCAAATTCATCTGTACAATACAGATTCCTGAGCTATAACAAATCATCTAGTTGCCTAACACAGGCTCTCAGCTTGCTCCCACATATGTTCCAGCTCCTTAATCACCTTACAATGGCTCTTTGCTGAACTTGCTCCAGTGTGTTCATAGTGTTCTTGTCCCAAAATGCTCAGAACTGGACACAGTATGCCTGATGTGGTCTCAACAATGCTGAGTAGAGGGGAAGGATCAGCTCCCTTGATCTGCTGGCAACATTGTTGCTAATGCAGTCTAGTCCTCTTTGTTCCAAAGGCACACTGCTGGATCATGTTCCACTTGCTGGTCACCAGGATTCCCAGGTACCTTTCTACCAAGCTGCTTTCCAGCTGGCCAGCCTCCTGTATGCTGTGGAGCATGGGGCCTGTGCCAGGTGCAGGACTTTTCATTTCCTTTTCGGGAATTTCATGAGGTTCCTGTCTGCCTGTTGCTCTGGTTAATCAATATCCCTGTGAATGGTAGCACAACCATCTGGTCTAGCAACCTCTCCTTTCACTTTTGCATCACTGGTGAATAAGCTGAGAGTGAACTCTGCCCCATCATTAACCAAGATGTTAAATAGGACTAGATCCAGCATCAACCCTTGGGATACTGGCCTACAGCTGCACTCTGTGACACTGATCAAGCCTTTGGGCATGGCAGTTTGGCCAGTTTTCACTTCACCTCCACTGCTCTCTTATCCAGCTCACGCTTCACCAGTTTGTCTATAAGGAAGTTATAAAAAATAGTGATAAAATCCTTACTGAAACAGAGACAACATGCACTGCTTTCTCCTCATCTAAAAAGGCAGTCACCTCATCAGAGGGCTATCAGGTTGGTTCAGCACAGTTTCCCCTTCATATATCCATGCTGATTATAAACTATCAGCTTCTTGTTCTTGATGTGTCTGGAAGTTGTTTGCAGGAAGATTTGCTCCATTACTTCCCCAGGGTCTGAGGTGAAACTGTCCAAGCCTATAGCTCCTCAGGTCCTCCTTGCCCTTTCTACAGGAAGGAGTGAACTTGCTTTCTTCCTTTCTTCATCACAGTCCCCAGCATCCCCTCTCAATACCTAGCCCTATCCTCCTCCATCAGGCGCAAGTTTTCCTCGCTCTGGACTTTATGACTGACCTCAGAGGTCTGGCATTCCTGCAGGCTCATCTTATCAGTAAAGACTGAGGCAAAGAAGACCATGGGCTATTTAATGTCACTTGTCACCAGGTTTCTTGCCCCATTCAGCAGCAGGCTCTCATTTTCTCCAGTCTTCCTTTTCTGCTGATGCAGTTCAAGAAGCTTTTTGGCTGCCCATCATGTAATTCACCCGGATCAATTCTTGAGAGGCTCTGGCTTTTCTAACCCCACCATGCATTAAGTGGAGCTTGGATAAGCTGATCCTTGAAAGTCAAGCAGCTCTCTTGGACCCTTCTTTTCTCCACGGCCATAACCCATGGGATTCTTCTAAGCAGATTGCCTGTGCCCTTGTGTGTTTTCTCTTCAAAAGGGTGATTAAAGTTGCCCACAAACACCAGGCCTGTGAACACAAGAATTCTTCCAGCTGTACAAAGAAGGCCTCATTTACTACTTCAGCCTGATGAGGCAGTGTGCAGCAGACACCCACATCATCAGCCATGTTGGGTTCTATGTACAACGCACTCCAATGCCCACAGGCTGTTCTCACCTGGCCCATCATCCATTCCAGGCAGAGCTCCGTGCAATCCAGTTAACATTCTCACATAAAGGGCAACACCTGCTCCTCCCCTTCCTGGCCTGTTCTTCCGGTACCTGTTCCCCACAGCACTCCTGCTGTGTCTCTGTGACTCCAATAGGACGGAAGCCCTGTAACTGCACACAGGTTTCCAGCTCCTTCTGTCTGCTCCCTGTGCTGTGAGCGCTGCTGTACAGGCACCTCCCAGATGCACCCAGCTGTATCAATTCACCAGAAAAGGGATAAGAGCTTCTCCTGTAATGCTGTCCTATTAATTTACAATGAATTTACAAAATCCTACCAGGAATGCAATTTTAAAACTGGTTCACACCAAGAAAGAATACGATATATATAGCAATATAACTTCAGATGCAAGAAGGATGGAAGGTGACCAACTTTGTGCAGGTACAAGAAAAGCAGAGGAAGACAATTTGGGAGTGGTTCATTAACAAAGATTTTGAGCGCTTTTCCACACACTTATACAGACCGAATATCCAAAATAAAATATGTATTTCTCACTTGCAGTAAAAGCATTGCCACTCATCTAACTACTGAACTTCAACGAAGATTAGGTATTGTTACCAGCTAAAAATTTATCAGGTTTTAGAGGAGACAGAAACACTGCAACTCCAAACGATAATATATTTTGCCAGTTTTACGTAACCATTAAGACAGAAAGTCTGTTTACAAGCACTGGAATCAACAGTTTGCTGATATTTCCTCAATTTGTCACGGAAAGACATTTAATTATACAAACATATTAAATATTTTCTAACTAGGAAACGTATTAATAAAATACACAGGTAACTCATTATATACTAGAGGAAACTAGACACCACATACAGATTATATTAGATACATAATGGAAGTTAAATTATCATGAAATCTATAGGTGCAGGTGGTAGACAGAACATCAAAACACACACAGGGTGAAAATGCAACATGATTCAACGGCCAACTGGTATTTCTTACCTGGCAAAGAAGAATTTATACAACTCCACACTTCTCTCTGAAAAGTAAAAATGCAATTAAGCAAAAGCAAGTTTACAGAATAAGAGAGTTTTGGCAGACTCAAACCAGCAATTTCAGTATTTTTTCACTGGGTTTTAAACATCGGATTGGAAGAATTCTTATGTTTAAACATCTTTTAAAGAAGTGCTATGAGAGAAGCTGAGTACCATTTCCTTCGATGAGAAGCCTGCTATGCACAGACTACAGAATCAATAGCAGCATTTTTGCAGATGCAGAACCTAATGCAGGTATCTGGAATACACAAGCTAGTCAACTCTCTCCATCAGTGTTTACAGAACTAAACAGCAACTTAGACAAAGAGTAAGATTTGTCTATGACCAAGACCTGAGGAGAAGCTTATTGCCCTGGCATTCCTTTCCATCAGCTTAAAAATACCCTAAACACACACAACCACACAGAAAACAAATTAAAAAAGGGCTTCAATCACACTGATACAGCAACCCATACTGCCACACAATGACACAGCAAATACAGTATTGAGTTGAATTGTTAACTATTTTACATATTTAGATATTACCAGTTCAGTGGTACTAATTGAAGATCCACACTGGACAGCTAACTTGTCATTTATAAAGACAGTAACTGGGAGTTACAAAAATCATTGTGTCATTTTCCCCCTTGCAGATAATCTCCAATCCCGTTTTATAAAAAGCAGATCTCTACTGTACAGATAAGATTCTACTTGTCTTATCAGGGGATGAAAGATAAAGAAAACCAGTAACAAACCAAATGCTATTCATCTCCTTGATAGGTTTTCATGACAGGTTTTACTCACACCAGGAGCTGTCTATAACTTTCCGAGACCTTAGTGCTATTGACTCACAGAAACAAAAACGGAAGGAACTTTGACACACAGAAGGAAACGATCTATAAGCAAACACAATCTTGTGAAGCTGCTTATCAAATGTTATTCCCAGATTTACTACTCCTACTCATTGCCCACTTGAGCTGAGCATATGTTTTAGGTTTGCTGCAAACAGTATTGATCCTGTTCAGAAGTAACAGAAATTACCAGAAGAAAGCAAGCTTTTCTGACTGCAAAAGGTTGCCACGAGATAAGAATCTAAAATTTACAACCTGAATGACTATACTTATCTATTCCCTGATTAGGTTGTCCCTAGAAGAGGGAGCAGATTACATTCTTTTTTTAGTGAAACTAAAGAACTTTAGTGAGACTAAAGAACTTTTAGGAAACCATAATCTTACTCATCCAATAAAAGCATTACTTCAGTTTCTCAGATAAGGCCATGAACAATTTGGTGCAGCTATCAGGGCCACCTTGTCTTAGCCCAAGACCTCATGGCTTCGTGCCATACACATGCTGGAACATATGATCTAATTTAAGTCATTGCCATTAACACCCAAGTGACAGTCACCCAGCACAATTTTTTACAACATAGGTAACATTTTCATTGCATTTCATAGCTTATACATGCCACCTTATTGCAAGTAGCATAATTCATGACGGCTTTATTTAAAAAAAAAAAAAAAAATCCTACTTTGAGGTTCAAACCTCATTTGAAGAGCTTTTCTAGCAAGCCTTACCATTGATTCTGGACAATACTCAGGGGCTCGCTGCAGTAAGTGCTTCAAACGGGAGTCACTCTTAGAAGACAAAATCTGTTAGAAACAAAACACACCTTAAAGAATGTAATGGCACATCAAATACTTTTTTCAATTGATTTCACTGTTTTTAGTTTCTCTAATATCTACTCTTTGACAACTTTGCCTAACAGTATGTATACAATGCAAATTTAAGATTTCTTTTTATGTATTTGTAGCTCTTCAAATATGTTTCACTTTTTATAGAGAAGCAATTTTTTCTATTTAGAAGAGAACGAGAATTTCCTCCTCAAACGTTTCAATCAAAAAGTTTCTACTGAATGTGGAAGGGCAGTGTGAACTAGAGGATTTCTGTCGCACGTATCAAAATACTATACAACTCTACTTACTTAATTAACCTTCTGCTACATATTACATGATTTAAAGCAATTATACTTCACAAAAATCCTGAAACATGAATTTTTGTGGAACAAGGAAGAACAAAACCTAGAGTAGTTAAAGAGACAATCAAAACTAACAGGAGAATGCATAGTACCCACAGGCAAACTGAACACCCAGGAGCTCGCTAGACTGGATGGAATACAACTGTTGAGGACGTTGGTCCTTTAGCATTCTAATTAAGTTTTACTTATAAATGAAAACAAGAACCTGGTCAACAAGAGGAATGGAAACAGACCTATTAATGTGTGATATGAAACTGGAAATTATATAACTGAAACAGACAAATTTCAGAAGGAAAAGTACATTACAGTTCTATTCTAAATTTGTTCTACTCTAACATGATAAACTATGTTCAATTCTAACATGATAAACTTATTGAAAGGAGATCAAGAAAGCAACAGCACTTGTTCCAGAAAGGAGAGCAAAAAAAGAACTGCATTAGTATTTCAAATCTTCTGAGATCATAGGAAAATAAAATAATTTGGGTTGGAAGGGATCTCAGAAGATCATTTATTTCAACCTCCTGCTCAAAGAAGGGTCGACTATGAGACCAGACCATGGTGTCCATCTGTCTTCTTTCCACCTGTCCAGGTCCCTCGGGATGACAGTCCTGCCATCCATTAAGATTATCAACACTTCCATTCAGCTTCATATGGCCTGAAAACTCAATGAGAGTCACCTTGCCCAGGTCATTAACAAAGATGTTAAATAGCACAGGTTCCAGGGAAGACCCCTTTGGGATTCCACTTCTTATTAGCCTGCAGGCAAAGTAGGACCCACTAACCTCTATCTCTGAGCCTGATTTTACAACCAGTTTTTTACTCATCTATTTGTCCATTCCTCAAACCCATATGATCCTAAAATGGATACAGATATATTGAGGGAATTAATGTTTAAAAACTTGCTACAGTCAACAAAAATGACATCCACACCTTGGCCCTTATCCAGAAATCCAGCCTTATTATCAAACCAGGTTGGCCAGGAACGGTTTACTGACGCTAAATCACTGACGCTGCCTTCAGCAACACATTTTTCCTTCTTCAGCCTTTAACTACTGCCATAAAATATCTTGTTGCCCTTGACATTCTCTACAAGTCTTGATTCCAGTTGAGATTTTTCTTTCCCAATATAACCTTACTTGCCTTGGACTGTTCTTATGCTTGGAGAAGGATATGGATAGAGATCTCTGGAATGGTATAGAGATGAATGTTGCCAGGAAACTTATCATTGTGAAACTTCTCAGAAATAAATTTAGGAAAAAAAGTCAATTAAAGAAAGAGAGGCCCACTTATTCCTTGCTATGGTATCTGACATGCTTAATCAAATAATCATGAAAAGCAAATAATACCAAAGCTAAAATTGGAGTAATACTTACTAAGATTGCAAAATAATTAGGTGTTTGAATCATGTTAGTTGACAAACAAATCTGTAAACCAAGCTCTCTTTTTCAAAGGTCTCACAGTAGCTGATTTACTGGTTAGCAGAATTCCTTACTGGTAAGCGCTTTTCCTTAACTGGCAGGATCCAGGGCAACATCACTGGATGTCCTGTGCCTTTCACCCTAGTCCCTGGGCTCCCATGCAACGCCTCCCTCAATACTATCGCTGGTGCCTACATAGATGAGCAGACAATGGGTAACAGTCTGAGGGCCAAAAAACCCCCTTGTGATTCCTGCAACATCCTAGATCTGAGCCCCTGAAAACCAAATGAACTTAGCCAGAAAGTCTCATCTGGAGATGAATGCCTCCATGCACTGCAGAAGGGAGTGTTTCCCCCGGTGGTATTGTTTACAATCTGTTGGTTAGGCCGAGATGGCTCCTCAATGAACCTCGTTCCTCCTCATCTGCTCTAAGGCCCCAAATCTAATCTGTAAGTGCATATCCAAAGACAGGCCAAGAAAATTCTTCCTCCTGCCAGCTGCACAAAATAGTTAAGTTTCAGAAGATGAAAATCAGTAAAATAACAGCAGACAGCTCCTTCAGCCAGCCTGTTGGACTGTACCAAACGATCACTCACAAATTGATGCCACCAGCCTGATGCGAGGTAACTAAGCCAGCTCCTTATAGAACACTTTGAGGGGCACCAGTCTTGCTTCAGACTTGCTCTAGACCTTTCGCCACTAAGATTCTGGATATGCTGATTATCCGAGTAGAGAGAGATCATCCAGATTAGGCAAGATCAGAGTATCTTACAAAACCCACAGAAAATGATGCAATAATTAGAACCAGTATAGCAGAACTGGGATGGAATTTGACAGTAAAAAGCTGGAGGCCTTTTATGAAGAGCCAACAGGAATTCACATGATAAGCTGGAAACTTCAAACCAATGAAACACAAGACAGAAATGGACAGATTATTCCAAATGCTGTATAAATGCAGCTACTAAATTCACCAATAATTTTTTTATATACAGGGATGGATATCTTTCTCTAACATTCAAGTTTGAACACAATTTTTAAGACTGAGTGCCATACTTTTTTTTACAATGCCATGTATAGTTTTGCTTACCTGTATTCAAACAGCTAAACTTATGCTGGAAGGGCTGCAAAAATTCTTATAGGAATTGAGAGAATGTCTTATGCAAAGAGACTGTAAGACTTTTCCTTGTTTGGCCTAACAATATGAAAGCTGAAAGAGGATTTGGTTGTATTCTCTAGATATATCAGTGAGGGAAAAGTACAATTTAAAGTGAAAGTTTTATTAGTACAATCAGAGATAAATATAAACTTAATCATAACCAGGTTTATTGCTCGAACAGCCCCAAAGTGGGTAATGAAGACAAGAAAAGAGGGCAGGTATGATGTAAGAACACAACTTTAATATAAAAATTGTGTCTACATGTATGTAAGCTTTACTGATGTAAAAATCTTTGTAGATAAATATATGTAACTACACACACAAAACTGTACCACAGGTACAAATCTAAACATAAGTTATGGAAAAATACTTTCCAAGCTTGAATTTAGAACAAACAGCCTTATGAATAGAGTAAGTAAGCAGATTTTTGCTGCATTCACAAAGCCATATGTCATAATGAGATGCTTAGTGGACAAACAAGAACCGGAAGGAAGAACGAATAATACTAGCATCTTGTTCTTCAGTTTAAACTCCCCAGAACTTGGAAATACACAAGATTCATAAATTCTGTAAAATACCTTCACCCCTCTCATTTCCTAATGTGCTTATCACTTCTTGACCAAATTGTGGCCTCAGGTTGGTATCACTATTTCTCCTCAACTTCAGCAGAACCCATTTTCTACTACCAAAGGAAAGAGGACTATGGTTTTAAAACTTCTAAGTTCTCATTTCGATAACATTACATCTCACAATTCACACATAGCATCCAGACAGAAGACCATTAGCTTACAACCTTAATGTTGCTACATCGTTGTCTAAAGGTACAATTTCAACTCTGATGGAGTTAAATTTAAAACAAGCTTACCTGTTCACAGACATCACGGCACATTAAATTGTCCTTTGCATGGTAACAACAAGACAAGCCTATGGAAAAGCAAGGAGAGGGAAACAGATATTTAGAAGATTTGAAACACTTAACCATCACTTCTGAACACAAGTACACACTTGGTGCTCTATCAGGACAATTTTCTGGCCCACAGATGACCATAGGAAATTTTCCTTCCCAAAAGGCAAAAATGAACAAGAGAAATTTTTATTCTGAAAATGATGCAGATTGTTACGAGAAGTCTCACAGTTACTCCTGAACACTTGCTGCCAACAAAATGAGATCTCACTCCCTTTCTGCCTCTAGTTACATTTCTGCTACTTAACCTGCACTAGTTAGGCACATGGCAAATTCCTTTACGAGGCAATGCAATTTATTAACTCGGGGGAAACTTAGAATAAATATTAAAAAGTAAACAAAAACCCCACCAAAAATCTTTGTAGAGACTATATGCCTTTGTAAATTGAATCATGTCACAGAATCTGAAAAGTGCAAGAATCATTTAGGAACAGGTGGTGAAGGAAATCAGAGAAGGAACCTCTTTTCACATAGCTGCTCATTGAACTCTGGGTTCTAAAAACCTTGGGACAAAACCGTAAATTGTTTCACTATTGATGGATAATTAAGGCTGGATTTTCCTGACTGGATGGAAGTCACAGAGCAAACACAGATATGAACACATCAAGAGGGAATAAAAAGAGAACTGAAGCATTGGGAAGTCATGAAACACTGAAGTTTAAAGCAGCATTTTTAGCATTATACTCTACTGTGCTTTGTACCCCCTACCATTAAAATATTTCGTTCATTCATGGTTAAGCTGGGCCAATATAAAATGAATTGAACAGTGCCTTGATACTCATTTTCATCCTCACTTTCCTGTGTTTGGACCAGTGTTTTAGAAAGCAGATGGAGGTGTCCTTCGAAACTTTTACTTTCACACACAGGATTATTTAATGATTACAGACTTCTGCTGAGCTGCATCTGAACAATGTATCACACTGGTACAACAAAAAAAAGTTTACTTCACAACACCTTACTAAATAGATTTTGACTGAAACATCAAGAAGGAACTTGGGCATGAATTCCTTGCAATATTAGTAGGTTTATCAATGGAAAGCTGGGCCAGAGTATGTCATATTTCATTCCACTAGCTTTTTACTGCCTTCCTCCTAAAACCAAGCCTCACTAGAAACCAAAACTACAGAACAACAATGAAATGCCCATAAATACTTTAGGGACTGCCCTCTTCTCCTTTAAAGTATTACATGTTTTGTATTTTCCATTCCAACAATGTGATCTATTTATTAAATATGTTTTCCAATCTGTCCTTGTGCTGCCTTCTTTTTCCACCACTCTTTTTTGGTCCAGTCAAGAAGTTACAGACACACAGATTTCCAGAATGGTTTGGAGTGGAAAAGACCTTAGAGATCATCTAGTTCCAAGCCCCCTGCCATGGCCAGGGGCACCATCCACTAGACCAGACTGCTTAGAGCCCCATCCAGCCTGGCTTGAACACATTCAGGAACGGAGCATCTCCATCCTCTGGGAAACCTGGACATGACTAGCATTCTGGGCTGTGAGCGCACATGGCTAAGGCATCTACTATCCCAACTTTAATGCGGGGAGCTATTTTACCACTATCCTCTTTATTAAACGACTTGTCTTCACCTTTTAAAATGACTTGTTCGATACCACTCTTCTACTGAAACCAAGGAATACAAGCCCTGGAACATACAGCCTGTTCTGACACTGAATATGGCAACCCAGGCGTCAGGTTTTACCCATTTGTGCCATTTCAAGTCACAATCCTGTGAATTCACCCGCAGGCAGCGTGACAGCCGAAGGCACACATCCCGGCCCCGAGCCGCGGAATCCGCTGGGGTAGACGCGAGGTCAATGCCCGGGCGGGATGCCGGAGATCCGGCCGCTACAGAAGATATGGAAGCGCCTCTCCCCGGCTGCGGTCCTGGCCGCAGGGATCCCGGCGGGTGCTCTCGCTCCCCGGGGAGCCGGCGCGGGCTCCAGCCCGGACTGGCACCGGGACGGCGCCAGTGCCGCTTCCCGGGCACGGGGCAGGTGCGGGGGGCGCAGCGATGCCGGGGCGGCGTCCCCCCTCTCCCCCGGCTCCCGCATCCCGCCCCGACTGCGGCCAGACAGGAGAGTCCCGCGGCGCCGCATCCCCGCGGGCGACGCCGCCCCTGCGCCATGTTGTAGAGAGGGACCCGCGGAGCCGCCTCCCCCCGCTCCCTCCCCCGCGGTCGCTACTCACCGGCCGCCGCGGGGCACAACAGCGGGGCCGCCGCCAGGCACAGCAGGGCCCAGGGCCACCGAGCGGCCGCCGCCGCCATGGCCGGGTCTCGAACCCGCGTCGACCCCACCCCGCGACCCCCGCCCGCTGCACGGACAGACGGACGGAGGGACGGGCGGGATCTGCCGGCGGCAGCGCCCCCTCCCGCCAAACTCGCGCCGGCGCCCCCCGCGCCCATTGGCTGGGCCGCCCGACCAGGCCCCGCCCCATTGGCTGCACCGCCCCGCCAGGCCCCGCCCCATTGGCTGAGGCCCCTCCAGGCCCCGCCCCGCCCGGCCGCCGCGGGCACTCCGGCAGGAGCCGAGCGCGGCCCGCCCGGCCGGCGGGGGAAGGCGCCGGGCACGGGGCGCTGGGCCCGCCTCCTCCTAAAACCTCCTCCTCCTCGTCCTGGCACCGGGCTGCCCGTGGCCACCCGTTCTGTGGTGCCAGGGACACAGGCACCCCGCAGCCTTCCTTCCCCTCGGCCCATGGAGCGGTAGGGCCATGCCCGGAGGGAGCACTCGGGCTCGGTCTGAAAAGACGACTAAGGAGAGGAGAAGGGGGCACAGACTTAGTTTATTTCTATTTATATGTAGTATTTGAATTATTAACAGAATTCTACACATCACTTTTAGAGCGTTGGTTGCAGCCTTACAGTATTTTAAAGGGGGCGTATGAAGAGGAGGGAGAGTGACTTCTTACCCAGGCAAATAGTGACAGGACAAAGGGGAATAGTTTTTAACTGAAAGAGGATATGTTTAGATTAGATATTCGGAGGAAATTCTCTACTCAGAGGGAGTACTCAGTTACTGGAACAGGTTGCTCAGAGAAGCTGTGGATGCCCCATCCCTGGCAGTGTTTACGGCCAGGTTGGATGGGGCCCTGAGCAACCTCGTCTGGTGGGAGGTGTCCCTGCCCTTGGCAGGGGGGTTGGAACAAGACGGCCTTTAAGGGCTCTTCTAACCCAAACCATTCTATGATTTCTGTGATTGTAAGGCAACTTTATAACAATGTTTTCTGCTTGAAATTACTTTGTGTATCTAGTGACCATGAGGGAGAAATGGCCTCACTGGCCCCAAGCGTGGGTTACGGAGGGGAGTGACCCCTGGGCTGAGAGGACGCCCCCAAAGCACAGAGGTGAGGAGGCTGTCTTGGCTACACCTTGATGCTGATCCATGATCAGTGTCAGATTCAGTTCACAGGGTATATGATTAAAGAGTCTCTAACTGAAGAAACCTCTGTATAGTAGGGCCACCACTGCAGTTTATTTTCCATGTAGAGATCAAACTACCTCCCTCGCCCCTTTTTTTTTTTTTTTCAAGAATTAAGGAGAATTGAAATGTAAGCTATCCAATGCAGTTAAAATGAACTTAAGTTACTGCTCATTTCATAGCTTGTGACCGTTTTGCCTCGAAGTCTGGCTGTTCCAAGGTGGATGGATCAGCTTTTGACAACTCCAGATTTTTTGGATGAGCACCTTAGCATCCCATTATCAGATTTTCCAGCAACAGTAAGACAGGAAAATTTTTAAGAACCCATAGAATTCGGTGTCCCACAAACTGCTTTTCCTTTTCCCAATCTGATACCCCAGTGACTTCCTTCTCCAATAACAAACTACCAAACTATTAATGACTCCGTGGTCTTATAGCCTGGAGAATCTGTAGGAACCCTTTAATTCCAATATCAAGTTCATAAATGGTCCACAAAACAAATCAAAAAACAAGAAGACCAAGGCAATACAGGAGAACACTCCAGTAAGTTGAAAAAGCTTTCTCTCTCTCTCTACGCCAGTATAGAGTGATTAAAGTGTATTACTTCTTTGTCGAGCAAAGCCATAAAAAAGTACATTTAGTTGTATTTTAATTTGAAGTCTTTTTTTGCTATAATTGTGAATTCAAGAAAGTGAAAAGTCGTAACTGTAACCTAATTATACAAAAATCTTTTCATACCAGGATAGAAATTATGCTGGTATGTAAGTGAGGTTACTTATCAGTTGAATAGCTGAGCTTTCCCCCCCACAGTCCAAGGTTAACTTCTCCTAATTTTCTATTTTGGGACTTAAAATTCACGGCGAGCCCACGAGGCGGCAGCAGATCACAAAGGAAAGTTAGCCTGATGGCCGAGTTTATGGGCTGGTTTAGTGTCTCTGAAAATACCAGGGGCCTGAACAGTTTAGATGCATTTTTTCCCCGGTAACGCTAAATGGTTTAATTTAGCTTAATTTTGGATGAGAGTGAACTGCTGTGCATTCTGCTTGCCCTGAGTGCCACTTATGTGCTGAGTCATTAGCAACAGTAATTTGTCCTCAGGCAAACAGGCAGGGAAAAGATGCAGGTGGGTCTTACAATTCAAAGGTAATTCATTGTCGCTCTAAGTCACCTCTTCAGATCCAGATGAAATAGTCGAGACCACTGAAAGTATTTCCTTCACTTTAAAACAGCAAACTGAACTTTGAAATAATATAAGCTTCTAAAATTTGGGTTTCTGTAAGGGTGGTATGAAGTTTAAACTTATTGTTCTGGAAAGCAAAGACTTTGTCCTTGGGAGTCTGAATGTTGAATCTGCAGGCTACTGTTTTCTAGCTAAACCATGTTCACTGGCCTTTTTAAAGCAGCATCCATTTGAAATTGATTCCTACCCAATATTTAAGAATGAGAAGTGGAATTCTGGGACTTGAAATAATTAAATGCCTCAGTGTAAAGCAGCTTGCTACAAATATGCTGACAGCATAATTTTAAAGTCTGGTGGTAAGACAGAAACTGTTCTTCAAGTGTTACGTTGTTTTTTGCTGCTCCTGTCAACTGCTAAGGGAAAAGGAATACTTTATTCTGTATGCTGTATTTCCTGTTGCCTAGAACATAACAAAGTCTGCTCATTCAGCTACGCTTTTTGTATTATCTTGAGTAATTGGTTTATTATATTTTGTGTTGAGTAGCATTTGATCCTGCCTTCTTATCCTAAAAATTGCTGAGTGTTACTCCGTAGTTTATGCTGAAGTCTCCCTCAGCAATAAGTGAAGTTTCTGATGTACTCATGGTCTGAGTTACTGGTCCAAAAACATGTTCTACTGAAAGAGATCTGACATGATCAGGATCCCCTCAGAAAGTAAAATGATGCCACTTTTTTCTTAAATCCAAATTGTCAATGTGGCAAATCTCTGTGTGTTTCAGCAGAGTACTTTGTGGACTGAAAAATAGTGTTCTGTATTTGAATGTTACGTGTTGTATCTCATTCGAGATGTGCAGTGTTGCGTTGCTGTAGTTCTCAGGATATCTACACCTTGTAATTTGAAAGGTGCTTACAGCACTTGTGAACTTACCCTAATTATCATTAATTTGCCTAATCTGTGTATCAACCACTAGATATCTGCATGATAAGCCAGTGCTAGATTCCTAGCGCATGTTGGAGCGTTTTCCTGTGCTGGGGCTTGTTCGGTTTCACCTCCAGGTTGGTACCAGGCCTCAGATGTGTCTCTGGGCAAACTGCTAGGATCTGTGGGACCAGTCCTGGGGCTGTCCCTAACAAGCTGCTAGCTAGTAAGTGAGGCTGTTGCCTGTTTCTTCAGGCTAAGGATGGATTTCCACAACAAAGCCTCTTTGAAAGAGATTTTTTTCTTAAATGGGCAAACCTTCTTGTTCAGGCAAACCTTAGCGACTTTATATTTTCTCTGTTAGATCTCAGCCAGCATTTTCCATCTGACTTTCCAAGTAACTAATAATGAATAAGAAAGATTATTTTCTAATTACTTCTTCTTTTTTTTTTAAATTCAGAAAACTAGATTTATATTAAAAGGTAGAATGTGAATACAAAAGCTGGCTTTGGTGGCTGCTATTACACATACCAGAAGCAGTGTGCATTCATGCTGATAAAGAATGCTGTATATAAAGCAGCATAGATGTGAAATTAAAGCCAATTAAAGATGTACATTAATGCCAAATACAATGTCTGCAATTAATTTTGAGCAAGTTGAACATGTGGTGCATATTAGAGTTCATAAAATCTTGCCATAGGCAAATAATTAATGTTGCCTACATCAAGTCTGTAAGGATAGCCAACTGAAAGTGATTAAATAATTGAAGAATATATGATTAATTAAAATTTGCTGTGAAGGTAATAAAGAAGTAAATAAGATTCTGTCATCATCAGTGAGCATACTTTAAGAAACTGTTCTATTGTTTTAGGAAGGAATTTGAAATGGATCTCATGTTTGCTCAGAGACAGTTTTGATGTTCATAAAGGTACCATAAGAAATCTGGCTCTGCTTCAGACTGCATAACTTTTCTCAGCTGAGCAAACCACCTGAAACTAAAGTCCCCTGTCAGTCTAAATTTTAAGCTCTGGAAATTAGTTACAAGATTAAAGCTTCTGCTTCTCTTCAAATGAGAGTGCTGAGTGTAGTACACTTCCTGGTAACAGAGTTTATGAAACGGGTAACTTAAAACCAGGTTGTGGACTGATGGGAGCATCAAGACCATTCTTTGACAGAGAACTTCACCAGTGAAATGTAATTACTGTGTCCTTCCATGCTAAAGAAGGTGATACTAAAAATAATGCCCAAAGAAGTCACCAAGATACATGTCTGCTATTTGGCCAGATGCTTTTTGCTCTCTATGCTGCTTTGTATGCTCTGCAGTCTCTGTGCTGTGTACTCTTTATAATGGAAATGCGTATTAATGCATCTTTATCAATTTGCTGCCTTCAAGACCACTGCATGAGGGCCAGGGTTGCTAGAAAGTGTCTGGAGTACTTTCATGTAAAAGACCCTCTAAATGGACAGATCATTTCAAAATGATTTCTAAAATAACACTACGGGATTGATAGAAGAAAAAAAAAGTTGTTTTTCAGTTTGAGAAGCTGGAAATGAGGGAAATTACACTGGCAAATCCTGGAGTCTGGGAATGTGGGAAAAGAATGTTTCAAATGGAATCCTGTTCAGTCCAGTCAAATGCTTCAATTATCTTAATGATCTAAATCTGAATCTAAACTCAAGTCTGGCACACCTGTACCATAGCAGAGATGGGCTGTGCTTATGCCAGTTGAAATCCTATCTTCTTCCTGGCCGTGGCTCACCATCCAAGAGGACAAATAACAGCATTTAGCTAGCGATGACACATCCATGTGTCATCTGTGTCTTTGGATACAGATAAAATGGATATTCATTATGCTTTTCAGCTCAGGCTTCTGTAGCAGCAGTGCATCTGCCAACATTTCATAAGCATGGGCTGGAGATAGAAAAGGATGTGTTGAAGAACACTGAGAATGCCATATGGAAATTCTTCTGTGGATTATCCCACTGAATCATCTAGTTGTGTATAGGATTAGTTACTTCTCCATATGGTGTTTAAGGACCAAATTGCTGCTGGAATGTTTTCCAAAGGTTATTTTTATATTTTTCTGTACTATGGAATTGTGTTAAAAATTACATCATAACCTGCACCTACAGTGAGATATTTTAAAGCATCCAAAGAGCTTTATTCATTTTCTTCCATGTTTTAGCACCTATAATTCTCTCTCAATTAGTAATCTTTGAAGGACTGCATATAATTCATTCACTGCTATACATTTATTTCTGTATGAACACAGTCTGCAAGCTTTGCAAAAAGGCATGTGGGTGGTATGAAATAATATATGCTGCTAATTGACAATTGTGCAGTTGCTTCTACTTTGAAACAGAAAAAAAAATCAATGTAGACTGGCAGGTTAAATAAAAAAGGAAGGGGAAGGCATAAAATTCCATTTTTTGCCACTAATTTGTGTCACACTATTTAAATCAGTCGTAGTTAAACTAATCAGCTTAGCTACAATGAAATTGTTTTATTCTTGCTACTCCATAAATTAGCTAGCAAGTTCTGTCAAGATGACATTATAATTATATGAATTACAGAGTAGTGCCTATTCCCATTTGTACCTACGCTTGAGTGACACGAGTGAATTAGGGTAGAACTTTGTCAGTATGCATTAATCCTGAATACTTCTCAAAGTGCCTTAATAAAAATGTTGAAAGGTGCCTTATTTATCCCAACTTCTGTAGCTGTTGGTAATACAAATATATATAGATATGAATAACTTACATATGAAGTTCAAGAGTGAAGGAAGTTATTTAGAGAGCTCTGATGTCTTTGCTAGGAAAGGAGAAACAGCATGTGTCAGAGAAGAATGGAGAGAGGGAGTCATGCACTGGGACAAGGCCGTGGGATAGTGAGAGCAAGAGCTGTATAAAGAAACATAAAATTAAAATTGAAATTGACTGCTTGGAAGGACTGCATACACTTCATGCTTCAGCTTCCTGACTTCCTTCACCAGACAGTTCTTCCTACATCCTTAGCTGTGCTAGTGGATTGCCATCCTCCGAACCTCAGCTCCTCCAGTGGAACAGAGGCAGATGTGGGTATTGACATCCCAGAAAAAAGCTGTGAGCCCCTCACCCTTCTGTGTGCCCACGCTCTTCTCATGGAAAGCCCGAGAATAAGCAGCCTCTCAAAAATATGATGAAGTCCATCACATAGCACCTTAAAAGGACAAAACTAAAAAGTAGCTTGGTTTAAAAGTGTTCTTACTAGTGCCAAAAAGGAAAGTCAAGTAATAATTTACTGATGTCACAAATTAAATACGTGATGTCCTTTATGCATACCTGTATATCTTACATGCACTATTTGTTATGATTTTATTCGGTAGGTAGCACATATGGAAGACACATTAGTGGAATGAAAGCTGGGGAAGGGGGAATGTTATTAAGTGTGCTTTATCAAGCTGTACTTACATCTTGTACATTTAGAAGTGCCATAGCATTTTCAAAAACAAAACCAAAATTTCATCTTTAAAACAACTTACAGGGTCCAAAAGCCCTCTGGTGTGTTTTTTGCTGTTCTGTACCTCCTAGATTTGAAGATATGGGAAAAATAGTGAAACACAATCCTAAGTGGTACTTCAAATTCTCCTGCAATTCCTAAAGAAAAAGTTGTCTTTAAACGAAATATAAATTTAAATACATATGGAATATGTATTTAAATGAAATGTATTTATAGTCGTTAGAAATGGATTTTCATGATGGAACAGGACAGAATGTGCCAGTGCAGCAGAGGGTGCAGCCTTAATGTAACGACCAAAGCACAGTGACCTTAAGTGTAAATGGCAGCCACCTGTTCGCACACAACCAGCCCCTTTTATCCCCTTTCCCCTCTCTTTTCCTATGCTTGTTGCTTCCCTCCCTCCCTTTCCCCACCTTTGGTTCCTCCCTAAATGTGCTGTGGCAAGTCCAGCACCCGGAGGCCAGGCACAGAGAACCTCTCCAGCAGCAGCATCATCAGCTGGGACTCACAGCTGGACAGCAAGGCTTATGGCTTTCCCAGGGCAGCTTTGTGACAGGGGCTTCATTCCTGTTACTGGGCTACAGGGATTCCCCATCCTGCCTCTCTGCTTCTTTGTATTTGTGGGGCTGAGCTGTTCCTCACATCTGCCAGCATTGAACCAAATAATATTATCCACTCTTCGATGTTTCAATGTGTTATCTGCAGGCCCAAGAAAACCAGGACACTTAAGCAGGTAGTTGTCTCTGGATCACCAGCCTTGTGGTAACCAGGCTGAGGTCCTCTTTTTTGTAAAGGGCAGGGGGGATTTTACAGTTATGCTAGGAAACCCCAATGGGGAAAAAATAAATTATCATACCAATTAAAAGTTGTTCAGAATATAACTTGAAGGAGATTCGCAATAATGGAAGTAAAACAAATTAAGAAGACCCCCAATGAACAGAAACAACCCAACAGCTGAAAGCAGACCATATGTCTAGAGTTAGTATACTTGCAGGGATTTTGCATTCCTTGCCCTTCCTCTTGCATTCCCTGAATTTTTCTCTAAGGAGCATATTATCAGTCATGTATCCCTCTGAAGCATCTGCAGCTTCTGAATATCTTACACGTGAGCAAAATAGGACGTATTAAAGAAAAGTGTGAGATTTTGAAGGTACCGTTTCTACAAAAGGCCTAAAAAGTCCATCTTGCTCCTAAAAAGATGCAAAAGCAGCAAACAAAGCAAACTCATTCTTTCCAGAAGGCACCAAGGGCATGCTTCCAGGAGAAGTGCAGGTAAGGGAACAGAGCATTCAGGCACATGGATTTTCTGGCTGGTGAAGTTAATGTTTGCTATTTTTATCCTGTTTATTATTGTGACAAAACAGTTTTTGTATTAGTAGTGCAATTCTAGTATTGCTAGTTAGTCACTAAAACACTGACTCATTGGCAAGTCATCCCTAGTGCTACTTACAGATTTAGAAAAACCCTAATTTTTCTTTTTGACTCACCATTACTAAATGTTCTTGTTACTGCCCATAGAATAAGAGCAAATGCTCACAAGTCAATGTGGTCGTGTGCATCAAAGCCATCAGCCAAAATCGAGTTTTCCAGAAGTTTTGCCATGTACCATTTTGTGCCAAGTCTAGGATTGTTTCCAATATCTGATCAGTTCTTTGTCCAGGAATGTGTTAATGCAAGGCCTAAAATTAAGGTAAGAGTTCTTCAAAATGAGAGTTTAATTAATATAAATTTGAGGTTAGCATTATCACATTAAATTGATCAGTATAATCTATTTAATACCAAATCAGGGACATAGAAAGGCTGAAGTGCTACAGCAAAGCAGAAATGCTCTCACAAGAAGTGGCAGATTATTTAATCTGTGTTAATTAAACCTTGACATTATCACTGAATGGCTTGGGTTGAAAAGGACCTTAAGGATTATCTAGCTCCAACTCCCAAATTACTACAACTAATTAATTCCAAATTGTTGAAAGTAATTAACTCCAAACTTCTATAAGTTGATAGCTAGCTGACTGTATCCTTAGTGAGAAAAAGTGAGACAAGTAGAATATTGCCTTCGGATTAATTCAAGGTGGGTTGCTCATCACAGGAATTAAAAAAAAACCCAGCTGAAGCAATGTCAGGACTTGGTGTTATTTTGACAGCTCGTGAAGGATTGGGAATATACTGAAAGATTGGGATGGTGGGCAGTGATTCTTTTGAAGAGGAGCAAAGGAAGGAAATAAGGATTTTTATACCAATCATTTTATTTTGGTTGTTTGGGGTAAAGAAACCCACCCTGAATGAGTCATCCAACATTATTTTTGAGTACCACCATGACAGCAAGCAAGAGTCAACAAGCATTTTGTTACAGACAAATTGTGGCGAACATAGCTTATTTTCCTTCACAAGAGGCAAGAAATATTCGTGTTGGACATAAAGAACCTTTCTAAAGATAAGAGTAGTGAAGTATTGAAATGTATTGCCTAGGGAAGTTGTAGGATATCCACCAGAAAGAGTCTGGCAAATCTTTCAGAAATACTCTAGGCAAATGTTTACCGAGCACGTGGATATGGCTTATCTCCCTTGTGAGGACTGTGAAAGCTCTGATGATTTCCAGAATCTTTTTGAGGCCTTTTTTTCCCCCTGAATCTCCACCCAGTCCTACAGGCTGTATATGGGCCCTTCACAAACAGGGCAGAGACTGCTGTAAGAGGCTTTTTGGGCATCTGAAGTGCTCATGGACAAACCTGGAGCAGCTGGAAGCAGCCTTCTTCTGGCTGGACCTTTTCCAGTGACCACCTGTAAGTGTGTGCTGGAAAGAGAAACTTAACAAATGGAGCTGCTGAGATTTGTCAGCCTTTCTGGAGATTAAAACCCAGAAGTTCCATTTTCAACCTCAGAGTAAGACCTAATCACCACAAAAGACAGCACAAACGAAACTGTTTCATCTCTAGGAAATGGTCTTCATTTGAGAACATTTCCTAAACATCAAGACTCATCTCCCATGTTCAAAACCTCTTAGTTTTCATCTCTTTCTAGCACAAAGTTCAAACTCCTTATTGCCTATCCAGTTTTCTGTGTGACAACTTCTTGTATTCTAAGATATAGTAGAAACAAACTGGGATTACATATCATAGGCGTTATGGCCTCAAATGCTTCTAAGGAGACATAAAATGAGGATTTTTTTTACTTCACTTACCATGTATTTGCAGGAGAAATTCTGTTTGCTCTTGCCTTGGGCAGGCTCTTCATATGCTGCAGTGCTGTATCCACGACCACCACAGCAACCTCCTGACACCACCACTCTCTGCTTCTTAAGGGTTTTTTCAAGAAAAGCTAACGAAAACAGTCTGTTCCAGTAATCAGACCCAGAGGAATTAGAGATACTATGAAAGAAGTGAGAAATAACAGTGTAGAAATAATTCCAAGAAAATTATTTATATATCCCTTCCTTTCTCTGTTGCTACTGCAGATGCTTGAGCGCATGACTGACGGCAGTAAATCTTGGCAAAATCTGTGCTTTGAGTAAAGTATAATTATAGAACTATTTTCTTCAGAAGAACATATAACAGAAGTCTGAGGAAGTACAGTGCAGAAAATACATAGCTAAATAAAATTACCTCAATCCCAAAAAACATAATATAATTAGCTTTACACACTTATGCAGTAGTTTATGTGTTTTAATGTAGGTGTAGTGGGTTCAGTTTGTAACCAGGCAGAAACACCAAATTAGTGTAGTGGTTTTGGTTCAAAATATTCATTACCTACTTATTTACCTTCTGTGAGATAAGAACTAGGAGAAGGCAAAGCAGGCACAAAACTTAAAAGAATATAAAGAAGTTTATTAACAGACCTAAAAGAAAGGGAAAAAATTCAGACCAAACCTTCAGAACACTTCTCATCCCCCCACCTTTCTCCTTTCTCCCACTGACAATGTAAAAAGACAACCCTTGAGATTTTCAGTCAGGTTACCACTTCCATAATAACCTTTTCCAGTTCACTTAGGGAGAGGAGTCTCTCTTGCTCATGCTATGGAGACATCTCCACAAGAAGTTCTCTCATGGCTTCAGTGTCACAGCGAGACAGCCACCTGGGCTGGTTCTCTGCTCGCATGTGAGAGTCCCTTCCCTCGACTTACAGCTTTCCCCATAACTGCTTTCGAGGGTCCAATCTTGAGCTACTGGGGTACCATTTTAAGGATGAGCTGTTCAGAAACAAAGGTTCTCTTCACCTATCTCTGGGAGCATCTTCATCTCTAGGAACAGAGGTCTTGTCCTTCCGATTTGGAGCAAGAGTCCTCATCACTTCCATCTCTCCCTGTTCAAACTTCTCATCAAATTACAGCTGCTTCAGCATTTGCTTATTTCAGCACAGGTACTTTTGCTCACAATTACAGTTTGAATGCTCCACCCCCCCCCCATGCTTTCATGGAATTACAACAGGTACTCTGATATATCACAGTCCATCACCACCATAGCTTTACAACAGAATTTCAGCTTCTAAGAATCTCCTCTTTCTCCTCCCTCAGGGTTTCAGCTCTTCCTTCTTCACTGACTTTGGTGTCTCTATGGTGTTTTCTTCACCTTCCCCCTTCCTCAGACTTGGGAGAGGATTGATGTCTGCAGGCTTCATCTGTTCTGGAGGAAATTTACAGCACTAAAAGAGGGTTAATCTCACCCGGCCCTGCAGCTGGAGTTCGCTTATCACTGTTGGTCCCATGATCTTTGCCAGGCAACTTCAGCTGAATCTTCGGCCGCACTGGAAGGGGGTGGTGTGGAGCCAGGCCGCGCTGCCTGCACGGAGCAGGGCTGTGGGGGGGCCGCGGGTGGAACAGGGCCGCACGGCTCCAGGATGGCTGAGTCCCAGCCCCCAGTTACCTGTCCGAAAGCTGGAAGCAAGAGAGCTTTCCGGGGGTTTGTTCATTCTTAAATGTGGATTACAGAGGCGTGTCAAGCTCTTTAAGTGGCTTAAAAGTTGCCAATATTCACACTAGCCAGTTGATTGGTTCTGTTAGGTCATAGAGGAAGCTGTAAGCACCTCTTTGCAGGAGAATCACTTCCTAGCTATGCTAACCCATGATATTTACAAAATTAAATAATACTCCATTTACAACTCGTGTTAATGATTTTAAACAACTATTAAATTGTTTAAATATTTAAAATACTTTTGTAATAATTTAAATTATTCTTAAAATGACTGTTCAATGATTTTATTATTTAATCTTAATTCTCAAGAGAAAAAAATTAGGAAGGTTTTGAAAAAGCATTATGAATAAAGGCAGTTAAGATTAAGAATCTTTTCTAGTAATATTTATTATTTATTGAGAAGTTATCCTTGCTAGGTTTCTGCCTTGTTCCTGTATCACGGTCTTTATAATCACCTCAGGCATCAGCACTTGTAATTAAAAGACCTACATTCTTTTGGGAAGTACAGTGCAACACAACAGACATTAAGGATTTCATCACAGTCTTTTTATCATGTTTAGCCTTTTCTATGTACAAGTGAATGAATCATGAGCCACATCCTATCAATTGTGAGTTAATGTAGTAGGACTTCTGATGAGATTACGGTGTTATTCCTGAAACGAAATACCATATAGTGTTTTGTATGCAACATGAGTTGTCCAATAAATTCTACATATTCCTCACAGCAGATTTATTAGCTTCAAGAATAATAGGTTACTTTTAATTTGGAATTTGTCATGAAAGGGATTATTTTTCCAACAATGAACATTCCTTACTGAGGTCAGCAATGCAGTGGCACAATTAATGCAGATATTTTTATTTTTTAATGCCCATGTGCTGTTGCTGGTTTACCTTCTAATCCAAATATTTTAATATGTGGATATACAAAACCATTTGCAACAAAAAGTAAAAAATTTAAACAGCTATAAATTATCAACAGTGTGTAGTTAAACAGTCACTCATTTTTGTGGTAGCAAGGCTGAATTTCTACTGCAATTTCTTGATGTCACATCTGATGCAATGAACTCTAAAAGAAAAAGGAAATTCTTCTCATTGACTTGTGTTACTATGCTTGCATTTGAAAAGAATTTGATATGGCAGTAGTGGTTTGGTAAATCTATCAGCAGAGCTACTAATTAACTTCAGTGTTTGTTTTAAGAAAAAAAAAATCAAAACACGTTCCTTGTTCCTTGTCAAATGATCCTTTTTGTGCCAATGACTATGAACTCACTGATCAGTAAGAGTTGTATTCTATGAAATCAGCTCCTTCTGGGTCTTATTGTAAAGAGCACTTTTCTGTTTCACCAACTCTCTTGGTTTAGCCCCAGGTAGCAGCCACGCCCCACACAGCCACTTGCTCACTCCCACATCAGCAGCACTGGGGAGAGACTTGGAAGGGTAAAAGGTGGAAACCTCATGGGTTGAGATGAAGACAGTTTAATAGGAAAAGCAAAAGCCATGCATACAAGCAAAGCAAAGCAAGGAATTAATTCACTTCTTCCCATGGGCAGGTAGGTGTTCAGCCATCCCCAGGAGAGCAGGGCCCCATCATGTGTAACAAGTTGGGAACACGAACACCATCACTCCAAATGTTCCCCCCTTCCTCCTTCTTCCCCACACTTTATACCCTGAGCATGATGTCCTGTGGTCTGGAATATCCCTCTGGTCAGCTGGGGTCACCTGTCCTGGCTGTGTCTCCTCCCAACCTCCCAAGCAGCCCCACATTCCTTGCCAGCGTGGCAGTAAGGAAAGCAGAAAAGGCCTTGGCTCTGTGCAAGTCCTGCTCAGCAATAACAAAACATCTCTTAATTATCAACCCTGTGCTCAGCAGAAATCCAAAACAGCCCCATACCAGCCACTGTGAAGATAATGAACTCTACCCCAGCAAAAACCAGCACAACAACTTATTAAGTAAAATTGGGTTTGATTAGGATTTAAGTAAATGAATAAACTGTAAATAATTTGGACAGATTCGTAATGGCCACTCTTCTCCAGTCTCACAACCTGTAAGGGAGCCTGAATATTTGTTGTTTAATTTCAATCAGGGAAATGAAAAGCCTCTGTATCACATCACATATTCTTTTCTAAAATCTACTTAAGCAACAGCAAGCAAAACCAGAGATAACTATCTAAAAAGTTACAGGCTTATAAGAAAAAAATGTTTCAAAGCTGCATAATTCAGATACTTCAAAAGTTCTTTTCTCTATCAAAAATTTCAAGTGAATTATAGACCTGAACAAAAATGAAGTACAACATAACTCCCTTTCCCCCCTAGAAAGAACTTTAAAAGGACATGACTAAGATTTTCTCATTAAGAGATAAATATCTGAAAAATCAGCCCTTTTAACTTGGAACTAATGATACCAGGATACACTCATGTTGAAGTAGTATGGCACTAAAAATATCAGCTTCTTTAAACTATGAATTCTTGAATCCCTTGTAGAAAAGAATCTCACAGCAACTTTCTTCACTTGCCACTGAGCTTTCCAGCTTCTGCATTGTGGCCTCTTCTTAAAAAAGAAAAAAAAAAGAAAAAAAAGTTTAATAATGACATGTATTTCTTTTCAGGCCTGGGGACATTTTAAGTAGATGTGTGTTAAGGACTTTGATTACTATTCTCTACAGTTTTTTTAGCATTTATAACAAGATCAAAGGCAGGAGATGTTGTCAGAATTTTAAAGTGGTGCAGTGAGTGTTCTGCACAGTACATCACCTGGCTGCAGAATTGCAATGGGTTTTTGTACACAAATTCACTGCTGTTCAATTCTTAAGAAACAGTGTGTCTCCAATGCCTAAAGCAAAAATGTTTAGTTTTGGGGAAGAATAAGACTCATAAGAAGATTAGTTCCACTCTCAGTTAAAAGATTATTGCTATCTGGTGTCTTTGATCTTCAGCATGGAAAGTAGAGCTGGCAACTGTTTTTTCTCATTCTCTCTCTTCCAACAGTGCTGATCGTATCCAAAATATTTAATTCAATTGCAGCAGAATTAAAGTTGCAGCAAATATTATTTTCATAGGTCCAAACAGGAAGCTCAAAGAGTTGAATAGCTCCCTAAACTAACTCATAAGAATGAAAAAATGAAATGTGTTTGTTATTGAGAAAAGCGAGCAAAGAACCTGGAAGTCCATCAGAAAATCTCTTTCATTCTTGTGTGCAAAGCACAGTATCACCCAGACTAGGGCCACCTTCTACCTCCATGAATTGAGTACAATAAGTCAATCACACAATTTTCTTTAGCAATCCCCTCTAGTCTTTGGACAATGATACACTACTGAATACCTGAAAATTAAAGATGACTTGAGAAACTGAGATGGCTTCTAATACTGAATTGCAATTGTACATCACCTGTGGTATAGATGCATGGAGCATGGAAGACAGGAGACCTTACAGCACCTTCCAGTACCTGAAGGGAGCCTGCAAGAGAGTCCCTCCCTTGAGACGGACTTTATATAAGGGCATGGAGTGACAGGACAAGGGGGAGATGGCTTTAAAGTGAAAGAGAACAGGTTGAGTTCAGGTATGGGGAAAAAAATACTTCCTGTGAGGGTGGTGAGGCACTGGCACAGGTTGTCCAGAGAAGCTTGTCCAGGATGCTCCCTTCCTGGAAGTGTTCAAGGCTGAGTTGGATGGGGCTCTTAGCAACCTGGTCTAGTGCAAGGCATCCCTGCCCATGGCAGGGCTTGGAATATGGTGATCCTTAAGGTTCCTTCCAACCCAAACCATTCAATGACTCTAGCTACGATTGCATTTAAGTGTGAGCTACCATGGTTGTTTTGGTACCATACATAGGCAGATCACTAAAAATAGCTCAGTAACTATCAAATCCAATCTTCCTTTCAGCAGAGTAAAAGTGTATAAAATTATTTATAGGCAGAGTAATCTCTTGTAACAAGATTTGTAAAATTTATAAATTCAGGTGTGAATGCTTCACAAGTATAATGTAAGTTTTGACAAAGTGTTTTGATTTGATGTTTTTACATTTTTGCTGCAAGACATGATTAACTCTCAACCTACCTACATCTACTAGTATTTTGCAGTAAAAATAGCAGTGCTGAGCCCCTTTGTGAGGTGCAAGAACAATCCAACAATGCCTAAACATGGGGGGAGATTTTTTCCCTCAGTTAAAACAAAGTAATCACTGAAATAAGGAGCAGATTTTAAGAAGAGTTTTGGAGTTCTTGACTGGCAGCTCTTAAAATTGCCCTTTCCTCCCCTCTCAGTATTAAGAAAATCTTATTGTCCAAAAACCAACTCGATTTTGCAATGAGTTTTAAATGCAATATCTGGAAAAGAAATACCTTATTTTAGATGTTCAGCATCAATAGGCACATATAATTGAGGCATTTGAGATTGATCCATTTTGTGACAGGCTTTGACAGCCAAACATGACAGAATTAGCAGTGCTACAATAGGGCTTATGACAAATAAGAGAAGTATCAGTAGTGGATTGTATTGTATCACACACAGAAAGAAAACAAAGCGTCTGGTCCATTTCCATACCTGCTTTTACTTCACCTAACTTAAATTTCCTCCAAGTCCATAGAGGTACTGAAGTTTGTAGAAGCTTGAGGATTTATTGCAAAGAAATTAATTGCCTCTGGTTGCAGCTTACCATGAAGCAGCCACATAAACCAGAGACAGACATCATTACATAGCAGTCAGTCTTGTTTCTTCCAGGTACCTGGAAGAATCTACCTACATGACTGTCAAGCTCTTGAGTTTGAAACTAAGGAAACAGAAAAAATGAAGACAGAGGCAACAAATAAGCATTGCCTGAACATGGCAGTCAAAGAAAATATAAACTGTGCCAATTTTTTACTATGTACATTGACAGAAAATTCCAGCTATTGCAGCCAGGAGAATAAAGGCATTAAAAAAAAAAAAAGAAAAATAAACAATGTAGCCACAACCTGATATTTTTATCTGTTCAGCAAGTCTTTTTTCTCTATAAACTTTTAAATTTATCAGTAAATAAGACACATACAAAATCGAGTGTAGGAGATGCCAAACTTCAAGCTTGTATAGTGCAATAAAGAACTAGACTGAGACTAATAAAAATATTTTACAAGAAATGAATGCTTGTTATCACCTGCACAGAATGGTACTGTGTCTTTGTAGATAAGGAGATTTTTTGGCAAGGAAATATCACATTTAGCTCTAAATAGCACAGTCAGTTGTAATAAAACCAGAACTGAAATACCAAAAAACCTCAGCAGCATGAATACAATAAATCATATGGCAACCATGCCAAAATGCTTGCTGTATCCAGACAGATTTGTAATTACACAACAAACATGTGAAAAGTAGTTTTGTATTTATTAGTCTGTGTATTAATTACATTAACCAGAATAATAGAAATTAAAACTTGAAATTGAAAATATGGGCTTTTCAATCTTCCAATTATGGATGTGGCTAAAACAAAATGCAACAACCTGGCTTACGGAGAGTGCAGTCCTGCATGTCACTTCTCCACTGGACTCCTGGAACAAGACAGGAGAGGACTGTGCTGTAAACCCAGGGAAAACACCAGTAGCAGGAGACCTCCTGGCTGAACAAGCATCCCCTTCCCAAGGGATCCAAGCATAGCTTTGCTAATTGCAGCCGTGATATGACTGTGCATGCACAAAAACATACCTGAATGGAAACCTTACATTTTCCAGCCGGGAACGCACAAATGTTACGGTGGGGAGTCTGGAATCATTAGCAATGCTATAATTTTCCTGACTGCAACAAAGCTTTGTCCTATCTACAGAGAGGGTCCTCACATTCCCTGATACACTACTTGGCTATGCTTTCACTGTGTATTTGTCTCACATGAATTAATGTGGTCCTTTCCTGAGTAGCTGCAGGGCTAATCAGAGCATGCAGTGGGAGACTAAAACATGGGCTGTGTCTGCCCACAGAAAGGTTAAAGCTGCCCAGCATTACTTGCTACAAGATAAAGTTATCTGTGGTTTGCTGTGAAAGCAAAGGAAGAAGCCTCATCACAGACTAGGATGCCAAAGCTCACTGCTTTTTCTGGCTCCCATAAGCCATCAGCAAGATGTCCTTCACAGACTGGAATAATCTGGGATAACTTTTCCCCCACATTCACAGCAGAAACATAACCTACTACATCAGTCTCTTCCAGCTTATTCTCTGTCCTTTCACTGTAGATGTCTGATATATAAAAAGAGTCATGGCTTTCCTCCTAGATATAGAGCCTGTTCCCCTTCAGTGGCTTTCATTTCACTCCTTTTCTGTACTGGGGAGCTGTGCTTTCTCTGTATCTCGGTGTTCCAGCTGCCTAGATTACAACAAGCCATGTTTTCGCATGGCTTTGTTGCTGTAGTTCAAAGTCCATATGAAAAAAAACTGAATCTGGATTGATTTTCTGTATGGAAGACCAAAAATTACGGTATAGACAATGCACTGCTTGTGCTATCTTCAACATCGCCCTCAAAATAGGATGTGTCAGCAAAATTCTGTCTAGCACCTCGTCGTATGCACAGATGGCATGAGAACTGCAGTGATATAGCTTTGTTTCTTTCTCACTTTCTTAGTCTTGAATTTTCATCCTTGATTTGTCATATCCATGTCTTTTGAATTTTTATTGTACGTTCATGTGTTTGCACAGCCATTTCTTTATTAGACCTTTAAAAATACCTGCCTTACCTTCCTTACTATGACGATTTTCTCCCTATAATTATTTTTAGCTTGTCAGATGACTCCCAAGCCTTCCTTAGGGAAGAGAGATGAGTTCTTTTCTCAGGGTGTGTGTTTCACTGTCTCACCTGTTAATAGATGGATATTTGTCTACTTGAGTGGAGGTACTTGACCAGGTAAAAAGCCATCAATCCACACTAAATTGTGCCTAAGCAACACCAAGCAATGGAAAACTGTCTCACCTCCTATCTTCTCTGTGATCGCCTTTGACTTCAGATAAACCCTCCTTGCTTTTAAGGAACTTTTCCAATGCGCTTCTTTGAGAAGGGCCTGACATGAAAATCTTTGCTTAAGAATCAGCTTTGGTTTCTTCCATCAATTCTGCAAAGTTTGAGAAAACTGAGATGAGCAATGTCCCTTCAGCCTGGCCACCTTTTTCAGGCCCACAATCACATATTCTGCAAGGACTTGTAGCTCCGGCTTCCCAAATGTCAGGATTCATCTAGGGAGACAGTTTGAAAGACGCTGACAGGGAGCCAGAAAAAGCACACAGGTCCCTATTTGAGGGATTGATTCATAACCTAATCAGTCACTCATAAGTAAAACATCTGTAATAATTTATAAAGTTCCTGTACTCCAGCTTAGGCTCAGTAAACAGGTCACTGGAGAGATGACACCTTCCTGAACTTTGGCCTATATACATCACATCCAATTGTGCTCAAAACTATAAGGAAAAACAACCTCATGAAAACACACAGTCCTCCCAGGGACCAGACCCCTGCCAGAGCACTTCTGCCTCAGGAATCAGTCACAGACGAGTCTTGGAAGCTCCTTAAACACCACTGCTGCTTCAGAAGCCTGCCTTTGCCTTGGGCGGACCGGCTAATTTTTCCAATACCACTTAGATAAGGCATGTGGCTGCAACTAAAACCCTCAGGAGTGCAGAAAAAGAAAATCTTCAAATTTCTTCTAAATCTCTTTGCTTCCTGATCAAATATGAATCTGCAAGAGCTCAGTCACCATGTGTAAGTCTTGTCATAACCCAGGACTGTATTAACCTCTAAATGAGAAATTCAAACAAATCCATATCTATAAATACTATAATTTCTCATAATTTATACCAGGGTGTAGCTGCCTTAGGAATCACGCCTAACAGATGGACACTGAAGGAAGCACGTGTTGGTATATATTGAAGCTAAGGAGCTTCAAAGTGACATCACTGGTCTTTTGATTTGATTCTACTTTTACCTCTATCTTTTTGGCTTTCCTATGGGCTGTTGTAAACAAAGTATTCTTTAAAACATAGATTTTAAGAATTCCAACCAGAACAGCTTTCTATCTTTTCACAGTTAAAACAGGGATGACATGGTAATGATCCTTTCACCCCAGATAACACCGAATGATCTCTAGTCTTGTTATCCCTCTTCCTTTTCCACCTAAGCAATTTCGTTAAAGGAATTCTATCTAGCTTGAGTTCAGATATTTTCCAGGATGGTATCATAAACCAATACAGAGGTCTACTTCTCTACGTCACTCCATGAAATCTTGCAATCACAACTTATTTCAAACAGAAAGTTATATAGAAGAAACAGCGCATTACAGTTTGCTGTATTTTACTGTACACTTTAGAACTGCTTTATGTGTAAAAATTGAGAAGAGGTTTTGAACATTAAGGATGCTGGAGTCACAGTCCATATCAATAAAGATGTTTTACTCTGAAAACTTCAAGCACACAACAGAGATGTTTCACCCTGTAAATCTGGAGCAGTAAGGGGCCAAAGCAAAAGCAAAACAACCACGTGTGAGGTATTCTGTGTGAAGGGGTGCACAAACAAGGGAGCTTGTGTCAAGAATGGTCGGTGAGAATTCTTCTCCCCTCATCCACAAAAATGGTAGGACTTCAATGTGGGCGAGACCCACTGCTGGGTAAAATTTCTCAGTAAAGTCTCCAAGAGCCAGGCTGTACAAAAGGTAAGAAAAGTTCAAGAAATCAGAGAAAAGGAACCTTTTCAAATGAACTAAACCAAAACAACTGCCTCCAGCTTTCCAAGTGGCTTTCTGACATAGAGTAGGAAGTGGAACTGTGGGGAGACAGGGAGAACTGAGTGCCAGTGACTCAGCACACACGATAGCAGGCAGAATTTTGCATTAGCTAAAACAGAGGGGTGAAGTAAGCAAGTGAGCAAGATGAGTGCTGGAGTTGTCTTTCTCTATACTACAACACTAAATACACACAAAATGTGACAAAGAAATACCAAGATAATTATTCCCAACAGAGAAGATCCACTGGATGGAAAAACCCCCAAGCTGTCATTCAGCTTCTAAAAATGAGTGGCATGATGTGAAAAACAGTGACACCTAAACATTTATCAGTTGAACCACGTATTAAATAAGTTCCTTTAACTTCAGCAAGGTTTCAAATGGTCTGAAGAAAACATCTGTCTTTAATTCAAAGGGTATCACGTATACTGCCTGTAGCATAAATTATTTCTTTTTAAAACAATTGAAAATTATTTTCAGCTGCTGAATGCAACATCTTTGGAAGAGGAAACAACAAAACACACATCTGGCCACATAAAACTGCAAAAATGGCTGCAGCAACACATCATTACGAAGGAAGAAATCATGAAGAGCCTAAACCATGTAATATTGCTTTTGTGCTAGAACTCAAAGACTAGCAGAACAATGGACACAGACAGGTTTCTTTCCTGGAACTTTTCTTTAAAATGTCTTAACCATTTGTAGAGTTACACTGAGATTATCTGTATGCAAGCTTTCAGGTAAATTTTACCACGTGAGTTTCCTCAGTATTGTACTTCAAGCCTCCTGCAACTGCAGCAATAGTAAAGGCAGCAAAACATCCACCTCTCCTTCTCAAGCATCCTCTTCACTGAGGAACCAGAAGAGTTGGGCTTTAGGAGAGAAGCTGTGAGCTTACTGTACATACTGACAACACAGCCTGGAGAAGTTAAAAAAGGAATGCTGTAATATATTTTTCTTTGCACTATTCCCTTCTCCTTCTTGAAGTACACAGAATCACAGAATTGTTGGGGTTGAAAGGGACCCCTGAAGATCTCTTAGCCCAACCCCCCTGCCAAGGCAGGGTCTCCTAGAGCAGGTTACACAGGAAGGTGTCCAGGTAGGTTTTCGGTGTCTTCAGTGAGGGAGAAGTTCAGTGCTGTTCAGAGTGTTTAGAGAAAGGGCTGTGCTTACCTACTGTACCAGCAATGATACGAGGCTCAGGAGGCTGCACGCCTGTGATCATGTGAGCCTCAGCACAAGGAGGCTTTGCAAGAGATGGAAATTAGCAATTTGACAATATTATTGGAGTGAAGAGACCAACAGTCCATGGGCCTTTCAGACCTCGATAGATGGAAATTAGGATCTCTGTAAGGTCTAATGTCTCCCGATATAAAAATTTAAAGCCTTCTAACATCTAGTGTGGGAAAGAGTTACCTTTGCAAAAAAAAAAAACACAGCAAAGCAGTTTCCTGAACAAAGGTAAGAAAAAGGTAGCTCATTTTCATGGAGAATTGTCCAAAGAGGTTCAGGAACTGAATCTCACTGACCCTTCAGGTAACAGCGACAGAAAACTCTCTTCCATGGAAGGAGATGTAGGTCGAGAGTCCAAGCCACAGGAGGGCAATAACGAAAGAAAGCACAGCCTGATTCCACTCTTTGGAAACACATAAGAATCAGACAGCAACCATGGTATCACAGAATTCTTGCCATTTTTACCCCATTACTATACTAATTAAGAGTTCGAACACTGGAACTACACACGTTTCCCACGCCCACAGCATAAGGGAATGGGAAAAATGCATGAATGCAAATTAGCATCTGGGGATGTCCAGAGCAATAGATAAGCTATTGAAACTCAGCCAACTTGGAATTTATCACCAACTCTTGTTTTACAACATCTTAAGACTGTTACTTATTGCCTCTGCTTTCTAGGCTTTTAGATATTTAATATAATACCACAATAAATAGAGGTAATGATTTCAGGTACCATTTCATCTCAGAGACTGGGGATTTAAATCTTATTTTCAAGAAACTCTGAGGAAGACTTAAGGGTGTGGGTTTCTTGAGCACTACTGGATTTTATTTGCAGCCCAGTCAAGTTGACAAAGGAAATGCTGTGCCAACATATCATTTTTTCCAGCCTGGAAGGCTTGGGAACAATTCTAGCCACTCCAAGATAGATCTATGAGACTCAAAACAGCAGCCCCTCATGTCAGTAAGGGAGTTTGCAGTGTGAGATTCTAGTAACTCTTCATCAGCAAAACAATGAACACTGCTAGTTCCAGCTGAAACGTTATGGCTTGGCTGGATAGATAAAGAAAGCTAGTAAGAGCACTGAGTGAGAAATTTGGAATTTCTGATTTCCTATTTAAAAGGAATCTATTTTCTGCCAGGACCACCCTTACGCTATACTACAATTACTGGGTACATCCCTGTACATCAGTTACCAATGCCACAAAAATTGATAAAAGGAAAGTTGTAGTACTTACTTGGTACTGCATAGAAGTGGTTTGTTCATATACTCTTTAGTTATGCTGCACCTACAGAAAATATTCATTGCTTGGCTGCAGTGGGTGTTAAAAAGAACCCCTTTCAACAGTCCCATGCTTTAAAAATTAAAAAAAAATTATACCAGGCAAAAGAGCCAGCTGAAATTCTGCCACTCTTTATGCTGACTTGCAATCCAAATCAGCATGCAGATCTCCTGAATTCAGTGTCTCCTCTAAAGTGATCCTAAAACACCCTCCCATTTAAGTTACTTGTGGTAATTGTTTGTTGTTTATGAATTTGCATTTGTTAGACTCAGGCCCTCAAAGCACGAAACAGAGAAAACTACTTAATGAAAATGAATTTTGAGAGACAGCAACATCACTATGCTAGTTCCAGGCCACACATTTCCTCTACTAGTAAATACAGTAGAGGGATTCAGGATTGTACTGAGTTTTGTTTGCTTACCATGGTAGCAAAGGCCTTCCTTTAGCCACTCATGGGAGAGGGATGTGTTCTCAGCCAAATAATCACAGCTCCTGTAAAAGCATTTGAAAGGAAGGCAGTGTTTTGACATAGCCATAGGCTTTCTCTGGACACCTTATGGCTTCTGATTGCGGAGAAAGTTTGCTGGAAAAAGTGATTTTGGCAATTCTGTCTGAGCCAAAACTTACGTGAGGGCAAGATGTCCTATTTTTGTTGTGTCTAAATCTCCACTTCCCTTCAGAAATGTAGCACCAGCCTGAAACTGAGTTTTGCACAGAAACAATCCACTCCAACACAAGCTCATTTTACTTGCTGTTCTGGGATACACTGAGGTGCTGAGCTGCTGAAGTAGTCTAAAATCCTCAGCAGCTCTGTTATTTCTATGCAAATATAAAAGTAGAGAGGACACAATTTGTCATTACTGGTTTTGTCCAGGAGATGAGAGACATCAGCAAGGTTCTTATACCAACATTACTATAGGAGGCAAGGAAGAGCAGGCACTTTGTCATTATGTGCACAGATGAGGTGGATTGCCTCGGCAGTAGCAAATCTCTTTAGCATTTTTGTACTAGAAGAAATTCCTTCTGAGAAATGAATTCACAGTAAACCCACATTTTAGCAGGTAGGAACATCACACACAAATCCATATCTTCCTGCAACTTCTAGTTCTGAAAGACAACTCGCGCATTTTGAAAAAAGTTATTTATTTTCACTGCTTTAATCTCTCTACTGTAGTGTTAGCACTTAACATAAGCATCCACTCTTCTACTGTCCTATTTACAATCCATTGAAATGTATACTCTACAAATACAATACATATTTTCAGAAATGTAAGGGAAATGCACATTTTGGTAAGGTTTAAAAAAGTGACACTCATCTGTACAGGATCCTCAAATCATCCAAAAAGTAAAATTTACAAGGCAGTATCCACACAGCTATGTAAGGGCAGGTGCTACAGTGACAAAGCAGCAAACTTGCTAATACAATAAAATACTGAAAATTAAAGTGTTTTGGGGCACCAGATATTACACTTAGTACCACTGAAGTTGTAAATTTAGTAATACCCATATTTCTAGAAACACGAAACTACAAACCTGGAGAACATTCTGAAAAATATTAAACATTATATACACATGAGGTAAATGTACCTTGGTCTTTTAAGAGGTAATTTGAGTTTAAAGCAACCGATATGGTGAAGGGGTTTTTTTGTTTGTTTTTTAAACAAAATGATTAACACCTTGCAATCATTTCAATGGCACAATATAAACAAGGAACTAACTAAAAGGTGAATTTCATGGCAGTCACACTCAGAGCCATTACTGAAAAAATAAAATAGCCTCTTACTTCATTTGACACCTTCATGTCCCCATATAGTCAATCCCAACGTCTTTATCTATATACAAAGTCTTTCTTAGGACTACAAGCAGAACCATTGGAGGGTGACAGTGTGTCATACTTGGAAAGTCTGCTTGAGAAACATCCCAGAATTCCAGCTTTTAAGGTTGGAAGGTCCCTGAAGAATTCCAGCATTTCAAAAATGACATTTCAGGCTTTTCAGCATCAGACCATTTCCAGTGCTCCTTGTTCTCCATGTCCATATCCATCTGGTCACAAGTCTGTAAACCAAACTGAGGCTTCAATGCTACTAAAATGTAAAGTTGATTAAATCCACAAAAATTAAGTGAATGTATAATGTATGTAATATTTACAATAAACATTTGCATCAGTATTAATCAGAAACTGTTTTGGTATATACTTGAAATGATACAAAATTAATATTTTGAATGCTAAAATATTTTGGTCCCCCTGGATTTCCAAGAGCAGATCTGGTGATATTACAATCTTAATTTAAAAAATACTTATGTGTACCTGTGTCCATATATATAAGATATGATCTTACACAGGTAACATTTAAAGTTACATAATATATACAGACACAGCCTTTGTAAAAGGTGTTCAGTTCATATAATGGAAAAGAAGAACAAAGCTTGAAGTTGTGGTGTCAGAACTGAGGATACATATAGCTCTATTCAGAATTTTCCTGTTCTGCAGCCCAATAAGAATGATAAGGTTGTTCTAAAACACTATTCCTTATGTCATACACTGTATCAAGCATCCTTCTGTGTTCTGTTTTTGCAAGCTTCTATTACAGAGCTAAGTTTTGAACAAAATAAGAACAGTTGCTAGCAATTCAGGAGAATGAAGATTTGCAGGTGGTTGAGACAATATAACACATTTATATTGTTGACAGAATCATCTGTGTGCCATGATGCTGTTCATCTGCCGTACATCCTCTTTAAAATGCAACAGAACTGTTCCTTATATTTTAGGAAATTAAATGTTATGCTGATAAGGTTTTGTGGGTGCTAAAAAAGCCACTAAAAATTATTTGATGAATTATACTGCAAGCTCTCCTGTTACCATCAAAATTACTATGGACAGCTGAGGCGCTCCAGTAGCCTGATAGTTCTGAAGTAGGAGCTGTACCATTTGTATCTATGGTAGGACCCCAGGACACCTATGAAAATTTGAAATGTAACAAAGTTACAAAATAAAAAATTAAATTGCTAACTAGGAAGCCTTTGAAATTAGCTTGGAAATCCTGACCTATTTTCATGATGACCCATTTTCTTCAAGTATCTCTACAGATACACAGAACTTGCTAGAGAGGCTGCCAAGTAGGTAGGCTTGGGAGTTACATTATATTCAAACATTTTTTTTGAACAGTCATAATTGAAAAACTCTGTGGTGCACAACTGTCCAAGTGCATAAAGGCATAGCTTACTTCAAATACCTACATGAAGTATTTTTTAGTCCAGCTTTCATTGACAGAGGCCTGAAGCACATAAGCCTGACTTGTCAGATAATGCTAAACAAACATAAGCATGACAGCTGTACCTATGTTTAAGCCTAATCGGTTTCTAAGAGCTTCTCTTATTTTTCCCTTTTCTCCTGGATACTGTCTTCCAGTATGAATAAACTCATCCATTTTGTGGTTGAAAAAAGCATTTCATTATTTGCAGTTCAACCTCCAAGGATCTGTAATTCTGACATCATTTAAACCTATCTCCAAGCAAGCAGTAAGAATGTGGAACAAAAATTAAGTGTTAAGGCTTTTCTTGGGTAAGGCTTGCCTCACCTATGTAGCCTCCTCTTCCTGGGCCCCATTCCTCCTCCTGCTTTAGCTGCCACACATCACAGGCCACGGAACAGAACCTCGATTGTGCTGCTGCCAGCAACCACCCTGCCACTGCCACCATCTTGGTGAGAAACTCTCAGTGGGTTCTATGCTGAGGGATGAAAAGGAAGCTAAGCTAAAGGTTGGCATGTGTGTTGCGTAATGGGATGGGTATTGATGTGTTCTGGAGAGCGGCAGGTTAGGCATATTAATTACCAGGCATATTTACAAACTGAAATACTACTGTTTTGGACGTTAAAGAAACCAAAGATCAACCAGACTCTCCCTAAAATTGCAATTAAAAAAATATCCTGGTAACAGCAGGTCTTTGTTGTACATTTGGGCAGGAAGTAATTCGATTTCCAAACAAGTTTGTGAAAATCTTATGATACCCTTAAAAACTCAGGGAAATCTTGACTAAAGCCATGCATGTTCTTCTGTGTTCTTATGACAACACAAGCCACCATAAGCTTTGTTCTTCTAACTATGAAGAGGATTGCTAGAATCCCCTGGCATTTGTATCCAAAGACCTGCAGCTCACCACCTTCTCTAGCTCACCAACTTTGTGTATGAGGCACACACAACATACATGCACATAAAATTTATAAGCAGCTTTGACTTTTCTAGTACAAAAGCCCAAATAACCTTTCTATAATTACGGGTGCGCTTAATCCTTGTGTAATTGCAAATATTGTTCTTTGAGCCTTAAGACCCAGGAGAACTGCACAGAAAATATGCTTTTCATACTTATTTAATGAAGCAAAATCTCCCTTAACATTTTACTCTTTCTACTTTTCTGAAGTAGATAGGTACTTCAAGCATTTTAGAAGTACCACTTGATAAAAAAAATTTCTATGTAATTATGACTCATAACTTGGCAATTACAAAATATGACAGTGAATTTACTAGCTTACACTATTTAAAACTCCTACAGTGGTTTCAATAGTCAGATTTTGGTAAAATTGAAGATATTCCATGAATTATGTACTCACGGTTGCAATGAGTGAGAGTTAGATCTTAGCTAGGCAAAGGAACAATTTTCAACTTGAAACCAAAAGTACCATAGGCTTTGTACGTCCCTACTATTTTGCATTAAAAGACTCAAAAGTGGCACTTACTGGTGTAATACAATCTATTTTGAAGGCAATGTAATGTTCTGAAAAAGTGGAAAAAGCCCAGGAATTATGTATAAAGTATAGTTGCATAAGTTACGTTCCCACAACTGAATGAGGTCAATTTGTAAGTCAAGGTAAGAGTCCAAAAGATACACTACCTTAATAGCTAGCAAGGTATATACTCCAATAGTACATTCACAATCTGAATCAAGGAATCGAGACAGTGGTTCAGAATAGTCAATGTACCGGGCAGGAATAAAGTTGCTTTAAGAGCCATCAATGCACTGTAGAACAATATACTGAACCAGTTTCATTTTAGAAGTGACCTCCTACTTTTAGCACAGTTCACTAGCAAAGACCAGCTATCAACTTCCCAAATAAAAAATTATAGATTAATGAAACTAGAGTACATGATGTTTTGTAAGTAACCTGGAAAAGAGGTTCATAGTGCACAGAAAGACCCAACACAACTGTTTAGCACATCCACAAAAATCCTAATAAGCGACGTTCCTATGAAGTACTAAAAGGCAGCAATATCCTTCTGTTCCCCCAGTGAGGTAGAACAATTAACCTTCTTAAAACGTCACTCTGGTGCAGATAGGGATTTTTACAGTGTTCTTCGGTAGCAAATCCAGGATTACATCTTTATCCCCTCCTGTTGACTAAGTTGTGATAATGTTTTCTTAATGCGCAAAGCTGTCAGCCGAGCGGCTCCGTTGGCATACCAGCATTCCCGCATAATTTTTGCCATCACTCGTAATGCCTGGGAAGGAAACACAAGTCATTATATGCACTGCTGTTCCAGTGTAGCCCATGTAACTGCTGCTCTGTCTTAGCCTCTTCAGGCATTTCTGAAGTCCACTACTAGTACTACAGCTGCATGGGACAGTATGCTGTTTAAAAAAAAAAATTCTTACTTTATTTACAGAAAAGTAAAACTCTCTAAACACTGTAGAGCAAACCTGATATTTTTCACTAGACTTTTGGCCCATGAAAAAAAATATTTTAATGAAATATTAGTAGCTTGTCTGTACCTGTTTTCTGAATTTTCACATCAGACAAAAATACACTGTTTTTTATTGTACCTGCAGCTAAGGAGTTATTTCAATGCACAGCAATTAAGTTTATGAGCTGTCTTCCTCAAATTGAAACTCTGTAAGGATTCTAAAAAGTTATGGAGTCTTTTTATCCTTCAAGCATCCATTCTTTGAAATCTGAATGCTTCTATGTGTTATTTGTAACAAAGCAAATAACAAATATGGCAGATGAAATAAAGTAACAGCTCTACATTCTAAAATACCATGAAAGCTGTATTACATTAGTCATTTAAATCCCAATAACTTCCCGTCTCACAGTTTGTTGGTGCATTCATCACCTTTCTCTCCTTCCTGTGCACCCTTGCCCAACTCTTATCTCAGCTGTGCATTCGTTCCACACATGCCACAGCCCAGGTTCCCTCCTCTGTCCAAAGCACCTCATTCCTATCAGTGCCTCCCTGCTCCTGTAGCCCACTGCAGCTGTTCCCCCAAGCTGTGAGTCAGAACGCACTGCAGGTAGCCCTCGCTGGGCTCCCAGAGCAATGCTATACAGTATTCTCTCTGACCAGTTCAGGTCAGCTGTCCCGCCTCTGCTCCCTCATGCTCTTGTCCACTCCCAGCCTAGGTGAGAAACAGAGAATGCTTGAAGCTGTGCAAGCACCGTTCAGCAACAGCTAAACCATCAGTGTGCTATCAGACTATTTTGGTCACAAAACCAAAACACAGCATCGTGCAGCCTACTATGAAGGACATTGACTCAATGCCAGACAGACACCGTATAATTTATTTGCAATGATGCTTCCTGCATAATGTAGTTCAGACTAGATCTAATTTATATTAGCATCACCTATGCTTCACAGGAAAGGATCCTAGAATCCTCCATGCAGAGTTAGCTATTGACTTCTATGAAATTACATTTAATATACATAATATACTAATGTATAACCAAGGAACAATGCTTTTAATAAAGCCATAATGATTAGAATGAAATTAATTAAGTTCTCCTAGAAGCAGCTCTTCTCCCTTCAACAATAAGCATTTTAAGCCACTGAAATCACTAAAAGCTCTAGTGTCCATTAAAGCAGCTTTAGCAAGGTTAGTTAATACCTCACAGCTCTGCCATCTGTTTGGAATATTGGGCCTTAACTTCTGTTCGCAGACAACTTTCCTCATTTCTTCAACAGAAGGGTCTGAAGGAACGAGGTCATAGTACGGCAACTGGTAATCTTCATGGATTCCTGTAATAGGTTGAAAATAGCTTAATTTTAGCTAACACCAGATGACATATTCTTCTTTTTTTATTGTGTTCATTATCAGTACTCTACCAGTTTTTTGTTTTCATTTTTAAAAATTACATCACAACGACTGAGAAATAAATAAACAAAAATCCTTAACCATACCTTAGGAGTGTTTACATTACCCTTTAAGGATCCAAAATTTATAAAAATTGGAAGAGAGATAAGCTACATCAAGTCTTTCATATGCTATACTAAAAGCACGCTTCTTAAGAGCACATGGTTTATAACAGTATGCTTCATTTGAAATAAGGTACAGATGTTATCTGAACACATTATAGCTAGGTCTAGTGGCATTTGCCCCTCGCTCACAAGAATATTAAACTTTACCCCTTTTTCCCCTCTATGTAAATGTTTAGAGAAAAAATTAACACAGACAAGAATATTTCCTATTTTCTTCAACAAGTATGGTTCGTCAGTCTAGAAAGAGGTTGAATAGACCAGTTATCATTTACAGGATTAACAATTAGAAAGTCCGAGATATACTGGCTATTACTTTGCACTGTTTTTTGAGCAAACTGTTTTCAGAACCTGAAAAAGTTTAAGTTACTTCTAATTCCTTAATATGACCCATTTTGTAAAGTTGCCACGTACCGCCAATTGAACACCGCCGAGCTATTTCCCAAAACACTAATCCCATTGCATAGATGTCTGCTCGTTTGAATGACTCGAAATGTTTCATATTTATCGAATCATCTAGAACTTCAGGAGCCATGTACCTGTTTGCAATTAAAAAAAGAAAAAAAACAGATTTAATTTCATAAACACTTAAGAGTAGAAAAAGTTCAGCACTAGTGATCAGCTCAAATCCAAAATAATGTGTTTTTGTGGAAAAGGAGATAAAGGAAAAACTGCTTCATTAAGGTTATCCAATCAGAGACCATTCAATGTAAAGGGATAAGTAAACTGAGAGGAACAAGCAAAGAAGTAGGGGGAATAAGTAAAATGTGAAACAATAAACAAGTAGAGCCATAAACCTGATAGACAAGGGACAACTGAGACAGCGACAAAGACTGAAAGTCTCCAGTTCCTAACTGATAGGCTATTAAGAAACTCCAGGCATAGCTTTGTAGAGGTGCAGTCTGGATGTTGTGACTTCTAATAAGTGGGAAACAAGAGGAACACAAAGATTGAGGATATTCAAGGAAGGCCTGTGCAGCTATGCAATGCTTATCAAGGAACATTTAGGAGAAAGGGAACAGACGTGCAGCAACAGAAAAGGGTAGCAAAAGGGCCAGTTGCATAAGAGGTTGTCAGTCTGCACATGCTCACCAATGTATCCTATTTTATTAAATTCTAACTACTCTGTGCATCTCACTCTCAAGCCCACGCGCACGCATTCTCTAGGAACTGTGTGTCAGCAACTGGAGGCAGGCATGAGTCCATTCAGGTCTAGCAACTGGAGCAGCAAAGGGATGAAGCTGAAACTAGAGAGAAGGAGGGGCTCAACATCATTAGCTGGAAGGGCAACTACAGATCCTAGGAGCACATCTGTAGGAGAAAAGAGCACATATCTGGAGCTACTGTGGGGGGACCAGTGTGCATGAATTCTGAGCCAGCAACTGTAGTCTGACAGAAGGTGAAGGTGCCAGCAACTGGAGCAAATGAGTAGGTCTACTTAAGCTACTGAAATAAGACCATGTATCACAGGCTTCATGGTCACAGCTTACATATACATGTGTGTACCTACATGGTACACAGCTTACCAGCTACAGGGGAGAAAGGGGATGAGAAAAACAGAATAAGGGTCTCTCGGCACCAGCAACTGGAGTGGGAGTCACAGGCTGTAAGGTCTGTGTGGCTGGGTGCCAGTTGCTGGGCTGGGCCAGAAGGTTTGCATTTCCCCAACCCTGCACAGCTGGTGTGCGGGGCTGTAATTCACTAGCAACCTTCAAGCTGGTCTAGCCAGCACCCAGGCAGCCCAGGCAGGGATACTTGCCAGGGCAAGAGCCCATGCTGGTATTTGAGGGAACCATGCACAGAGGCATGCGTACATCTGCTGTTTGCTGCTGTGCAAACAGCTGGGGAGTATGAGATTCATGGAACACAGGACAGAGCATTAGACACAGCAAGCCTTGGATGGATGGTTGAGGGGCTCATAAACATGCATGGAGTTGTGAGGCTGCAGAAGGGAGTACATACTTTCACTAATGAAGTTCAAGCCTGATAGCTGAAGAGAAGGAAGGAGACTTGGCTGTCTATACTTATGTTTTATGCAAGTTCTGACAGTGTTTTATGCGGGTGTTGAAGACAGCACATGGTGCATAGCAATCTATATAATCAGCCGTCAGTACGGTGTGTGTCTGTGTATGACTGGTTGGATCCCAAGGAAGAAAGCAGCAGCCACATCCATGGGCTTCAGAAGAGCAAAACCTGAGCCCTTTGGGACATACCAGCTGGGCTCCAGAGGTCAGACAAGAGGAAGCCCCAGCTCCTGTAATCTGACAAATTATAGCAGCCACTTAAAACATCCCTAACTCAACTAGAGCAGGAATAGATGTGAAGTGCTGGTTAAGAAACCAGCAATGTTAAAAATTTCTTGAGAACAAAGTCTCACTACCATTGTAGTACCTGATTCTTCATCACACAGTCTGCAAGTCTCACCCTAAACCACGCCAGTCATTATTTTTAGTAGTAAATCCTATTTGGATTGCAAATTAACAACTGTGCTCACCGATTTAGTTAACCCACATTTCCTGCAAGAAGAAAAATCTGTAACAAACTTTCCCCTAAGAAACAAGGCCTGAAAACTGATCATGGCATCCAAGTGGTTGTTACCTTGTTTAGTTAATAAGTCTGATGTGGGAACATCAAGCAAAATAGAAGTGTGGACCTTACTGCAAGAGCTATTGACAGCAGCACCCCCACTGGCTGTTGGTAAGAATGAACGGTATTTGCTGCATCAAGTCAACATCAGTTGTAGCACTGCTCTCTCATTCTGGTAGGGTTCTGGCAGCTAAATCCAGTATATGATGTTTAGCAGAGTTCAGTGTGTTTCTTCGCATCACTGCCCCAGCAGTCTCAAGCTGACATATCAATGAAGCAGGCCAACAGTGGCAGTGTTGACTGGTAAAAAAGCAACGTGCAGATTACTGGAGATGAATACAGTGCCAGGCAATAGCTCTACCTCTGGAACAGCCACAGAAGCCTAGGCACGATTTCATTTAATCGATATCACAGTAGGACTTTCTTTTCCAGTACCAGGGATGGTAGGCAGAATACAAGACACACTACTTAAAAGAAATTTCAGGACTATCACACCTTTCAGAGCTCCCTCAGTACTACTGTGTCTTACAGAAATTACACAGATACAAGGAAGCAAGATAAGTACTATCAAGATAAGTAAAAAAATGCAACCAATAGCTGCATTTGTTCTGAACTACCCAGAACTTCAACAAGGTTTGCTGAGATGAGAGTTCTCCTAAGGCATACAAATTACTCACACGTAATAAACACAGCACAAACAGAGGACAACTGTCTGAAGTTGAGTGTAAGCTTTACTTTGACAGTATTTATTGAATGGAAGTGGAGTATTAAGTATTGTTGCAATCTTTGACATGGACAAGGCTCAAATCGTTCTGGTCCATCCATATAAAAAATGTTTTAATCAAGAATGCAAGATTGTGGTGAATGTCTTAATGCTCTCCAAGGATTTTGCATTACTGGACACTCATGCTACTTCATGAGCTTGACACAGTAAGTGATTATCTTGGAGCCTAGCAGAGAGAATAGTTGATCTATCTTAAGATGACACAGGGATGAAAAGAGTGATGGACCTCAAAAAACAACAAACCAAAAACACCAACCATGGTGCAAGATGTCAGCCAGAAACATGTAAACAAGCAGTAAAGGAGATTGTCTCAGCTTCTGTGAATCATCCAAAGAATGATTCACTTTTAACAGGAAAGACCATAAGAGGCCTGAATGTGGCAAAAATTCCCCCCCACAGTGTGACTTCCATTGGCAAATTGACCTCTTACCATGATCCTCCATCAATGCATTTAGATTGGCTTCGGCTTCCATGATACAGAATGACTGCTCAGAAGGCCTGAGAGATTATTGCTGGAACAAGAGAGGCAAAAGGCAAGGAGGTCGTGTAGTGAGGTCAGCAGATCAGCCACTTCATGGCTGTTAAACAAAAGGGAGAGAAGCAGGCATCTCCTTGTCAGCTTATGCGTTGGAAATGCATTGCTTGGCAGAAACAGTATCTTAGGTTCTGGAGAGAGCAACTCTATTACACAAACTCTGACCTTCTGAGCAAGGTCTGCAGCTCAATATCATCCAAGAACAAAAGGATAAGTCTACAAAGAAGTGTACCAAGTATGTTGAGCATGGTTTTGCCAAACTTTGGGTGCCTGCTGACCTCTTTCTCCCATCTCTTTTAGTCCAAAAGTTCAGTATTAGTAGTCTAAATTTCTTGTACAACATATACGGAGCTTGGTGTCATCAAACAGACCCATACACAACATGTTGTGTGGCATCTCCCTTCATCAAGCCTATACTCTACCAGGTAGAGTTTTGCCCATATTTTGTTTAGGTAAACTTCAGAGAAGCACCTATGGCAAGAATTTGCTGCCAAACTTCTTTTAAAACACAACCTATTTGAACTATCAAAAGTAACAGCTGGGCCACACTTCTAAAAATAAATAGAAAGAGAATGAGGGTTTTTTTACTTGCCTCAGGGAGTGAGAGAGGGATTCTATTTCCTTCTCAGTTTAAAGCTCATGTTCCCTGCTTTATGTTGCAGGCTGAGCTGTGAAAGCACACAGTTCACACCCTCTGGTAAAGCTAAGCCTCTGAACAGAAAAGAAATAAAGTCAGAAAATTCAGTCAGAAAGAGGGATCATCAGTTTGACTCAACACCTTGATCACTCACACAAGAGTAAGTTTGCTTGCTCCCTAGACATACATTTTTACAACCATCATTAGAAAAATAAAGACTTTTTCAAATCTCCCTGAACTTGTACACAGATTTTCCATGTGCAGAAGAGGTACCTGCAGTGGCAATCAATGGGAGTTAAAACTGTCATTGAAGAGGTAAGACTTGAACTGTACTATGAAAAATTAATCAGAGGTGCAGAGTTACTTACTTAAGAATGCACAAGAGGGAGAAGAAGGATCTAAGCCTTTTACAAGAATGTGCAATTTTCAGAGGGGTAGAAATGACTAATGTCTTTAAAAGGGGAAACAGATTTAGCACTCCTGCTGCCCACTGCAGCAAGCAAGAGTTGCTACAGATTTACCCTTGTGAAGAAGCATAAGGCAGATGAATAAGGAATTTAATAATGCCTGTGCAAGAAAAGATCTGGTAAGTGGGATCTGCAAACACAGCTGAAAGGATGCTTTCTCCAATGACTAGACTAAAGAAAGTAACTGGTTTGTACATTGTTTTTCTTTGCACGTAGGTGTAGTAAAATTCAAAAATTACACGTGGCATGCGCCCTGCCCCCAGCTAAATTTGCAACGACAAATTCCCAAGAAAGCCTGCTGTTTACTGGAGACTTTGAGAAGGAATAATACCCAGTACCTTATAGTCTAGGAGTAGTTCAGAAAATAAATCTTATCTGACCATTTGTGTAGTATTTTTAAAATTGGCAAAGGGCTAGTACAGCACAGCTTTAGAACAAAGTAACTTCAGCGATATGTGTCAGTAAAACAAATTTTCAGTACATGTTCTAAAAGCTTTGGTTAACTGAGCCTTAAAATAATGTTTAGGGGTTTTTTTCTTTCCAAAAAGACACAGCTCAAGGGGAATCCTAATTCACTGTAAAACCGCGATCTACCCCCACCCCACAGTATCGCTTACTAAAGGAATATCTAAAAAAATTTTTGATATATAAACTGGAGACTGGACAACATCAACACAATTTTCTCCAACACTGCTAAGCCATATAGGCTTGGCTCTCATGCTTCTCCATGAGCAGTGTCCAAACTCCAGTTTGACACAGCACTGAACCTACAGGCATCAGAAGAATGAAAAGTTGCCCACATCCAAAATGGTTGCTGAGGTTCACTGTTAGTGCTACTATCTTTGTATTCTGTATAGCTGCATGGATTACTAAGGGAAATTTATTTATAACTTCCAGTTATTATTGCCTGAAGGCTCACCAATGATAAATTACTGACAGTAAGTTTTATTGCACTTTTGCTGAGTTAAACAGCTCTGAATTCTTCTGAGGGCAAGAAAAACCTGTATTTCCAAATTCAGAAAAAGCTTTTAAGAGAGACTATATTGACTCATCCACTTAAGATTCTTTTTATGCATTAGATGACGAAGATGACTGTTTTAAGTTCTTGCATTTCTCTCAAAAATGTGATTCCAAGAAAGCTCGTGTCCACAACTCTGCACCTTGTGTGTTCTACCACACAGGCTTCACATTGAAAAACACAGCATTTTACTGTCACTATCAATATCCCGTCTTACTTTCCTGACTGGGCTGCAAGTAACATTTCCACGCAACACATGGCAAGAAGAACAAAGAAAGAGCACTGAAGTCTCTAAATAATCATCAGGCATGAAGTCTCTTAATTGTTCTAACACATACTTGTGTCCTACAATACTTAGCAAGTTTTCAACATTTTACACATGCCAACATTCAACGTGCTTTTTAAGCGCCTGCCATCTAACTGAAATACCAGCTGGCAAGGAAGTGCCTAAGAACTCTATCTGCCATTACATTTTCCTGCTGCTTATATTTCTATCAACACAAATTTATATGGGACCAGAAAAACCAAAGCATTTTATTATAAAAGTTGCCTGGAACGTCACATAAATGATTTTACCTTTTTGTTCCCACTCTGTGGTTTGGAGCAATGTCAATTGTGTCTGTAGCTGAATCATGCCTAACTGCCAATCCCAGGTCTGCAATGCAGCATGTTCCATTCTTTTTCACCAATATATTTTTTGATTTTAAATCTCTGTGAGCAATTGCTGGTTTGCCTGTAAGGGAAAAAAATAAAAGTAACATATCTGAAAAAAAACCTCCAAACCAACTTGCTTTTGTTCTAAGCCTGGTGCAAAATTTTGTTTGAAGTTACAGAATTCCTTCCAGTTCTGACAATTTATATGCAGCAGGGTACCTTCTGAAATCATTCATTGTAGATTGTCTGGCTGTTTAGGAAAGTGCATTTCATGTTTACTACATTACACCACTCTATTGCTCCTTTCCCTCTTCCCGCCAGTATTTATTGCGCAAACATCCTACCCAAACCTTGTCTCAACTCAAAGTTAAGAACATGCTACCTGCACCCTTACTTCGTGCCTTTTAACAGGTGTTTTGTAGGAAGGATTGTTACATCACAATACCAGAGAAAGGAAGGCAAAAAGCCTGTCAAATTAAGAAGTTCTATTAATTCAGAAATCATCACGTGGTAGAACAAGCTACTTATGAGTCATTAAAAAAAAACTAAAAATCCAACCACATGACAAGTGGAATAATTGTAAAATTACCTTGTGTGCCAACAATTTCCATGTGCAGATGAGCAAGACCACTGGCAGTGGACAAAGCTAATTTTATCATTCCTTCCACCGTTACTGTATACCTGTTCAGGTAATCAAAGAGTGATCCATGCTCATGATAGTCTGACACTAACCACAGCTGAGTCCATGTACCATTGTCTGCAAAATAAAACTGGCATGAATACCACACATACACACACAAAGCATAAATAAACAATATATTCCACTTTTATACAATGCTTATGAAGTACAAATTATGTTCTGCAAGTAACCTCTGTAAATTAGACTCTTACATCTTTACTTCTATCCCTGTAACATTTAAATGCCTCTGCAAGGGCTGGTAATACCATGGGAGACTTTCTGAAAAGCTTAGTGAGTAATCTTTTATTTAAACTAGAACACAAACCATAGAAAACTGATGTCACTATAATTCTGAGGTGAATATTCAGGGTGCAGTATTCAGGGTATTAGCCAGGCCTTGCCTTTCCCTAAGTTTCCTGCTGGAGAGGGGGCACAGGGAACAGTGCTGAATGAATGATACAAAATTTATCCTGTCACTAGCACTGTACTACAATACTGTCCAGGCTAACCATAAAAAAAAAAAAAGTGTTTCAAACTTTACTTCCTGACTCCTTCAGTCTTCCCATAACCTATCTGCACTCAGCCTGGGAGACAATTTCCACAGTGGATTTTTCCTCCTGGAGTAGAAGCTTACAAGCAGCAATCAGACACAAAGTTAAATCCCACCTCTTATGACCTCTAAATTGCTGGCCAAAATTGGGGTTTCCAGGAGGCACAAGGGTAAAGAAAGGAAAAAACACTGAGGAAATCAGTTTGCTGTATGACTTTTGACTGAGCTATGACAAACAAGACAGGCCACAATACATCTGTAGATATTCCAAGGCATACAAATGACATGTAAGAGCTTAATTGTTCACATTGTTAAAGCAGTGGACACAAAATACCTTTAAGTTTAAGCCACACAAAGAAGACTATCAAAGGAATTCAAATCAAGAGGGAAGCAAAAGTATTTTTTACCTTCGAAGTAGAAATATACCCAGGAAAGAACAATCCTGCCACCAAATAGGTTTTCTAATTTTGTGTTATAAAAGCAATTCTCCTGTGGCAGACTTGGAAAGTATTTTTATAGCCAGCTACTTTTAAAGAAGACTCTTTCATCTCTTTAGAAGAGTAGTTATCCCATAAAAGATATCAGTTGGACTCCTACCCTGAATTATATAGCCCCTACTCTCTCAGAACAAGTGAGAACACAGCACAAGTTAAAAAGATGTCTCATTATGTGATAGTCTCTAAAGATTGCTCAAGAATTAAATATGAAGAACATGAAAAAGGGAAGAAAGTTCAGAACTTACTCCTATCATAAACATACTAAAATTTTTCTACTTTCCAAAGAACAGACTTGTCCAGAAGAGCCAGAAGCACAAAACACCTGCTCTACAGATTGACAGAAACTACCTTTATAGAAACACTTGTGCTTATCTTTAACTAAACACTTTGGTGGGGGGGAGGGAAAACTTGCAAGCCTCCCTTCTATTTGAATGTTTCTAAGGAAGTCAGTGATGCCATTAAAAAATAATCTAAAAATAAAATAAACCCCAAAATTAAAAAGCTTCCAAATACTTCAGAGTAGGAAGAAGACTAATCTACATTCAAACAATTCCATAATGGAAATAGAACTCTGGCTTGCTACATTTACAGAACAGTCTCAACTAAGTTGATTGAACAGGCAAAAAGTCCCAAACCAACCAAAGAAAAAAACCAAAACAACAAAAAACCAAAACAAACAAAAACAAACAATCCCCCAAACAAACCAGCCTAACAAAAAAATGCGCCATAAAAATGCACCATAAAACCAAACAAAAACAAAAAACCCAAACCAAAACAAAAACAAGCAAAAAACCAAAAAACAACTCAGTCACATACTCCAACCTGTAAAAGACCTGTAAAAAGCTACTACTGCTGCAGGGAGAGTCTTTTATGTCCACAGAAGGGACACCTAAGTTTTGTTTTTTTAAAAAGGAATAAGGAAATTAAACATTTTTTTCTAAAATATCTTCAGTTTTCTAGTTAGAACTGCTGCATCTCTTGCTACTTTGCAATATCCAAGCACAAACTCACAGAACTCAGCATAGTATTACATGTGACTTTTTCCAAAGTGAATTATGGTCTCTGAAGAGTCAATCCAACAGTATTGGCTTCACTAAACCAGTCTTGCAGAACCATTAGAAACAGGTATGAGTTCACAGGCACAGAAAAGACACTCTTAAATACACATAGTCAAAGAGCTCCAAAGAGCTGCAAAAGTTCTAAGTAAACTAATCTTATCACTTTAGAATATTTTCTTCACTCATTTTTATTCTACTGCTTCATCAGTTATGACCCTACATTGCTTGAAATAATCCTCTCCTGGGCACTAACACCATACACACTCATTGCTTGGTCCTGTACTTGATTTCTTCTCCTGTTTCTTAGGAGTGAGATACCTCAGCAGGTGTCTATACTAGACACCTAGCTGTAAGGACGGAAATTAAACTAATTAGTCTACCAGACCTATTGTGTTTAAACAGCTCTGTAAAAGATGTCAGCTTCTGAAGAATTGATTTGATTCAAGCTTTCACAGGTTTGATTCAAGACTATGGTGCCTTTGCATAAAGATCCTCCACTCTTAATGCTACGTTCCCTCCCAAGAGGGGAATATGCTGCTGATTACAGACCCTTCTATTCAGTTTTATCTTATTTATTACCAGCAAGTTTTAATATTCAAGCTTTACCTTCCATCCAAAGAAGAAATATAAGCTGGGCTTACCATCCACTCTGAGAAGAACAATGATTCTTTTGTACTATATGCTGTATTTGTGGCCCTTCCACCAGATTTTAAGAAGGGACAGTGCTACATCCAAACCTATATGAATAATAGTAATTACAGACAAGCTGAAATGCAGCAATAGGTCCAGTGTCCAGCTATCAGAATGGACCTATGTTTTCCTTGCCTTGCTGTATTTGACAAGCTATACATTTGTTTAGCACTCTAAGCAGAACATGTTACGATAAACTTAAGTCTTCTTATTCTGTTGACAGTAGTTAATTATTACCAAGTAATAATTAACCTGACCCTGAGTATTTTTGGCTGCACAGTAAACAGCATCTGCCATGAAGCTTTCAATCACAGGATTTGCATTATCCTGTAGGAAAAAGTAATTACACTCAATAGTAATTACATACAGCAGCCCAGCTTTCCATGATAAGGTAATCTAATTTAGTTTTCATACACACAATGACCAAGAACCTCAAACAATTTCAGAATGTTAAAAAAAATTACAAAAAATTTACATGTGTTATTGGAAATATATTTAAGAGATTAATTATGTTTATTTCACCTATTTCAAGAGGCCTGAAAGTATTTTATACTGTCAAAATCACTCAGAAGTAAAAGGTTTTCCTTTTTTGACTTAAAAAAAAAAATTGAAATTCTGAGTAAAGAAGCTTTCAGATTTGTTGTCAGGAGACTGATCACAGTTTGGGAAAAACATTAGTGACATTCAAGCAAGATCTGTCTTGGTAGAGCTGATTCTTGAGGAAAGGAATATACAATTGCTATATCAAATATATAATCAAGTTTCAAATAAAATTCAATTGAGTGAAATTACTTGTGAAAAATGTTGGGTTTTTTTTCACATCAGCACTAGAAAAACAAAAATGTTTTCTGTGGTGTCATGTAGTAAATGTTTCAAAACAGATTTAGCCTTTTTTGGCATGCAGATAACATAACATTATAAAAAAACAGGAAGAAGCAGTGAAAAGATCAGATTCAGATGGGATCTACAACTAGAAATCTCTTAGAAATTAGATATTTAGGGAGATGGCAGTTTTGTCAGTGACTGGAGCATGACTGGTGTCTTGTTAGCAAAACAGCTCGACTCTATCACATTGACACAGTCATCTGATTAAATGATGAAAAGCACTTGAGCTGTGCAGATTCCTTCTTCTCAGGCTAAAGCCAGAGCTTCAAAAAGAATAAATGGCTGAAATATTACTTCTTAAGAGGCAGGAATTCTGCTCATTTCTTTGCAGCATATTGTTTAACGTCACTCTTGGGGATCTACTTACCATGAAAGGTATTCTGACAGAACCAATCATCTAGGGAAGCGCACCTTTCAGTTAAGGGGAAGGAATGGAGAAGTCATGGTATTTTAGTGCATAAAGTTATCTGGAAGTGTGCAGTGCAAGACTTCACCTTATTTGAATTTGCCTACAGGCAGTTATAATTATAGCCAGCTAATGCAGAGAAACCTTTAGTACTGTAAACCAAGGTTGCTGACACTACTCTTTTGCTACTAGAATAGTAGAGATAAGTAGTCCCTGATACACTTTACCTTCAAGTATCTGGGTTAGAAAGAACAAAACAAACTGTGTGTTTAGATGGTTCAAAACAAGACACATGGCCCTGAAAGAAACTTCCCTGACCTAGCAGTATTTGGAAGTTAGCACATACTTTGTCACTACGCAAAGAGCTACCCAGAACACAAAAGTGCTTGTCAGCCAGATCACAACTGCAGTTAAAATCGTTCATCACTTCTCAGCCCTCCAGGTGCCATAACTGCAGCACCTCTTTCCCAGTAGATTACAGGGTGGAAAGCAGATAGACTGGATCAGCTCCTATAGCTTTCTGAACATGATACAGTTCTGGGGAAGTAGAAGAGAAGAACGTGCCATTAAGGCACATGAACTAAACAGCATAGTAGAAAAAGGAGTGAAGACAGCAGTTCAGTCACAAACCCTAATCTAAACACACACCCTCCTACCCAAAGGAACCCCTTCCGCCAATTTTACACTAAATGGCCAGCCAGATGCTCCTCAGCAGTTGTGAAAAACTGCAGTTGCAGTAAGAGCAAAGACCTAATTCAGCAGCAAGAACTGCAGCACGCCTTGGTTCTACAGCTCTTGTACTAGTCCTTTTCCAGTTTTAAAATTACTAGTACTCCTATATCTCTGCAGTCATCTTTGCAATACCTCAGACACACAGATTCTTGCAGTCTAGTGACTTTGTGCATTCCAGCTAGGCTGTAGTAACTCCTGAATGCATTCAAAAGTCAGCCCTATGGAGAAATAGATACAAATCCTCCACAGATATTATTGCTGTGAATGAATACATAATCTTGCACCTGGCACCACACAAACATTTATCAGTTAGCACCAGCATCTACAATAAGACTATTCATAGGTGTTCTTAAGCCATTGGTCTCTAAAGTCTGCGGTGAAACACCTGCTCCTTTCAGAGTACCATGATAGCGTACCTGCTAAACTGCGAGAACTACCCCCGTAATGGTCCCTTTTGTTCTCCTGTTTAATGGGATACAGGTGGTCTGAAGTATTCTAAATAAGAATTGAAGTATTAACCTCCTTCAATATTCAGGACTGAATTCTTAGCCCAGAGAGCGAATGGTGCGTACAGATTTTCTCACTGAGAGAATGCAGAAGGTTATACTATGAATCAATTCTGTATTGATGGGTTAAAAATAACAGTACAGATTTCTACTTCCGCTCAGACAGCAATACTATGTTAGAGAACATAGTCAAGAATAGTGGCATTTTCAAAACACATTTTTATCTATTTTTCAAAAACCAGACACCAATTAGTTCTCAATAAAGTAGAAGAGCCTTGCCCTGAAAGCCTAAAACCTCAAATAATGCCATGACCTATCAGTTAAGGATTTCTTCTTTGTATGTAAAGCATATTAACAGAAAAACCAGAAAAAAATTCATATCACATTATATTTTGTTACAAGGAAACTATAGATGACCAAGTCAAATGCTATAGCATCTGCAACACAAACCAGCAATTAAGAAACTATTTTAAAAACCCACCCAATTCCTCATACCTCCTCTGCACAGTAGTCAAGTGTATTTTTGGGACAAACTACCAGGAGGTTTCAGGCAAAATGAGACACTGGTATACTTAACCAGAGATGAATTTTGTTAAAAGTTACAACTAAGCTATTGCAATATATCCTTTATGCTTTTAAGCAAGAAATAGAAGCTAAAGCTTCTGCAGAGATGGCTCTTCATTTATGGCTTTAATGCAGCTGATCTAATTTTAAACCCAGGCTCCAGATACTCCCTTAGGCCAGCCAAAGAAAACTCAAGCTCTTGCAGGTGCTAGTAATATGAAATACAGTTTTAGGCATGGAAATAAGACAGTTTCTAATGGTAAGCATAATAAGCTGCAGGAAAAAGCTGCCTGGTATGGTGTTGATCTGCAAGGTCTTGGAGAATAACAAGTTGCACAAACATCTGTTAGGAGCAAGTTAACTGTAGACAACCCTTTCCTGGAGAAGTGTTCTGCACAATCTCTTGGATTCAGTTCCAATTTTACAGATTTATATAGATACAGAAGCTTGAAATTAATCTAATGGTAATTAAAAAGAACTTTATTTACACATGTACTTGAACCTCACTAAAACCATTCCGGAATTTCCCACAAAACTGAGAGCCCTTTAAAAATACAGCGTGTGTGTGAATCATTGACTCCTCCCTAATGTGACAGAATTTTCTGTAAATGCTTTCTTCACAAAGATGTCAAAGGCCATTTGTGGTAAAACGTGCAATTTCAGACGACAATAACTCAAAAAAACCAGCATCTTAACATCTTAGCTCCCCTTAATGAAAGAAATCCAAAACTTGTTTTGGTTTTGTCAGATGCTCGCATCTTTAATTGAACTGCAGGAAAATCCAAGAAACTTTAATCTGACTGAAATCACAACAAATCAAGTTGAAAACATGGTTCCTCTTAGTGGATAATTAAAGGCTTATCAGGAGAGTTTCAGGAAGCAGGTATAGTTTTTTACTACTAGGAACATATAATTAATTCCATTTTTCCAATTTATTTTCTAACTGGACTGCTAAAAGAATAACTTTTCATACCTCAGCCTTAAGAATAAATCTTCTACCTCCTACTTTGTATCTGGACAAGAGGATTAGACATGATCTCTTTCAGTCCCACACATCTATATTATTGGGCTATGAGGTAATGACAGGTACCAGTATTCAGCAGATGTGTGGGCTCACAGGATAAGGCAACTCCATTTTGATACCAAAGCATTTTAAACAAATTTAAACAAAGCATGTTCTTCAGGAAAAAAAAGACAATGTACTTTTTCCTTCATTAAACCCATGAAAAGTGTGCCAAACCCTGAACCACTCCAGTTAAAACAATTTTTTGCTACTCTTAAGGCCTCACAACTGTTTTTCCCCTTCATGTACTGTCTCTTCTGACCAGGTGCAGAATCAGCAAAATTACTTCATAGTGTCACCAACCTTTGTTGTCTGCAGCTATAAATCCAAGAATGTTTTCATGGCGTAGCATAACTGTCTGATAAATTTCTGCTTCTCGAAACCATGAGCGTTCCTCTCTTGAAGAGAAGATCTTCACAGCAACTTCTTCTCCTCTCCACTTCCCTCGCCAGACTTCTCCAAAGCGACCCTTACCAATGCTTTCTTGAAGTACTATAGTTCTTGCAATTGTTCTTTGCACAAGTAAAGGTAAACCTAAAAAGAAGATTTTACGTTAACCTTAAATATCACTCTAGAGAATTAGCACTTATCCCCCCAAATACTGAATATGAGATTCTATTTCTGTTTGGGTATTCGTCTTAGAATGCACCTACTCTCTAAGATTTTAACTTCTTGTTGAGAACTGCTGGCAACCACATAGGCAAGATTCTGCCTTCACCCTTAAAGAGCCAGCATAACAAGTACTCAAGGATATGCCACAAACTACCTCTACAGTAGTTAAAAGCACAACACACACTTCCTTTCAGTTAACAATGTTCACTTGCTGATCCATAAAATCCTATTTAAATGAAAAAAAGAAGCAATGATGAGGCAGTCAGGACCAGGTTTAGGGGGGTTTTTGGTTGCTTGTTTGTTTGGGGTTTGGTTGTTGGGTTTTTTTCTTTATTTTTGGAAAAAAAGATCTGCCCTTAGCAAAGCAGTTTAAGAGCACTTTTGCTACTGATTAATTTACTAGATTAATCACTAGATAGTCCATTTCTACGTTAAAGTTAAACCACACTTATCAGCAACACCGACTGCTGAAAATCCACACTCATGCCCAAGTGTGCTGATAGCTTCTTAGTAACCCCGAGTCACTGTAAAATAGGAAAACATCCTTGTAATGCAAGCTTCCCATTTTACAGGCCATTCTTGTTCACCTCACTGTAATTATAATTGAGAAAAATGTTTACATTCATGAAGGTTTTACAGCTTTGAAACACTTACATGCTTTCAACACAGAGCACCTCCTAATACGCTTCAGTAATTTTATACAAGCAGCACTGGCATCCCTCAACCAGGCTGGGGTTTTGTTTATTTTCAATCTTTCCTGTTGTAACTGCAGGGCTTCTCATTGGATTCCACACTGATACTACACTGCAGGATGAGACCATCAGCCAGGTTATCTGCTTACAATAAGCTCTTTTGGTATAGGATTATTTCACTTAAACCAAACAAAGTAATCTATTACTCTATAACCATTGTTCCAATAGCTGATAGAACACCTGCATTTCCTTATATTATAGAAAATAAATCCCACTAATAGCTCAAATAACTAATTCTTGTCCACCTCTGGATATTCTTCGCTAACAACAGCACTAGGAGGACATCTGATCTGGTTGGCAGCGTTGCCATGCTCATGTCTCAGTCTGAGAAGAGGAAATTAAAACACTGCAGTATTCAGAAGAGCTCCTCAAAAATGCTAGCCTTACAGGAATTTTCTGCATGGTCTATGCTGACAACATACCTACATGAAGACAAGAAGGAAAAAAAAAATGTACACCATACCAGCAATTTAATCATTGTCAGGTGCTGTAATAATTTCTCCTGAGAAAGTTAAAACTTTTGCTGTAATAGTCCTCAGGGGAATTGTGCTGCATGCCCAAACTATAGAGGCTCTGCCATGAAGCCTAACCTGCATTCTTTATGGACAGACTTCTGAAATGCAGAAGAGGCCAGATTAGAACAACCACAGGACCAAACTCAACCCTGAAAAAGTAAAATTTGACTTCATTGGTGAGAGAGTTTCTTCCTTAGAATTTATGCACTACTGTAAAATCTATAGGCAAATGTCAAATACATTTTGTGTATTTTGTGTACCTGAAATGGGTGATAGGCCATACAGTTGTATGAGAATACTGTTTGTACATTCTCACTTTCAGATCCACTGCTCTCAACTTGCTGCACTTTCTATAGATCTCTCTCCTTGTTTAAAATATATGTCCAAGGATATCAACTAACTGCTACACATATACTAAGCTCTAAACCTTCTAGACAGAAAGCATTTCAATTTCATATTACAAACTCCCATTCATCACATTAAGATGCCACTGTAGGATAAAAACCCTACTGTGATCTATCCACTTACTCCAATATTTATATTTACAATATTTACAAGATTCAACTTGCTTCTGTTTGTCTGAAACCGACCTTTCTCTTACTACTGCTGCACCCAGAAGATTGGAATCCATACTTATCTTGCATTCACAGCAATTCATTACTTTCTGTTGCAACTGAGCAATTTCCTCATTTTGCTATAGAAGAAACACAGCCCTGTGTCACCGGGAACTTGAGCAACTGCTGTACTGTAAACCAAACTGCCTGAAAAGCATCTCACAGGAGACAGCTACAGCCTCAGCCTTTCACAAACACATTGGGCACAGCTGTACTCCAAGTTCTTCGCTACACCTTCTTTTAACTGTGCATGAAGAAAGATGATAGCCATTTTGCCGATCAGGAGAATAAGAAAATTTGAGCCCATATTAAATTCAGCAGCAGCTCAGTGTTTGACACCTTGTATTTAGCCATGGTCATCCGATTTAATCCTGAAACCTTCATCATTGTTTTCATATACCATAAAGTATCCTCAAGCCTTCTTAAAGTCTAACATAAGAAGAAAGTTCATTTTTTCTTCCATATCTTAAGCATACTCTGATTAGTTTAGTGACTTTCCAACGCATAAGGAGTTTGTAACTAAAACGGGTAATTCAGGAATTAAGTTCTAGAGCAACAAAAGCAGCTGCTAAAATTTTGTTCTTGTTCACAAGTCTCTGCCCAGACTACTTCCTTTGATGAGTAATAAAAAAAAAAAATTTCCATGAATTGCAATGAAAAATCTCATTCCCTTCAAGCTTGTATGAATTGCAAAATAGTTTTTAAGGAGCTTTACATTCACTTCAATTGATTCAACTTTGCATTGATTTCTGTGACCCTTTGGATTTCTAAATAGCTTAAGTTCCTGCTGGAAGTCACCTACCAATACAATCCAAAGCTTCTCCCCCATTGTAGGCAATTCTTCCTACACCCTTGTAACTAAGTGACTTCGTCATTTGTGAGTTAAGACAGTAACAGATGGGCGTCCCCATCTGTCTATACAATATGTAGTTGATATTTAGAGATTTGCATCATGATCTGAAAATCATTCTCAGCTCCAAGAGACTTTGAAATCCTTCTCTTAGAAGCTGTAGCTTCACCAGAAGGATCTATTTTAGATGTTTCATTAATTCCTTTCATGGAGTATCTCCTTGTTTCAGGTCTTGTTCGTCATGGAACAACATAGCAACACTAACGTAAGTCAAGACCGAGTAATTAATAGCAGCTTACTACTCACCATTGCAGTAAATGAATCCTACTCCCTTTTGGTCTGAATAGGAAGCTCATTTTTAGAGTTTTGATTATTTCTCTGTTTTATACAGTTCTCACCAGAGAATACTGAATTAACAAAATTGGTAGAATCCCTTCTATTTTACTATGAGCTCTTCTGGTCCCTCAGCATGAGTTTAAGAGCAGAACATGGCCTTTGGGTCACCAAACTAAACACTTCCTTAGCTGTGCCTCTTGGGTCTGGATTATTTTGCCTGTGCTGTACATTTCCATTGTGTTTTTGCAACCTCTCGTCCCAACACCATCCCTTTAACACAGTTCCGTTTCTGACAGGGTTAAGCACTGTTTTAACTCACAGCTCTTGACTTTTCTCCCTTTGGAGACCCTTTTCTGTACCCCCAGCTTATTCCAGAAAGGTACAGTCTTCTCAACTTTAAATGTGCCATACCCAAAGTCTGGAATAAAATACACACTTCAATGAGATTCAAATGCTGCAGGCATACTTCAGAACACACAAAAATTATCAATTCAGGTGCTAGGGCACTGTAAATTTGTATAGTCATTGACTGACTAATTTTGAGACAAAGTGACACAAGTCATTGCAAATACACTGCCAACAGTACAGAAAGTAAGTACCTGAAGCATCTCCTATTTCACTCTCATAATCCAAGTGAAGTAGAGAACACTAAATAAGGCTAATACTTGTCTTACAAACAGCTCAACAACATGGAACTCACTGCAGCTGAAGCTAAAAGATCCCTTTTAAGGAAACATTCAGGCTTGTTTTACAGCCTTTCAAGCATAAAAGGAAATTAGTGAAGAGGCTTCCTTAGGGATAAGCCAAATTCAACCATATCTGTTGGTTTTGTTCCTTGGATGCACTCCCCAGTCGCTGATGTTCAAATACCATAGGTATTGTAGGTCAGGTGCTCTGGGAGTGTAGACAAGCCTAAGTGCTCCGAATTCAGTTGTGAAAGTTTAGCAATTCCCTAGCATGCTCCTCTTACTTAAAGAGTAATTTGCAAATAGTCAAGGGAAGAGTCAGTAGTTTCTAGCCATTTGCTCCAGGGGAAGAATCGTAAGTTTCTTCTAACTTGGATTCTCTGCTTTTCAAGAGCTTATTTTGAAGGAGTACTTCCAGAGTTTTCAGACATAAAGAGAGGTTCAGAAGCACCACATGTAGAAGGCCAGAAGAAAAATGAAAGAATATTCCTGATAATGAATGAAAAGACCATTTGACAACTAAGTTTGAATTTTAATTAGAATTTCTTCAGCCTTCCTTAGGAAAAGTCTAGATCTGCAGACATTAAGTAGAGAGTTTTACACTTCTAATAGTGTAACAATCATATATAGCAAATCTTTACACATTCCAAGATACTTAAATCTCTGACTCCTCCATATTATCTATATCTCTGACTTCTGCATACCCCTCCTAAAAACAAACATAACTGGAGGCCTAAGTCCAGAATGTGCATTTATCAAGCTCTAGCCCAATATATTGGAAGTTCTATTAATCACTTTCATTATTTGACTTAGTTACTCCTGTTAGTAAATGAGAAAATTGAGATAAACACAAATTACTAAAACTCCAGTTCTAACCGGAGAACAACTTACCCTTATGAGGATCAAATCTTATTTGGACACACAAAAGCTTTCTCACCTGAAACCTACACACCCTAGTGCAAGCTCACCTTCTTTAGGGAGGATATGACTAAATATGAATTTTTGATCTAGATTTTAAACATGTTCGGCAAGTTACATTAATTTCATTTGACAAAGCAATAGACTCTAAACAGTTTTACCAGTTACTGCCCTTGGGAAAGAAACACAACCTAGATGCTTGGGTTTTGTTGTTTTAATTTTTTCCAGTTCTGGGAAAATAAATGATTCAGCAGTTGACAATCTAACACCAGTATTTCTTTGCAGAAAGTGTTCTGAAAGGGCATGGATGTTTCAACACACGTTTGCAAGGTATAGGAATAATTTTCAGTATTAAATTATTTAAACTTTTTATATAGTAGAAGGCTGGTAAAAAATTTGATGTCTCTCTCCTTAACATGGACCAGAGATCAATTAATTTATGTAATGATTTACCTAGCACATCATTGCCTAACACCTATTAAACTACATTTTTATGACACAGACCACCATAATCCTACAAGCAGTTAATGGTGAGAGTTACAATAGCAGTGACTGTATGCAGTGAACAGACCAATGCCTCATCTTTCCAAAGCAACACCTCTTCAAGTCAGAATTAAAACAAAAAAGCATGAAATCAAGGGATAGACATTCATCAGACCTGGTCTGCATACTGCGTCCATTCTATACACAGAAATGGCTATTTGCAACTGAAAAATATCTTCTGTAAGGAAAGAACTGGCTGAAATATTAACTCAGACCTCAGAATATTTTCATACACCAATAGCTACATCTATAAATTAAGCTTCAATTTAAAGCTAAAAAATACCCTTGACAAAATTATCTAAAAACCACAGAAGATGGTAGTTTAGATAGGCTGCACAGAACAAAAAGGTAAATGACAGCCTTATAGGACACAAAACATTTACAATAGATGACTGTGATATTCCCTGCATTATATAATTTATATATATCAGGCTACTCTGAGAAGGATAAGGAATGGCAGCAACAATTCAGTGTTTCTTTTATTTCACTTATTTCCATACATTGAATCTTCACTGATGTTGGCTGAATGTACATGGAAGTTGCTTTTCTAGTATTTTCTCCAGTTAATTATAAGTTTAAGTAGATTTGACAATATTAAAAAAAAATAATGTCTTACAAGGCTCTTAAGCACTGAGTAATTACTACTAGAAGCATCACATTACCTGACCCAGAGCCTGAAGTTGTCATATCATAAATTAAATCCTTTAAAGTAGTTCCTTCTGATATAAAGGGACGATCCAATGAAGGGTCTTCTTCACTTGGCACACGATGATGAATTACAGTACGATTATGACAAAGATATAGAATCAACATCAGTGAAATGCAGACAAAGCAGACAGGTCCAGCAATAACAGCAGCCAGTTCCACAGGTCCTAGGTTAGAAGCTGGTTTTCCTGGAGTAGGGCCTGAGAGTTAAAATAAAAGAAAATGGTAAACCCATTCATTTCCTTTTACACTATCAAACTTCCAGTATCCTACAGCGATATTCAAATTGTTTCAATGTATTTGTTAAAACTTTTGCACAGTAACTTTTTCAAGAATCAACGTAACTACTACAAAGGACAAAAGCAACATACTTACTTACACTTTTCATTTAAGTCTTCAAAACTGTCCCTAACATCCCTATACAGAAGATTACAACTCTTGTTCTAATATAATGAAATTGTCTTTGCAGAATCTAAGGTGTACTTTAGGCCTTCAAATTTACCTACAACTTCCACTCTTACAGAATTTTGTTTGAAATAAAAAAACCCCCAAAACCAAAAAACCAACAAAATCAATCAATCAAACAAAAAAAGCAAAAATCCCAACCCCCTCACCTGGTGTTGGAATTGGAAGTTCTACTTTATTGCAGAGAGGTGTGTTACAGCAATGAGACACAGTATGGACTCCATCTCTGGTGGAGGGGGAACAAACAAACGGCCTGTCTCGAGGAATCAGATCAATTTCTGCTATACACATGCTATTGCGCATTATTTTGTCTGCAGTTCGTGTTACTGAGGCAAAACATACTCCATCTGTCACACACGTAAAGTTGTCTTTTGTACATAGCTGGCAGTAACACTCCAATTCTATATTGAGAAAAAAACATTAATGTCAGTATTGGTACATGTTCTGAGTTGTAACAATTCGAATGACTAAAGAAATACAAATTCAAAATGCTAGGAGGCCTTTTTGGTTATACAGACACAGAACTGCAACACTAAAAAACCTACACTACAAGGCTTTTTAGTGGGACAAAAAAATTGGGAGATGAGCAGAAGAAAGTCAAATTTAGAGCTTAAGTCATCTCTCCTTACACAATAATGTATTAAAAGTCAAAGGCTAAAATCCTAGGCGTTCCTCCAGGTAAAGCACCACCACTACAGCTCCTCCTACGAAAGATCTAGACTTTTAAAACATTGTATCACCTAGAGCATGCAAGTCTGCTATTTTCAAACCAAATACAAATACTGCCATTTTTTTTTTTGACAATAACCACAGGTATAGCTTTAGTAAGTCACAAACAAGGATGGTGTTGGTTACCCAAGATTATTATGTTATGCATTACTTGATGGTTTCCATTTTATGCCAAAAGGGAAAAAAACAGCTTAATCTTCATTAAAAACCAAACCCTGCATGACCCTTTCGCAGAAGCAGAATGTGGTTTAGACTTGTTACTTATGAAGCCACAGGAAAACACTGTCTTACATTACTCAAGGTGGTGATTTACTAAAGCTATCAATTGCAGTAGTAAAGGAGAAGGCATGGGGAGGGAAACAAGAATGACAGGCTAATCACCCATAAGATGATCAGGTTTCATTCTTTACATTGCAGAAGTTCTTGGAGAAGGAAGACTACTACTTCTAATTTCTTTCTCCACTCCTTCCTGCATTTACAGCACCAAAGACATGCAGAAAATGGTGCAGTGGCAACAATGAAAGTATCAATACACCCTGAGTCCACTTGTTCAACTGTGAAGAGCAAAAGCTGGCCTAGAACTTGTGTTTGTGCACACAGAAACATTAAAGCACAGAAACTTTGACAAATTTAAAATCTTAAACATTTATGATCAAAGACCAAAAAATGTCCTGAGCCATAAAAAAGTCTCTTTCAAAGCTACATACAAAACTCACACCAAAAGGAGGAGGATTAACAGGTGGCAAACAAAAGGTTCTCAAAATCTGAAATTTGACATTTCACTTAAATTCACGAGTTTAATATAACTACATGAATTGCCTTGGATTATACACCCCTCTCTATCATGGATTTAAATAAACAGCAATCTGATCTCAAATACATATACGCATGTCATCTCAAAGTTTGACTTCTGAGAAACATTCTCTTAAAACACCCCTTCCCCCAAGATTTTGAATCAAACCAAATCATTGCAAATCTTCTACTGTTACTGAAAAGATTTGATAAAATTCTTAGGATCCATTATAGAAAGATAACCCTGTTTCAGAGAGATTCACCAGCACACAGAGAAGTCAGAAAAAGGGAGGAAAAAACCCTACAAATAGGATTACAAAATTATTTTTTTACTATGAAGATTATTGAAAAAAACGATTAGAAGGTAGATGAAATGAGAACTGGCATTCAGGAATGTAAATCCTAACAGCGCATCTTTTGAAGATGCAATTTCCCACTCACGTCTCTCCCTGCCTCATCAGTGAAGTAAGGAAAGTCTTATTATCCAGTGTTTAACTACAAGAACATTTAACATTTATTTTCCTGTTGCTGTGCCTTTGGTAATTTACACCTGAACAAATTATTTCTTAATCTATTTAAACCATTTTTAAAATTCCTAAAATATTTACACACACTTTCTTTCAACTTTTTAAATGAGTACACCTTTATTTCCCTTGTTTCATCCATGACTTTTTTTTCTATTTAAACAGTAATTGGGGCTCATCACAACTGCACATGAATCTGAATGCCTACAGCAAGACACAGATATTCAGTGAGATATATTTACATTGAGGTACTGTGCAGAGGCCAAGTTATTCGAAGTGAAAAATTACGTTTGGGTTGACCTTGTTACACTTATTCATCTTCCTGGTCTTGTGAAGCTGTAGAAACACACTGTTCCAACCATGACTAAATAAAGCATTTTGTGCCCCATCTTCCTCATTCACTTTGCTCCCACCTCTCTTTTGCTACAGAATTTCCACTTAGTGCAATTTGATACAATTTACACTTTTGTTCTGGTTTGATGCCGCTATCTTCTCGTCTCCTTCCAAGGCACAGTTTACTGTCACACACAACAGAATGATTTCCTCAGCACAAATAAATCACTACTTCCTTCTGAAGCTACTCTCCCCCTTTGATAAGAGGGGAAAACAATGCGTAATCAGCTGAATAGCAAAGCTTCTAGGAATGCAGGTTTTTGCTGCTCTCTAGTGGGGATGCACTCAAAATAAAAAAAACAACTCGTTAAAAATGCTTTAGCCCCCCTTCCTACTCTGGCCACTTAACAGTTCTTCATGCCTTCCAACTTGAGCAGGTAACAGTAGAATTTCCATGTTTTATTAACAGGTAAACTAATTCAGCAACCCCATACTGTTGTCCTCTTGGAGACAGAAATTTTTGCTTTTTGTCCAACTAGTCTCTGATCTTCTCAAAGAACTGTTACAGTAATTAAAAAAAACTCAGACAGAAACCAGTCAGATCTCCAAGCTCACTTTAATGAACACATACATTTCTAGAATGGGTTGATAACAGAAAGGGATGAGAAATTAACAACTCTGGTGTAAGCTGATCTTCCAGAGCCAGTAATCTTTCAGGTAAAATACATCTCAATGCATTTGGTAAACACCATTTAAATCTACTACCACAGAAAGTACTTTCAAAACTATTCAAGAGAAAACAAGTTTTCAATCAAGTCTGTCCATGGCAGAGAACTGTTTTTTTTTGTTTGTTTTTCATTTGCTTGTTTCTTAAATTATTACAACAGTTTTTAGATGGAACCACTAGCATGAAGCTCCACTACCAACTATGAAAGTTCACGCTTAAGTGATACAAGGCTGGGGAAACAACAGTACAAACAGCTAAACAAATGCACTGGAAGTCATACAGACAACCAGGGACATAGCCAAGAGCAGAAATTGGGTCAACATAGCAATCTAGTTCCTTGTGTATTGCATTTTGTCACTGCGCCGTTACCATTCTATATAGTCATTCCTGCTTTTTGAGACTGACTACCCTAACAGAAACAGTGAGACAATGCTGTTGTGAAACTGGGGGTGTGTGCATGATGCCATTATCATGTCATACAAGTTATCAACAGCATATTTCTCATATCTCATATCACAAGATTACCTTTTGTGTTGAATATCATTACTAGTGTAATTGCTCAGACTCTGAGTTTGACAGTTTTGCTTTCCCTTTACCAAGTCTCTCTTGCATGAGTGCTGCAGTCTGGAAAGCCCCCAGTGAGGGTAAAGCAATCTGGAAGCATAAATGAGACCCTGAAACTATGCAGCTTGACAAGATTTAAAATTAGCTGGTTCCCAGGAGCCCAGATACTAATACTATATACAAAATATGAACAGAGAATTAAGTACACTCTAGCCACTTAATTTTTACAAGTCTGTATCAAAACCAGACTGTTACCTACTGAAACAATTTTTTTTGCATCTGCTGTCTTTCTGAAGAAAGAAAATTGCAGAAAGACTGTTTTTTTAGTTATATAAAATGCTATGAATCACTATGTAACATTTGTTAACATCCTGCATCATTACTTCAACCAGACAGTTTAGCACAGAACACCACCTTTGGCCAAAGAATTTTTAGTTGGAAATTGTAAGGTGAGACATCATCTTCCAAGGAGCAGTACAGAAGTTAAAACTTTTGACATGCTCTAAAAAACCTCAAACTCACATCTTACTACAAACAATTAACAATTTCGTATTAATAATACTTTATTTAATAATATGTCTTTGCTTTACAAATTTTAAAAAGACAAATAGTCTCAGCCTCCAAAAAGCAACATTTTGCTGAAAAAGATATTTCTCTTGTGATATTATAACCCTTCCTCCATGGAAAATACAATTTTTGAAACAAAAATTTCACCAGAAAGTAGAACTTCATCAGAAGAACAAGCACAACTCTTCGTTCCACAAGATGCAAAGGTTCAAGGGATAAAGGAGGAAGGCCGTGATGTGCAAGAGACAATAACAGATTTTTGGGGAGATGAGCAAGAGGCCTGTAATGCTCACTGGTAGTTTTTTTCCTTGTCCAATAAAATTTGCCAAAGGAAAAAAAGCATAATACATAACAGAGCAAATGTCAGCTTCTGAGTCTGTAATTCAGACAATCCCTTCAAACAATACACTTGACTCATCTCTGAACTCTTTTAGCTCAAGATACAAAAAGGTTTAGGTCTTAAAATATCTGGGACATAGGTACAGTTTTTAAAACCACAATAGTTCATGACCTTCACTAACACATTCTTCTCACAAAGGCTCTAATTAAGCTTCACTGTTGTAAAGAAACAGCACTGGGTATCAAGTTTTCAGGAAAACTTTCACGTACATTTCATCCATCTTAAGCAAAACTTCCACTCAAGAAAAGAGGCAAACTACTTTATTAAGTCCCTACCCTCAACTTGCAAGTAATGATAAAACCTTGTGTAAAATTCCAGCTTCAAAAAAGTGATATTATATTCTCTGCAGTGTAGGTGCCAAATGGAACTTTCCGTTTTCTTGCCCTCTATCCAAAACACTACCCAGAGATACGTTCATGCCTCTTAGAGCTGTTACAGTAACAATTTGTTTCTGCTCTCTTTGGTAGAAGCGTGTGCTTTAAAAAACCGAAACTAACAGAAGAAAGCTAAAATTAAAAGCCCAGATAATAATTTTACTAGCATTATGAAAACAGGAAGATCTTTACTTGTACTTTTAAATTAATTCCACCATATTAATCAGATTGCTATCTTTATTTCCAGTAAGAAGCAACCGTCTGAATACAAGAGTTTCCAAGTGGTGACTCCCCAGAACTTCGGAACACTAAAGACTATGGCCTACACAGTGAAAAACAGAAAGCTTATTTTCAGACTCTGTCTTACAAATTAGGGCTGTTCTACTGTTCAGCTAGCTGCTGGGATTCATTACATGCCTGATCTCCATATAAACCATATCACAAGATGACTCATCCACACAGTAAAATCAGCACATTGCAGAACAGCCCCAGCAGAGGCAATCAGAAAATGCCCAACTTCTGTCAACCCCCAACAAGAACACTAAGTACCAGTAGCCAAATCATACCTCAAACTACTTCATCAACTTAGACCACAAAGTTCAGGCAAATTAACTGCCTTACCCATACCACGGCCTCTGGAAGAGTTATGGATCTGGAACCCTGGATTTCTCATTCCGTTGAACAGAGAGGATTTCTCTTTTTTTTAAATCAAAAGGTAGCACACCACCTTCCATCCATAAGGTTTTGTATGGAAGTCTGTTGCCTTGTTTTTACACAAAGCTTTTAGACCTTAATTTCATGCCTCAGATTAAGTCATGAAAACAGGGAAACTGTTGATTGATGAGAGGCATTAAAAGGGAAAAAGTTCAAATTGAGCTAAAACTTCCTTTAACATCTAAATTGATTGTGTTACGTAAGAAAGCTTTAAATTATTAAAGTCTGCTGCACCTTTTCAAGAACACAAGAACAACCCATGGGTAACTTAAGCTTATTTCACTGTTTGCACATCAGAGAACTTCTATCATCTTCAATAAGAGTATGGGTGATTAACACCACATTTTAGTACAGCAAGTTATGCTTTAAGTAACTTTAATTTTTTAAACTTAAATATTTTAAAATGCTTTAAGTAACTTGTCTTTTTCAGCATGAGTACCATTTGAGATTGAATTATGAACAGCATGGTATAGATCCAGACTGAGGGATGTCTCAAAGCTGTAACTGAAGAAGTTGTGCTTCTCCACTTCCTCTTTAAAATCCAAAGCAATATGCAATCCAGATACAGAAGAATTTAAGAAGTGAACTGATTATAAAATGCAGATTTCAACATCAAACTTAGTACAGATGAAACTGAAGCCCACATCAATTCGGGTAGGGCAACACCTGTATACCGCATTAGGCCGTATGTCCCAAACTGCTAACCACAGAACAACATGCACATTAAAAAAAAAAAAAAAACCGAAAAACAACCAAACCCAAAAAGGAAAAAAGAAAACTACCCAGATCTTGCATTTATGAATGCTGTTAAGCGCTCTTATTTCATGCACTAGCTCTGCAACAGTACAGCTCTGATATCAAACCTCTCTGGCAAAAAAGCACAGGTACAGAAGGCTGGAGAAACAAAACCGTTTCACTGTATAAATATGCACCCAAAGATTTCATTTCCACACGGCTCGGTCCCCATCCAGCACAGAGGCGAGGGGGTGTTGGACCGAAAGTTCACCTGTCCCCCCACCACCGCGACGGCAGCACACGGTGCTGTGGCGTGCAGCGGAGCGGGGCCAGCCCCATGTCACCTCCGCGACGTGGGACATTCAACACGTCTCTGTACCGGCCGCTCCTCCCGGCGGCACCGCTGCGAGCGCCCTGCCGCGGCCCGGGGGCTGCCGCTCCTCCCGCTGCCGGCGCACCCCGCCCGGGAGCCGGGGGGCTCTCAGGGGCTCCGCAGGGAGGGGCGGACGGACAGACGGGGGAGCTCCGGTAGCGGTAACTAAGTTGCCTTCGCGAGCCACGGCGACACGCACCCGCCCGGGAAGACATCGGGACACAAAGTTACCCCGGGCAGACACCGCCCGAAGCGCTGCTCGGCGGGGGCGAGGAAGTAGCGGCGGGGGCCAAAGGGAGCCCTCTCCACCGCCCCTCCCGCGGAGCTGCCGCCGCGCTCGGCCAACAAAGGGCCGAGCGGTCCCCGCCGGGCTCGGACACCGGGGATGGGGGGGGGGGGGGGGGGGGGGGAGGTGACTCCGCCCCAGCCGGCCCCTCCGCCATGTTGTTGAAAGGAACCGGCGGGGACCCGCCACCCCCCGCCGCTCTCCTCAGCCACCCCCACACCCCCACCCCGGGCGCTACCGCCGCGCCCGCCGCCTCCCTCCGCTCCCGCCCCACCCCGGCCCCGCGCGCACTCACCGCCCGCCGCGGGGCAGAGCAGCGCGGCCACAGCCAGGCACAGCAGGGCCCAGGGACGCCGCCGCAGCCGCCGAGCGGCCGCCGCCATGTCCCGGCCGCGACTCCCCGGAGCCGGGAACCGCCTCGCGACGCGCGCCCGCTCCGCCCGCCCAGGGACCGGCGCGGCGCTCGCGCTGCGTGCGCCCTCCCGGCCCGCTCCGGCCGCGAATGCCACCGACGCGGCGGCGGCGGCGCCACCTGATTGGTCGCCGCGCCCCGGCCCCGCCCCCCGGCGGCCGCGGGCAGCCCCGACAACAACAGGCGGCGGGAGCGGGGCGCGACCCGCGCGGCCGCGGGTGGGTTGGCGGCGCCCCCTCCCGGGGGGGCTGAGGCCAGACCGGGGCTGTCCCGGCGGGAGAGCGGCCGCTCCGTCCCCTCGGTGCGGATCCCGAAGGGACTTGGGCAGTGGGCATGGAGCTTCCCCGCGCGCCCGGGCGCTGCGAGTGTGCTTGGGCGAGCGGCTGAGGCGCTGCCAGCGGCGGGGAGGGACCCGCTGGCAGCACTGCGTGCGGAGCCGTGGGGGCACCGGCGCCGCTGGAGGGGAGGTGCGGGAGCATGTGAGCAGCCCTCGAGTTGCCTTGGGAGCTGCGGAAAAGAGCGGTAGCGGAGGAATTGCTCCTCTCGGGAGGCGCTGCAGACGGGCGGGGGGAGCGTGCGGAGCCCCGGGCCGGTCCCTGCGGGGCCGCCGGCCGGGCGGGGGCTGCAGCGCACGGGCAGCGGCAGCTCCTGCCCCGCGCCCTGCGCTCCCGCGCACGTGCCAGCTCCCGGTCGCACGGAAAAGCCCGGCGCTCCCGCGGCCAGTCCTGCAGCCGCTCCGCCGTCCCGGAGCGGAGGGTTTGCTCTCCCGCAGCAGCGGGAGCCACAGCGCTGAGCCCACAGGCTTTGTCCCCGTGCGACGAAAGAGCGGTGCCAGGCACGGGTGCAGCGCCCAGCTTATTGCACAGTCGGCGCGTAACTTCAGGAGTTAACTGGGAATCGGGAAGCAAACTCGCGCAGTCCAAATACCCGTCTGAGGCAATACCTGAATCTTAAAACCTGGGGCAACTGGGATCCACCTCGTGAAGAAAATTACCGTAACTAAGGTTGTTACTTCCATCCACAGCTTTATTAGCTTTGCATGGGTGGCAGAGCAGGACAGGCTCTCCTCCTTCCCTCTTGGGATCAAGTAACCAGTCTCCCAGCAGTTACCTGATCCATCCCACCCCTCAGCTCCATTACCTGACTGTTGCGTCTGGATCCTGAATCAGTTCAGAGTCCCTCAGCATATGCTTTTATACTCCTTTTGTTGCTTGTTTTGCTTGCAGTGTGACCCTCCCATCACAGGCCAAGATACGCAGATCACAGGTGTTTTTCCACGTTACTTGCAGTCGTTCTTGCAAGCCCCGTGTACTGTTCCTGCCAGATGGTGCCTTCCCAGTTCACAGTGTCCAGGACAGCACTCTCCACACTCCCCAGCACCACATGGCACACTGATCTCCTGCCTCCCTTTTACTTGCAGTTTTTCAACCAACACTGCTTTTATAAAGTCTTGTTTCTCCTACAGTACACTTCACCTGGATAAGAATCTTGATACTATAACTGTTCAAAGTGAGGTAAATATTAATTCTCTTTCCCTTTCTCCCTGAACAACGTCATACATAAACAGATTCTAGTTATATTTTCTCTTGCAAAATAACATTTTAATGACATGCACTTCATGACAGATATTGGACCAAATGTCTGGATTTGATATAGATTCATGCTGTAATGAACTACTGAAGCTGACAACACCAGGCAAACATGTTCTTAGTTATCCATACGTAGAAATATTTAGAGGGCTAATCCTCAAATAAATATATTAGCTTTAGAAAGAAATACTGAAGCACTGTTAAAATTGCTCAAATCCCAAGACACTTTTTAAATTCATACGGAGCATTGAAACTATAAGCTGAGAAAGTTGATGCTCAGGGGGGGAAAAATCCAATATCCATTTCCCCATGGCAGATCTCCTGGGTTTAAGGATGGGTCACAGACTGTATCTCTGAAGGAAGGCAGGGAGCAGGGAGCAGTAAGCAGAGCATGGTGGACGATTTTTTCAGGGCTCCCAGTTCAGTCCTATGGGGAATATTTTGAATTAACATCCTGAGTGACATTTGGCTGACAGACACAGAAAAATTAAAATAAATCAATAACTTGCAGGTAGCAACTCACCAACTAAGATGGATTCAGGTCACTTCCAAATAGTGTCACTACAAAGGGAATATTTTTTTGCCAGGTCTCACTCTTCTTTCCTATCACACATGAGGTAAAGACCACTACAGAAGAAACACCTAAAATTGTGTCATGCCTTGTCCTGATCCCTGGGTACCTCTCTCTGATCTTGTGTATATTAGATTTAAAAGCCAAAGTAAACATGGGCCAGAAGCAAAGCTGCCGAAATGGGTTTGGCATGTCCAAAATCTCTCCTTTTCTTGCTATGCTTCCTTGTGTCCAGATTCTTAGGGCTGCAGCTTCTGGTCTTGATTAAGGTGGGGTCTAAGAACTTCTGGTTATGATTCAGACTCTTGATATTCAATGGGCTCTAGTAGACATTTGGGTCTTGTTCTTGTTGGCACCTTCCTCCATTAGCTCCCCCTTGTCACTGTAAGATGCATCCTGGTGTTTTTCCACCGTCTTTCTCCCACTGTTACTTCTGCTGTCAATTCTCCTTTTCCAACATTTAGGTCTTCCCATTCCTTTTTATGAGCTTCGTAACTGCTTTTGGTGCAGCAGGGAGTTTGCTCATCTGGGCAATACCTGGCATCTTTAGGAGGGTTATAGGAGAGGAATTTAGATTCACTGGTTGGAATGCAACGTAGTTCATGTTACATGTCCTGTTTGGTTACAATAAAATCTGCCTTTTTTTTTGCTATACAAAATGGAGCAGTTAAATAAAAATTACAAAATAAAAATGATGGCCTGAAAAGATTTAAATAATTGGTTCCTCCTTATGCCTACAAACAAATCTAATGCCAATCCAAAGAAAATGAGATCTTGATGCCTGCATCTAGTTATTTTCATCCTTAAACATGCTAGTTAGTCAAGTGAGGCTAAGTCAGACAATGACACAGTCAGTAAAACAGTTACCAAGATATGCCTTTCTGTAAAGTGACATTTTATTCGAGAAGAAAATAACTATTCTGTGATCACAGATTCTTCAAAATTACAATAACTGCTTCGCTTTTTCCTGCCAAAATAGCAAGAAAACAATTTCACTGTACAAATTTGCCAAGTTCAATAGAAAGCAATGCATGACCATTGCGTTCTTATGACATTTTAACTGGATTAATTAAATATCATTTTTCACTATTTCCTGTGAAGAAATCCTTAAAAGCACTTCTTACCTACTTCAATCGTCAGTGCTTACTGAGGATGGAAATAATGTCATCAGCGAACATATATTTAGAACAGGCAACCCTCCCCCTTTTTCCTGGCCTAATTTTTCTAATAAATTAATTAATTTATGACATAATTACATTCCAATTACAGAAATATGCAACAAAAATAATCTTTCTTTTTTTTTTTTTTTTTTAACACACGGCAGAACACAAAGCAAGATGACACAGAAAACCAACCTATCTGGATTTATGAGGTTTGTTTAAATCATCAAATTGGTTGGACGTATTTGAAAAATTCTTGCTTTTTAGATTGAGTAAATCAGGTTATTATACAGGGAATATCTGCAATTTAAACACTGATTAATTTCTTTCTTCTGTTCTAGAATGTGACAGTCATACACATGTACAGCACCCACAGGGAGAGAGAATGAAACAATTAATCTTTACTTAGTGCTAGTTTTCTTTCTTGTGAGAATTATTGTCAGTGTATGCACACTACTTAAACTTTTTTTTTTTCCTGGAAGATGTAAAACAAAAGAATTGCAGCTGCATGAAAAGTTCAAATGGAACTCTGTACTGCAAAACCTCCACAAAGAAAGAAACTATGTAGGGCATTGAAATAAAAGACATTTTGGAAAGGGACAGGTGGTGAGATAGACAATTATACAAACCAACTTATTCTATAGCTTAGTATTTGAGAAAGATCAAGAATATGAATGTTCTTGCATTAGAAGCTGATTTAGTTCCAAAAATGGACACTAATAAATGTATTTTTTTAGATTTAAACTGAAAATATATGGAAGTATGATAGGAAATAGTATTAATTTTGATGACTAAAAGTTTATTAGTCTTTTAGTGTAAGAGGTACTGTATCAGGGTAATAAAAGAATCTTTCTCTCACCAAGAGTGTATACACAACTAGTGCTAAAGCAATAAAAAACAAAGGTATTGCAAAACTTCAATTTTTACAGTTTTCTGTCCATGGTAATTAGCTAAATGTTACATTTGTTTGTTTGGAAGAACTATTCAGTACATCATGATATTTACAAATTACTTTCACCAAGGAATTCAGCAAGAGGAAAAGTACTGAATATATAACATTTACCAAAATAGAATAACTTACTGAAAAAACCCCAACATTGCCCTCCCCACCTAGTCCTTGATTTTTCCAAGCAGTTTTACTCAAACTGGAACAGAAAATATCAAAGTGCTTATTAGTGTGCAGTTTCTGTAAGTACACAAACCAGAAAGTTTCACAAAGGTCTGTGACCTTTCTGTGTCAGAGACAAGCAAAAGGAATCACTTTTCTGAAGTCACTGCTTTATGAAACATTCAGAATTACTCATTTTATAACCCTTATAAGCATTGCCTGATTTGACTCATCAATGTTTCCAAAACTAAATACTGCAAGATCTTAGTTATTGAACACTCAGTTAATCATCTTCTTTAACAGAAGGCCAGTTAAAGCTTTAAGACATTTGAAGCCCTTTTTGCTGTGGAACACTCCATATCCCAGAGTTTTGAACTGTGTGGCCCAGAAATGCACCACATCAGCACAGAGCTGCTTGATCCCTGCAGCTAACACCACCTTATTACACAGATAATGGGTTTGTGAACATGTTACAGTGTCCTAAGCTCTTTAAGCAGATCTCAGTGATGACAAACCCCTTAGACTTGGTGTTTCATTCCAGCTTGTAGAGTCCATCAGCTGCTGAACTTTTTTACTACACGTGTGCTAATCCAACTTCACTTGAAATCAGGCATGAACTATTCAAGGAGAGCAGTGTTGACTGCAAGTCTCCTTACAGAGAGGTCTGATTTATGCTGAAAGTAGGGAAATACTGTATGGTCCAAGACATGCTGCTAAACACAGCAGTGACTAGGAGGTAGCTTAGGGAGTGGTTGCCAGAACAAAAAAGGCTGACATCAACCACGTCTGGAAATTACTTGAGACGGGTCGTCATTATCTGTTTGAAGGCCTTACATTGCTGAAGTAACTCTGTAACTTTGGTAACGCTGAAATGGCAGGGACATCTCACCTACAGCTACAGCAAAGGATACACTTATTAAACTAGCTTGCCACAGATTAAGAAAGGATTTTTTTTCCTGTGGAGGTACAGCTGTTACCTGTTCGGACACTACTCATTCCAATTTGATGGTGAAAGTAATAATTTATTTCATTCTGCTTATCAAGGAAAGTAATTTTCCTCCAGAGACCAGACTCAGTTTTGCCTAGAGTGGGGAAGGAGCAGCATGTGTAACCTACCAAAAGTTAACGTCTTTCTAGCAAGACACAGATCATGAGGTTTTCCTATTGTAATTCTCTGTGTACCCATCAGCAGACAGGCTTCCTGTGGGTTTGACACGTTTGACTACTTCCATGGAATAAAGGCTCATAGCAGACAAGAAATTTACTAGAGTAGGAAGTGGGAATTGGGGTGAGAAGCTGCTAAGACCTCAAAATTAGACTTGGGGATCTAGATCACAACTTGGAATAAGCGTCAGTTATCCTTAAAAAAACCCCCAAGTTTTTAAATAAAACTTTCACTTTGTTGTTGAAACAGCATTTCATTCAGTTGAGTATAAACTCAATAAAAATAAAATAAAAAAAGAGACAAGAAAAAACCATTTAATTAATTTAAATTAATAAAATCATATTTAATTCCCTAAAATTGCAAATGAGATAAGAGAGAGATTCTTCTATCACATGCTATAGGAATTCCTTGCTTTGCTGCAGCTTTTCTAGACTTGATATGTGCTCCTCATCCACTCATTCTTCAGTGCATGTGACTGTATGTTGCCTGAGGTGATAGCATTAAACTTTCTATCACAGTTCAGGTTCTACCAGGTTGTTTCAAAATCCTGTTTCTGTAGTCTCTCTAAGCAATATTGTCTGTAAGTTTTCAGTTGTTAATTTGCAAACAATAGCTAGAGTTCACTCTAAAGGTGCTGTACCTTGAGCAGTCCCAAGAGAACTGTATGGAGATTTTCTGTAATGTAGTTTTAAAAGGTGTTTTTTCCTTTAAATAGGTAATGGAATTTGTACCTATTCAGGAATAAAAACTGAAAAAGAGAAAAATAGGCTAAAGACCTGTTTGAATAAAATGACAAATTATACAGTGGCAAGAAAGATGGTGGAAATCATTTGTAGAACTTTGTCCTTTACCAGTTCTTGAGCTATTAAGTTTCTAACTTTTCTCCAAGAATATGTAGTTTTGAGATTGCATAAGTCCTTGGTTATATCTACATTTCCAAGTGGCATTGTTAAGTGGGAAGACTTTTGCCACTGGACCTATACAGAAATGATAGCTCATTATGTTTTCAGGTCTGAATTAGCATGGAAATTCTCCTGAACAACATTTTCTGGTTGCAAATAACAATCACTTACTTCATTCTGTTTCTCAGAATTCTGTTTCTCTATTACAGCAGTCATTTTCCATCAGCCATATCCCTTGGGTATAATTCCAAAGGCTGACTTTTACCCAAGAAGTCTAAGTAGTCTGGATACTAGATTGCTGAAGAAACTGTCTCTCTTGAGAATTTAAGCATGTTAAATTAAAATTCTAGATAAACTAATAGCCTAGAACTTCTGGAATAGTAGTGGCAAAAACATTTTCACCACACCTGCACAACACAACTGACTGCTGTCAGTGGTGTTTAAAGGCAACCATTGCCAAAACCCAGGAGAAACGCATTCCTAATTTAAAGAGAGGACAATATTAAGGAAAAAAAGAGCATTTTAAACGAAGATCAGGAACATGTCCACCATGCCACTGGATTATTCTGCCAACAAAATATTGGAAATGATGGTAGTAACAATATATATTTGTTTGATCTAATGAAGAGTAAAAGATGGGAAAGGAAAAGCCTTCTTTGCCAAGGAGATAATTTCAGTTCAGCTAACTGGTCATGGGACTAATTTGCCAAAATTAATGATTGTATTACAAGACAGAAAATGAAGAGCCCAAATAATGTTCAAAATTCAGTAGGGCAAAAGACTAGAGCATCTCTATGTATCATTCTGATGCAGTTTAATTTTATAGGGGAGGTTACTCTTTTGTAGCTGTAGTTGAAGCCATGAGAAGTCCAGATTTTTTTGAGAAGCTGAATGCTTTGTCTTTTTGCAGGATACATATTTTCTCAGAACTTTGCTGAAGGTTAAAGAACTGTGTAAATATTACATTTTGGAGACTGGCTGCGACTCTTTTTAAAATACAGTTTTGGTTTCCACTTGAATCAACTCTCAGAAATGGCTTGGCCTACAAACACAGCAGAATTAGTTTGTTCTTATAGCCTGGCTAAGAAGAGATATTCTTCCTAGAATTTGTAGGATAACTGTTCTCTGAGTCTGAGAGGCTATGGGATTCTGCCTTGCCTTCTGCTGATACTTGCCCATATCTTATCCACAGGAACCAAATCAAAGAGCAAAATCAGAAAGGAACAAGTACCTTTTAGTTTTCAGGGTGTTTTTGATACATTGTGCTCTCTGTGGGGTTTCATGATTTTGAGGGTGGCCATAAGGAAGAATGCACGACATGGAACTCAAACGTGTTTGTATCTGGTTGAACTGACTTCAGTCTATTTTATCCTGGTACTTACTGAATTTTGATCTACCCCACACTATCTGTAACCTGCTCTAAAATGGACCCATTTATGTGGAACTTTTCTTCCATGAGTGAATCAGGGACAGAATTGCATTCATTTGGGCACTGTTCTCACAAACATGAGATCATCCTTTCTCTTGGGCCACACCATGCCTTAGTCATGCCTTGATGAGTAATCCTAGCTCTCTGGATATTGCTTTCCTGTGAGCAAAATGAAGAAGAAACCCTGTGAAAAGGAAACTGCCATAAGGCACTTGAGCCTGCAATGCAGTGTGTATTTGAACATTGCTACAAAAACTGTAGAGGAATAACTGGGTCTCATCAGGCTCCTGTCCTGCTCAGTACTGTTCTAACTTCATCCTGTAGTTAACTTCTCTGTATTCTTCCAAGTTGGCTTGAATGGGACAGTCACAGCTGCCACTGGACTTCACTGATAGTAATGAAAGACCCTGACAAGTTTTCTCAGAAGTAGTGGAATAGGTGGGTTGTTACCCCATTCATCCTCTGTATTTCACTTTGGGCTAAAACAGGTTTAGACTTCTCTTGCTTATGAACTAAGACTAACTTTTGAGCAGGCTCTAATTTTGCATGAGAAAAAGTTGCTGCTCTACTTCTTATCTTGACCTGCCTTTGATTAAAATAGGTTTCAGTAGTTTAGAAGTAACTTAATTTAGATGTAGACAGCTAAAGTTGTCACTGTAGCTTTTTTGCACTTTGAGTGCTTAAGTTCTCTGCACAATGCGCAGAGAGATACTCACTTAAAAATTAACAGGAAGTTTTGAAGCAGGCTTGCCTAAACTTCTTCACTCTCTCCCCATAGTTAATAGATTCTATCTAGAATCAGCGTATTTCTGCAAAAGTATTCCTGGAAGCTGTTACATTTTAACACATTATTCTAGTGGAAAATAGAGGTTTAATTCCCAAGTGATTTGTGCTCACAGACCTTATTTTCAAGACTAAGGATATTTGGAGTGCTATTCTGAGTCTTTCCTACTGGAATAGTTCTGGATTCATATTCATGAGCTACAGAAAGATTTTTGCTCTTTAATAGCCTAAGGTGTCAATGACAGCAGGGTTGCCCACTGATGTCCACCTGTGGCCAAGAAGAAATTAGAGGACCATGAATCTTGGACATGGATACATAAATCCTTTTCATCACCGTGTTTGACATCTATCAGATTTAATTGGGCTGCTCTTCGCAGCTTTCTCCTCCTAATTCACTCTCCCTTTTGTAGCTCTGACTGTAGCCAATCTTGTTTACTGCCTTCAGAGTTGCTTCAATAGAACCTACGCAGAGCGGATAATTCTATATTTCCTCTAGCTTCTCATTCATAGAGTTCACCACAACTTCAGAGCTTTATTATCCCTCCTCCCCAGTCCTTTTGATTTGTTTTACCCTGCTCCCTTCCCACCTTATGTCTTACTGAGTGTACCAGTACAACAGGATACAGCTGTGAGTATTTTGATCCCTCCTCTGGGTTATTCATCAGTTTTCCTGAGCTCTTCTCTTGATGGTGTGCAATTGGGTTCTTGTAAGAAAGATACTGTGATTCAGTAACTTTGACAGAACGAGTAGCTTATTATCTGTCGTTACATAGCACTTAATTGAGAACAGGACTTTGCTCTTGTATGCCCAAGGCCTGCAGTGTACTCTGATATATCACCCATACCTAGGTTGGGAGAGCTGACTCTCTTTTTAAAAAAAAAGTGTGAACATTAGGAGGTGATTGAGTTAGATGCTGCTGACTTATCTTGCTTCTCTCCCCCAACATTTTGTTTGTCAGAACAGAGATCTTCCATCAGGAGATAAATTTTGAGAGGCCCAGGCCACAAATTTATTCTAGTTTTGGTGGAAATTACCTCTATCCATCAACTGGACACTTTCCTGACCTAACAGAAAAGAATCACGGCACACTATACCAACTTCTTGCCTTCTTAAAATGGAAGCATGAAACCTGGGCACAGTGCTGCACCTTCAGTTCATTTGCCTACAATTTGAGAAGATCGCGCTTTGAAGTTAGCTTAGCTGTACTTTGAGCAGGGAGTTGGATTAGATGACCTTCTGAGACCATTTCCAATCTAAATTATTCTACTATTGTAAGACATATCAAGCTACAGGAAAGCGAGGAGAGAGATAGTGACTAAGCATTTAACTACAAATCTTGATGAACTCTGGTTATTAATAGGTATTTTTTTTACTTTTGAATAACAGTCTCTGTATGCCCATTTCTAATTCAGGAGGATTAACGCATGGAATCAATTTTGGCTGGATTTTAAGCTTTTGCACAAACAGCAGTTTCATGTCTGCTCTTTTGAATTTCTGTAAGCTTTATTTGGATGAAAATGAAGATCAAGATGGGAGTTCTGCAGCCTCAAGGATGAAAACACTTTTAAATAACCCCCCAAAATTTAAGCTGTGTCAGTGGTATATGTTTTAATTACTCAGATCAGTTCTGTCATAGCAAATTTTAGCATGCTCTTCCAAACTCTTCAGCCAATTAGCTTCTGTACATTGGTTTTGGCTCTGGATATCTGAGCAAAGGAGGCAAACAGTCTCAGGATACGTTTAAAAGACCTTGGCTTGTGAGTGTATGGTGTTGAAATTGATGTGTCTTCCTGATATGGGCTACCTCTAAATCCTGGATGTTTGAGATCAAGAACAGAAAATGTCCAAGATAAATTTGTGGTTTAAGAACAGCTTTGCTATAATGATAGAGAAACTTTGCCAAGTTGTAGTGAGGGAAAAAGCTACTGAGAGCAAGTCAGGTTCTTACTCTGTAGGCAGAATCAATGGCAATGAAATACAGTAGTGAATACTTCTGAAATAACCTGTTCACAGATGTACCCTAGGGACTTCCCAAGCCCCAGGGACTTGTGAAGGTTCAGAGCCCACTGGGTTATGCCTTCTTGGGAGGAAACATGGACTTCAAAATAATGAGATCAACAAGCTGGAAATTGCTTTGATGAAGCTGATGAACAATTCCCAATTCACTCAGCTGAAAAAAGGAAACGTAATATGAATTTGAGCTTGGTTTTGTTCAACATTACAGTAAGAATTTAGTAAACACAGGAGTTCAAACACACCACTCACCCTACCCTAATATGGTGCAGCATCAAGGGATGTAGCCTCACGTTTTGAAATATCAGGTAGGCTTCTGGTAGGCTGGCTGAAAGGGTGGTGGAATGATATTAGGAACTCATGTTTGGTGTCTCAGGTGAATCTAAGCACACCTCTAGACTCTGAAAAGTCACTGAGAGGATGCTGCCACCTCTAGAATTGGAAGCTGCTCAGTACTCCTAACAGGCAGGCTGTACATAAACATGATGCCTGATCCAACATCTGGGGTAAAGCATGCAGACAAATGTCTTGTGTTGCCCTGTTTACTGATGAAGGCATCATGGTAGTAATCAGTTGTACAGGATGACTGCACCAGTATCCTTTAATTCTCAGATATTTGAAACATCCCAGCTCTGTGAACAGTCAATCAAGGCCCTAACCAAGGTGCTCATCAGTGTTGAAAGAGGTGAGCATAATGGAATGGCACAATATATCTATACACGGCTTGAGAACAAATGTGTGGGACAATGACGGCTGTAGGGGGTGCCCTGAATGAATGCAGTCTGGCCATAGGGTTTACATGAATGGAGAATGTTTGCAGGAGGAATGTTTGTTATTAAATATGGCAAAAAGATGTAAAGAACCATTGATGTGTTTTCTGTGGGTATCAGACATGCATGTCCTGCAGCCACCCTACAAGTTTTCAGTGGGATGAGGACTCCAGTTATCCCTGAGACCAGGCACAACGCTTCAGCACCTCTAAGTACAATTAAACCTTTCTGTTCCAAAATAGGATGGCTCTTTCAAACTATCCACAACAGTAGTCCTTGGCACACACTCTCCCCAAAGTTATCCCCCAAAGAAGTGGTTGGAAGGATTACAAATGGCACTGACCACAGTTGTGTCAGGAAATAGTTCAGCTGTCAGTCAGATGCGGTATTTCTGCTAATAGCTCTGCCTTGACTGTGATAATTTTCTAGTACAGTGGTAGCCTTGGGGATGAGACTAGCCTCAATTGAAACCTTGAAGCCTGCAAAATGAAAATATGCAACTGTAGAGCAAAGATAAATACCGGCAAATCATTTTTTGGAGGTTAAAACCAACCCATCCTCTAACTCAGTGGGGAGATAATGTGTTTCCAATAGCAAACCATCACTATCGCTAGGACCTCAATGAGTATGTCTGGAACCAAAGAAGGTCAAACAAAACACCTGTGAGGGGGTATTGGTGCTGGTCTGTGGAAAACATTGATATTATACTGCTATTCGTGTGAACATACTTGAAGTGCACAATACAAAACATACCTTTCCTGCAGAGGCAATGTCATCATCGTCCTGACTTGAATTTGAATGTGATCTTAGGTACTTCTTATAAGGTCCAATAGGGCTGCCATCCCCTTTTCTGCTGAAACATTACTAGTATCCCTTAGACCAGCAGAGGGAAGGTTGTAAGTTACCTCTCATCAACACCAGGGTGTGATGCTGAATTGATATCACATGTATGTTGTGGCTTAACCCTGACTGGCAACTCAGCCTCACACAGCTGCTTGCTTACTTCCCTCAGGGTGGTGTGGGGGAGAGAACTAGAAGAGTAAAGATGAGAAAACTCATGGGTTGGGTTTGAGAGGTAAAACAAAAGCCACACACACAAGCTAAACAAAACAAGGAATTAATTCACTGCTTCTCCCATTGTCAGGCATTGTTAAGTCATAACCAGGAGATCGGGGCTGGATTGGAATGGTGACTTGGGATGACAAATGCCATTGCAGCAATTATTCCCCCTTCCTGCTTCTTCCCCCAATTTTATATGCTGAGCATGATGCCATCTGATATGGGATATCCCTGTGGTGAGCTGTCCCAGCTGTGTCCACTCACGACTTCTTGTGCACCCCCAGCTGCCTCGCTGGTGAGAGGCAGAAAAGGCCTTGGCTCTGTGTAAGCCCTGATCAGCAAGAACGAAAACATCCCTGCGTTAACAACACCGTTGTCAGCACACAGTCAAAACACAGCCCCATACTTGCTACTGTGAAGAAAATTAACTCTACCCCAGGCAAACTGGCACAATGTAGAAATTCCCACAGCCTGTGCTGTCTGTAACTCCATTAATCTCTTTTGCCCACGCAGGATGAAGAGATGTTCTGGCTTTGTGTTCCCTCTCCCCCAGGCAAAGTCTACTACTGCTGGCGCTGAGTCATCCACTCTGGGTGCACCTCCAGGTTAGGCTGTGTGTACATACAGCCATTAATGAGGCATATTAGGAGTAGGATAGGGTGGTGTTATGGTGTGGCGGTTTTTTTTTTTTTAATATGGATACAGTGGAAGGGAATCTGGCAAGTAAAATTTTAGATCAACTGGTAACAGTGGAAGTGTCACCAAGGTGCAGAATAGGCCTTTTAAGATGCAGCAAATATCAGCCCTCTAACTGGTTAAAAAAGGGAGGCTAGGTTCAGATTAGAGGATCAAAGTACTTAAGTAGATGTTCATCTAGAAATATTTCTATCTCTGGGCAGCTACCATTGAAGCATTAAGGAGAGACAGCAGAGAGGAACTGTTAGAGTGCAGGCTCGAACTGTGTATCAGACAGCAAATAACAGCCAAACCCCAATCAGATGTTTTTAGGATGCATGCATGGCATTAATTCCAGTACTTGAACACCAAAATAAAGTTGCAATTCTAGCAACTAATTTTTTAAAAATCTAGGAGACAGATTCTCTTCTCCAAGACAATGCTGGAGTGAAAACAGGAATTGCAAGTGTTAATGCAGAGGTAATACCTAAATCTCAATGCCAAAGAGGAGGAACTGTGGAATCTTCCAGGCAGGACACACTGCAACTCATTCTTTCTTCTTTCACTGCACAGCTCAGAAGCAAGGCTGGCAGTCTTTGATTATACCAAAATGAGTTTTGTTAATTGTCAGTCCTTTGAGATGTATGTGCTGCACTGCAGAAACTCACAGGTTTGGCTTGATTATAGCAGCAATGGGAGGAGAAACTTCTCCTCTCACTGCAGTTCTGGGCAGAGCAGCACACTACTGATAGATGGTAACATGACATGGTTTGTGATTGCCCAGAGAAAAGATCCCTGCACTGAGAAGGACGAAAGACCTGCTGATTACCTACTGCTAACAAAACCAGTGGGCCAGAAGACGATTTTGGGGTATTCACAATTCAGTACTATTTGGACTTCTACATTTATTTCTTGCGCAGTTACTGTTTTCAACCTTGCTCTAGTGCTCTCTTGGTGATTGCTTTGCCTTATACACAGTTTCTTACCTGAATTAGCAAATGTTCTTCCTTAAGTGCACCTGACCTTTGTGTTGGTATCGTGCTGAAAAAAGTACTCTTCTTTGATATAGAAAGCTAAAATATTCTAAGTATTGGGCTAATTTTTTTCTCTGTCATATCCTTGATGAATATTATTTTTTCTTTTCAATTATACTAGGGAATCTAAAGAGCATCACTGGCTTTGAAAAAAAGTGTGTGTTGTTGTTGTTGTTGTTGTTGTTGTTGCTTTCCCCAAGGGAAACTTCATTTTTCTAACAGATTTCTCATGCCATTCTCTGGTAAAAGTATCTCCCTTTGTATGTGAGCAACCCTGTGAACTCAGCACCACAGCAGCCCAGGTGGTGCATGGTTCATGCTCTGTATTCTGTTAAAGGATGTGCAATAAATTCCTGTAGCCTGCAGATCAATGTTAGAGGTGGAAAGCAAACACTGAGAGTTTTTTAGCAACTTATTGATGATGCTTAACCATTTCAGTTCCCTGCTAAGCTCTGTTCAGGATACAGAGACGGGTTAGCTCTGTGACAGGACTGGCACAAACATCTCTGGATGCATTTTGCTGGACCCAACTTAAACTCCAGTTCAGTATCTTCTAAAACCTGCATGTTTTCATTAGTCTTCTCTCGTCCGCTTTCACAGAGCTCTTCTGTGTGATCCCATGGCCCCACCACCTCTTGTCACTGCAACTCCAGGCAAAGAGATAGCCCACTCCCCGAGGGTTGCTCAAGCTCAGGAGAGGAAGAGTAGGGACTGATGTGGATGACTGGCTGCAAGCAAAGACCACACTGGCCCGTAAAGGATTAAAAGTAGATGGTTCCTGCTTGAAGCAGGTAAAAGCACTTTATTTCCCCCTCTTGAACCTTCTGTGACTCAGAGTGAAACCCTGCTGTACATAAATAACTCTTCCAGCTCTGTGAACTGGAGGAATTTGGCACAAGCGTGCTCAGTATTTTAGGAAAGTCGACTATAAATGAGTGCAGTGAATTGTTATGCATACATTTTAAATGTAATACAAATAGCTTTTGCCTTATTACCATGTTGTATTAATGGAGTAATTTACATTTTTTACTTTTCCAGAAAAAAATGAAGATATCATTCAGCTGACCCTGGGAAATAAGCTTTTATAATCAATCAGAAAAATAAAGCTGGATTTCAAAATATTTAGTTATATAATTACATCATTTTAGTATTGTAAGCGTGATTTGCTTTTGTTTGTTGACAAGAGCTTCTAGTTATTTAACACTCTATTTGTCAGCAAATGAACATGTATTTCCCACACGGATTCTCATTTAAATCTTTAAAAAAAGGATAATGTGGAGTTTGACCTCCACAGTCACTGCCTGATAAAACATAAGTAAATACATTGTATAAAGTATACAGTAGACAAATATATCAGCAAAAGACTTCAGATATTTTGATGATACTGTTAGTGAAGAATATTACCATTTCCTGATCATTCCTATAATTGTTGCAGTTATTTTATATTAACAATTCTTTAATTATGTGAATGCCAGAAGGGTAAATTCACAAAAAGGAAAATCAGTTTACATATAACTTAGTGGGATAACAGTGTAGAACCTATTTTAAAGAAACCAGGGCAGACATATTTAATTCGTCAGTCTGACACAAAAGGAAACAACTTCCTCTAATATGCAATGAAATAAATAAAGGTCAGGTGGTTCATTTGTCTGCATTTCTTTGCTCAGTTCTACCAGTTAAACAGGATGTTTTCTATTAACATTGCTTTCAGGTTTCCTGGTAACAATAGCACCAAAATAAAGGCCAGATTTTGTCTTACGTGAAATTCACTCCTCCTGCATAAAGTCCTATGCCTAGAATCTGCAAAGAGAAAAGCTGAAATAAGATGTGAGAGCTGCTATATTTCTGTGTAACCACCAGGCTGAGATCCGTACAAGCTTGCAGGAATCAGGTACTCGGCTTCCACTAAAACTCAGAGGAGGTGAGCACCTTTGTTCTTAAAGCTTTGTTTTGCAAATGCGAGCTCTGTGAGGCATAAGAGCCTCCCAGTATTTGCTGTATACATGAGTATATATGAACGGTGCCTTAGGTATTCAAAATCTATGCAAGTGAAAAGGAGAGCACGGAGCATGCAGCTTCTCAGCTGTGAAGCAGCAGCAGCAGCCTTGCTGAGCCCTACTGCTTACAAGGCAGGCTACTGCATGTTCCTCACAGACCACACTCGACTCATGCCCTTAGGTGACCTCCAGCTCAGGCAGAGGAACATGAGTTAACTGTTGGCAAACTTCGAACCGCATGGGGTTCAAGTGGAAGGAAGGGCTTTAAGCCAGCCATGTGTGCACTGGATGTTCCACCTGACTGGAATGTGGTTTGTGCTGAGGTATGTTTTCTCTGGCTATTTTTTTCCTGAAATGTGCAATTACAAAAATTAAAATATTTACATCATTACAAATGAAATTTCAGTGTCAGCTTTTTCTGTCGTCAAATGGAATATTCCTATGTGCAGCAGGTGAATTATTTTCCTTGGGGATCAGATACAAAACTGTTTTCGATACAGAGAACAATAAACTGATTATTACAGCTATATACTTTCTGGTCAAGAAGCTTCCCTGTGTTCAGCGGCGATGCTTGTCCCGTAGCTCCCACACCAGCTGTGTGCCAGGCTTCACAGTAGTTGCTAACCAGTCGGATCCCATTTGCAGTTGAACCGTGCCATATTACCTTTTGAGGCCTGAAAGGTAACATTAAGAAGTTATTTACTGGAAAAGTTTCTTTTGCTTTATTCAGATGCACACCTGTACGTGTGGTGATCCACATTCCTTGTGCTTGAAGCAAAGAGTGGTTAGGTAAAGATGAAGACAGAAAGAAGACAGGGAAAGGAGAACATAAGCTGATATCCCATTTCTAGACTATCAGAAATGGCAAAGAAAATGGCATAAAGAAAGTGGGAAATTTTTATCATGTCTAGTACCCCAAGATACTGCTACTATTTCTATTACTATCTGGTAAAAGTAGGAAAAAACCCCTTATATGTAACATATGAAACATAAATGGTAATGCAAACTCACCAAGATGAATCAGTCATGATGTTCCTCCCATCAAAGGAGTATATTGGAACGTGAATGTTGAATTGTCCACCATTTCCATCAAATATAGATTCCCAGTTACTGAAAAGGGTTTCTCCCTGTTAAAATTTCAAAGCCACTTTTACAAACTAAACTAATCCCAAATCTACATCAAGACCCAAGTCTACCTTTATAGACTTATCTGTAAATTGAAAATTAGATCCGTACTTAAGGACACTTGTGATTTCATCTTTCACATCAGTTTCTGCATAATGTTCCTGAACAAACTTGTCTCATCTGTCATCTCTATGCAAATAGCTTTCTGGCCCGTGCCTTTGCCTCAAAGTTGTCTCTCTGTTCTATTGTCGCTTCAAAAATTCAGCTTGATCATCTCCTGTCCTTTTCCTCTGAAGGCATTGTTTGAAAAATTGCTTATAACTACTGCAGCAGTAGAGAAAATACAGACATAACTTGTACTGGAACTTCAGTTGCAGTCACAGTTTTGTGAAAAGTGTTGTAAATGTTCAGGGCAAAACCTTTGCATTTGGCTTCCTCTCAAACTGCTTTTGAGTTTTTCCAGTCAAAGTTGAAACAATATTGTCTTCACAAATTTCTCTCAAGGCTCTCTGCTTGCATGCACTTCAGAGCAGCATCCGTTCAACATGTTCCAAGCATCATGTGTTATTCCTGTAGGTTTCTTTGGCCGCTTGTTCTGGGAGCCAGCCAATGCTACAAAGACATGGTTTGTTTTCCTCAGTTTGAGAGTGTGTCTGTTTATGTGAGACCACAAAATGACTCATGCTCTAGACTCTCCTCTCTGTTTCATTGGGATATATCCAACATCATTCCTAAGCACAGAATTTGCATTTTTCTTAGGAATGAGAAAAATAGGTATTTTATCCTATGATCACACTAAAAAGTAGAACATAATAACTCAGTAGTTTTCTACTTCATCACTACTTTTTTGTTTCTTGAATCTGACTGTGAAGTACGAAGCAAAGCTGCTTCTTTATAAAATGCAGTTTGGGCTGAAACTTGGTGCCTTTGCTATTTTCCAAGATTTTTGGGGAACCTACAGCCTATCCTAAAAAAGCAAGCGCTGAGTACCCATTTTTACCTGAAGATTGACTATTGGCAAATGGTGTCGGTCTGTTTTTCTGACAACTGTGGCCAGATCTTGCAAGTGCGATGAGAGGAAGGCTCTATAGGTAGATGTCAAACCCGCAAGCTGGGCCTGCCGAAAACACTGAAAATCTGCTCGCATGTCACCAGACAGTGGGAAGTTCAAAGCCACCAGATGTAACTGGAAGAAAAAAGAAGAAAAGGCACCATTTTAGAAAAAGTTTATGACACTAGGAAGACATATATTGGAAATAAAACTGTACCCCCTCCTCCTGCCGGTACAGAACATATACCCTTCATAACAGGTATGAAAGTTATTTGTTGCCATAACATTACATTTCTCAGAGCCATGAGACCCTTAGGAGATATACCAATTTATCTTTCAACATTAAGGGAACCATGAAGATTATATACTCCTAAAAATAAAAATCTTTTAAAAGCAGCTAATATTTTTAATCGAAAGTCTTGGAGTTTTCACATGAACAAAATCCCAAATCCTACAAACATTGAAAAAAGTAGTAAGAAGTGACTAGATACCATTTAAAAATACAAGAAGTAGCATGCTTAGGTCAAGCAGCACAGATGCATGAACTAATTTACATTCTTGCTTTTTTTTTTCTCTTTGGTTTAATTTTTTAGATATAACTCAGTTACCTTGCTTTCTTTGTCTAAATATTTTAAAGTCTTTTAAATAAAGGCTTAGGTTCTAAAGTGTCTATCTAGGCCAAGCAGCACCATGAAGTTTGAAAATATTGTAATGAATATTTTAATTATTTAATTGTTACACTATTGTTAGCTTAGAAGTTACTCTGTGTTGTAGATTCAATCACTAAGTGAAGAGGTATTCCTAACTCAGAGTCAGGATTTTTTTTCTTTGAGATGGGATGATGAAAACAGATCTGGAGGGAAGAATTTCAAATTGTGTCTGAGATGTCTAAACAAGGTAAAGAAGTGTATTTGTAAATTTCTGAAGTAAAATCTCTGAGTTTGAAGAGCAAATATCACAGCTGTCCCTCAAGATGCAAACTATCACATTACAAAGCACAGCTCTGCAGCTGCAATACAGATCTCATACTTACTGCTGGTTTTCCATTGTTCATATTTGATATTGGTCTCAGTGCTGGAATAGACTGAAATCCCTGTTATTTGAACACAAGCAAAAAAAAAATCAGAATTTCAGACACTCAGTAATTTTTAAAATAAAATTTAATCACTGCATCACTGGAGTCCTGCATGAAAGCAGTCTGCTCTTGGTAGGAGCAGAAGAGCAGTTGAGGAAAATCAAAACTGAAAGGGTAAGGAGGATGTGAAAACAGAAAATGTAATGGGTGGAAACACTTCTCAATGCGGTTAATTGTTTTGGGAGAAGCAAAGTTTTCTTCCCTAGTTATGGCAAGTATGAGTAACAAGCCACCAGCTGTAGCAGATGGGAAACTCAAGTGGTGTCAACTGGAGGCTGCAGACAACTTCTGATAACATGAGGTCTAGACATTTTGCCAGTGTGCTAGGTGAATTTCTTCTTGACCTACTCTAACTGTTTTTTATGTCTTTCTGGCCGTCTTCCTTCTCGCTGCTCCTTCCAAGCACTCTCTTGCCCTTTCATTTTCTCAGCAGACAAATTAACCTGTCATCAACAAAACCTTTCTCTATTCCCTTTGTCACTTCTTGGTTTTCATTCTCCTGCAATTTTTTGGGACAGACAGCATGTTCACATGCAGGTTGGTACAATAACTTGCAGAATGGGGTCGGGTCCAAACTAACAATTGAGGCTTTAGAGTACACCCTCTGCATGCTGCAGGGTAAGCTACATTCAGGTGATGATTATGGTACTCTGAATACAGGACTATAACCTTTCAAAGAAAATCTTGAAGGGAATCAGGGCTTGATATGACTGATTCCAGGATTATGAAACAGAATTCTGTGGGTTTGTGATTTTTTGTTTGTTTGTTTTTCGTTTGTTTGTTCTCTTCTGTTTTTGGGTTGGTTTTTTTTTTGGTGGTGTTGGTTTTTTTCCTTTTTTTTTTTGTTTTGTTTGGTTTTGTTTGTTCATTGTGTTTTTGTTTGGTTGGTTTCTTTTGGTTTTTTGTGGGCAACTTACTTGTTCTGCTTTTTGTAAATGTGGCTTTGTCTCCATAGTGTTTGGAGTCTCAGAAGATACAGGAAACAGATGACTGTCCAAGCAAATCAATTTGCAAGCTTATGTAGTGGTAGGATGCTTATTTCGAACTGACAAATCTCAGTGGAAAATGACATTGTGCAGAGATCTGCATACAACTTCTGCCAAGTGTATCATGCATCTAGACTCAGTTTTTTATGGTCCAATATTTTGTACTTACATGGCTTGATATGGCTGGAGGAGGAAGACTGTCAGCAGGGATAGGAATTAGCTCACCAAGCTGAAAGAACCAAAAAGGAGAATAGAACAAAACCATATCACCAGGAGCTTCTGAACTCAAAAAAAGGAGTTGCACCCACACTTCTCCTCCTCTGTAAAAATATCTCCCTCAGTTTCATTGTGAGGAAGGGAGTTGGAAAAGATTAGGATGTAGTGCAGTAGTACCTGCAATTTTCTCCATCCATTTCGAACACGGATAAAAACCTCACTGGTTTCCCTCAGATAGATTAGTGTACCTTCTGCTACATAGTGAACTTTTTCCAACATACCCTCAATGTTTTGGAACGTCGTAACCTGTCAAATAGGAAAATGAAACATACTTCATCAGACACACAAAACATTTTGCAAGTTAAGTAGTCTCATTTGGACACATAAATGTCAAGACCTCTTCTGCAGGAAATGCTCATAATGTCAGTTTTATGTAATTTAATCCATAAGGGATTCATATTCAGTAATATAAGTATCTTGCTACTTTGGCATACCAGCATCATCATTCTGTGGATTCTAGTAGAACTAGAGCAATTTTGTACAAATTTTGTGCAGAGTGAAGATCATTGCACTGCTACAATTTAGCATCCTAGGTCAAAATGGCAGAGTTCAGAAGAGAACTACAGTAGGTTAAAATTGGGGCAAGTTTCAGGAAAGTGTAAATTCTTCCACATTTTTTTTTCTCATTTCCTCATTGTCAGAAAGCATATTAGTACTTTATGAATAATGCAGACCCTACTATAGATTTGTACATTTTTTTAATCTTAGTTTTGACCTAAGTAAGCTTGGACCTTCTATCTGAGAGAGTAGCTCCCAGCCTGCAACTACAGTCTTCGGTCCTGGGGCACAAGTCTTTGAACATTTGTTTCTCCCCTGAGAATTGCAATGAATGCCCTCTGCTAGCTTGAATAGGGTTTTTTTGGGGTGGTTTGTTTGTTTGTTTAGTTGGGTTTTTTCCCCCAGAAACTATGAATTCTTAATTTAGAAATTACTAAGACTTCTGTCTTAGCTGGTTTTTTTTCTTCATGGATATCTTGGATCCAATTTTGATTTGTTTCATAATGTAAGAAAAGGAAAAAAAATTACAGATATTCTCTGGCACAATGATTTTTAGATTTTCTAGGGAAATCTACAGTTTGCATCTCAAAATTATGTGGTTTATAAAACACTGTAATAAATAGAAACACAGGATGGAACTTTCTCTCCTCTTTCAGTGCTACCAGTGACCACCAAAAGTCTTGAAGAAAATTTTCTATAGCAAACTTCCTTATTTTGCTCTCTTACCAGATTCCTGGTGGCAGGTGACCCTGGCTCTCCAGGAGGACCTGGTGGCCCAGGCATTGCAGCTGCTAAAATAAAATAAGCATACAATACATGCTGAAGGTCATCTTTTTTGAGAAAAAATGTGAGTGACATAAAGAAAGAACTTAGTGGTGGTGTCCAGGAGCAGTGGAAGTTTTAAATAGCCATAGTCGTGTCCTGAATAGCTCAAGTCAACTACAGAAAATACATTCTAAGGATTTTTTTAGAAGCAATGATGAAACAGTCTTTTCTCTGTTGTTTTGGGATGTTAAGGCCCACAGATTGCAATCTGTTGTAGAAACTGCAAATGAAGAACCAGACCCACTTAAGCTGACCAGAATGCTCTTCTGCTGGCTAGTTCTTCTGCATGTGGAAGAGGAAGAACTTTTTGCTCCTGCCCATATAAGCTTTGAGGGAGTAATTACATCTTTTGCTCTAAAGGCAAATAAAAATTTACTTTTCCTTAAATGAAAAATTCACGTGTAAGCTTAGCTTATGTTTCAAAGTGAAGAAGAATTCTTCGAGGGTATGAACTTGGACTTCTAAGAATGTAGTCCACACCACCTATCTGTGTCTACTCCAAAAGCAAATTTCTTCTCCTTGAGCCATTTTCTGGAGTAAAAACTTCTTTCTTTTAAGGCAGGAAAGATTCAAAGATATGGAAGACTGAAAGCATGCATTTTGTGCAAGTGCATGGCATGGTAATGGACCTTTGAAGCTGTTTGTAAGAAGGAGCTTCTACACAAGGACCTCGCTTGTTGGTTTTTGTGAAACCCAGAGGAGCCTTGAAATCACCTTTTACAAACTGTAGAATCTATGTGCTGAGGCATTTGCAAGGATACTCCAGAGCAGGTCCTTCATGCCAATGGCAGGGGGAAGGGGGCCAGTTCTCAGAAGTGTTTAGAGCTATTTACCTGCAGATAAGCTATTCCTCTTTCCCCATATTACAATATGTGAACCCCATACTACAGTATGTGAACTTCATAATTTTAGATAGTAATAGCTTTAAAAGAGATAACTGAGCCTTGAAGATAGGAAATAAATAAGCATCTGTTCTTAACATTTAGTAAAATGTGCGTTGCCTAAAGAACCTTTTTACAAAGCAAAGAGCATAATGTGTAGGAGGATGATGAAGACTAATGGCAGAGAGCATAAATGAAAGTATAGGGATGAAATACTACTAATAATTTGTTTTGTCTGACTGGGTCTCTTAGCTAATATCCAGAAGTCCTTAATATAAATTACACAGGAAAAGGCCCGAAGACCTTTATGACCTTCATGGATGCTGTGGATCTGTCCATATCGTGATGATCAGGGGCTGATTCACATAAAACCTATGTTCCAATGTTGAACATATTAAGAATTTTTTCTTTCTCAAATATTATTCAGAGGATGAATACTTCTGATAGACACTAATTTAATAATATTGACTGGATGACAGATTGGAAATCTCACCTGCTGTATAAACAAGGCTGACCAGGTTCAAGAAATACCAGGAGAGAGCAAATTGAAGACAGAAATATTTTCTCCCCAAACTAGTATACTGGAGGTACAGCTCTTATGGTAAAACAGGCTAATTGTTAGTTCTCAGGAACAGAGATCTGTATTTGCTAGACCTGTTGAAACTTTAGGAAGAACAGATCTGTGTTACTCCCTTTCTGCTAATAAACCATCTTCAGATGAGATTAAGGAATGGTCTCCTCTGGTTTTACCTGGCTGGATTGCCATGCTGGTCACAGTTCCTAGAGGGAGGAATCAGTCATTTTCTCAGGCATACCTGCCAAGTAATGTCAGAGGAGCCCAGGACCCCATCCACCAGAACCCAAGGCTGGACATTAATAGTATGAGGCTTGTCACTAGGAAACTTGTGACCCAAAAGGAGTCAAAAGCACAAATGTCTTGAACAGTGACACTTGATTTCTAGCCACATACTCCCTTTGATGTCACCTTGTTTGCAAAATTCCTTCTTGATGTGACTATTTGTGGCACATTTTGCTCCTTTTCTAACCCAGTAAGTTGAAAACCATTAAAGGCAGAGTAAGCAACCTAAAGTTTCATTTCTATTCAGCATTTGCATAGCAACTAGTTTTCAGGAGCAGTTCTCCAGCAGTCTCATTCTAGACCTAAACTCTACCATGGGTACTGCCCTTTGATCAGAGAATGAGAGAAGCACTTGGGTTGGAAAAGACCCTTAAGATCATCAGTGACACCCAGCACTGCAAAGTCTACTACTAAAACATGTCCCTAAGTGCCATGGTTACATTTCCAGGGATGGTGACTTAACCACTTCCCTGGGCAGCCTGCTCCAGTGGCAATCCTTTAGGTGAAAAAAAATTTCTAATATCCAGTCTAAACTTCCCCTGGTACAACTTGAGGCCATTTCCTCTATTACTGTTGTTTGTTGCCTGGGAGAAGAGACTGTCCCACCTGGCTACATCCTCCTTTTAGGCTTTTGTAGAGTGCTAAGGTCTCCCGAGTCTCCTGTTCTCCAGACTAAACACCCCCAGCTCCCTCAGCCACTCCTCATCGGACTTGTGCTCCAGACCCTTCCCCAGCTTTGTTGCCCTTCTCTGGACACGCTCCATCACCTCAATGTTGATCTTGTAGTGAGGGGCCCAGAACTGGACACAGCACTCGAGGTGTGGCCTCACCAGCGCCAGGTACAGGGTTGATCACTGCCCTGGTCTTGCTGGCCACACTACTGCTGATACAGGCCAGGATGCCATTGGCCTTCTTGGCCACCTGGGCACTGCTGGCTCATGTTCAACAGCAGCCAATCAGCACCCCCAGGGCCTTTTCTGCTGGGCCGCTTTCCAGCCACTCTGTCCCCAGCCTGTGGAGCTGCCTGGGGTGGTTGTGACACAAATGCAGGACCTGGCACTTTGCCTTGCCAACTCTCATACAGTTGGCCTTGGCCCATTGGTTCAGTCTGTCCAGATCCATCTGTAGAACCTTTCAGCAGACCAACCTTCCTGCCCAACTTGGGGGCAAACTCACTAAAAGGTGCATTTGATCCCCTACCCAAGATAATTGATATTGGATAGGTCTGGACTCAATACCGAGCCCTGAGAAAAACCCCTTGTGATGGCCACCAGCTGGATTTAATTCCATTCCCCACAAGAAGAGTGTTTTGGCCCAAATTTAGCCAGCTGCTCAATTTGATGGATTTTGCAAAGCTTTTCTCAAGGTAACCTGTCTCTGCTATGCAGATTTCCTCCGAGCCACAGCAAGATCTTTCACGCAATAGCACTGCCCTGGCACTAGTCAGTGGAAACTGTCTGCAGAGAAATTGTCCCTTTCGTGCTCTTAGTTCCAACTCAACCCCAGGAGAAATTGGTGGAGGGCAGGAGGAGAGCAGGGAACAACCTGATTCAGATATGCAGAGAGGGTGGGCAGGTGGGACAACCTGCCAGGTGTGAAAGAATTGGTGATGTGTGGGTTGTGCGCACATGGCTGTACACTCACCTATGCAGGGAAAAGCTCACCTGAGCCATATATTGCAGGGGGGCCTGGTGGTCCAGGTGGTCCAGGTGGGCCAGGAGGTCCAATTTTTCCATAACCTGGTAAGCCAGGTAGGCCAGGTAACCCTGGAGGTCCTCTGGGTCCGACAACTGAGTCCCCTTTTGGTCCCTGCCAGTGATGAAAAGTATTTCCTTGAATGTATTGGTTTCACTGCTGCAGGGCCATCATTTCTGGTGGCAACATTTACCAAATGCCTGCCATTACACTGCCATTTAGACATGAGTCTGTAATCTTCTCCAAGGAGGCATGGGTATAATGGAAAAGGAAAATTTAACCACATATTGAATTAAAGTCAAGGATTTAAATTTCAGAAAGCTTTCTGAAAATTCTCATACCTATCCCTGAGCAGCTGATAGCTGCAAAACTCTCAACAGTGCTCTCAAAGTCCTGGATCTCTACTCTGCTCACGCTGAGACTGCTTGCTTTGATGGGCTCAGAGAGTTTGTGGAAAACTTTAATGTGAAATGTGTCTGTGCAGGGTGTACACCTCATGACGAGTGCTGTCTTCTCCCTCCTGTGATCACGTTAGCCCTTAACCTCTCCAGCTGCCAGACTTGCAGAATAAAAAGGCTCCAACTCTCTTCATTTCCAGTTTAGCAGCGTGTCCTCAGCCTGACTGAGGAGGGCTTGTGCTCCCCATGCTCACACCATCCTTCAGACATGGAACATTGGACCTTGGAGCTCAGCTGTGCTGTTCAGCTCCTTCTTGCCAGCAGAACAGTTTCTGAACAGGGACATGGTTCTCAGCAATGTGGAATAGAACCAGGGGGATTTTTGAGGGTGGTCTTGCTAACCTGACACTTCATCCTCAGCTGTGGCCCACTCATTCATGGTTCTTGACACAGAAATGGCAATACAGGAATGCAATGCACATATTTGTTGCCAGATGTCAGGGATAAACTTGTTTCCAAAGAATTAGTGCATTTTATTCCAAAGCAGCTGTGGTGGCAATTGCCAGAAGATAAAATTAAAAGGTAGACAGTAGAGAGTGGCTGAATTTTATAGAAATGATCCAGATGGCTACACACTGGTCTCTTCATTCATGTTTTTGGATTACTAGGAAAATAGGATTAATTATTTAGATGGCCAGTAACTTTCAAGTCAGCCTCTGACTAACTTTATATGGCCTATTTTGGTATTTACGGGGGTGCAAGTAGTAGCATCACAAACTATATAAGATGCTTTGATTTGTAATGCTATTAATAGAATGGTCTACATACCAGTGTAGATATATGAGACAGCTGAGCACAACATTACATCAGTATTTCATAGCAGAGCAATTCTATGCACAACAGTGAAGTGTCCATGTTTATGCTCAATGCAGTTCTCTCCTATTCACCTAATGCTTAACATGTAAGTTTTTATATAGTTCCTAGCAATCCTGATGTTTGTCTCTTTTTAGTGTCTTCTAAATTAATTCTAAGTGGGTAGTGACAAATATTCCCATTCTACAACTTGCATGACTCACAATTAATCCCGGTCTTCCCGGTGGTCCAGGAGGTCCTGTTAGAAAAAACCCGCCATTTGGTTCTCCCTTTTCTCCTTTTACACCAGTGACTCCATTGTCTCCTTTTTCACCCTTCGAAGAAAATACATTTTAAAACGTTGAGCTGAAGTGAAATGAGAACACAATGCACTGAACTTTTAAATTTACATGAAATCTCTGAGTTTGATAAAGAAAACACCTGCTTGAAATGTTTTTAACATCACTTTCTTCTTCTGTGATATGGGATGAAAAAGGAATGCTTTCTCTATTGAGGCTGCAAGGCTCTCTCAGGGCAAAGGCTAGGGGAGGTGTGATTAGGTGGAGGCAGAGAAAATGCCTCTGTTGCTGTTTCCTGCTATTCTGCCCAGCAAAACCTTGTTCAGTGCTGTAGCTGGAGGCAAAGAGAGAGTTGGAGGGAGCATAAAAGCCTGGCTTTGTGCTTTCCTCCATCACCAAGGAAAAAGCAAAGCAAGACTGTCATTGATTGGGCAGCTATTTGAAAGTATGTGAAAAAATGAACAGAGCAGGATGGGGATGTGTACCAGGATAACAGAAGAGACACCACACAGAACTGTAGACACTTTTAACTGCATGTCTTCTGCTCTGCATCACTGATTATCAGTTAGTTTGGGAAGCAGAGCAATAGGTAAGAAGAAACATTTACGTACTATATTATTATCTGTCTGTGCAAGATGAGCCACAGCATTTATACATTCCTCCTCACATTATTTTTTTCTGTTTGTCTGCTTTTTCCCCCCTTCAATTTTTCTTTTTTTTTTGGTCTACCTTTTTCATGTTTCTGAGAAATAAACCTGTGGATAGAAGAGGCAAAGGGCAAAGCAAGAATGGCAGGTATCTGCAGACAGCCAGAGGACTTTTAGTCTTTTAGATGACTCAAAAGGTTTCTTTATGCCAGGCCATTTTGGGGAATTGAAGGACTAGACGAAAAATGAGTTCTTGACAGCTAAATCTGTAAAGCTACAGACATTACATTATAAGGTCGAAGAAACCATATCAGCTTCGCTGATACACAGGACACTTTATGCCATCAGAATAACTTGGGTGTACTCTGCCAAGCAGAAACAAAATCCTAAAACCAGGCAGCTCTAAGAGTCCTTCCAAGACTCTATCAGCACAACACTTTTGGCAGCATCTTTAAATGAGAACTTGATTCAATTTTTTTTCAGTTTTTCTACTGATAAAGAGTCTTATTCACTTAAAAACATTTAAAATAATATTAGACTGTTATTATTTATTGTCACTTGAAGTGGTCAAGAGAATAATGGAACAGAGAGAGACCAAACAAATCAAAGTATGGGTATACTTCATTGTAAGAGCTTCCAGGAAAAGTAGTTTCCATAATTTAATTTCATTCAGTGTGCTTAAAAGATAAATAACATGACACGGAAGCTATTTTCACTCCCCTTTCCCCTCACCTAGTGTTCTAGAAGCCCTTTAGATAATGGATGTCTTTTACCTGAGCTGGCATGGAAACAAAAGCATTCATTTAAGGCAGATATGTTAGGTAACAGTGAATTATGACTCACTTTAATACCACTAGGAAGGTAAAAAGCCTCAGTAATAAAGTTTCTCTCAAAAGTAATCTTTATAGACCTCTGACAACTGCTATCTCTACACTTGTAAAAAACTTGCCTATGCAGCTGGAGTTCAAGAAATTAATGTAACTTGTATTTGCTGATGCTCTTATATTTGCGTATTTCACCATGTTGCATAGGTTTGTGCTTAATTTATAGCAAAGTACACTTTAAAAAAAGCTTAACAGAACTCAGACACAAATGGGATATAATTACCTTTATGCTATTAATAAAGTGGCTGAAATATGATGGAGGCAGAGGTGGACCTGAAAAATGAAGAAAATACAATAAAGCACAATAATTATCTGTAATTTTCCTTTTAAAAGCACTGCTGAGGGTATTACTGGTTTAGGAGTTTAAAGGAAAACTATTTACAATAATGGCATTAACCTTTAGATCAAACAGGTACTTTTAGTTTGGCTTCCTAACAAAGCAAGACTTACACATCCTATCTTGTCTGTGCCCTATCTTGTCTGTCACTCCTCCACCTTAATAACTTCTGAATCTGATTGGGATTTCAGAAAAATTAGAAGCAAAGAAGGCTCAAACAGGAAAAATTCCCAGTTTTCTGAAAACATAGCAGCTGGGAAGAGGGGTGAAAGAGAAGCATCCAAGTTAACGCCTTTGATGGAAGCCACGGTAAAAGAGAAGCTTTTCATATGTTTTACTGGTAGTGGGGTGATCCATCAGTAGATGTGTGATCTTTCTTGCAAAGACAGTGCCAGAGCTAACAAGCGAAAAAGAGAAAAGTGTTGCTGCTGTGCTGCCAATTGTATAATAACTCTTCCTTGACATTTTTCTGCCATGAAAACCAACATCAGATTCAATTGTTACACCACCTGCGTTGTCTGCCAATGTTGGTCAGCCAAAGCCATCAAGCCAGCATAAAAGGTTCAAAAAGCCTTCAAATACTATCTGCTTGGTACACATTTGGGAAAAAAACTATTTTTCAGCTTCCCATAACAGTTCAATGCATTTCCTTCAACTGTGTTTTGATTAATTTTTGAGAACTTTGGGCCCAACCCTCCACCAAATATAGGGCTCATTTCCCAGTGTACCACCTCAGATAAAATTAAATCAAGCAGATGTTGTGGGACAGAAATGTATTCTCATTATGGCACATATTTGGATTTTATTCCAACCCTACCAATTACAGCTTGCAGCAGTCATCTCCTTGATCCTTGTGAGGGGAAGGGAATGGACAGCTGGAATGGAATGTTGGGTGTTCTTCTCAGATGTTGCTTAGTATTAACCTCTGCACTGAGGACTATCTGAGGCCTTTCTAGAATGACCAGCAAGTGGTCCAGGTCTGAATAAGGTACATGTAGTCCAGGTCTGCTGAGTTTGCTCTCACACGTTTTGTTCTGGCTTCATATTTTTGCATGTTATCAATTAATATACCCTGCTTATAAGGTTGGAGAGGTGACATTTTGTGAGAAACAAAAATAAATCCACTATATGGACAAATACCATGGTTCAGAAAGCTTTTCTGGTTGCTGGAACTCAACAGATATAGCGGAAAGAATTTCAGCCGCCTGCCCCTTAGAAAAGCTTTTTTGAAAAATTCCTGTACTTTAATTATGCAACTACTGGCTTGTAAATTTTCCCCGTCAGTGGTTATGCAGACACCTGTGAGAACTAGAGAACTGATTTGTATGAAAGACTATTTTAGCAACTACATCATTAAGCAAAAAACCAAACAGGAATTTTTTTAGAGCAGCAACAGAATTGGTCTTAGTCAACATGCTTCAACTTCACAAAACGTTGGAGCCAGTCAATCTATTGGATTTTCTTGGTAAATGAATGAATCGCTGTTATTTTAGTAGAAAAGTGAATTGAGTTTTCTGTTTAACCAGAATTCTTGCGTTATTTTTGCCATCCTAGCTGCAGTTTTACAGCAAAATCATAAGCACAATCCTCTCATAATCTTCTCCTTATGAAGCACCTGAAATCAACTGATATAGGCAAGAAAATACTTCTAAGATACTAATTTACATTCAATACAGAACCTGAAAAGGCACAGAGAGGCTTGTGGTGGATAAGCCAGCACAGAAGAGAAAATTTTCTTCGTTTCTGTTTAGGAATGTTTCTTGCTTCTTCTTTTGACAAGTTTATTGATGACTGGAAATGGCTAATGGCTTATTTTAAGGTGTTGTGTCAGAATAAAAATTAATGAGGACAAGACAGGAAAATTGATTTTATTACAACAAACAGATGTTGTCTTCAAAATAACCAAGATACCATCTTCAGTCAACAGAACTATGTCTTTGGAACAAAGACAGAAATATCCATGTAGATACAGTGAGGAGTTAATATAGTTATTATATGGGGATTATATAGTTATTATCAATGCATTAAAGGAAAATTATTATAAATATGTTATAGCAACTGTCATACACGAAATCCCTATTTGTGCTTGGTCTTTGCATATTAAGTGCTTTAATTAATTAATTTCGAGTTAAATATTTTTAAATTGAATCTTAAAATTAACCCATCAGCCCAGGTACAAAAACCAAGTTCCATTATCAGTGTTTTCAATTGTTCAAAGTGGTTTATTAAGAAAGCTGCATCCTTCCCAGTTAAAAATTCCCCAGTTAAAAATCCCCAACTTAATGCTCTCCTTTCAAACTTCAAACCACCTGTACACCATAAGAGTTACCTTTCCTGTGTTTACTGTATACTTTTACAAGTGTTTTAAGATGCGTTGGATGTATTTTAATACTTTTTTTTAGGTGTTTTTACTTGTTCTCTGGTTCCAAGACCAAAAACCCCAGTTCTAACAGCCAGCAGCTATTTTTAGCCACAGAGCCATTACTCTGCAGGCAAGCTCCGTGGCAACCTGAATACCTGAATTTTAATGAAGGCATTTCAGCTCCCTTTTCTCAACTAATACCACCCCTCTGACAACGATGAGCCATTGGTGGATGGAGATGATCTATCAAAGGGAAAGCACCAATCACTTTAAACCGAAGGGGCGGGCTGTGGGCAGACTGGGGGCGGAGCAAAGACACTATAAAAACAACGATGCAGAGAGGTGGGGCCTCTTTCCCCTCTCTCTCTCTGCAGGCTGGCTGTGGTGGACGTCGGTGCTGGGCATTCAAAGCCTTACTCCTTTTAAGGAGCCTTTAGTAATTTTTTTACTTTTGGACCAGCCAAAAGCCAGCCCAGCACTGCAAGTTCTTTTTCTCTACCTGAGGTCTAGTGCTGTCTCAGCCAAAAGATCTCAAATCCCTGCGCTCCTGGGGCATACCATCTACTGAACCATAGGATCCCAAATTTTTATATTTTTCTAATTACTGTAATTTTTCAATTTTTCTGTTTTCAATAAATTAATTTTTTTAAAGAGTTGGCTCATTTCTCACACAACAGTAATTCAATATACTGCATTTTCTATTTCAAATGATTTCTGGCACTGATCAAAGCCTTATCTCAGTATATGAGATTTCAAAAAATGTACAGAAAATGAAGAGTTCATAATCACAGTATTTTCAAACAGATGCTTACTTCTGTAACTCTTTTCAAAGAGTTTATTCACAAATACAGCAGAAAATATTAAAAATTAGTTGAACTGGAAATCATCTATTTCTATCACCTGTTAGAAGCGGGACTATCACCAACAACTGACTGCCTGAAACTCAGAATGCACAGGTGTGTTACCCTGAAATGTGAAGCACTGGATTTTAGCCCAATTGGCTCAGAAAGATTGACAACAAAATGATATCTCAGGAAATGCTCATGATATCCTTCTAAAATGTCAAAAAATATCGGACCAGCCACTTACATTTCAATATCTATTCTTGTACTTAACACATTCCTAATGCTCACAAATGTGCAGGCTGTCTTTTCAGAAGTCATTTTGGATAATATTCTGGGCTTTGCTGTTCTGTGTGTTAGTTCATCAAGGAACACAGGCGTAAATCTTTAGGCAGGTAAGGCTGCAGAGATAAATATCCAAGTATCTTGCTGAATTGCTTTTGAAGTTAAACATATATTCCTCCACAGGCTGCCAATGACATATCCCTAGTGTTACAGATTTAGTGTACCTGGTGGTCCTGGAGCACCTCTGTCTCCCTTTTCTCCTTTTAAGTGTACTGAACTGTGCAGTCCCCAGGAATCTCTGTTTGCTTTAGCACCTGCCATAAAAGCATCACAAATTCATGAGGACTTGAAAACAGCAGAGACTGGAGCAGTGACAACCAAACCACTGAAAGTGGGAGCAAACTTTTCCACACGTGGGGCACATGGCTCTTGTCCCTCTATGCCTGTCTCACTCATGATCATTGAATGGCTGCCCACCTGTCCTCTCTTATCAACCCCAATGTGCGCAAGACAATCTCTCACAAGTCAATCTTTTACTCCCCTTTGCCTAACCACCCAGCCTAAGACCCTCTGAACAAACCTGTTTGGTTTTTTTTACTGTTTTCCAGTGAATTTCACTGGAACAGGTGCAGAAACATTTCTTGAGTTATGACTGAGTGTTGCATACCACATCTTCTACTACCTCCAGACTCCCTTCCCTTCCCTTCCCTTCCCTTCCCTTCCCTTCCCTTCCCTTCCCTTCCCTTCCCTTCCCTTCCCTTCCCTTCCCTTCCCTTCCCTTCCCTTCCCTTCCCTTCCCTTCCCTTCCCTTCCCTTCCCTTCCCTTCCCTTCCCTTCCCTTCCCTTCCCTTCCCTTCCCTTCCCTTCCCTTCCCTTCCCTTCCCTTCCCTTCCCTTCCCTTCCCTTCCCTTTCCCCAGTTATACAATAGCCAAGAAAAAGCAAAAAGCTCTTAAGTATGAAAACCCCAACCAAACAAAAAGAATTTATTTAAACCAAGGTACAAGAAAAGAATTACCCACCATGGTCATCAAGAACTTCTTGATTTCCAGGATAGGGAGTGTTCACCTGCAGACAAAGAAATCCATTAAAAATTATCCATACATATTAAGAAATGGTAATGCATTACTTGGTGCGACTGAAAAGTCTGGCAAGTTTGCATGCTAGTAAATATTACAACAACACTCTGGGATTATCTCCAGTTTGACAGTGTCTGAGTATAGCTGATCAAGTTTTTATGAGGATTGTGCTCTCTTTAACATGCAACATGCTTTCAGCAAAAGGGTAACATCATGCATTTTGGAGGCATCAGCAAATCCTACTCTCAGTTGTGCCAGTGAAGCATCAGAAAACTCATTCTCCAAGAACAATTCTGAATTTACAACATCGTGTTTGGAAGCAGGATTTGATTTTTGACTGTGAGATAACAGCTTGTATTTGTAATTTTTTTCATCAGACCAGGGCTATGTTATGTCTGATGTTAACCTGTGCTCCAGATGCATTGAGACCACAATGGGGAGGCAGAAGCTATTCTAGCATATTCTCTTCTGACACCTGTAACAGTGGGCATGCTACCTACCTCTATGCTGTCCTCAAATTAGGGACAATGCAGGAACTAATACATGGCACAGTGCTTGGAAACCTTGGTACCTGCTAGTACCATTTATAGGAAACTAAGCAAGTGTATGAAAAAATGGAAGTTGCTGCATCTGGCTAATCCTGTAGTACTATCCTGTAGAAGTCTTACTCACATGGATAGCTCCATTAACTTCAGAAGTTCAGTTCCCATGAGGAAAACTGGTGGGGTTCAGTCAGTAGTTCTTTATCGACATTCATTTATGTAGGCATGAACAGCAGACTTCTTATCTATAAACTCGGATAGGTTTAGAAGATTATTCACAAATGCAGGACAAATCTATCTAGCACACTCAAGTGCATGAAGAGATGTTTATAAGTACATGTTTCTATTACTTGTGCACATAAAAGTTAGTGCTATTTTTCACTGATTGCAACCTTCCAGAAAAGTGGCTATTATTATCTGAAATTCAGTGAAGATAGGCTTGTTTTGATTGAATCATTCCACAGAGAATCAGAGGAGAGTTGAGGCTGGAAGGCATCTCTGGAGATTGTCTAGCCCGAAGGACGATCAGCTACAGCAGGTTGTTCAGGGCCTCGTCCAGTCAGGTTTCAGAGGTGAGGCTGACAAATACATACATGATTATGCATGTATGTGATCAATGTACAACAATGTTATACAATGGGAGCAAGAAGATTCAAGGGAGAAATTCAAAGAGGTAAAAAAAAGATGCATAGAGGAGGTAGGCCAAAACTGTAGAAATGGCTAATTACCATAGAGTAATGACTATTTATCATTAATTCACAAAAAGATCACAAGTTGGGATACAACTTTCTTCAGCAGTAATATTAGGGTGAGTATCAATACATCTAGCATAGAGGAAGTCAAGGGCTGTTTCTCTAAAATAAGTGAAAACTAACTGGAATGCAAATTGGAGAAGAAGGCACAGTATCATTTGGAACTATACTGTTTAGCAGAAAAGTAGAACCACCATCTTGAACCCTACACTATTCAGGGGTGGACTATGGCTCCCAAGGACAGAATCCTTTCCAAGTACATACCCCACAGCTTAACAGTAGGATATTGCCCTAGGGAAAATACTTCCAGGACTGAATTATGTTCACCATTCATTCTAGGATGCAATTTCTGTAATTCCTTAAACAAAAATTGCACTAGTGTTCTGAAAATATGAAACCTATCTCCTTTCTTTTCATACTATGTGTGAAACTGCAGGTCCTTTGAAGGTAATGCAGGCTTTGTCATACTCTTTGGAAAAGAGGGCCAGATCTTCACCTGCTGCGATTCTATGCGAACAGACTGCATTTGAGGGTCAAATAAAGAACATGATCTTTCTTTTCTGATGCATCTTTCATGCCACAACGAAATACATAATGAATCTTATTTTGGACAGGGAAATTAAAAACAGCTAAAGACATAACAACATGGGAACTGTATTTATACATACATCTAAAAGATACGTGTACCTGTATGCATACACATTGAGGTCCCCAAAGCAACTCCTAAACTATGGAAACACAAGCTTTGAAAGGCATTAAAAATATTAGAAAGAACAAGTAATCAAAGTGCTTTAAGCAAAAGCGTCTAGTGTTTCTAGTTCTGTTATATATTTTATACATGGCTAAGTTTTCATATATGGCTAAACACTTGAAAATCTGTTATCTTGAAGAACAAGTAAAACACATCCCTGGTGCAAAGCAGAAGGCAGGGGGAGAAAAGCTGCAAAGTTATGGTGTTTAGGTGTACAGCTGCTTTGGTTATGTTCTGTCATGGCCATGCATCCTAAGAGCAGATTCTCTGTGTGTGACTTACTGGCATTTTGCAATGAGGCCTGGGAGGGACTGGGAAAACTGTCTATTGAAAACAGGAGGGAAATTACTTTAATGAGCATAGGTATGATAGAGCAGGTAACGCATCATATGGATCTAACAGTCATGATGGAGCTAAGCCTGGAAACAAAAGCAGCACCTCCCTAGCACAGAGCCCAGCTTGCTGCCAGGTCTGCCATCATGTCCCTCTCTGTGGGGCTATGGGGGCAAAACTCTTCCATGACAGTGGCTTTGGTTAAGAGGTCTTTTTCTCTTCACACAAGCAAGTTTACCCACTGTGAACTGTGTTGACTGAAACAAGTTTTGTTGTTTCCCTTTGCAAACTGTTTCTGGAGCAGCACATTTCTGCTACAAACCAGTCACTGATCCCCAGTGGTACTTACTCCTTTGATATAAAGTATACGTCCTGGAGGCCCAGGGGGCCCTGGGGGCCCAGGCAAGCCAGGAAGGCCCTGGTAAGAGAAAGTGAAAGAAGGAAGATATTAGACAAAAAATAAACCCCAGCCCCAAACTGGAACTGCAAATTGAAACTGTAGTAAAGACAGTGGATCTCTCATCCAAGGAAAATTAGGTATTCTACACTGATCTAGAACTCTCAAGACTGCTAAAATTCATAAATTTTCAAGTGCCAGTAAGATACGTACATGCTAATTAGCAACCCGAAGGAACCCTGCTAGACTGGAGGCGTGACTGCCTTTTACAAAAAATGTATGTCAGCTCTTTACTGTGTAATTTGAAAACTTGGCACAAGACCATGTTCACCTTTCAGTCCACATCAATACAACTTTCTGTGAGGTGACATACGTCATCTCATGAATAATTAGAGATACATTAGATTTTATCTTCCCTGAGCACTCCAGGAAGGACTACTAGAATATGTAGCCTCTTTTGTTTGCTTGTTTGCTCTAACCTGTCAGCCTGATGTACTTCATCTAGTTACACTTGCTACAATAGTTTCTGTGTGGTTAGGACAGACAATCCAGAAAATGAACTTCAATATTGTTTGGAAATATGGAGAAAAGGAAAGTCTACTCTAATATATTCTGTTGGTGGGTAGTCAACTTTTCTGTCATTTTCTTCCAATTAGAATTTGTCTAATTTGTCTGTTTTCACTTTCCAGGAACTATATTTCTATTTATACCTTCTTCTAGAGGTGCAAGCCATATTCAGTATCTGCTCTTTTTTTCTGTGGAGATACTTAAATACTTACCAGCTCTGTGAAGATACTTAGCAACTCTCAGTCTCCCTGCTACTCAAATAAAGCAACATCATCTCACTTATATTTATTGTCTAGATAGACAAGACACTTGTGCCTTGCAGTTTGTGTGCCATATTTTTTTTCTTTTGAAGAAAGTAGAACCAGAGGCTTCCTACAACAGAATCCATTTACAACAAGTGCCCTACTGAAATACAGTGATACTGACTTTATGCTAACACAGTAACATACCCTTGTATTTTTTTTCAGCATTATCTCTGATGCGGATGAAATAATGTTAGCTGCTGTTGTGGCATGGGTACCAATTTTCTAGCACAGAATGTCCCATGACATCAGAACAACCACACAAATTACTCTGCTATTGTGAAGCTTATTGTTTATGCTCAGCAGTGTTAGTTGTTCTGTGGTCCAGGCTCAATGTTTGTCATGAGACAACTTGTCTGAAATCTTTTCATGAGAACAGACTTGCAGCAACAGGAGCTTGGTTCATCACTTGTCATTCTGCAATTACAGGTTGTAGGTGAGCATGGATATGCGATTATCTACGCAGAAGTCATTATTCTGGATACATGTACAGGGCAACTGTAGCAGGTAGCAGGTATCAGTGAGTATTTCCTTGTTAGTAAAGTAGATACCACTTCCCTGTGATATGCGCAGGGCTATTTCTGGGCTAGAAAGCTCAGAGCCTGTGGGAGTATCTTCACATCATGAGAGGTCACATTGGTGGCCTGGATCAGGAAGTCCTCGATATATATAAAAGAACTGGAATGAAAAATCTTATGCTATTTGAAGCTGCTATGGTAGCAGTGAATGACACACATAACTGTTACACCTGGGAGCTGACACAACTATGTGTATCTGCGAGAACTGCTCAGATGGACCCAGAAGCTGACTTTTCAATGACTGCTGCTAGATAGGAAAAGTAGCAGAAACACAATTATTTCTATATCATTTCAGGTTTTTAATCCCATCATCATTTGGAAGGAATCAATATAAGTCAGACTTCAGATTTTAGTGGTTTTTTTTTCAACTAATTGAAATAAAAAATAACTTACATTAAATGCTTCACCTCGATCACCTTTCACACCTCTCAGTCCATTCAGTCCTGGACGGCCCTGAAACAAGAGAAAATAATTTAGTATGTGTCAGAAGCAAGCTTTTCTGTCTTTATCTCACTTGAGAGCATAATACATACTGGGCGTCCTGGGAAACCAAGTTCTCCTTTGGGTCCAGCAGGTCCTGTTGGTCCCTGAACAAAAAAGAATATGTGATTATGGCCCATTTTGTTGATCTATATTTGATTATTTAGAATAAGAGATATAGTTTCATATCTACATTAAAAATCAGTCTGTGATTGCCTGTAGGGACTGCACCAAACCTCCTCTCTGCTTGCCCTACTGAGTGATCTCAGAAGCTGAGGACTGTGTGTAACAGTCAGCTCTGGTTTGGGAAAGACCACCTATCTGAAATGAAGTCTGAATTCCCAGCTCCTTGTAGGGTGTGCAATTCAAAACTGACTTACCATGTGTTGAAGAAAAATGCATCAGCCAGGAACAGAAAAGGAAGTTAGAGATGCATGCTTTGTGCATCTTGTGCATCTCCTTTTTTTTTTTCCTCTTTTGTTCTTCTAATTATTTTTGAACCAGGCCCTGTGAGGAAATGTCTGTGAATCAGCCTAAGAATTCATAGAGTGACAGGCTTCTACTTGCCTCTTGCCAGCCTGGGTTTGTGGATTCATGGGGCTGATAGTTGAAACAGAACTGTTCCTTCTTTATACAAGTGTGACTGACTCACCAGGCCTCACAAAGTAATACCAGCCACAGCAAAAGGAGAGGACAAGCAGGCTGCCTGGGAGAGGTGGTCCAGGACTATGGATAACCTGTGATGGGGCATTTGCAAGGATGCAGCTTCTAGGCAGCCTACAAGTGATGAACAAAAAGCAGCACATCTGAGGATCTACAAACTTTCAACTGCTGTTAGCTTCCTGAAACTCAACAAAACCACAAGGGTCTAGACAACCTCTTTACGTTATATTTGTCAGCCTTTCTGGTTTCATTTCCTTTTTTTCAGTCTGCTGAAATGCTGAGATACTCCTTCTTGCATTACTTGTTAAATAATCTGTCTGTAGATCTCAGTCAGATACCACTTACATGTGACAATGGGTGTGTTTAACCCTTCACATGGTATCATTTCATTGAAAAGTGATACGTACATTCATGAAAAATTTATCTGATGAAGAAGATGAGATAATTTCCCTTAGAATGAAGCTGAAAATTCATGGATGAATTGTTGTAGTTTTTATCCTGCTGAAACTGAAGACTGGATTAGACTTGAAATTCATAAGCAGTTAACACAGGGATATAGTGATTTATAATGTCACCATTTTAGTCAGAATTTAAAGCTCATCAGAATTTAATGTCAGCTGAAGCTGCTTGAAGGTGGTAAGACTTTTACTAATCTTCTAATTTATTTCCTCCTTGAAGGTAATTTCTGCCCGTGTGATCAAAGTTAATGCCTGTGTCTCAATCAGGCAAGAGATTGCTGCTGAACTGGCAGATGTGAATTTCAATATTGTGCTCCCAAGATTTCAAAATTCAACCCACCTTTCCATGATACTACATCCAATAATGAGGTTTGAAAAAAACAGAAATCCAAAATGTTATGAAGCATTTTCCTAGTTCACTCAAAAAAAGAAATCAAAAATGTTATGAAGTATTTTCCTACTTCACTCTCTAAAACCTGAGCCTTTAAAGAATATGCAAATCTGAACTTTAATCAGCCGTGAGGACAATTAGAAACAGACTTCTTTTTTAGTTTAAAGAAAGAGCAGTGTCTGATCTCATGCTTTAACTGGGATTTCAAATAAACATTAACAGTGTGAGAGCTGACTAAGCTGAGGCCACCTTTACTATTTTTTCTAGGTGCTGGCCCAGTCTGACAGGTGTTGGTGACTCCCTGAGACAGAAGGGAGCAGTCACAGCTAGAAGTGAAAGAAGGAAGCGAGGAAGCCACAGGAGTCTTCTTACCACAAAAGGAAACTTCATTTACAACAGCACAGTAGATTTGGGCAGGCTGACACTGAGGTTCTTACTAAGTGCTCTTCTTCAGTGATATGCAGCCATTTGCTTCACCGACAGGGAACAGCACAATCCTGCATGTAAAAGGTTCTCATTTCTCCTGTGGCAGGAGCTTGGATTCCGTCTGTCTGCTTTTGCTAATAATTTTACTGGCCTCCTGACTATCCCCAGTTCTCATCTGCCAAGCTACTACTTCTCTGTAGCTCCATGTGCTCCAAGCTCTTGTGATCCTATCTTCCATCTAGCTGAAGTCTCAAAAAGGAGTGGAGCAATGACTAGGGATTTGTTTTTAAATTCTGGAAACTTTTCTATGATTTTAAGAGCAGAGAGGAACAATCAGGGTCCCCAGCTACCTGAAAGGTGTTCTTGGGCCAGAGACTTACTTAGAGCAAAGTGGAACAGAACCATTGTACTAAAACCTTTGATAAGTTACGCATCACAGTCTCTGGCCCAGCAGTCAAATTCTGTACATTTTTGCTGCACAGGACTCACACTAACTATGAAGGGATTTCTTTATATGGGACAACACCAAATTGTATCGCCCCATTAGCAACGATGATCAAATGAGAGTTCTGCACTAAGAAGAGAACTGGTTGAGCAAAGCCTTGAGGCAGGCTCTGTGTACCAAAATTTCCTGAAGTGTAATCATTCCCACCAGTGCTAGCAAGGATTTCCTGATCTGCATGCTGAATTGTGTGGAGCATCTCATGGCAGCACTAAATGAGATGTAAAACACAGAGTTTGGGGCTGACAGGAAAAGGACGTCCACAGGATGAACAGCGATAGGACAAGAGGCAGTGAACACAAGCCAGAAAATGAAAAATTCCAAATAAATATAAGGAAAATATTTTTTACTCTGAAGTTTGTCAAATGTTTGGAATGTGCTGCCCAGAGAGGCTGTGGAATTTCTATCCTAAGAGCTGTTGAAAACTTCACTTGACAAGTTCCTGAGTTAAAGAGACCTGCTCTGGGCAGTGATGTGGACGAGATCATCTCCAAGTTCACTTTCATTCAAAGTTATTCTGTGTCAGGTTGAAGAAGTAGATCATTTTTCAAAGTTATTCTGTGTCGGGTTGAGGAGGTAGATCATTTTGCAGTCATACAAGGAGGAGCACAGGAACATCCTTTCTAGTAAGTTAGGACAGCTTCCTCCAGGTATTTTGATACACAATAGTTAAGAAAGCAGTTACTCAGCACACCCAGTTAGCCCCTTTTGAAGACTACAGAAACTGATGTAAAAATCTCCTACACACCTTGGTGTGCAGAAATATCAACACCTGCTAACATTCACTTAGACACAACAGTGACCAGGCTACATCAAAAGCAGAAGCAAAGGTTTCTTTGGAATACTAGACGAGAAGAAATTGGTGCCCTAACACTGCTGAGTCTGGGAAACTGTTCTTATTTTATAACTAATTTCTTGTGTTTTCTTGCAACATTCTGTGTCCAGTTAAAAGTATCAGACCAAGTACTTGAAAGAAGGCCTCTAAATCCTGATTTTGGTACATGGTCTTACCCTACTGCCTGGTGTGCAGCTTTCTCAGAATCCAACACATTGGCAAATTACTGGCATTGACAGAAATTGAGCTGATGCAGTTAGTTATATTAATGTAAATCCTATAAACAGAGAATAATTTAGGTGGAAAGAGAGAGATCCTCTTGCACAACCCCTTGCTTACAAGACAATCTTGTAAGTTAGGCTTGTAGGTTAAGTCATGCTGCTCAACACCTTGTTCCAGAATGCACCGTCTCTCTGGGCACCTATTTCTGTGTTTAACCACTTTTAACGTGATTTTTTTTCTTTATATCTAAGTGAAATTTCCCTTGCTGGAACTTGTGATCTTTGTTACTTGTCTTTTTCATGTGCACCTCTGAGAAGGACCTGACTTTGTTTTATGATTCCCTTTCAGGCCGCATCAGGGAGCAATTAGAGCTCCTCTTAGTGTTCTATCTTCAGGGCTAAACAAACCCAGTTCACTCAGAGTCATAAGTCATGTAAGTTTCTAGCTCTGATGATATTTCACTGTTGGTTTAGATAGTAACAGATACATTTGTTCTACCGGAATTTAAACTCTGCATAAAGTCAGTAGTTCACAGCACCACATATGTAACAACTACACTATTTTCTAAAGGACAGTGATCACCCTGAAGCATAAATACTCCTTATCATCCCTACTCAGAATTAATGAAAAGCTAAACCAAAGTACCTTTATATTTACTAATATCTGTAAAGCCAAAGCGAAAATAAAAAAGAAAAAAGCCATTAATCTTTGGAATCATCTTACCATTGGTCCCACTGGTCCCACCACTCCAGCTTCACCCTGTTGAGGATGGACACAGAGAGAGCAATGACAAGGAGAATTCCTGCAATGTCTAGCAAAGGCGGCTGTTAGCAAGGCCACCAAATAATTCTGGAGGAACACAACACAGTATTAGCTCACCTTCTCCCCTTTTTTTCCTAATAATTCAGTTAAAGATCCATCAGCAGAAATGACAGCACCTGGTTCTCCCTTTTCACCCTGCAATTATCAGAGTAATTATGGTTTACAAAGCAGTTCCCAGTGAATCAGAAAAAGTCAAAGCAGCATTACTTTCGTTTGAAGCATGACGGGTTAGTCATGCTGTGATATCAAACATAAAGTGATATCAGTATGAGTAGGGTGAAGCTTGATTCTGGGGAAGAAAAGAGATGATCCTTCTTAAAACATAATAAAGTACACTAAAGATGTATAAGTACTGAGATAAATAAGTACTTATTTTTTAAAAAGGACTTAAATTGTTCTCTGTAGAGTAACTGTGTGAAATATGCTGTGTTCACAAAAGGTCTCCGCCAAACGCAGACAGGTTATTGGTGTCATCTTGTGTACCATCAGCTTAATGGTCAGCAAATCCTGCTGGAAATGCAAAATCTTGATAGAACAGTAGATGTTCGGATTTTAGTATCAGGAAAGCATGAGTCATTCTCTCTATGTGTCTGGCATGATGCAACCTCATTAACTTTAGGGAAGGCCAATTCCCAGCATTCAAACTGTGACCCTCTGCATTCCTCTTCCACTACCACGAGTTATCACTTTTCAGTGCTAAGTGCATGGTTCCCACTCTGGATCACTCAGCTGTAACTTTCCTCTTCCTACCTCAGGCAGCTTGCTACAACATCTTTCCCAAGATCTCATGGAAGAAATCTGGCTTGAAACTAACAATTGCGTTGCTATTAAAATGACAGTCCAGGTTACAGACCTTTCACTGAGCTCTAACTGCTGTAACTCAGTTATTCTCAAAAGTTCTTAAATCATTGTCTTTGAAGACTCCCTGAAGATACTTTGGATACTTTGGAGTCTCCCTAAGGCTTGGTTGGCTTCCTTGACTTTATCTTCTGTGAGATTTTATGGACCTGAGGTTGAATTTCATGATCCTTTAAGTAAAATGCTCCTAGGTGTCTGTACAGCTTCACTGTGGTTCTCAAACTTACTCTTGAGCACAGTGTGGTATTCACAGCGCAGAAACACTGTCAGGTACATCACTATGTTTTTTGTGGGTCCAAAATTAAACGCCTTTAAAGCTTTGAGTCCTTACCAGTGTGGACACCGGAAACAAAAGAAAACTAACCAAAAAAACAAAAGTAAAAACCTCCACAACCCAAACCAAAAAGCACCCAGAGGGTTTTAAGGTTGAGCTTGATCATTTCATGCACTCTGTAAAAGAACAGGAAATCTTATAGTAAATGGGGACTGGTATTTGTGGCCTGAGAGGTTTCCTTCTGTGTAGTGATGATACTGTTCATCTGCTACCCAATTTAAAACATAATTAACCATTTCCAATTACTTGTGAGAAAGTGAGCTCAGCTACTCAGAAAGAATAAACAGAAAGTGTTTTTGTTTTTCTTTTTGTTACCCCCAAGATATTAGATGTTCCTCTCCCCTGCTTCCTTGCAGGTGGATAAGAAGGGGAAGAAAACTGAAACAGCTGCAGTATTTACAGAAGAGCAGAGTCAGTCTTAATAACCTCTCAGCACTGTCATAAAATACACATTTTTTGTGAAGAAACAAAAGAAAGAATCCTAAGAAGAGAGCTCCTCAAGTCTTATACTTTCTTTGGGAATTGAAAATTGCAGTCTACATTCTGTAGCCAAAGCCCTCTCTGGCACAGGAGGAGGAAAAGATCGATCTTTTTTTTGTTTGGTCTTTTGGATAGGATCCCAGGGTGTCAGCACAGCAATCAGCTGGCAAGAAGAGGTCACTTCATGTTTAATGTTTAAAGAGACTTAACCTGATAAGCGCGTACTGGACTTATGAATTTCAACACTGGAGCAGGAAGATTAGCTCTTGGTGGGATTATATCAAGGGATGTTGCTTAGCACTTTCACATTCCACCTAGTACATTTTTCACATGAACTTATTAACATTACAATCCCTAGAAAAATTAGAATCATTAAACCTTTAATGTCACTAAGTACTTATCATCTAACACATTTCTCAGCATATACTTCCCCCTATGCATTTTTTCATACCTGTTGTCCTTTAGGTCCTTGTGATCCAGGCAAACCAGTGTCACCCTTTGGACCCTGAGGGCCCTAGGCAAAAACAAGTACATAAATCCATAGTGATATTTGTGAAGAATATGGAGCTAATCCATTTTACTAAATGTAATTTTAAATTACCGGCAAACTTGAACTTAAATCACTCTGGTTGCAATCTAAGAATTCTTACAAGACTAAATTCTCTTTGACTCAAGTTATTCCCTAAACCAAATATCACAAAAGGAGAATCTGTTAGAAAAAACAAAATGAAAAATCCCTGATGTTTATCACAGTGTGGATGATACACATTCACAAAGGGAAATATGCAAACATTAATAAGAGTGGAAATTCAACCTAAAATTCTCTATTTCCTCTGTACTTGATCCTCTCTCTCTCCATAATCATTCAACCAGACTCATTTTCAACAGAATTTCTGAAGGTATATTTTTAACAGTATGTTAAAAAAAAAAAAAAAATCTGAAATAGAGATTATCTATTTGAAAACAAGACGATTTCTTTATCTGTTTTGTGGGGAAAGCATTCCCCTCAGATCAAATTGTGCTTTACAATCTTCCAAGAGCATTCAGAAGCATTTTTTTACCCACCAAGAACTAAACTCAGGTCTACATAATTTCTGCATTAGTCAAGAGATAAATAAAAGACATGAGGTGAGAACAAGAATGGTATTTTCATGTCTGTAGAAATTCTATAAATGACAGAGACCCAGAATTCACTATATCACTTTCTAAATGTTATCAGCTCTTTTTCAAATGAAATGGATTTTTAATGAGTTTTTTTTTCCTTCTCTTTGGTTTTCTATGCAGTGCACAATACCCAGGACTTAAGCAATCTTCTGTAGAATTTTGGGCAATTTGTCAGCTTTTTGTTAAGATCTTTGGTCAGTTTTCCCGGTTTTCTCCTTAGCTGTTCTCAGGCAATAGACAAAGGATCCTGAGATCATATGCATGCTCTGAACTGTAAAACAATCATAACAAGGGAAAATAATCTCATCACATTACATAGAATATGAATACAATAATTAGAACAATACTATCTGAAGTCATAAGCCAAATAATTACAGAATCACAGAATATGCTGAGTTGGAAGGGACCTACAAAGATCATCAAAGTCCAACTCTTGCCTCTGCAGAGGACACCCCATATGCCTGAGAGCATTGTCTAAACACTCCTTGAGCTCTGTCAGGCTTGCCACTTCCCTGTGGAGTCTGTTCCAGTGCCCAACCACCTTCTGGGTGAAGAACCTTTTCCTAATCTCCAACCTAAATGTCCCCTGACACAACTTCAGGCCATTCCCTTGGGTCCTGTCACTGGGCACCACGGAGAAGAGGGCAGGCCCTACCCCTGCTCTTCCCCTCACAAGGAAGTTGTAACTGCAATGAGGTCTCCCCTCAGTCTCCTCCAGGCTGAACAGAACAAGTGACCTCAGCTGCTCCTCACACGGCTTCCCCTCAAGGCCCTTCACCATCTTCACAGCCCTGCTTTGGACACTCTCTAACAGTTTAATGTCTTATATCGTAGCACCCAAAACTGCCCCCAGCGCTTAAGGTGAGGTCTCCCCATTACAGAGCAGAGCAGGACAATCCCCTCCCTTGCCCAGCTGGCAATGCTGTGCCTGATGCACCCCAGGACTCCTGGCTGCTAGGGCACAGCTGATCCATATTCAACTTGCCACCGACCAGGACCCCCAGGTCTCTTTATCTGGCACTGCTCTCCAGCATCTCATTCCCTGGTCTACATGCACAACCAGGGTGACTCCATCCCACGTGCAGAATCCAGCACTTTCCCTTGTTGAATTTCATACAGTTGGTGATCCTCCAGCCCTCTAATTTATGTAGGTGTCTCTGCAGGGCCTTTCTGCCTTGGAAGGAGTTAACAGCTCCTCCCAATTTTGTATCATCCGCAAACTTGGTGTCCCTCCAAGTCCTGCGTCCAAGTGGTTAATGAAGATGTTTATATATGTTTATATGGCAGTCTGAGTGCAATAGGTAGGTAAGGCACCTTTTGATACTATGGTTGTGCAATGCTTACATGGTAGCCCTGGTCTATTATAAAAAATCATAAATATTTCCTAAAGGATAAAATAAAAAGGGTACATCTTGTAGGGCTTTACTGTATTCTGTAGTGGAGATAAAAAAGGCAAAGGAATAACACAGTTACATATACATATGCAGACAACTTGTAGAAGTCCATTTGTTCCGTTTGTTTCTTCTATGTGGCATAGGTCTTCCCTTAGGTAGTAATTTTCCATGAATTACATCTCTAAACTATGGAACTGACACTGAGATAAGCATATCAGAGTATATTTCATTTCCCACAGAATAAATTTCTACCTTAGCTGGTAAATTCCTAAGACCTGCAGCATCCTATATGAAAATTTATTAGACTTCATGCAAATTGTATACAATATAATTTTAAAAAAATATTAAACTGTATTGGAAAAAACCTTAAATCCTAGGAAATTAATACTTACAGGAAATCCTGGTAAACCTGGCTTGCCATGTGGCCCCTGCAAAATCAAAAAACTCATACCCTTACAAACACATTTTACGGACTTGCAAAACAGTATGCATTTTTCACGTGTTGTGTGATTTGTGAATATCAACTCATCTGCAACAGAATTAAGAACTTCATTCAGTTGAAGGCAAAGGTGTGAACCTGCACAATGCCCTATGCTTCTAATTTAGGGTTTATTTTCAAAAACTGAAAAGACAGAGATCCAGAAAAGACTGAAAATGGATTATATTTTCTACATATGAAAGGCATGCAACCATTATCCAGCCTCCTTTGAATCTTTTCCAGATGCTGGCACAGAGATCACCTTTCCCATTTTGGTCCTGGTTGTCTTTGGATAGACAGTTTGTAATAGGCTGCGAATACAATCACAGATTGGGATTTGTATTGGGCACATTTAAGATTGCCCAGATGTGATACCTGCAGAAAGACACTTTAATTCTGGTTCAGATCAGCAGGATGTCTATTACCCCACTCACTATGAGACTGCACCTCTTTCCTGACTAAAGTTAGAGCTTAGAGACTGAGGTTCAAATCTTTCTCACTGCAACTTGTGCTTCAAGCTACAGGACCAGCTTCTTTTTTGTGGGAATGTGGCTCTAACATCTACTACAAAACAAAGGTTTGAATGGCAAATACCTGTGGCAGAGCTCACACAAGGGGGCCCATACTATCCTGGCATCCTATTATGTCTAGGGATTAGGAGAATCCGGTCTTTGGGAAAAACACGAAAATAGTCTTCCATGAAAACTGTTTTATATTGTAAGCACAGCTGGATGCAGCCACAATAACATGGAGTTGTCCTATCGTGTAACAAGTGGGAAAGAGCCGTGCTAGACTTGCAGAAAAAGGTTACAAGCTGTTGCTAGAGCTAATGCCCTTCTTCCCAGTTCAATGACAGATTCAGTAGATGTTTGTTTTGGGACAGCTGTAATAATAAGACACAAGGTTTTTGCAAACTTAAGCTATGTAGAGTGAAATTCTGCTATTGGCTATGAACATTCTGACTTTTCTGGCTTCATCAGGGATTGAATGTGGGGGAGATCACTGTGCTCACCAACAAGAAAACAGATAAAATGAAATACACAAACAACAATCCACAAATGAAACTAGCTGTGAAGTAAGTTGCTTAATTTGTGATGGTTAAGATTTTGCAAAGTGCAGCATGTTGTACACTTTCGGGCAAGTTTGAATAGACTCCACATTTTGGAAAAGGTAGATTTTTCTTTAGATCCAGTCCTAGGAACCTGAAATCATTACCAAGAAGCATTCAGGATTTCAAGAATTTGGCTGAACTATTTTGCAGCTAGAATGGAACCTAAATTTCACATCTGTTGTTCTTTTATGAAATCCCTAGTTTTTCATCCACTGCTATAATTTGTGTGAGACTAAATTCATACACAGGAGCCTAGCATTTCTAGTTGCAGTCCCAAGCAGAACTGAGCAAAACACTTTTTATCCCAATGCTTTGTTACTTGAAAAACAAGAAGGAAAAAAATGGAATAAATGTGAATCTTGGTCTCTATTTTTGCAACAGTTCTACATTTCTTTAATTCTGAGCATATAGTTCAGAATGAGAGATAAGCCAATTTCTTTATTTCATAGAAATGTGTAAAAGCAGTTTGTTCACACAGAACTCAGTTTTGCCTGAAAGTACTTCTGCAGAGTTTAGTGCTGGAGTTAGCAGGAACACAATCTTAAAGTGTAGGAAACTCATCTCTGCTTGATACTCAAAAGAAGACATTGAAGATAGAGCAAATCTGAAGATTTAATAAAGCAGCATATACTCACTGGAGGCCCAAGGAGTCCTTTAATTTCAGTAAAATTAAAAATTCCATCTGTATCATTGAGAAGTAACTAAAAAAGGGGTTAAGATACAGGTTATTCAAATAGTTTATCTAAGGCACACACACATTTTTGGAAATGTAAAGTTATCTCTTTATAACTATGAAAAACCCCCAAACATAAATAAGGCCACAGAAAAGGCTCTCTACTTCTAATTTTCGTTATACATCTGGAATAACAAAACCTAGAATTTCTTTTACATTTCTTCTATGAAGATCTCAGAATGCTTTCAGAAATTTAATTAACTGACTCACATTTTTAATTTGAAAGCTATGACACCAAATTTTGCAGCCTGAAGTCATTTCTCAGCATCATTATCAGCAAGATAAAGATGAAATGGAGGTTTTATGCTCCAGCATGTCACTGGCATTCTAAGATGGTGAATCAATCTGAGCACACTCATCCTCTGTTGCAGAGTTGAAGTTTTAATTATATTCTGGACATGTCTGCATCACACCATGCAGTGCCATGCTGCGATTCCTAAGTCAGCACTGATCATGCTGCTGTGTCTGAAACTAGCTTGGAACCCCAAACTTGGATGTGGACCAGCTCTACGCTACCCAGCTCTGAGTCTCAAGATGCCTAATAGTGCAGTGTAATTGCACTGCTGTTATACTGCTTCTTATCCTGGAATTGGTGAACTCCCCATTAGCCCAGGCATTTCTGCATAATTCCATTACAGATCTTTGGAGCTCTGATCCAACACTCCTCAATGCAGGTCTGAATGGATCAGGTCACTCAGGGACTTGTCCTGTTAATTCTTGAACACCTCTAAGGATGGACATGCCACAACTGTTTTCGGCAATCAGTTATAGTGTTTGATCATTGTCAGGATAAAAAAGGTTTTACTTATATATAATTGGGATTTCCCTTTCTCCAACTTGGGTGTGTTGCATCTTACAATATTTACATACACCTGCAAGAAGAGGCTGCTTCCATCTTCTCAGTATCCTCTGATCATGTAGTTGCAGACAGAAACAAAGCCTCTCTTTATCCTGCTTTTTGCCAGGCAAATCAGACCCAATTCTCTCAGTGCTCTGGTCCCCTGAACACTTTGGTAGCCCTGGATGGGGCTTGCTCCATTATGTCAATGTCTTTCTTGTCAAGGGGATCTCACAGCTGGACACAATACTCCAGAAGCAGTCTTGTGAATGCCAGTCACAACTCTCTATCAGTTGAACTGATTTTCCACCTATTTTATCATTCTCTCACCCACTTCACAGGCCATCAGTTTGATGATAGCAAGGCTATGGGAGACTGCATCTGAAGCCCTGCCAAAGTCAGGGTCTACAAATTCCATGCCCATCCCTTGTCCACAGAGAAGCAATGATTTGGATCAGGAACGAACTGCCTTTAGTAAATCCGTGTTGGCTGCTCCCCATCAGATTCTTGTCCTGATGTTACGATTAGGCTTTCATTTTGGTTTCAGATAGCTAACTTTCTGGTTTAAATAGGTGTTCCCAATATTGTATCACGTGGTCTTACAGAGCAATTCAAGACAGACAATATATAGGTGCTTGTTCCACATAAATGTTTTAGGTGAAAAGACATCCTTTGTTTTTGTCATTTGTTTAATTTCTTTCAGTCCAATGGTCCCATTTGACACTTTAGCCTTGTTTTGGATTCAGAAGTATGTTCTGAATCTCCTTGGAAGCTTGAATTGGTCCATTTGTTTAGAAGGCAAGACATGCCATCCATTTCAATATAAGGCTCTGTGTGAAGCAGCATATTCCCATTCGATGTAATGAAAATCTGAATTTCAAAAGGCCAGGACAGGGCATGCTTTCAGGTGCCAGGGATTTACTTAGTACATGAATAAACATGTTTTCACTGAGGTTTTGTGAAATCTGAATGCCCCCTTTTCTGCCTGCAACCATGTGCAGATCAACACTACCAGATCACAATCTTTTCCAACATTTGTTATGAATACAGTGTCCAGGAACTGAGTTTGAAACTGCCCTGCTTTGAATAGGGGGTTTGACCATATGGCCTCTGGAGATCACTTCCAATACTCTTATGAGTCTCTGAATACTATTTTTCTAATCCAGATCACTCATCCTATCCTATCCTATCCTATCCTATCCTATCCTATCCTATCCTATCCTATCCTATCCTATCCTATCCTACCTATGTCATCTGAGCACAGCAGTATACGGTCAGCTTTCTGTACTTTGAGGTCATGTTGCATAATTCATACAGCTAAAGCTTGCTGCTTGTACTGGGTTCTTCTTTCTGCTCCTTCTCCTTGTCCTCATGTTCTACAAAAACCACTGGAAAAAATGTCAAGTAAAAATACAGTTTAGATCCTACAGGCAGCACCCCACTTTCCAGGCTGCATGAACTCTGCTACTCTTCAGGGGTAGTACGATGCTCTTGGTCCCACTCTATTTCCAGTTCTACATGGCCCAGGAAAGGAACAGGACATAGGCTGCTACATTAATGGCAGTAATAAGAGTCCTGCTGCTGCAATTGTTCTGCTTTATCTGGTGGCAGAAGTCCAGGAGTCCTGGGTTTACATGGTCTTTTCATTGTGGAATCACTCAGTATTCATTGCTTTTGGGCTCAATCCAAACAATATTGAAGTCAGTGAAAAGAATCCCAAAGGCTTTGCTGAGTCTGGGATCAGGCACATTGTATATTTTATACATACAGTTGATCTGCAAATGGAAATCGTGGTTGGAAGTCAGAAAACTGTACATAAGGCTGAAGAAGATTTGAAAACAAAAGGTAGAAGAGTGACGATTAGAGGAAAAGATTGCACTCTTCACAACCTCATCCAGGTGTATAAATATTTATCTTTGGGTTTGGGTGTGCAAACAGGTTTAATAACAAAAATCCAGCAATATAATTCTTTAACACATTGAATTAGTTCAGAAAGTGCTGACTACAATAGTAAGGACAACACTATTTTCCATATTTTCTTCACTGCTGTGTTTTAGGATAATTGTCTGGGTTGGTTTCTAAGTAAACCTTCAGCTCTGCATCCAAAAAGCATGAATATGGCCTTGTTAGAACTATAGAAAGAACAGAGTGAACAAAATCTTTTGACATTTCCTTTACACCCTCACCATCAACCTTTCATTGTGACTTTTGTTTCTTGTACCCAAACTAGGGGTGTGTAGTGGCAGCCAAAGATAAAGGTTTAAAAATTTGAAATTTAAATCCAATAACATTTGTCTATTCAAAATTACTTCTGTACTGTACCCAACTAAATTTGTGCGATAAAATCATAGCAACAAATATTATGGTTTTTCAGTTATTGTGATTCCATTCATGAAAATGCACCAAGTATCAGCAACTATGCTCCAAAAGAGTGAAATAGCCAATATAGGATGAGAAATATTGATTTTAGTGTTTTGGAATATCAAACAGCAGCAGAGGGACACTGTTTTTTTTTAAACAGGAGCAGACTTCCTGATCAATCACAGGAGGCAGCAGAGCAGGCAGCAAGGACAGCAAGTCTCTGAGACCCACAGTGCTGGCAGGAACTGCAGAAGTCTGGAAATGGATAGGTTCCACGGCAGACCTCAGTTTTAACCTAACATGTATTTTCATGGTATGAGAAATGGTTCTTGAAGGAACCAAATCCCCTCCATTGACATAGGGACCAGGTTAAATGAGAAGAAAACCAAGGTCCACTTTTCAGTGCAGCTCGATCAATGTGCTATTGGCCAGATACTGGAGACACCTGGCCCTAAGCCACAGCTGTTCATGTCAGGTCTAAATATTTCAACAGTGCTGAAATTGCACTAACTCTGTATTTGCTTTTATTTTCATCAAAAATTTATTTTAAAGTCTGTTTAGTTGTAGCCACAGAGCCCTTCCTAAGAAAACTTCCTTCTAGCTCTGATGGATCAGTCAACTGGACTTCTGTAGCCCAAGAAGTCCTTGGCTACGTAACAGTTAAATGAATGAATTAAATGACCCTGACCTGGGGAGTGATCTCTCTAAGTGCCCTGTGGTTCATTCAGATCACTGATCTCTGCTGCTCTGCCCACATCAAGCCAATATCCACATTACAACAGGTGGCAGTGTTATTTATTTTAGTTCTGCAATTCCAACTGCAATTGATAGGTCTGCTTGCAATAGTTCTTTTCCATATTTGAAGCTTACTATGAAAGATGAGAGACTGAGTCAACAAAATGCACTTGGATAATTTAATGTCTATCTCAGCAAATGTATTGCAAGCAAATGTCCTGTTACACAAACATTTGTGAGATAGGAAGAATTCAATGTCATACACAGTGACATATACTTCCACACAGGTTTAACTAACTGTATCAAAATCCAGTACACCAAGTCCTCAGAGAAATCTTCTGATTAACAATACAGAGGATTTGACAGCTCTTGCTGTACCTCCCCAGAACACCTACACCACAAATGTGTATAAAGCCACACATACTATGCTCTCAATTTTTTAAGAGAGCTTACTTCTAAAACCTGAAAACACTTAGAGAAGGAAATGGGTTTCTGTATGGATTTGTAATACACCTGATGCAATACAGCTTCTACTAGGCTCTATACATTTCTGTAATACATGGTAAAAGTGGTTCATACAGGGATCTGGAGGATTCAGAGGATGCACTTTAGGTTTCTTCAGACATAGCTATGTGCTAGACAGGTGTGAGGACAATGACTAGGGCATGTAGGGAGCCATGCTGTCTCCAGCAAACAAGTTTCCAGCAAAAAGTTAGTTTATGTCAGCTTCAATAGTCTTTTTATATTCCTTGTATATACTGACCTCCCTCTGATGCTCTCATGGTATTTTTTGCAAGTATTAATGAGCTATGGAGCAACACGTTAAGGTTCATTTTTACTGCAAACAGAGCTGTTTAGTCACTGATATGAGTTAAGGCACCACCGTGGCACCGTGGCAGGGCTGTGAGAAAGGACATGAGTTTTACATCAGCATTTCTATCACAGCTATTGAGCAGTTCCCCAGAAACTCCAACAGAATTGTATTAAAGTGTAGAGCTGCTGACAGTCCCACTATGAGCAGGACTTTGAACAAGATCTTCACTGAGCCAGCATTTCTGTGAATCTATAATTCTGCTCATCTAAGACTCAGGATCCAAGATCCTAGTATTCTACATGGATTCCCAGTAAATTCAGTAAAGAAAAACCACTTCTGTTGGGATGCGTGATGTGGCCTATGGGATGCCAATTAATGCTATATTTGCTATCAGTAGCAGAAGCGTAAGTGAAAGCCTAGTTATTTCAGTCAAAAAAGGTTATGTGTTGTTCAGCTTTGTGATAATGATGGTGCCAACCTCCCCCTAACAGATTTCTCAGCTGGGCATTTTCTCTTCTTACAATTACAAAACACTCCTTATTGCCCTTATATGCATTCCTTTGGATGAGTCTGGCTGTTTTAGGCACCTCCAGCTCTCAGAGGTGAAGTTTCCTGCAGCCACTCACAGTTCCTCCAGATCTGAATGTCATACCAGGCCAACTACTAGGATTTTTGTTGTCAGCTCCAAGCGGGATTCATCCTAATCTCCAGCCTTCATTACTGCAAATAGTACTGCTTCTGCAAAGGCTGATGTATACACAGCAAAACTAACTGAAAATATACCTGCATCTAAAGCATACTGGAGAGTTTTTATGAGTCTCTAGTATTTTACCCTTTGTTGCTTCCACAAAGGGGTCAGTGCTCTGGTTTGTGGACAACTGTCAGGAAACATGTCTCTCCCCCACATACTGCTGTGCCTTGGGTGCTCTGCTTTGTAAAATATCCCCAGTTTTGTATTTCTCTGTTGATTTTTTATTTGATGTTCACAGCTCCTGCAGAATCACCTAAAGAGCTTGTGCGAGGTGCTCAATATGACCTCATAATTCTTGTAGGTAAGATTTTACCCTCTTTCTTCCAATGTAATATTTTCAAAACTAATCCATTTGATGCAGAGACATACTGATATTCTTTTGTTTTGAGGAGTAGACTTATGACTTGAATATGAGCAGGAGACTTGCCAGTGTGTTAACCACTTGTGACCTCTTCTCTATTAAGGGAGTAACAGACGTCACCGCTTGATGTACACACTCACCTCGGGTATTGCTATGACTGGTCCTGGCGGTCCTGGCGGTCCAGGTGGTCCCACAATACTGTTCCCGTCCTGTCCTGGTTCACCCTGTTTCAAAAGCATTGCATGTGGAGAACCCATATACTAAGTGCTACATTTCACATAGGTTTTTCGAAAAGAATGAAATCCACACAATCTCACCTGAGGTCCTGGGTCACCCTTCTCCCCTTTTGGACCCTGGAGGTGATAAAAAAAATGAGCATAAGTGATTTAAAAGGGGAAATGGTGAAATTTGCTCTCCCTTGCTTCACAAAAAGCACAGCAGTGACTCACATGTACAGAATGATCAATCCCCAGCTCTCTCAAAAGACACATGGGGCCAACTCATTTCAGCTCAGATCTTTTGAGGATTTGATGTTTAAAAGTATTTCCCAGAACTTTTGACAGAGTTCACAGACGACTAGAAGCAAATGGACCCAAACCACTTCATTAGCTGGGAATTAATTCAGTGAACCTTTCTTTCACTGCACTGAAATCAGCCATCCCTGGCTGTGCTGTCTTCTTCCAGCACAGTTGTGCCTGGGGTTTCCCAGGGGACCAGATAGGAGAAGACAGGGGAGCTAAGCTGTCATCTTTCAGGCAGCTTATTTCTAAGCTTGATTAGCCCCTCTGTAGAACTCCCTGTGCTGGAAATGCAGACAGTTTGTCTGGCACAAGTGAGAGGAAGGCGCCAGGGGACAAGCCGCGGGACTTCCCAAGGAAATCACGCTGTAATCCTCGAGGGTCTTAAGCACAAGAAATACATTAAAATCACCTATGAGACTGCTGGCTTTCCTCTAATTAAAGGCAGAGCTGATTTCTGAATAATTAGAAGCAGAGGGAGCATTGAGGGATCAGAACCAGCCTCTGGAGATGCCTGTATCTCTTCTGACTGATGAGGGAGGCGTGGGCAAGGGACACCCTGCTCCTGTGTTCGGCGTCTGAGGTAGCTGCTCCCGGTTAAGCAGGACAAACACAGCCCCAGCTCTTCACACTCTGCTAGCAAGTACTGGTAGGGGTCCTATGGATCTTTAAGAGGTCGGTTTGGGAGCCAGTGTGTGTTAGGTGATCACAGATTATGGTAACCCTACTCACCATTTCTCCGGGGTGCCCAGCAATGCCAGGAAAGCCTGGTTTCCCATCTGTGCCTGGCATCCCCTGCAACAATAAATACAACAATAATATACAACAAACATACTGTCATGCTCTCTAAACTGCATTCAGTTTCATACAAGCAGGAGGCTGCCACTGGGGAGGGACATGACACAGTTCTGAACAGGCTGGTGGGCAGGTTTGGGGGAGGCTAATTATCTCATTAGTCACCTGCTCTCTCCATTCCTCCCTCTCTTTCCCCCTCTCCAGAGCAGGCTTACAGGTTTTTTTAATGCAGCTTCAATCGTTCTTCACTGCTTCCACCCCTGCTTAGCAAAAGGGTGAATTTCGTTGCTTCCCCCCAAAATACATTTGGTGAGTTATTTCCACCCTTTAGTTAAGTGACTCTCAAGCTGGAGGAAGAGGAGGGATGTAGACATTGGCATTGGATGCAGACAGGAGTCAGTATGTGGGGCAGAAAACACCCCCTGCTGTAGTTTAATACAGGACTGTATATGACTGCTGGAATCTGACAGCTACTCTGTTCTATGTGAAAAACAGAAGCAGTAATGATAATGCAGTTTTCCCTGAGAAAAATGGATAAAAGAAGGCTCTAAATTCTTAAAGGACCAGATAAACAGTGAGATACACTTTTTGCATCTGTTTTTCTCTGTGTCATATGAAAGAGCAAAGGAAATGACACAGAGCAGCCTAATGATTCATCCAAGGGACCAATTACTCTTGTTTTGTTTTAAGAGTGGGGCTGTTTATTTGTTTGTTAGCTTGTTTTTTTGGTGGGGTTGTTTGGTGTTTGTTTTGTTTTGTGTGGGGTTTTTCTTGTTTGGCTTTGAGGGTTTTTTTTTAATTTGCTTGGGTTTTTTTGTTTTGTTTTGTTTTTTGGAAAATACTGTTTTGTTTCTAGCTTTTTGCTCTGCTTCAAGAAAATATTTTTGGGTTTTAGCAGTAGATAGTACTACCACATGAGATTTAATGTGTCTACTTCGTTAAGAAAGGATATTCTCACTGCTTTTTTTGGTTTTTGTCGGTGATGTGTGAAGCATGTGGGTCAGGAATAAAGTATGATTTCTGAAGTACTTTATTCTTCATTTCATAAACAATTTTATAAGCAGGATAAAAGGTGTCTGAATGCTAATGGAATTTAAGCAAAAAGTGGTACTTGGGACATAAGTCTCTCAAGTGCTTGTGGAAAATTATAAGTATTTATCTGCAGCAAAGGTAAATGGGCAGAGGAAATAACCTCAGACCAACAGCATTTCTGCAACAGAATGTTGTCATTTCAGGCATGTTGGTACTTGCAGGACAGCTTCCTACCATTGCAAATGCTGAATAATTTTTCCCATTAATTTTCCTAACGAAATTTAAATGGGACAAAAAGATCCAGGATAGGTAAGATGTTTTATTGCAACTAATGTATCCAGAGATGTCCTTATTTCTAAGTCCCTCCATATTTTAAGAATGTAGCTCATTGCTCAAATACAACAAGACAAAGATCTTTTTTAGTCTGAGAGCTAAAGAGATAAATTGCTTGTTTTTCTTATTTTTTAAATAGCCCTGTAGTAATTCCACTTAAAATATACACGTATTTCAAATGCATCTATCACATAAAACAACAATAATTACTAGAGAAAGGACCTCAGAAGAAAGAGCATGTAGTCATAATAATAAAGAAAATATTCTATTGTATCAAACTGATTAAGAAGAGTTAAACTACTGTCCTGTGTGTCAATGCATCAGCTTTAATTATCATGCTGACAAATATCTATGTGAAATGACAACACTCAAAATATGTACAGCAGATGGAATTTATGGCAAGTAAAGTCCTGTTACATTGTTGGTATTTTTTAAAAATAAACAAGCAGATGCTGCTAGAAGACTGTGATAATATTCTTGTAAATACTCAGCAAGCATAACTGCATTTATCTTGTTTCTTAGACCAAGTTTTGATTTCAGTGTCGTCCCAAATGCAGGGGAAGGATATTTTATTTTATTTTATTTTATTTTATTTTATTTTTTTTTTTTTTTTTTTTTTTTTTTTTTTCAATGAGAGAGCTGAAGCGCTCTCTGCTGGCTTATGCCTGCAAAAGACACCCAGGTCAGACAGCGACCAGCAAGGAGCAGCACAGACCCAAACTGGAGTTTTGGGGTGGGCTCCAGGAGAAGTTCAAAGCACAATAGACAGGGAAAACGATTGACATGAGCCTACTACTGTAGCACAGACCTGTGTCATGGGTGGGGCACACTGGTGTGGGGTGATAGCTCCACACCACCATATGAAGGAGTAGGGGGCATGTGGAACTTAGTTTTCTGTCTAAGCTTTGCTGATTTTCATTTTTGTTCTGGTGAAAATGTAAAGGGCCTCACAAGACACCTTCCAAGACAAGCACCTTTTAGATGCAATTTTAACCACATTTTAAGCAGAAGTCTTAAGCACCAGGTTACACTGGCTCCTGATACTCATAATTCACCAGAGAAAGGGGTTTGTTTTCCCAGAGAAGCCATCCTGAGCTTTAATACGCTGACAGAGCAAGAAATGTTCATTATCCCCTAAGTGCATTAAGAGATGAAAGGAAACTGAGGAAAGAAACAACTGAGATTTTAGATCAGGTTAAATAAACTTCCCACCTTTGAACCTGGTGCACCTATGTTGCCTCTTTCTCCCTGAAACAGAGACACAGTAGGGCTCAAATATTAAAGTGAGCAGTAACTGCAAGGATTTTAAACATGTATGTTACTTTGATTAAAAACAAAGGATCCAAATGGAGTAAAATGATCAGTAAAAACAAGGTACATTTTGGTAAAGTGATGCTTGGCATACATTTGTAATTTGATTCTGGAATTTTAACCACCCGGTTCCCACCCACATCTAAAGAGCTTGTGGTCATGACTAATTATTTTTGCTGAGCATCGACCAAGCCACACGCCTGAACCCTCATTTTGATGTCTGAAATCAGCACATGGTAATGTTCCCCAGATCTACCAATACAGCCATGACCTCGTACCTCCACGAAGGACTCACCATCTTTGTCCAAAACAGCTAACGCTGTCCCCCCACACTGCTGCTCTCTCCACCTACCCAGGCACTGCGTCAAACCAAAGCAAACTAATGAACACTGCACTGTTCCACCTTCGGGACTGATTCTGCAGGATTTTAGCACTAAATAGACAGAGTTCTTTGATTTTGTAACAGACAGAGAACATCCAATTTAGTTTATTTCACTGGAGTTAGAATATAAACTGGAACAAATCAGTCATTGCCTCAAATGTTATGCTTACTGCTTTTTGGGAGTTCTTATACTCAAGAGTGTGTGAAGACTGTAGACTGTTTTTTAATGAAAAAAGCTTTTCATAATAACAAAAGCAAAAGCAGAATTTGGATCCATGCTTACTTATAAGAGAGAAAATTTATCATAGCTGGTCTTCTCTGACAGCTGTACTTGTCTGGGGTATTTGAAGGATGAAGGAAGGATGCATGAAACAGAACTATACCTTCAACTCCTCATGATGCATTAGCTCTTGGTTTTGGGAAGTGGGTGGTTGTTGTATTTTGCCACTGTTGCCTAGTGAAGTCATTTATAATCATGAAAAGTGGGTGTAAAATTCATCCCCATGAGAATGATAGTGTATTATAACCACTTTATATTAATTTTGCTGTAGTGTACCTGGTTTTGTAAGATGTCAGGCAGTAGCATGTTGCTTTCTGTTTCTCCTGTATCTTGGGGAATGACTAATGATTAAACCGAGGTGATGGTGAAGTCTCTTGGCCTAGGTTTATGACTATCTTTTCTGCTCCAGCCCAGTTCCTAAATCCTAGGAATCATGCTACCTCAATTTCTGAAATCTTTGTGAAGCAGCATTTCTTTGAAACAAAATTTCTGGCTAAGGGCAGAGAATAAGTTCTTAACAAAAAATGTATTTTGAGTGTAGAGACTGGACACCTACTCCTGTGCACAGAGCAGCATCTTGTGAGAGCACAGCTATTCTTGCCAGTCCACCGCAGTATCACTCACCAACATGTGTTGTGCAAATCGCCATTTTTTTCGCTCATGAGTAATGTCATCCAGCATTAACAGGAGTAGTACCCAATGGAAGGACTTTTTTTGGCCCTAGAAGCTGAGCTCTACAGACTCTAGACAGAGGGGGCTGGCCAGATCTTTGGTGGCTGTTGTCCTATGAATCAGGTGCATGCAGTTATTGCTGGCAATGGGCAGTCAGTGATTAATCCTGGGTGTCAGTTCAGGTGAAAATTTCATGGGGAGAGGATGGAGACCGCCACTTCTCATCTTCCACTTCCTTCTCTTTCAATGCTATTGTTATTTCCCAGGACAATGAAGAATTTGAATTTCTTTAACTTCCCATTTAAGGTGTTGTCATGCTGTACTACTAATCTGAGTGGTACTTTATGTAGGAATAGGAAAAATCTCTTCCTGTCTAAGGACCTATTCTGCAAATCTGCCCTTTTCTTCTGGGATGTTTCATCTCTCCATTTTTTCCTCATGGGCTACACAACCAGTAGCAGCATCAAAGCGGAAAAATTCAGTCACTTCTGAGCTCAAATCAAAACCAAGACAAAGTAGTTATTGCTCCTCCCCTCTTCCCCCAGCACCTTCCAGAACGTTTTCCTATCACTTTCTGGGATTAGAAGGCCTCCTCATGCAGATTTCTCTTTCAACAGCATATATGTAACCTCTTGGAAACCAGAATGACGTATGAACGAGCAACAAAGAGAAATCACCAAATGTCCTAAAAAAAATTAGCAAAGATGCCATGAAATGTAACAGCTCAGTTAGTATTTACTCACTGCTCTTGTTGGGTGTGAAATAATTCTGATTATACACATTCTGGATAGATACCCAATGTGAATGGGAACAAAATTTGTCCCACACTTAATCAGTACATGACTCTTAAATGAAAGCTGTTATGTTCAGGCAAATTCTGGGAATATAGAAATAAAAAATTACAAAAAAATATATGCCAAAGCAATATAGGCTAGCTTTCAAGTGTTTTTACTTTTGGTCCTAATGGTCCATGCTATCCACATCTTCCTGCAGAACCCTGTAAAAATACACTGAATTTACTGGTAAATCCACATGGCATTTCAAAGGAAATTTTTTTCAGAACAAAAATTTAATTTACGACCACAACTGTTACAAAAACAATGCTGGAGACCTGTAATATAACAGCAATAAAATGTAAGCATTGTTTTAGGGTTGTTGTTCTGTTAAATACTGCCTTGCTCTATGTTATCATGGAAAGGTCTAAAGATTTCTTTTGCTTACAAAGACAACTTTAGTGCTGTCAGTGCATACTATACATACTTTTAGAAAATATTAGAAATAAATTTATCCAAGTGCGTTTTTTGCAAGGGATTGCTTTCAATTGCTTATAATTTTTTGAATTTGCTTTCTTGGCTAAAATTAAGATATGCTACCATTTAGAGGCAACACAGTCTTGCTGGGATTAAAAGCAGTGTCCCAAATTGTTATTTCAAAAAATGTTTGGAAATTCGAATTCCTCTCATCTCTATATGGTGGCATCAGTTGTAAAGTACAATTATGACTCTTTGATGGTGAAATCGACAGCAGTTTATTATTGGTCATTTTAGAAAGCTGAATGGAAGAGAATGGAATTCAACGAAGTGATTGAGTTGTCTTTATCTGGAATATGAAGGCACTAATAAATGGTAATGCTAAATAATGAGAAAACACCAATGAAACTTTACACCGATCTGTGGAAGAAAAAGAATAGAAACCTTGGAAATGAGAGCTGAAGTCATCAGAAAAAATAAATCTGATATTTCTACTTCAAAACACAACCACTACTTTCTGATTAAAGATTAACAAGAATCTTAACAAAGATGGTGCCAACAAAAGTAATTTATTTCCTAGCAGCTGTTTGAGTTTCAGCCCCCTTAGAAGCAGATACTCTGTTTTCACCTAAACACCATTGGGTACTCTGGGGTTGTGATAAGGTGTAAAGGGCCCATAACGCAGTACCAGTAACTATGTAAAAGCAATTTCATAATCACTGCAAAATTCTTGTTTTTCTTATCTTCTTTTTCTCATCTACCCTCTTTACTGACTCAGGCTTTGCAGAATAGTTAAGCAGTAACAGGAAAATTTTATTCAAGTGCAACAAGACATTTTAAAAATATTTATAGCTGAGTGATTTGGAAACAATGCCTGTTACAAAACCAAATGTGAGAGTAAGGCTGTGACTAAGGCAGGTCAGAATCTGCTATTCCAGCCCTGGTTTTGGACACCTCCTTGTTTCAGCTAACAGATTCAATACTTATTTTTGTAACTGTATTTTTGTGCTATTTTTAATATCTAGGAAAATACGTAAGAGGAAGCAAAGTTCTCTAAGCTACCAGCTGTAACTTCAGTGACTCACAATTACTAGTACTTTAAGCCAACACAGTAAAGAGCCGCTCAAAGTCACTCCTATCTCCAGGGTTCAGTTGGTTTCTGATGATTCATGGAATCACAGACACAGGCTTCCACAGGCCTGTGGAGGCTATCAAATCCAATCATCCCCTGAAGCGGAACTGTCACCAGCTTCAGATCAGGTCAGTCATGTCTCTGTCCAGCAAAGTCTTGGTAACTTCAAGATCAGATCTTCTGCAACCTCCCTGGGCAAATTGCCCTAGTCCTGCACCAGCCTCCTAGTGAACAGCCTTCTCCTAAGGCTTAGCCTGAATAACGCAAGCTGCAAATTGTGACCACTGTCCCTTGCTGCACCATCTGGCACTACAAGGAACAGTTTGGCTTCATCATATTTATAGTTGCCCCTCAGAGACTCATAAGCAGCTACTGGATCATGCCTTTGTCTCCTTTTGCTGCCAGACTAACCACTGGAGCTCCTTCTATTGTTAAGAATGACAATAAATCCAAATGATCTGGTAGGTACTGATACATTATATTCCCACGTTCTCTACTTGATTTAAGTGGCCCACACTAGCAAAAAATCTCCTGAGACACAGTGATGAAGAAAAAAGTATCCCTTTGTCTGTGACATTGCTGCCATACTACTGGGAGCAAATTTTTAGTTTAAAAGTGGCATGTCAGATTATACATATTTGGTTGTCAAACTATAACATTTCAGTTTCATCTTCATATGTGTGATTCACCTTTGTAAGTGAGAAGGGAATCTATTAGGGTGAAAGAAGAAATAGAGAGCTAGATAACATGAAAACCCTCATTTCACCCTTTAATATTTCAAAAATATATCAGAGCAGAATCTAAAAATCACTAGCTAATGAGGTATCAGAGAAATACCATTCCAATTCTTTGGAGGACACAGTTATTGTAATGACATTCTAGGGCAAGTGAATCCATTTCAACCTATGGCTGACTGGGGCTATATGTTTCCAAAAAGCAGAAAGGAGGAAACTTTTTTTTGAAAAAAACCCCAAACCAAACCAAACCAAACCAAACAACGAAACAACAAATTATACTTCCCCTCCCCCAAAACACCCACTTACCTTTGGCCCCCTTGATCTGGAAATTCTCGATTCACTTAACAGGTCAATGCTACCTGATCCTTCCATATCCTAATGGAAAAGACAAAATGCTACAGAATTTAAGAATTTATCTTTTGGGGTTTTTTTCTGGTTTTTTTTTTTTTTAACTGCTCCGTTTTCTGAAGTTCTGTAAAAACTGGAAACATACTGAACACAAATATTTTTATCTTTTCTCATTAACTTTTTTTCTGAGGCAAATGGATGATGTCCTGGTCATAGGCTCTGCTCAAATGTGATAAAAACATGTTGGTCTTCCTTACAGAAACTCTGGTCTTTACTGTCTTGCCAACTTGACACCATTGCTCCAGGACTTCAGGCAGAAGGGCATCAGGCAGAAGTGAAACAGCATGTACTATGTTTAAGCACACTTTTAAGTGTATTTTTCTGTGTAGCATTTACCTGCCACCCAGCTACGGAAACACTAATGACTAGTAAGGGTTACCAGAACTGATTTATTTCAGGGAGAACTTGCAAACAGTTTGTCAAGAGCAGCAATCACTTTTCACCAATAAAGGTTCTTCCTAATTCTCAGAGCTGAATGTTGAACTCCTGCCTAAAATACTGCTTAATGAAATTGAGGAGAAATAAAATTTCCACCATCGAATTGTAGAATTAATTATGTTGAAAGGGTTCTCAGAGGCTGCCTGCCCCATCTTCTTGTCGAATGCGGTGTCAACACTGAATTACAATCAGGTCATTTAGGGCTTTGGAACCTCAGGCCTCGGAACATTCCAGAGATGAAGGTTAAGTGTTCTCCAGACTAAGCAAGTTCAGTTACCTGAGACTTTCATTATAGGTCATCTGCTTCAGCCCACTGTCCATTTCCATTAACCTCTGCTTCAGAAACAAGTCTCCGCGTAGTGGGAGTCCTTGAGAGCAGCCTCTGTATTTCCCATGGAGATTTTTTAATAGTTTTACAGGAAACTACACAGAAAGCAGCAACCTCCCTCCAGCTTTCATTGTTCTATGACATTCCAGATCCATGGCAGAAGCAGGAGCTAGCAATTCCAAAGCAGCCAAGAAATAAAACTGCAGGCTGCCCTAATTGTTGTTTCAGCCCCAGCACCTATCATGTTCCTATCCCTTGGCTTGTGCCTAGTCTAAACTTGTCAGACTGTGCTTCAAAACATCTGGATGAACCATGCCAGCCGGGAACTGTCCATTTGCTTTAAGCTGTAGTTTTAGTTGCAGCTGTGCTGGCTTAATTGTTTCCTTTTTCTGAAAAGGGAAAATCTTAATCTTTCTTTTTTTCACTTTGTTACTCACAGCCATACAGCCTTCATTTGCAACATCAGCGTCATGTGTTGAATCCCCTCACTTTCCTTTAGATGACTAAAATGGCAGAAAATATGTTACTTTTGGGGTACAAGTGTTGTCTAAAATTTTAGTAAATTGTATTGGGTTGCAGAAGAATTGATGGAATACTGAATCTTAGTGCGTGTGAAGGGCAGGCATGTGCCAAGAATGTCTGCAGATGGGAGAAGAAACAGGAGCAAAGGAGAATCTCCGCCTCCTAGTGATGACAAGCCCTTGTGTCAGCTTACCATGTTTAGAGGATGCATACTCCTGGCCTACTTAGCTTCCTGCCCGTTGGTGACTTGAAATGGCCCAGCTTAGCACAGTTGTGATGCACTCAGGAAAAGGTGAAAAGGGAAAGGGTGAGACACCAGTTAGATGACCTTCAGCTGCTATCGAATGACAGCTTTACACCAAAGGTATGGAAAACACCAGCTGACCTTACTCCACTGCAAAAGATAGATCCTGTTCTTCTAACCATTTCTGCCAACTCCACAGGAGTAAGAGAAGCAGAAGGAATGCACAGCTGGAATCAGTTCCTTCTTTTTGGTGGACCAAGGCAAAAGACCATTTGTGCCACTTCACCTGAGATTGACTGAATGTTATTCAGACTTCCATTCTGCTCCTCCATCAGCAATGAGTGTATCAAATACCAGCAGAAAATCTCCTCATATTCTCTTTGGCCTTTTTAACCGAACACTCACTGCTTAGGGTAAACCACAAACTGTGTTTCTGGGTCCTTTCCCTTGACTGCACTGTGCCAGTCTGTTTTTCCCTTTAAGAGAGTGCTTGATGCCTGCTTTATATAACACATCATCTCTTTTGACATCTGCATGTTTTTAATGGGTTTACCAGGTACCTTCTGCAGCTCAAACTGTTCTTTTGGCAAGCATAAGTGCCAGCAAACACCATGCCATTTGGTTTTTGCACATAGCTGATCACAGATGCTAACAAGTGCTAACAGGAGTGTTTTGCAGAAACAGCCTTACAGCAATAAACAGACTGCCACCCAAAAGGTAGTGTCACCCTAACAAACTGGCAGACCATGGTGCTGCCTCAACAGATGGCAGGGGTGGGCATCCAAAAGATCAGCTACAGCTAGCAAGCCTGTTTACAGTAGTATTCCTCTCAGGAAAACGACATTCATGCCAATTTTGTTTGGACTGGATAAAGTTCAAGATGAAGCCAGTCAAGATACTGTTACTGCAGTTAGAGCTCAGATCTTTCTGCATATGCATCCATAAAAGAGGAGACTCCTAGTTTTCACTCTCTCCTGCTCATCTGCTAAGTTTGCTCCTCTGAGACTTAAGTATTAAAAGTGGCAGAGTTTGATCCTATGCACCTAATTTCAGGACAACTCTTTGTTGACATAATAGGGGCATGTTGCCTTCTGCTCAAATAGTGTGAATAGGGAAAAGTGGAGAATCTCTTAAGAATGGGTCCTCACAGGTCACAGAAGATGACTGGAAGTCAGAGAAGCCATCATTCTGGGCTAAAACTCAGACCAGGCCTGGGATGAAGATATGATTTGCCAGTGGTCCTTTACTCATTCTGAGATTAGTAGGTATTTATTCAGGGGAGAGACTGTACCAGCCTTTGTAGTGTGCCAAAGATAAGGCAGAGGAGGTTTGTGTGCTTAGACTTCATGCTGTTCCTTGCTAACAATTTCAGTACGGGCAATTAAGAACTTGTGAGCTGCTTGAGATATTTTTTGTCCATTGAAATTCACTGACATCAGTGAGGTTATTAACCAGTTTTGTATATAGTACAACATTTTTTAGTCAGACATCAGAAAGCAAATTAGGTCTCTAAACAAGCATTAGTGGTCTGTGACACCTCAAAGAAAAGAAAAATACGGAAGAGATGGGGTAGATATTAAGAGAAACAGCCAAGTAAACTGGTATCTTTTAAACACCACCACTTTACTGCAGCCGTTCTCCAGATGGCCAGTAATTTTGGTCAAACATTTTTACTTCTCTGATGAGACTGCCCTGTGTTACTGTGCAAACCTTATTATATCCCATGACATAAAGAGCTTTGGAAAGACTTTCCTGAGCAAAACAGCTAAATTAGAATTGAAAGATGCACGGAAAAAAAGGAAAAAGAAAAGGGAAGACACAAATATGAATATTGATATTGATAATTTCTTGACCTCTCTTCCCAAAGATGTTAATGCAGCAGCTCTAATTCTTGAACCTGGGCATTCTTCCCTTGCCTTTCTTTACTGCAAAGCCACTTTCCGCTCCAACAACATTATCCAAATGAGCAGTTCTCAAATTATATGTAAAACTCATCTTGAGCTTGCCCAATCTCATATTTTTAAGCGATGAGGGTATTATCCTCAGAAGTAGAAAAAGTAACATCTGCAATTTTATATTTTTAATAGAACATTTTTGTTCTAAGTAGAACAGGTCATGAGGTCAGAAATGACCAACATGTATCTCTGTATTTGCACTCCAATGCAAATTTCAATCTAGAACAAGTTACTCTGTTATCAATTCAGCCTTAAACACCCATGAAATATACAGGTGGTCACTGTCTTTACTCTGGAGGAAATATATCCACAGTTACAACAAACTTCAGAATAGAAAAATACCTCAAATCCCAAGCTGTAGCTTAGTCCTGGTGGTCCAGGAGGTCCAGGGGGCCCAGGAGGCCCAGGAGGTCCTGGTGGTCCAGGTTTTCCAGGAGACCCAATAGGGCCAGCTTCTCCTTTGGGGCCTATTGATCCAGTGACTCCAGTATCACCCTAAAATAAAGATGCAGTCTATTGATATACTGAATATACGTATCTAGATGCAAGTGAGTAGATTTATAGGATCACAGACTGGTTTGGGTTGGAAAGCTCATCAAGTTTCAATCCCTCTGCCATGGGCAGGGACATCTTCCACTAGACCAGGTTGCTCAAAACCACATACAACCTGGCCTTGAACATTTCCAGGGGGAGGTCATCCACCGACCATATTCATGGCCCTCCCCTGGACTTGCTCCAGCAGGTGCATGCCTTTCTTGTGCTGGGGGTCCCAGAGCTGGGCACAGCTCTCCAGGTGGGCTCTCATGAGGGCAGAGTAGAGAGGGAGTATCACATCTCTCTACCTTCTGGTCACGTGTATTTGTTCTGGCTAAGCTGGAGCTCATTTTCCCTTAGCAGCCCTCACAATGCTGTGCTTTGCATTTGTAGCTGGAAAGGTGTTGATAACACACCAGTGTTTTGTCTACTGCTGAGCAGCACTGGCACAGCATCAGTGCTGTCTCTTTAACATGCTCTCCTCCCCTCCTCCCCTCCTCCCATCAAGTGGGCTGTGAGTGGGCAGTATACTGGGAGGGGACACAACTAGGCTAAAATAGCTGACTCAAATTAACCAAAGGTATATTCCCGACCATATGATGTCAGCTCAGATATAAAAGGGAGGGAGGAGGACTGGGGGGCATTCATTATTTTACAGTGTTTGCCTTCCAGAGCAACTGCTTCCCAGGAAGTGGCTGAACATTACTCACTGATGGGAAGTGGAAGTAGAGATTAAACTTTTTTTCTCTTTGTTTATATGCATGCGAACTTCTACTTCCTTTTTGCTTTTGTAAACTGCCTTATCTCTACAAATTGTTTTCCATCTTATTCTCTCTCCCCAGTCCTGCTTGGAAGGGGTGATAGAGTGGCGTCCAGCCAAGGTTAACCAACTACACCATGCTTCATAGAGAAGCATTCTGGCCAACTGAGAAACCAGGTTTGCCTACTTCGTTAGGTTACACAATAATAATCTTAAAGATTTCTCAGCCCTTTTCAGTAATGTGCTGTATCACAGTGATGCCATCATTCTATAAAGACACTGTCCTTTTTGTTACCTTTGGACCAGCAGAACCAGGTAGACCTTGATCACCCTGTAAAAGAAGATCAGTCCTAAATACTTAGAATAAGACTATTAGGCAACAAAAACACATTTGTGGTATTCTTCCTTAATAAAAATGCCCATGGATTTCTGTGTTGTTTGATTTGATGTCCTTTACATGAAGCCCTTAATCTGGAACATCAGACCTCTCAGTCAAAAACAATCTATAATTCAGGAATTACAAGAACACATTAATAGCTCTGGTCTGGTATGCTGACTGGACGCAATCTTGTATTTCAATTATTGCTGCAGATTTTAAGGGTTTGGAGGACACAGAATTAAGCATTTCAGGTCACATCCTCATGCTTCCGAACACAAACGTCAAAATTCTTGTGGGATATAAGAGAACAGAAAACTGGTCCCATTCAAGTTGTCTAGAGCACCCTTCCAAACACAGGATGTGACAACTAGGAAAATTTTAAGGTTCCTCTGAAGTAGTCAAGATTTTATCAAGGTTTGCTTTTATACACTTTACTTGCATACAGTTTTTTTCCATTTCTAGTCCATGGAATAGACAGAAAGACAATAATAATGCATGCAAATAATTCTTTTCCAAATTGCTCTGAGTCTAGTGGAATTATTTTTTATTTTGGCAAGCTCCTGTCCTTACTCACTCAGCAGAAATATTTATTGAGTAAAGTCTGAAAAAATGAATAAGCATCAGGAGTAAAATAATGTTTTTTCTAAAAGCAACGGCAAAACTCCATGTCAAGTGTCACTCCAATGAACAAACTGAATTTACTTTCAGTGCATCCTGTTGTTCCTGTAATCTTCTCTGGATTAATTTGGAATTATGATCAAAACAGATAGAGCAATATAAATTAAAGCAGGGTTTTTCAGAAAAAGAAAATAGTAAAAATGAAAAAAACACTTACTTGTATTGAGCAGGTGCAAATACATAGTGCTTCAATTCTAATTGAACTTTTATCAAATATACACAATGCAGCAGACAGACTCAGTGAGGCAAAATATTTTAGTCCTTTTTTTTGAGGGTTATGATTTTTTAAAAAAAATTAATTTCTCTTCCAATTGCTTCTTTTTCCACATCAATCTCTTCCTATAATATACAATTCTTGTTCAGTTTACTTCAGCTAGACTTCTTTCTGTTCTTGGGCTCCCTCATGTAAAACACACACCACTGATTACAATGGACCCAGGTTTCAGGTGCCTGCTTTATAACACACATGCTGCACTTTCTGGATAGCTGCTGGTTCCCATGTGTGCTGCACTTTTACCGACCTCAGGCTTTTGATACCACAACTCAAAAACTTCAGCCTCCAGAGATAAAAAGAAATCAATATTCTGGTCATTTAAGACTTGCCTTTTCATTTCCCTTACAGTGTGTGAGCTTACAATGTACCCTTGGGAATTTACTTGCAAGTTCTTGTATGTAACATGTGTTTTTGAAGCTCACTGGAGGATGAAATTGTCTTGTAGTCTTTGCCTCGGTTTTCTCCACATCCTTCTTGAAGTGGGGTGTAAAAAAATGGTGCTTAAAATGGCGTTTTGATTAGCAATAGGTTAGATTAATTTCCCCAAGTCAAGTCTGTTCTGCCTGTGCCAGTAATTGCTGAGTGATCTCTTGGTCCTTATCTTGACCCATCAGTCCTTCATTGGTGGGCACCTGGTATCCAGCCAGGGTAGGCCATGGCTTTGTCTCCTGTTTGCCAGATTAAATGGTTTGTGCTCCTTCAGGCTCTTCTCCCCTGTCATATAATGTGCTGTGACTCTGTGCCAGGCTGGACTAACTGGAGTTCTCTCTTTCCCACTACAGACTCACCTGTCTGAGCCCAGTCATGACTGGCTTTTGAATGGCACGTCACAACAGAGTAGTTCATACTGCATATCGAATATTGCATGCTGCAGAAAATGAGACAGTATCCAATAGGAAATTCTGATTTCTGAATATGCCTTTTGAGATGTGCTCTAATAAACCATTAGTATCTGGATTCCATTAAAAAATATTGAAGCCAGATGCTCTTTTGTTGCAGGGACAACTGTTTATGATTTTTACAGCCTAGAATTGGCGAAGATTTTCCACTGAAGTAGGAGCAAGACGGACATTTAACTCACCTTTTCTCCCTTCCATCCTGGTGGGCCAGCCACTCCATCACGGCCAGGAGGACCCTGCAATGACGGTAAATCTAAAGCAGGTGCCACTTGAGAGCCCGATTTCTAGAACATGTGTGTGAGTATTTTGGACCAACTGATGATATAGCATTATGAAAGACTAATGTGCAGCACCTCATGCCACTAAGTTGTAACACCTTTATTTCTTGTCTTCTGAGAGTTTGGCTTTGTATCAAACCAATATTTAAATATATTTTAATAGGAAACTATACAACAATAATAAAATAATAAACGAAAATAAAACTCAGCATAGTGTAAATATAACATTAGCATGAAAAATAATGGTGCTATCCAAGCAGGTGTTGACAATCCTGTAAAAGACACGAAGGGGTTGAAATCCCCAGGCACCTCAGTTATCCACACTTTTGGCAATGCCAGTGCTAGACAACAGCTGAGGAAACCTTGGTGTTGACAAAATCAGAAGTGGCCAGGTTTTCTGTGTGGCAGAATCATTAAAAGCAGTTGTGATATGGAGGGAATGGTGTCAAACAGGAGACTTCTGTGTCACTGCAAACAGAAAAGCCAGTGGGTTGACAGTGTTCTTGATTCACACAACTCCAGTGATACCCTCACATGGGAACAATGAGTCTGGGCCTAACCTCCCTATGCTTTTACATTATTCTTTTATGGCAAATTATAGTACTATGTCCTAGACCATTTGAATTAATTTATAATCTAAAGATATAGAAACAGCCACAGTCAGGAAAGTTGAAAGTACATTTTGAATTACAAAGAAAGTGTTATAGAGGACCTTTTAATCTAACACTGCACTTTATTGAATGTAGTCAATAAAACATTAGGGTAACAATGTCTGCTTTATAAGACTTGCCAATGGATTTTCTTAAAATTACAGTTGTAATCCTCAATAGAATTTCATCTGTCTTGGATTCAGAAAAGAAAAAGGTACTGTTGGGAGCTTAGCAGTTAGATGAAATCTGTTATTTCAGATTTTTAAATTTATACTGCCATCCATATTACAATCAGTAGAGAACAATGGGTTTCATTGGCTTCCCATGGACGTGCGTCTTGAATCCCATATTAAAGATTTTGGGTGCTTAATTTCCTTCTGCACAAAAGATGCTGCTTTCCATCTGGATGGACAAACACTTTTTAGATTTTGTATCAACTCCCAACTTGTTATCCTCAAAAAAACATCCTCCAAGACAACTGAGGTATAGTGAGATCTCCTTTTTAACACCTGCCACCCGTACACTTCCTTGATATATGCTAATTACACCTTGTCAGGTACAGAAATGGTGACTCACCCTGAGGGTGGCATGAATTTACAGGTCAAATCTAGTCCTGAGAACAACTTCTACTGGCAGGTGGCTGATAGGGAATAAAGGAACCGTATTAGTAAATATATGGAATCAGAGATTATTCTGAATTGGAAAGGACCCACAAGGATCACTGAGTGCAGCTCTTAGATGAATGGCCCGCACAGAGATCAGACCCACAACTGTGGCTTTAACAGCACCATGCTCCAACCAACTGAACTAATCTCATAGTTCCAGAGAGGATTCTCAGAGCTGTTCAATGCTAAAAAAAATTGGTTTTCTTCACTGAAGAAAACACTTTATTGAGGATTTATTTGCAAGTCGAACTTTAGCAACATTTTTTACAGTAGAACTACATTTCACATGTCCACAGGAATAAGTGTTTCTACCTAGCCGAAGAAAAGGAAGGAAGAGAAAAGAGGAAAATTCAGTTTATTCTAGAAATTCTCTGTGGCTTATGTAGGTGATTTAGCAAACTTCATTTTCCTGAAAGCACCACAGGAAAACTAATACTTAGTCTTATTCAGTGTTGGCAAAAGCATTCTTACTTTTAATTTATTCTGGTCCAGATTTACCAGTATCTGTCTGTCAAATGTACATTACTGCTGTGCAGTAATGTGATTTCATTAACAAAAATTTTCTGGTTTTTGGTGTTGTTTTTTCTTTTTGGTAAAAAACTCGGGTAAGATCCAAGCTCTTAAATTAAAAATATTCTCCAATTTTATTAAGAATTATACAAACTGTAAGTCTTAGAACTTAGTGTTGCAGGACAGAAACAACATCAATATTTGTGAACAAAAGGGTACTCACTTCAGGGCCTGGTTCCCCAGAAGCTCCATCTTCTCCTGGTGACCCAGGAGGTCCTACACCTGAATCAGGTGCTGGCTTTCCTGGAAGACCAGGCAGTCCTGGAGGGCCTGGTGGCCCAGGAAGACCCTGGATAAATCAGCAGGACTGTTAGAAATTACGCTAGCCAGGTTCATTTCTATATCCGTAGAACAGGAAAGAGCTCACATAAGGCTGTTCAGGCTCGTAAAACTCAGCTTGGGTTTCTACCCCACTTCTGCTTCACTGAGAACCAATTTTAGTTTCACAGATACACCCTTACATGGGGTCACACTGACCTCCCTCACCTGTGCTCTCTGACCTGTGCCACCTCATAGGACGCATCAGCAAGCAAGAAATTGAAAACCAAAAAATTTTGTGTCAGCTCTCTGTAGCCCAGTGAGTATCTCAGACATATCCTAAGGATCAACCTGGTGATAAGAGACCTAACCATAACGAAACCAAGGGATCATTGTACTGAGGGAAGCGGTTGGTTTTTTCTCTACCATTTCATAGGATTTCACCATGTTATTGCTAGAGCACTGATAATATCTATTCATGCTTAATGCTGTAGAACTGGCCTCCACTCTAAAGATCTCACAGACATGAGCAGAGGTATTTAAATTGAATTAAATGAATGAAATGTTACTTTAGGAGAAACAGTACATTTGCAATTATTCCCTCTCATGTGCAAGCCCATATGTGTTACTGATTGCATTAGCAGGCAAACATGGAGAGCTTGAAATTTTGGGCCATGGCACTTTAAGTCAGGAAATCTTTAATTCTGACTTAGAGCCACATACAGGATTCTGTCAGGAAGAGGGTCATCTTGGATTTTCAGTACAGTAAACAGGGCCTTCTGCAGGGCACTCACCTGTCTTGTTACCTACAAAGGGCATCTAAAGAGGCTCCTATATTAGGCAAGATAGCTAACTTCCAGCATGTGGCAATTATCTCCTGAAGGGCCTTGAGAATAAGGCATTAAGCACTTTTGAGGAAAAAAACCCAAAAACCAGAAAAGAAATCCAGAGGCAGAAACCAGCTTGAGAGAATTAAAAATATCGCTAGTTGTGTTGCAAAGCAGATGCCTCCATGCTGTAGCATCCTGGACTTCATAGGAACCATAAGGAACTCAGAAATCTGCAGGGTTACTGATGTTCCGTTCACCAGAAAGCTGCACCATAAAGCATGTCATACAGGCACACTTATTTTTTTAAACAGGTCCTCCAAATTCAAAAAAAGCAAAGTCTAGGGTCATATAGCACCTTGCACTGACTAAAGGTGGCTTACATGAGAACAGGAGAGGGTTGGTTTACAAGGATATGTAGTAACAGGATAAGGGGCAATCTGACAGAGAGTAGGTTTAGATTAGATATTAGGAAGAAATTCTTTGCTGTGAGGGTGGTGAGTTACTGGAACAGGTTGTCTGTAGAAGCTGTGAATGCTCCATCCCTTTAAGTGTTCAAGGCCAGGTTGGATGGGGCTCTAAGCAACCTGGTCTCGTGGAAGGCTTCCCTGCCCATGGCAGAGGCACTGGAACAAGATGACATTTAAGGTCTTTCTGTGCTTCTATGAATCTATGATTCACCTCTCTCTCCTCTTTACTGTCTTCTCATAGTCAGATTAAAAGCATTTTCTCATTTTAAAAAGTCCTCTTGCCATTATTTCTTTGTTGGCCTGCTTCTGTCTCATACTTCTTCCCCACTCACAAGCTCTTAGGCCTTTTCTCATCTTGAAATGAAACCCTACAAATGCTGTAAATTAAGCATGTATAAAACTTGCATTATGAAATTGACCTTCTACAACTTGCACGAGTAAAATAAAGCTCTTTATTAGGAGAAATATGAATATATACTTACCCTTAAAATCTCAGTCTCTCTGTCAGTATCTCCAGAACCTGATTCTTCAGGTTCGAGTCTATTCTGAAATTAGGAGAATTCGGTTTTGAATTATTGGTTCTAAAGATGACTAATGCAAGTATCACTGACATTTACTGGAAATACAGCTACCATCAATATCCTTACAGCAGTCTGTCACCGGTAAAATAAATTATAATACAACAAAAACATTTCACTTATGTTTCTGGTGTTTCATACCATCTTCTTCTCTAGTCACTGAGCACTGTATTTACCTGCAGGTGCTCTATGAGCACAGTAATAATTGTCCTGCAGGACACACATGCTATGTGACTGTTTAAGTGAACTGAAGTAATATCTCAGAAAAATTTTAACTTCAGAAAGACACCTGCCAACATTAAGAAAATCCTAAAATGAAGACCTTACAAATAACCCCAGTTTCCTACAATGTGCCCCTTATTTAAAAAGCCAGATTCTGAGATTCCTGCAACTGGAATCAAAAAGATGACTTTTATAAAGATATATCAATATACTGAAGCCCTTTCTAAAACCTTCTGTTGAGAAAACAGTGTTTAGTCCTTGGTGAGTTTCATAGTTGTGTACATTTTGCAAACTACAAAGAAAAGCACAGAGAGAAGCACTACCTATCACAGTACCAAAGCTAATGTTTCAAATGCATGAGAGGTGAGGATGCATTCCTTGGCTGCACTGAGACTTCCACATCACTACAGAATAAAAGGCCTTGAAACTTGCTGTCACAGAGAACAAGAAAGTAAAGGCAGTGTAGGACTTGGTGTTCACTGCTGCATTTATGGAAGTGGCCTTTGACTGGGTGAAACTGTTGGACTGGAGCACCTTGTCCTAGGGATCTGGAGCTGATCTATTGAAGTCAGCATCAGTGCAGGCTCAATAGTGCAGCAGAACACTGTTACTCTGTTTTTATGCTGCAGAAATATATTGGCATAATTCAACAGGCCCAGAATCAGGGGAGCATATAATCCATTTTGGCCAGTGGAATATGTTTCAAACTGTCTTGTTAAATACTCACAATACCCAATGTGAGAGATGGTTTTCTTTAAAAGTCCACCACAGGATTTCCACTGTGTCAGTGGTGAATTATGTCTACGTGTAAAATCAGCTCTCACACCATGAACTGAGAATTCAGGCCAGATTCCTTCTTTAGCTGCGTGCACATGTATCCTCATAGATATAGTGGGAAAAGTCCAAGTACAGCAGAAAGATGGATTTGAAACTTATTCTTTAACATTGCCTGAGTACTGAGCATTCAAAATACAAACACTGTTATCATGTTGATATGTGTTCTAGTATTTAATGACAGCAAACATAACTGACTGTCAAACCATTTCTCTGTTCAGTAGCAGGAAGAAATTAATAGTTCAGGTTTATAATGCCTTTTTGTGGAAATTTTTGTTTCATGTTCTCCCATATATTGTTGCTTTTGCACAGGAGAGCACACACATCCACTGACATTTTAAAGTGGGAATACTGGGTGTTTATGTAGCTTACAGAATTCACACACTTCAGTCAGACATTTATTTGCATTTCGGCATGAATGTTTTAGAAAACATGATTATCTCTGTGGCAGTCAGGCTGCTTTCCGAGAGAAAACCTCCTATTTAGTTCTGGATTCCTCTGTGGCAAGCTGAGCTCATTGACAGAGAACCCCAAATACTCACTAATCCTCTGGAAGGAGCAGATGGTCCTGCAGGTCCTGGAAGTCCAGGGGGTCCTGGCAATCCCTCACCAGGATCACCCTGAAATGGGAATTAAGATAAATCAACAAGGATTTAACCATATAAAGACTATAAGCACTAGCTGTGATCTGTGTGGATTTCCAGTCACAAGAGTGACTGCTTAGATGCTATGAGCAGGGTTGGACTTTGTTAATTTCTAAGACACGCTCCCAAGAAACATGATCTTTGCATTGGCAATGGAAGAAAGAACTCCTCCTTTTCTAACTTCTGCAATGAATTTGCAAATGTACAAGCAGTGTTAACAGCATTAGGCAGCACATATGTCTTTCCAGAGTAAGGTTTAACTGTGGCTCTTGCATTTTTAAGGTACATTATATATGGCCCTCCCAATAAATAAATAAATCAATAAGTAGTCAGCATGGTCACACCATGGTACTCAATCTGTAAATTTCTTGATTTTATTGCTACCCTCTGTAATCTTTTTTCAATACCACCATGACATGATTCTTCTTCTATGTGTTGACCTTTACCTATTGCCAACACAACGAAAGACCCTGTTCAAATATGTGTCATTTCCTTCCATAATTACTACCATTTCTTATACTTTGTCTTTCTTACATCACCTCTGACATTTTGCTGAGGTTAGTTTGAACTGCTTCAGCTTATGTTTATGACTTTTAATAACTTTTCTGCTCAAGTCCAGTATTTTTCACTCAAGTCAAGAGTTGAGGTTTTGCCTCTACTGATCTATGCTTTACCCTCTAAACTGCCAATTTGCTATCTGGGCTTATGAGTATTTTAATTCTCTAAATTCACATATTCAGTTACATAGCAGGAAACACTGACTTTTAACTGCTTCTTGGTCACTTGTTCTTTATGCTTCAGAGTCCATTAGATAAATGTATTCATTGAGCTCTTTGTTCCCTGTGGCTTTGTCGAATGGTTTCTATAGTGATACTTCAGTCAGATCCATAGAGAATGTGTTTAATTAATTTGGGGCTATTTTCCCTGTCTGCCAGTGTGTTCATTTACAGATGCTCTTCATTCATTTTAACACATCCTTCACTTTTTTTCCAATGACTATTATATTAGTTTCTGGCAGTGTTTGGTGCTTGCTTTCATGCAATTTCTTCCACTTTGTGTGCACTGCAAGGAAGACAAAAACCCCAGATCTCGTATTTGGGTCACAGCCAGTTTTAGGAAGCCTAACTGTATCCATTCCCAAGGAGCATCTCATGGCTGTATCTCTACACAGAACACGGACCACAGTGGAAAAGTGACAGGCAGCTGCCCACTCTCCACTGATGTGTAGTGCCCCATTCATTCTTGGCTTTCCATTTTCAATGAGAAGAACCAGAAAGAAGAAGGTGGATCCTACTACTGTTCCTGAAATTTAGATATTATTATACTGGGGAAAGTGTTGACTGTGCTTGGACAGCATAACTGTTTTGAATTTTTGTGTGTGTTTACAGATCAATTCTTAAAGCTTTGCTCACCCTACCAACACAGCCAGGCCTAGGAAATCACACTGATTTGGATATTGAAACAATTTTCTGAACAACTGATAACTTAAAAATAATTCACATGTGTAATAGAGAAACAGAGCAGTGTCTTCTTGTTTGTCCTATTTTTACTGCAGGAATTGTGTCTGTTTAAAGTATTGCCAAGACAAAGCTCTGCATATGAAACTGTCAGCTTTCCTTAGTGCTTTTGAACCTATTAGGATTTTTAGCACTCATTTGCTAACTTCACAATGTCTCTTTTAAGTGTCCCTTGAAAATATTAGTCCAGTTTTTAAATAAAAAACTAACCTTAAGAAGTCTTTACTAAAGTAGCCATAAAGGTAATCAGGAATAGACTACTGGAGTATTTTCCTTTCCAATATAACTTTTGCTCTCTACAGCTAAGCTGTCTCTCCTGCTGCTGAAATGTTCTCCTTCTGGTGGCTACTCTGATCAATAAACTAAGGCTGGGTGGCCTTTGGCCATGAGGTCAGCTAGAACAGCCTGGCTGGGCTCACAGTGCTTAAGTACTTGGCTCTGGGACTCCTTTTAGCCCTGCATGTTTAAAGCTAGTATTTTGAGTATGTTTTTTTGTGCATTTTGCATGAAATAAAGCTAGAAATATACTGAAATCCATCAGCATGAGTATTTGAAAAAAGATTACTGGGATGGCACTGGAGGAGTACAGAGCCAACCTATGCACAGTCTCATCTTGCAGCATACTGGGAGCAGTTAACAACTGATGCTACCCCTGAGGCATTGTCTGAGTGAGGTCTATTTAATACAGGCCAAAACACTGTCAGGGACCATGCCTGCAAGTCTGAACCATCAGCAAATCAGTCAGTTCCTGGGCCTGTTCCATTTGGCAGTGTAGGTGCAGCACTTGTTGCTGAAGATTGGAGTGGTCACCTAACTGCGGCTGCGGCTGTAGCAGCTGCAAAGTAAAATGCATTTGCTAATTTGCCCCTAGCTTATAAATAGAAGAAATGTAAACAGCCATAATTTGAACATCTTTTCCATTGTTTCCACTGAAAGCGTCCTGACTGATTTTATGGTTTCCTTCCTACACATGAATTACTTACATCAGTACCAAGCACCCTAGAAATAACTCTGGTCACAAGAAGGACCAAAGCAGATTTGAAGGAAACCTAAGAAGCTAAGTGTCAAATGACATTTAGGTGCCTGTAATACCTGTTGACAACTGATATAATGTCTTACTGATAATCTGCCTTCCCAGCCTATCTTTCCTGAAGAGCCTTTTTCCACACTCTAAAGCACTCCAGTTGTGAGCAATCCCACCATGTCTCTGTAACCTCTGAAAGGTGGTAGTCCTGTGACTCTGCATGGACTTGTAAGTCCTCCTGTTTGTCTCCCATGCTGCCTGGTTTTGTGAACATGTACCTGACACAGGTTCCAGAGGAGAGCAGGAGTGTCCCCATCATGCTGTACCTGAGATGCTCCCCACATGCCTTTACTTCTCTTCAGCTTATGAGAACCCTCTGCCCAACACATCTTTCCATTACAGCTGGACATAGAGATGGGGGGTTGCCATTCAATCTCGTGACCTGATTCCTGTACTGGAGACTAATTTTACCTTTGAAATGATTCTGGATCATTTAAAACTGAATCTGAATAGATGAGATTTATATGGGTCATGTTTGTGTGTTTTGAAGTCTGTTTTTGAAGTCTGTATTGTTTTGTTAAACAGATGAAAGGGATTATTAATTTGACACTTGGAGTTACTATCTGTATATCAACTTTGTGTACAACATGTATTTTAATAATAGATTAATCCATTATATCTCACTTCATCTCAGAAGAGATACAAGCTGTTACTTCAGATGGTTTAACTCTTATTTCAATTATGTTCATTTCCTAAGAGTGATTGTACTGCTTCCGTTAAATCACTTAGCCAGTAGAGTAAGTTGCCCAGAGCAGATATAGACAACAACTGACTTTTCTTTATTAAGTGTTCAATACATCTTCCTTAGCTCTCCTGTGAATTCCCAACTTTTTCTACTGATGAAGTTTATTTGCATCCTTGAAAAATACTTATGATTCTGTTATGGTGACATCCAGCCGTTCATGGATGAACAGTAGGATGTTTAAATTCTTCCTGTGATTCCATATTTTTGTTTCTCTCTCAGAGTGCACCAAATTAGTACATGTCCAAGAATATATAGTATCTGATTGATTGTTGGGTATTAACAGGACACATACCTTTTCACCTTTTGGGCCTGCTTTTCCTTTCAGTCCTGGCAACCCCTGAAGTCCATCTTTACCCTAAAAGGAAAAAAAAAACTTTTTAATTAGACATTTTCTTTCATGTTGGTTGAACAGCTGTACACTTAGCAGCAGAGGCTGGATGTAAGGGTGCTAGATTCTAACTCTTGGTTTGTGCAGTGGGAGGAGGTGTGGGACTTGGCATAGAATGCCCCTGGCAGTGCCCAGAATGTGCCTCTCACCACATCTACTCTTCCTACAACCAAGTGACAGGGAAGCCTGTTTGGGGGGTACAGATGGAAACACTCCCAGGCTGCATTTGGATTTGACAGAGTGCCAACAGGACCGCCACAGCACTGATGGTGAGGATTTTTAAAACTAATCTTTGTAACACACTACTTCCAGCTGCTGCTCTGAGTGCACCAAATCATACCATTAACCTAAGGCTGCTCCCATCATCTACTAAAACATTTTTTTTGTCTTAACCAACCTGCATCTATTAAGTTTCTACCAACTAGGATCCTTCCTGAGGACATGCATCTGACAGGTAATGTGGGATACTAGATAGCATTTCACCCCATTTTCCATTCTAAACTTCACCAGTCAAATGAATCCCAAATTACCCTTCTTTATATCTTCATATTACCTACATACAGCATGCATATGCTCTTCCTATAGAGGCTTGTTCATTGGCTAGAAAGAACTCCCGCCAGCTTTAAAGTCAGTGCTATTATAAAATGGGGCTGCTTATGAATTCAGTTAGGACACTCAAGAAAATATTCAGAAGGCAAATAAATAGTATTTTCCCATTGGCATTTTGGGAATCTGGACAGCTGTGGTAATGGACTCTACTGGAAAAATTTCAGGAGTGCCCTAATTTTAAAAAAGGGTTATATAAAGTCATTAGGGAGAAAAATGTATCTCTAAGACTGAAGGGTGGGGTTTTTTCCTAGGATGATTTTTTCTGTAGAGTAATGGGTAGCGGGTTCATAGAAAAGTAGCAAACACATGACCAACATAAATGTAGAACATACTAATTTCATTGCTGAGTGAAGCCCCATCAAACCAATAGTAAAGTTGCATGGGTATATGTAAAATTGGAACCTAGATGCTCATGGACGAAAGAGTAGCTACAAAAAATACAAGGCAATGTGGCAAGACGTCTATGATAGAAAATAGGATTGTTTTCACAAGGACAAGACAATTGGTTTTGAAGCATTTGAATTACATTTGAAGAATTTTCTCTAAGACATATTGGTTTCATAGAATTTTCTTTGACGATATGCTGCATGAAAGTAGTCAGGCTTCTGTTAATACATAAAATATAAACTTCTTGTCCAAAAACACCCTAAAGACACATAGCCTGAGTTTTGGCTAAATATTTGCAAACTTAGCTACATTTCTTTGAACATACCACTGTCTGAAGGCAGCATTCAGGAAGGAGCTCAATAATGCATGCAACGAATGACTACTGAATTATTTTTCTAATATCTTAAAACACACCAGTTTCATTTGAGGTTCAGTTGCAGGGGACAAGGAAGGGTCAGGAAGCTCCCAGCAGTGGCACATATTAGTATAGAAAAAGAGGAGCAGACATGGGAATGGTGACAACCTCTGGGTGGTAAGGTCTTAGAGAGGGGAAAGATGCACAAAGTGGTAGCAACAAACAAATGAGAAAGGAAACAAAGAAGCCAGGCAGTAGAGCGTCAGCAGAAGACAGATACACAAGAGCAGCTGAGACATGCACAGAATATGACATCTACAGGTTTGTTATTGTGTGCATTGCTGAGCAGTACCTCACCACAGAGGATGCGTGTGCAGGCTATCAGCAGCTTGTGGTGAACTGACCCAGCCATGGGAGTTGTCTGGAGAAGCTGGGAAGGAACACCCCAGGAAGAAGACAGCAAATGTGACAGAGAAGGGTAAAGTAGAGGAACGCAGATAAAGGAAAGCAGGAATGATGAAGCAGAAGATGCAGTCAAATTACTGTACAAGAGTAAAGGGGTGAGAGGTACATCTCAAATCAAAAGTACTCTCAATTAACTACAAAGTTAATTGCAGCTGAGGTTAGGAGCAGGCAACATGGAAGCATGTGTCTATGGAGGGTCAGTGAAGCACCCCCCCAAGAAGGAGTCTGAGTATGTCCTCTTTTTGAAATTCCCCTCTGCAAAAAAAGCCAGCCTCACCAGAGCTGAATTCCTGGTACAGCTGCTTATGCCATGCCATGCCATGCCATGCCATGCCATGCCATGCCTCTTTCTTTGCAACTGGGAAATCATAAATTTCTCTTAGAGACCTGGATTTTGCTCGCTTGACAATCTGAGGATGTCAACTACAGCACCAGAACTGTCTTCTAAAGAGATGAGATGAAGAAAGCACTTCGCTGCTTAAGCCTCAATGTAGTAGAGCCTCAAAAAAAAAGTTATGTTTTTCTTAATTCAGTTAACCAAAATATGTATAAATGAGTACTTACGGGTAACCCATTTTTACCAGGAATGCCCTAAAATAAAACATCTTTGTTAGAAAGATAAATAAAACACTGTAACATAGAAATAACAAAAGAGAAAAGCAAGTAGTGATGTGCCGTGCAGTGACAAAATAACAAACCAGAACGATATCAAACACTATGGCACGGTGGGATGTTTTGCACCTCTCTTTAATCTCATGCCTCTTGTGCTGATGGTTCACAAGGATTTGAAGTGTGAAACATCCTGGATATAGAGAAGTCACTGAAGGAGGCCTGTGCGTCTTGTACCTTTGTACATGTTCAAACCTGACAGCTGGGAGGGCGCTGCAGTACTGCCCAAGGAGCTGGTGGAATTGCTGCTCTGAGAACATTTGTGTGTTGGCATGGCAGCTGTTTGCCTTTGCTTTCTGATGGCTGTCACTCACTAGGCCCCTGCGTGGCCACTGACACATGTGAAGTGCAGGTAGGATGCTCCTGAGCTGCTGGACTAAAACCCATCTCATAGAAGTGTAACTGGTGACAGTGTGCAAGGCTGTGCAGTTTCAGCTCTTCATGCATGTGTGACGGATCACTATTAACCTTTCCAAAATATGTACTTTCTTTCAACAGAGAGAAAATACTCACAGGCTGACCAAGTTGTCCAAGTTTCCCTGGAGAACCAGGAGGTCCTTGATCTTCATTTTCCACATCTCCTATTCCTGACCCTCCTAGAGATTCTGTGGACCCATCCTCTACTTCTTGACCTTTCTGGCCCTGAGCAATTAAAGTGTGAAATATGAAAAATGTGTTGCATTACTTGTCCCCCGCCCCTTTCCTCTCTCCTAGAGCCCTTGCTTTGTTCAATGCAGTCAGAACCTGGTAGGCACCATACAAACAGTATATTCCATTCAGCAAAGGCAATCCAAATTAAAGATCATTCATGCACCAACAAATAAGTTGCTCTCTGAGCTGGTCATCTAAATGCAAATGACTATGATCTAATTTCATATCCACAATAATCTGCCCTGTCTAAGTCAATAGTGCAGGTTTGAAAGATATCATTTTCACGTACTCAATCTGTCAGGGAGAAAATTGTGAGAGTTAAGATAGACATGTTTAGGAGTGCTTTAGCCAACTTCCCCAAGATTTATGACTCTAACAAAAGAGGGTTACATACTGGTTAAAAAGCTGCAGAAGATGAAGCAATGATAACAAAGAGTAAAAATGGACAACAGCAAGACTAAAATATTGCTAAACATTAGTATTTGGTTAAGAGAAAGTAAGAATAACAGAAGGAATAATTTAAATATTCCAGGAACAAAATAAGACCTTCCAGGAATGAAGCCTGGACATTATTACATATTTAAATTAAAATACATTATACAGAAAAACCCACATAAATCAGTATTGTATTTTGAAATAAGCACTAGGATTTACTCATATTTTATAGCACCAATGGAATATTTTGATCTCCATTGGCAGCTAATGAAACTAGGAGGGATGAAATACATCCTGAGTAACTCTCAAAGAATTTTTTCCCATCTGGAGAAGCGTTAGAAGAGAATCTATTTAGTTAAACTGTGGGTAGAGATCATAGCCTGAATGAGATAACGGGATTGTTGATACAGTGTTAGAGTGCTGAAGGAGGTAGCAGATGGTATGGCAGGACACCTCTCAATCATCTACCAAAGGTTTTGGGAGTCTTGGGAGATCCTGTTTACTGGAAGACAGTCAGTGTTATTCCAGCATACAAAAAGGGTGTAAGGGAAGATGAAGAACTACAGATCTGTTAGACTAATCTCAGTTCCTCAAAAATTAAGGAGAAGATCATACCGAGTACCATTGAAAGGCATTTAAAGAACACTGCACTTATCAGGAGCACTCAACATGGGTTCACAAAGCGAAAGTCCTGCTTAACTAATTCACTACCTTTCTATGGTGAAGTCACCCACATGAAGGATGAAGAGACAGAGGTGGATGTAATTTCCCTGGGGTTTTGTAAGGCTTTTGATGCTGTCCGTCACAGCATCCTTTGGGGCACATTTTCTGACTGTGGGATGAGTGGGTTCATGGTGTGCTGGGTGAAGAACTGGCTGCAGGACAGAGCTCAAGGGTTGTGGTGAACAGGGCCACATCTGGCTGGTGACTGGTCACCAGTGGTGTTCCTCAGGGATCAGTCCTAGGGCCAGTTCTGTTCAATGTATTTATCAATGACCTGGATGCAGGCTTGAATGCACCATGAGCAAGTTCACTGATGATTCCAAACTGGGAGGTGCTGCTGACTGTCTTGAAGGACAGGAGGCCTTGCAGAGAGATCTGGGTAGCTTGGAGCATTGGGGCAGTGATTAATAGCATCAAACTAAACAAGAACAAATGCTGGATTCTGCACCTAGAAAGGAGTAACACTGGGTACGTGTAAAAACTGAGAGAGAAGTGGCAGTAACAACTTTTTTTTTTTTATTATTATTTTCTAAAAGATTGGTCATTATCATAATATATAGTCATCTTGGGTATCTGTGTAGTGAAAAATATGTAGAAATTGAAATAAAGTCAAGGAAAACTTGTAAAGATAAGTAGCAAAACTACTTGTCACAGTAGATTTAAGCTTTAGGTGTCACACTTCTTAAGTCAAGACTGGATTTTTATTTCAAGAAAAATGTCCTAAAAAAGAAAAGAAAAAGAAATGGTAATAGTAATAGTTTATCTGGTATTTAGTTTATCTATTTATTTATATAAGCTAAGATTAGAAGTGCTGCTTTAAAAAAATGTGAACGCAGGCATGAAAATGTTAGAGGAATTATATTGGGGAGTTCTCCAACAAATACTGAAATTTCTTGTATGTCAGCTCCTATGGATGATCCTTAACTTAATGCTTCACCACTTGCTATCTTTTACCACAGTAAACGCAGGAACACAAGAAGACCCTGCAAGGAGCAACCTTAACCATTTCAACGAAACACACACAATGTGGAAATTTTATTCTAAATTTCTGTCATTCATGACACGGTGTCTTTTCAGGCAAAAAGAAGCTGTCATAACTGACTGTAGAGACAGGCTACAGCCTTGCATTGGGTCTTTGTTTCCTTGTCTAGGAGCCACACCCACAGGAGCCTAGCCAAAAGGAGAATCTAATTTTATAAGGGATTTGATGAAGGGTTCTTTAAAAAATGTGACTAGCTTTGATGGCTTGAATGTAATTTACAGTTATTCCTGGTCCTGGCAAAATGAGGATTTAGTCAGCTATTTTCTTTGTTTCTCACTTTCTTAAATTCAAACTGAAAAAACTGCAAAACTGAAAGAACAAATTCATTTTTTAGTCAAAAATCTCAAGCCCATTTCAATGGTTACAGATCCAAAGTTCTGCACAGTGCAAGTGCTTTTCAATCTGATGTCATGAAAAGACATTCAAGAACTTAGAAAGTATCTTCTATTTCTCCATGCTGTTAAGATGGAATAGATCAAGGTACCAACTCAGAGAAACACCTGGAATTCATGGATTTTCCTGTTCTTGGGACAAAAAGATTAGGCATGTAATAAACCCATTATACAGACCTCCTCTCTGCTTACTCCTGGCAAAACATCAGCACCAGAGCCATCTTCTTCTCTTAACATTTTCTGTGTGACAGTGGTAGACTCACTGTTGCCTTGTCCAGTTTCCATGACAGCTGAATCTAAATAAAATAATTATTTATTAATGAGAGTGCAAAATAAAACCTGCCCAGAGGTATTTATCAGAGACTGATGCTGCAAGTTGTATGAAAAAAGAAATTATTCAGATTATGACTAAAATATATTCCAAAAATTAATCTTAGTCATTTAACAGCTCTGAAAATTTTAAAAGAAAAGAAAAAAAGAGAAAGGTGAGAGTAAAATTACAAAACAAATGTCTATTTTAAGGTCACGGACTGTATTGCATTATCATTTTTTCCTCTAGTTCTAGTCTAATGGCTTCCTATTTGTCACCCATGTAACACAAAAAATAAGAGTTAAGTACAACAGGTACTATCTGAAGTATGTATAGAATTTAAATTGTAACATTGTCTTTGGCCTTATTAATATGACTAGCGTTTTTTAATGTTTTCTAGGAGTGCCCTGAAGTTGTTCTAGCCATGGAGGACTGGATTCCTCACTGGAATGAGTGCTCTCATTGCTTTGCTGCCTACACTTGCACCCAAAACACCCCACTGGTGCACTAGGCACATTCACATCCTTTGAAGGGAACAGAAGTAGGATATAGTTGTTTATTCAGTGGTGGTATTCAGTTTTACATTAAAGGCTGTGGTTTACTGTATCAGGTCATCAAATAAATACCCATCTTAAACCCTTTTTAAAGGGGCCACATGGCTTTAGAGCCAGCAGGACTATTTGCAGACTTAATGTATGATGTGACAATTCTTTTCTAGCACGCGGGATGTCCAAAACCATAGGATTTTCCTTTCCTGGCAGCACCCAAAATATGAGAGTGGATTTCCATACACAGGGAAATGACAGACTCAAAACCAGAGAATGTAAATGACCCCACCCCCCCAAAAAACCCAAAAACCCGAGGCAGTGCCTTTTTCTTTAAATTTAGCTGCTTCTGAGGTTTCTTCTGATCTGTGATTTCCAGAGAAATAATTTTCTTCCAAATAAGACAATATGGTTGGGGGGGCTTCCACTGGCTCAGCCAACGTATCTTCAGGCTAAAAAAAAAATCCCAAAGAAAGGTTTAGAGTAAAGGCTTATCACATATTTTAATGGAAGAATTGCTAGATTACCTTCCTCAAAGCACAGTAATCAGAACTACCACATGTATGAAGCAATACAGAATTTTGAGAGAAATTAGTGTAATACCTTTGGGCTCCATTCCTCCAAAGCAAGGGATGTACACTTGACAAACCCATAGAGAGGGAGAAAAACACAAGCAATGTACACTTGTCAGGACTGCATTTTTAAGTACAACTTTTGGCTTGTTTCATTCTGGCTCATCATTGCTTTACCTATTAAAGTCTCTTTATCTCAACCCACAAGTTTTCTGACTTCTCTTCCAATTCTCTCCCCATCCCACTGGTAGGGCAATGGGTGAGTGGCTGTCTGATGCTTAGTGGCCAGCTGGGATTAAATCACATATTTCAGAAGGAGGAACAAAAGCCAAAAGTTCTACTATTTCTGTGTGTAATTTTGAACAGTGGAGTAATTATGAAGATTATTAAACAGAAGCTGACAACAATAGCTAAATTGATATTTTTCTGTATGGAGAAGCTAGACATCTTTCCTGAATTAGTCACAGTTGTATCTAAATGAGAAAAAGTCAAGGCACAGTACGATTTCATGGATTAAATTTTGTGGTGTGATGTAAAATAGAGAGTCATCAAGCACTAGGTCATTTTGCTGCCGTTTGGAAAAACCCTAGCTGGCTGCAGAAATTCAGGAAAAATAAAGTGCACATCCTGCATCCAGTGAGAAATTACCCAATGTAGCTGTACTGGCTGGGGCCAGCTGCCTGTCTTTTGACCCCTTAGAGAAAGATAAGAGAGCAAGGACTGCCTCAAGAAGGCTCAGAACAATCTTATCAATGTGTAGAAGATCCTGATAAGAGGGAGTAAAGAAGACAGAACTAGATCCTTCTCACTGGTTGTAACCAGTGAAGGGAAAAGAGACAACGGACACACATTAAAATACAAGAAATTCAGGCTCTATGTCAGAAAAAATTTGCATTGAAACAGAGAGACTGTGGAGTCTCCATTCTCGAGGAAATCCAAAACCCACTGGCACTGAACAACCTGCTCACTGAGCAACCTGCTGTATTTGGCTCTGGTTTGAAGAGGGAATTGGGCAGGGCAATTTTCAGAGGTCCCTTTCAAACTCAGCTAGTCTGTGATTCTGTGCAAAGCACAAGGCAGGCCAAAATGAGTTTATTGAGATATACGTAAAAGGCAAAAAAATTAATAAAAATTAATTCAAACACACCAGGAGCAGGAAGCCAGGTCAATATTTATTATAAAGTTATAAAAAGAGTGATCAGGGAAATTGAAGTCTATAATACAAAAAAAAAAGATTTTCTTCCATTCATGTTGACCCTGGAAGAGTTAAAATTCCTGCAGAAAAATATTCTTGGGAAACTGAACAGAGGATCTGTCTAAAACTGAAGTCTTTGTATGAAAAGGTAGGAAACACAGTAAGTGCATGACAGGGCATCACAACCAAAAAGTACTTGCCCACAGGTTCTGTAAGATTCAACAGTGAAATAGCTGAAGTATGTGCTATATCATGCAAATGTGAGCATGGTTTCTGTGAAGTCATTTCTCAGAAACCTACTGATTTTCTCTAAAGGAACCAATGAGAACGTGTATTTAAAAAAAGAATGTTTGGTACAAACAGCATGGAAAACTTCATTGTGAGGAATGCACTGGAACATTTAAGCCTGGCACAGAAAGGCAGTGGGACACGATGTGATAAGAATCTCTAAATATGGTAAGAAACAGCTGTTTACTCTGTCATCCAGTTGATTAACCACCAAATGAGAGCCACAGCACGTTCAGAAGGGCAAGAGAAAGGTGCATGTCCTTCACAAAACATGTCATTAAATTAGCTAAGGAACTCTGCAGCAGGAATCTGAGGATGGTAAAATTCTCATGTGTTAAAAAAATCCCAATCAAACATGCAAGAAATTCAAGGATTAATAACTCAGCTGAGTTCCACTAGCCGCATATACTCTTGGCTCAAGCATTTCCTGAGATAAAAATTGATGCAGAGTAAAAGAGTGTTCCCAGTAAGTGTCATATATATTTTCCCAATCTTGTATTATACTCTTCTCAAGCTCTGGTTACTGACTGTTGTCAAATAGATGAGATTTTTTATCTAGCACAGTGCCATCGTTCTCATGGATGGGTGCACGTTGTTCTCAGGGGAGCCTTTGAAAATTGACAAATATGAAAGCTACTCATCAAATCCAGACCCCACCCTTTAAAAGAGTAATATTAAACCAGAATTTTAAAGTAAATAAATCAAATAGATTTACCCCTATGGGAAGACGGGAAGATCCAAGGGCTTCTTGTGCCTCAGAAACATCATGTTCTTGAATGCTGCCATTGCCACTGCTGTCCCCTGAAGCCTGTGCAAAACCCAGTTATGGGAGGAAATTCATAAAAGTCAGGGAGAAAAGCATGATCTCCAAGGAATCGGCTATTTAAATGCATAAAAAGCCCCCTTTTTTTTGGTTGGCGAAGCCTCAGTGTCATTATGTTAACTTATTTCAGTTCTTACAGTATTCTATCAAAATAACCCTTCAGAAAAATAAAAGCCATAGTTCATTCCCTGAAAGGTGTTTTCGACCTTTCAGGAAATGAAAATAAAATGATACTTTTTTAAGAAACAGGTTTGGGGGTTGTACAGGAAAAAAAATCCCTCCCTCCCCCGATAGTTTTAAATATGATATATGTCTCCAAGAAAAAAATACTACATATAGTGTTATGAAAGATGTCAAATGGAAATTTACTTTGAAATCTCTGAGGCATTGAGGAAGTGTTTATAAGAATACTTACATAAGGGTCATCATCTTCACAATGATCTTCAGCAGCCCTTGGGTCAGATTTGATTGTCAGATGTTGAATCGAGCCCTACATGGAACATCAAAAACATTTCAAGGAAGTAATATTTTAAGTGGCATGTGTGAGGGGGAGTGGGGGTGAACGGTGGGAATTAAAGCAACAAAATACCCCAAACTGTGTTCAGATTTACTTGGAAAATGATCTGAAGTATGAAATTTTATGATGATAATACAGATTTAAAGATGTAAATATGTTTGTACATTCTCCTTTTGCAAAATGCAGAACAAATTGAAGCTGCCAGAATATAATGACTGCCATGTCCCAATGACATTATGGTCACCACGCTGCATGGTTAGTTCCCCAGCCGAATGATCTAGTCCTGGATTGTGTCCTACACTCTGTAAAACACTGTCTGCTTTTTTTAGTGAAGAAGTGTGTTGCAGCTCTAGAAGTGGCATGTGAAAGCCCCTAAAAATGGAGACAAAGGGTGGGAAGGGAATACCAATAAGTGATGAAGTGGGTCAGGAAGAAACCAGTTTAAAACTTTCCAGAGAAGAAATAAAGGAGATGGATTTTCTGATAACAAATGTTTCTTTTTTTCAGAGTCACAAACTGTACTTCTCAGTCTGACATGCTGAAGGAGCAGTAACAATTCCATTTTAAACATTTAACTGTTGTTTCTGCAAAGACTCAAAGTGTTTTAAGAAACGTGGGAGATGTTTTGTTATTACAAGATTTCACAGAGTTAGACATGATGCACATGTAGGGCACAAAGATGGATATTCAAGTCAAGAACCAGTTTACATATAACACACCACACAGAATTTTTTAGAAAGGAGTAAAATTTGTCATTCTATCTTAAACAATCCTATAATTTCTGTACCTTTAAAGACCATAAAACTCAAGCAGTTGGTACCTCCTGAGTTTGCTGGCCTTCTGAGGCAACAGCTCAGTAGTCTCAACCATCCTATTTCTCTCAAAATGTAATGGGCAACTCAGATATTGAACAATGTCAGACTGACAGAACAGTTCACTGAAAAATCGTACATGAAACAAGCACAACCAATTAAACAGTCCCCTGGAAGTGATAATTTTTTCACAGTACAAGTGAATCACATTTGGAGAACACATTTTTCTCCTCTTGCTCTAATCTGTGGCCCTGAATGGTAAAGGAAGCAAAATGGAGAGCTGTAATGTTCCCCCAATGTTACTGCTAGCCGATTCCTCCAACTAGGAAAGTCTGCACGATAGGGATGGTAGGTATGAGATACTTTATTTACTTTCTGGGTCTTGTGGCTGCTGGTGCCTTCCCTGTTAAAACTGGTTTGCAGCATCTGGCATTATCACTTATTCAGCTGTACTTGGTTGTTGTCTGGCTTCCGCTTTTCTTTACAAGCATCAGGGCTTTATTTTCCTTTGGTTTCAATAAATCTGATGATAGTTATGTCCTTTTGTGTCTGACAGCCAGAGCCTTAGACACATGAATTCCCATTAGCCAGAGCAAACCAGCATCTGACATCTATTCATTTGCACAATCTGCTGAGATTTGTTTCTGTTTTGGGCAATTAATGTAAACAGTTCTTGGCACAGAAACAGAGTTTGAGCGAGGTTCAAGCATTTAGTTTTTCTACCCAAAAGCAATTGTGACAGATGATACATGAAAAAATAAAGGCACAGGAACCTAGAGTACAAGTCACAATTAGTGCTAATGAAGCAATCAGAGTATTGGCTGAAATTTACGTACTCAATATAGCATACAGAACAGCTTGTTTCAGTGGAAATACATTACAGTGTCATCCACTATATGCATTTCTGTCATCATATTTATTGGTGATAATCTCAGCAAGTGATCATCACGTGCGTTTTCCAGGTGGGATAGCAAAGTGGTTTCCTTTTCTTGAATGTTTCTCAATCCTACTTAGTGATCAGGCATTCACAATACTCCAGTCTTCCTATTTGCCTAAGAAAGGTAGCACCAACAGGCAGTTTTCCTGCATATCACTTTCCACCCCTTATTTGCTGCTAATCAATATAGCTCTGTGATTCTAGGTGCTTAGACTGGTCAGACAAATGATAAAAGTACATCAAATTTGTTGCTTACCAGATGGAGCTCGCAACCTGCCAGTACCCCTGAACTTTGGAAAGAACATATTTATTCCCTAAAGAAAAGGATTCACTCTGCTTTGTGCTACTGCTTTACTAGTTTAGAAGAGACATTAATCTCACAAAGCACAGTACAAGTTCTGAAGTACAGGAAATACAAAAATAAGACAAATAAAGTGTGAGGTTCCCCTTTCCGTTCAACAATAAGTTGATCTTACACATAGTGGCTGCTCTCAGTGGCTGAGAATTTCAGTCAGGATGCAGCAGGAAGGATGCTTGCACTCAAGCTAAGAGGGCTTGGGAGCCTTGTAGTAGTGGTTTTGGTGCATTCTATTTCCTAAAGCACCTGATAAGCTACAAATAATATATAAACTGTAAAAATACACATTTATCTTCCAAATATCTTTATCTTTGATGGTATCATTCTCCTTCTGATGTTGAATGTGAATACCTAACTAATAAGAATTTAAAACTTTCACTTTATAGTAAGGTATTTTCAGAAATTAAGAAAATGGATTCTCTGAAATCTGCCCTTCTTAGAAAGGCCATAAAATTTTATGTGACATATTTACTTTGAAATTTATAATATTCAAATGGAAGCGTGAGCTTAATATCTGGACTATCAATAAACTTCTGAGGATCTCAGAACATTGTATTTTAAACCAGAGGTTATATAACTGCGCTGCCCAAACCCTAGCTAGGTATGGAAAATAAAACCTATGTGATTTGACCCTCATTTGGGATATAACCACCATAAGCAGGCTTTCTTGGGTAGTGAGTACATGCATTAAACAGTGAGAAATGTGAATTTGTCAGACAGCACTTACTGTGAACTTTTCCAGTCCCGTGGCTCCCGCATTACCGACAAATATCCCAGAGCCAGATTCAAATGCCAAGGTCCGAGCAGACCTTTGAAACTGAAGCCTCTGATATTCTTCACAATCCATGAACAAAGCAACATCATTTCCCTCAACAGTCACTGTAAACCTATTCCACCTGTTAGTCATCACTGGCACTTTAAAGGAAGCAGCCTCTCGGGAGATATGGGATCCAGGCTCTGTGTAGTACATGATTATTCTCTGGGTGCTGTCATCAACTGGTGAAATCCTCAGTCCCAGGTAGATTGTTTTCTGGAAGGCATCTGTTACTGCAAAGAGCACTCCTCCACGATCACTGTTTGGTTTCACGGTAACCACAACAGCGAAATCTCTGTAGAAAGGCGATGGTATTATAGCGCTGGTCAGTCGGCCGATGTTGGAATCTGGACCAAAGCTGTAAGCTGGGAACCCTCCATAGCCCGTGACAAAGTAGACAGAAGGAGGAAGAGGGACTCCTATTAACTCCGTGAGGTCAAGGTGTCCTTTTGAGCCTCGTTCTGTGCATGAGAAAAAAACGTGTTATTTATCCTTGAGGTACACAGAGCCCATTTAATTTACGTGATTTAAGAAAGGCCTGAAAAACTGAAATGTAGTGTTATAATACCAGGAACATACTTCTAATACTTCAGGCCACAGTCCAGGTAGTGTTTAAACACATGTAGCTATGTATGCACGTCATTCTTTGCCCTTTGACTAACAGAGGCTACTTGTATGCTAAAGGAAGGCACACGTAAATATTTGGTGAAATTGAATGGCAACAAGGATTTCCTGCAACATGTATTTACTTCAGCTGTCCATAAACTGGAGAAAATGCTGAATGTGCTTGCATAGTGGATTCAGTGGAAAACGAGCAACATTCATTTTCTTAAATAAATTGAGATTCTTTATTGTCACAAAGACAGCAATAGTTCTCTACAAACAGCATGGCACAGTTTCACAAAATAGGATAAAATTTACAGTGGATTTGCTTGCAAATTACAGTTACCTGTGTCTACAACAGAGGTCAGATTTTATTTATGCCCTATTTTCACGTTTATCTCCTTAACTGCACTGCCTAACAAATACTATTCAGCAACAAAAACTCAGTTTTGAAATGAGAGTATTTACGCTCTGGCAAACAGGAAGAATTATGTATCTCTGCCAAACATGCCCAGAGAGACAACACCTACCATGCAATGAAGGAGCAATGATAACAGCTAAATATCTGCACCCAATTTTAACCTTGGGAAGGCATACTCTAGCAGCATAGCAGAAACGGAACTACCAATTTTCTTCTTCTAAGAAGTAAAAGCAAGCAAAAAAAGATAACATTTTTAATCATGAGCAATTCAGGTCTGAATCTATGCACAAATCTGCTTTCAATTTTTAAATTTATTCAGTTACCTGTGACTGTAACAGCTATATAAGCTGAATAAATCCAAATGGAATAGTAATGGAAAAGATATGACAGTCCATCTGAATACTGCAAGCAAATTGAACTCAAAATCTTTGCTTGAAGTACCTGATTAAAATCAGGCAAAATAAAAGAACCTTACTCTTTGCTCTGTAAACTGGCAAACTGGTTCTGATTAAGAGCTTAGAGAGTTTCTTTAGCTGCAATGTGCTTCTGTTATTGATTGCTCATATGCAGTACCAGCCTGGCCTATGCATGGCCAAGTGTCTTCCATTGTACTAGTGGATTTGCAAAGAAACTGTAAAGTGTTTTTCTGGTGCCAAAGACGTTATAGTACAGTTGAAATAAATCCTAATCTATCCTCTTCTCTGTACTTTATAATCATAGAATCGTAAAGGTTGGAAAGCCCTCCAAGATCTTTGAGTCCAAATGTTAACCCAGCGCCACCGTGTTCACTACTTAACCATGTCCCCAATTGCCATATCCACACACCTTTTGAACACTTCCAGGGGGAGCTCATTAAATGAAAAATAGGCTGGTGTGCTTCATACAGAAACAATTGCCCTGAAACATTTTTGAAAGTATAGATGTTTTGTTTGGAAACAGAAAAACTAGCTCCTCATTCAGAAACCAAATCCCTTTGACACTTCTAAATGCTTTGCCAGATAGATTTTTTTCCCTTTCCAAACAGCTTGAAAAGTGGATATACTTCTTTTCTGGCCAAACACAGCTAACGCTATTTTGATTGTGAGTCTAATACTGGGTCATGTTTTCTATTCACACATACATACACATAAAGGAACCTCCACTACAAACAAAATACATAAGCCATCACACAAGGGTAAGAAGGTAAAGAAAGTAATAATCTTGAAGGATAATATAGGAACCCTACACAGATACCAAACCTACAGCCAAAGAGCCATGGCAAAGTAACCAAGAAAGGAGACGGACAATATCTAAGGTGTCCAGCAATCAGGCTTGGACAGCAGGATGCATCCTAGGAGCGAAACTAATAAATACAACAGTAATTTCACAATTCCCATTCTCAAGGGAAGATTTGGTGATTGGAAAAGAGCCTGTTCATTCTCTCCACACAAGGTGTGGAGCTGCAGTCTAGTTGCAGTTTCCCAGTCACCCAACAGTAGCACACAGAGCCCCAAACATGAGCTCTTTCAGCACAGCCTCTGACACAAACAAAATGTATTTGCAAAAGGTGGCAGCAAAAGACAGCAAAGAATCAGGATTTTCATTTGAGTAAAATAAATCAGAAGGCCCAGCAAAAGTCTGAACTTCAGAGAGGCTGGGATAGAAGCTTGCACCTATCCACTGCAGAAAATCAAAACAAAACAAGAAGCGTCTAGCCAAATTCTGTACTTACAGCTCATACCCAGCTCTTAATGGATTTATGTGGACCTAGAGACACAGTTAGAAGCAGAATACAGGCCCTACAGCCACTGGTTTTCAATTATCTCTGACAAAATTAATGTCTCCCTAATGTGGTTGTGTTAGAATAAAAATACTCTCTTATTCTCTTACATAAATAGGTAAATGCTATGCTATTTTAAGTACCTTTAAGCCAGCAGAGCACTATGTTGCACCAGATTAGTTTTGTTTCAAACACTACTAAGGCACTGGATATTGGGGAGCATCCAGAATTCATCCCATTTATATCCATGTTTCCTAGACCTGAGGCACTGGAAGGTGATTTAATATTAGCTATATTTTATCTCAACAAGTATAACCCCATAATTTTTTATAATTTAGAGCTATGAATTGTGCTGTACTTTGCATTTGTTGCTATTTGTTACTGTATGTTATAGTTGGAATTGTTACAGAATTTGCTGATAGCTGGTCATTCCCACTGAGTAGCTTCAGGGACCATCTGAGAAGCACCAGTGTGTTGTAAAAATCATCCTGTAAGTCAGTATATGGAGTGTTTCAAGACTGCAGATGACAACAGTAGGGGTTAGGTAGTTGGGTTTTCTCCTTGTATTGCAATTTTTTGATGTAATTATTTAGGTGGGGTGGAATTTCAAACCTTTGGGATCCAAAATACTTTTTCACTGCTCACAGGGGATGGCGTATAGAGGAAAGAAAAAACTTACCTGCATGGAGGCCTACTGTGTTTGTTTTAGCTGTTAAGCACAAGCACAGTATTTATATACTATAAATGGGAATGGAGGTGGAGGTCCACATTCATATAATTTAACTTATTACACACCCATCTGTGACTTTTTGGTTAGGAGCCTCCTTTCAGATGAAGTTTCTGGCACGCACAGCACTGCTCTCTGGACTGTGCACATGTGTGACCTCATCCTGGTTGCCTCCTCCTCATGTTTTCTCTCATGGAGCAGGGTGGTCCCAATGCTAGGCCTGATCCAAAGACCTTGGATGATCAAGCTGCATCATAGAATGGTAGAATTCTTTGGGTTGGAAGGAACCTTAAAAGTTATGTAGCTTCAGCTCCTCCCCCATGGATAGGGACACCTTTCACTGGACCAGGCTGCTCAGAGCCCCATCAAACCTGTCCTTGAACACTTCCAGGGATGGGGCATCCACAGCTTCTCTGGGCAACTTGTGCCGGGGCCTCACCACCCTTGTAAGGAAGGAACATCTTCCTAATATCTGATCTAAACAAACCCTTCAGTTTATGTGCCTGACCACTACATGCCCTTGGGAAAAGTCCCTCTCCAGCTCTCTTGTACTCCAGTACCCTTTAGGTACTGGAACTTGCTATAAAGTCTCCCCAAAACTTTCTCTTCTCTGGAGAAGATGCTATCAGGATGCTATATTAAAATCTACTTTAGGAATATGACTAGAATCCAGAATTTTCTTACAAGTAGTAATTTAAAGCACAAGATTATTCACTTGGAGTAGGGCATTTGTATTTCCTGTTCTCTATAGGAGCTCATCTAAAATTTGGAATACCCACAGTCCCTGTTTCTAGCTGATACACCACACTTTGACACAAACTAACTTCAAAGGTGATATAAGGCATATTATCACACAGGCTTTGGGAAACTACTACAACAGAGTCAAAGGCTACAGGGTTACAGATAAGGACACTGTTTGTCAGTCTACTTTTATCCATGGTTTCACCACTAGAAAATAGAAGCAGAGTTCAAAGGCAAGGCCCTCACCTCTGGCATAGACAGAACTACCCATCTCAGCCTCACTTTAAAATACACAGTCCCGATGTCCCAAGTCTGAAAAAAAAAATTAAATATTGACAAGTCCTTTGAGCAAAAGAGTATGATAGGCACCGGTATGGTAAGACCAACCCAAGTCACACTACTACAAAATAAACACACTGCTGTTGTCTTCCTTGCTGTGAGAAGATGCTTGAGCTGGACTATCTCAACTACACGAATGCAAAGACTGAAGTTACAATTGTTTGTCATATTTGGCCCCAACCACTTAAATTTTAGCAGTAATATTAATTCAACTAACATTGAGGATTGTCCCATGTATGTTTCCTATTGTTTTGAGCTAGAAATGCCTGTTGACACAATTATTCAGGTAAATCAGCTGCCACATTTAGCCCAATTCTGCTCCAGGTTAATGAACTGTCATGGGTACGTAAGGGTCAGAATAACATGCTCAAGTGGTTGCTATTTGCTAAACGTAAGAAGTCAACCACCCTGTTGCTAAGACTATGACAGCTGTTTTCAACTCACTCAAGGGAGCGCTTGGATGGCTCCACACAGATGGGAGTGGGATGGATGCTGGCTTTTGAATGAAATCATTATTTTCCCTTTATTTTTAGCTTAAGTTCACCTAGTGTTTCCCCCGTTCCTCTTCAGACACTTTTATTGGAGCTGCTCCTGGCCCATGCCTGTAAAAGTCCGTTCACTCCATGGTCATTGACTTTCATCCTGTGCAAGAACACCTCATTTCACTGCTGACCACTGCTGCATGAGCCTTGCTGGCAGCTCCTTTTTCATGTTCTTTTAAGGAAATGAGATGAAAGCAATATTCTACAAAGGCTTTCATAACCAAACCAGGCTCAGAGCAGCCAAGATCAGGCACTTCCCTATCTGTAAACTTGAGCCAAGCTGACCCTGCTTCCCTGTCCTCTTCCAGTCCAAATAATGATAACTCCAGGTTATAAGCTCCCTTTCCAGCAGCATAAATAAACCATCTCTGTCTCAACAGTGCAGTGCCTCTGCTGTCTCTACTCCACATTCAAAGAGATGCTGTAACTGTAATAGAACATTATTTTATATTGAGTGCAGTTAAGAGGTGCAGTAAGAAAATTGCTTCTTCCCTGCTGCCAAAGTGCTTTTATTTTGCAGTTAACAAGAAATATTTATAGCAATTCCATTAAGCAGAGAAGGATTTCCACATCTACCAAATAAAATTTAATCAAGTACTGAAAAGAGGAAAAGAAGCGGAATATTGTAACACAGTCCCAGATGTGCTGCATGAAATGGAAGAGGCCAGCATCATTGCTGCTACCAGGAAAAACAGCATTGGCTCTGCTTTCCCAGCTTAAACTGATATTTAGCTGCCATTAACACACTCTTGGAAATCATGGATAGAATACTAGTATTAAAGGCTGCAGCATTTCTTTACAGATACCTCAGGAAACCTCAGAAGCCCTTTCTAGTCAGGCTGCAGCCAGCAGGAGCTGAGGTACTCACTAACACGCCAGAGCAGGGCCGGTATTCCTTTGTGAAAACCGCTTTCCAACACTTTCTGCCAGCTCCAGCTCCTGCTTCTACATCGTTGTCATTCTGCCCTCTACTGGGCGAAAGTGCCTAAATATAGTTAATTAAATAGACATTTACTTTCCACAAAATACTATTTGGGGGTTCCTTCCCACCCCCACCCCCACCCCCCCTTTTTTATCTTGTTTGAGAAACTTTATTTCATTACAATGCTTTAAAACTAGCCACCACCACCAAAATGCTGTCTTCCATACAATTAGTTTTTCTGGTTTTTTTTTTTCTAAATCTAATATTGCATTATTTTCCTACTGTTTTGTCAGTTGTTCTACTAGAAGGTCTTCCATATATTTTTCGGCACTTTTTCTTTGTACATACACCCAAGGCTTTTTAATGTGTACTCGATGAATTGTTCTCCTAATAATGACAAAAATCTATGTTTCAAACACATCGCTTTCTTTGAGCCGCAGCAGTAGAGAATACAAAATACAGCATAGACACTAAATATTCGTTGTTTTTCTTTCCTCAGAAACAGATGAGAGGAAAAAGTGGGAAATATTTAGCAATTCAACTCAGTAGTGAGGCAAAGCTAACTGAGCTGTTAACCAGGTCAAGAGACTGAAATCACTATCTGGAAACTCAGCGTCCTGTTTCTGAGTTTGCAGCCCCCTGACATGTCTCTGTACTTGCTCTACTCCTATCATGCCAGGTTCACACTCAGCTTATGAGGCCTTTTGAGCTGTTTAATTACCTGTAAAAGGTGTCCTTTTTCTCATGCTAATCCTTCGGGGATATACCAGGACTTTTTTCTTTACAATTGCATATATTCCGTATATTCCATATGCATTAGTGCAAGAAGCAAAGGCACAGATGGCCTTCATTAAAAAGATTTCCAGACTTGCTAGAACATCCAGCCTCCTAAAGATAACAAAATTAACCTGTATAAGAATTACAGAGTCTGCATCGAATATTGCAGCTGTCCAACAGTAGGCACCTGTGACCAGTTTGGACACTGACTATATGAAATAAAATCTCTATGTGGTGCACATGTGTAACTGTGGTATGGGCAGTCTGACTGCCAGCTAGAGGGACAAGTAGCCTTTAATGACTGCAGGAGAGTGGGAGCTTTTGCATTTCACCACTAGGAAGCAACACAGCACTTCATAAATCAGATGGGAACTTTGGCTGAGGAGAGAACATTATGAATCACCAGTGTCAGTGTCTGCTGTGCAAACTCTTCTACAACTTCTAAGCTAGGATGTTTTAATTTCCATTACATCCATAACAAAGCAGATGTGAATTATCATGTTGCCCTTCTTTCACAATGACCTTGAAAATCTAAGTACATTGTCTTCTGTGTATTTTCGGGGGGGGGGGAGGGGAAATATATTGCTGTTCTTGTTTTCTCTTTCCTTCTCTCGTCTTTATCTTGAATTTTAAGGGAGAAAATTCTTGCAAGGTCATGTTCAACACCCTCATTGCAAAAAAATTATATATTTCTAAGATGAGGAAGACAGTTCACTTCTAAAATACTGGCAGTGGCAGCTGACACTTTCCTAGATTTACCAGTCATACATGCCAGCAGAGAGTCTCTGCCCAAATGTGGAAAAACAGACACTGACATTGTCTGGCACACTGACCTGAATATAAATTCTCATCCCATATAAAGAGATTGAATGGGAAGCAAGGATAGAGAACACTTAATCAGCAGCTCCTGCAGTTGTCCCGGCTGTCTCTGCAAGACCCTGTCTCCACTGCAAGTTTCTGTCATAGAACAGGGGAGTAAGAAGGATATGGGCAGGTGGGATTTGTGAGTTACAATTTGCTTGATGAAAATTAGAAACCTTCAGCTAGAAATGCTCCTTCACTCCTCCCACCAGAATGACCTGAACACTACCTTCTCCCTGTATTTCCCATGAGTATCATGCCTTCCTGCTTTTCCTCTGACACTGTAAATGACCCACAAAACTCTCTCCTGTCAGGAAATCCTGCTCCAGACAACCACGTGCCCAGTCAGTGCCTGTGTAAGAAGACAGAGGTCATGCTCCCTGCTCAATCCACTTTCAGGACATCTGTTTCATCACAGCAGTAGAAGTATGTATGCTCAGTGAGCCTTCAGGCCAAATTTGCATGTTGTGTGCAGTTTTATCTTGCAAGCAGAACCTACCCAAGAACACCCAAGGACAAGCACTATCTCCAATATGGTTGGAAAGGCTGTTTGCAGGGAGTTTATGAGTGAAACATGAGAGAAACAAGGTGCTGACAGATATTTTTGTAGCTTCTACAGTCTGTAATGGTCTCTCTGTGGTGGAAGCTGACACATCTATAACACATCATCAGAGCTTTGGGCGAAGCATTATGAGACCTTCCTCATACAGCTAAGCTGAGAGTAGAAAATCACTTCATTCCAGTTCAGACTAGATGAGAACAGAAAAATATAAGTATTGCAATAACTGAGGTTATGTTTTGGATTTTTTGTTTTGTTCTTTGTTGTTTCGAGGTTTTGTTGTTGGTGGTGTTCTTTATTTTTAAAAATTAAGGGCTATAAACCCAGTAAGGTAACAAAAACTAGAGGATTTTTTATACATCCTTGACTCTTCCACAGCACTTTGAGATTGGTGGACAGTGTTCCTCTCTCTGATGACTAAGCTATCCATCCTTTTATGTTAAGCAACAAAAGTTGATGTTTTGTTACTAATATTTTATTTTCAAGTCATTAGGAGGACTTCTATATTCTTCCAGGAACATCCCTTTCATAAATGTTCTTAAATTTATGCACCTGATATTTATCATTACTTTTTATCCTTCTAGGTGTATTCTCATGTATTCTCTACACTATTGGATTTATTAGCTAATAGATTTTATTTATAAATGGACAGGATTCAGAGAAGTTGAAAAAAGATTGTGAGGTAGAAGATATGGGAACAGTAAATACTAAAAGTATGTCTTGTATTGGACATCAACATTTCTGACAGCTAAATGCTTTTATAGCATGAATGCACCAGTAAAAATGTAGAAATAAAATCCAGCCAACATAATCCTTCTTTTTTCATCTTCCTTTTTCCCAAGAATTTAATTTCCCAAGAGCTGTGTTACAGTACTTTTATATCTTAGTATAAATCACATATGCTTTTATTATGCTCCTGCTTTTTTTTGCATTTCCCCAGTGAATACACTGATTTTTTTAAAAAAAGTTCATTGATTTTAAATAAAATACCATAAAAATGTCATTTCTAGTCAAAAAGCTCTAGGTTGAAATCCTGGCTAAAGTCCTAAGTGAAAGACCTTCTGGGTTTAAAATGTTTTCTTGATATAAATTCTTAGAATTTTGTGTTATGATTGGATTCTGTTGCCAGGAAAGCGTCAACACTCACTAAAGCTTTTCCAGCATTTAAGACAACTTATGCAAATATGTTGGTTCTCCAAACAGTCCCTCTCTTAGTGGGACACAAGTATGTTTCCCACCCTTAATCTGTTCCCGATCCATGAGGTTTGTAAGGATTTAATGGCCATCAGGCCTCTGTGTCTTTGTCAAATTTGGTGAACAGAAGTTCAGACTCAAAGCAGACTCAGGAATCATTGCACAGACACATGCTGCAATAATTTTTGCATTGTTTCCTAGTGAAACCAAATTAAACTCAAGGCATCACTGTAATACCTGCCTACAGATCTCCTCTTGAACACAAGTACAACGGGTTCTTTTTTTCAGCTCAGTGGAGTAACTGCTTTTACTACTTACAAACCACACATTTCCCACTGGGGACCTCACACATGGTCCCATGCAACAGTAAACTAAGCAAATCTGATTTCAGCTACATGACTTCATACACAAATATTTTGCAAAGCATCTATTAGAGGAATTGTTATCTTCATTAAGAAGAATGTAGACGTTTTCTTTTGAAGATGAATGAAATAAAAATGAGATGCTGGATACAGGTATTTCGCCCCATTCATACAGATGGAGTAATGCAGTACAGTGACTTTACTTTCACCTGGATTCAAATGTGCACAGCCTTATACATTACATTATCCATGTTTTTGGGACTTTCTTCACAACCAGAAATGCTAGAAGTTCAGAAAAAATCCTCAGATATAGACCTACTCACTGCTGCCTCTGTCAGATAGCTCCAAAAGCTTCAATCAGTTCTACAAACAAGATTTATAAATTTTTTTAATTTCAACTGACATACTACCATGGAACACCAATAAACTGGACTTTAAATTTTTTTTTCCAAAAAGATGTCATGCAGAAAGTGACCATGTTATGAAATATGTTATTCTATGTAGATGATGACCAGAAGTTTTTCCTCACAGTGTAGCTGCATTTTCAGGCATGTATTCCCCCTTTTCACTCCATCCTTATCTACTGCTCATCACATGACCAAAAATGCAGTCTCAAGCAGCACTTAAGAAACTTGAGAGAGTTGAAACCAGCTTTCACCCTGATTCAAAGCTGCATTTCTCTTGTGCTATTTGCAAGGAAATATGAGAGGAACAGTGTGGCAACATTGGAACAGCCCCATGGATCAGATCTTTCATCAATGCGGTTCACTGTTTTAATCAGACTCTAGCATGTAAATAAAATTTTCTACATTTACCAAAGCTTGAGTTATCTAGCTGTGACATCACTGATCACTGCCTGACAACTAAATCAGAGAGACCAGATTGCCAGGTAGATCATAATTAACTTTAAGATCACTGACTCAGATTGAAGTAGAAGATTTTCCAGCTTGGTAACATTAATTTTAATAGCTCTACTATCATGCAGAATTATTGAACTAATTTGGAGCTGTGTGAGCCTCTTATTGCCCTCCTGAGCAGTTCTCCACTGCTTGTATACAATGTGAATTAATCAATAGCTTCTGTCTAGAATAACTGAAGCATATATTTTATTCAGGATTTAAAGTTGTATGACCAAAGTGGAAAAAAGGAACTTTTTTTTTTAATCACACTGAGGATATATTATGTTTTACATGTGCATGGCCAAAAATAATTTTATTTCCTCCAGAATATGTAGAGAATAGACAAAGTCTTCTTTTTGGTAAATATTATATTTTTAGTTCACTCATATGTTATTTGAGACAAGAGCTGAAAATAGACAAAAAGATAAAAGTAGAATACAGCAGTAATTCTTTGGTCTTGATACTTGATATACAGTTGAAAGTCTTTCCCAGAGAAGTCTCAACTGCATGCTGTCCCTAACTTGAAGAATACAGCTGATTTACATCTGTATCCAATGTTTATAAATCCATTGAAAATGTGTGGGCATGTTGGCCTTCTGCTTTTAAAAAGTTGGTTGCACAAAATGTTGTTCTTTTGGCGTAAATTTCAAAGGTTACTTTTCAAGGCCATTAGCCTTGTGACAAGAATAAGAAAGAGTGATATCCTTAGAATTTATTGTGTTTTTCTTAATGCTTGTTTGAACTGAAGATTCAGAAAGTCAAAAGAAGAATTTCACATAATAAGCAACAAACACAACGTTATTGGCATTTTTTGGCTTTGATTACATGCTTAGCTCTTTATTTTCACTGTCTGAACCCTCATTTGTATTTTAAGACACTGGTTTCACCAATTTCACTCATGATAAGCACAGCTGTGTGTTAGTAATAGCACAACCATGTTGCATAAAATTTTAATTAGGTCTGAATTAAAGCATGCCCTTTGATGTGCCAGACTCCAAAAGAAGTCTCCAGGTAGTGGAAATTATAGCATCATGCAGCCTAAAGGCTGTGTTTTCCATGTTCTGAGCAGTGGGTTCTCCAGATCTTTCAGCTGTCTGCTCTCACCTCCTTTTTCTTCCGCCATCAGCTGGAATCACTTTCCTCCTCCACCATGCCCTATATAGTCAAATACTACCTCATCTTTGTTCTGACTTTGTTTATCAGCTTCTTGCCAAAACCACTGGACAAAAACATGCCATCCAATGTGTTGAGCTGCAGCCATAGGAGGCATTTTTCAAACCGTAGGTTTTATGACAAATATTGTAGGCAGTGCTGTAGCCCTATTGCCTGAGAATGTACGGCAGCTTAATCTTGTTCTCTGGCATATGCTGCACATCCTGCCAGACCTGTGAACAGTAATGAGCTTCTATAAGGCCAACAGTCACCAAAGTATTCAGTCTCTTATGAGTGTGTCAACATTCTTGGCAACAAAAATGTCACAGTAATCCCTCAAACCTCCCCTCTCTGTCTCCCATTCCCTACTTATATTTGCAGACCTATCAAGAAAACTTAAGGTGAACAGGATCTAATTACTCCTCCTCTCTTATCAGTCTTTAAAAAGAATATTAAGCTTATATGGTCTTGTTTTGTTTTGTTTTGTTCTGTTTTACAAACTATTCTAGTAATTGAATAGTAATACCAATGTACACTTTTGTGGACATGTGGCTCAGTCATTAATATGGCTGCTCTGGAATCATAGAGGTAACCTATTCTGGCATACATAGGTCACAAATCCTGCCAACAAAAACCTCAATATGTTCACGTGCATTCCCTGGAAGCTGAACATTAGGACTTCAGTTTATATTCAGTGAGCTTTGACCTTCTTTGTACGTGCACAAAACATGGCAGTAATAAAAAGCATTCAAGGAAGAGCAGAATCATATTGCAATGGCTGAACTTGAAACAGTTATGAAAATTGAGGAGAAGAGATTGCTTTTAAGTTGTTTTTTTGGTTCTCAGGATCTCTGTATATACTGTCAAAAAACCCAAAGAAGTGTAACTAATTTTCACATGGGGTGAATCATGGTAATTCTGTTGCTTTTAGTACAGCTGTGAGAATTTTATGTAATACAGCAGCTACTCTCAATACCCAAACTGAGACTCTGCAAGTGTGGAAATATATGGTTGATGGCAAACCCAAACTTGTATTCATCCGTTATTTCATCACTTCCTTATTTAATCATCAGTCTCTTGTTTAAATGCTAAGTATGTTCCATAGAAGCATAAATTACAATTTGACATGATCATTGCAGCTGAATGCAGAAGGTGCAAACAGAACATTGAAATTTGCAATACAGAGATCAAAAGTATCCATTTCCACATACCCTCCCCAAGAACTTTTCCATATGGGTTAGCTTCTTTGTGAGCCAGGTCAGTTCCCAGTGGTCTGTCTGGCAGCTGCATTGTTTGCTTTGGAGTAACACCAAGGAACTGATACAGCCTGTGAGGTCATATGTAGGGGCTTTTCTGTTATTTTAAAGAAAGGAAAAGGATCACAAAATTATTTCAGCTTATAGAATGCAACTACAGAACTTCAGACTCAAGGGGCAGGAGGTTTATCTTGCATCTGACAGCATGTCTCTTTCTGCAGCTGAAATTTTCTGGTTCTGTTACATGACCACGTAGCCAAAGTCACAGAGATATTAATGTATTTGGCTACACTCTCCTATCTGGAATCTGAACATCTGCAGCGTCCTGAAGTAACCTAGTGAATTCTGATAGGTCAGAAAATAAAGACAGGTTTTTTAAAAACACTTAGTAGATATCTAGAACTGCGTTCCAGTAGAGGTTCTGTGGCAGACTGAAAGGGAATGAACAGAAAGATACACGATCTGATTGGCAGGAAAAACAGTGTTCAAAAGAAATACCAGTAACACTGCCAGTATCTTTATTACATCCATCTTACTTGGCAATTTTTGGTGGTTAATAGTAACTGCTATTAATTACAAAAAGTAATATCTACTTAGAAACACAGTTAATGGCAGCATCTGCTAGTAACAAACAACCTACTTGTGAAGCAGGGCTGTATTTGAATGGCAACAGAATATGTGTAGATATAAAAGAATGGATGTTTTCGCCATTGTCCTTCCTTTCATGACTTTTTTCTTGTCTTCATAAACACTTTTGCAGAAAGTGGTACCCTCGTCTATTGGTTTGATCACAGTGTCAAAGACTTCATGTTGTAGCAAAGAATTCCTTGTAAGCAAAGAAGAATGAGCTAAAAAGAACCTGACAGAGCCTCTTTAAATATATATTTTTACACACACTCACTCCTGTGTTTTCCACAGGAAATGTGGCTGGAGAAAAGAGAGCTTGATCTCCTATGATGTCTCTTACATTTATACTTCTTAGAGGCAACTCTCTCAAAGAAGTGACAAGGATCTGACACACAGGACCTTATTATTTTATTCTTACTCATTAATATAAGAACGCGAAGGGAGGGTAGAAAGAGGATGGAGACAAACTATTTTCAGTGGTGCTCGTGGACTGGAAGAGAGGTGATGGGCACAAACTGAAATACAGGAAACCCTCTGAGCATGAGGGAACACTTTCTCACTGTGAGGATGACTAAGCACTGACACAGGTTACGCCAGGATTTTGTGGAATCACCTTCCTTGAAGATATTAAAAGATGGTCTGGACATGATCTGGGCAACAGGTGAGCAGGGGGACTGGACCAGAGACTTCCAGAGGTCCCCTTCAACCTACAAATGAATAGACCCCAAAGTATTTATTTTCCTCATATTTTTTTTGTCCTTTAATTTCAGTGCTTTTCATAGTGAAAAGAGCCACTGATAGACTTCCCACTTGGAAGTCCCACTTTATTTTCAACATAATGTGCTGCTAAGGAGAGATTGTCTAAAAGACAAAGACTGAATAAATCTTGCTGTGCAAACTGCCAGACTGCTCAGGTAGTTAACCATGATAGCAGGTGATGCACCAAAAGCCTACAAGCCTGAACTCTGCTCTTGATCAAAGCTGCTGAGCTACATGTGTGTATAGATATGTTTGTACATATAAACACACTTAAAAACAAATTAACTTATCCAGTTGTCACTATATAATGATAAAAAATTTCTTTCTGAAACTATATGAACCAAAACATGGAAGTGTGACAAATTAATTCAAATTGTGCAACCACTCTGGAACTCCCATAAACATTAAAACAGTATAAGGTAGCAGATATTTTTTTTTTAAACAAGAGCTGCTCAGTCTAGTTTTGAAGAAGCTGGTGAAGTGTTTGTTAACAGCAGGACCTTAAGCTGCTTGATCCAGTTTTGCCTGTGTGGCAGCTATAGATATTCCAGACTAAAGACTGGATATTTACTGCTCATTCATTTCCACTGAGACAAGTCTGAAATGAGCCCTTGTATTTTTACTTAGTCCAGTAGTGGAAGAGAATAAAAACAGAAGCCTAATTCTCTGGCATGCTTCCTGCACCCAAATGCAACAAGCACGAAGGAGATGTGGAACACTTCAAGTAGGAATGGTTATGGTTTACTCTCCTGAAAAAACCCAACCCAACAATAAATAGTGGACACAAGGCAGAGAAATAACAGGCTGAAATGTGAAAAACAAAGCACATGCCCTCCATGGACAACTGGAAAAAAACCATACTTCCCTTTGGAAATGAAAATTTATTTTACTGTTGGGTCATTAGCAGCTAACAGGACTGCAGCGTTTGCTTACCCTGGTCACCAATGAAATGAACTGACTGTGCTGTTTTTGAGTGAAAAGGAGACTTTGTTCAGGCCAAAGAAAATCCCTCAAGAGGGATTGGAAATACCTTGTGAACTGTGATTATTTTCATGCACCCTTTTTGTGTTTGTCTTACAACTTTTTTTAATTAGCCTTTTTTAATTGATGAAAGCAGTACAACACAATTCTTATGATATAAAAATAATTATTTTAAGAGATATATTGATATACATTATCTCTTTGTAAAATAAAACATGAAGCCATGCCAAAAGTCTTTTGCCAATAGTTTAACAATACAATAAATTTAGATTTCAAGGTTTCTGCAGTTGCATAAAAATATCATTGCCACCTAATGTTAAGGCAGAAATTTCCAGTTTTCCTTTGTAGAGTCTGCCTTTACAGTTTGCCAGGAATTGTTTGTCTCCTTGCTGGTACTATAAAGCCAATATGATGGGATTGAGCCTTGAGCTCAGTTAATGAGGTTAATGTTCAAATGTGTTTCAACTTAATGTTGAAGTTTGTATATTCCTGGATTGCCCAATTCTGTAGCCTACTTCTGTGTGAAATTATAAATCCTTCAGCTCTTTCAGAGGATTGGGTCTTGACTACTGAAATTATTCTACTTGGCTGACAGATTTTCAGTCCTTTCTTGCAATTTCTTTTCTGTTGGGAACTGTGAAATATAACCAAGTCCACAGGAGGTTTTTACATTGCATATATTACCACAGTATTTATTCTTGCCAGAGTTAATTCTCTTTAGTGAACTAAACATTCTCCACTACAGAAAAGAAACGGTACTTTACAGAACACATGTAGTTTCAAATTCTAACACTTTAGAGCTAGGGAAAGTTTAATTAAAATTACTTCTGAATACTTGTCATATTTTTCTGCTTAGTAAGAGGATCCCAAGATGAAAGAGGAAGCAGATTGACTGGATACCTAAACATAATCCTGCTTCACTTTTTTCTTCATATCTTTGTAATTTCATCACACATATTTATGACAGTCATGCTCCTGACAACCAGTTTTACAATTCATTTCTCAGTTTTCATTTTGATGGTAAAAATGAACGGAGATTTATTTTTTAGTTCGTGAATCAGATTGACTTATGACAAAAATGTGTTTTAGCTTAAAAAATGAAGCCCAGCAAAGTATCATCTGCTAAGTATATCATCTAAATATTAAATGCCTCAATCAACATCAGATCTAAAACATGATTGCAAAATAATAGGATTTTTTTCAAAGCACACACTGCTTGACTGTTTTCTTTATAAAAAGTGCTCCAGTAGCTACCTTTCTCTTTCTAGAGTTTCCTACATTCCATAGGAATTTCTTTCATTCCATACATTGATCAATGGAGTTACTGTTTGATTTACAGCAGTCTCGATTCATAGTTTGTGAAAGATGTTTTTCTAGGTGTGGATCTGTTAAAAAAATGAGCCACTGACACGTTTTAAATATTTTTTTGTGAAGCTCCACTTTGTCGCCAGCATGCTAAGGGTAATAAGAGGCTTTGAGGAGCAAAACTATTTATTTTAGTTATTACATTTATTAACTCTCACATTTTTAAGCATAGGTTTTGCAAATCATATTTAGAAGCAGTCAGAATTCTATGCTTATTTAATATACTCTGCACGCACACATTTCACAACAAATTGTTTTCTAATGCCAGGGAAATGAGTAGATAATGTGGAAATATTTGATTAAATAATAAGAGTAACCTCTTAAAATAACTCCATCATTTATGTACCTAAAATGTAAATTTATTTTTCAATCCCATCTCTTCAATGGTCCCACACCAAAACTGCTGAATATAACAAAACCAGATATTTCTTCCTTGCCCATAGAGTACAAACCCCTCTAATACAGGCTGGAGTGACTGGAATCCAGTGTTATATCAGGATGCACAGTAGAGGATGACATTGTCACTGCTGGTTTGCAGGATCATCTTCCCAAGATACATGAAGTTTTGCTTTCAATTGCCAGGCTATAGGGAATGTCATGTATATCACCCCATTAGAGGGGTTAAAATAGTTGTCTCCAAGGAGGTCCATCAAATCTAGAAGTTCAAGGCTAACCAGGCTAAGCCAAAGCTTGTTTGATCTAATAATGATCATAATTTGAATGGAAAGTTGGAATAGAGGATCTTCAGAGTTCCTCTCCTTTCAACCTGTATTTCCATTATTTTGTTTTACAGGTAGAAAATAATCTTTTTTAGCTGTCATTACTCACTGATAGGTCACTGTGAATATTATTGGGATTTTAAAGACAACTAGGGGGCAACAAGTCCACTCTGAATGCTGAGACCATATTGCACAAACTTTAATGCATGCACTTGAAGTCAAGAACATGGTCTACTGATTTGCTAAGGAAGTAACATGACTTTAGAAAAATCTTGGAGGAGTGAAAGAGTGATAGACAGCATTTCTTTGGAAGAAACCTTTATACAAAGGTTTACAGAGAAGCACATGGTGGTGAGAGGGAGCTGTAAGCAGCAAATGCTAGGAAAAGGGGGTGAACAGGGATTGCAGTAAAAAGGAAACATGGAAGATGTCTCAGTCTCCTGGAGTGCTATGAAAATCCATGCCGTTAATTGCATGGTAAATGCCAAGGCCACAAACACCTAAACATTTATGCAGCTCTGCTTGCGAGGTATTTTCCATCCTGGTAATTTACATGAACACAATCCTGGAAAGTGTAGAAGAGCAGCTTCCCATGTTCTGCTTCTATCAGTTTCAGAATATACTGGGCATTTTCAAGCCTCTTCTCAAGGTATCAGTAGGCTGCAGGATGGTGTTTTTAGACTGGTTCAGAATGGCACTTAGAGATGTGTCTTTTGGGACATCACAGATGTGAGTACTCATGTTTCTAAATGCAGGGACATACTGAAATACTCTCCTGAGCTGTGGCTCTGATGTTTTCTTATTCATGATCATCTCATTATTAGAAAAGTAGTGTGAAATTTCCAAAACAAATCTCTGACAACCAAAACTAATGGTGTTTTTAAAAGGCTGAGCATCTTGCTGCTTTTAAGAAGATGATAAAGTTTTCCTCTGTTATCTGGTGATATCCTCATTGTTCCTGACAACAGAGCTTTTTATTTTCTGGCTAAATTTATGTTAAATTCACATCTCACTGAAGCTTCTCATAGCTATAGTAAAAGAATCCTATCCAATATAATTACTGTGAAAATTTAACAGACATCCTACTGATAGGTGGTAGTAACTCCCTCAAAAGTAAAGCTAATGGCTAAAGGATTATTTGTGTAAAATGGAAAGAAAAAGCACCTTTGTGTGAAGAGTTACTAAAACAAATGTTTCTGAGACACAGACAGGCTATCCAGCTCTGTGATACTGGGTAATAGTGGATCTAGTTGTTACTGTGCTTCTTACAGAACTGATTTATCCTTGTATAATTCTTTGATCTGACTGCAACCAGTAGGAAATCAGACATTTTTTTCATCACTGATCATACACACTGTGGAATGGATCATATAATGGAAAATATTTTCCATGCAGCAGGGAGGGTTTTTTTTATAATTAACGTGCTTGATATGGCTGCATATACTAACAGCACTCAAAGTGATATAGTCCAGAACACTCTGCAGAAGCAAATCATGACAGACTTTAATAGCATTTATGTTAGCTTTCCTTTCACAAATAGTATTATTCCAGAAGGACTGTGGAGTAAATTTTTTCTGTTATCTTGTTAACAGTAATGTTTCCATCAAGCAACTTGTCTGCATTAAATTTATTAAATGATATGGGATTTTTGCTGGTATAAAAGAAATAATCTTGGAGAACTATGATCTCAAAAGCCCCAGAATAGATTGCCCTGTGTCACCTGTAACAGATAAAATAAAAATGAGCAGATGACCAAGCAAATGCATTTTTAAAAAACTAGAAATGTTTAAATACTTGAAACAGAATTAAAGAAAGCACGTGGAGAATGTGGAGGAAGAAAATGAGACAAACGAGGTAAAAGTTACAGAAATAAATACATGCCTTTAAACTAGCAACTCCCATAAGTCCTGCAGAATTTAACTGAAAACATTGCAAAGTATTATTCCAAGCAAGTCTTGATATTACAATATTCTGACTACTTTTGCATTTTAAGCATATATGGTTGTTTTTAAAAAGCCAGCAGTGAGCCTAGGAAACGTATAGCAAAACTACTTGGCAAGAATTTACCTTTTTGAGATAACCCATGTGCATGTCAGCACCCATGCCCGAGCTACTAGGCTTTACTATGGACCTTAGCATATTGCAAGGGAGAGACAGTGGCTTTGTGAGATGTCTTGATGTCTGACTGTGGTATGATTTTTTTAAAATTTATTTTTATACAGCTCAGAGGCAGAATATCATAGAATCATAGAATGGTTTGGTTTGGAAGGAACCTCAAAGATCATCTAGTTCCAAACCTCCTGCCATGGGCAGGGACACCTCCTAGACCAGGTTGCTCAAAGCCCCATCCAACCTGACCTTGAACACTTCCAGGGATGGGGCATCCACAGCTTCTCTGGGCAACCTGTGCCAGTGCTTCAGCACCCTCACAGTAATTAATTTCTTCCTGATATGTAATCTAAACCTATCCTCTTTTAGCTTAAAGCCATTTGCCCATGCCCTAAAACTAAGTGCATTTGTAAAAAGTCACTCTCCAGCTCTCTTATAAATCCCCTCAAGGTATTGAAAGATGCCATAAAACCTCTCTTCTTCAGGCTGAACAGCCCCAATTCTCTCAGTCAGTCCTCATAGGAGACATGCTCCATCCCTCTGATCATCTTCATGGCCCTTTTTAGGACACACTCAAGAAGGTCTATGTCTTTCTCATGCTTAATTTTCTACTTTTCAGTATTCTGATTGATCGTAGACTGTGATGAAATGATTGAAACACTGACAGTGGCATACCTTTGGTCTGCATTTTTTGTCTACCTTTTAGTCATCACAGGAATGTTTTCCCTTTGATTACCTGCTTTTTAAATAAATTTTTTAAACAAAGACAGCAATAACAATATCCAAACTTCCTGCCTGGTCTGGCTTTCTGAATCAAGCTCCGTGGCCATTTTAATGTTAAAGAAAGAAAGATAAGTTATTTGCAGTACATAGCACATTTATCTCCTTTGAATGCAATTAAAATTGTTTGTACAACTTCTTACAAAAGGTAGAAAGACAAATCAGCTCTCAATTCTTCCAGTTACTTCACACTTCCCCTATAAGTCAGCTACAGGAGACAGATAATAACATCTTACAGACTTTTGGTTATCTTTATGCTTATTATTACTAAAACACAAGGAATCAGATACTTGGTGAATTTCATGAGATAGGTTTTCATTGCAGATAATAGAAATAGAAAATTTCAAGACTGGTCAAATAAAATTCCTCTTTGATATTTATAAAATGTTTTGTTTAAGACAATTCTTTCTCCTCTCTTCCTCAGGGCTCAAACTTTTATCAAAACTTCTGAAAACAAAATTTTGCAACAAATTCACAGTCTCCCCATATAGGTGGTTGAAAATGCTTTCTCTGATTTAGTTCTTTTATGATAGTCCTTTTGTTCTTAACAATTTTCGTAAGGTTGCCAATAATTTTAAAAAATGTTGCCTGTGTTCAAAAATTTATATGTGTTCAATACAGCAGGAAACCCATATTCATCTATGGAATTAATAGCAATTTTTACAAAGCACTCAGAATTATGCTGGACAACCTCTAATTGCTGTGCAATGAAGCCATCTTCCAAAGTGTCTTGACACAAATGTGCCGACACCATTCCAGTGCCTACTGAATATTTCCAGCTCAAGCACAGAATGACTGAACCACTCATCAGTCATATATTGCAACGCTTTGTTCATATCCCAGTCACTTCAGTAAATTCCATCTGCCCTTACTCTTTTCTCTGTGCAGTTTCTGGGTTTTCATGTTTTCAAGGCAGTTCTGGGTCTTCATGATGCTACTTTGACCTTACCACACCGTGTGCTGGTTTGGGATCCAAGTTTGCAGAAAACAGAAAAGATTTCAACCCCTCTGGCTCCAGTTTTCCATTGCTTTTGTATTCATTTCAGCATCCAGCCTGCCTGAACTTTCATTTCTAGCAGAAAATACCATGTAGACTACTTCTGTTATTCAGGTCCATAGCTCTGATTTCTTTTTCCTAATTGATCTGAGGATGATTTTTATAATGAAGTGAGTTTTTTTAAAAAGCTTACTGATTAAAGATTTTTAAAAAACATGTTAATGCCAATTAACTTCTGCCAAAATGCAATCATGCTTCTTTTAATGGGTCTGGCATACTACGTAAAATCAGATAGTAAACATAAAACTGTAACCGATTTTTTCAATTCACACGGACACCTCAAGGTCAAGGCTTCAGGACAGTTCCATAATACAGAAATCCCCATTCTGTGACTGACATAGTGTTAGGAATTGGAATCTCAGGAACCACAAATTAACTGGGAGATGTTGGAACAGGTTTCCAAGGTTCAGTAACATATCATAACTTACAGAGTGAAGTAGAGGAAAATTGTGGAGAAAATGTCATAGTTTCACTTTACATTAAAAATAAACTCAAATTATTATTGCTATTGCCATTTTTAAGACTCTCAGAAATGCCTAAGAAAAGCAAATGTTGACTTCATCTAGAGCTAAATTTATAGAAAGTGGATTCTGCAGCTCATTCTCACTTCTGCAGTCTTTCCATAGCGAAACTTTTAAGTGAGGAAAGCATAAACCTTTTTAAGGAAGGCAAAGGTACAAGATAAAAAAACTTAAGTTTAATCATAGCAGGTTTGCCTTGTCCTTGGCACAGTTTTGAATGCAAGGATATATCCAGCAGCAATTAGACCAAATTTGGTCTGCAGTGGAAGTAAAAGGGGTAAATTAAATCCTTAGCACAGCCTCAGCAGGTGCCAGCTATTTTTCTGCACACCGTGAGCCATACTCTGTCAGCAACAAAGAAGGCACCTCTTGCTACCTCACAAGACATCTGTTTGCTTCAGTTTTCAGTGGTGGCTGGTGTCCAAGACAGAGTGCAAGAAAATGAGTAATTATGGAATAGACTTCCCACAGGGAAAATTAATCCTTCAAATCTTGCAAAATCCTTGCATCTTTTTACTGGTCAGCTTGTTCCTGGAGGAACAAGAGCTGTATTCCTTCCACGTTTTAAAAAAAAAGTCCTTTCTAGCTCTGACATGAATTTTAGCATCTAGTTCATCCAAATGAATGTTCATTTCTTTTAGTAGTAACTGGAGACCATCTGCTGCAACCAAAAATTATTAGAAGCTGACAGATATCCAAAGGCACTTTTCCTTCATTAATCTCCATAGATCAACTCCTGCCCTCTATGTCAGACTTGCATATCTTCAGTCTGGGTACATGGAGCACCTCCCCTCACAAATGTGCTGGTTTATGGCCAGGGGTCAGAGGTGTTACAGAAAGGCTTAAGAAAATAAAATTACTTTCTCTACACATGCATTGCAATCAACTTTTCTGAAGAGGAGCTACATTCAACTACTGCAAAACTGCCTTCACTTGGTTGAAATTCAAATAATCAGGGGGGAAAGAAGCCAGTAACAATACTGATTTCAGAAAGTAGAGGACAGTTTCTTTTGAAATTATTCAGACTTCAAAGTGTCAAAGTTCTACATACACAGAACTATATGTTTGAACAGTTGGCTGTAGCATAAAATGCTTTATTGTAGAGAAAGAGCAGGCTGGAAGCAGTTATAAATAGCAATTTCTCGCTGAGCAATGTGGCCATTCCCATATGCAATTCCTAATGTACGGTTTAATAAACGACAGTTACAATGGACTCGGTCAGTACCCTTGGCACAAAAAACAGACACCATGAACACAGACAAAGCTGATCTCTGAAACACATCAGCTTTTGCAGTTACAAGGCTGCTGGGTTTTGTCAGACAGAGTAAAGAAAACTTCAAGCCATCTTTTTTTTTCGTGTCTGCCAAGGAAGGAGGTTCTCAGGGAGCACATGCCATTGCATCTCTCAAATTTCTTCTGTTGGCCATATTAAAATAAAGGACACAAGGCAGAAAAGCTAAAACCAAATTATTGCTAATAACAAGGCAACAGGAACAAAGTATAATGAATCTAAGGGTAAACTATGCTACCCCAAAATCATTATGAGCTGCACACAGGTGTCACAAGGTTTTCTTGTTGGAAGTTATTATATTAGTTACCACATTAATTATTAATTTTAATAGTTAAAGTGGCATGGCAAATTTGGAGAATATCTGGTTCTCTGCTTTGGCAAATAGGCATATTTTTTCTCAGTGTGTGACTGTAAATAGACCAGTAAAAGTATGATGGAGCAGGGAATCCCATGACCCAGAAAGATTTTATATCATCATCATCATCATCATCAGTGACAGGGTAACTTCTGGCTGTGAAATGGAGGGTGTTTTGCATAGTGACATCTCTAAGCTTTTCAATCTCCAAATCATACAATGCTTGTGCTACTGTGGGACTCTGTCCTGCACCACAAACCCTCTCAAACCTTCCTCCATACCCCCAGTGAGACAAAGTTCAAACAGCACAATTCCTCCTGGGATATCACTGGAGATATCCTATCAGGGATAGGACCATTGGTTAGGGCCTAGATTCCCACCGTTCTGCCATTTCTACCTCACAAGAATTGCTGCTGGCACCATTTCTTCTTCGCAAGAAAGACACATAATAGGCACAGATTAATAATAGGGCAACATCCTGAAGTGAGAGCCTGGATCAGAAGATCATGCAGTGTAACTACCGTTCTCTTTGCGACAATTTGAGACATCACCCAGTATGTAATCACTTCAGCTGTAGTAAAAGCCAGGAGGAGCTTTTTTTATTCTGTGTCCAGAAAGGTAACCAAGACAGGACTCTCCACGATACGTTAAAATCTGATGACACCTCAGTAACAAAGAGGTTCGTTTCCAGAGCAGGGACAGAAACTTCATTTCTGTGACAGTGTAGGTCTCATGCATTCAACATTCCCCGTAAAAACAGTTCTAAGAAGCCACAGCAGGGCTTTCCCTCACTCCTTCTTTTGGCAGTTGCCTTTAAACTGAGGATCTTGCCTTTGGTCCGTGACTGTGTTATGTTGCAGCTGGCTAGTCCATGTCCAGCCATGAATCCTGCTGACTCAGACCCAGAGCTTTACCCAAACACTTGTATTCCTGGCTTGACTTTCTGGCTTCCTCATCACTGTGGACTTGTGCAATGATACGGCCTCTTGGCTACCATCAACAAACATACTCTGATCATTTTGCTTTCTTTCTGTGGAACTGTGTCCTTGCTGGTGGGGTCACTTGTCCAGATGTTCGGCTTCCTGCTCCCTGACACTGCAGAGAAGCCTGCCTTTGGTGCTCTCTGACAGTCTACACCTGCTATCAAGAAAATTAAAACTACAGCAACATCTTCCCAAGTATATATTCAGAGCATAGATCTATTCATAACGTGGCTTCTAAATGAAGAAAAACTATGAATTATAAAAAATAGAGTACTGGATTGTCAAAACTTTCTTGTATCTAGAGAAACATGAAATGCGTAATCAGATTAATAAAAAGCCACAAAGAATTTTTTAAAGTGCAGTAATGTTTAGTCTTCAAAGACACAATTCTGCCAACTAATTCTTTGTAAGGTCACATGGCTGTAAAACTTTATATAATGAGAAATCCACATAAGAATTTATTAGGGATTTATATCACAACTAAGACAGGCACGAGTCTTTTCCAGCAGAATGATTTCCAGTTTGGGAAGAACACATGTATTTGTTTCTGAGTTAAAATTAGTATAGACAATGGTTGTACAATTGTGCTAGGTTTTATTACATTTTATGAATTTATGGTTTCTAACGAAACAAATATGTGCTTGTTTTCTTAATCTTGCAACATATTCTTTTTTGTTTATTCAAGCCTTGATCCTACAGGGATGAGATTAGCTTTTACGAGCTGAATAAAGCACCAGTTTTAGTAAGGACTTACTGTTGGCTTTAAGTTTAAAATATCCATTAATATTGCAGGTGGAAACCTTTCATAATGTTCAGTGATCACCCTAAATCAGAATGCTGTCAATTTTCTGTGACATATGGATATAGCCAGAATAACACAGAATCAGAACAATAAATCACAGCTTAGCTCACAGGGTCACTGATATTTTAGAAGTCTGGCCCATTTGGGACAGTCTTCTGGGTCTGAAATATTTCTTTTTTATATTTGAGGCAATCCTATCAGATAAAATAGGATAGTGGTTTAAAATAATTAACTCCAGGTAACAAATTATGTCTTGGAGTTAGACAGAGGGGAAATTCTCCTCTATACTCTTCTGTATTGCAAAAATGAAGATGTATTGAACAGGACATCAAAACAATGCAATTGGTCCTATGTGCTGTATTGATCTTGCTAGTCATATAGTTAATATGATAACTTTTCATTTTCTGTCTTTAGACATGTGTCCATGCTCAGGTCTGTTTTGTTTTGAGAAGTACTTCTTGAAATCAGAGACTTCCCTTTTTATGTTGAGAGTTTATCTTGTGCATTAGTAGAAGGACAATAATTCAGGAGCAAATGCCATCACAGTCACCACAATAACATGTTTGCTTGTATTAATCCAGAGGTACAGTCTGCCTCTGTCCCAAACAGCCGAAGTTTGTGACTATAGTCACTGTGTCAGGGTCCTTCTGAGACTGGGTGCAACACCTGCAGAGAAGGATGGACCACATTTTGTGGTCAGTATAGTCTGCTTGACCACGAGCCCCTGAAAGGTTGGACAGCAAGAAGGCACTTAAATTTCAAAAACCTTTACTCTCTTAGAAGGGAGGACAAAAGCATTGTTTAAAGAGCCTCATGATCAGCAGGACCATGAGGAAAGATGAGAAGTCATAAGGTTACAGTAACATATTACTGTGTTCTGCTCCAAGATTATTCTCCCAAAAACATTCTGTAGAACTTCAAAACAGAACAAAATGAGAAACAGAAGTGGAAATTGAACGGGAGGAGAAAGAGGGAAGTGGAGAAGTAAAACAGAGAAGGAAAGAGAAGAGGGAAAAGAGAAAAAGGGAAAAGTAGAAAATGGAAAATGAGAAGGGTATAGTCTTTGATCTACCTTTAGACAAATATAAAAAGTGGAAAAGGGCCATTTGATTCTATACAGATACGAGGTATTAGTGTTAAAAGCCTATCAGCTCCCTGATTATTCCAACAAAGCTCACAAACAGCAAGGGATTAAGACAGCCAAGCACAATCCAAGTCTTTTAGTATTAACTATACTCATTTTCCTGGTCTTTGACTGCTGTTTTCTGTGATCATGCCACTGAGAAGGAGTGCTGCTCAATACAGGGCTATCTTGAAGAATCATGTCACCAAGACAACTATCTAGTCAAGTTCAGAATACTTGCAAGAATGGAGATCCCACAAACTCTCTCACCAACTTCTTCTAGAACTTAACTGCTGCCGTAGGGAAGAATTTTTTCCCCACTCATTCAATCAAAATTTCCTTTGTTGCACCTTTTGACTGTTATTTATTCTTCTGCTCTGTTTTGTCCTCTAAGAAAGTCTGCCTCTATTGTCTCTACCACCATTCAAATAGTGGTGATGAGGACCACGTCATCACCTTACCCAGGAGTGGAACCTTCCTGAGGTAAAGGGAGGCTGAAGTTAAGAGAGACACCTGGGATCTACAAGTCAACAGTAATAGAATATTGGACAGGAACAGCTGACAATGGTGAGGTACTAGTAACGAGAGAGAGAGAGAACGTGAACAAATAAATGCTGTGTACTCTAGGCTATTATACCTGCTTAACAAAAGTTTCATCTTCAGATGAAGAGTGCCTTAAGTTTCTAAACTGGAACAAGAGAAGTTCAGTTTGGGAAATGCTCGGAAAATGTGAACATGACCCTCAATCTTTAGGCTTTCCCTATAATTTACGAGATGTATTTTATGTAAACTGGCAGTTGAGAACTCCTTGTCTCATGACCCTTACAGAGATAGAGAATCACCTGAAGTCTGTCAAACTGTTCCACTTGCACTTCAGGACAGATACAGACATTATGACCAAGCTCCTGTCTGATCCTTGTGCAGATACATGAGGATGTGGAGATAAGTGCTGAGTTAAGATAAGTGCTGCCCCGCCTCTTCTGGTTTCAAAATGCAAAGTTTGTTTCTTCTACATACTGTGAATCAAAAATGGAAAGGTCGAAAGAGGTTGGAGGCACACAGTTGCCCCACCTTCCTCAGTAGGGAAATAAACACTTCCTGTCAACCACTTTGATGATGGTATCATTCTAACAGACTGTTCCACATGAATATTCCTTCATGGATTTCAAGTCTGCATTGTTTGTGTTGCACTAATCTACATTTAGAGATTTATCCCTGAAGAAAACACATCGGAGCTAAGTATTCAGACACAGGAAAACCAGCTTTTGCTCAAATCAGGTAAACATATCACACAGGATAGTTAATATTTCCAAAATACTTCAATGTATGGCTACAGTATTGTAATTATACACAGAACAGAGGACAAGACAGCATATTCATGTAGATAGTCTAGCTTTCCCCATAGTTGTTTTAGACATTTATACCAAATCATATATTTACTAGTGAAGTTTTGTTCTACTGACTGTATAGGAGCTAAATGAGACAGTAGCTTTTTTTGAATGCTGTTTATGGAAATTCTGCAGTGTGTCTGGAAACAATATGTCTTGGAATAGGACACTTAAGACACGAGTAACTTCAGTATACCAGAGGGCTTGTAAGCAAGTATTCATTTAACACTCATACTGTAAATACTCAGAGGTGTCTGCATTAACTCCTGGTTGGAGCAGTAGTTTTTTCCCCACTTTTTTTTTTAAATGAAAACTTCTTTGTTGAACAAGTCAAAGCTCATGTGGGTAAAGCAGTAACAGAGTTGCCACAATTCCATTCTGTCTCTTGAAATTCTGTAAGGGAAGTGTAAAAAAGGAGCTACAATACTTCAGGTCACCAGTGGTTTGTTTATTTTTCCACTGAAAAGCATCCTTGAAATTTTATGCATGTTTACACTTGCACTGAACACCTCCCCCACTCCCCAACTCATCATATCTCTGGCCCAGGATGTTGCCATGTGGTACTCATTTGTCAGATTTGCATCTCATGATAGATGTAAGTTTCACTGTAAGTGCATCAGAAAAAAGTCCTACACCCCCCATAACCTCCTGAAACCCCAACATACAAAAAACCCAACAAGAAATATACATGTAGAATCAAAGACTTATAATATAAGGCCACCTTAAGCAGTACTTTGAGTTCAGTCAAATATTGCTTGGTAAAAACAAATGGAGCTATACACTAATATGACATACTTTATAGAACACTAACTAAAAACTAAAACTCTTTCAGATAAGTGTTTTTACATTAATACCATTTCACTACAATTAACTAATAAGTTATTTTGATCAAGAGTCAGATTTTTTCAGCTGAGAAAATTTTCAAAACTTGTATGTCCTTTATGCCTTTCCTGTAATTGCATGTGAAAGAAACTAAAGACGAAACTAAAAAAAATCAAACCATGTTTGTTAAACCACATTCATGGCTTGCCTGAACAGGATGAAATGTTTGCTTGTTTTTTACAGTGAAAAGCATGAAAGGGTTTGAGTCATGTATACCCACACCCACAAGCACCACAAAGTGGCAGCACTACTGTGGAGCATTCATTATAGATGAGTGGCTCCTCCTTACCAAGTCAAGAGCTGTGCTGGTTTGGCAGAGTGTTGAAACAGATGGAACTGGAACAGCTTTTGGAAAGTTGAAGGCTAAAAAAGCTAAGACTTTGGCCCTCTGAGAATAAAAAAGCATCACATTCACAGAAGTGACACAGTGTATTAAGTTAGTCTGTAGCTGACCAAAGCGGGATGGCGGAAATAAAGATCCTTACTGTGGGGAGACACTGCTCCCTCACACGTCCCTCTGTGAGGCAGCCACTGCACTGGCAAGAAGGATTGACTTGATCAATGGATATTTTGGTGTTAGGAATTCCAAATATGAGAGGATTCCTAGAAAAGCTTTTGATTTTGCATAATTTCCCCCTCAGTTTGCTTTGTAGACCACCATACAGACGTTGATGCGCAAAAATTACTCAAGCTACAACCACATTTGTTTCAATTACCCACAACAACTCTTTCACGCTTGAAGATATACCTTCTAATGCAACATGACAGTGCTGAGCCAGAAGTTTTCTGTGGGACAGAAAGAAACACAGGAACAAGCAGCAACAACTCTAAATTATTATATTTCAAGAACTGTTGTGCCTGCAACGTGTGTTTGACAGCTGTTAGTTATCCAGTTAAGACATCAAACATACGACAATACAGTGTATATGTATAATGGTGGGGAAAAAGGGGCTTGATACATTCTGTCACCTGGTTCAGTTTTTTGGTACCATCAAGGAAGAGAAAATAATACATCTAGAAAGGCTACATAGCTCCTCTCTTACCCCGAACAGATCTGCTCTTTCAAGTTGCCTATTTTTCCCATGAGCATGGCTCACAGATCAAGTTGTAAAATTTTTGAAGGGATCACTCTTAATTATGGGACCGGATTCTACCTGAGATGTTCAGGGTTCAGTCTATCACATCATCCATGTTGTGAATGAAGGTGTTAAAGAGTGTTGGTCTCAGTATGCACCACAGGGTAGCATACTAATGTAGTAGTAACTGACACGCAGTAACTGCACTTCATACCACTGGATTACACCCCTTCAAGCATGTGTAGGTCAGACTGTTGTCAATACACCTCACTGCCCACTTATCTAGTCTTTACTTCATGAGTTTATCAATGTGGATGTTACAGGAGACAGGGCTGAAAGTCTTGCACAAGACCACAAATACCAGATGTTTCTTCCTCACACACTGAGCTGGTTATTTCATTGCTGAAGGCTATGAGCGTCTCAGGGAAGATTTTCCCCTTCCCATATATGTGCTAACTACTCCTTATCATCTCGTTCTTACTAGAATGGCTTCCACAATTATGTGCTCCCACGCCTTCCCAGGAACTGAGGTCAGCTGGTCAGCCTGCAGATCCCCAGGTCCTGCTCCTTGCCTTTTTCGAAAACAGGGAGTGACACTGGATTTCTTTCCATCCATAGGATCTTCTTCTGATCACCAGAATCTTCCAAAGATTGTATTCCAAAGTTCTATCTCAATGATATCAGCCAGTTTGATGAGCCTTCATGGATGTGTCTCATCACGTCCTGTGGACTTGCAGTTATCCAACTGATTTCAATGTCCCTTCACTCAGTCTGCCTCAATGGGGGACTAATCATGGCATCAGACTTTCTGAGTTGGGCTCAGGGCTCAGTTTCCTGAAGGGAAATCTTACCAGTAAAAAGCGAGGCAAAGAAGGCATTGAGTACCTGGGCTGTTTCCATGTCCTGTCATCAGACTCACCCCATTTCACTTTGCAGCAGATCCACATTTTCTCTAATCTTCTTTTTGCTGCTGGTATTCCTGTAAAAGCCTTTCTTGTTGCTCTTCTCTTCCCTTGATAAATTTAATTCCAAAAGGGCTTTGACTTTCCTGAGCTCATTCCCATACTCTCAGACAGTGTGTCTATGTATTTGCCATGCCACCTGACCCTGTTTCCAACTCTCATATGCTTCATTTTACTGTTTACTTATATGAAATATCACCAGAGATGAATCAGAGCTTGGATGCCACACAGGATTATATTCTGGAACTGTTTTTCAGCAAACCCCAGTTACAGGCTATCCAAAATATCCACGGTTTATAGGAAATTTTGAAGCATGTCTTGGAGCACTATTCTTTTCTCTCAAGACTCATCAACTTACTCTTTAGCAGGCAGCACAGAATTAAAATTATTTCTACGTGGGTTCTGTTCTCCTTGAGTTAGGTTATGTGTATCTCTTGTAAGAAGGGAAGTGATTATGAAATGCAATGAGTAATGACAGATACTATAATGCTCTCTTAGTTGCCATCTACCAAAAAAGTACAGAGGAAGTCAAAAGCTATATTCAGCTTTCCAAAGAAGCAGAGACAGACATCATGACTATGCATGGAACTCTGATTTCACAGTTCAGAGAAAGATATGTCACAAATAGGACTGGAAGTTAACTGTACCTCATCAATTATAAGTTACTGTGGTAACTCTTCCCAGCAAGGATTGGATTCAGGGGCAGCAGAGGAGGTAGACCCAGAGTCACAAGACTCAGGAGGTTCCCAAATATAGAATGAACTGGCTGAAGCCCTTGTTTGTTAATACTTTGTCTTCTGTATTGAAGATGAAGCAAAAGACCATGAATGATGGTGCAATTCATATTCAAATCTCATTGCTGAATCTCTATTACCAGATTCAGGCTACCGTCGATTGAATGTTTGGAATAAAACACATTTGAGTGTCTCCAGAAAACCCTGGTTCTTCTCAGAACCCTTCAGGAAAACTTGGTACAGACCCTGGCTCTTCTCAGACTGGGCTGTAAGACAGCCAAAAATGATGTAAAATACTGCAGTTCTTTGTCAGGACACATTCAGCTCTGCCAGTTGCTTTTCCCAAGGCTTTCTGACCAGAAAGTATGCTGAATGATACATCTCTCATTTCATGCTCATATGCAAATACATTAAAACTGAGGTTTGCTCATTTTACTCATTCTTTGGGAGAATTCTACCTGCATTCTACTCTCTGCAACATCTGTGAATTTCTAGGTTTGGGAACAGGAGCTGCTAGAGATAGGAAGTTTTCATGAAGAGAATTAACCACAGTCTAAATTGGTGGTTGATATTGATGTTTTATGAACCTGTGGTGATAGTGTGGGTTGGCCAAATGGGAAAAGATTGTCTGAGGACTTAAAATAAATGATGATAAATAGACATTGTCTCTTAAATAGTTACCATTAATGACAGCTTAAATAAAGCAATCACATTTCACTAAACTGTAAAAATTACTGTGTTTCTAGCCAAGGCACATTTCCATAAATTGGCAAAGCTACTGCATGGATTTGGTCAAATGTGAGATACCACTACAAGAAAAACCAAACTAATCCATGGCTAACACAGCAAAGGAAAGGGGAAGAAATCACAGCCAAAGGCACAGGCAGCCTCCAAAACAAGCGTTCGATCTTGCAATTAATGTGTTAGAATAAGAAATATGTTCTTTGGAACCCTTTGAATATACCAAACATAAATAGTGCAGTCAAATCTCTCCTCCTGATGCTCATTTATTGAAATGGTCCTTCAAACTCCAAGTGCAAGTGGCCAATGCAAGCACAATTGTGATTTTGAGTTCTATTTAAGATCATGGAAATAACTGCTTACTCCAGACTTCCAGTGTGCCCAAGGATGCCTCCAGAGAGGAAATGAAGACAGTTATTATAACACTATATCCACCCCAGCTGGTTTTCTCTTCGGAGGCCTCAAAAAAAAAAAGCTAAAAAAACCATCTTCTGTTGCCCAGTAGAGTCACTTAGGAAACATGTAGTTTATTGTCCAAGAGAATTAACATGTAGAGGGTGTCACACAGAAAAAGAATCCGTTTAGAAAAGTAACAGAATGGAACAAATTTTCTAAGTCAGGTTTGTTCTACTGGTGTTATCAATCTCTTCAGCTACTGAAAGAGATGACCCCAACTGAAACCAACTGATTTTCTATTGTAAATTACTGTGTTTTGCATGGAAAGGCCTTTTATCAGCTATGAAATCAGGCTTGGCTCCACACTGAAAACATGCACAACAGCTGGTAACAGCTTGAATATGTGCCTGAAGGATCACAGTGGTTCATTCAATTTAGACTCAATTGCAGTTTGATGATGTCCAAATGCTCAGTCTCGTGCAAGAGGATTGCAATGCCATCTAAGTTCTCTTTAAGAAGGACTGTGCTTTATTATCGCTGTAATTGTGTCCTGTCTTTGGAAAGAATGGACTGAGCCATCCCTATCACACATGTGATTGCACACATTTGAAACTCAGAGCACATACAACAATTACTTGGTAGAAACAATATTTTGAATGTATAGACATGTTTGTTCACACTCATTATGTCAGTTCATTGTGAAGAGAAGTTCTGGTTTGTTGCTTGTAAGAATTGCACCAGTTGATCACCAGCCAATGAAAGTCAATAATTCAGGATTCGTCCATTAAACTCAGCAGGTCAGGAGTGCAAAGTTTATGTCAACAGCCTAATGACAGCCTTTCTGTGTACAGAGGGCCAATGAAGGAGACAAATATTTACTTTATGTAAACAATTGCTAAGCATGTTACTTAGGCCAAGAAAGCGCTGTTCAGCTTGGCTTATAATAAAACCCAGATGTCAATGAGAAATTTGTAAAGCTTCTTTTAGAGTGCATAAACATAATATAAACTGCAGAACCACATACATTTGAACATTTGTTTTCTATATTTTTTTTAAATGCAGGCACTGGTTTGACTGCAGAGAACTGAGAAATGCTGATAACTGCCTAGATAGCCTAGAAGAATAAATGTCACTTCTGCAAGAAGCTAGAGCAAGTCATAGGGATGAGTCTATCACTCAGACTTGAGATTTTCTGACTTTAGCTCTGTCCACAGTTTGTATGCCAGCATGTTCAGGGCTGTGCTCTGAGTACCTTCTGTTCACTAACTTAATTTGTTATTGAAGACACAAAATGTGTTAAAAGCAGCCAGGGTAACCAGTGGAAGTCAAAATACATTATCAGGCATAATTAAGGGCCAAGTACATGCACTGCAAGGCAGTGCCAGATAAGACAGACCAAGCTTTTATGAACAGAGACATACATGCTTGTCAATTGAACAAAAGAGAAGTGAGAAGTAATTATTAAGACACCAACATATCTTCAGTCCTCCCACACAAACCCAAGAAGAATTGGGTACTGTATTTGCACAATTTTTGTGAACACAAGAGAAAAACTGCAAAAGCTCTCCATAGTTTAAATGACACTAACTCTGGGGGAAGAGGAAGAAAGCATTTTATTCCTTACCTTTTTGTACACGTGCAATGCCAGCTGCAATGAAATGGACTAAAGCCTTTCAACAGAGATAGTAAAAATTCATCATTCGAACTCATGAAAACTGCTGAGATTTCAGAACTTGTGTTCAGTTTCACTCTGAAGCAAGATCGCATTATTTCTTAAAAGTTTTGTTGAAATAATGACCAATCCCATCAATTTGCAGGCCATGCAACTGAATTTTAAAGTTCTGAACTAAATATTTCAAAATTTTAAATATTTTATTTTAGAATTAGTAGTTCATTACTTTAAATATAGGGTTTTATATACTTTTTTTGTTTTGTTTTGTTTTACTCTACAATGAAAGCAGACATTCTAGGACTTGGAAATGAAAGCAACGCTTCTACTAAAAGAAAGGCCCAACATCTCACAGGTTTAATAAAGTTAAACTAGAGCCCAGAAGTTCTCAAACAATTTCAAAGACTGTCATCTGAATTTTCTCCCTACAACTTCCCACCCACTTTTTCTGTGTAGGAAGTAATCATAACTAGACAAGTTATCCTCTCAAGAGGAACAAGACTTGGTCAAAATATTGTTCCTGATAGGAAACAGACGAACATTTTCTAACTAGTCTTTCTAGTATCTCTTACAAAGTCATGAAAGAGCTCAAGCTCTCTGCTACATGCCTGCTGAGGTTTTTGTTTTATTCAGCACCCTCAACCCTCCTCCGCAATTCAGTGCTCCCCTGAGGAAAACAAGAGGACAAAGATGGTGAAGGCAAAGATAGCAAACTTTTCTCCTCTAAACTCCAAGGGCCACTGTTTTCAGGTTTGTAAAAAATAAGTTACCCCCTCCCCATCCCTCAGTGAACAGTTCAATCCCTGAACAGTTTTCTTGCCATTATTTAACAAACTCAAGAACATCTCAAGGTATTTTTTTCCCTTTTGCGTGAAACCAGCACAATGATACAACAGAAGGCACCTGCGCCATTCCTCCAAAACCACATTTACTCATTCACGGTTACTCTTTCATTCAAAGGAATTCAGATACAAATCTGTGCTATGGGTAGATAGAGTAGAGCCAGACTCAGAAAAGCAGTGCAGCATTATTCACTGTGCTGGAGAATCCTGGAAAGCAGTGATCTAGAAGGAGACAGTGACAAAAAGGACACTGGGCAAAGCACACATTTAGCAGCTAAAGGCCTGAACACTAGGGGGTCAATTCATCACTCTGTGTCTCCAAACATTTTTATCTTAAATACACAGTTTATTTCTGTGCACTCTACTGCTAAAAAGAACTGTGAGAAAGGAAAATGAGGTTATTTCTCCAATAGTTAGACTGAAAGATTTAAAGTATGAAATTATTCTCTTCTTCAGTAACAGGTACAATTTGTATTAGTCATGTATTTGCAGCACCAGAAGGAAAGGAATATTATTCCTGTCTCTGGCATTCAACACCTGATTTCAGAAGATGAAATAATTTAAACAAAGCATCAGGAAAACATGTAGTGGAATGGAAAGCATGAGACCCACATTATATCAAGCCCTTAAAAATCAGATGTAAAAAAATTTAGTAAACATTTGAGAACAGGAGCTTTTGTATTAACAGAAAAATGAGTAGGAAATATTAGGCTAGAACAATCATGAAGGATCATATGCCCAGAGCAGTTTCCAAGTCTCCAGTGATCTTAGGATCTTGCATAACTCTACTTGATCTTCATTCATGGTAAAGTCAGGTGTCCTTCCAGCACCAGTAAAATTCTGCACTGGAAGAAAATGTCCAGAAACAATAGGGATTATCTTTCCTACTTCTGACTTTTGACCTGACCTTCAAAGGTAGGATATTAAAAAAAACCCAGACCTTCAGGTAATAGGAACAGGCATAGACCCACCAAAAAAGTTGTGTGTCAAATAAATACTTGCAGTTTTTGTCATTATACTTGTAGTTCTAATGATCTCCTGTTTATTAACTTTTATGTGCCAAAATTTGGTTCTCTCCTGTCCAGACCTCTCTCATGCACTGTCATTCATCAGCTCAAGAAAAACATTTTCACCTGATGCAACAGAACTGCCTTCAGTCAACAGACAATGTATTATATTTCAGTCACCATTCAGATACACATTTCTTAGACCTGGTTTCAGTTTGTTTCCTTAATTAATTACCTGTAATACAGCATTACATATTTCTCATCTGTATCTATAGCATTTTTAGTGATAACTAATCTGTGACTTTTTCTCCTACTGCAATAACCACCTGGGGCTTTGGCTTTTAGATGCCAAAGTGTCAGTGATCTATGATGGTGTCAATTAAAGAGGAAAAATCAATCTGAGCAACATTAAAGTCTTTATGTGAGGTATCTATTTCCCAACAATTCTTTCTAATGCTCCTATCACACAGTTATCTAGAGGTCATTTACATAACAAATTCCAACTATTTCTGCAAGACAGTAAAAAAACTTTTTGATAGAAATGTATTTCCTAATGGCAAAGCAATATGTGAAGCCTTTTCACTTTTCTCAAAATTACATATAAACTTTAAAATCAGTGTTCTCTCTCACTAGTTAAATGTGAGTTTATGCCTTCCAGAGATGCTGAGGAATTTGGCTCTGTTACAAGAACATATGACCTGAAGTTACAAAAAGACTTTTCACTGAAAGTCCATAAAGACTGGACTGGTAAAACTAGACACTTAACTCAAGAGATTAGAAAATCTCAATTTGGTCAGACTCTTACCAGGAGAAATCTCTGTGCACTGAAACAAGCATCACATCCATGTCTTTGCACTCAGATCATGCCTGGCACATTCCTGATATGTCCACAGTGACACATATATCTATCCTAATTATAAAAACATTCAGTATTCTGAATTTCTTTAAAGTACTTTCTGTTAATTATTACACTCTGAAGATATATTGAGAAAACAGGCATGATAGGCTGCCTTAGAGCTGGAGAACCAATGTATTTATTTCCCCTTATCCAGAATGAATGGGAATTTAAGCTCCTAACTCACAGCAGCTTTCCTATATGAAATGATGAACAGTAAGCAGCAGAGAAAATGAAGATCTGAAATGGTAGACTCTCTTTCCATATTAGGAAAGCAAATCTTAAAATTCACACTTTCTATCGATTTATAAACATGATTTGGAGAAGCCTTACCTTCTATGATTTGAGCTGCTGCACCAGCACGGATTGACAAGCCAAAGAGCAGTAGTGACAAGTCCCAGGTCCACCAGGCAAGCCTGGAGCAGGTGTGCCAAAAAAAAGGGAGGTGGAGGAAGAATGAGACCAAAGACTGTAATACAGAAACACACGGGAAAAAAAAGAAAAAGTAAAATTTAGAAGCAAGATTTCTTACCATGAGAGCATTTTTTGAAAGTCAGTTGAAAGAACTTAAGTGAGGAAAAAGTTCAGTGCACATGAGTTTTATGCTTATGAAAATAAGTTAATAAAAACTGGAGCCTGCTGTTTCTCCTCCAACGTTCAGACACAAGTGGAACAAAGGCAGCACTCAGGCTCTCTGTGTGACTCACTGCAATTCACTGCTCCAGCTCTGAAATCTGACTCCGTGTAGACTTTCCTGTCAGACCACTGCCGAAAACTTCCTACTGTATTTATGGATGGACGCCCCTTACTGCTGTACACCATCCTGGCACTGTCATTATCCAACCCGGTCTTTAACCGCTGTGTACCCTGACAGGCAGTAGCACGGCTTCTCCAGCTTCCCCTCCCGCTGCTCCCGCCTGCTCACAGCCTCCACTTATCCAATAAAACATGACCTCCAACATCCTTCCATCCAGCATTACACAGGCAGTGAAACAAATTCTTATATGGAATGGGACCTTTATCAGGCCATTTTAGCCAAACTTCATCAGAAGCAAGTTTTAAGATATGAGCAGGACAGAGCAGCAGTTAAATGGCAACAAATGCCTGGGATTCACAACTGAACTGTCTTACAGATTTTCTGTCACCTACAGAGACACTTTGAAGTACATCCTTTTCTCTGACAAGCTCTCTAAGTTTAATATTTACAGAGATTTACACGCTGGATGTAGTTTGAGAGTGTATCTCTGCCTCAGCAGCTGTACATACACGTGTCTGCTATAGAGATCCTGTCACTGAGCATTTCTAATAGTTTCCATTAAAAGTGTTATTTCACCCCTCCCTCCTAACTCAATGAAAAGCATTTTTTCCACTTGTAGTTCTTCAAAGCTAGCACTTGCTCAAGGAAGAAATTCTGCAAGGATATGCTTGAAATAATTCAGACAATTTCTAAGTCATGAGATATTTAACAAAGGCTGCAATTGTCACTTTTTGACTGGGACAGGAAGGAGCTTGGAAAGCACTGCATATGGAAAGGGACCAGTGGGCTCTTGGTAGATCTAGATTGAAAAGTGCTGAAGATCACCTTAGGAGAGTCAAAACTGAAAACAGATTTACCTAGGATGGGAAGTGGAAGACAGACAGGAGTAAAGTTTTTTGCAGTAACGAAAGAACAATCTCAATCAATAAACAGAATTAGGAAAAATTTTATTTCATGCTGAATAAAATGCTTGAGTTTGGGGAGGGGCGTGGGGGTGGTTGTTTAGTTGGTTATTTTGGGGGGAGGTTTGTTACTGGGTTATCTTAGTGGTTTTTTGTTGTTGCTGTTGTTGGGGTTTTTTGATTGATAGTTTATTATATTTTATTAAATTAGGAAATACAGAGGTTAGGGTTTTAAAATCTAGAATCTTGATTCTACTCCAGACTCCCCTTTTTGGTTAGAAACCACAACAGGTCAGCTCTCCCAGGTATATTTTTAACTAAGCCACCAGTATTATTTGCTATACTCCTCCATAAAGATAAGGAAGAAAGAGATCAAATTATCCTTTAATCAAGTGTCTTATTATAAACACACAGTTTTATCTTCTTCAGAGGACCAAGAACCCCCCTTTTTCAGTCCCATAGTACTAGATCAGTGCTGAAAAAAGGTTTAATCATTCACCTTTTCTACTTGAGGCTGTCATCTCTTTCCTTTCTCTTGCCTTGAAATTTCTCCATTGTTACCATCAGCCGCACTGCTTAGAGGAACAGTGTTTGTAACATTTGGTCAAATCATATACAAAACCTATTTATTTTATGCTTATCTTGCACACTAGATATATGTTATCCTAAGAGAAAATACTGTTTTTAAGCATTCATGGAAAATGTATTTATATACAGCCTGGCTCACTTTTCCATTTTTTTCAGGTAATATTTAGTAATAGCTACCAAGAGCCATTATTAGTCCTGTCAAACAATTTTTAACTCAGATCCTTCCTTCAATAGGAAGGATCCTTCCTTCCTTTCTGTCTCTTTATCCACAAAATGTCAGCAGCTTACCTGCATAAACATTCCTGTTGCGACAGAGTTTTTATCCAGTATATATGACCAAAACGTATGTCTGTCTTGGTATCTTACAGTAGACTAACATATTTAAGAGATAAATGTAGAAGCAGCCTCCAGATTTATAAAATTTGTAATGATTTTTTTACAGTACATGCAGCAAAGACCTAATTATTGGATGGAATTTTCCTCTGATTTTAGAAAAGCCATAGAAATGAAGGAAGTAATACACGATTCATGCAGATGATCTTCATTAAATGCTGCTGACAGCGCCTTTAGTTTCTGCTGGACATTTTAACATTGGTATCTGGCCAATGCTCAACATTTTTATCCAATACTGGATAAAAGAAAACAAGACAGAGCATGTTCTTGACCTCAGCAGCCCGTTAGTTTTGAATGGACAGCCGTGGAGGAATCCCGAAATACAAACAGTTTATTACCCCCACTCCTGTAGGTCACTGGGATTTCTTGAGTGTCTAGTGATCATTTGTAAGCCAAAGAATTACTGAATTACAGGCTCTCTATATCTGCTATATCCATCTATCCATGTATATCTTGCTCCCCACAAAGGCAGTGACATTTGTACACATGCACTCAGTTTTAACCTTACTGTTTGTCTCGTCTTTTTCAAACACAGCAGGACTCCTTCGAATTAGGACATCTGTGCTTTCCTTCAGTACTGTGTCCAGCTGTCTGCAGCTAAGCTGGAGTTTTCCTTCTTGTTAAAAATCTCCATTTTCCAGGCAGAAGTTTTGTTTACTTTCCCTAGCTCTATCAACTGTTTACACTCCTTAAGACTCCAAATGGCAGGCCACAATTCTGCTTTTGCAGCTCTTATCCGCTCACTGAGTTGGTCTGGCTGGGTGTTCTTATATTTCTCATCAGAGGGTTTTTCTTCTTTCCTGCTGACTGCAACACAAATTTCTTAGCTGCACATTTCTATTCTCTATAATTTGTGCAAAGTTAGTGTTGGAGAAGCCGTCTGGACCAAGGCCTGAGTGAGTTAAGAACCACTCTAAAAAAGAGTAAGAGATTTATCTTTTGCTTAGACCTCCTGAGCATGTACAAATAGTTGACATTTACAATATCCTCTGGCAAGGAGGTCCGCGGCTCAGCTATGCATTTCATAAAAGAAATCTCTGCTTCTTTGTTTCCAGCTTAGGTCCTGCTGACGTTCTTCAACGTCTCTGAGTTCTTATACTGGACAGGGTTCGCCAGTTGGGTGCCCATTCTCTCTTCTCCATGCCCTTTGCGATTTCAGAAGCCTCTTTTATATATCCTTTCTACTTGTCTTCTTTCTGTACTAAGTGTGAACTTGGTCGTTTCTTGTACTGCAACCATTCCACACTTCTAGTTATCTTTTTAGTCTTTCTCATGGTTTCTGTGTTCTAGGACATAATTTTTGATCTTTGGTGGAGTCAGGAGAATCATAACTGCACATGATGCAAGTAATTCCAAGGGTTAGGGTTAGGCTTAGGGTTGGGATTATTACTGGGTTAGGTTAGGGTTAGGGTTAGTGTTGGGTTAGGGTTAGGGTTGGGGTTAGTATTGGGTTAAGTTAGTGTTAGGGTTATGGTTAGTGTTGGGTCAGGGCTAGGGTACATAGCAATTTCCTCTGTCCTTTTTCTTGTGAGGAACACAACTGATGTACTTTCTTGACTGCAGACAAGACATGTTCATGAAATTGTCATAAGTTTTGTAATTCACACCTAAGAGGTATTTTTATGTGGATTAGGGTTTCTCCCATCCCTGAATATATTTGTAACTAATGGTAGGAATTAATGTATTCTTTGATTTTATTCTCCAGGTTTTCCTTCTTGGAAGATCCATTTGGAACTCTTTACAACCTGTCCCATCCTTATTAAAAACCCCTATTAGCAATGTTCACTGCAGAGTACTCACATAATTGCCTGCCCTCACTGACGCCCACAAGAAAGATGGGGGGAGATGACAACTGCATTTAATGACAGAAAAGGGGGAATGGCTTCAAGCTGACAGAGAGTGTATTTAGATATTAGAAAGAAAGTCTTTATTTGTGAAGGTAGTGAGACACTGGAACAGGTTGCCCAGAGAAGCTGTGGATGCCCCATCCCTGGAAGTGCTCAAGGCCAGGTTTGATGAAGCTCTGAGCAACCTGGTCTAGTGGAAGGTGTCTCTGCCCATGGCAGGGGCTTGGAATGAGATGGTCTTCAAGGTCCCTTCCAACTCAAACCACTCTGATGATAAGGCAGGCAGTACAATATCTGTAGAAACAGTGGTGACCAATCTCTACTACAAGGGCTGCCTGTCTATTCCTCGTATTTTTGCCTCTCTTTTAACCAGTTGTTCACTCACAGAATCATTTCTTGTGCGTTGGCTACCTGATAAGCCAGTCATTCTGAGTACATAATTTAGGTGATGGATTACTGCAGGGTGTATCAATTTATCCAGAAACTCTGAATAACATTTTGGCTTTGAATATGATCAGCTGCTAAACAGCTAATTTCACAGTGGTTTGATAATACACTTTCAGAAGCATAACAAATGCTTCAGTATCTGTTCTTCTGCATTTTTCTCCTTAAAACAAAGCACCTTAGGAAAAAAATCTATAAATGCATCCTTTAATATATACTTATGAAGGAATAAGAGTATACATTTATACTCTTATTATACATATACTCTATACATATATACAGTATATACAACCCTGAAGACAGGGTTGTACTATACCTTACAGATGGGTACAAACTAAGGTCACACAGCAAAAGAATTCTAGCATTTTCTTTAGTACATAATTTCAATTAATTTGATTTTCTGCCTACTCTATCCCTCCCTCACAGTATTGTAAAAAGCACTGGGAAAAAATATTACATCTTTCACACAGTGCGGGCTAATTGGCAAAGAAGCAAAGAGGAATCAGGGACCTGAAGCTTGCAAAGAAAATCCTAGAAAGGAAGGAATTTCCCATCAATACTTACATTGGGAGATGATTTTTGAAAGGGAAGAGACAAGGTCTGTTGGGCACACAGGTGGGTAAGATGGGGAAAATGGATGAATAATACAGAAAAAAAGGAGAATAAGACTGAGTGAAAAGCCTGGGATAAGAAGCTGGGAAGAGGTGAAGACAAAGCTAAGATGACTGGAAACCAGTTAGGAAGCAGAAGGAAAGGGAAGCGTTGATATGTTACCTGACACTAGGTGGCAAGTAAACCAAGAATAAATGCTTAGGCATATATATTTCTCCTCTACAGACTCTGACTCAGTTTTTTGCCAGGCAGCATAACAAGAAGAGGGAAACCTCTGTGATACTTCTGCTATAAGCAAGCATCCATGAAACCTACAAGAAAAGCATGACTTGTGCAATGTTCTAATATTTCAAGCAGTTTATGCTGTGAATACAGATATTTCAATACTTCTGGTGGCACTTGCAAGTATCAGTATGCCCTTATTGAGTTGGTGTTCTAACATGAAAAAACATTAGAATTATTAATCAATTATTTGACAGACTCACAAAAATTATCATTTCCAGAAATGGCTGAACTGTTTCTGATGAATTTTATAGTATTGGCATGAAACACTAAGTCAGTGTTTAGAAATTGTACAAGCAATTGAAATTATACAATAGAGCATGTGGGACAACTGTAAAACCAAGTATAAATAGATGTTCTGCTTGTAATTTAAACTCATGTGCATGGCAACACTGATCCTATTAGTATATTAAATTAATTTATCATTAGCAGAAGGGTGCATAGTTTTAAAGTATATTTTAAAAAAAAGTCTTAACCATATTAAGTACATGCATTGCACTGAAAGGCTCCATTCAGACTAAATGTCACACATTCCTTTTATATGAATAAACCCAGAAAGAATTATATGCAGCACTTTCACTGTCTGTTTCCATGTGCAGCTGAGCTGAAGAAATATTTTCTCCACACACATGGGCACATGGCCTATCACAGGGCACAGATAGTAAAACGTTCACCAGAATCCCTCTCCCCTTCTGTGCAAGCTAACTTAACTCAAATATTTTCCTTGCAAAAATATTTATAGAACTTGACCAAATGAGTGACATTAGTGATTACTTTTTACACTGCCTTGAGATAAACTTGTAAAAAGCCTTCTCTTCTATACTGGGACAAACCTCTTTTCCCACTGGTTTATATGAAGTAGGGGTTTTCAGAAAAGTAAAATCCTACTTTTTAAGCCAACCACAAGGTGATGCAAATGTCAAATCTTTAATCACGTCAGATTATTTTCTCAAATTTCTGCTTGCAAATCATCACAATAACATGGACAGGGTAAGTGAAGAGCAATCATGTCATCTACTTGTACTTATGCAAAGCATCTGACCCCATCCTGCATGATGTCCTTGTCTCTAAATTGGAGAGACATGGATTTGATGGATCAGTGGATAAGGAATTGGCTGGATGGTCACACTCCAAGAGCTGCAGTCAGTGGTTCAATGTCCAAGTGGAGACCAATGACAAGCAGCTTTCCTCAGTGGTCAGTATTGGGACTGGAGCTGTTCAACATCTTTGTCAGTGACATGGACAGTGGGACTGAGTGCACTCTCAAGGATTCAAACTAGGAATGACAACAGAGGGACAATTACCAGCAGTCCTGTGAGAGTGGGGTGGATAGGGCTGATAATCAAAAGGCATAGGGTGATGTTGTTACAAAAGCAGAAAACAAGACTTGAATAGGGGCACCTCCAGAATTTTCCTGTAACCAAAGCAACATCACTGGAAAAACCCAGGCCCTTGGGTTTCTCAGGATTCTAGAATGCCTCTCTGAAGAACATGTACATAGAAGAGGGAATAGACATGATGAATTAGAGACCTGTGCTCATCTGCAGGGCTACAATCCTGTTGCAATCATGGAGACATGGTGGGATGGCCTAAAGGCCATTCCTGCTGCCAGCAAGTTGACAGAGGTGGTCGTTCCCCTCTGTCCAGCCCTGGTGAGGTCACACATGGAGTGCATGTCCAGTTCTGGGCTCCCCAGTGCAAAAGTGATGTGACCATAATGGAGAAAGTCTAATGAAGTCCCCAAAGATGGTGAAGGAACCTCAACCATCTGTGCTTTTGGGATTGTTAATATAATAGAATCTTTAACAGTCTAATTCAAGGATCACCATTAGTCTTCATTTAATTACTGCAGAAAAAGAGTGAAAAGTAAAGTAGCTAGAGCACTAATATAGGGGAAATATGCAGTAATTGCAACACTACCATTAAAAATTGAACACACACAATTTTCTTAGCTTCTAACCCTTTTCTGATGTTATGCTCATTCTTTCACTGTCCCTCTGGATCCTAGTCTTTGTGGCTTTACTCTGGTGTTGGCCATGGGGATGAGGTCTTAGAGCAAGTTCTCAACATCTGGAGTCCTTTATTGGAGGGAGTACTGATCATGCTGATTATTTCTTCTTCCTCTAATCTAATATACATTTGCTTTGAATTTAGGACTTTTTAGAAATTGTAAGCAAAACCAAGGACATAAAAAGTAAAAATAAGCTATTAACTGTAACTAAGTTACAGATGAAAACTAAGATCTATATAGAAAAAATCCCATCACATATTGACATGAAATGTCCAAATAATAGAGGTGTCAGAACAGAAGTTCCTGATCCCATGAAGTTTAACAGGTGCAGTCCTCACCAGCTGTCAGTGGAAAAATGCCAGTCAAGGCCACTGTGCATGATGCTCTCAATGTGATGACTACATTTGCTGTCAGGATGATCTATTCATATTTGCATCTAGAAAATATAGCTACCTCCCTGTAACATGGAGCCTTGTCACTTTGAAAGTGACCAAATTTCAAAGTGACAAGGCTCCATGTTACAGGGAGGTAACTTTATTTGCTGCACAGAACAGCAGTGTCACAGAGATCTTTGAAAGACTTTTCTCCTCCCTCTTCAAATCTCCTTTATCCAATAGCTCAGCTGCAATTATATTACTTAGAGAAAATTATGATTTCCAAATGTCTTAAAATTGGAAGAAATTTGTTATGAATAGAACTAATTATACTCAAAATCAGAAAATACCAAAACATTTTCAAATAATCTTTAAATCACCCTGTTGGTAAACTATTTAAAAATATGTTTAGCAAGTCCATACTATCCATTCTTAAGATTGAAGGGCCATTAAAAAAAATGTTCACAGCAAAGCATACTTTAAATAAAAATGGCAACTTTTATGCCTTAAGTGTCACTTTTCAGTTTAGAGAATGGAATTGTTTTTCATCAAGAAAACACAAGAATAATGTTATTTGAGATATTCATCTTTCAAAGAACTTAAAGGACAGTATATGACCACTTTAGTCTGGCATCAAATTTTAGCTGATAAATGCATTCTTCTCTCTTATCCAAGTATGTCTGTTTCTCCTTCATCCACATATTTTTGGAAAATGTGTTCCAAATGGTAGACTATTTTCACGCAATTTTGTGAACTGTTCTCCCTCTCTTCTCAAAATACAGTAAATTCTGCCTTCCATACTGCCAATCCTGCCATTACCAATTGAGATTTTCCTTCTCCTGGTTACAACTGAAACTTGCCACAAGTAGTGAGATTGCTCATTAAGGGAGCAGGGCAGAGAAAAGCTGGGCGTGTAAGTACCACAAAAAGGAAACACACAATGCCAGCAGGACAGAAAGTGTGTTTACGCTGTGTGTGACTGTTACAGGATAGCTACCACCCACACTTAGGAGACAGAAATAAACACATTACCCACTCATGTGCTTGACTCTTTTACCAAAATTTAAAATGCAGTTATTTATAGATCTTAAAAATATGATGTGGGCAAAATAAGATTTGAACAACAACATGATTCACATAGTGTTGTAAGTCTGACTTCCTTTTCATTGTTTTTATTTTAGGAAGAGGTGTTTGGCACACAAACACACCCAATAATGTTTTACACAGAACTACTCAAAAGAAAAAAGAGACCCTCTTCCACAAGTTAAACAAACACATGATTTCTGACATAGAAGCAAGGATTGTTCAACACACCTAGAAGCATTCACACAGACAAGGTTTATGACTAGAGGTAGTACTCATTAAACAACTATCAGCAATGCACTGATAACAACAGGTTTGGGAAGGGTAGCAGGAAGAGACCAGGGAGCAGAGAAGCCTGGCTATATCCATGAGCAGTTCTTCATATAATGGTGTGTTCATCACTCCTTAAGGTCTTTGTCAAAACAGACTATAAGCTGTCACCACCAAGCTTAAAATTAAAAGGTTATTGTCACCTACTACCTCTTGAAATGACATTTCATTGTCCAAAGGTTTAATCACAGCTTAAGAAGAAGAAATTACCAATGACATAGTAGTTCTGTGTTTTAACCAGGTAAATTATGTAGTCCCTAATATATATTTGGATAAATAAGAGTACATCTATTTACCTGTCTTTAGAGAGATGCAGATCATGTTTCCTGATTTCCCGGAGATTTGCATCATATATCCTCTGACTGACCAACTCACATCCTGCACATGCTGCTTCCCAGCACACCTGCTGCCTGTTCTGCTGTGCTGCAGCACCTCTGCAGCAGTATAGGTGCACTGATGGGCCTACCTATGTACAGAAGAGACACAGAGTACAGTTCTTCTACGTTCGTAACAGTATGAGCACTAGCCTAGTGGGATGGAGACTTATTTCCACACAAGCCATGAGACCAACTACGGGGATAGGAAATTTCTATCTCTGACAGCTCTACTTTGTTCATTTTGACTGACATTAGCCAAGAACATCTAAATTGTTTTGCCTGTGCATCAAGACTTCCACTACTGCTAATTGCTGTGGTTCTTGTTAGTGAATCAGATTAGGGGTTCATTTTCTTTCCTCCCCCTTTGCTGCTGAGATGCAGTGAGCTTCACTTTGTTCATGGGTTAAAAACAACTATAAATCTTAGTTTGCATTTTGATGATACAAATTCTTTTTGCCAGATGCATTGTTTGCTTCCTAAAAAATATACTCTAAAAAATTGCTTAGCAATAGTAAATTAGTTAATGCTGTGCCAGTATTCTCCATCTGGCTTTTTGGTTCTAGTTATGATGGCTTTTATCTACAAAATACTTTATTATTATTTTCTTCCTTGCTTAACACAGAAATTAGGATGTGCTAACTCACTCACTCACTCTGTATTTTATCCCTAGCTAGCAGAGAGTCCTGTAATACCTGAACACCAATTACCTGAACAGTGACTCTACTCTGAATAGCCTGTGTTCAAACCTCATTGCTTCAAAAACCAGCTGAGCAGTAAAGAGAAGCATGTACTAATCTCCCACAGCCATGAGTCTCACTCCCCTTTCTCACTCCATCACTGTCTCGCCTAATTATGTTTTTCTTTCAGCTCCCAGCCCCTGCCTGTCTCTCCATGCTCTCATAAGCTGTAAGACCAGATTCTACCCCACTTCATTCCTTTCAACCACTTTTTTTATCAGACCTTGTTGAATTATTTTAGCTTTCTGTAAAACAGAACCTAGGGAGGACAACCTGGGTAGGAAATAGTAGTAGTTAATTAAACAAAGCTGTACAAATATAAATAATTTAAGGACATGAGCCAGTATTGTGAATGCTGAGTGCACCAACATGCACTTCTCTGCAGCACACACACAGCACATCCCTCAAGCCTTCAAGAAGTCTAGTCAACTCTCAAATGGAAAAAAAATTATCATAATTGCCTTTCAATGTTTTCTTTTTATCAGTTTTAAATTAACTTGCTTCAATTTTCCATTCGTGTTTATGTGATAGGACTAAATTAACAGAACACCTGAAACAGGCCTGAGATACACTTGAGATACACCTGGCAGTGTGGTCCCTCTGCCACACTGTGATACCTCCTACTCTGTTATAAATGGAGTGTTAATGTATTAGCACCGTCAGTCACTCCTCAAGACATCAAACATTAATTCCTTGCCTGTAAGGATAAGCCAACCTGTTCATATTGTTGCCTAGTCAAACCAGCTGACAACACTTCTATTTTTGCCATCCCTGAAGGGTATGTATAGACCTTCTGCTTGGGTTTCAGGGTTTTCTTCTGACTGTCTTGCCCAGCTGGAGCAGCCACAACCCCCCGATCTTCCTCAATGACTATGTAAAACCCACTTCTTTGTGTGCTGGTTACAGAGAAACACCAACAAAAGGAAAGGAAAATCCTTCTGATTATATGCTTTGCAAAGAGGAAGTCAAAGAGGGGAAAAATATATTTTTGCACACATTACTTTTACATCAGTCAGGATCATGCATGAGACACTGCGCTGTACAGCAATAGAGAAAGAGAGAAGAGGTATTTCTTTTCCTTTTCCAAGACTGAAGGTAATCTCAACCTTTTAAAAAATAAACAGCAGTTTAAAGCAATATATGTAACAATCAATCAAATAAACGAGGATATATTTTCAAAAAAAAGAGCTGAAGATAATTTTCTGAATAATAGTTGTATGAGAAACAGGGAGAAGCAGCTCTTAGATTTTGAATCTTCCAAAAATGAAGTGTGGCAGTTTATTCGTAATTCTGCTTCTTGGAAGAGAACAAAACAAGACAAACAACAATAGCAGAAGACTTAACAACCACATTTGCTAAGGGCAACAACCTGCTAGTTTTCCAGACTTTCATTCTTCTGTCCTCCATGCCCAGCTTCTACGTTTTCTTCAGTATTGCCCAAGAAAATTGAGTAGTGTGTATCAATCAGCTGCACCTGCAATGGCAATGATAGCAGCATGGGAAATGCCCAGACTAGAACTGAGAACTTAGAAGGATTTACTATGAGGCAATTTTGATAGCTAGTAATAAACCTGTAAGGAAAAAAATCTTGGTTGGGTTTTTGGCACACAGGTGAACATGCAAATGGCAGGAAAAACTAAATCTTAGATTTAAAACTGAGTGCATCTAGTAAAGCGTGACCAATATGAAATTGATAGCCTTTGCAGGTGTATGAAGTCCTTCCACAGATCAAGGCTATGTTTTGGCCACAGAGCTTCTGCTCTGTTGCTGAGGAATTTTCTTTCTTTCCTTTAGAAGTGCTACAAACAGCAGGAGAGAGGGCACTGACTAAGTCAATTCCTGGCTAGAGCAGCTGCTGCTGCAGAGCACAGGGATCTTTCAAGGAAAGTTTGTGTTTACAGAGGTGACTTGTCAAAAAACACCTGAAGTTTTGCATTGTTTCTTTGTTGTTACTTGCCATGATGTTACCATATATTAAAAAGGGATTTTACAAACACTTGTTTGCACTGATAAAGAAACTTGTGTTTCCTTGGCTCCAAGAAAGCATAAACAAAGGAGAAATGGAAAAAACAAGTAAGATTAACAGAAGGTTCTTTTAGCACAGACTCATTTTAGCTTTCCTGAAGCAGTATAATCCAATGCAGATGTTCATTTGCCTCATTCTTGGCAGCTGTGTTAGATGAACTTCCTCTCCTCAGTAACATTTTCTCAGGGATTTATTGTCCCATTGTTAGTCTGCCCTTAAATTGCTCATTCCTTTCATGTGACAGTGAAAACCCAAAATGGTGACAAATCAAGCTAAATACATGAAAGGACTACAAGAAAACAGTAACATAATGTAAAAGTAAATCCAGTATTTAGGTGATTTAAGTACAAACAGTGATTCTGCTTTTGTTTTATCATTGCTGATAGTGGGCACAATAGTGGTAATGAGTCATTTATTAAGTCAAAACAAACCAAGTAATTACATAAGAAAATTAGAGAGATGGAGTGGTAGAAATAAACCAAATGACATGGACAAGGTTTACATTTAGTAACAAATGTATATAAATGAGCTTTCTCAGAATTTTTTCAATGGTCTAAAGTATTAAGCTTTCAGATAAATGATTTTTACTTGCAACATGAGTATGCAGCTTCTGAAAATATGAATATGGAGGAGAAAGCAGTACTGCCAAGTTCTTTAGCATTCAAGTTGTTCTTTTAAGTTAAAACTTTCCCTTCACTTTGATTCAAAAACGTAGCAGATGGTCAAAGCCTCGAGTGAATCAATAGGCATTAATTGTTCTAAGAACCTCATTAGGTACCTTCACTCTCACTGTACCAGGAGCTCTATCAAAGATCAATGGGTTTCAGTCTCTGGGGTGTGTTGCAGATGTAGCTATCTGTGCCCCTATCCCTGTTACTGCCTTGACTCCAAAAAGCCTGTGCTATTTTATCACAGTTCTCTCTCCATTAGCACCAGCTGAAACTGTGTCAAAGTATTAAAAAAATTTGTATGTTAGGATATTTTAGGGAAATGTCTACTTTGGTGATACTCTGTTGGAGAAAAACACTGTTAGGAATCACTAATTCTCCTTATGCTAAAAATAGTTTAATCAAGCCCTGATTTTATGAAACTCTAAAAGGAAAACATTTTACATTAAGCAATCTTCATCTTATCATCTTTTTTCTTGAAAATACTAACTTGAGTCCTGAATCCCAGAATCCTATCTATTCCTTTAAAATGACTGGGAAAAAAAAAACCCCACAGTGGGACCATGCCAGGGGTTTAATACAATGAATATCTGTCAGGGGTTGTCAAATCAAGTAGCCCAAGAGAGGTGGAAGAGCCATTTGTCCAGGTCCTTCCTGTGGCGAGGCTGAGCCAGTATTCCCCAGAGGCACACAAACGTACCCGATATCTGAGTACACCTGGCTGGCCATGCAGACCAACACAGACAGAACACAAAGCACTCCCAAAGAGCACCATCCTGTTCCTTCCTGTGACTGATTAGGACGGAAGCCCACCCCAACATGCAGCCCACCCTAACTGCTGTCCCCTTCATCCTCTAGTCTTTCAGTTGCCTCACACATAAGGACATATGCATGCAGACAATTCTCTCTAACAGCTGGTCCAGTCCTGTGGCCCTGCCAATAAACAATCCCCAGCCCCACCTTCTGCTTTCTCCAGGAGCCAACTCACACACCCTCTGGTCTCTCCAGTATCCAGCTCAGACTTAACAGCTCCCAGTCCATTTCCTGCCACTTAAACCTCCAGACACACACATCCACACAGACTGACTACACTGACCAGGAGAAAGGCATGGCCAGGCAAACAGACAGACCAGACATCTATTTACACATGACCAGTCCCTTTTTTCTCCCTTATCCAGCTATTTTCCCATGATTGTTCCTCCCCAAACTGCTGTAATTGCCTCACCTGCCTCCACTTTTAGTTCTTCCCTTAATCAATCCCAGTAATGACTCCCACATGGCTGTTCGGCAGTGACCTTCTCCACTCCAGCTTAATGCACATTTCATAAGGAATGCTTGACAGGAGTTAAAGGGTAAAGCTAAGAGATGGAGGCTGCTGGTGGCATTACATGGCTGCGCCAGAAATGCAGTTTCCTTTGTAGACAATGTCTGGACCAGGATTCCTGCACTGATGCAGAATTTGAATGTAGCATAAGCAGCGCCTGCAGTCACTCAAATGAAGACATTTTAAAAGTGTGGTTGCGGCTGTCTCAGTTGCAAGTCCATCACACTGTCGAATATAAACCAGACTTAAACAGATCTAGGAGTTCCTACATAAAGATGTATAGCATTTTAGGAAAAATAATTTTAACAAACTTCTTGTCTGGAACTAATGAGAAGGCTTGTCTAGAGGAAGACTCATTTGTCATTCCAATATTTATATGTTCCTATATTCCTTGGCCCTCAACACTAATGGAACATCCTGAGAGGGATGGATGACCTCTCTATGATACAGAAATCACTGTCAGTACTTCCTTTCTTCTTTGTTTGTTTGTTTGTGGTTTTGTTTTTGCTCTGGTTTGGTTTTTTGCGGGGGAGGGTCGGGTTGTTTTTAGTTCTGTTTTGTTGTTGTTTTTAAGAAGAATTCAGATTTCTAAACATTTCCTTACATCTCATGAAACTGTTGTGCTGCAACAACCAGAAAACTGTTCTTGTAGATGAAATTTTAGATCTTGAAAATTTACCATTTCTGATCTGAAAAGCAAAGGGTGACACAAAAACTTGGAAAACCTGCTCTACCCAAAATCTCATGGCACATTCCAAAAATGGAACTGAATTAGTCACTTTAATCGTAACATAGAAAATGTACCAGTAATTAATTGTTGGAATAAAAAAATCTATATTCTTTCTTACCTTGGGGATTTCCAAAGTAATAAATCTGGATAAGTTTTTGGGGTTTTTTTTACACTTGTATCTGATGCTTAAAAGTATCAACCGAAGTAGGAGTACTCTTCAGTCTAATTTCCTGTCAGCGGAAGAGTATTCCCCAAAATATATTTGCAATACAGGATTTTGTGGCGGTTTTAACTGTACCAAAAATAAACTTTGCATTGCTTATTCCACAATCGGATACCCTTTGGCTGTGCCTCCCATCTCATCACTGAAAGTTTTGATTCAAATAATCAACACCATTTTACATTGTCTAAAACGAGCGAGCAAAAATTTTCTAGGTAAAGTAAGATCTTCACATACATTTGCCTCATTATTTCACTGGGCAATGCGAGAGCACCATGAAAGCAAAAGGATAATACTAGGGTCAGGACTACGGCCACTGCTGACTCTCATCAGTGAGAGGTACAGATGGCCCTAGTGACTTCTATCTTGTGCACCATGGCTGGTCACACGGCTCCAGTGATGCTCTCTTTTTTCACCTGTTACACGGAGATAGTAGACAGACATGTATGAAACATCTGTTTCATACCTCAGAAGTAGGTATTCAGAACCCTGGTAAACTTCTTATTTCATTAAAATAAGGTGTTGGGGTTTTAGTTTAGTCCTAGTTTTTTTTCCTGTTAAAGGAATTTTTTCCCATATGCATGTTGCAAGGGGACAAATGGCTGTACTTAAGGAAGACAAATGAGCTACCCACTGGGGGTGGGGTGGGCCTGGCTACTCCTTTGTTTCACCTGGGTGTGGGGTCAGTTTGCTCTCGGTGTTCTAGGAGAGAGAACCTGCTGGTTCTTTTCAGCCGTTTTTCTTTCTGCGGAGAAAGATCCCAGGATCCCCGGCCCACCTTCCCTGCCCTGCTGGAGGCCGGGCTGTGGCCGCCCTGCCCCGCCGCTGATTCGAGCCTTCACTGCATTGTAGCCATGCTCGCCCTGCCTGCCTAGACCTCCGGGGGGGGGTTCCCCGCTTGGATACATTGCGTCTGCCACCCGGGATTTGTGCTCATCCCTGCCACTCCAGCCTGCTGCTCCAGCCTGCCGCTCCAGCCTGCTGCTCCTGAAGGTCCAGCCGGACACCGGGGCCAGCTGCCCAGCGGTTTGTGAAGCCCTTGTTCCATCCTTCCCTGGGATCCCAGGGCATCAGTGCCGCGTGCTCCCCGAGCTCGCTCCGGAGCGCCCCCTGCAGCCGCGGGGGAACCATCGCACCTGCCCTGCTCACCGGGAGCCGCCAGCGCCCCTGCCGGCTGCCAGTAGAACTGCACCCGAGGGGAAAAGGGCCTGACAGCCGAGAAGGCTGGCACTGGGTTTGTGATTGTTCGCTGTTACTGCCATAGTTATTGCTGTTTGTTTGACTGGTTATATATATAAGAGTAAAGAACTGTTATTCCTATTTCCCACATCTTTGCCTAAAAGCCCTTGATTTCAAAATTATAATAACTCAGAGGGAAAGGGGTTACATATGCCATTCCAAGGCAGGCTTCTGCTTTCCTTAGCAGACACCTGTCTTTCAAACCAAGACATAAAGGGAGAAGCTAAGTTAACTTTACAAAGCCTTCTAAATAAATTCTGTTCTGGCAGATGTATCACTTGCAGGGGATTCATGTGCTCTCCACTGAAAAAAGCCCGGCTGTGTGCTTTTACTGCACCTTTTATTTTTGATTAAGGAAAGTAATAGCTAAAATTTTCGTAGAGTTTAACGAGCATATGCACGGCCAGTATCCTGGGGAAAACAAGCTGGCACACAATTTCTGCCTGTTGCCTCACAAAATTTCCTGTCCACTACCACCACATATATTAGTTGCCGCACTGAGATTTAGGAACAGGCCAGCAGGAAAACTTCCAACAAAAAACGTTTAGTTTCTCAAAGACTTAGGCAACTGAAGACTCAGAGGAAGATCAGAGTCAGGTGGAAGGTAAGGACAGTAATTCACAGCCAGGGGCAGCAGATAGGCAAAACCATGACAGTCAGCATTAAGTTTGGTTTCAATCGCTCTGAAGCCAAAGCCTAGGTGAAAGCCAAAGCCTAGAAACGAAGTTTTCCATCAGGACAAATCTGTCCATGGTATTTCATCTGTTCTCACGCACATCAGTCTTCTGTGAGCTTACTAGACTGGCAAAGAGTTATTCTGTTCATTTCTGCTGTGCAAGTAAGAACATTTGGCTTACAGCATGAAAGTTGAGAACCAGGGTAAGCAAGAAGAATTTGCATGGATGTACAGCCAGGAACAGCAGGAGAAGGAGGGAAAGACCATTTGCTTTCTGTATTTTGACCAATTTTGAACACCACAAGAAGCCCATGATGCCCAAAATTCTGCCCACATATGAGACAAAATGAAGAAAACATCACAAAAAATATTCCAATTTAAGAAGTTTCATCCAAGCTAGTACTTCATCTTGCACTGCATATTTACAAATTGAATAAGTAAAATTAGTAAAGAACTATTGATCATTTCTTCATGTCCAGTAAATCTGTAAATAGTTGAAAAAAAATTTTTTTTGAAAAGTGTGACTGGTCCCATCTTCCCAGGTCTCTGTGACAGTGTGCAGTCTATGACAGAAAAAGTAAAGATCACTGAAAAACCAAACAGGTTACAGCAGATGGATGCACTCCTATTACAACCTGTTCTTCCCAAGCTCGCTTTGAGGCACGGGAGCAAAGCAGTGCGTGAGAGTTGCTTGCCTGCAGATAAACAGAAGGTTTCTTTCACTACAGCTAATGCCTCACATTTTCTTGATATGAATACTAAGGATATAGGAATTTACTGGCTCATCTGAATAAACACCACATGTGCAGCTGTACTAAATAGGTCAGCAGTCCACAGAGCAGAGCAGTTTTATTTGTTTGCTCAATACAATGTGTTAGCCAAGTACAAATTACATGCAGTCACTATGCCTATGTTTAACTCAAGGCATAAGTTATTACAATAATCATATAGTCTGTTATGTAATTAAGAATTAAAATAGGTTGATCATATTTAAAAATCATAAATACGCATTCACCCCTGTGGATACTGTGTATTAATTAAACATTTATTCTTACAGGTGTTTGTGATCAGAAAAATCCATGAGCCAGAGTCATTCAGTCAAGAAATGCAGTGATAAAATCACTGGTGCTTGAGATAAAACAAAGGTGATTCTTATAGACTAGATCTTCCTGGGGATCTACAGAAGCAATATCCTACAGCTGTAGTTATTATAATATCCATTTATTTCATCACTTCTCAGTGGCTTGATTTATTTTCAGGACCTAGACTTTCTGAATTTCCAGAACAAACCTCAATAGGAAAAAACAATTAGACTTTCTTAATTCAGTAGCAATCTTTGTATTCTTTATATACATTTATATATCCTTCTTGTATTTTTTGCAAGAATTGAAAAAATCCTTTCAAGTGGATTGATGCTGTTGTTATTATTGTCAATAAATATGTTGATTAAACTGTTAACAATATGCTTGTACCTTTCTGCTGTCATACTCCAGTCAGACAAAGAGTTAATATAAGAAAAAAGCAAAAACCAAACTAAATGTTAAGAGTTAGGTTTCATCTTGAAATAAGTAGTAGACAACTACGGATTTTCTTTGCATAGGGACATAGACAGCATTTTAAGGAGCATTAGAAGACATAAGATCTTCCTTCTTTGTTGCAGTGACCGCTGCTGTCCACTGCCCAAGCTAGCTCCAGCGGTGTGCAGCAGGAGTGGGGAGCAGCCGGAGGCACGGAGCTTTAAAGCTGCTCTTCTGAAGCCTCAGCTCTACCCTGCGGAACACTGGCTCCAGACACTGTAGCAGCCAGCAGCCTTCCACGAACAGAAAGAAAAGTAGCAAGGAGGCTTGCCACAGGAGGTAAACCAACTTCCTTGAAGGGGATCCACAGTGATCAAGCAACAGTTGCAGTGCTGCTACACCTTATAAAGGAGGGTTGAACAAGAGGAGTAACCCAACTAGGGAGCAATAGGCGGATGAGGAGGGAGGGATGCTGGAGGGAAGGACTCACATTTGGTCCAATGGTCTTGGTGGGTGGAGGGAGAGGGGTCACATGCCCCAATGGGGCGTGGAGGTTTAGGAGATTTACAAGAGGGGAGGTACCTGAGGGGGCAGGGTCTCAGGGGATTGATGGGGATCCTATAAGGGTAATTAGGGAGGGTTTGGGTGACAGACACAGAACAATCCAGAACTTCGGAAGGGGTTTGGGCGATTGATAGGGAAGGTGCCAGAACAAGGGGAGAGGATAACCATATTTGGGAGCACCGGAGGAGTGGCTTGAATCTGGGGCAAACCAACTGGGAGTAGGAGTGGGGAAGGTAGGGATGAACCATTAGGGTACAAAGAACATACAAAAATACAATAAAAACGTCGCATCACCACACTTCTTCTTCTGTCCAGGCTTACCCTGGAGAAAAACTGTTCTCTTTCCTTGACTAAGAAAAAAAAGTTCTATAAAAGCAGAAGAGTGCACATTCAAATTGTATATATGACTGCTTTGAGACAAGGACTTTTCATGAAGAAATGCAGTCAGAAAAGGACACAGTAGTCAGAGTGTGCCTAGCAATTTGCAGCTCAGGTAGTACAGAGACAACACGGTAAGGAAGAGTGGAAGTGTTTTTCCTTCAGGGAGGTGAGTACAGAATACATCCCCTTATCTCTTTCATGGGCACAAAATCTGAAGGTGGTGAGGCCTCAAATTCTGTTCCTGTGTCCACTGTGTGAAATCTCACCAGTCTCAGCTTTGTAAGGACCTGTGCATTTCAGAATTAATTGCCAGAACCTTGTCCAGATTTGGTCTTCTGTGTGTGCGAGAGCGAGCAAATGCAGCGGGTAGTTGGGCTTATTGCTTCAAAATTTTTTTCCTTGGAGATATTCCATAAGCAAGCTGACCTAAATTGGTCCTACTTTGGGCAAGGAATTGGACCAGTTGACATCCAGAAATCTTATGCAGTATGAAATCTTGGAAGGGTCTATGATTCCACAGGGTCTTTTGGAGGGGCAGAAGACTGTAAGGGCCGATTCACCACACTGCCAACAAGCAGTCCTGAGGTCCATGAGCAGAGAGAACCTCCCAGCAGGAGACCAATACCAAGTCTGCCTTTCACATGTCCTTTAGAAGATGACATTTGGATCAAGAAACTGTCCTTGTAAAGCCCATCCCACAACCATAAAGAAAAGGATCTTTTCTGGGAAGTATACTTTGCATGTTTGGAATGAGATGAACACAGAAACCAGGCCAGGACTGGGACTGTTACAGTCATCAGCAGATGGAAGAAGGGGCGCTCACATGAATGCTGCTGCCACTCTTTAGATAAATATTAAATAAGTTGTTCAAAACTAACAGTCAGTAGCAAGGCCAGGCGTAGGCAATTATAAAACTAGGAATGATCCGGCTCAAGCATATCAATCACATTTTCTGATTTTCTTTTTATAAAAATACCTAGTATTATGTTGAATAAAGCTGGAAGAACAATAACGTAATAAGCCATGTGCAAATATTGACAGTAAACATACAGTTTTATTTCAGTAAATCAGTAAAAAGTTTATCAAATACTATAAAATGCAACCTAGTTAGTCACTTCAGTAAATGCTTGCTGAGCACTCCAGCTTCCCAGTTAACAGATGTGGATGATTAAAAAAAGGAAAAGTAACAGAGAATCTATACACATCATACTATGCTATTACAAGTACTGAATGCAAACTAAAGAACAGTGACTGAAATGGTAGAAGAAGAACAAAGCTAACAAAGGGAAGAAAAAAAAGTTGCATTTATTTGACAGGATGAATCCCACAGGCACCTTCAGAGATGAAACCTGGATCACCTCCCATTTATAAATCTGACTAATTGTCTTCAGAAGGTTTCAAATCCAGCCAAGGATGTGGAGAAGATTCTACATTAGACAAGAGTCCAAGTATTTAGACTATTGCAACAGTTGTAGAGCAGCTTTGCAGGCAAACCTATGATCATTGGAGGTCTACTTTTTTCAAAATGCAGACACCACATTATGAAGGACATCTGAGGTGACATCAGCCCATTTAGCTGTAAGGGGCCGATGCCCCTCAGAGTCAGGGCTCTGAGTGTTCTAGGGTCATCTTAATGGCACAGAGGCACCAGATATAGGGCCTCACCCACAGTCCAGGATGAGGGCTCAATGTTGCTACTGGCTGGCCTTGGGGACATGCAGCTGTAGGAGGTTTGCATGTGACAGGTTGGGACAGCAGGATTTCCCCCAAAAGGAAAGCCAAAAGTTGTCTACCTTCTAGCATACTCCCCAGAACAAAAAAGGAAAATTGGTGTCTGTGTCTGTGGTGGTTTTTTTGTTTGGTTGTTTTTTTCTGGTTTTGTTTTGTTTGTTTTCTGCATGTTGTTTTTTCTTCTCCCAAGCCAAAGGTTGTCTTCTCATTTCTTTGATCAAAGCACTAGCAAAAAGTTAATGCTTCAAGACATACTTACCAATTCTGTTTCTGATTATTCGCTTTTTTTTTTTAATTAGAAACCTGTTCATAGTTAGTGTCTTAGGAAAGGACTAAGCCCTGACGTGGATAATGAAATTCAGATTTGGGGTATAAAAACTTTGGAATAAGTGCATCTGACTCTTGATTTCCTTGTCAAAGGAGCCATTACTCAACATGCATCTTCTATTCTATTAAGAGCTGGATTACACTCCCCAAAGTTTCAGTGATTTAGCTGTATGAAGACTTGATGTAACTTAATGTTACATTTTAGAAGTGTTGGTCTACATTGTATTTAATATCCAATCTACAAATAATTGAATATTAGAATAATAATTGTCAGCAGGTTAATGCAGAAAAGAGGGCTTTCAGAAAAGTAAATGCTGTTCTAGTTCCCATGGCACCATTCCCAATATTTGTTTTATACTCCTGAGAGAAAAGAGGAAAGCAGAACAAATGTTAAACCTCCCACACAAAATTCTCAAAGTAATATTATAATTCCCCCTAAGGCTCCAGCCTTGCTGTCAAATTGCTTTTTCTGTCAAGTTTCCAAATTCTTTTATTGAGAAAGGATAATAATTATAATTATCCAAAGTTTAAGTTGGTGAGTTTTTACTAAAATAGTTAAGCTGCAAATGCTCATTGAAAAACCTTTTAGAGTCATTAATTTAATTTGCATGGTACGATTACCACAACGAGACAGTCTCTCATATATATATATGTGTATATATATGCTTTTGTAAATGGATTTTTTGCCTAATGGGAAAAATTACTGGTTCCTTCATGGGAAAATTACTGGTTTGTATCAGCAGTCTCAGTAATTATTCATACAAATGATCTCAGTATTGCTTCAAAGAATTATTGACTTGTGCAGATTTTTTCTTCTGTACTTTCCAATGATGTTGTACAACTTCTGATGTACTGCCATACCATTTTTCTTATTCATTCAGGTGATTGTGCTTTCCATAATTCCTTGGGCTCAACATTCCTAGAATGCTCAAGAAATTTTTTGATTGTTTGTTTAAGATTTCGGTTCAGCCATGTTTATGCCTTTGGGGAGAGGAAATGTTATCAAAGTTCCCTTTATCATATTTTATTTTGTAAAGATGTTTTCAATACTGCAGACCTTGGTATCCACAGAAATTAATTTTTAATTTGACACCCAAGTGGTGGTACCACAGATCTTTAAACACTGAAATAAGGCCATACAACTTATCTGTTGTACGGCATTGTCAGGAGATAACAATGAAGTGATTGAAGAAACAGAAAGCAACAAAACAACAGCAAGTAAGTTAGCAGCTGGAAAGGTACCTTAGATTCTCTGTGCATGCATGACAATTCTTCTGTTGTCACCTAGTTAGATTCCATTAGAAATGCAAGTCTTCCCTGTACTACATGCAAGAGAAGCATGCAGAGCAGCTCAGATGAGATGCTTTACAGCAGATATATTAAGCAGATGAAACAGCTGCTTAAAGAAAATTTGCTGCAAGAAAACTTTTTTAGACAGTCACAGTCTTTGAACCAATGTCCTTTAAAAACCCTAACTTTGGCACCAAATGTTAAGCAGAGAAATAGTCTCCTGTACCCCTGAGGGACTTAGGTGAAGGACTATACTGAAGTACTCCAAATAGGTGTTTTTCAGAATCAGAACCTGTCAAAGTTTTTGGGGTGTTCCCAAATCAACCCTTTATTACTTCAAAGCTGTTTGCCAAAACTCTCTAACCCACAGGTAATATTTCACCAGATTTGGTTGCCTCTAATAGCACCCTATAGACAGCTCTTTGCAATCTGAGGAAGATGAGTCCAGAGGCTCTATCTGAACAGAAAATTTCAGCTGAAGGATAAACCAGTATATACTAGTATCTTCACTAGTGCAGGTCAGTTACAGACTAGACAGAGTTTAAAGGCAAGATTGTTTTAAAAAACCCACCCCCCCGCAAAAAACCCAACCAAACCCCCAGATTTGTACCAATAAAATATATTTCTGAAAATAATTACTAGAATTGGAATCAGTTGCAAAAAGTTAAGCAATAGCCCATCTTACTAAACAGCTAAATATTTGAGCTGGTTTCAAAGTCTGTTCTACATTTCATCCAGCTAGAAGAGCTGTCAGGATAATCTTACAGCCATGAGATCTGGGGCCTACTTTCTTAGACCAACTTGGTCCCCTGGACACCTTTTTTCTAGTGGAAAAGATCAGCTGGGACATTGTTCCCTTTTCAGTGCACTTCTACTTAGGCAGGTCCCAGCAATTGTGTTTGTGCAGTAAGTATGGTTTAGAATGAGTTTAATCAAAATGTTTAACAAAATGATTTGATGACTGCCCAGTCCTTTAAAGAAAGGCTGTTCTTCCAAGTTAGTCTTTACTCTGGAAAAAAACCCCAAACAAAGAACAAAAACCAGCAAAGACCTCAAATGTTTTGGAAGCAAAATCTCTTACTGGACAGCCCTATAAGCTGCCAGCACAAGAGGCTGCAATAAAAAACCTACTCAGGTGCTCTTCCACCAAAACTGAGTAAAGCCTGAACACCTTCAAGAGGCCTCCACTTTTGGAAGCCCTGCTGAGAGAGGCCAAGTGCTGTGCAGCATAAATGAGCTCTGAATGGCTATTCTTTCCTTCCTGGGATTCTCCTTTCCTAGTTACTGTGATTGAGGAACTGCAGTGGACAAGTTCAGGGAAGCTTCAAACAACCTCTGGCTCATAAATCCTTTCCATGGACCAAGCCCTATCCCAAAGCTTTATGAAATCAAAAGAAGGACTTAAGCCTTGCAACGGTATTCAGACCAGAGAATCACAGAACAGTTTGGGTTGGAAGGGGCCTGCAAAGGTCATGCAGTCCAATTCCCCCAGCATGAGGAGTGACAACACTGATTGGCACTTCTCACCACCAATGCCCTATTTTAAAAGGATATCCTAATCTTTGAAGTATGCAGGGAAATTGATTAATAGTTATTGTAGCCAGTAAGCCTCTAACAGTCTTAAATACACATAAAGGTCAGAGCTACTGTAGTTCGTTTATTTGTATCTGTCTGTACTTACAAGATCAGTTTTACACTGAAATATAGCAAACTCCTGTCTCTATGTAATGTCAAGATGTTTGAAAAAATGGGGTTCTGCAGTTTTGTTGATAGCAGATGGTCAAAACCAGACAGTCCTGTAATTGAGTGGCCTTGACTGGTGGTTTGCTTTGCACTGCTCATGGTCCTCCTCAGGCTGTGGTGCCCAAATCCTGGTTTGACACCAGGACCACATGTTTGCAGGGAGGTTTAAGAAGATGCTGAGCTCCGCTAGAATGAGAAATTCCCAGCCCACCATCCCTCAAGCAGCATTTGCTGTGATGATCCTAAGCGAGGGTGACATCAGGAGCATGATTTTCCAGCCCCTTTTGAATGGAAGCACAGCTGTGTAGTTTTAGGATGAGGGCCTTCCCTGGGAGCAGAATGATTTTTGACTGCTTCACATCTGGATTGCTTAGGAGGCTGAGCACTAGCCCAGTGTTATTCCTAGAAGATTATCAATTGGAGTAAGGCATCTGCCCTACTTAATGGTTAATCATTACCTCAGATGGATTAACTTGATGATCATTCTCTCTAGCAGCAAAAATCCTTTAAGATATTTCCATGACAGCTCTTCACTTCTTCCCCAGAGCTGGAACTCCAGAGCAAACTACTGTACAAATATTTCTACAGTTCTAATGATTACAACTTATTTTTGTGTCATAACAAAAGAAATCTAAGAGAAATGAAAGTTTCCTGGAAAAGAGATCTCCCCAGTCTAGCTTGCTGCATATTGCTGAGTGCAATACCAAGCCTCTGATTTCCAAAAGTTTGCTTTAAATTCATGATGTTGTTCTCAGTGTTTGACCTGGAGTCTTCTACCCTGAGCTCTCATCCTTTGCTGAACTGAGAATTAAAACGTGCAACACTGCACTGATAGAGAGCCATGAAAGCAGGATCATTTGAAATGAGTATTTCTGCAGGTCCAAAGTTTCAGGGAGTTATTTAACTTTTAAAATTAATTGTAGACAAATCACTGTCTTTGCATAATTTCTAGAGAATAAATTGGGTAATAAAATCCTTCCCTCTTCAACTTCTTCTACCCCAATTTTGAAAATCATGTCATAGGATCTAGATCAGAAATGAACAATTTTCACTGCTTGGAAAAACATTAGTCATGGAAATATCTCATAAAATAAGCTGCGCTGAGCTTGGCAAAGAGTCTGTATGTGCTTTTTCCAAGAAAAAGAAAAAATATTTTACTTTTCTATTTCAGGATTACTTAACTGTTCTAAAATACCACACTTTAATGTGCTTACGGTGAAAGTCTTTGCATTCGACAGGCTCAATATTTCATCATCTATGTTTATAGTGGCCTACATCCCAGATATTTTTCTAAACCCACCAGCCAGTGGATGAGATGGTAGAAGTACACTACAAAATAACTTCTGCTGTAGCATAGAGAACTCACTGCTTTTATCTGTGGATCAAATTCTGCAACAGTTTCCTTTTATTAGGCAAAATATTTTAAATTCTGGAATTTTTCTTAGGCCAAGCAGAGGAATTCTATGGTGTTACATTACCTTACAGCTGACACTACATCTTAAAGAGGGATTTTTCACTGTGGCAAAGTCTTGCCTCATTAGGGCTTTTGAAACTTTTAAGTCACCATTCCCATTCTCACATGATTTGCTAAATCTCAAGGATTCTTTTCTGCCATCTAGTGGCTTTGAGCAGAATTAAAAGAAATCTGCTAAGGACAAATTTGAAAATTATTGTTTGTGATAAAAGATGGCAGTTTTGATTTATGGTTATATTTGAAAAACTTATTTATACTTGGAAAAGAGGACTATTCCCTCCACATAACCCTTAACCAAACACTGAAAGAAAAGAGAGGATTAATATGTGGCCACTGAGACTCCTGTGAAAAAAACAGCTGGGGTTACTGCACTGGAGTGTGGGATGGAGTTGCATTGACTGAGAGAGGACGTTACGTGGAGGACTCCTCATATCCAGTGTGTCTTTTCTTAGAGCAGTCCTGGAAATCCGTAAGACAATCCAAGCAGAAGTCTCTCCTGCTTCCCAACTCCCTTCTATTTTTGGGGGGTGGATATGGAATAATATGTAACAAGTTATTTTCAAAAGTAATATAATGAACAGACAGGGTTAACAGAGAGGCTCTTTTTACATACAAATAGATGCCATTAAAAAAATTTAATAGAACTTGACAAGTTCCATTCAAATTTTTGATGCACAGTGTATAGTGTTCATTAATAACTATAACTCAGGATCAAAATATTTCATTTTATGGATGTATAATATAACATTGATTTAAAAGACAAATAAAGCAGCAACAAAATGCACAAGCACTAAAGTAAGTCAACACCAACAGCTAGGAGGCATGTCTGAACTGGATATAATCAACTTAAATCTCTCAATTTTCTCTTAAAAAAACTATTCTGGAAACTCCCTCAACATTCAGAATCACAAAATAGTTTGGGTTGGGACCTTAAAGATCATCTAGTTCCAACTTCCACCACTTCCATGGGCAGGGCACTTCCCACTAGACCAGGTTGCTCAGAGTCCCATCCACCCTGGCCTTGAACACTTCCAGGGGCATCCACAGCTTCCCTGGGCAACCTGTGCCAGTGCCTCACCATCCTCACAGCAAAAAATTTCTTTCAAATATCTAATCTAAAACTACCTTTTTTTCAGTTTAAAATTGTTCCCCCTTGTCCTATTACTACACACCCTTGTAAAAGTCCCTGTCCCGCTTTTCTATAAAACCAAACCAAACCAAATTTACATTTGAAAGAACCTTTCTTACACATTGTAGTTATACTTCATGGAGAAAACATGGTCCACTCTGGTTCAAATCCTTTCAAAAACACTAAAAAAACCCCACATTTTACAAAATACAATTAAGTGATCTCCTGATTTTAAATTTTTGAATCTGATGTAATTAAAACCCATAATAATTGATACTAAATTTCAAGATAAAGAGATGTCAGTATGAAAGATCTGGTCTGCCACTGAGCACTTTGAATTCTTCCTAGTTATATGCCTTTTATTTCAGAAACAATAACAAATACTGCATTTATGGCAGAAGTATCAGATCCAAAGCCTGAATTTCTATTGCTATTAAAAAAAAAAGAAGAAATCAGAATAAATAATGCATGAATAGAAAGTTAGTGATTAAGAACAAGGCACAGAAGCCTGCCCGCTTTTAGTAATGGCAAAAGATGGAAACTGACTTAAAAACCTTTTACAATCCTTTTACTGACATTTGAAATAAAGATTTCAAAAAATACGCTGTGAACTTCTTTAATTGTTTACTAATTAATATTTTGAAAAACCAGATGAGGCATTCCAGGTTTTTTAATGTGCTGACAATTTATTTTACAAATGCATAAAAGCACAACTTGTGTGAAAAAATATAACAATACAATCAACTACAAAACAGTAGACTATCACACACAGTCTGCAAGATTCTTTTTTTCTTCGAATTGTTTGTCTACTGCAAGTGAAAGGGCCTGAAGAAAAGTTGTCATTGTAACACTGGGGGACTGAAAATAAGAGAACATTTTGTTAGACACACTACAGCAATAGGCAGACATAATATTTTACATACAAATCACAGTATTTAAAAGAGAACTATTGGAATTTCATGTAACAAAAATTTCAAAATGCTATAAACCAAACTGCAAGCTTATTTTAAATCAGCTAGCATAGCAAAGTCAAAGTCAACCTGTGCAAAGTCTGCAGTCACAATAACTGTAGATTTGCTTAAAAACAGGTTTTTAACAAATTATTATTTATAAAGTGGCAGAGGTTTGGGGTTTTTTTTCAGCAAGAAATTATAAGAGCACCAATATCAATGTTCAATAATTTAATTAAAAGTAGAATGTTCTTGGGCAGGTCAATCCCACCTATCTTCTTCAATCCCATTCTAAATTACAGGCAGCACGTAATTGTTTCAGTCTACAAAGGTACAGAAACAAGATGCAATTTAGATTAAAAGGGAGGTTTGGACCAATCTTTAACTTCAGGCATTGTTCAAATGTCCTCCTGCCTGTCTCAAACCCAACCCGAAATATAATGAACAGAATAAATTCACTTGAATATAATAAACTTACTTGAATATAAAGTGCATGTGCTAGGAAAGGAAGCTTTCTCAGGACCCGGCCACCAAGACCTGCACTTTTTCTAAAACAGAGACAAGTGCTGCTTAAATGCTAAATATCCACTCTTAAAAGAAGGCCTTTCCTATTTTTGTGTTTCTCCATTAAGTTGCTCCAAAAAAACCTCAGATGACAATTCAACAGGCCACTTGCAGCTCTTTTTGCAGGAGCAGGGATTGAACAGACAAATTCTGTTTATAGGAGGCTACACAGCACAGTACAGAAAAGGCAGCAAGGTACAGAAACAGCACAGGCCCAGCTGCCTGCCAATGCTTACATCAGGTCCTTCATATCGTTGTGCCGATCTCATGAACTGGGGGGAATGTCTACAACGAAACAGCATGGTACAGACACAACCACTTTTGGAAGGACTGGGAAAAAAACTGGCTTGAAGGCTGGACCTTATGGGTACTGCCTGTCTCCTTCTACCCACCATTTACACACAGTTTCCTTCGCCTCACCCACTTGCTATATGTTTGCATCTTCTCCAAGCACCACTCTGTGTATGTAAAATGCAAATCTCTGTGCCTGGAAAAACTTACTTGTTTTTACTTCACTCCTCACTAGTTAAGACTGCATACTTCAGAAATAGAAAAAAACCCACACTTGCCCGACCATACAAATATTACTTTGTTCCATAGGGACCAGCACTTATGAAAAAACCACTGCTTGATATTGTGAATATAATTTTTATTGTTTCAAGAACTGTTATGCTGCAGTGAAAGACCATTTGCTCTACCAGCATACTCAGCAAACCGCAACACTGTCCATTTACACTTCACTCCTTTCCCTCTTGTTTCTGTCCACTTATATCTCCAGGCTAAATACTGATCTAGCAGATGGTGAGGATTTCAAGACACTTTCCTAGCAGGACCTAAGGCTCATGCTATTTCTGCAAAAGTGCATTACAATTCCCAACATCCACTGAAACATAAGGCTAATCCAGCCAGCAACTTGTCAAGAGGAGTTCAAATGGCAGAGCACAAACCAGACGCAGTACTAGGCCAAGCCAGATCTGAGACTAAGAAATGTTAGCAAATTGTGATTGCTTCCACTTTTTGTCCCCTGAAGGTTTTTGCACTTTCCCAAACAGAAAAAAATTTGAGTTGTTTCAGATCTCCAGTTGTTAAGAAATTAGGTTACTTTTATACATCATTCCACAATTCAGTATATATATATGAAAAAAGTAGAATTTCAGAATCTTACCTTGAGATTTCTTTTAGTACAAGGCTTAACTTTGACACATTATTTTCTATGAAGCCAATCATCTCGAGCTCTCTGAGTGTCAGAAGCTGCTGTCGAGGATATATTATTTGACACTAGAAATGAGAGTTACACACTGTTGTATGAAAAATAAATGTATTCAAAATTAAATCTACAGTAAGAGTGGAAATACAGAAAAGGAATGAAATTTATGTATTTTTGTTACTTAGGAAGTATGATTAAAATGTCAAATTTAATAAAATATAACATTTTACAGTTTTGCTTTCAAGTATTACCTTCATCAGTTCTTCTAGGCAAGAAAGATATATTCTAAATATTGCTGCAGTCGATGGAGGTCCAATGTATTGTTTTATGTCAGCCCTGTCTACAAAGGCCATGTCAATTTTCTCTGTAATATTTGAAGTAGTCAGGATAACTACATTGGGATACCTTCAAGACAAAAACAGATTTTTAGGTCACATGTAAAAGATTTATCTCCTTTTGTGACTGGCAAGTTGTGACATTCCTTCTTATGATTCAAATCCTTTTAGGTAGTAAGCTGCCACATCAGTCTTGTCAATCAGGAATTACATTAAATGACTGAAGCTCTTGGCCAGTGATCACCAGACTATTTCAGTGCATAGTGTCTTTCCTTCAGCTGCTTCTCAAGTGTCCATAGTTCCTCTAATCCTATTTCACAGGTGATATACATTAACTATCTAGAACCTACTGGCATAGCTTCTGACACACACACAAAAAGATTATGAAAAGAAGAATTGTAAATTTGAACCTTTAATCAACATGTTTTCCATTTCAATTTTGATGTCTGTTCTCCAAGCAGACATCATGACGATCTGTCCTTTTGCTCTCCGTATCTTTAAGGGAAGCATACTGTCCAGAGATTTGATTGTCCACCCAGGTATGTGTAAAATATTCTGCTGGATTACTCCCATTTCTTTTCAAAACTAGCAACATTAACAAAGAATACTTCACAAACCAATCTGGTTTAGTATTCCAAGCAGGAATTGAAATTCAGCAGGAATAGGGATACTGAAATTGTCAACTACCTTTTGCTGTTGCCGTAATATGAAAACAATACCTTTTAATCTGGTCTATTTGTGTCAGTACAGCATTCACCACACGAATAGCATCTGAAGGCTCTGTGCCTGCCTTGAAGGCACTGCGGGCTGCTGTGAGGCTTTCCACCTACAGAAAACCAAACCAATCAACCAAAACAAGAACAACAAAATCACCAAACACCAAAAAACCCTGAAAGATCGCACTTTTGGAGTCCTGGCAGCGAACAGGTAACTCATGCAATACACCTCCAGATCCCCATATACCTGCTATCTAAAACTCCATCTTCAAAATCTTTTGTTAAGTAGGAATTTCCAGGGAGAAAGAAAGGCATGTCAAGGAAGCAAAGTGTAGTGAGGGAAATTCCTGTTTAGAAAGCAGAATGGAGGCTGGTTTTCATTTTAAATTTTGGAAGTGGAAGAAATGGGACACACCACCAGAATAATGAATAGGTTGAATTTAAGAGTGAGCTTCCCCACAGGAACTCCAACATGACAAAGTTAGTAAGGTACATGCTTACTGAGCTGCTAATGTATGCAAGTTTGAAGAAAATCTAACGGCAGTGAACGGAACCTCTAAAACTCATGTTTTTTAGCGCTTTACAAAAAATGGAAGAGTGCAAATGATACAAATCTGGGCTACTTTGAAGTTTAAAACAATATTCCACTTGTAAACATACAAAGCAAGGGAAATTCCACCAAGAAAGGTTTCAAGTAATTTTCAGCTGGAATTTGCCTGCTAAGTCATACTACGTTCCTTCCAAACATCTCCAATCTGCAGGAATTAAGACTAAAATTCACTCATCTGCACAGTTATGTAGCTTACAAAATAGCATAAATGTGCTTTTATTGTTCTTTATGAATGAGCACTATTGCAGCTCCTTCCCATCAATTTCCTTTCTTCTAAATTTTATGTACAACAATGCGGTTGGAATCATACCTCATCAATCAGTACAAATACAAGAGCATCTCTGTCATCAACTAACTCTTGGATCTTCTGGAACATCTTGGTTACAAGCTTGCCACTCTAGAAAGACACCATATGCATATGTTTAACTATTTCCTTACCACACAACTTTCTAAGGCTTATAATATTTAAAAGTGTAAATACCTGGGTTTTAAAACAACTTTCTAATGTAACTTCTCTTTAAGCATTCTCAAACACATTAGTTATTCTGAGCAATCTCTGGTGTGCATACTTAGGAAAAAAGCTCAACAGAATAATTACAGTGTAATTTCTAAAAGTCAAAGTTTATTTTATTAGCTGCATCAATACATACCTCAGAAAACCATTTAGAGAAAAGGCTATGGCTGTTTATCTCAATTAACTGTCCATATCTATACCTAAAGTATGAAAAGAAAAAGAAGTATCAACTCAATTGTAAATAAAATCAGTGATATCCTTAACTTCTGTAAGTCTCATTTCTGACATTCTGACCCTGGAATTCTGTGAATTAGTACTTTAAATTACTCACCTTTCAAAACACAATACATGTTTTATCAGTATTATTTTTGTTGCTGGAAATTGTCATGTTGCTGAAAATGTAACTAGAATTCTGTACATTAAATTGCTATTAGAATTTCTTCATTAGAACAGGGTAAAAGTTCCCATGACAATTGCCTCATTCTTCTCTTTGTGTAAGATTTTCTTCAGTATAGCAAGAAGTGACAAACTATCTCAACCACACATTATACAGCACATGATTTTCACACATTCAGCTTGGGCTAGAGTCAGATCATGACAATAATTACGCATTATTTATGCTACACCTTGTATTTTATATAACTTTTTTTTTTTTTTTTTATATAAATTTGTTAAGTTGCTATGAACTTTAAGGCTATTTCTTGTAACCTGTCTGATATACAAACTGACCTCTGTAGATTGTGGCATTCAGACAATCTAAGTACAAAAGAAATTAGTTTAAAAATTGCTACCTAATAAAACCAGGCTCTATCAAACATGAAGAAACAAAACCCAAAATACTCTTTGGTCCTTTGCCCTTTAATCTTCATTGATGTACAATGCGAGCAAAAATTTCTGTACTGCCACTGGAATTTCTTTAACACACCTGGGCACAAATAATTACACATTTTAAAAGGCACTGAAAACCCTAATCAGTCTAGCAGATTAATTTTATTGCTAGTCTGGTGCTCTACAAAAAAGAAGACACATTAGCACTAGGTACAAGTTATTTGAAATCAAATATGAAATATATACTTGGGCTAGTGAAAAAGAACAACTAAGTCTAGTAAGCTAAAGTGAAAAATTTCCAAAAAATTATCACCTGTATGACAGTCGAATTGTCAGTTTCTGAGCCAATGCTTTACAGAGAGAAGTTTTCCCAGTTCCAGGAGGGCCTGGTTTGAAATCAGATCCAAACATTACACAGAGTCTGCATGAGACTGTTAATGACATCGTACAGCTTTTTAACTATTTCATTACCGCACTAATTGTAGAGTAAAAACACAGCAGACAATGATTGTGTACGCCAGAGTATTTTGAGAAAATTGCTTACTTGACTGCCATCTCAGAGCAGAGGTTTTATTTTATACACTTTTCAATTATTAGTGTAGTTAGTGTAACAGTTTGTATGCAGATACCATGAAGTTAAAACACTCAACAGCCAGAGAAGCAAAGTGTATCACCCCAGCAGGGCTAATGCTTATCAGCATTCTCTGTCATCAGTGCTATGCTTAAACTTGTATCTTCCTGAAACATACTCTTCTAACATGGAAAACAGAAACATATCATGATCAGTTTGATCAGCTGCCCACTTTCCCAGAAATTTCTTCCTTGGGGCAACCCAGATCATCTTGGAAACTATAATCTGGGACAAATCTTCTGGATCTGACTTAATACACTGTGGAAGAGACACAAAGACTTTCACCAAACAGTTAAGTACAAGCACAGTTAATAGGGTATGAGTCGGAAATAAAGCCTTTCAAACAAAAACATCCTGAAGCTTCTAAATTGACAGTTGTAACTGAAGTACAATCAACAGGTATTTCCACATGACCTTTTATTTTTGAATACCAGTCTTGATGACAAAATCAATGCAAGACACATTTTGTAAGAAAATGGGTTCAGTTCATGCTAATCTTGTTTGGGGTATAACCTCCACAGTAAGCTGAAGGACTGACTGAAAATTTCAGCTTCACTGAAATAATAGTAACTAAACTAGCAAGAGCTGGCAATAGAACACAGTGTCAACAACACAACACACGGATTGATTTCACAGTTTCCTCAAAGCTTTTATAAAGCTCTAACTAACAAAATATTTAGTACTGCGATAGAAGTTTAACTGAGATATGCCTCCTAATATCTTCAGTATCTGCACTATTTTTGGTCTTTACGTAAAAATGCAACAATATCACTTAAAAATTAAAATTAAGAAATCCATGGTTGTCACCCCACTGTAAACTTTAGAATTTAAATTCATGCAAAACATAGTACATGTGAGCATTGATTTGACTCTGACATTACATTTCATCTAAATTTGTACTATTGAAGGAATATTTCTCTGCTGCTTTCTTATCACCTCATTTCACTACACAGGACTGCAATACAAGTCTTTCCAGAAGGAAAGTATAAACTGATGTCCAATGAATCTACTTGGTTTAAAACAAATCATTCTTACCGTGCAGCAAAACAACTCTGTTCCACGATATCAGGTTACTGTCAACATTTTTGTCGGAAAATAATAATGTTGTCGTCACATAATCGAGTAACTAATTGAAGAGGACAAAAAGAAAGACACAAATTAGAGACATAACAGCAAATACAACTGCAAATAGAATCAATCTCTAATGATGTCTATTTTGTACTCATAACAACAACAACAAAAAAAAGAGCTCATGTCTTTTACTCATAAGCAAATTTATTTCTGCAAATAAATTTCTGTCCTGCCCTCAAGAATAAGAATAGTACTCAGCACAAATGTAGTTCTGGACCTTTTAAATGAATAAATTAAATGCTTTAAGGAAAGGAAATTGATTTCATTTTCCATTGTCCCATGTACTGTGTATCTATAAAACACAAGCCCAAGCACAGAGACTCGAAGACTCAAACTCTGGGTCCTGTTCAGATGTTGTACAGCTATACATTTGTTCAGTTTGTTGTAGTCAGTCCACCAAACAAAGCATTTCCTGTCACATTTTATTTCCTTTTTACTGAAGCATTTGTATCAGCTGTTGCAAGGAATTTGTAGATTATTCATCCTTCCAAATACGTGAAGTTGCACGTATTTCCCGGAATGCTTGCTTCTAAAAATACTGCAGCTTCATTTTAGATTTATCTAGAGTTAAGAAGTAGAGAACTCTTTCAACAAAATGAACTTCAGGTGTGACTCTGTAGTGACTTTTACCTATAATAACACGTGATACCACATTATCTTCTGTTGCTCTTACCTGTAACCAGCTTTTGATCCCTACGTGTTAACGGGACAATACAATGGTGCTCCTGCAATATCTCATGCTAGAGATGGAGTAATTACACAACAGCAAAAACAACTGAACTTAATCCACATATTTTTCAAAATTCTATCGACACTGAAAATTCACAGCAACCATTTCAGAGTCTGTAGAACCCAACCATGCTCAGACATTTCCATGGTTTAAAAAATGAAGATTTATCACAATTTTAAAGACGTAGTTCTAGTTTTAGTTATTAAAAGCAACCACTTCTTTCTACCCATATACACTGACACTCAACAGTGATCAGCTTGCTGTTATTTAGTACACCATCAGGTCTAATTAAATAGTCTTGTCATTTCACAGATGACTTGGAAAGCTGTTCCATAAATTTGACAAATGTGTATGTATTGATTGACATTTATCTTATAAATGAAGAAGTACAATCACTGGAATGTTTCGCTTTTCTATATTTGGTTATAAAGGCTTAAGCAAGAATATTGTGTCTATGGTATAATGATAAGGTAATGAATTAATTAATTGTGTCCAAGAATTTCATTTAGAAGCGGAATTGAACTATTTGTGAGTTTTATTTGCATCACAATTACTAAATTTCTGGTTACAGTATTACTGTTCTACAAGCTCTGGCAGTTACCAGCACAACCTCTGATGAATGCACAGGATCTTTAAGCTAGAAAATGACCCCATGGAACCGTTCTGTTTCTTTCCAATGTCTTACCAGTATTCAAATGGCAGGGCACTCAGCTCTGGTCAAATCATTGAATGTGTATTTACACAAACAGTAACAGTGCTGGCTGACATTACTGCCAAGCTCATTAACTGTTTAGCCGCTGCCAGAAACAAAGTTAAACTCCCATTCCCTTCTGCTCAGCCTGCACCCGTATCTCCATAGGACGCAGCAAACTTCAAACAGGCTTCATTTCGGCTTTTACTTCTCCTCGAGCTATCTTAATTGTTATTCATTTCCAACTTACGTTTGATTTTACTTCAGTGTCATAGATAAGACTTTCCCAAAGGCCGTGGAATTCAGCTGCAAAAGCAATATATTATATACCTGTTTAGGATAAATCAGTCTGGAAACTTGTAACTCATCATTGCAGCACAAAACACAGTTTTGAGCATTTTAGTTATGCTCAACTAAAATGAAGAATTACGAACAGATATATGAAAACAAGTAAAGCATCTGTGGGGAAAAAAAAAGAGTTATTTTTCTCAAAATGCAAACACCACTTTCTAACAGACAAATTCAGCAGTTCCCCAGCTTCTATTTCCTCGAATAATTGCGATGAGAAATTGTTAATTTCTTAACATGAAATAAAAAATATCGTTCCTTCCATCCTTAGTAGAGGATGGACTTACATTTCACCAAGAGAGCAATGAAAAGTTGTGGTAGGAGGAGGGTTCTAAGACAAATTTATCATTCAACTTTGTTTTTTTTTTTTTGAAACATCAAGATGTAGAGCATGTACCAGAATAATGCATAAAAACCTAAAGTTGTCATTTGAGTATCTATCATTCCCAGCTGTTGGCTTCTAACTTGCAGCGTAGAAAGCAAAAAAAGACAGAACAACTATAAACCACAAAATTGTGACAATAATGTCAATGTACCAGATTTAATTCTTCCTGAAAACAAATGTAATGGGTAGTTAGGCATTTCACAACATGGAAAGAGTAGGAAATGTTTCAGAATTAACTGTCTCCTGAGCTTAAGCTCACACCTGTGCTTCTTCTTCCTGGCAGGGAAGCCAACTTCCCCAAGCACAGGCAGGTCTTGCTCTATCACAGAGGAAAGCCTTGTATTTCCTCTCCAGAAAGCAAGGACTAAATCTCTTTACTTCGTTTGTCTGTTTCATATATAAGAGCAGTACTGTCTTGGGGGCTGGAAGCCAGCAGTGAGGTCTGGAAAATGAATATTTAAAGTGATGAGTGTCTTGTGGGTCTTCAAGTTAAATAAAATTTGTAATGCCACCACCAGGGTTAAAAACTTGCATGCTTCTGATTATGACTATATGTTTTAAACCACAAGACCAGTTATTTCCTCACATCCACAAGTATTACAGAAATAAATGATGTTTAGCAGCAGTTCAGTCAAAACCACAAAGAAAAAGGTCCACATATATTTGTTCTATAGACAAACAACAAATACAAATACTACCTTTAACAGGTAACTATAAACACTTTTAGCCTTTGTAATATTTTCTTTCATTGTTCTAGAGCTTCCAGAAATGTCACACAGGTACCTGCTGGTAGCACCCAGTGGTGAGCTGTAGTGATATCCTCATTCTCTTCTTCCAGGTTTTCAGAGGTTGGTCCTCCTTCATTCAGATGAAAAATATGAAGAGAAAGACTGCTTTTGCTCAGGTCAATAGGCTAGAATGAACATAAAAAGACTTGTAATCTGTCATATTTCTCATTCAAAGCTAGTTGAACAAAGGAAAGTTACAGTTCTCAGCTGGCATTTATCTCTGAAGCCTACTACCTCTGTTTCAGACCTTACTAAGTGGTATAAAAAAGATTTAGCCGCCTTTTCCTAGTTATACTAGTCAGCCTAAGAAGAGATACTACATCATCCTACAGACTTTGTCTTGCTTATGCCCTTGGGGTACCACCAGTCTACCTACAATCAGTTCAGGGGCACATGAACAGAGCTGCACATTCTTGACTGGGAATACCTGTCTGTCCTTCAGTTTCAGCTCCGTATCCACAATCGACACAGACTGCACATTGTTGTTAAGGAAAGGGTCGTCAAACTCTGTCCACTTGTAATCACCAAACACAATGTTGTGTCTGTTCAACAGCTTTAAGACACTCATCCTAATATCCTCTTTCTTGGCCGCACTAAAAAGAAAGAAACACCATTACTTTATGGCATTGACATTTATAAGGAAATTTGAATTAGTGTTGGAATGCATTATTTCATACACGAAGCCTTCATGGAAAACAGCTTCCATCTTACACACACCAAAAAAACCAACCAAATAACCAAACAAAAAACCCCCAACCTTAAAAACCAACCAACACAAAAAAACCCCCCAAACCACTCAACCCTCCTCCAACATTCTGCACGAAAAAAGAACCTGTCAGATTCAGCCTGTTTGCAAAAGCAACAAGCTGGATAGTTGTTTTTAATTTGTGCATTAAAAGACAATCCAAATAATACTATTTGCTCTGTTTGAGGTCCTATCAGGGGATACTGAATGAGACAGCTAGAAGACTTCAAGAATGAAAAGCAGTTATACAATCTGTGTTTCAGCAGGAAAACCAGAAAAACTCAGAGCCAAGCTACAGACCGAATTTGGTAAGCTTAGCTTGGAAGCTGCATTATACTTTCAGGACAGTTGAAACATCCGGATGGGGACATAATATAAGGAGAATTCCAGAAGAGACAAAAACTACAGGGAAAGCAATATTATTTGAAGATTTAACTTAATTTTGCAATTTCAATAATCTAAAACCAGTGCAAATTCTCAGTTCTCTGTAAGGCTGGCAAAAATACCACAGTGGATATTTTACACCTTGATTTTCCTAACATCTTGTACATGCTCTCCCATATCATCCAGATATCCAAAGTGGTAAGATAAGAACTGGATAAATGGACAAGGTGGGTTGGACTGTCCAGCTCAGAGGGCTGTGATTAGTACAAAGATTAAGCAGAGCTGTCAGTAACTTGGGTGGGGAAAGGTAGTGTGGTGCTGTTAGCATTGGGACCAGCACTGTTTTTGCATCCTTGACAATGGGATGGAAAGGAACTGCATCAAGTTTATGGATAACACCAAAGCAGGGAGAACTGTCAGTATTCTGAACAGGGAGGGACTGCTGCTCAGAGGGACCTCTGCAAGTTGGCAATATGGTTTGACTGGAAAATTTTGACGTTCAACGAAGGTAAACATGAAATCTTAGCTCTCCATCCACTGCCCAGATAACAGAACAGATCAGAGTCCAAGTGGATGAAATGCAGTTTTGCAGAAAAGGGCCCAGGGGTACTGGTGGACGAGTTGGCAATAAGTCAGCAGTGTGCCCCTTCTACAAATGAGGGCAACCTTATTTTAGGCTGTGCTACAAAGACTGCACATTTTAGGGAAAGCAACTGTTTCCATTTGCTGCTGGCTTTGTAAGACCACATCTGGAGTACTGTGTGCAGTTGTGAGCTCCGACATAAAAAGACAAGGATAAACTGGGGCAAACCCAGAACGCGGTTGATTATGAGACTGGATGACATGACACACAAGGTGAGACTGCGAGAAGTGTATTTGTTCAATCTTAGGAAGAGACACAGGTGTGGAAAACCCCTGGGAGAGCACAGAGAAAGCAGAGCTGGGTGCCACAGGCTCTTGCAGGCGCACACAACGAGGCCGAGAGGAAATAGGCACAAGTCACAGCAAGTAACGCTCCGATCAGAGACCTGCTCGACTTCTGGTGAACTTCCACATGGATCTGAACGCTGTCACACACGTTTGGGAGCGCTCGCTTCAAATCTCCAGCGGCGTCATCCATCTTTCTCGCTCCTAGGGGAAAAGCGATACCGAAGAGAAGAGACTTCCAGCGACTGCTACACGCTCACGGCACGGACAGCCCTTTCCCGCTGCCCCGTCGACGTGCACACTGCCCACCGCAAGGACCGGGTACGCGACCGGGACCGGGACCGGGACTTCCCTCCCTCAGGAGAGGGCGACGAGCCGCCTCGGGATACGCCGCGAGCGCAGTCGCACGTACGGGCGGGCGGGCTGCTCCCGCCTCAGCGCCGGGGAGAGGGAATGACCTCACGGCAGGCACGGCCTCAGGAGCGACGCGCCGGAGCGGCGGGAAGAGCGCGGGCGAGCCTAAGGCAGCGGGCACCCACTGCGACTGCCGCTGTTTGTAAAGGGCGCGCTGGGCGAGGCAGGGCCGGCCCCTCACCCGGATCTTCCTCCGCGGCGGGGGGGAGGGGCCGCCCGCCCTAGCGCTTCCGGCGGGGCCGGCTGCGGCTCCGCCATGGGGAAGAAGCACAAAAAGCACAAAGCCGAGAAGGCAGAATGGCGCTCGACCTCCGCCACCGCCTACAGCGGTAAGAGCCGGGAGGGCCTTTTTGTACCCGGGACGCGCCCCACCTCTTCCCCGGCGCGGCTGTTGGCGGGGTCTGGCGTCCCTGCGCGGGCTGGGGGGCCTGGGCAGAGACCCTGCTCCGAATGCCTGCTCCTGCCGGCGGCGGGGGCGGCCCGAGGAACGCGGGGCGGGGGCTGGGGTGTGAGTCCGAGCGTCTCCGTGCTTCCCACGGCTGCTCCAGAGGGGATCCGGTCGCTGCAGTGTTTGAGTGATGCTTAATTTCACCTTGCTCTGCAAGGATCTTGCGACGTTTTCAGGGGAGGCCGAAGAGTCGGTTTCTTACGTCTTGCAGGTTTGTGAAACATCACAACGTAAGACGTGCTGAAGGACTGTTTGTTAGATTGGATTTGTTAGTCTTAGTTATTGTTCTTTCCAAATGCATTGTGTGTGTTTTTGACTTGCAGCGAATTCTTATAAACAATAGTTCTAGAAGAAGCTTTGGAGCTGGGGTTGTTTAGCCTGGAGAAAAGGAGGCTCAGGGAAGACCTTATCACTCTGCAGCTGCCCGAAAGGAGGGTATAGCCAGGTGGGGGTCGGTCTCCTCTCCCAGGCAACCACTGAGAGAACGAGAGGACACGGCTTCAAGCTGCACTTGGGGAAATTCAGGTTGGACATTGGGAAGAATTTCTTTACAAAAGGGATAGTAGTTATGTATTAGAATGGGCTGCCCAGGGAAGTGATGGAGTTACTGTCCCTAGAGGTGTTTAGAAAACAACTGGATGTGCCACTTAGTGCCATGGTTTAGTTGACACGGTAGTGTTCAGTCATAGATTGGGCTCGATCTCACAGATCTTTTCCGACCTAATGGAGTCTGATTCTGTAATTGCTGCATGCTATTAGCTCCCTGTGCATTTATTAATTTTTATTTATTTATTTTTTAATATTTAGATTATGTGGATAAACCTTTGGAAAAACCCTTGAAGCTGGTTCTTAAAGTTGGAGGCAGTGAAGTGACTGAACTCTCTGGGTCAGGGCATGATTCTAGTTACTATGATGATAGATCAGATCATGAGCGAGAACGACATAAAGAAAAGAAGAAAAAAAAGAAGAAAAAGTCAGAGAAGGAAAAAGAAAAGCATCTAGATGATGAGGAAAGAAGAAAGAGAAAGGTGAGCTGTGATTTTTAAAATTCAGACACACCAGTCTTTGTGCTTGCTTATCACGTCTAAAATCTGGTGCAGAACTTCGTTTGTTTGTTTAAATCACTGTTGCAAGGAGCTTATTGTCTGGAGATAGCACTTCAGTAATGTAGAAAACCCATGTGTGTGAGTTGGTGTACTTTTGCCATTTAAAGGAGAAACCCTTGTGGTGATTCTGTGAACAAAATAAAAGCTTCCTTCTTGTAACCTTTTATTTTTCTTATTTATTTGCCTTGAATGAATGCTTCCGTTTTTCAGTTGGATGTTTTGTATTTTAGCCAGGTCACAAATGTGTTTTGCTACCCTTTTAGGGAGGTATTTTCAACTTTTCAAATAAATTTAGGCTGTGTTTATCTTCTTGAGGTGTGCCAAGTTACTGAACATTGAAATTGGTACGTTTACTCAAAACAGCTTCTGATCTGTTGAGTACTGTGGTATGTTGCTTTGGTTGGCTCTTGGAATAACCTGTATGCTTGGCTTTGTGGCTTTGTTAGTAGCAAGTAGTGTGGTCACCTTAGTTGTCTGTGTTGAACATTGAGGAGTTTGATTAAAATCAGCAATAAGGCATTGACAGCACAGTTACTTGTACAATTTAATTTTAATAGTATTTCTTTAATGTAGTAATGATTCTCTGGCATTTCTGCTTTTTAAATTCTTTCCTGTCATGTAGTTTTACTATTCCTGTATGATAGTTTTTTTGGTGCTACTTTGTGTACGTTTGTAGCTAAAATCGCTTCCAGTTGATTTTTTTTGTTTGGCTTGTATTACTTGGAAGTGACAGATCTCATATGATCGTTCAGAAGCTCTTGAATACACCACAAAGAGTGCACAATTTTCTTAGCGCAAATGTTTCAGGCTGGGACTTGAAATGTAGCAAAACCAGCTGTCCTTCGTACAAGATCTTGCAGTATCAGTTGCCTTTACTGAGTTGTGGGATGGGTGTTATTTGGATTTTTTTTCCCACACCTTCATTATTAATACATTCAAAATAAGCTAATGGATAGCTAAGTAACAAAACCGTGGTCTAGGGAAGGTTCAGGAAGTATGCTTTTCTGTGCAAACGTGGATAATGATTGCAGGATTTCAGGAATGACTTAGGTGTGCCTTTGCTTTGAAACTCAGGAAGAGATCATTAATTGCCACCACTGTTTCTTATGGTTCTTTTGTTGGCTGAGTTGTCACATACTTTACTCATTTCTGTTAAATGTGACAAACAACAAAAATACATTGATGAGAGCAGAGACACAGATTGATCTTTACTGAATAGTAAGTTAACTTTCTTTGCTCTCTGGTGTAGCTTATTATTGTGCAATTTTACATATAAATAGCTTCAGAGTTCAACAGTCTTTTCAACAAACGTGCAGGAATGATAGAACAATACTATATTAAATACAAAGTAGCAAAAGATGAACAGTCTAGTTTTAATTGGACAAGAAGATTGAAAAATTGGTATTGAAAATGTGTGCAGTATTGTTTAAACCATATTATGACTCAGATATTGAATAACTATTCCAAATTAAAAACATCACTGTTTCTTACCTTGTGGTGTGTGGGATTGCACATTCCAAGTCCGTCCTTCTAAAATATGTCATCTCTCTGCTGTACTAGGAAGAGAAAAAGAGGAAAAGAGAGAAAGAACAGTGTGACACTGAAGGAGAAACTGATGACTTTGATCCTGGGAAAAAGGTAGAGGTTGAACCTCCTCCAGATCGTCCTGTCAGAGCATGCAGAACTCAGCCAGGTGAGCAGTGTGAAAGATTAAATAATTTTAGTTCTTTTTAAAAGCACACAAAACAAAGCTTTTGTCAAAGGTACCAAAATGTAAAATTTTCATGAAGATTTACTGAAATGTAAGGACTTTACTTTTTCCAACATTCAGAACTTTCTGCTACTTGAAAAGTCAGTATTCCTCTTGGTGCTTCCATGTTTTAGTAGGTTTGTTTTCAGGCGACTCATGCTGCTAAGGACATCTGTCTCTGGCTTCTGTTCCTTGGCAGAATAAACCTCATTATAAAAGTATTATTGTGCGTAGTGCTCCCCTAGTTCCTTCTCCTCAGCATTTACACAACAGTGATCAGAATTTCTGAAACTAAGTTTCACTTAGTTCGAGGGAAAATACTCTTGTGGAGACTTCTTAGGTGTTGTTACGGTCTTTTTTTTTTTGTTTTCTAGTGTATGTGGAGTTCTAGTATCTCTATTCTCATGAAAAGGAAGTTGTGATAGCATGTCTCTAAAGACTGTAGACACCACCCACCACCCCTGTTTTTCATTTACAAATCTTCTTTAATTCTTATCACCAGACAAAATATTTGTCAGCTGTGTGTGGCAATTTTTACATGTTTAATCCTTTCAGATTTTGCCATGCTTTTTCTACGTGTAACCATTGCTTGATAATTAAAACTCATCCTTACTCAGTGGAAACCTTTACTTTAGAGAACTGTCAATTACATCATGATCTCAGTTACACATAAACCTGAAAATGTAAGCTAGTAGCAAAAAATTGTGTCTTTAGGAATATTGTGAGTCTTGTCTTTTGAATACTGCTCTTTGACTGGTCAAGTAATTCCAAGGGATTTTATAATTGTGACCACACATTAAATTGAGGAATGGTGGCCATCAGCTGTCAACGTAACTGAAATTTTCTGGTCAGAGTTTTATGTCTCTGGGTAGTCAGGAGCCTTAAAAACTGACAAGCTAAAAACTATTCCCTTTATTATTCTCTTTTCATCTGCTTGTAAAATGTTATTGGAAAGCATAGAAATTACCTGACGCATTATGGTTAAGAAAGGAAATGGCTTTCCTCTATCATGATGGAGAGTTGGATTTTCCATTCTTGATGCTTCTTTAATGTTTCAAACTTCATTAAAGCCAGTCTCTCTGAAGTAACAGGTAATTAACACGTAGTGTTTCTTGTGTAATCTGTACAGGAAGTGAAATTGTAATCATTACCTCTCTTGCCAGCAAATCTGCATCTGTTTGTCACTCTGTGATTGAAAGGTTCAGAGAAGCTGATTGCATTGGGTTTATGGTAAAGAAACCATTAAAATCGCATGACGAACATACTATAAAAATGTGGCTTTCCCAACTGCATTATTTGAGCAACCAAGTTTCACTTCTTCTGCAGAAATATATAACACCTTATTTTAATCTTATTAACACATCTTCTTAGAGCTACTAAACTTAGCACTACACCTGACTTAATGGGTACTAGGTTTTAATGTGATGGAAAAAAAAAGCTCAGAAAATAAAAGAAGAAATAGGTACTGTGCTTAGAAATCTGATGTGCTTTTGCTTTGAAATCCATGTCACATTCAGCTTCAGATCAGTACAAGCTGTACTTAGAGTAAGATTTCTCTCTGCTATTTATATTTTTAAATAAACAAATATAACTATATTCTGTTTCATTGCACTTATCTGTGTTTTCATCTCAAAATGCAGCTGAAAGTGAGAGCACACCGATCCAGCAATTACTGGAACACTTCCTTCGCCAGCTTCAAAGGTAGTAAATGTTACTGTGTCTTCAGCTGTGTTGGCAGTGTCTGATGCATATTTACATGTGTTACTTGGCAACTGCTTATCCTGGTTTTCTGCTTGAAAAGAGTGTCTAGAGACTGACTGTAATATATTTGTTAACCTTTGCAACCATGTGAGACCTGGTAATTTTTAAAGATAAGTTGAGGAAAATTATTACCAACTTTGCAATTCTAGCGTTGGGCAGGGAAATAAGTGTTTTGGGCAGAGGATACATTGCCGTTATAAATTTATTAAATACTAATGACTTAGCTTAGGGTTTAAAAGCCAGTTATGACTATAATTCTTTGAAAGATTGTTTTAATGAAATTTTGTTTTATTCAGTGTCGACTGTCAGATACAAAGCAAATTTAGACCTGGTTACTTGATAGTCCTCTTAATTTGGAGAGGCTTTTTATTTTACTGTTTTCTTAAACCTGTACTTCATGTTAAAAAAAAACCGTTCCTTTTTATTACGTAGCAATAAGCTGAATGTGGAACTAATTCAAAAAAATTAAACATTGTATTTATTTTTAGAGGACCTTATGAACAAGAAGAATTGAGGGTTTTTTTACAATTAAGCTGGAAGACCAAGTTAGAGAGTAGAGACATAGAAAACATACAAGAATTAATTAAGAAATACAAGAACTAACTTGAATTGATCATTCGATCACTGAATTGAACTGAAAGACATTTTTAATGTCTTTCAAAAAGTGTACATATGTGAAATCAAAATGCTCTCTTTTATCAGAAAATTTTTCAAACATGCATCTGTTTTATGAGAATGTTTTTTGTGTTTTTCCTGTTTTAGCTAGTACTATTCTGTCATTAATGTGCTACAAAAGCAAGGATCATTTTGTTTGCTGCTGTAAATCTAAATTTATTGTTTTTATTTTTAGGAAAGATCCTCATGGGTTTTTTGCTTTTCCAGTCACGGATGCCATTGCTCCTGGATATTCCATGATAATAAAACACCCTATGGATTTTGGTACGATGAAGGAAAAAATTGCAGCAAATGAATACAAATCAGTCACTGAATTCAAGGTGAATTAATAGAGATTTAGGTATTTCACAACTAGTAAGAAACTGAAGATTCTTTTTAACTGTAAAAGCCTTTCTTACATTAATTAATGCTCATTTTTTTCAGAACTGAACTGAATGCTTTTGTATATTCAGTGTGTTACAAATAATCTGTCAGATTCTACTACAGTCTTCTATAAATTACTGTGGAAACCCAGACCATGTTCTAAAGTTCTGTGGAATTTATGCTGCTAAACTTTACCACGAGTAAGACTACCACAAAGACTTAGGCCATTGAGCTCATTTCCTTTTTCTTCTTTTAATCTAGACCTTGTTAGGTTGATTAAAATGTAGTTTGGACCTGTCTGCAAGAAACCTGTGGATATACTGAAGCTCCTTGTATAAGAGTCAATAACAACTACGTATTTTTTATCTTTAATTGTCCTGTTTTTCATATAACTTCATTTGAAATTATTTTCAGGCAGAAACTTACTTGGCAAGGTTATTTGCAACTTAACTTAGTTATTTAGTGTATTATTGCTGTAATAATTTATTAGGTGCATCATGGTTTTACAAACAGTGCAGTAAGAAATGTTTTCATGGTATTGCCAGCTCCTGAAGGAGAGTTTTCCTTAATTGATTCATGAAGGTCTATTAGCTGCCTTCAGAATTGCTTTTCCTAGAGTGATACTGATGTAACAATAGCCTTGGCAGAGAGCATTGGTTTGTTTCTCAGGGTTAATATCGTCTTTTGAAAGGTCCAGCAAGGTGAGCAAAGAAAGGTTTACTTTTCTTACAGATGCTTTGACAAAGATTATTCTGTTTTGTTAAATATGCTATAGAGATTTATAGGAAATGGTAAAAAAGGATTCGTAATAGCATTGCCATTAGCAATGCCTTCAGATCTCTAAAATCTATCTTGCTGGATTGTCTTATTTAAGAACTTTAAAGGGAAGTTTGAGTGGGAGCTCTGTGGCTGTTTAGTTACAGGCAGGGTTGCAGCATTGAAACTGGTGGGATAGAACCTAGAAAAGAAATGAAAATTGTAGTATTTTTTAGACTGACAGATTCTTTTTTTCTGAAGGACTTAGCTTCTGCTGGTAGTCCGAGCAGTAATAAAAGTTTGCTGAAAGTCTGCCCATGTTAGAGTGAAAAAGGAATTGGACTCTCTATCTAGATACACGAGGGTAGCTAATCACACAGAACTACAAAGCCATAAGCTTTGTAGTACAGAAATGAAGTTTGTAGGTTTTTAACCTCTGAAACAAGGTCTGCTGAAAAGGTTACCTTTCTGATATGACTTGCTGAGGCTAGTCACAAGACGGTCTGTCTAAGAGTAGAGTCTGCAAGAACTCTTTCCTGCATTTAGAAGAGGGGCAATTGCTGCAGAAAACTCACCCGTTTTGCTGCAGGAAAAAAGGGTCTACTTCAAAGTCGGGCTTTTCCTGCAGCACTTGAAAGGCCATCACTAGAAGTGTAGCTTACATGCACTTTTTTGTCTGCTTCTTGGCCCATGGTTTGCTCCTCCATGTCACCTTCTGAATTTTTGTTTTTGTGATGGTCTCGTTAATTGGAGGCAGAGGGCTTGAATGCTGTAAAAAGTTGCCTTGGTGGCTCGGTCCTTCTGGTGATTTCTCCATTTCTTCTGTTTGGTCCATTTGGTTAAGGAGAAAATGTTACATATGGCATTCAGGAAAGACTGTGTTTTTTATAACCAAAAGCCAGTTCCAAAGGAAACTGAGCATCTTGGAGAGGTAAAAAAGACTCAAACCTTTGCAATTCTGTTTTTGGCTTGCATTCATGAGCCTGCTGCTAGAATATTACTGTGTTCTTCACAGAGCTGCCAAGATGGAATGGTATCTTCCAGTCATTTAACAAAGGACTTGAAATGTTTACAGTTCTTTTGTTTTGTATTTTACAGGCAGATTTTAAACTGATGTGTGATAATGCAATGACTTACAACAGACCAGATACTGTTTACTACAAGCTAGCCAAGAAGATACTGCACACAGGCTTTAAGATGATGAGCAAAGTAAGAGACCTATTAAAAACAAAAAGCAGAAACTTTGGGGGTTTTTATGCTACCATACTTAAAAGGAACATAGTAGCAATGATAAATGTTATTTCACCCATCTGTGATAATTATAGCAGTGCCAGTTAGTGCTGCTATATTTAAGGGCTTGATGGCATTCTTGTTATAAGTCAATTTTTACTTATTTCTCAACCTTACCTGCACTACTGATGTCTGTAGGAGCTTCTTTCAGTGAAAGCTGTTGAGATCCACATATATCAAACTCTACTGTAAAATCCTAATTCTGGCTGAAACTTTGAAAGCAAGATCTCATTTAAGTTTTATTTCTGCATAAACAAGAAAGCACTACTGTTTTCAAGGTGTTGGGTGTAGGGGAGTTTTCAGAGGTGTTGCAAATACTTTTAACTCAAATACAGTTGTTGGCTTGTCAAATGAAGGCTTTTTTGTGAGCTGCTCTGTGTGTGTGCACGTGTGTGCGTGTGTGCATGTGTTACAGTGATGGTAAGTTTTGTGTAAAATAGACAGTTGTTTTTGCATATGCAGTTTGTTTGTTTGTTTGTTTGTTTCTCTCTTGATAGTTGGGCTGCAGAAATTCTGATGCCATGCTACCATGACCAAATCATGTTGCATCGCCATTGGGAACGAGACATTAAGAACAAAATAAGGCCATGGCCATTCCCATCCCATCCCATTATCATAGCATCTTGGCTATGAGGGAAAGGTTAAGTCCCTGCCGCTCTGTCCTTTCTGATTCTAGGAACGGCTGTTAGCTTTGAAGCGCAGCATGTCGTTTATGCAGGACATGGATTTTTCTCAGCAGGCAGCTCTTTTGGGTGATGAAGATACAGCAGTTGAAGAACCTGTTCCTGAAGTTGTTCCTGTACAAGCAGAGACTACCAAGAAATCCAAAAAGCAAAATAAAGAAGTTATTAGGTAAAGGTTTTAATGGGCGTGCTTACTGGCTTGTTGCAGCTTTTGTGGTATTGCACAGCAGCAAAGAACTGAGAAAAAAAACCCAGCATTTTTCTTTGAGGTCCATAGGATAAATGGGCAATTTTATTGTATTTTATTTGTTTATTTATAGAACTTGTTTAATAACCCAGTGATTCCCAACTTGAAGCAAACAATTCAAAAGAAGACTGCATATTCTTTTAAACACTTAAAATTAATATCTATAGAGATATTTTTATTCTTCTTTATATTAAATAATGAGTGGTTTCTTCTCATGGTGGTTAAAATGTTACTTTATTTTGGATATAGCCACAAATACCTTTTGCATTTTGTCCCTTTTTTCCCTTTCCTGAAGTAGTCACATCAAAATGTAAGAGATTCTTTCCAGGATGGCAAAGTGGCCCCAGATCAGTGAGTGATTTTATTTAACTTTAACCTTATCTGGCAGGTTATGAAGGTACAGGAGATTATTTCTGGAGCAGATGATAACATCTCCCCAGTGAAATCTTATTAAGCTTCGTTGTAAAATACATTGCTAGTGCAATAGTAATCCTCCAGCTAACAGGCACCCCATGTCACAAATTCATATTTTTATAGCTAAAATTGAATGTTAGTAAAATAGTTTTAAAAATCGCAGTTTAATCAATTTATTTTATGAGATTTTAGCAGAAATCATGATATACAAGCAACTTATGTTGTTCAGTATTCTTGCATAGACATCCAAAGATAGACTGCGAGTTTAAATTGTAGGGCATTCTATCTGCTGGAACTTCATGGAAAAAATACTGCAACAGAGCATCACTGGTCATGCCTTAAATAATCTGATCGTGTAGATATGTTCTGCAGGTTTCTTTTTAAATCTCCAGAGTAAAAAAAGTGAAATATACCATGTTTTTTAAAAGTAAACCTTAGAGTTCTCATCAGCCACTTTTTATTTATTACACTTTCAGCATTTTTGTAATCTTTAATGCTGATGGAAGAGGTAGTATTCTAATGGAGGTTTTTTTTGGAAACAGAAGACTGCAACCATGTATCTTCAAAAATAATTTTAAACTGTAATTTTCTGCGGTAGAAACTCTTCTACTGATAACATACAGAACAAATCTGTTGCTGTACCATAGAGAATTTAAAAAGTGTAACTTGTCCCTTGTTTAATGGGTTGTGTGTAGAAATCAGCTGAAAGCACCTTTTTGTAAACAAGAGTTGAGGGGTTGGTGCTTTGGTTTTTGATTGTTTGTATTTTCTTAGAAGACGTGATGATTTGGTTTGTGTGGTGTCCAGCTACCTTCCACATCCAGCATTAATTCTTGCATAAACTCAACTACAGGAGTAACATTTTACTTTGTCACAGAGCAAGAAATTGAGACTGCCAAACCATACAGTGTGGCTCTGTCTTTAACATCTACCTTAACATACAGTTCAGGTAGTTAAAAATTATGACCTTTAATTTTATCCTGGTACCAGTTTCTCTGAAATCAGTTGTAGTATAAATTTACTTTTCTGTTCTTTTCAATGTTTATGTAACTTTAGTAGTTGGAATTAATTTGTTTTTTTCAATTAACTTGAACTTTTAAACACTTACATTTTTGCATCTGTAGGATTGATATTGTATTTTTTGATGAACAGTAAGACCATTGGAGGAGGAAAATCAAACCTAATAACAGCTATTTTTGCCTTCATATTTCATGGTTAAAAACAGAGAAGGAGTTGAAGTCAAGGTTTGCAAAGTGTTAAAGCAGCTTAGACCTCTATACAGTTTAAAAAGTGACTTGATCATTGAACATCCTAATGTTTAAGTAGTTTTTGAAAATTTTGTTTAGGGTGTTGCAATCTTCTGAACGTTCTCTCAAAATTCTTGTCCTTTAAGTATTCTGTAGAGTGTGATAGAAAGTGACAATTGTTGAGGAGTTTCCTGCTGTGTACAGCCTTCCCTAAAGTTTCAATGAAACAAAATCATGTAACACATTTGTCTCGTAATAGTATGATCCTGTGATCTTTTTGTTGTCTTTAATAGCAAAACTTACTTGTGTATCGGATCTGAATCTCTATACAGAGAGAAATTCTTAGCTAAGCAAATGGAAGAAGATAACCCAGGAGAGAGAAATGGATTTGGTGTGAGGAGATGCTCTACCCAGTACCTAAGGTGTTTGGCCCTAGTGTCTAATGTCCATATAATGCCCTGAAATATTTTGATGTACAACATTTATTTTATATATAAAATATAATGAAGACTGCCATATTCTATGATACTTTCACACTTTTCTTTATGATACTACCTTTTTCTGATTTTATGTGATAGCTGTGTCCTGTTCCATCCTTGGGCATGCTTATTTGCTACAATTTTATTGTTTTGGAGCTTTAATGAAAAGGGATCTACTGAAAGATAAATTCTAAATTCTGTAATTTCAATTACAAGCAGTGATGTGATTGATACAGATTAGGAATGCTAATTGCCGATGCTAACAAACATAGGAATTAAAGGACTCCCTGTTAGACTGGGAGTTGTGTCCTACTTCTGCAAGCAGCTATATGACATAATCATCATAAATGCAGCCTGTTGGGTTTTTTCTCTGATTAGCTAGTTTCTATCCTTCTTTATGTAATTTCTGTTCTGCATCTTCCTATTCGGAATTTTTGAAAATAGCATATTCATGCATGTGGGAGACTAAGCATGCATACAGCATTCACCCTGTATCAATGCAGTTTTACTCCCAATCTCTGTTTTGTACTTCATTTAATACTTCATTTTCATCAAGGTACAGAAACAATTAAATTTTTGAAGTTAATTCGTTTGGTAGTTCAGAGCTTCTGCTGCAAAACTTCATAATATGATTATAATTCCACTCAAATGCTGAAGTAGACTGATACTGGGAGAAGAGTGGGACTGATTGTTCAATTGAGCAAAGCCAAAATTCAGCCCTTTGTTTTGTTTTAGCTTTTAATTCCTACAGCTCCTCCTCTTCTCTTTTTTAGCTGCATTTTTGAACCTGAGGGGAATGCGTGCAGCCTGACAGACAGCACTGCTGAAGAACATGTCTTGGCACTAGTGGAACATGCAGCAGATGAAGCTCGGGATAGGATCAATCGCTATCTACCCAACAGCAAGGTCTACTGCACACGGCAGTTCGCAGTTCCGATTTGTGCCTGACTATTGAATACTTTGTTTCACATTAGGAAACAGGCTTTACTGTTGGGGTTTCTGAGACTGGAACATCTGGGATGTGTGTTCTGTGCAGAATACCAGTGCTGCTGTTGTCTATCATTTAGTTCCCACTGAAAGCCATTGTAGGGGGGTCCTAAGTGGATCTCAAGTTCTATTGTGTGTTGAACATCTTTGGAAATTCACTTGCAGGAAACAGTGAAACGTTCCTCAATTTTGAGTTGCAGCCCTTGAAAGTGATTAAAATAACATCACACTTCTCGTATTGCTGCAACCTCAGATAAAGCAAACTATGGCATATTTTGAAGGGCTCCCCCACCCCCAGGAATTAACATATTTTTAAGTGTTAAATTACTGTTTTTAATGAGGAGGGTCTGTAAGGTCTTGTAGTTTTGTACTTACAAGTAGTAGCTGTCAGCTGTAGCATGAGTACCAAATACAAAGATCTTTTATTGATAAGGTTTAGATAGCAGGTTTGACAGTCCTGAATGTGATTCTGATACTGGTCCATGTGTTTGGGTTTTGTGCTCTTCCAAGGTTTAGAAGGACAAGCTCGGTGATGCAGTTGGTGCAGTTTTCTCTGAAGGTTCTATTTTTGGGCTGTGAGTTTTTTAGCTCTGTGATGATGGTGGTGGATTCCGTCATTTCCTTATGCTAGGATTGGAGTGAATGCTCCAGGGATTCACTACAGATCTGCACTGAGATACGTTTACTCTCTTTCCCTTGAATTTTGTGGAGACTTACTCCCACCTTTGCTCCCATTTCTCATCTGTCACTCTAGTGGCCACTGCAGTCAAGAAAAGAATCAGGATGTTGCCACATCCTGCATTTTCCACCTATTTAAAAACTATTGCAGAAGGAACTTTGCTTTGAAGCAAAAGTGGTGTTGTGTCTTTAAACTTAAATGTCCATTTCTTGGGCAGTGGCCCTCTTTATGCAGTCAACTTAGGCTCAACTGGATTAGGAAGTAAAGCTGCCAAGAATAGTGGGTGAAGGTTTAGGTTCAGTGAATCTCTGTTTCTTTGGGTAATTAAAAGACTTGATAGGATTGAAGGCTATTTGAAACCTCCAAAGTAAGAGTGCCTTTTTAAATCTCCTCAAACAATACCAGTCCTTCATGCTGATGCAGTCAGTTTTGCAGTGTTCAAGGAAGTTTCTGAAGGTGTGCAGCTCTTAATTGCCTAGGCTGTTAAGACAGCCCCACTGCATGTCCCACAGAGTCTAGGTAACACTGACTGGCATGGTTTTGGAATTCAGCCATTGCTAACTTTTGCCATCACTTGAAGGTAGTGTTCTTGTTCATTCTCTTTCCAGCATCTCTCACCTCTGTTTTTATTGTAAACCAATATTAGCTTTGGCCTCCTGTATGGGGAGAGCTTTAAACTTTTTCAGATGGAGTGGAATAAAAAACAAAATAGAGAAGATTTATTGTTGATTTCCTTGGAAGTATTTAGTAATATTTTTGTAGGGAGAGAACAGTTTTCATTTATCACTTTATATTGAGAGGTTAGAGTCTTTTTTTTCTCAATTCATGTGTAATCAGTTTCTGACATTAGCTTTGCTTGTTGTGTTGGATCTAGCTCTACCTTTACAGACCCTGGTGGGCTCTTGTTGTCTTTCACATCTGTCTTTAGCATTGTGCTTGTGTGCTTCAATAGGTCTGTGAAAACATTTCTTCCTCTTGAAGAATTTGGTAGTGTGTTCATAAAAGTACTTCTAATTAGAGAAAGTTGTGGGTGAGACATGTAAACAAGCAGTTCAGTCTAAATTTTCAAATAAGCCGTGACTTTGTTTGTGGATAGGAGTTACAGTTCTGCTTCTGAAAGGGATGTGTGTTCTAGACTTTGCAGTCAGGAAGGCTGGCTCTGTGCTAGTGGTAGTGGAATTGGGTTTGTCTTGGTTGAAAACTTTAGATCTGATTTAGAAAGATGAATAAGGTGTTGTCTGTCATATGATATATGAACTTCTGCTCCGTAATCTTCTGTTCTGAAGCACTTGCTAAGTGGTGTTAAATAGTTGTGACCCAAGATTCTCTGTATGAAAAGGGGAATACCAAAGTGCAGTATCTCAATACAGCTAAAAATGCTTTTGATAGTTTTCTGTGTAAATGGGCAACTCCTTCTTTGAGTGTGAACAGTTTTGAATGATTGCTCCTCTATCTTTATGGTTCTATTCACAGATTGGTTATCTGAAAAAAAATGGAGATGGAACTTTATTATTTAGTGTAGTGAATTCATCTGATCCAGAAGCAGAAGGTAAAAGCCATACTCTTTCGAGCAAACATTTCTAGTCTTGAATGTTCTAAGAGATTTTGAAGTCTTAACTGTAGATACAGACACTGTGTAGTAGAGATGAGTTTTAAAATAGTTCTTAATTTTTAAAAAAGTTTATTATTTTCATTAATTATTTCCCAAACCATTTCCCCAAACACCCCAAAGGTGTTTCTGTTTGCCTTCCATATTTTCACTCTTCAGATACTTTGTTTACTGATGCTAACAGGGAGAAGATAAAATAATACCTCTTTATAAGCACTTATACATTGCTACAACTTTATAAAAAGCTTGGAAGACAAGTACACTGTAGTTTCAATACCTAATAGACAAAAGGTGAATGAAATTGCTGTAATCCTATGTGAATGTGCTATGCACAGATGCAAATTCAGAATAATCTTTTACCTCTTTATTTCCTAATTTAAATCATTAGCTAAATTTCAGTTTTAAGTTTATGAGGTTTTGCTCAATATTTTTTCTTTAGTTCCGTGATCTTTTCTTTCGGTTTTTCTCATTCTGTTATTATATATTATTTATATTGTTTTATGCTTTTCCTTTGTTTTAATTTCAAGCTCAAGATGCAGAAGTACTGAAATTTGTGATGAATGAAATGCCATAGTTTTTTGGTGCTGTGTGTCATGTTGATTTAGTACTTCCTTCTCTGCACCTTTTGAGATCAGAATTTGTTCACAGCTTTCCTGTTGTTTCATTGATGAATATATCAATGCTTTTGACTAATCACATTGAGAGACACAAGCCTGCTAAATTCCTTTCATTCGGTAGTAAATTTTTCTGGAATGAAATTGAGCATTTTGACTGCTATCAAGCCTATTTCCTATTTCTGAAAAAAAAAAAGGTATTTAATGCCTCTGAAATTATGCCACTGCAAATTTAAAGAATGATGATAATGGATTTCTATAAACAAACAGCCACTTAGTCAACATAAGAGACTGCTTTTATCACTTCAGTAATATCTGGATCTCGAAAGTTTGTGAATCAGCTACTATAATAATTACAGATGCTGCTGTATACTTTAAAAGTGAAGTAACTTAAGTAAGCCATAGATCTTGTGAATAAGACATGGAAGCATATCTATAGCTTGTGTTTGAAATTTAAATGGAGAACCTGAATTAACAGTACCTACCCTTAATGTATAGATGAAAAGACATTTAGTCTTCATGTTAATTACAGCTCTAAAATAGCAAATTCTAATTATTCATCATAAACTGTAAACATGAAATGCTTTTCTAAGCCTTCTTTTAAATCAAATTATTAGAGGAAGAAACTCACCCAGTGGATCTGAGTTCACTGTCAAGCAAATTATTACCTGGCTTCACTACACTGGGCTTCAAAGATGAACGAAGAAATAAAGGTAAATACCAAAGACCATGTTTTAACTTTGTGTTTATTAAATGTTTGAGCAATTACTTGATGTAACATAATTTCGGTTTATACCTGTCTCAATATGAAAGTTTGCTTGGTTATTTTTTTAATATATAATAATTCCATTAACAGCAGAATGCAGTTTTTCTTAAATTGATTTTTTTGCTTATTAAACATAACCTAATTTATGGATTAATATTTTAACTTAGTGCTGTAGCCACACTAGAAGATTTCCAATAATGGTAGTCCATTTCCTGTAGGGGAAATAATTTTTCCAGAGTAATTGCAGTTACAGTTGAGAGACAACTTCCAGCCATTTGCATTTTTCCATCATATGACAAGGATTGTGCAGACTGTGAAATTTTTTTACCAGTTTTAATAGTTTCTAATCTGCTCTCCAGAAACTGACTGGCAACCAGCGGTAAAGTAGATGCACACAAAATGTAGAAATACAAAAGGGGGGTGTGGCCATGAATCTTTTTCTTCTCAGAGTGGGGTGAATAACATAGTTCTTGATTTTCCAGTAGTATGTTTGTTTATATGGTTAAAATAGTTGTGCTGATTCTGGAGTCTGGAAGTGTCCTTGAGATACTGCTCTTGCTTTCAGTTGGAGAAAAAAATACATGGCACTTTCTCTATCTGTTTCAGAAAACACAGTCTTTTTTTTTTCCCCAAGTGATCTTTTACTCTTGTGCTAATCATTTGTTGTGTCTTTCTTTTACCTGTGTAGTAACCTTTCTTACCAGTGCCAATACGGCACCTTCCTTGCAAAACAACTCTATATTTCATGATTTGAAACCAGATGAGATGGAGCTCCTATACTCAGCATATGGTGATGAAACTGGGATCCAGTGTGCCTTAAGGTAAGTGCCTCCTTACTAGGAAGTCTTAACTTCTCATAGCAATTCTTTGCAAAGCAATTTAAACTTATTCTCAACTAAGACCCTCCAAATCCTGAATTTTTTTCTCAAACTTATTTTTAAAATAAATCACTATAAAATTTGAAGCTAGTTTTCGTCCTTCTTGGAGGTTTTTTTCATATATTGTTTGTTTGCTTTTGGGTTTTGGGGGGTTTTTCCATTTGTCCTTTTAAGCTATCCTATTTTATTGCAAGGTTGTAATGGATCTTGTTATTAGGGTCTTCAACCACAGTATATATAGGTTGCCACAGATTTAGTGTTTTGCTTTAAACCCAGCAGAAAATAAATTTAAAAAGGCAAGTAACATATTTCAGTGGCTTTAAAACAATGATGTTTTTCAAGGGGTTTTGAAAGAGTTAAAGCTACTTGAAAAGAAAAATGCCACTTATCATTAAATTGTTGTTTATGGAGGGAAGGAAATAATCGCAAGCTTTTTATCTCTTGTGTTTTGTGTTTTAACCCACTAACCTGCCATCAATGATAGTTCAAGTCAAAATTTTCTAGTACTTGTGAAAAACAAGTTGCAGGTGTACTTTATTATTAAAATAAAGGAAAAAACTCTGTGTCTTGAAGGCCTTACTTGCTTTTCTGAAGAAGCATAAAAGAGTTAGACCAAAGAAAATGTAGGTGTAATGCAGTGTATTTGGGGAAAACCATATTTTAAGTAGAAGTAGATTTTATGAAAGTAAATGTTTTCTGTAATGCTTATCTCCATTCCTGCTAGCTTACAAGAATTTGTGAAGGATGCTGGAAGTTACAGCAAGAAAATAGTTGATGATCTTCTTGACCAGATCACTAGTGGCGACCATTCCAAAACTATTTATCAGCTAAAGCAGGTGTGTCCTGGGTGCACTGAAATGTCACAAATTCATCAGAATAAGAATGAACCTACTGGCTTTTTAATGTTGTGTGAGATGATTTGTTTTCCACTGTCAGTTTAAGCAGTGCAAGCTTAGCTGTTCAAGCAACCATGAACCAAATTAGAGACTGAATTAATCAACAGAGGAGGAATCCTTTTCACTGGCTTGGTCAGTTTTCCAATGTGGTTTCACTATGTGACTGCAGAAAGGAGGAGGCAGGGGATATAACATAGTGGGACCAACCAACTAGATGGTTTTTGGGCAGCCTCGTCACTCTATGTCATGACTTACATACCTACTTCTGAGTTACATTGCAATGCTTTTGTTAAGGTTTGGGGTTTTTTCTTAATTGAAAAGCAAAATACATTTCTTGTGGAAGGATTAATTATTTGGAACATGGAAGGAAAATTAAAGAACAGGTTAATTATCACTGTAGCAGGTGTCTGTTACCTGCCAGTTCTAACTTCTACATTCATGTCGTACAGGAAAAGCTTTTAACTTATTTGCAAAAGCACTTTCCTGATGAGATTCATACTAAGATTGGAGAAAAGAGTTTTCTCAGAAATATGTATGATTCTAGTGGGACTGTTTGCATTCCCAAGACAAAATAATTTAAAAGAAATTGCATAATTTCTGAAGATAAATTTCATGTTGTCTTCACTTCGAAAACCACTCGTAGTTTGAAATAATTGTCTGCTATTTAAAATGCCGACATTCTGAAAGATTGAAGAATAAAAAATGGGAGGCAGGCTGGGAAGATAGAAAGTATTTAGACTTCCTGACATGGTGGAAATGAGATTATGCTAAATCTTTGCAGACTTAGAAGTGGAATAGGGTGGATGGTGTTTGGAAATAAGGAGACAATAGAATGAAGAACACTGACAATCCTTTAGAATTTTCTGGGTGTTTTTTCCCTACGGGAATAAGATTGCACATATAACAGGAAGAAATGTAAAGGATTAGTTCAAGAAATTAAACCCCAATATTTTGAATACTCTCCTACATAGAGGAATGTGTGTATGCAACACAGTCAACTTAGCTTTAAAATAAAATGTGCCTTTGCCTTTTACCATGTTTTTCTATGAATGTTATTTCAGCTGAGAATTTCTGAAGACCTCTCAATGGCTATTTGCACTTAAAAATGCTGTTCAGTTGTGACATATGTGGATATATGCTGATTTTACGCAATTAAGTGTGTTTCAGTTGATCATATGTCATGGTGTTTTATGCCTGAGCATTTTGTGCTGCTGCATTTGAGAAAGGATTAGTATCTCTGAAAGTACAACCTTGAATGATTTGTGATTAGTAGTTACTGAAGTATTGACAAAGATACTGCACTTGAATATAAAGTTTGTGAGCAGAATAAATAGTATAAGGGGACTCAAAGATTAGTTAAAATGCATAATACTAAAATATTTAAGAAAAGCAACTGTTACATTGTAATTGCATTACAGATATGTGAAAAAGTTAGCTGTCTCTAGCCTCCTTTTGTGTGTGAAGTTTGAATATACTTGAAATGGTACAAGAAAGATGTCTGTCCCATGTGTTGAATATAAACAATTATTGGTATTCTTTCTTTCCAGAGGCGAAACATCCCAGTAAAACCACTGGATGAAGTTAAAGTAAGTTATGCTGATACTCAGTTTGGGATTTTTAACTGGAAAAAGTGCGAAAGTGATGTTCTCTGAGCTTCCAACATTCAAATTCTTCATTTTATTTAATATGCCTCTGTTCTGTATGGTAATACAGAAAAGATTGATTAGTGGAGTATATGAGAAAGAAGAGGCTTTAGGTTATTCCTAGAGAGGCTGTCCTGGTTAGTTACAAATTGTTGGCATGACTGTATGAGGTTGCCCTGGAGAAGAGCTGGTCTTCATTTTTTTTGTGAAGGTTCTACTCAAACATCACAAAATGTGACAGTGTTCTGTGCTGGCCCAGGATCTCTTTGTGGAAAACGAGTAAAATACACAAACATTCTCAGGGAACATTCTTAGTAAATAAAAGATATGAAATGCTAAGATCTGAAGTATTTCTTTGTTCTTTAGGTTCTGCCAGTTCTTATAAAAGAAGAACACAAATTGCGTAATACCTGTCTGGATTCTTCCAAACAGATTATGGTAAAATGGTTAGGGGGGAGGGGAGGGAAGCAACAGGGAAAAAACCATAGAACAAACAAAAAAATAGTATTGAGACATTATTTTGTTTCAGTGCAAGCTCTGAGGTAGAATACTAAAATTACAGTATCTAGAATAAGGTTTCAGTACTGAAAATGAATTCTCTGATATTCAGTCTGGTTTTGTTTGTGGCTTTATTGTTCTGTATCCTCCAGCTTATTTCAGCATGTGTAACTAAGTCTCAGAGGCAGAAAGGTCACACAGGAATCCAAAAAAGATACTTGATCTGCTGACTGATATTTGAATTTCAGCCTGCTGTAAAATTGGAAAAAACTCCATTAATATTAATCTGTTTTACCACATCCATTGAAAATGTCTATTAGAAAGTACGGGTAACTAATGCATACCTTATGCTTTTACAGCTACTAGTCAAATATTTCTTCAAGTAGTACAGGTTTGATCTTGCAAATCTTGTTCCAACAGTAGATATGCACTGTGTTCCATGGCAAATCACATAAAAATTGTATGGATCACATTATAACAACTAAAAAAATTCATAACTTTATAAATATTACTTAGTTTTGTGGAAAGGTGTGGACTTCTCTAGAAGGTAACTGGTTAAGTTATTTCATGGAAGTGCTAGGTTTCATTTTCGTATTTCTAAAGGATAATACCTGGTTGTGTGTTTACCTGAGTGTCTCATTTCTCCTGCGGGAACAGGCACCCTCAGAGATTTCTCTGGTTTGAATCTTAGTGACTCTGATTTCTTCCTTTGTGCCATTACATTAGCAATATTGCAATGGGTGTGGAAAGAAAGGGAATTGTGCAGTGCAGGCTGTATTTCATTATTCAGATGGATAGAAAAAATACTAGAGAGGCCCATCTGATACTGTGAAGAGGGAGGCCCACTGTACTAAAAATTTCAGTAAATCCAGTGTTCACATATGGAGAAGATGAAGGACACTGGTAATACAGCCAGCTTCCAGGGTTCTACCATGAGACATGGATGACTTGAATGTGTAATTGAGTTTCAGCAGTCCTGGATCATGAGATAAAAGGCTTGGACTACTGTGCACATCCCTGACCATTCGTGTGACTGGTCTGTCCGGGAACCTTTCTGAGCTGTCTGTGAATTTCAAGTTAGCCAAGATGGTTATGGATGCTCCAGTCTCAGGTGGTGTACACACTTCTGAGAGAATGGATTTGTGCCTTAAAGATTGGAAAGTTATATGACAGCTTGTCACTTTTGCTAGTCCTTCTGTGCCTTGTATTTTAATAGGTTGGAGAATCTGCTGGAGACGGTAACACTTCTGACTTGGACTTTCTCTCCATGAAGCCGTATTCAGATGTATCTCTCGATATTTCTATGTTAAGTTCGTTAGGTAAGTAACTAAATATACATGACATCAGTTATGGTTTAGTTGTACCATTTAGACAAAACGACAGCTGGATTTGCTAAGACTAAAAAAAGTGTTTGAAAAGTAGTAATAAGTCTACATTTGACACAAGTGAAAGTCTAGGGCTGATAAATGAAACCTTGCTCTGTTTTTCCTTTGAGACATCCATGTATCCAAGCTAACTTTTCCTGTACAACTGAAGAAAACGAAGAATTTGTACATCACTATTTTGATAGCTTTGCTTGTATTTCATATGTTCATAGTAACATAAATTTTAAGAATCAGTGTGAAACTTTCACTCAGAAGTGATGTTGCTTCATATGATGTCTTTTAAAATAACTTGGGAATTGGGTTAGTACGTGAAACTCGATCATATTGCCACTCGGAATATCCCAAAACAAAAATCAGAAGAAACTTCTGGTGTTGGAAGCTTCTGGTGTTTATCTTCAGTTGTGTAAAAGAATTTGGATGCTGTTTCAAATGCATGCTTTTCATAGTTATCCTTTAAATACCACAAGAAGTACTGTTGCCACTTCTGCAAGCAGCTGAGCTGGTCAAATGTCTTAAAAAATGTTATCCAAGCAAACAATCTGCTTATGTTTTAAGGCACTTTTAATTCAGAATGTGGAAGAGGCCAAACTATCTATTATAAAACACAGCCACGCTAATCGAAGACTTAAAGGGAAAAAAGATTTCTACAAATTTCTCACATAGGTACAGTTTGAAAAGCAATTGAAAAGTAAGCTCTGATTATACTGTCTCGCTCTAATTTTATTGCAGTTCAGTAAAAAATGAATAAATATCCACTTTATAGATAATGTTTAGATATATCAGTCTTACATGCATAAATTTCATGCACCACTGAAAGCTGCTTATATTTTTTTCTTTGGCCTTTCTGTAAATAATCATACTTCTAGATCAGTTGGCTTCCAGAGAGAGTTTATAGCATTAATTCTTATCATAATTCTTGCAAAATTAACACTTAAGAAAGAGAAGGGAAGGAATTACTCTTCCTGTTTAAAGTCGAGGGAATTTTTTTTAGGTCTTCAATGAAAGAATAGCATATATTGGCACATACGTCCAGTTCTTTCCAGTTTCACAGTTTTATTTGGCTTACTACAAAATCAGTGTAGCTGGAGAAGATACTGTTCTTAGAACCTTCTGTGATGGGAATTTCTTTGCCTCCATAGATTTCATGTTCTAACTGTATTTTGAGTTTGATATTTAAGTGATCTTTTTGCTGACTCTCTTTTGCCACAAACTAAATGTGTTATTTACTGTGAGCATGGCGAGACACTGGCACAGGTTGCCCAGAGAAGCTGTGGGTTCCCCATCCCTGGAAGCCTTCAAAGCCAGGTTGGATGAGGCTTTGAGCAACCTGGTCTAGTGGAAGGTGTCCCTGCCCATGGCAGGGGGTTGGAACAAGACAGCTTTTAAAGTCCCTTCCAACTCAGGCCAGTCTATCCATGTCTGGTGTTTAACAGATAAGGAAGACAAATTAAGCTCTTACAGCTGTTTAAAAATACTGGGAGTCAGTTCAGTTTCAGCCATTTTTGCGTGGCACTTTCCTTCATCTTCCAATGCTGCACAGATCTGCAGCTGTTGCTTTTTAGAAGTGCGAGGGAAAATGCAAGATTGAGGAAATTTGTGTAATAGACAATGCTTGTGTTAATTAATTTTAGAACTTCTTTATAGTGACTTGGTAATTCATGGGTCAATGTACATGTGCTAATTATGGGTTTTGGTTGGTGGCTCTTAGGAAAAGTGAAGAAGGAGCTTGATCATGATGATAACCATCTACATCTGGATGAAACAACTAAGCTGCTTCAGGACCTTCATGAAGCTCAGGCTGACCGAGTGGGATCCCGGCCATCATCCAATTTGAGTTCCCTCTCCAATACCTCTGAAAGAGACCAACATCATCTTGGTAAAGTTAGCTGTGTCACAGAAGTTGCAGTACTTGTGCTCTATATGAAATTGGTTTAAACTTACATTGTAATTTACATAAATCTATGTGGGAAACTCTCTGATAGAAGTGTGCTGACTGATCATATTTTAATTTTTAAATATGTGTGGCAAAGATAATTAACACCACATACTTTTGACCTCCAAAACTAAGACCACTACTTTTCGATTAGGTGTGATTGAAGTAACTGTCAAGTAAATTGATACTCATTGGCAATTCCCTATAAGCACTAGCAATTGATGCCCTTAGTTACACTAAGGAATATATAATGATTATTTTACTTCAGCATAGTTGTATGCAGCAAGTAATGGTTGGGATTCTACAATAGCATTTCCTTGTCAACTGTAAAATTCAGTGATAAGACAGGATGATAGTATAACATACTGCTTAACAGCTTGCTGCCGTTTTTGAGAAAGTAGAAGATGTTGGATGGATGATACTCTGTTGCATTGTGTATAATTTTTCAACTCGGAGTGATAGCATAATGATTACTTTTCCATAAATTATCTAAATTACTAAGAATCTTGTGATCTCTTTTTCATAATCTCCTGTTTAAATATCATTTAAATGTCTGTCTTGCTTTAAAAGTCCAAAAAGAACATGTGAAATAACCATGCTGTTTATATGTATAAATATCTCAATTTTTTTTCTGTACTTTTAAAGGTTTTGATTTTTTTTCCCATGTTCAACAGGAAGCCCCTCTCATCTGAGTGTTGGAGAACAGCAAGACATGGTTCATGATCCCTATGAATTTCTTCAGTCTCCAGAAACCTCAAATGCTACCAGTAACTAATCTGACATGTACTATATTTATTTTGTATTTTATTTCTATTATGTTTTTATAAAGTTTTTGTCCATGACAGAAACTGCATTTTTGTCCTCTTTTCTATGAGGATTGCTGTATAATATTATCATGTATACAAGATTAAACAAGCAAACATAAAAAAGCCTCAACCCCAAACTAATTAGTGCATCATGTTGTTAGCAGTGTACCACGAACTGCTTTCAATTTGTTTGTTAAGGGAGGGTCTGTGAATCTTGACTGAAAAACAGCAAATAATGTGTTAGAAAAATTTGTATTTTACAGACACTGGAAAGTGATGATTTTCCCAGAATGGCAGCAGTCATTAAGTGCAATACAATTATTTACTAGTTCTGTTCAAGTCTTAACCTGAACATCTCCAAGGAGCAACAAAGAACCGCCTGAATTTGTATCATTACTATGTTTTCCATCTCCTAATGCTAATAATCTGTATAAATTGTTTTTAAATATTTTCCCATGTTTTTAAATATTTTTTTAATCACTGTAGAGAGCACTTAATTTGAGAGCAACTATACTTGGTAGTTGCAGTAAAATGCTCATTTACAAGACTTCTACCCTGGATTTGAAAAAGATGAATGTTTTTCTGATCCCTTGTATCTTGAAACACAAAGAAAAGATAATACTTGTATTTTGTAATATGATGTGTATATCTCATAGAATGGAAAAAGTATTGGATAAGGTGTGCTTTTCAGTAATTTCAAAATAAAACTTTTATAAAACATCAATACTGAAACTGAGGGATTTTGTATTATTGTTATGTGCAAGTAGACAAATGTTATGAATTTACATTATTTTGTAAATATTAATTAAAATAGAAAAGCAGTTTTTATGTGTAACAAATATGTTGTTCTTAGCAGGGGAAAGTTTGCTTCTGTTACTAAGTCTGAGATACTGAAGGGTTTTGGGTTGAATTCATGTGCTGCTTCAAACGATGGATTTTATCATGCCACATGTAGTTATAAACAAAAAAACCTGTAAGTTTTTAGGACCCATCAAGGAAGTCAATCGGATAACTGATAGTAAAGTCTTTATAAAGTCTAAATAGGATGATTGTTTCATTCCAAGCAGGAGTGCTGAAGAAAGCACACAGCGAGGCTTTTCTGTCTGGGAGTTGTTAGGAATGTATGTGGCAGTGTGCTTGGCCTCCTTTGCTCCTGCATTCTGACTCATCATGAGTGTGGGTTCTTGGATGTGACATGGATGATCTGCTGCACTGTGACAGTGTTGCTGGAGAGGGTTTGCGTGGATGCACAGCCTTGTGTCTGTCTGCAGCTTCCCAAACAATTTCAGCTGAAAAGTGTCTTTAAAACTGATGTGGTTTTGATCTCTAGTAAGTCTGATTTCTCATCCAGTAAATATAAATTGATTCCTGTAATAGACTCTGAATTATAGTTACAGTTGGTGAGGAAATCTTTATTGAAACACTTGCTGTTGAATTGCCTGCCTTAGATCTTGAATAAAATTCCACAGTAGAATGTTTAAAATACCCCTCTAGAAGAATGTGCTGGTTTGTTTTGGTTTTTGTTTGAACTGCAGTGTTTGCTACTGAAAACTGAAATAATGTGCAGTATCTTATTTTATACCTTCACCTTAGATTTCGGACAGAATGCACTCAAACTCGTGAAATTCTGTAGGCAGGTCTTCATGGGCTCCGTGAGCTGGTTGTATAAAAGGCTGGATGTTGTTTGCATCATGACTGTACCAGAGAGCACTTTGTGCCTAAGGAAGATTTGCTTATTTGTTCAGCCTGTCTGGCCCTTAAGCAAGGTTAGTTTTGCACAGTGATCTCCAACTGCCATTCCGTGGGTGCTGGACAATCCTTTCAATAGTCCTACTGCCTGCATTCCCCAGGAAAAAAATGCTTTTAGGGCAAAACTTCCCAGAAGCAAATACAAATGTTTTAGCTGTGGTGCCTTCTCGTAAGTGGCGGACATTGACTTGAAACCTGTTTGCTGAATGTACCAATAAACATGATTGGGCTCACTAAATGCCGCAAGAAAAGCTTTCGTGTTTCTTTGAGAAATCTCATTCTCCCATATGTTTTAGAAAGATTGGACTCTCGAGTTTGCAGCCTCTGGAAAAAAAAAGCAAAAATTTTAAAGTAAGTGGTTGAAGTAACTTCTTTCACTCACTTGTTTGTCACAGTGCATTTTTACTGATTCTCAAGCGGAAAGAGAATCTCCTGCTCCTCTTCCTTGTTGGGACATGTGCCTATGCTTATACCAGTGGTATGCTGTTGCATTTTCCAAATGATTCTGGTTTATTTCAAAAAAAGCCTTAAGAAGAAATTTGCCTTTTCTTGCTTATTTGAAGGATAAAAAATTCCCTAAGCTGTGTCTTATTTGCTCTTGTCTATGCAGGTGATAAATTCATGTACATAGAAAAGCTTTGATCTAACTAGTAAAGGCCTGTAATCCTATGGTCCTATTTAAATATTAAGAATTTGAAAAACTTGATTTAGTTCTGTGACTTTATTTGACATATATCATTATGTATTTAATCCAAGATAAACACCATTCCTTTCTAGTGTGTCTGGCAGATATTTCCTGTTTGGCTCATTTGGAAGAGGACTCCGTGTCTACGGCACCCCGTTAAAATCTGTTATACATGACGTGTAACATCTCCTGGCTACAGGTGGCACCATATGTCAACAAACTTTATGTGAGTTCCCATCAGTGGGAATATTTCTGATGGTGCCATTGAAAAAGAGGGGAATTTCCCAGGGTGTTTTGTAAAATGAACCCAGGGTTTCTATAAAAAATTGAGAAAATTAAATGCTATATCAAAAAGTGTATTGCACTAAGGATGTAAGCAAGGGCAAGAGAAATCTTAGATCTGTTCTTGCACAGGGTAGAAATATATCAATGAAAATGTAAAATGGTCTAAATAACTGTGATTATTCTTTTCTCTTTTGTATGCCTATCATCAATCTCATGTTTTAGCTCAGTCATCTTCAGTGGCAGCAAAGGGAACGTTGAGACTGTATTGCACACATTGCAAACATCTTTGTAAACAAAGATTCAGCACAGAGCAACTTTATTCCACTGTTTGAGATTCACAAATACAGGGACAGAATTTACCTGAAAATATTAGGAAAAAAATAATAGTAAAAAATCTTTCTGATGTTCCTCCCTTGCTCTTTATTAAAAAAAAAGAAAAAGCTCAAAGACATTTTTAAAGTCATGTAGTTCTTCTGCGTTCTGGCAGATACATTGCTACGTTGAGAGATTTATGCAGATGAGACCTGAGCAGCTGACCAGCAGAAATAACCTGATTTCTCCACCCCTACATTCCAGAGTGAAGGGCTGGTCCTTACCACGCCACTCATTTTTGTGTTTGTTGCTTTGCTGTTGTTTATTTACGTGGCCACAGTAGGATTTGGAGTCTGCACACCATTACTTCCATATGGATGGAAACACGCTGCTCTTTCTGGTTTGGTTTTTTCTACCCTTCTACTGTCCTTGGAATATGTTTTATTATAAATGCTGATCTGTGTGCTAATAAGGGGAGGGCAGAAGAAGCCCATCCACCTCACAAGGAGAGCTAGCGCATCTCCAAGGGATGGCATTTATTCCTAGTGCATTTAAACCCTCACTTGACTGTTGCAGAACTCAGTTGATGTAGATTAGCTGGGTTTGTGTTGCAGGAGGGAATGTGTCTGTGTAACTGTAAATGTGAATTATGTGTTTAAAGATCCTTTAACTAAGTGGTGGCTGCAAGTAAAGGGGCAGGGGGTGGGAGAGCAACAAATGTTTGGAAGACAGGGCAATGCCTCGCAGTTGAATGATTTTTTCCAGACTGATGAGAAATTACTATAAATCTTAGAAAGTATGACTGGATGCTATTTTTGCAAGGAAAGACCCCTCAGAAGCAGCCCTGTGAAAAGCAGAATGCCCAGCTCTCCATTTGCTTATGGGGCACTCAGTCCATCGTTGCAGGGTTAAAACTTGGTGAATCTGTAGTGGAATTAAGAACTAAGGCTAACTTTATTTTCAGAAGGGTCAATTTGGATAACATAAAATACCTTGTTTTATGTTAGGTTTGCTTCTTTGGCAATTCATTACACTACAGAGCACAGTCTGAAGTTCTGCAAAATGTTCAATTAAGACTTTTCATTTTACATGGGAGAGGGGGAAAGATTTAACAGCATAATGAGAAAGAAAACACTGATAGGCAGTATTTCATTCACTTTTTTATGTACAAAACATAGATTGTTGCTAGGAAATGGTAGGGTGTCAATGGAGCACTCTTAGGACAGCACTGTAATTCTTGTTGAAACAGAGGTTGAGCAGTCAGCACAGCTGTAGGTCTAATGCTAAAGGTTTTTGGCAATGTGTTTAAGAAAACAGTCTTAATTGTGTCCCTGCTTTTGCTTCTTTTGAACAAACACTGGAAAAAACAGGTTGCTGATGATTATCGTGCCTTTGTAGATGAGTAACAGCCTTGCTGAAGCTCTAATGTGCCTGCAGTCCTGTTTTTTCAATCATTTGTATCCTCTGTATTATCAGCTGAGGAGTTGTGTGTCAACTGTGTTGTGTCCCATAACCATTCACAATGCTGGAGAGACCCAGAGAAGGAAGACAGAGACCAGTAAACCCAGCAGCATGCTGCGTTTCTTGCTCAGGAATCCTTGGAAGAGATGACAGGTGAGGTTATTCCATTCAGAGGTCTTCCCATATATCTTTCTCTGGAGGAGACAGGTCTAAGCTAGGAAGACGTAAAGAATCCTACCAACTGTTGTGGAGCTTCCTTTTGATGCTATTTTCAAAATAAAATTGGTCTATACCAGCTGTGGCATGTAGTAAGAGATTTTGATTCTAACACTGATGAAAGTATAAAAGAAAAGGCAGCCAAAACAGGCAGTTCTCACCCATTTGCCAAGTGTTTCTATGTTCTAGCTGACAGAGGATTTAAATACAAGAAATACTGAGACTTTTTTTTTCCTTAAATTTCTGTCTCTTTTAGCAAATACTTGAAGAGGCAAAATCCTAAAACTTCTGTATCTGCACTGGTCCTTTCTGAATCAGATTTTTTTTTCCTCAGCTTAACTGCAGTTCTGTTTCTGATGAGTAACTTTGCCTAGACATCATAGGAAATAATTGCAGTTGGGCACACAATGCGACTTCCTGGACTGGTGAAGAAAACACACCTTCCCATTGTCCTCATGTTGTGTCAGTGAGCAGTCATTCTCTTCAAAATATTGGTAATTGCTGTCATGGTAACAAAACAAAAACATGGTGTGGCAACTATTTTCAGCTTTGCACATGTGATATCTCTCCTGGCTGTAAAACACTTCAGCGTTTAACCAGGACAAGAGGTGTCCTCTCATTTAAGCCTGGCATGGATAATTTTTTTCTGAACAATGGTCCAGGTGTATGTGGGGGGTTGTAGTGTTGTGTTTTGTTTTGCTTTGTTTAGTTGGGTTTTTTCAGGCTGATGGGCAGCAGGTTTAGAGGTAGGAAGGGGAATGACAGGACAACCACTGCCGAGTGATTATTCCTAGTAACTATTTGCACTACTCATAAACACCTCTGCAGCTGGGATGAAGTTGGCACTGGAATTCTGGGGGCCCTGGCAATACCAGCCCTTGAGCTCTTTAGCACGAGATGAACCAAGCAAAAACGACCACAGGAGCTTCACAGGAAGTTGTGGTCATGTTGCAACTTGTAGGAAAAAAAGGTTCCTCAGATGGCTGTAGCAAAACAGCCAAGAGAACAGTGGGAAGGAAGGTGAGATAAGCTGGCAGGGAGGAAGCACCTCTGGAGGAATGGGGATGAATTATGAAAGTGTGCACAGCTTTCATGTGGGACCTTTTCCTTGGGCTTTTGCAATAACAATTTATTGCAAAAATTTAATGTATTTCACGCATCTTTTCTCTGCCTTCTTTGTTCCAGATAACAATGACTTGTAAGAATTATAAAGAGCACCCAGAAATATCCAACCCTAAGGAGGGCACTTCATCTACTTCTGACTATTAGGGAGCATTTAATAGTAAATTATTGCCTTAGGATGCAATTCTACTGAGCTGGGAAAAAAACGGAGCTTGAGGCGTTTTTTAGAGTATAAATTTACTTCCTGTTCTGAAGAACTGGCTGACCTTGCCACATTTGGGTTTGATTCCAGGGAGGAGGATTCAAAAAGATAGAAGAAAGAAGATTGTAACGGAGGATTAATTAGTTCCTAATACTAATAATTAGATTTTCAATCCACACAGTTCTGTGGCATGTCACAGGCTACCTAAAATTTGAGAAAGGGTGGAGAGTCATAATTAGCTTTCATTCAGTATGTATAAAAATCTGAAAAAAAAAAAAAATTCCCTTCTTAATATTGAAAATCCACTCTTGCCAGTGAGAGGAAAAGGTGCAAAATGAACATAGGTCTAACTTGCACAAGAGGAAAATAAGCTATACTGGATGATTTTTTTCATTTTCTCTTATTATACTGAAGCTCTTACCAATTAAAAAAAAAATTAAGTCATTTGATACAAAACTGTTAGAAGGGGCACATACTTGATCACAGTTTGTTCTCCTTTGAGCAATTTTGTCATTAATACACTTGATGCCTTCTTAACTTGTTTTAACACATCATTGGTCTTCCAGTCATCAACTTATTTTCTCACCCTGTTGCTGCTACAGTTGACCCAGCAGTGAAAAGTGTGCCAAGAAAAATTTGAATGATTCTGCTCCAGTCTTTGACAGACAGAAATAAACACGAACACGTCATCAAGAACCAACACTTTTATCTCTGCAAAGACAATGCGTAAATTATTAGATTAAGGAAACAAGTTCCAGGTTTTAGCGATATTCTGATTTTTTTTTTTTTTGGATGGCTTGGCCGGATTAACAAAATTTTATAATTTTTCTAATCGTTCATACAGGTACTGTCATTACATATATAAAACTCCAAATCTTTTATTAAAGCAATCCTTTACTACAACATGTAAACTCACAGGAAGAGAGAAAATATTCTGCTCTTAAATGTTTAGAAGTGCTTTTCTAAAAATAATTTTGCTGCTTCAAGGTACAAAATTGATTAAAGCACTGCTTCTATCTATTTGATGGATGTCTACAAATTTTTTTTTTAGAAGTCTGTCACACTCTTATGTGTACAGTAAGGCCATTGCAGTATCAGTAGCTGCATTTAAACTTAGTCAAATTTAGTCATATTTTTGTCATACTTGTTGAACTAAGGCCAAATTCACAAGTGTTACCTGTATTGAGTATATTTTTCACCTTCCTTCAGTTACTGCACTGTATCTTTGCTAACTCCTTCCCCCGATTTAGACAGTCTAAGAAGGACTTAGTAAGGCAGTGCCTGCTGCTTGCCAAGGCGGTAAGGAGAACAGATCAATAAATACTGATTGAAAGGTAGGTGAGGAGCTGAAGGAGTGAGAGTCCATGACTGCAAGATTGACTGATAGTAAAGTGCACAGTTAGCAAGTCTTTCTGAGATCACAGAATCAATCAGGTTGGAGACCTCTGAGATCAAGTCCAACCTTTGACTGATCACCACCTTGTCAACCAGACCATGCCACTGAGTGCCACATCCAGTTGTTTCATAAATACCTACAGGGATGGTGACTCCACCACCTCCCTTGGCAGCCCATTCCAATGTTTAACAGCCCTTTCCATGAAGAAATTCCCCTTGATGTCCAACCAGCAATTCCCCTGGGGCAGCTTGAGGCCATTTCCTTTTGTCCTGTTGCTGGTTGCCTGGTCAGAGAGGCCGACTCCCACCTCACTACAACCTCATTTCAGGCAGTTGCGGGAGATTTGTATATTATACCAAATTACAATATGCAAAAGGTGGGTTGGGCTTTTTTTTCTCATTCATTTTCAGGCAGCCAAAAGCCAGGCACCTGCAATGCAAGCGCTTGTAGTAAGGATATTTCAGACTTTGTTGACCACAATAAGTGACCGAATAACTGAGTGGAAGCCAGAAATTACTGATGCGTGTTTTCCAATCAATGAGGGATGCTTTCTCTTTTTCCAGCGGTTTTCTGGATAATATCTCACTTCTTGGCACAGTTAAACACATTCACTGCAAATCAAACAACACCATCAGCTCTTATCAATAGTTTATAAAGAAATCAGCTTTGAAATTTTCACTTCCTTTCTACATAAACTTCAGGAATTTCCAGCTCTTACTGTGCTTCCAGTTTGTTTCTAGTCTATCTGTAACATCTTTAAGTTACATACCAACAGCTTTGATTTGTTTTAGAATAATGTTAACTCATCATTAGGATTTGGAGTTAATTGTTCTGAAAAGCAGGAACTACAGAACTGACCTGAAGCACAAGAAAATTGATCTGGTGGAATTGCTTCTCGTAATGAAGTTTTTAATTCAAAACCTTGTCTTTTCCCTGGTCCTCCTAGTCCTGCAAGTGGGGATAGGCTCTGTATTTCTGTCTAGCATGGGTTCACACTTACCCTGCTAAGCAGAACTCAGAACCTTGGGAAAACACATGGACAGCACAAACTGCTGGGTTTGCACTCCAGGACTCACAGTCATCCCACCCCAGTTCTGAACAGTGTGGTTTAATTACAGTGGTATGAAATATATTGACTAGGCATATGTTGGGATGTACCTCCTTTCTTGCACTGTACAAATATTTGTTCTGCCTCATTTTCTGAAACATATGGAAATATTTTTAAAATAATAACAGTAAAAATAATAGCACTCCTTGAGCCATGGAAATCTTTAAGTATAATTTTTTTACGTGCCTTTCAATCTTGCCTTTAGCATGGTTGCAGAAGAAATATGACATTTAAAGTTCAAAGTTTAGGTTAGCTGAGTGTTGAATAGATGTAATATAACAAAGCTAAAACTGACTGCTTGTAACTTCATGTATATTTGGTTTACATAGAGAAAACTGGAAACTTTTCTGTATTCTATGCTGATAGTATGCATGATATTGGATCTAAAAATTTCTGCTTACAGGGCTCATTCTTGAAAATATTAATTGGAATGAAATATCTGTTATATCTCTTATGCAAATATTTTTTGAAGAGCCGTGTTTGTCTTTTTTCCACTCAACTGAAGGATGCTAATCTAATACAGAAAAAATATAATATTCTGTCAAATGTCCACAGGCAAGATTTGTATGAATGGCCAAACAGTTGAAAATGGTATCTTATGTGTTCTGTACCTTGTTTGATCTTCTTTCTGTAACAACATGGTGGACAAAATCGTGATCACAGTGAAGACGATTTGACTTAAGTGGAGGAAAATTTGCTGCAGGTATCTAGAATGCTCTTTTCTATTCTGTCTATTGCCAAGCTATGAACAGTACAAGGAAGCGGATCAGAAGAACTTGAAAATATCTACAAGAGAGAGGAGGAAAAGACACTGAATTAGGAACCTCTGATATGGAAAACAGGTCAGGATATGCCTTGGTCTTCTCATCACATTTATTCTGAGTCATTTTTCTTGAGAACAACCAGATGGTGTTTCTCTCTTGCTTCCCGTCCTCCATCTAAGGAGAGCAGCAGTTTGCTAAAGTAATAAAAATCTATAGGTTGGCCATTATTTAAAGGATTGATGTTTGAAAAATCAAATAAAGAGTAAAACTGTGAAAAGCATTCGGTGCTGTTATTAAAAAAATGTAGGGGAGAGGAGAGGAGAGGAGAGGAGAGGAGAGGAGAGGAGAGGAGAGGAGAGGAGAGGAGAGGAGAGGAGAGGAGAGGAGAGGAGAGGAGAGGAGAGGAGAGGAGAGGAGAGGAGAGGAGAGGAGAGGAGAGGAGAGGAGAGGAGAGGAGAAAAAAAGTAAGTATTTTGGTAAAATAACAGTGAGCAGTCACCCTTTTCTGCCATGCTGTGCAAAGGCAGAACTGAAATTATTTTATTTTATTTTGACACTTGCAAGTGAAATGGTAATTCCTCAAATTTGCTTGAGATCATGAGGATAATTATATTTCCTCAGACATGTTTGGACCTTTACTTTTAGGGTGTGTGCCTTTTGCTGCATATTGTACAGTTAGCCAACCTGAGTGGGCACCACAGAGTGTAGAGAAAGCGGGTTCCAGGTTTCTAGGTCACCTGTTTGTTTGTCAGTTTGGTTAATCCAGGTAAATGGCCCCAAAGTTAAATATCCGCACCCTCAATTGGGAATACAAACAGTTGCATTTTTAAATCTCTGGACAACAAACACTGCACTCTGTTCATCAGGCACAAACAAGCTCTACCTTTTGAAAGTAGTGGCAGATCTTCCAAATAATACTTTTCCATACCATTATATCCTAAATGAAGCTCTAACAAAGGTTCTTTCGTGCTTTGAGAGCAATCAATCTGAAGACTGTAATATTTTTGAAGGTTTTTGGGTAGTTGTTCTTTTCCATTATCTTGTTCTTTTACTGCAGCCTCAGAGCTGGAGTTCTGAGGGTTTTGTTCTCTTATCTTCTGGTCATTAAACTACAGTGTGAAACCTGTCCCGTTGAGCTCACACAATACGGGTTAAAGTGCTTCTGATATAAGACACATAGAAAACTTGTAACACTGTTCTTGATGAATGAAATTACTGAATAATGTTTGGAGGACTAACATTTCTCTTCTGCTTTTAAAACAAAGTCAAAATCCTCTGCATGATGACAATGAATGAATGAACAGTTTATGTGTGCACAGGCTTTCTTAAGCAGTAATATGGACCTTCTGTTTCAAACTATTTGCATCTCTAGGCCCTCTGTTTTAAGGCGCTTCCTTTGTCTTAGGGCTTGGCCAATGTTAATAAAATATAAATATTTATACTGGCCTTTGAATTGTTAACTGACTCAAGCAATAGCTTAGCAACTGAGAGAATGGAGGTTATCTCTAGCATTCTGTTCTTACCATGCTACTTTGCTGCCAGAAATGCTATGAAAGGCTCCAGAAAAAATCATCTCCTGGCCAATGGTGCACGGGGACTAGTGTTTTGTAGGCTATTAGCTGTGAATCCCCCTTAAACATTAAACACCACCTGCACTAACTTAAAATAGTTTTGCACTGTTACACAATCAAGCAATATCTAGTGCACTAAAAAACCTGTAAAAACTATACCAGTTGCAAAAAAATATATGGTTATGGTTAACCAGAGATTTATTTCATTTGCAATAACCAGTTCTGAAAGATAATTTGTGACTTCTTGTGATTTCTTTCTGAATAATATGATGGGTTGTAGTTTGCTGCTAAAGATTTCATAGGATAATTCTGACAGGAAGCCAGCACAGCAATGTGCTTGCAGTATAGTAAGATTATAAGTAAGGCAGAGTTTTGACTAATACTACTCTTAGAGGACATCTTTTTTCTTTATTCCTCTCAAGCAGTGGGTTGGCACTTCTGTAGTCAGACTGTAGCACTGATTAAGTTGACTGCTCTATCCATTTATAAAGTGGAGGAAAGGATGGGAATAGTAACAACACAAGCCTCCTAGTGTTGGACCTTTTTACACCTGGTAGTATTTAATTTCCAGAGGCTCAACTACTTTGGGCTTTGCAAATTGCCAAGCAGCCTCATGTTACTGCCCTTGGCTGGTACTGCTGGTACTCTGAATAACAAGGCTAGTGCAGGTTCTGAACGAAATTTCAGTTTATGCTTTGCAGCTCCAATTTAGGAACTCTATCAGTGTCCTGGTAAATATAACAATTTTTTTTCTCTTGTTGCCATGTCTAATGTTTTCTGGCCCTACACATTATATCAGTTAGTGTCTCTTAAGAGTATGACCTCTACAATGCAGGTCGTCGTGATTGCAGTAAAGCAAACAGACAAATGTTCAGTCTTCTACCTGCAGACCAGAGCCCCTAAAATGATAATTAAAAAATCAAGAAAGGCTTTTGTGTCCTTCAAAGGTATTTACTCACTCTTGGGCTGCGATGTCATAAATGAATTGCCTGTGCAAATAATGTATTTATTACTCTCCTGGGACCACTCCTCGCTCAAAAAATAATCCTACAGTGCTTTCTATGTAAAAATATTTTCCACCTAGAAATGCAATCTTGTAGCCTTAAGCAGAAAGCTAAGGGAAACCAATGTGCCTTTAGGGGTGTTGTATGAAATCAGGCTGAAATGTCATGTTTCTTGAAAATTTCTAATGTTCAAAGATAAGACAGTTCCAAATAAAAGATCAAGTGTCACCTGTACCAAAACTTAACAAATGTCATTGGTTGCTTAACCAGTTTCTCTCCAAGTCCTCAGGTAATTCACTCAGGTAATATTTATGTACAGAATTGGTGCATTTTATTAAAACTTACTTACTAGATGAAACAAAAGTCCTTCAGCTCTGAGCTTTATTAAGCTAAGAACAAGCCCGCACTACAAGTAAATTTTTGGCTTTCAATTAAAATTGCTAATTTTCTACTATAATTCAGGACACCTCTGCTCACCTTCTCTTTCAAATAGTATCACATGATATCCTGGTAGATGAACTGATGAGGTCTGGACAAAGGAAGTGGACAGCAAGATCCTGAAGGGCTGGGCCCACGCGGAGGGTTGTGGTCAGTGCCACAAAGTCCAGCTGGAGGCATGTTGCTAGTGGTGCAGCCCAGGGATCAGTACTGGGTCCAGTCCTGTTTAGTATCCCCATTAAAGATAAGGATGGTGGGGCAGAGCGAGAAGCTCAGCAATGTTGCAGATGAAACAAACTCTGAGGAGTGGGTTATGTACCAGATGGATGTGCTGCAATTCAGAGGGAACCTAGTAGGCAGGAGAACTGGGCAGAGAAACCTCATGAGGTTCAGCAAGGGGAAATGCCAAGTCCTGCAACCTGGGGAGGAATGACCCCACGCACACGCTGGAAGCCCACTGGCTGGAAAGCAGCTCTGCAGAGAGGGACTCTGGCATCCTGGGTGGCCTACAAGTTGCCCACAAGCCAGCAATATGTCTAAGGCAGCCATCCATGTTCTGGGCTGCATAAAACATACTAGTCTGTACTGGTGAGACACATCTGGAATGCTGTGTCCAGTTCTGGTCTCCCCTAGTTCAAGTGAGATACAGACTTCCGGGAGCAATTCTAACACAGGCTGACAAGGATGATGAGGGGATTGGAGCACCTCTCATACAAGAAGAGGCTGGGAGAGATGGGACTCTTTGGTCTGGAGAAGTTTAATCAATGTGCGCAAATATCTATCAGGAGGGAGTTAAGAAGAGGGAGCCCGATCCTTCTCACCCTACTGACAGGACAAGAGAAAAAGGGCATAAATTTAAACATGTTTTATCAGTTGCTCAGGTTTCATACTCCCTGTTGGGCTGAACCATGTACCCACTTCCCCTATGCTGGTCTGGCTGCCACAGGAAGGCTTTTCTCTCCACTAGTCACCTCAAGGCATATAACCCAATGACCCACTTTTACACTCCTATGTCCACACAAAGAATATCCTTCAGCACCCTTTGTGTAAAGATAAGATTTTGATCTATTACAATAATTGGTGATCATTATTTATATACTCCCCGACATAATTATTCTTTCGGTCATCTCCTCTGATCCTTCTTCTGTTGCCACAGGGTTTGGGTCATTTTCAGTGGTTGAAGATCGGAGTAACTAAATAGCAAGGAAGAATAGTCGGAGACTGAGTAAAATGTCAGGGCTCGAAGACAGATTAGATAATTTTCATTCAGATTCAAGCGAAGTAATATGCTTCAACCTGCAGATATGTATCTTGAAAGCTGCAGCTGCAGAATGTCATATATTGGTTACCTTTCCTGCATCATTTTGTTGCTTTACTACCAGATTTCTTTTACTACCAGATTTCATATTCTGAGCAATTTACTCTCCTCAGTAGTTTATTTCATTTTTTTATCCTAATTTATTAACTTCTAAGATGTCTTAATGAGCTCTGAATTCTAATGATCTTGTATATTCCAAATTGGGAAAAGTATTCTATTTGAAAATATGCAACAAATGTATTTTAGACAGGATATGGGGATGTTTGAAACTAACTAAGCATTGCTACTATTTTCCCCAAACGGACAGTTTCACTGGCTGACTATTAGACTATGTAAGTTGATACCAATTTCCATTTTATAGCTAACAGAATCAAATCATTTAAATTTGTTAAATTCCTGATTTATGAACATGAAGAAAGAAGTTTCAGTTTAGACAATGCTTATTTTTTTAAGGAAGTGGGGTGTTAGTGGGTGTGGGTGAGAGAGTAAGAGGAAGATATAAAATAAGTCATTTAACATGAAATTTATATATGTCCCGTACACTTGTATGAAAACTCAGAAGAAAGTAAGATTTTTTTTTTTACATTTCTAACCCAGATCAGAACTAAAAAAGAACTTTTTGTAGTAAAATGTTCAGTTGAGGACATGAAGAAAACAAACCATGAAACTGTAAAGACATGACCTTTTTAACTGTAAGAATTTGTTTTCCAAGTTTAACATAATAATATTAAATGATCTTTTTTAACCTAGTTGTTACGACTTTCTCTGTGTTGTAAGGATTTCATGTCATTAGTTCAAGATTTTTCTTGTCATTAAATAGTAATTTTAAAAATCCCATTATCTTGCGTTTCCTTCTAGGAATCAGAGTTTTAGAGCTCTTGAGTGCCGATGGAGATCATCAGCACATTCTAATTTTTGTTGATTTTGAGGTACAGGAGCACTGGAGACTCTCTAAGGCCTTCTTGCTGAACTGCTAGCTATATCTGGGGCTGGTAAAGACAAATTCTCAGGAGAATCCTCAGCTGCAGTATGGCAAAACACTAAAACTCAACACTCAAACTTGGTAGGAAAAGTCAAGATGTAAGCTAAGAATTCCATATAAATGTGTGGCTAAAATAGCATATAAATATGTGTTTTAAAATGGAATTTTTTAATAAAAAGAGATACAGCTGGCAATATATTAACACAGGATTCTTTTTTAATTTATTAGTGTTTCATTAATCTTCATTAATTAGAAGAAGGAGAGATTTTGAAATTTCAAACTGAAAAGGAATGGAGTTTAGGGAGTTTTTATTTTATTTTGTTAATTTTTATTTTTTATGGAAAGTAGAAAAAACAAGATCTTAGATTAGCCATAAACTGACTTTGCTATGTTATTTGAGGTAAACAAAAAGTATTTACTTTTAATTTAGATTACATTAAAGCTTGATGTTGATATTTAAATAGAAATGTAAATTTAGAGTGAAATTCAAATTCTATTAATTGACCTGGTATTCTCTTTTCCATTAAACAGAATGAATGAAATTTCACTCTTAAAAGTAAATATACTCCCTTACATCCCTTTCAATTTTCAGTTTTCCAAAGGTTTAACTTTGATAGAACCTGAAGGCAGAGATGGGGAAAATACTGCTTTTCCTGACAGGGATGGTAGGATTTTTTTGGAAGTTGTGATTTTTATAATTTCCAGAGTCTAGCACTCTGTTTTTGTAAATAAGGTTTATGGTAGGCTTGAGGAAGAAAACAACTATTTTCTACACTTGACAAGATTCATGAAGCTTAGCTTTTTTTTTTTCTTTCAACCATGTGCTGCATGAAAAGCTTGCATAGCATAGAAAAATAACCAATCTGTATTTTCTTTCCTTAAACTGATGCAGCATTTTGAAATGAAACGAGTAGGAAACGTGCATGATTTCATAATAACTTCGTGATCATTGCACAAAACAATAATGCAATGAATATTTTTAATAAGACCAGAAACCTTAATTGCTTTAAGATTTTTTTTCCGTTGCTATAGTGATCCTGAGAAAACTCTAATGCAACAACTGAAGCAACTTCCTGCCATGGAAGCAATCCAAAAATCAGAACAAAAGCCTCCTACAGACTGGACATGACGTCCTGGATTGTTATCATTCAGCATACATGTCTTAGTAAATTAGCAAACTCTCTTAGTCCTAGTCCTAGAATGCTGCAGCTTCTTGTCTAGGGGGGAGAGACCAGGTAAGTGTATTGTGGGGGAAAAGTGTCCAGATCTTCCATCGAAACTTCCAGTTTTACAATAGATTTAGTGGGCAACTGGTTTTGACATGAGGCATGAGACAATTACACTCTTCTTCAACAGTTTAATCTTTAAGAAAAATGCAGTGTACCTCTCTGAATATCTTCTTGTAATGAACATTACTGACCTTATTTTCATTCCTTCTCTTTTCTGATCTTTGGGGATGCGTCCTTTTGCCTGCTGATGAGAGAACAGCTGAGGTGAATGGCACAGGAATACAACATGGCAAGGAAAGGGTAAGGGAAAAGCAAGTTGTTGCCACATGTCCTAGTCTCCTTGACTCCCAAACAGCAGGAGGAAAACTAAGCCAAGCCTTCCAGGTCTTAGCCACATATTTGTCTCATATTCGGCCATCTCCTTTTGCTGTTTGCAGGAGCAATTTAGACCCATTGTGCTCATCCTTAGAACAGCTGCATTCAATCTTGCCTGTGCCATTGAGAAATCTCAAGCTAGTTTGAAGGCAATTTAATGAGGATGCAGGTAGAATTGACATCATGGATAGGCAGTTTTTATGTTACTGGTTCTCTGATAAACTGAGAATTTTTTTTTTTTATGAGAGACATACCCATACTTTGGTTAAAAGAACAGATTTGCTTTTGAAAGGGTTAGATGTTGTCTGAGAAATAATTCCTAGAAGTCTACAGCTACAAAGGAAACCTGCAGACATAATGTCTAGTCATTTTCTGTGTTAAAAAATCAGGTTTGAAACTGTCAAACTATACTCGTACCTTTAATTAAATACCCTCTGTAAAGGGTAAGAGAAACACGGAAAGTAATCTGGGTATTAACAGAAGTGTTAGAAAGGTGATAAATCCATCTTCAGAGAGCTCGAAGCTAAACATATCGGTCACAAAATTAAGTGACACAAGGCTGCTAGGGCTTTTTCGCCCCTTTACCTACAGTACCAAAATGGTTTGAAACAGGCATAAATATTCTCTTGGCTGCCTTGACACAGAACACTGGCCTTGTGGGCAGCAATGCTTAGAAAGATGCTTGTGTCAATAACTGCAGTGCAGGAGGATGAGGACAAAACCTGAAAGCATTCTTGCACTCTGGCAAAAGAGAGTGGGCACAAAATTCAGTAAGTGTGTTCAAAATTTAAATTAAGTTTTATGTTATTCTTACTAGAAAAAAGAGTAGCAGCACTGCAGGGAAAATAACAGGTGTATTTCGTGGTTTTACAGAAAAGATTCAGAAAATCCTTGAGTTCAGCACAGCCTGGAAATATTTTTTTAGCCTATGCAAGAGACTTCAGTGGGCCTTTAGCCTAAAGAAATCCCTTTATACCACAGAATATGAAAAATGTTGATGAACTATAGCAAGAAATTTAATTACAGTAGTATTTTCCGAAACACTGTTCTTAGATCTGTAATGACTGTTTCATGACAAAGGTATTCCAACAAAACAAAATCTTATCTCAGAAGACCTATTTTTGTTTGTTAGTTCTTTATTCTGCTTCTGGTTATTGGCAAGTGTTTGAAATTTCCTTTGTTAAATTGAAGGAATGTTTCACAATTTTTTTTTCAGAAAGAGAAATGGTAAGTTCTACATAAATTTTTTCCTACCTTGCCTAGTCCAAGGCCTAGAGAATTGAATAATTGCTTTAAAATGAGAAGTAAACAACAACAAAGAAGGTTTCCATATAAAGAGTGTCAAAACACTGGCATATGAGAACCTGAGCTCTATACTTTCATGTTAGTATTTAAAAATACATATTTTACATCCATGGAACTATAACAGAGTCTGCATATTCTTCCTACAAAGCAACAAGTAGACTTTCTTCTTTCCAGATCTTTGATTCAAGATTACAATCTTAATGTGGGAAATAGTCTTCATTCTGGAAACCCCACACATAAGGTTTCGCAAATGCCCTTTCAATCTAGACCATGTTCTTTTAACTTTGAAGTTGCATCAAGTGCTTGCATAGATATTTTCTGTCGTGCAAACAGAATTCTGAGAGGAAAAGACTGTAGCCTGCAATCTGATTCAGCATTGCTTTGTTCACCTATAAATTCCATGTGGTTTGTGGGGAGTGGGGCATTGTTCCCCCAGGAGATGAGAGATTACAAATGTCTGTGTAAAGAAGTGGCCAAACTTGTTTCTTGTAACCTGGGTTGCTGTAAAAGATAACAAATGTCTTGGCTGTCTCCAGTTTTGGCTGGAGGGTGTTGAGATACACTGTGGGTGTGTTTGTGCACACTCATCTAAACTGAATGCATTTTAGCCCACACTGAAATGAAAGTGCACTTTGATGATTGATATTTCTAATAAGTAAGAGCTTTGAGCAGGTACAAATGCACTTTTAAATTCATGTGCTTCATTAGTCAACAATTTGAATAGTAGGAAGGCTGGCCAGGGAGCAACTGGTCCACTTCCCTGAGTCCTGATTCTGGCTGCTACATCCTGTTCTGCTGACAAACAAGAACCATATGGTTTGTTGATTTTTAGATCACAGTCTTGAGTAGAAATTAAGAGTTAACCGGAGTAAGCGTAAACTACTTTAGAAGACTGTTTGTAAAAGTACTGAAAACTTGCAATTAGAAAATTCTTACAGAGGCATCAGGCACCTTTGAGAGTATCCTGTAGTTTGGTCTGCCTTTTTTTCCTGCTACTTTTTATACTCGTATTTATGGTGATGGAATCAAGGAAATCAATTTTCTACGGTATGAACATACATATTGGGTTTCTCTGCTTGACTTTAAGTACCAGAAGAGCTATTTCAACCTCACCTGAGTCTCATTAAAACTTCATGTAAAAAACAGAGAGGCTGACCATGCAGCCACATAAGGCTTGTTGCCTTAATAAGAAGTGAGGTGCTCTTTCCATGATGAAAAAGTGGTGGGATCAGAGACAGATATTTTTGTTTGCTTGTTTTTAACAGGGATCCATGTGTGATCTGTTCCAGTATCCTTAGCTTGGGAAGTAACTGCTGTGGGAATGAAAGAATGGATTTGTACCTCTGTCTCCCACATTAAAGGCTGTTGTCTGCAGCCAGACCACCACCAAATGGATGGCAGAGTTTGGTGTGTTAAATATGCCTAAAATATCCAGAGTTGTTCGTGGTCATTGTGTTGAGGAGTACATTTAGTGCTCATGTATGGAGTACAGCTCCGTGTGCAGCTGCAGCTGGAGCTGCAGGTTGGGCTCCGGGTGTGGGAGCCCAAGCCCCAGGCAAAGGCCATGACCTGCCCAGGGACCCGTGGCCCAGCCAGGTGACTGGACACTCAAAGAAACTTCAGGAGCCAATGACTCCAGACTTCCCCACACTTAGATTGTGAGGGTATAAAAGCCCAGTGGTTCCTTTGTTCAGGGTCCCTCCTTGGAGGCACTGAGCTGGAGCTGTTACTTTGATATTGCACCATGATTAAATTATTTTAAGGATCTGGATACCAGAGACTCTGCTAAGAGAAACCTGGGGTTAAGCCCATAAGGAAATCTGGTGTGACTGTGAGTATGGGGGGTATAGCTGCAAAGGGGCCTCAGTCCCAGCTTAGGTGATGTCAGAGTGGCATGGATATCCTGGATGGTCAGACAGGGAAGTACCCTTAATAATTGTCCTCCTTTGACCACTCAACTGTTGACTGAAATTATCTTGTAGCATTAAAACTTTTAGTGGGTTCTGCAACATTTTACTTGTCATCAGTCACTTTTGCCATGTACACAGGCAAGAACTGCTGGCTGAGTGGAATGGGGTGGAGCAAGTGGATATTAACAATGAGAAGGATCTGGAGGTACTGAACTAAGAATAAGGTAGTAACAGGTTACATTGCAGGGTCTTTCCTTCACATTTCATTCTTTGATGTTCAACTGCTTTTCCAAAGCTGATAAGATTTGCAAGGGGCTGAAAGTCCTGATTAACCCCAGTTAAATGCTATTTTGAGGAACAAAAAGTGCATACATAGTGCATAAGACTACTTTGAGTATTCTCAGTTCAAGCCACTTTCATTGGATAAGGGTCTGGAGTTTAATTATTTGTTTAATTGTATTTGTTGTAAGTGCCAGTGATGACTGGTGAACTGTACCACTTCATGCAGGATCTGCTGAGATTAAGGACAGAGTTTACACTGAAAAGAAGTTTTTTTAAATAATTAACAACAACAACAAAAGAACAAACCAGATTAATTTCCTTTGTTTTCTGTGGGGTATGCCCAGCCTCTGCCCTGGAGGGAGGTCTGCTGAGATAAGGAGAGTGCCTAAACCTCCCAGCAGAACTCCCCTGGAAAGGGAGCTACTCTTCAGTTACGGCGAGAAGACACAACCAGAATCCTCTGGGAGACCCTATGCAGATCCTTTGTAACCCACTGGCCCTTACCTTCTGATACGCACCCCCTGTATCCCTGCCCCTGCGAGAGGGAGAGATGTTCGTCCCTGGCTCCCCTTCGCTGGACTAATAAAGCTACCTCATGCGGAACAGCTACATGGGCCTCTCGTGTCTCTCTCTCTCTCTCTGGTCTGGCCTGGAGGCTGCCCTGCAGAGCTGAGCTGAAATCACGAGCTGACAGTCACTGAAGAGCTGACAGCCTCTGCACGGACCCTCCTAGGCAGCAGCTGAGGGAAGACACCGGGCTTCAGGAAGACGATCTCTTTTGGGACCATCTCTCTGGACCGGTCACAGCTTCCTTGGTCAGAGCTACTGACCCCTCACCAGCTGTCATAGTTTTCTACTGCTTTTTCCCTTTAATTACTCTTATAGAAATTACTAATATCTTTGTTTTCAACATCTAGAATGAAATTTTATTTGATAATTTTTTTCATGCATTCGTATTTTTTGTTTCTTTTTTTTTCCCCACGTACTCTGTGAGTCAGATGTGTTAGTGCAAGGTGTGGATTTCTGGCAGTATCTCAAGTAAATACATCATGGAATCATCTGTTTGTTGTTCAACTGATAGCACTTATGTTTTCTACAACCCAAGAAATAAATGAGCACCTTTAAAGAATTTAGGTGAAAAATCCTGAGATGGAGTAGATATTGGTTTTAAAGGCTGTTTTTTGGTTTTAGCTGGTTCTCAGGATTCTTGTTATAGTATACTTACTTATGCTTCAGAAATATTGCCTGAAAACTAGATAAAAGCAGAACGGCTTGTAAAAAAACATGGAGGCACCAAAGTGTACATTTATCATTCCAGAAGGAGTTTAAACTACAGCCACCCAACAAACAGCTGAATTAAGGTGTGTTCAGCAGTTTGAGGTTCTGTATCATAGGGATGTCAAAATATCTTTGTGTGGCAGCTGTTAAAGGTTGTTTTTTCTTTATAGGGAAAGACACCTGGCAAGTGCAGTACTGTACAGTCGAATTGACAAAGCCCTTAAAAACGACAGAGTTAAATCTGAAAATGAAGATGTCTTATTTTCACTTGTGACATTTGTTGATACTTGTAGAAATAGAGACTTGTCCAGTTGTTTGCTATGAACAGTTCGCATAGCCTTCAGATGCAATCCGTAATGCAGAGCAGTAACGAGGAGCCCTGACATTTTTCTTAGTGTTGTTCTTAAAAGCAGCCTTTGCCCTGTACCCTCTGGGAACATACATAGTTTCAATGTGCATAGAAGAAAGAATTACTTACCAAGAGCATGAAGTAAAATTTGCAAGCCAACAAATTTTTTCACAAATTTTTCAAGGGAGATCTGAAAACAAACAATTGCTTGCAAATTTTGTTGGATTTTTTAATGAACTGTTTATCGGTGCATTGTATTGTGACTTATTTAGGTCGTGGTATGTTTCTACATAGCTGCCCTTCTTTACTGGTTCAGTAGAAATGCTAATTTTCTCTTGTGTATGCACACACTATCTCTCACAAAATGCTGCTGGGGATATTATACTTCCAAGAGACCAGTTTGACAGTCTTTTTGACTGAAGGGTTGGGGTTTTCTACTGAGCAGTGTTTGGAAGGAGGTTGCTGTGGAATGTATGAAAAGATAATGAAAAATTCTCTGTAATAATTAATAAAAAGAGTCCAGCTGTCTGTCTCTGCTTTGTGTGTTCCTGATACAAATAAATGAGAATTTTTTTTAAAGGCTGTGTAAAAGCACTAGCTTCTCTTCTGCACCAGCCCCTGACGGTTTACCCTTCACTTACTCAATTGTTTGGGTTATGTTTACTAGTCATTATTGACCTCTTTGTTAACATAGCTACTGTTGACATCACTCCCTATCCAAGAGAGATAAGGCCTTGTGTTCTGTTGCATCGTTACAGGGCAGCTCTCCAAGTGCAAAATGTTCATCTATATTTGAAATATTTGTCTTTAGAGCTTTGTAATGAGACTTGTTTACATGGGGGATGGGAGAAGAAAAATACCTCCAAATGAATGCAGTAGTCTCAGTATAAAACCCCACAATAATTTAGTGAAATAGCAAGGAGAATGTGTTTTCCAGCTGCTGTTTGTAGATCCCTGTTGCTAGGGTGCTTGATATCACAGAGTATAACCCTGTCCCATGGTTACCGTCTGCCTATCTTTGCTTTTCTTGACAACAAGGTTAAAGACTATGCCCTCATTACTTATCTGATTAGAACCAGCTCAGAAAATTAGAGCTAAGAAAAAAAAATCTTATAAAGCTCATGTAATCATCAGGATATTGGATTTCATTAATGAACTGATAAACCCGTGAATGACTCACTGGAGAGGTGGACATGAAAACCTGTCCTGCTTGCATTCATTTTATTCACTTTAATTAGGGGAAACGTCCTTCAGTGTGATAACTTGCTGCTGTAAGAACAATGTCTTTGCAGAAAAGGGAAGCTTTTGCTCTTTAGAACAAGGCTGGCTGTTTGCTTCTTGCATTAAAAGCATGAGCCATTTAATCATGTGGTCACTGGACAACTGGATCATACATCTCATTGCCTTTATCTGTACTAGTAGGCTGTAGAAGACTGCTCCTTCTCGGTTCACTCAAACACCTTTTTGGTACTAATTAGCCAGTGTCAAAATGTGCTGTAGAACTGCAGAAAGCAAGCAAGCAAGAGCTTTTTTCTAGAAAAATCCTGATGTTCTGTGCTTGAAACAAATAAAACAACAAAAAGGAAGAAAATAACACATTAACACCTGTTTCTGGAGGAAAAGAAAGCAGAGGTCAGAGAAAATGTCACCAGTTTATTCACAAGTTACCAAAATACTCCTTCTGTTTTTCCCTACTTGGTAATTATGTCCCATTGTCTTCAATGGTAAACCTTGTTTACCATTCATGAGCTGAATCAATCCTCCCCTGACCTCATTAGTCCAGCTGTTGGCTGTATTCTAAGCTATGTGGCTGCTTAGTTGCATCTGACATGCTGTCTTCTTTTTCTACCAGTAGTCAGGACCAGAACAGCTCACAGGACTTTAAACTCCCAAAGAAATCCAACTGCTGTTAGTCTGGGCTGTAAATCCCCTGGTTTGTTATAATCCCTCAGTGTAGTGACGTGCACAGTACTTGAAACTTTGAAGTGCCAAGACTGGGGCTGTTATAAAGCTGAGAAATACACATGCAATCAGCCTTTTTAAGATGGGTTATTTTGATTAAAAATGCCTCAGTGAGTTTCTCAATTTTTTGTTGCATTGATGCCTTCACATAAAGAATTTTCATCAATAAATTAGTCTTCTTTGAAATATACTGTCTTAAAAGAATATTCTGAACAACATCTTCCAGTTACTTTGCCATGGCTCCTCTGTTCTGGGAGCTTATAGGCCCCAAATTCATGGTTTGTGATAAAACAATCTCAAGGTTATTCTTGTGTTTTCATTTGAGTGGAATGTGTTCTAGAAATGGCTAAGAATTATTTGTTTGTTATGCCTCTTTGGCTGTGCTTTCTCTTTTTTCTTCTTATGTCCAAGCATGGGGGCAGGAATGAAAAACTAAGATGCAGCTAGTCATCTGCTGGTCACCTTTCAAGAAATTACTTTCTTCACTTGAGTTAAGGTAGTTAATTGGCTCCATATGACAGATAATATCAGACTGTTAACAGAATTTGTAGCTGTGCATCTGCCATACTGAGCACATTTTGGTTAGAGGGCACCATTGATCCTTTTGATTTTCCATTTGTTTGGGCAACTAAAACCTATTTGAAGGGATGAATAACAGGCTACAATCATAATGTGACCTACATATGAATGACCAAATGGCATGGTCCCAATTGCAGTGGTGACTTGAAAGAAGAACTCTTTAATGGATAAATACAGGGTCCAACTTCCACCACTATCTGTAGCTTATCAATCTCCTGTTGTAGAGAAATATGAAATGCTGTAAATGAGCTTCAAACGTTCTCTTAGCTGTATGTGAATTATAACCATGTTGCAATATGAAGATAAATTTAAAATTTAAATGACTGGTTTTGAGAAGGCAGAATATTAGCCCAGGAGGATCATTCTCTGGTTTGACAGGAATTACTTCAAGAGTGTCAAGGAACACCAAACTGAGTATTCCACCGGAAGGATACTCTAACCACTCTTAGTATTCCAGTATTCAGGGGCTTTTTAAAAATACTCCTCTGAAAAAGCAGAGTTGAAAGAACCACTGCCGTGGTGCCACTGCCAGCTAGCACACTGCCTCGAGCACCAGGCAATCTTCTGCCTGCCCTGAAGGGGAGGATGGGGGCCGATCACAGCGCGGGAGGGCAGGCGAAGCTCCTCGTTGGGTTCGCCTTGCCCACCCACGGCGATGGTGCGCGAAGGAGGCAGGAAAGAAGTGGAGGAACTTCTTCATGGGGGAGACCTTTCATTAAAGAACACAGGAAAACCACAGAGGAGCCAAGAAAAGGGGACTGATATGGGGTTTTATACCCCTGATGCCATGAAGACAGGAAAAGGCATCACCCCTATGGAGTGGGCATGCAAAACACACGGTAACCAATAACACTTCTGTTAGGGGGTGTTACAAAGGCAGGGAAAAGGAATTGTAGCAAATGGGAGAAGGAGTAGGCGGGGGGGAGTAGCAAGGGCCAATCAACTACCGAGGAACATAGAACTCTCTGGAAAGACAACCAAATATGAGAAATAAGGGGTGGGGAGGGCAGCGGCCAATGGTAAGGCACAGACCTACATATTTTTCACAGCCTTTGGGTGCTGCCTGTGACTTCACGGCTTTTGGGCTGTGGAGGCGTCAAACCAATGGACCTTTTGGTCCACTTGATTTGGCTGACCCTGGTATTGGCCATGGTTCACCACAACAAACCACCATCGAAAACTAAGCAGTTCTCCAAGAAGTCTACTGAAGTTTTGAATTCCTATAATTTCCATAAAATCCTTATCTTTAAAATGGTTCAGTTGCTTACAACCAGTCCTGTGTCAAATCATATGGGAACAGAGGGGTTGAATTACCAAATTCAATTTCAAAAGAGTTTCTGTCTGTACAGGTGTGTCTAGAAATAGCCGACATTACCAGTTCTTAGTCTTACCTGGAATTGTTTGTCAACCCTAGATGTGAGAGAATTCATAGATGTTCCTGTATGCCTGTGGTGCAACATAATAACTCTGTGAAATTCCCTGGTTTGTCAGTTGAATTTTCTCTTCCCATGCTTGTACCATAATTTTCTTCCTTGTTTAACTGCTGCTTGTAATGTTCTGTTTTCAAAAGGTCATAAATATACTGGATCTCTAGATGATCCAGTATATTTACCACGTTGGTCAGCTGCAGCTTTGCCTAGCTGAGTCTTGAAAACTTTCAGGGCTGGAGAGATCAAATATCTCTGGCAATCTGGCTACACAACCCATCCTATGACAAGCTTGTTCTGATATATTTCCTGACTTCCAGCATGAAAATGATAAAGCAGGAGCTGTGTACTTCATCTTGGAACAAGTTCACAGCTCTAAAAAAGCAAGACGTCTTTCCTCAAATGATGTCTAAAACTTTAGCTATCCATATTTTAAAGGGGAAGAAGTGGGTCTTATTTCACACCAATATTTATCCAACTAAACAAGATAAGGACTTGCACCGGGTTGAAAAGTGAGCACATCACATTATTCTTTCTAATTTCTTGTGGTGAAAATCCAGCAATCCTGAAAGTAGTAATTTACTTTCTTTTCTCCTACTCTCCACACCCACTGCCTTTTTTCCCCAAGGTTTTCCAGACACATTCATGGGCATTCCTCTAGGACTGGTTGAAAAGATTATGCAGACTTCCATAAGAACATTATTATAATAATGTCCACTGATAAAGGGTTGTTCTATAAAGAACTGTGTAAATGATGTACAAGAGTCTGAAGCCCTTAAGTGGGTTTAACTGAAGAGATATTGTTGTGGTAAAGCACACTCTATTTTTTTCCATGTGAGATGCTTCTTCACTTCCCAGCTCCACTTTTTACTTAAAATTCTTGTTCACACTACCTTTGACAAAAATATCATGATTTGTGCCATGCTGCATGTTCTTTGTTCTTAGAAATGACAGAAAAACTTTGTTGAGTTTTGTCAACCCCCTTCAAGTCAATGTGTGAGAGAAAAATGTTGCCTTCTATTTGCAGTCAGTGTTGTCTTTGTGGGTTTAGTGGGTGTTTTTTCATGAGGTCGGTGGGGAAGTAATAGGCATGGGTTTGTATGTTTATTTTATTACTGAACATTAGTATGCTGAGAGCATGATGAAGCAGATGATATTCTTTGCTTTGTTGCCCTTGGGAAGGACTCAGACTGTCACAGACTGGCAGCCAAACAATTTGTTGGAACAGCAGCTTTGGAGTATGACATAATGTGCTTTCGAATCGCTTCTGAGTTGGGTCAAAGGAAAAAAAAAAACCTGAAAGATTGACCACAAAGAGAGGATTTGCCTGCTGTCAGGTTGCTGAGGGGCTCTGACCTAGATATAAGTGGGACTGTGGGTATTTCTTTCCAGTAGTACAAAACCATTTAAAGATAATTCCACTTCCAATTTAAAGTGCACTTTGGCAATGGTTCTAGAACAGGCTCCATAACCCTGTCTGTTCTCACCTAAAACTTAATTCTACTTTATTTGTAAGCTTAGTCTTGTGAATGCAACAACTATTAACACAATGTCTGAAAATGGATTCTTGTGACTTTAAAAGTGGAAAAGTTGTGGAAATCAAGCTCCTTTGAGAAATGCCGAGGTGGTGCTTTGCATTTTGCAGATTCCTCTAGAAAACAGCTTTTGACTTTATTGCTAAGCTTTGACTGTAAATCACAACTTTTATTAGCATAATTATGCTAAATTAGTTTAATTAGCTAAATATACCAGGAGCTGGACTCCCTGATCCTTGTGTGTCCCTTTCAACTCAGCATGCTTGCTGATATAGTCTCCTAGGAGAAAGTAGCACAGATTTTTCCAGTGGCAGATAATATGGCACTGGGAGGCAGTGTTTTCAAGAACAGAGCTTTTTGCCATTCTGTATTCTCACATGAAGCTAAAAAGCTCTTGTAAAAGTGCTATTTCCATGGCATTTTTCATTCTCATTTCAGGTCAGGATTTCTGGTACTCTATTGCCTTGGTGTACTGTTTGGAGCTTTGCTTTCCCTCTGAAGTTCAATTCAGAGGTCTGATACTCCTTTGTACCCTAATGTATTCCCATTTGATCCTAAGGAGGGAACTGCTGGGAGATGATGGGGAAGCTGACCAGTGTACTAGGAACGAAATTCAGTAGTAAATTAAATGAGAGAATGAATTTGGTCATACATACCAGGCAGACTGTGGCCTCTTGTAAATGCAGCTTTCCGATGTTGATATCAAGGGATATTTAAAAGAGAAGTGAATTTGAAATAGCTTGAGATATTTATATTTCTTGTTCAAGCAGATCTGGGGAGGCACTGTGGGTGTTGTCATGCAATAATTTTTGCATGGAATTTCCAATCTATTCCTGTTCACTTGAATCACCAGACATATTCCTGGCCAGCAGAGAATGGTGTAGCCATTATTGCTGTATGTGAGTCCATGACTTGAAACTGGTTTGGTTTTTTTTCAACTGTGATGCTCCCTCATGTATAGCATAGTTTGATCTGTTCTCCTTTCCTATCTCCATGGCTGGAGATATTTGCTTCTTTTTTATTTTATCCTGTTGTGTCTAAATTGGCAAATTTCAGTGGAGGACCAATTAATGAGGCATATAATGTAAGAAATCTCTGTGTGAGACCATACAGAAAGGGATGGTGATTTTTATTTTAAAGCTTGTCTCACTTAGCTCACTCACTTATATTTCACTCATTCTGTCAGAAGAAGCAAGGTGTGTACATTCAAGTGGTGTGGCCAGGAGTACTTCTGGCAACATATCCTGGTTTCCACTGGGAGAGAGTTAATTCTTTTCCTAGTAGCTGGTACAGTGCTGTGTTATGGATTCAATATGAGACTGATGTTGATAACACACTGATGGCTCAGTTGGTGCTCAGCAGTGCTTACGCTGAGCCAGGGGCTTTTCAGGTTCCTGTGCTCTGCCAGTGAGGAGTTCCACAAGGACCTGGGAGGGAGCATGGCCAGGACAGCTGACTCAAACTGGCCAAAGAATATCATGTCCAGTATAGAAACTGGGATGAGTTGGCTGGGAGGGGCCGATCACTGCTGGGAGATGGGCTGGGCATCAGTCAGTGGGTGGAGAGGAATGGTATTGTGCATCACTTGTTTCTCTTGGATTTTCTTTTCTCTCTTTTTGTTATCTCACTTTGCATTGTTATTATTAATTACTATTACACTTAAATTTATTTTGATTATTAAACTGTTCTTATCTCAGCCCATGGGTTTTACCATTTTTTGATTTTCTTCCCCATTGTGGTGTGGGGGTAAGGGGAGGGGGAGTGAGTGAATGGCTACTTGGTTCTTAGTTGACAGCTGGGGTTACACCACAACATAGCAGAACAAGGGGCACTGCTTACTAAGTCCTTGGCATGTCCTGGATTATTCATGATCAGTAACTACATACTTTTTGTACCTTTATAAGTTCACAGTGATTGTTATCTTTTGTTTTTTCATCATGTCCTACCTGAGTGTTATTTAACAGCATCACTATCTTATGAATTATCCTTTTGCCTCCTTTTCTGAAAATAGTCTGTCCTTTGTTTGCCTAATTAGAAATCTCGATAAGCCGCATGTTTATGTGCTGAGACTGTGACGACCTGCTGTTCTGCACCAAGGTCTGGAGTGTGGGTGAGGTGAGACAGAAGGTGCATGGCACTTTCTGCAGCTCAGAAGGAAACACCTGATAACAAATGGCTTAATAAAATAGCTGGTTTAAGACGACACAATAAATAAGACAGAATTAAAAGAGGAATAGAGGTCAGGAGAAAACCTTTTATCCCTTCAGATGCTGAGAAGCACACTTGCATGCAGCATCAGGTGGGCCCTGGGCAGACTTCGGCACAGTATGCTATGCAGAAACCATCTGAGGAGACAAGTTCCTCTTCTTTGGTCCTTCAAGATACTAAATAATGTTCTTACAAGTAAGCAACTCTACTCCTGAAGGTTGTTGAGGTGAGAATTTCTGGCTGTGTTGTTGGACATGGGCAAGGATGTGCAGGTGGAGCAGGAGCTGCCTGTGGGCTCCTCTGCTGCAGCCAACTGCTGAGGTGACCCTGCAGACACAGGACATGCACAGCACAGCTCAGTGTGAGGGCCATGCTGGGTGGGCAGCACAGCACAGCACAGCACAGCACAGCACAGCACAGCACAGCACAGCTCAGTGTGAGGGCCACGCTGGGTGTGCAGCACAGCACAGTGCAGCTCTGTGGCTGTTTACGCAAGCTGTGATGTGGATCACCAGCTCATCTAGCTAAACCAAGTGTTTTCCCAGTCAGAATAAACACTCCCACTGATCTAGGTGTTACCAGCACCTGTTGTTTGTTTTTTCCCCCTCTGCGTTCACTCATGTATTTGCATTCATACTTGATTCATACCAGTGCCAATATTTCTATTTCTCTGCAATGCTACTTTTGTATGCTGCTCCAGGAACTATAGCGGAAAATTCTATCTCTTTCACTCAGTGCTGTTTTCCTTTGACTCAAAAAAGGTAAGAGATCATGAGTTTAGCCTCTGAAGTGTTTTACTTGAAAAAATACCTGTTTGTGAAACTAGTTCTACTTTAAAACTCACTAGAATCAAAAGTACAGAGCTGCATCAGTCAGCGTGCTCATCTTTCCTTCTTGCTATCAGAGGAAGCACAAGACTGGGTTATCAGACTGGTGGCCATGAAACACAGTGCTCTGATTTATTTTAAAAATACTATTTTGGACATGAACTGACAGTCTGTTCCGAGACAGTCATTATGTAACCTGAGATTTTTTTAGTTGCTTCTTGGTGTAGTTCAATATATGAAGAGTGGCAGGGCAAAATTTAGTGGCTTTACTGCTGACTTATTTTGTTGGGAAAAAAGGTAGACCATGTTACATACTGTAAAACTTTGCCAAATAATTTCCACAGAGATTTCTCTCTATCATGCATGATGCTTTTTTTTTTTTAACACTTATATTTCATTTTGGGTTTTTGATTAGCACTTTTCTGTTTTACCCAACTGGTAGACTAATAGTACTTCTAAAAAATATTTTCCATTTGTACTTAATAAACCAAATCAATATTATTTTTAAGCCAATTATTTAGGAATCATTATCTTACCGGGGAATGTAACAATTCCCAGAACCAGAGCTTTGGAAACTGAGCTATAGAGCTCAGTTGAGATGGTAGCTGCTAAATCACAGCTTTGAGTACATTGTAGTCAACTGCCTTAGGGACTTTGATGTCCTTAGAAACCTGAAGAAGTTGCTCCTTTGATTCCAGTTATTTTCACATCTCTCTGCCTTATGAGACAAATTAATTCTTCTGGTTTATATTAGAAGCTCTTCTGCTGTAACTAAAGAGTGTAGGAGCATATTAAATAAATTTCCAATGTTGAAAGGCTTTTTGTTTGATAATTTAGTACTAATGGGTAGGTTTCTGTTGATGGTTGTAGGGTTTTTTTCCCCTTGTGGCATATCAAGTATTTTCCTTCTGTATCTCTGTGATTCAATCAGAGAACTAGTTATTGTTCTTCTCCTAAATAGGATATACATCCAATATAAAAGTACAAAGCTGACAAAATATGTCATCTTTGCTCTGAGTAGCTCAACTGACATAATTTTAGTGATCATTCAACTATGAGCACTTAAATGTGATCTGAGACTACTCTGATCCCCAGAGTAGTTTTGTTTTTCGTCTGACGTGACTTGTATGGCTGCTCCACGTGCACACACACACAAAACACAAACAAAACCATAGCAGCCTGCCTCCCCCCTCTCCCCCCCGCAAAAAGCAAAGACATACTATACCTCAAGATTTGAGGCTTTGAATGTCCTCTAGCAATTCATGCCTGATTTAACCCCATTTTAATGCCTGAGTTCTTTTTCTCCTTATACTTACTTGCTCTTGCTCACCACAAGAGTTTTACATTCCTAGAGCAGAAGTAGCAGAGCACATTTTCCTCTCTCAGGTATTCCCATCCATAGCCTGACACAAAATAATCTACCTGTAGCAGTACTTTGACACATCAGAGTATAAAATTTCCTGTTTGACATGTGGAAAAATACTCTATTCAGACATTCTGTTACAGAGGTGATAAAAGTGGAAGAAGTCTAATTTAAACACCTGAATACAAGAATAACATGATAGCTTCAGCAAAATTTGACAGAGCATGTGCCTGTGCCTTTTAGTGTGGAAAGAACAGTCTCCAACTCCATTGATTAAAAGAAAATGTTGTATTAATTGCAATTATTGACCAGAAAATATTCTGATTTGACTCTAGTTGACTGTTTACTTCATATTTTGTGGTTTCTTGGCTTTTATTTGCAATAGATGAAGACCTGAATTAAGAGTGGGACTCATCTATTCAAACACATCTAAGGAATAAACACTAAGTGGCCAAATTCAACATTAGGCCTAAATCAAAAGCAGCACAGAATTTGAAAACCTTTTCTGTATTTTACCCTTTGCTTCATGTTGAACCACGTGCTTCCTAAGCAGTACTGAACAGATTATGTTTTGATGTGGTTTGGTTTGGTTTCATTTATTTGGCTTTTAATCTGATTTTTCTATTGTTTTATTTAGTAACAGTAACTGAGAAAGTAAGGGATTTGCAAATGAAATGCTACCTCCTTTAATGTTAATGATAAAGGTCTTAAATTTAGTGGGGCTAGAACTTCACGTATTGATTTTAGGTTGAACTACAATAAATCCATGTATGGTGCCGGTACATACTCACACTGATCAGATGAGCTCTGACAAAGAGCTGTTTGTCTTAACATCATTAGAAAAAATGAAGTAGCACAACTAAGTCTGCTGGATAGGCTCATGTTATTGTCTCTAGACAAGAAATAAGATGACATGGTAGCTGCTCAGATAACAGTCACTTAGTTTTACCACAGATCTACATCTCTTATCAATTAATTTCCTAATCAATGAACACTTGTTAATAGTTGTCTGTTAAAAAATGTCCCAGTAAAAGAACTCTTACTTTTGCACAAAGAAAATAGTTGTGGAATTCAGTGCCAGGGGCAGTCAGCAACATATGAGATGAACAAAGGTGACTTTGAGCAATGCTTCATATATTTTCTTATTTGCTGACATAAAGTTAAACTGAACAAAAAAATACCCAGTGTCTCAGATTCCAGCAGCCAATTGCTGCGAGTACCTCTTCAGGAAGCTTCTATTCTGTGGTCAGTCTTGCTAAAGTTTTCCTCTTTCATTTTGACTTTCCCAGCTCTCCCTGAAGCATTTGAGAATGTAGGTCACTTAAGGGAAAGCAGTGCTGAAAAAGCCTTGTGCTAAGGAAACAGCAAGGCATGGCCATTTACATATAAATTCCATCAAGATTTTTTACTGTCTTAACTGCAATGCTGAATCTTAGGTATTGAACTTCACCGCTGCTCATCCTCTCTGCAGTTCTGAGGTCCATCTCCTGGCCATTTCCCCTCCTGTCAAAAAGAGAAGAGTGATTTACATCTCTTCCTAAGAGTATTTTAGGGCTCTGGAAAAATGCTGAGCTAACAAAGATAGAGTGAAATTGGGACTATACATGATAAATTGAATAAACTACCCAAAAAGGGACAACAAAATGTTTTTCAGTGAATAGCTGAGAAAGAAAGAAATCAGAGAATTAATAAGGCTGCAGCAACTACTTTAGTCTTTGTCCATTGTATGAAATTATATTGAATACAGATATTTAGAAATGGCTCAGTGGTACAGGCTTTTGAATGTGTTGTCTTAACTACAAAGTCAGTGGCTTTAACTACAGAGTCACTTCACATAGAGTTAAGATATTCAGTGGATGAAGGACCTGTCTCTTGTCATAACCTTCACATCCCTGAATGCTTTCCTAATAAGACGTTTTTTCCTTTTAAGGAATGACTTTGTGCTACAGTATTTCTATGTTGCTCAGATTCCTTACCGCAAAATGGACTATCCCCAATTTATGTGCACGAAGCAGGTGCAGAGGGAAACTGAGAATGTTGATAGCTTCTCCATGGAAAGCCTGTACAAAATACACTCCTGGAATCCATGTGTCTTAAATCTTGATCCAAAGCACTGGATGTCCTGCAAAGTTTTTCCTTTTGTACAGCTGTTCTCCATTGTCCTACTTTTTGTTAGTTTTCACTTTTTGGAAGGGCATTGGGGAAGAGAATGTAATAGAAATTGGAACAGCATTCCATCTGAAAGAAAGATCATGTGATGAGTTCTCCCAAAACAGGTTTGTGTGCAACAGAGAAGACTGAATGAGAAAGGGTGTTTTAAACTTTACAGCTTCTGAAGCTCTGATTGAAGCTTAACTTTTCATTACAATTTTTGATGGAAGGTTTGGCAATGAAAATTTTATCATGGTCAGTCATTTGCAGGACTATACTCTGTACTGATAGAGTGACCAAGTTATTTCATTAATACATCTGCACATCTCCTGCAGTCTGGCTTCCATATTGGCATGATTTTGTCAATAATTTATATTTCAGTAAAATTGATGAGCAGACCTAATTCCTTAACTATAATCAGATTAGCTTCTATACAAAGTTACAGGACTGCATATGGCAAAATACAGAATGTCCTAAGTCAAACTTTCTGTGCATGAGAATGGCCCTTTATGCTTGGCTACCGATTTGAACTTCTGCCACACTGTTCATGCAATTAAATATTCCTTGCAATTTTGTATATTTAGAAATACATTTGTACTGCCAGTGGGTATCTGGCAGGTAGCTAGTTTTGCCCTCCTGTAAGTGACTACGACTATACACGTAGCTGTACATAGATTGACTGTGTGTAACATAGTATGACATATTGACAATATGTATGTTGCACTTAGATATACAAATGACAATATTTATGACTGTTGGTATAACTTGGAAAGCTGTACTTAATTTTCACAAGATGGAGTAGGCTTGATTGATTTTTAGTTTTTGTAATTATTCCAAGAAGTGGTTAAAACAAGGAAAAAACCAAACAACCCCTATTTTCCTAAATGAAGTGACTACTAGGCATTTAAGAATTATTCCATAGTTTTGATGGAAGTTTCAACCAAATTAATGCTCTTTGATTCACACAAATTTCTGATTCAGACTTACCATATCTGAAATTTACAAGTGAACTAAAGTGACCTTTCATAATAATTATGTGATCTTGGTGATACATTTCCCTGCCCAGGCCTGATGGCTCAAGAAATTCTTTTATTTACTCTTCACTAGTTCTGGCTGAAGACAGGATGTGTCTTCTGATTCATTGAGTAACATAAGATTTATGTAATCTACCATTTTGTCAGCATTACATCTCATGCCTCTCAATCTGGGACCAAATGTTGGCCACAAAGTTTCCCAACTCTGGTGGAACTGGCTTAATGTTAGCAAAGGAGCTGTCTAAGCAGGAAAGAATTCTCTGTCTTACGGAGAACCAGGGAAGGAAGGACGAAATAGCAAAAAAAAAAATTTAAAATAAAAAAACCTTTGAACAGAATTCATATGAGGATAGATATAGAAATAACAGAAATGGCACTAAGTATAGAAGCTTGAAAAGAAGCTGTGTCAAATGCAGGAAAGAGATCTGCATTCCTCCCACAAAACTTTGTCTTGAAGCAGAAGAAGTGGCATGTTAGTTGATGGAGAGAATGAAGTGGGAAATATGTACAGTTTTATTTTGAATAGATTTGTGTATTTCTTGTAGTCTTAATTAAAATCAGTAATATTCTTGAATTCAACATGAAGTCTGGTTGTGCTTTTCTTACTGTGTAACTCTGGAAAGGGAAAATGTAGAGCAAGTTTTCTACTCTCTGTAGAAAGACATCTGTTGCCATCAGACCAGAGGCAAGAAAGTTCATCCTTAAACTGCAGCTTGTAGGAATTTTGCATTCTGAAAGTCCCAGTGAGACCCAGGGTATAGGCAGTGCCTGCACTCTGCTCCATTCCTGGGTTCTAAGGATACGTACTCCTGCTGCAGTAGCTTGGGAGTGTTTAACAAGAGTGTGTCTGAGACAATGACATTTGATCAATCATTTAGTCTGTTTAGAAGAGCAGAAGAGAATTTAAAATGCTAGGTCACACTGAAAAATCATCAGGTCAGGTCTCATGGGAACCCACACAATCAGCCTGTGCCTAGAAGAAAAGATGGTATCCTTCATCCACAGCAACAGCCTACAAACACAGCTGTACTAACCTCCTGGGGAAATGCAGCTAATCTTAGGATAAGACAGTGAGATCTCCAGGTTGTGGTCAAGGGTCTTTTCTCTTGTGAGAGAATAGACTTCCTGAGGAGACCAAGATAATCAAGGGTTGGACTACTCTTGGGATTTTCTGCAAGGCCTTGTTCTGTGGCAGAGCGCTACTGTCTCATCAGTGTACAACTGAATAGATTCTTTTCTGGACTGAGAAAAAAAACTCTTTGTGCAAGGATGAGAGAGGGCTTCTGGGAACTCTCAGGAATTAATCATAACAGTGTAATTGTATTATGTAACACAAGTGTACTGTAGAAATCCACAACATACATGTTGGCATTCACATTATTTCATTTTTTGAAAAAATGTCCAAGGCACACATAGCACCCAATGACAGTATTATTGAGCTAAAAATGAAAATAAATGCAAAGAACTGCCAAATTTGCTTTAAAATATAGAAGAAGTTAATTTCCACACAGGATTATGATGAACCCAAAGTTACATTACTTTTATTAAGATAATGTGATAATATGTTGGGTTGACCTTGGCTAGCCTGCAAGGTGCCCACCAATCCCACTATCACTTCCCTGCCTCAACAGGAGATGTGACAAAAGGCTCATGGTCAAGACACGGACAAGGATATGACACAGTAATAACCGTCATGGGCAAAAGAGACTCAGTGTGGGGAAATCAGTTTAATTTATTGCCAATCAAAAGTACAATAATATGAAATAAAAACAAATCTTAAAACACATTCCTCCCACTGGTCCTTCCTTCTGAGGCTCAGCTTCACTCTTGACTTCTTTATCTCCTCCTCCTGAACAGTGCAGGGGGATGGGGAACAGGGGTTCAGGTCAGTTCATAATGCTTTGTCTCTGACACTCCTTCCTCCTCAAACTCTTCCCCCAGCATGGGGCACCTCCCATGGGAGACAGTCTTTCACAAAATTATACAACACATGTCCTTCCCATGGGCTGCAGTTCTTCATATACTGCTCCAGTGTGGGTCTTTTCTACAGGGTGTAGTCCTTCAGGAATAGACTGCTCCAGTATGTGTCCCCAGATGACCCCCAGATGGGGTCACAGGTCCTGCCAGAAAACATGCTTTATCATGGACTCCTCTCCATGGGGTCACACAGGCCAGATCCAGCGTGGGCTTTTTCTTTTTCAGTTCACAGGTTCCTTCAGGGAGTATCCACCTGCTTGAACATAGGGTCCTCCACAGGCTGCGGGGTGAATGTCTGCTCCATGGGCTGCAGGGGCACAGCTGCCTCACCATGGGCTGCACCACAGGCTGCAGGGAAATCTCTCCTCTGGTGCCTGGAGCACCTCCTGCTTCTTCTTCCCCTCTAGACCTTGGGGTCTGAATAGTTGTCTGTACCATTCTCTTGCCCATCTGCTGCTGTTGTGCAGCATTTTTTCCCCCTAGTTAAATACGCTATCACTGCGTGCTGCCACCAGGCTCAGCTTTGGCCAGCAGTGGGTCCGTCAGCCAGCTGGAGCTGACTCCTTCTAATGCGGGGGCAGCTTCTGGTGTCTTCTCACGGCAAATACCCCTGTAGCCTGCTTGCTACCAAAACCTTGTCATGTAACCGAAATACAGATAATCCAAAAATGGGCTTTTGTGATTTTATACTAGAATTTTCTAAAAATTACTTTGGGAGGTGTAAAAGACAAGCATCTTGAACAACAAGCAACAGTTGAAAGAATAGGAACCTTTACTGAAATAAAGGAACCAACATTTTATCTCATCTCTATCATGGCCACTGGAGAGGAAGGTACCTGGTAGACTGTGAACTGAAGAGTGGAAATGAGGCTGATGTGGATTAGGTTGGCAGCCCATATATGCCCTGAGGTATCACTGATTTATTTTCATGACTCATTTGTCTTTGCCAAACCTTCATGATGCCACATTTTCATTAGTATGACTTTGGGACTAGGAACTAAATTACTAAATTCAGTTAAATTAAATTGCTAAATTAAACCTCTAAAACTCTCTCCATCTGAGAACATAGGGTCTTCAAAGTGTGACCAGAAATAATGTGTTGTTAGGTTCTTTGATAAAAAGCTTGTCTCCACACTCTAAGTTTGCCACAGGACAACACTATCAGGCAGGGGAGTTCCCCTTCATCCTTATGGGGAACTCAGAAAAAAAGATTCCCTGCCCCAGTCTCAGGAATGTCACAAAAGAGAACTGACAATCATCATCCAGGTCTGAAACGCACCACATGAGTCTGGAAAGGCTCTCCAGACAAACTTAAGGGTTGAAGTCAGGGCTACTGTCCAGAGGGTGTAACATACACTGTGGGATGCAGGGGAATAGAATAGAATAGAATAGAATAGAATAGAATAGAATAGAATAGAATAGAATGTTCATCAAGTCCAACTGCCTGATTCCTACAGGGCTGATCCAAAGTTAAACCTTGTTTTTAAGGACATTGTCCAAATGCCTCAAACACTGACAGGCATGGGGCATCAGCAACCTCTACAGAAGACCTGTTCCAGGGTATGACCATCCTCTTGGTAAAGAAATGTTTCCAGGTATCAAGTCTGAACCTCCACTGACATTCAGGGAATCTTAGGATTGCACACAACATCTTTTGACTGGTGTAGGGGACAAAACCAAAGGCAGAGGAAGGGAGGGCTCATCATGGCTTGGAGAAAATGGGTCATAGAAGGCTAAGGGGACAAAAGCAGTTGTCCATGTGTAAACAGGTTGCTGGGCAGAATGTTTGTCTGGCCATGACCCACACCCGATCATCACCTGCTGTCCTTCCTTCTTCCTAAATTACATTTCTAACTATTTTCGTGAATGAGTGGACTGTGTTCTGTGTGGATGTATGGATGTCTGTCAGAAACTGAAATCAGACAAGGGATTATAGGGCTTGCAAATCAGCAAAGTCGTCAACTGAAGAGACTGGAGTGAGTAAAAACAAGTACCAACAACTGCGCTGTGGATCAAGGGTTGTATGTGTCTGTGGTGCAAGCAACTGGACCAAGTGAGAGTGCAAATACCAAACCAAACTATGTGGAGAAGAGATTAAGAGGCTTGGGAAGGAAGTATGTCTCTGGGAGTAAGGCAATTGGAGAAGGTGACTTCCAAAAGGACCAAGAAGTTTCTGCCAGCTGATGGAAAGGATGTAAAATCTGAGGGTCAGCGGAGAGACTGCATGTGTGTGTGTTTGTGTGGGAGGAAGCTGGAGACAACAGTGATCTGGGCTGGAAGGAGGGCCTGTGTAAGATACTGGGTGGTGCTTGCCCAGGAGAGATCCACAGTGTGCATGTTTATGTGCTGCTGTGTGCAAGGAAATCTGTACCAGCAGCTGGAGTGGGACTGTGGCATTTGGGGAATAGTGTCCAGATGCCAGCAACTGGGGAGACCTGGGATCCACGGCTGGTTACTGGATAGACTGCGTGTCTAAGCCCAGCTACTGAGAGAACCCTGGTGCATGTGAGTGAGGAGGTCTCTACCAGCCCTTGGAGAGGGGTTCATTTGTGAGTGTACAGCAGATGAGAAGATTGGGGATCCAGGTAGCAGCAGATCCATGGTGTGTGTCTGTGGGTGACAAGTGAAAAGCAACTACTGTGGGATTGCAAGTCTTAGGAGCTCATATGTCCAGGGTAGAGCAGTGGGGTACATTGTGGATCCAGGGATAGACTGAGTATTTATGGTCAGCAACTGAAGGAATCCACATTATACATATGGATACATTTCCTAACAATGGACTTTCATCCTGATTAGCCAAAAGGCCACAAGATGAAGCCATTGGTGTTGTTTGTGCTTGTGTGAGTGCTGAGTGTTTCTGGCTGTATTGATCTGTGTAGCTGCCCATGTGTGTATATGCACATACGTACTGCAGAAAAGAGTTTGTATGTCTGTGCCTACCAAGAACACATGTTTAGTTTCACTACTGAGTACCCGTACAGGCTGGGGGATGGAGGGATTTGGAGGAGCCCTGTGGAGAAGGACTTGGAGGTGTTTGTGGATGACTTTGATTTGTGCTCTTATGAGACATTACAACTGCATTTGCCTTACACTACCACAAAACCTTCATTCGTAGTACAGCCAAACTCAATCCTAACATGAAGGGTCCTTTAAAGCCCTTTAAATGACATTCTGGGTCATTTCAATAATTGCCTTAAGTTACTGAAATCAGAGATTATAAGATAATTGTATAATAGTTTGTAAACTACTTTGCATCCTGAGGCAAGTATAGTTATATGACCAATTAAAAAAATTAGCCATATATCTCCTGTATTTGAAAAATTTAGAATCCATTGCACATTAGCATTTTGCTCTCCTCCCTCACGACTGCAAGCAGATCGTTTTAACTTCATTCCACCACAGCAGTAATCAAGTTACAGTCCACCAAGCTCTGCGGGGTCATTGGACTCGGGCTGTAAATTCACAAATGAGGGTGCACAACGGCTCACTAGATTCCTGCTGACTCCTGGACTGTGTCTGTGCTCTAGGATTTTGGATGGGATTGCTCTAGACTAGGTTGGTGGCTGCCCCTCTCCGCTGTGCCGGCCTCAGGCTGCTTCCAGGCGAGAGGCAAGCTGAGGGAAGGTGAGGCTTTGACGGAATGCCCGCTGCACCACACAGCCCAGTCTTTCACACGGTTTTCATCTGCGTCGACAACCCCAGCTTCAAGCACAGCCGAGCGGCCATCCAGACCCAAACCTGCCGGAGCGCGGCAGGACACAGAGGACATTGGTACCCCTGGGTGTATCGGAAAGGGGAGGCACAGGATGCGCGAGCCGGGCGAGGCTCTACCTGCCGCCGCGCACCTGCCGCTGCGCGCCGGGCGGCGGGGCAAACGGGGATAACGGGGATAACGGGAATAACGGGGAAACGGCGCCGGCGGGAGCGCGCCGCACCAGCGGCCCATGTAAGGCAGCGGCGGCCGCCCCGCCGCCCCTCAGCCAGCGCGCGGGGGGCGGGCGCGGCCCCGGAAGGACGGCGCGCGCCGCCTATGGGCGCTCGCGGCGGGCGGGCGGTGCCGCGAGCCCGCCAATGGCCGGGCGGGGGGGGCGGTGCCGCTGCAACGGCCGCGCCGGCTGCGGACACCCGCGGCTGCTCCCGAGCGCGCCGGACGGAGCCCGGCCAGCGCAGCCAGACCTGCCGCCCTCCACAGCCGGCGGTGAGTGCGCGGACGCCGCTCCCGGGCCGGGCTAGCACCGCTCCGCCGGGGGTGGGTGGGGTGCATGTCGTGTGCCGTGCCTGCTACCTCCTTCCCGTCGCGCCGCTAATCGATCGCCGGTCGGTTATCGAAGGCGCGAGAGGAGGGGACGCTGGCGGCGCTGCCGGGGGTCTGGCGGCCCCGGTGCCACCTCCCGGTGCCCACCCCCACCGGAGGGACGCCCGAGCCCAGCCCGGCGCGGTCGCCGTCGTCGTTATGTAACTCCTGCGGGGCGCTGCGGGCAGCGGCTCCGCATCCCTCCTTGGGGTTCACCTCCGTGCTGTCCTCTCGATGTTTTGCGCTTCTCCTGCGTCCCTCCGGGAACCGGGGGCAAGGGGCCGGCGGGGAGCGGGGCTCAGTGCGGAACTGCGCACCTTTGCCTGCCATGGGGATGGGCTCCGAAGCCGCATCCTCTGGTCGCCATCGAAGGGGAACGCGCGGCCGCAGCCAGCGTGGGACCCGGGGCGGCTTCCCGGCTCCCGGTGGCATCAGGTCCGTGGCTGGGCGATGCTGGAGGCTGGCTACGAGCGGCTGGTGAGCCCCGCGCTGCCCCCGCGGGCGTCTCCCGGAGGCGCCGGGAAGGAGCCACCTTGCGCGCACACACCGACTGCTCCGCACTCAACAACAAAGCCTCGGCCGCCCCAGCTACTGCTGCTTCATGCGCTCACATAGAGGCAGCTGTCCCCTTTTATGGAGACCGATGGGGAGAGGCGATTTGCCGTTTCCTTTTTTTTTTTTTTTTTTTTTTTCCCCCTTTAAATCCCGGAGTGGTAGCTGGAGGGGCTTCGTCTTCGAGAGCCGCTCCTGTATAGCGTCCTCCACTAAACCAGCATCAGGTGTGGGAGACTATTTAGCGCCTGCAGGGTAATACCCGTAGGTAAACAGCCAAGTACTCCGGGGTGGAAAACAAGGACGAGACAAATCATGTGAATTAATTTGTGACCCCGGCAAGCTCGTTTGAAAATAAATACATCCCCTGCCTGCGCGCCTTCCCCGTCCCTCCTTCGTCAGATTACCAGCGGTTGCAAATATTTCTGCGGTCCTGGGTAAAAGCTGTTGTACGCTGGTGAAATTTTTCCAAGGAGAAGTTGAGTACAAGGTGCTGAACACACATGTGAATAGCATCTTAAACGCTGACAGCTTCGAATCATGTAGGAGATGCTGCTGACAACCAGATTCCCTGTTTATGTTTTGCAGGCTCTACATGGGCAGGTTTGGGAGGGGACAAATTTTTTCGGATTTTACAGAGGGTTGCATAACTGCTCATGTTTATTTGAAAAGAAGAGGAGGAGCAAACCCAAGCCCTAGCCTGAAATGAAACACATGATGTGAGGCTGTCTTTTATTGAGCCTTCCCACTGTTTTTTCAGCTAGCATCATCAAATAGCATGCTTTAGACGGCTGGAAAGGGTTAGCATGATAATAAAACATTAAGGTTTGGTTTTTATTTCTTCTAGTGCTGTGAAAATTTTGAGGAAAACCAAAGAGATGCCTATATACTTTCATAGTCCTAGGCTTAAAGTAGCATCACTGTTTATCAAACCTGGACAATTTATTTTTAAAATGGCAATAACCATTTTTCTAATCCTTTAGTGATGAGCCACTTCTTTATGTTTTTAGAGACCCTTTCCCAACTCAACCTTTCATCTCCCCAGTCCAAACTAAAATGCTGTTTTGAATACCTTTTTACGTCTCTGTGTCACAGTTACATGCGTTTAAATAGTCTGTCATTTGTAACTGCTGAAGTGTATGTCCAGTATTAAATTATAGTACAGTGTAATGCTTAGAGAGCATGCCATGCAAGGATCAAATTGCAGATAAAGTTCACATAGGAATCTCCTGCAGTGCTTGCAGTTGACCCTTGTAAATCTAAGAAAAGATATTTATAAATGGAAATATACATCCACCAAGTAGTCGTTTCTGTGTCATTTGTAATCTGTGGTTTGACTGTGGTGAGAAATAATGTCTTTTAATTTAATTTTTATGGTAGATGTATTCATTCCAGTTACTTTCTGGAGGCATCTGTGTGGTAGAAGCTATTTTTACTTCTTGTATATTGAGCATAATTTGAAAAAATAAAATAAGGCTCTTTGAAGGAGTGAGGCAGTCAGTTATGTCAATTTATGTTAAGGGTATTCTCATTATAGATAGAAACAATTAATTGTACTCAATATATCTCATAGGGCTTCAGAGAATAAGCCATACAGTATTTAACCTTGGTAACTTGCTCTCAGATGATAAGCTAAGATACAAATGAAGACAATATCAGATAATTTTCTTGCTTTGCATACTTAAATTATGTAAGTCTCCAGTGTGAGGATATGACCATACTCACAAGCCTCTATCTCTCTATATTTATATATTATTATGTATATATTTCATATATTACAACAAGAACAGTCATTCTGCGGCATAGTCAGTCACTCAGTGATCTCATGTCCTTTTTATTTGTACATGGATACTGCTTGCAGGCTTGCATAAATGGAATGGAGTCTCTTCAGCAAGCAACAAGGTTTGTTTCTGCCTCCCCCTGAAACCATTTTTATGCAGTGTGTAACTGAAATTAAGTGCAGGGGTATAATTTCCACACCTCCTGTTTCTCTGTTGTACTGGCATGACTACTGTGGGCATTATAGCTTTTAGAAGCCTCTGCCAGTTAGTTGAAAGGAAGTATTTGCTTACTACTTGTATTGCCGTAGTGTCTGGGAGCTGTGGTCAGGGACCTTTACTAATGTATTGTGTCCAATATAATGGAACAAAAACTTGGGCATGACCCCCTAAATATTATGATCCAAAATAAGGAACTGTAAGTGGTGGAGAAGAGTGGTGCAAAAGGGGAATCAAGCTGATGTTAAGAAGGATGCATTGGTATGTGTGTGCATTATCCCGCTGTGTACTTTCTTGTTCTCATGTGTAAGAGCAAAGGGGATTGTAGAACTTTATGTAAGACTCCCACTTTTCTCTGAGGAATATCCTTGGGACATATGGATGGCTTGGGTTTGGGGGATTTTGAAATGTATCTAACTTGACTAAATGCTGAAAATTAAGGTAAAAAAAATCGACATCAACCCAATATGAAAACTTTTCTGTTCAGGCTACCTAATTTTTACAGTTTTTTAAATTTAAGGTTATTTAGAATTTTGAAATGGAGTTTCATTTCAGATTCCGGTTGTACAGGAAAAAATCATAATGTTTTTCCTTTTCCTCAGTGTTTTCTATAAGCTGTTCTAGTTCTTTCTTCATCTCATCCCACTCATGTGCCTAGACCCCCCTGAAATACATAATAACAACTACACCTTCAGCTGAGAGATATTTCTGAATGAATGCATCACTCTGCTCATCCCAAATTGCCCATACATAGGAGTACTGCAAGAACTTCCCATTTCATTGTAACCTGGTTGTTGGGATACTTTGGAATAGTGCTGAAGAGAACTGTGCATTGAAAGGATGTTACTGGTAAAATACCCCTATATAAATATGGTCTTTAAGTACCCAAGGACTGTACATGTGTTACAGGACAAGTATGCATATCCTGCTCAGGTTTCAGGACACTCTTCCTGAGTGGGTGTTTATCTCAAGTGCTGACAGAGCAGAACAGACGGATTCTGTGCTACTCTCAGTTTTCTTGGCTTGCAGTGGTATGTCCCATCAAAACAGATGGGAAGTTTTTCTTTATTGTTAGTTATGTGTGGTGGGTGGCCAATTCACTTTGCTGCTGCTAAGAGGGATTCTTAACTCTGTCAGGACTCTGAGGCAGCTGTAGAGAAGCTTAGACTCTTACTTTTGCTACTTGTCTTAAGGTTCCCTCTTTTCCTCCTCACCCTTCTCCTGCCTCAGTGTCCTGAGTTTGTGGTATGAGTTTACCTTGTCCTGGATAGAAACCCAAGAGCTGGGAACTAAGAATGTACAGATCAAAGGTTCAATGCATTATGTGGCTGATGAAAAGATAATAAAGAATCTGCAGTGTAACTGTTTTAAATAATCATATGAAGTTAATTCTTGCTCAGTTTGGGTAATCTCAGGAATACGCTTCTGTGTCAATGTTCATGTATTGGGAGCATTTGACAAAATGAGCACAGAGAAACTTGAAATAAAAAAAATCAACGATATAACAGTTTTTGCTTGAATCTCTGAGGGTTGCAGTCCTAGTTCAGATTCTTAAATGGAGTTTTATTGGATCAATGCTAAGAAAATTCTTGCAGTAGTAGTGAAAGTGCTAAGAGTTCTTGCTCACAAAATTATTTTTTCATTGTTGATGACACTGTTTATTTTTATTTTAAAAACAGACCTGTTTTGGCCTGTCTCTTCTGATTTGAGTCTTGAAAGGACTCGTACCCAAATATTTCATCTTAGAGGAGCTTATAGATGTGAAAGAACTTACTGATTTAGCAAACGATGTATTTCCCTTCTTATTTTGTACCAGGCTGTGGGTGGTTGCCAAAAATCTGTACTTAAAGGTTGGTTTATTTTCGTGGATTCAGATAAAAGTGAAGTAGCAGATTTTAAGAACAGAAGGGATCTTTAGACCACCTAATCTGATTCATGTATTAGTTATATTGAGTTAGGTACCCAAGAGCAGTAAGCTATGTTTGGTAAAAGTCTGTGTTTCAGAGATACTTGACTAAATTTATCTTCTGTATTAAAGGCAGCCTAATATGCAGACATGAGGAAGTAAAGAATTTTCAGCTATTCTTGGAAGTTACCTTTAGTACCTGGCATGGTTGATTGTCTCTTCATAAGAAAGTCATGTTTCTGAATTGCACTGGCGTAGCCTGAATTTTCAACTGTTGAGTTTTTTGATATCTTTGACAGTAAAGAGCCATTTAGTAGGTGATTCAGTTTCTCTGCAGAGCTATTTGGATCTCTCAAGAATTCCGCCAATGTACTTTGTAACATGTCTTATGATAAAACTTCTTGTCTCATGATTTTGCATCTCTTATATCATCTTCATTTCTTTGATCAGAGGTGGTGCTTTGTGGCTACTAAATCTTACAGTGCTTTCAAGTCTCTGTTAGCTCAGTTTTTCTTAGATCTAATTCTGTCTCTGTCAATAACATCAGTATGGTTCTCTAGATACTTTTACTTATGGGTGGTACTCAAAGTCCCCCATCTTACTGGAGTTTGAAGTGATCTTTCTGTACAGTCTCTGATCCTGTTTCATGGAGTGGATCTTCATTACTTATGGCTTTTCCGGAAATATTTTTAAAGGATTCTGTGAAGTTCAGGGTAGAGTCCGGGCTGGGTGGAGGTGGTGGGAGGATACAATGTACAGTGTGTGAAGAAATGAGGCTAAGCAAGCTCTACAGTTGTAGTGGAACCTGTAGTCAACTAATCCTAAAGTGATGACAGGCCCAGCATGTTATTTGGAGCTGTAAATTAATTGTATGACTAACTACTGTGAAGAGCAGCTGTTGTCTTCCACTCTTTTAGGATCTGTGATTCCCAAGTCTTTTTTTGATACACCATGAAAAAATACCTCATCTAAACAGTTGAGTCTCCTGTTTTGTTGTGCCTTAGTTGGTGTCATATTCTCTTTCTCCTGTGAAGGCGGTTCTAGACACTGGCTTGTACCCTTGCCTGTGTGTGAAATTGCAGAATGTTTGTGTCCAGATTATTCATCTACCACTGACAGCAGCCCGGCAGAGCTTTAGGATACGTACTTAGAAAGTGGAACTCCCGAGTGGAGTAGTGGCATAATGAAGAAAACCCAACATAATAAGAGTTCACCAGTACATGTATATGTTGTGGATGTCTTATTTATGCTTTTACCTTCATAGTTAAAACCTTGTGTAAGTGACATGGTGGTACTACAGGATATTGTAGAGCTAGTTAAGAGTTAGGTAGATAGAGAATTTTTGTATACTTTTAAGTCAGGAGAACATGTTTTTTAAAAGAAATAAGTTGTAATAAAACCGTTACTGATAAAAGTTTGTGTGTCTGTGTACAAGTGCTTTGTTTATATAAAGAGGTGATATTTATGAAGTGGTTCTTTAAAATGGAGGAATGTAATTTACTAAGAACTAAACTTAGTTTTGTGTGTAAGTGATACTGTAGAAGTAACTAGCTGAATAGCAATAGTTTTTAGAAATACAACAGTAACAATAATTTGTCAGGAGTCAAAGTAATCTCTGTGCTTGATAATGTGTTTTCTAAGTTAGATCCTTTAATGGCATATGTGATGGCATATGTTCACAGTCTGAAATACTGTTTTGCTGAGAAGAAACATTGAACAGTTTAAGTAGGCACCTTTTCTGTTACTCTGTGTGTGTCCTGCTGAAAGTCTGAATGTATCTGCATGATCTGGCCAGCCTTGCCCTTGTCCATAGTGCTAAATTCACATATATTGTTAAGAGAACTTGAGGTTCAGCCATGCAGTTCCTCATAAAGCCTGCAAAAGGATTTAATTTTCTTTAGGTAAAGATGAGTTTAACTGTAGATAAAGTTGTTAGCTTTGCTTGTTTTGCAGTGGTCTCTGCTCATTTGTCTTCTCTGCTAGGGAAAATGGATGGCTGTCATTCACTTCCGCATCACATATGGAGAAATATAACCAGAGCAGATCTCTGAAGAGAAATGCTTTAACTCTTGTTCCTACACGTAGCTGTGAAGGAAGCTTGAGGGAAGCTTTAAGAGCAGTCTAAGGCATTGCTTTTTATTAGGAAGGTGTTGCATTTCTCCATCTGTTTATCCTTCCCTAAGCTTGAATATTTATGCAAAAATGTGGGAAAAAGATTCCATCTGCTGTACTTTGTCTCTCCTGTTTTTATTTGGCATAAATGATTACAGACAAAATAAATGAGACTTCCCTTTCATTGCAATTTTGTGAAGTTTTTATAACAAGGGGAAGATGGATCAAGTGCTAAAACAAACCAGAGGCAGTCAGAGAAATTCAAATGCCTTGCACTGCTTCATAATTCATTATGAATTAAATTAACTCATAAAAATAACACCTCCTGTGCTCATTGAAAAGTTGCTTTCTTTTTTGCTTGGATTGGCTAGAAGGTCTTAAGAAATTTTGGATGACAGCTATTTGTGGTGCACTGAATAAGTTTTACCAACAGTGCAGAAACAGATTCTGATAGAAGTTGCATCCTAAGCACCTGCATGCTTACCAACACTTGATGGGCAGGAAAAATGAGCAGAATGGAAGGTAAAAACAGGTAACACTTAACATATAAAACTAGTCATCTGGGGCATATGGTAGAAAGGATTAAGAAATTAGGGAGGTATCAGGGCTGAGATTGAGAGCCTGAGCAGATAGTGCATTTTAGGTTGTAGGAGCCAGAGGAATTTACACTGCAGACTTTGGTTGTTAGCTAGATGGTAGCCTTGATGCTCCGTGTAAACATAACTCTGGGGTCTTCTGTTGTTGTGTTGGGGGTTGCATGGGAGGAAGGTATTACACCTGAGAAATAAGGCTGGCCTGTGCAAAGGTGGGTGTTACAGGAAAGGGGAGACACTAGTGGTACCGTTATTGCATCGCAACTGTGCCATTGTGCTGTTGAATCTTTTCTGCAAATTCATCAATCTTAGCAGTCAGAGGTCCGCTTGATCCTTGAATGATTCTGCTGTTAAAATGTGAATTGGAAGTTTCCCTTGGTTCACACTAGACTTTTGACCTCATTTTAGTGAATTCTTGGTTGATAAGTATTCTAAAGAATGAAGAGTTTTAAAATACACTGTCTTTTCCATTAACATGGATGTATCTGAGGCTGTAATAATGCTGTAGTATTCTAGTCTGTTGTTCTGTCTTAGACAGTTGCACTCATATTCATCCACGGCAGTTAATGTTGTGAGGTGACTTCCATTAAAACTGTTTTTTAACATTGTTTAAAACTTGCTGCAAATGAAAGCAATTAGAGGTTATACAAAGCAGATGAAAAAGTATGTGGTATAGCCCCAAAAAATAGGCATTCAGATTTTTGTATCCTGCTGATATATATACAGATATAGATACAGATTTTTTTTTTTTTTCCCCAGAAAACACTTTTTTGGTGTGGAGATCCTAAAGTGGCTTAAATAGATTTGTAGCTGGTGAGAATATGTTTCCTTTATCGAGCCAGAGAACGCTGGTTCTTAGAGTAGTCATTACACTCATGTATCTGTTTTATGTGACCTTAATAATTAAAGTGGTGTAGAATATGGGTCTCAGGGTCCTCATGATGTTATGAATACTGGCAGCAGAGCAGACATGTTTCCTCATCCCTCTCCTTTGGTTTCTCTATCTGTGGCATGGCAGCAATGGTAACTGTGTTAGAAATACTAAGCTTTCTGCTGAGCAAATAAGCCATGAATTAGTTGTCAGGGACAGGGCAGGCAAGGTACTGTGATGAATTCTGACCTGGTAGGATACGTGCATATTCAAAGAGTTGCGTAAGCTTCTGAAATTGTTGGAAAAAATACTCTGGATTTTAATAAGTCTTCCTAGCTGCTGAGAGATGGATTACTTCTAGGAGCAATTCCCACAAATCTAAATCAAAGCTGTACCAGAATTCCTGCAATTTGTTGACACCTGGAGAGGGTGTTGATAAGTTAAAGAGTGTAAATTAATGTAAATATTCAGTAGAGTTGGCAGTTGGTCAGTACTGAGGCTTTGGGTATTCACACAGCTTTAGAAAATTGACAAGTGAAATTCACAGAAACAGTAACTTCTTGTCCCATCTTTTATGGAAGAATCCAGGTTAATAAATGGCTTTGTCTAGTGGAGGTCACCCAGCTGTCTGTCTGCAGATGAGTATATATTCTAGTCTGGCTAAAAGGAAGTTTGATGATAGTAGAAAACTTTTTCTAATGGGTTTGTCATGTGCTGAGAACACAGATCTGCACTTTCAGTCTATTTAGCATAAGATAGTCGTGATGTCAGTGATTAACATCAGTTAACATGAGTTAGTTTGATCCCAGGCTTAATCTCTATATAATGTGCTGTATTATTTACCTACTGCAGAGTGAGGGGAGGGACAAGAACTGGTTTTTTTTGTGTTGCTAAAGGACACAGACTGTAGCAGTTCGTAACACAACACCTAACAAGTGTTCTGTGGGTTTCTGAAGCTTCATCTTTTGTGGGGGACAGTTGTTCCTTCACAAACCTCCTATACTCTAGCATCTGCTTATACCTCTTTCTTATCTGGCTGCTTTTGGTGATGTGGACCTGCTTGGTTGGAGCATGCAGTATTTGGAGAGGGTGGTATTGGTGTCTAGTCCCACCTTACTTCTTTCTGCTGGTTCTGGAAATTGGTATTATCTGATTGTGTACACATTAAACTTCTTGGATGGTGATGAAAGGCATTTCTTTGGTTAGCTGTAATTGCGGTAGTCAGCATCTACACAGCTCGTGCTTTTAAACAGCAGCTTAATTTTGTTTTACTGAGTTTTAGATTTGGTATTCTAGAGTAATCGCTTTCTTTTGTCTCTTTCATCTATCATCTTGCTATGCCCCAAATTACTGCTAATCTTTACTTCTAGCAGAATCTACCAAGCACCTTTTGATCTCTTTGTCCAGGGAAAGGGTAAGGAAGACTCAAAACAGCATTTGATCTTGAATTTTTGTCAAACACGTTGTTCTTCATTTCTGTTTGAGAGGTCATTTCTTCCACATGACATGATCTGCTTCCTTATCTCTAATCACTAAAAAAAGTTAAAGGAGCTGACCCCGTTAAAAGTCTAATTTCATATCCTGTGTGGTGCAGTTCTTTACCTTCTAATTATAGTACGTTAATATAGTTCTCTTCACACTGTGTTGTTTGTAGTGTTAAGAAAGAAAAGTTTAAATTGAGACTAGGTAATTTTTTCGTAAATCCAGGTAGCTTCTTTTTAATACATTTCATGCTATTACATAGGATTTTAACAGGTAAACTGTAATTATGATTCAACAAGGAGTGTCCATGATAATATTTGGCAACCACCACAGAGCCCTGGTTTTAATCTCTCCTTGACTTTCTGCTTTAGATGGCGAGGATTTATTTGAAATAAGTCTGTTTTGCGTACCAGATTTCACCATTCAAAACTAAATCCTTTTCTGTAGTGTCTGTTCTGCCTGATCCAGAAGTACTCAAAACATCCCAATACAAAGTTCATTTATTAATGAGTGAGAGAAATAAGTCTGGAACTATCTTTCTGAAGGCCAAATATGTTCCTTTGAGCATTTTTCTTATAGAAAGTTTATAAAGTTTTAATTTATTAGCTACTGAAAGTAAGTTAAAAATACTTTCAATTGATACAGCTATCATACTAAAGACTCTACAAGACAGTAAAACACTATTCTGCTGTGCTGTGCAAAGTTGGGTTATGGTTATAGGCAACAAAGCATTAAGCAAAATTGGCCAGCAAGGCACTGACACTGGCTAAGGAAGATTTTGTTCAGGAGATACTTAAAAATGTAGGCACGTGGTTATATTTTCCAATTTCAGATGAGACAGAGTGGCACAGGTGTTTTCTGGTTTATAGCTTGTAAACCGTGCTATTGTTGTATCTTTTAAAGATATTCACCCTGAGTATAGCTTCTTAAGAGAATTGCTAAGAGCAAGAAGGAGCTATCCCTGAAAATTTCTTGGAAAGTTTATTTGCCGCAAGATAAAATTACAAAATGACGCAAACTGTACATACCTTACCATGGCAAATTTCCATGCTTTTCTGTCCTGTTGCATGTATATGAAGGTAACTTCGGTTTTTAATATCCTACACAGACTTTGTTTTTCGCTGATCTGTGCTCTTTCTCTAGCCAGTTAGTATTAGCTTGGAAAATTTCTGGATCTGTATTCCAGCTTCAGTTGATTTGAAATGGAACAAGCTTGGAAGAGACTTCTGGTTTTGGAAGTCAAGCTTCCTTGAATATAGAGGTACATCATAGATCTTCATGATCTGATTTTTAATGAAATAGTCTTTTATATATGTTGTGTCTATAGTATTTTTTGTTTTTTTCTTATGTTCTTTTACTACTGTTTTGGTAGCAAAAGAATGTAGCCTGATGAAACAGAAGATTTGATCTAGATATACTTTGGTAAAAATGTATGCATCTGTAATGTGTGTAGTAGCTTAAAATTTACTGTACATGCTTTTTGTTTTGGAGTTTCAGTGTTGGGATGCTTTCAGATAAGTTTTTTGAGGTAAAATTCCTCTTCTTTAGATAGTAGGCAGGATGCAAAGGAAATAAAAATGGGAATTGGTTACTTTTTAAACTTATTTATGAACTTGACATTTTCAAACTCTTTTTTTCCCCTCTCTGCTTCTCTTTTTTATTTCATAGGGGCACATACAGTTCTCAGGCTACAGTTAGTACATTTCTGTCATATTAATTTTAATTTAGCATTTTGGTTTGTTGGCCAAAACTTCTGCTGACTGTGTAAACAAAACGGAAGGACCCCCAGGCTTAAGATATAACAAGGGATTTAAGCATTTACTTAAATGTTTCCAGAATAGGCAGAAGTGCTTTGGCCATGCTGTGTTTGCTCAAGTGTGAAGGACAAAAGTCCTTTCAGTATGTTTTTAATTAAAATATTCTTTCTAATCAAAAAGCTTAACAATAACTGCTGCATAGCAAGTAGCTATAGGTTATTTCTGTTACAGTATGCAGGAAATGGTATGTCATGGTTGGTTGAGTGACAGCATTTAAGCAATATAGGAAGAGGTTGAATTTTAGAACCCATTCCCTTCCTGAGGTGTTTGTACTGATGTACAGTATATAAGGCCAAAGAACTTCCTATCTGATGAGGAAATAAAACCTTAACTAGAAATACCTACCAATCTCTGCATATATTAATCACATCCCACGTACAGCTGGAACTTTAGAAGAAAGGCCAGGTAAGTATGATGGGCTTTCCAGCACTTATCTAGCACTTGCCAGATTTCTGATACCTGAAGCATCTCTTTATGGGTTAAAATCTGTAGTAGCACCACTGATGTGACTGTGGCAACAGTCTTTATGCAGATGTTGGGGCAGGCAGACAGCGTACCCTGTGCCTAGGCTTTCTAGTGCCTCTTGCTTCTGCCATGCCAGGAGTGTGTGGGCAGAAGGCAAAGGTTTCTGTGACATCTTCTGGCACTTTAGGGGTTTTTTTGGTTTTTTTTTATGAAGACACCTGAAAATAGTATTCTGTTGCTCAGTGTAGGGTTTCATTTGAAAGGCGAACGTATACTCTATGTACTTGGAGTAGTCTGAAAGTTCTTGTCTGCAGTAATGACATCCCTTCTCAGTATTCCTGCATCATGGATGTGTTCATTCCAAATGAATTCCACAGCTACAATTCTTTGCACATAAACTTGAGAAATAAATGGTCTTGATATGAGACTTGTCTTGTACTTGCTAACCCTAACATTAATATTTTTGCTGCATTTCAAAAATACTTAGCTTTTCAGTAAAATAAAAAATAACTAAAAAGCCAAAGTCCAGAAAATAAAGGAATGTTTATTTTTTCTTCAGAAATACAAGTACGTAGTAATGCCTACAGTGTAAAGGACTTAATTCTATTCAAATCAACAGAGTGACTGTGGTGATTGCATTTAAGAAAAAAAGAAAGGAAGCAAATACTAAGTGTTCTTTTGATGGCTGATGTATGATGGTGAAACTAGTTTTGTGTCGTTGTGTCCCTAGTTTCTTGGCCTACCTTTTTCTTTTTTTTTTTTAATGTACTAGAATTTTTTCCTAGATGGGCAGAGTTACATAGTTCTGTGTTTAGACTGATGTTTGATGGTGGAGGCCAGTGAGTTCTCACTAACTTTATAGACCATTTGTTCTTCATAAGTTGTGACATGGACTGTAGCATGTAGATGGACAGAAAGTAATCTAGTGCAAATTAATGTAATAAGTTTGCCCTCCTTTTCTTTGTAGCACAATGGCTGACAAATCGGCCAAACCAACAAACTCCCATGAGGGAGCTGCGGCAGGAGAAATAAGTGCACTGGAAGAGGCCTTTAGAAAATTTGCCGTCCATGGTGATACAAGAGCCACAGGAAAAGAAATGCATGGGAAGAACTGGTCAAAGCTGTGTAAGGACTGTCATATCATAGATGGGAAGAATGTGACAACCACAGATGTTGACATTGTCTTCAGTAAAATCAAGTAAGTTCATTTTAGCCATAATTTCATTGTTCCCCCCACCATGTTTTGTAGACACTATATAAATTTACCTTCTGTTGCTTACAGATGTTGTGTGACACTCTTTGTCAAAATCAATCTCTTTCTTGTTCCTTTACAAAATTTTGTTCCTTGGTCTGAAGATACAGCTTTCAGCTTCTGACCTGCTATCTTAAATTGACTTCGGTTTCACAGGTGTTATACTGTAAAAAGAGGTATAGTGTGATCAGGACAAATGCAGGCTATTCCAATAAACTGCAGTAAGTGCTGTCACTGTTTCCTGAAAGATATCTGAATGAAGTCAGGAAGATCTTGCCAAAGTTTGGCCTCAGAGGACTGAGGCTAAGGTGGGATACGTACTAAAAGTCAATATTCTAACAACAGTCATGATATTCATCACAACACCAGCTCAGGTTCGAAGTGTAGGGCCATGCCAAACTGCTGGTGAATATGGCATGGTGACCCATGGCTGTGATGAATTAGGATTGTCTTGGTGGTCTGATCTTATTTTTGTGACCAGACTGGAGCTTTAGTGAAACTTCCTCCACAGTTGAAAACATAGGCAGGCTTAGAAACTCGTCAAATCTAAGAGAAGATATTAAAGGAAAGATGTTAGCAAGGAATTAATCTGTTATGGCATATTTTGTATGAAGCCCCAAATAATTTTTTTTTTATTTTGCTTTATGTGTAGAATTGGATTATTTTCACCTTTCCTATTCCCCTGGCATCTGATATGATAATCTTGTTTTTTTCTGCTTTTTATTACCACTGTAACTGTTTAAATTGTTTCCCACCTCATTGTGTTGAGAAACATTATTTTTAAAGGAGTCCCTTAGTTGTACTTGTAGCTTGTAGGAACACTTATTTGGCTTGTGCAGTCAACTGTTCTGGTGTTATGCTGGGAGAAGATGCAAGCTGCATTTCTTACAAGGTAATTGGAAAATCTTGCTACAAGCACTGACCCTTTAGACTACATCAAAGTGGAGAAAGGCAGAGAAGTAAAGACCTTTAATCTTGAAACCTGTCCAGTGTGACATACATAGTTAGAATGACCTTACTTGATTGATTTCTTTGTTTTTTTGCTCCTTGGGGATCTTATCTAGATAAATGAAAACACTACATATGCACACTCCCACCCTCTTGTCCTTGTATCAGTCCCTACTTGTGTTTTCTTGAAAGTTGTGTTGATGGAGTTAGATATACCATCAGAGAACTGGCTTATTTGAAATGAATGTTTAGGCTGTGGGGTTTTGTTTCTTTCTTGATCTGTTATATTTTCAAATTTTCTGTGACTTTCATCAGCTTAAAATTTTGTTTTATTATTTCCTGTAGATAAATACAATCTTAGTGCTACTTTTTCATACCAGTTTCTGGGCTCTTTAGTGATAGGACAATCCCATGATATGACATAAACAGATATGCATTGTTAGCAGATATAAAGAAGTATCACGTTTGGTGACTGTTGGGGCAGAAGGAATCCAGTCCTGTTCCGCAGGAGTGAATTTTGAGGTGGCGGGTACCTGAGGCTCCTGGGGAATGTCAGCATATCCCCTTGCTGCTGTTGAGCACTCCCAGCTTGGGGGTTCTTGTCTTTGTCTCTGGTGGGGGAGGGCTAGCTCAGCAGTTCCTCAGACCTTGCTCCCGTGACCTCTGTTAAGTGTTGTCATTTCTCTCGGAAGAGGCATGCCATCTTTTCCTCTATCCAGTTGTCCTGGTTTAACCCCAGCCAGCAGCCAAGCCCCACGCAGCCACTCATTCACTCCCCCATCAGCAGCACTGGGGAGAGACTTGGAAGGGTAAAAGCTGGAAACCTCATGGGTTGAGATGAAGACAGTTTAATAGGAAAAGCAAAAGCCATGCACACAAGCAAAGCAAAACAATGAATTAATTCACTTCTTCCCATGGGCAGGTAGGTGTTCAGCCATCCCCAGGAGAGTAGGGCCCCATCACATGGTAACAAGTTGGGAACACGAACACCATCACTCCAAATGTTCCCCCCTTCCTCCTTCTTCCCCACACTTTATACCCTGAGCATGATGTCCTGTGGTCTGGAATATCCCTCTGGTCAGCTGGGGTCACCTGTCCTGGCTCTGTCTCCTCCCAGCCTTCCAAGCACCCCCCACATTCCTCGTCAGCATGGCAGTATGGAAAGCAGAAAAGGCCTTGGCTCAGTGCAAGTCCTGCTCAGCAATAACAAAAACATCTCTTAATTATCAACCTTGTGCTCAGCAGAAATCCAAAACAGCCCCATACCAGCCACTGTGAAGATAATGAACTCTACCCCAGCCAAAACCAGCACAATAGTGTTTAATAGCTTAGTAGTAACTGCATCAAATGCAAAAGTATCTTAGTTTTAATTGTTTATTAACTTTTTGTTCGTTTCCTACCTCTACATGTACATATAACATGTATTTTATATATTCTTCCCTTTTAAAATGATTTTATTTTTAAATTGTATTGCTTAAATGGCATATGGGACAACCTACAATAGCTGAGATCTGCTATCTTTATTAGGAGGATCTGTATTTTTCAAGTGTATGCTTTCAGTAGGTATACTTCCACATTTTCTTAACTGTTAGGGTTTTGTGGTTTTTTTACATTTTTATTCTTGAGTGCATGTGTCAGCAATTCTTTTTAGTCTAGATCACATTCATTTCACATACAGTATTTTAGGTTTTAAAAAGGAAAGATCTAATGGCTGTAGGAACTTGTGTTAGTAATATGCTTTAACTTAGGAGGGTTAAGCATAAGCTGAGTATACAGGCGTTCTCAAGCATGTTCAGACAGCTGTTTTTCCTTGCTTTCTCTTTTACTTCATATTTAACCCTAAGCTCAAGGATAATGATAGATTTGGTAGTGCATCAAAGCAGGCATGCTCACATAATAAACTCATTTTTATTTTACAAGCAGCTTTTTCCAAGCAGAGCTTTACGATTTTTTGAGAGACCAGGTTTTTCCCCCTCTGTGTTAAATGTAAAACCTTAAACACTATAAAAGAATCTCCAACTCCCCCCAAAAGTGCAAAGTGCAGTTTCCATGCCTCAAAAAGAATTCTGCTTATGGTTACCAGGAGGCTCTGTGCTTCACTCTTGGTTTTGGGCTCTTAAGCTAAAGTGTGTCTCAAAGGATTACCCTCAGCCTGGGATTCTGATGGTGAGCCGCAGTGATGGTTCAATGGGATGGGGCTGGTGGATTTTAGCAGTTGTAGGCTAGCCAGGGAACAACAAACATAAGAAAAAGTGTTTGTCATTCTCAACTCCAATTGCCATCTAGCATTGTGTTAGAATTTCCAAACGTATTTTCTGTTGATTCTGTTACTGGGAAGCCACTGTACTTAGCAGGGTTGTTTTCCAGCAAAGCTATACTTAGAGTTTATGACAATGGCACATGTTGTTCAGACACTAGAAAATAATTAATCTAGTAGAAATGCTCTTTGGATTTATGAGTTACTATGTATAAAGCCCACATTTGTTGTCTTGCTAACTTTCCCAGGCTTCATTTATTATTCTGCTACAGATACTGGCAAAATAAGTAGGAACTAAACGTTGCTGATAGGGTAAAGTAACAAGGAAAATTAATAAGAGATATGTTTACCTAAGAGCTACTGAAAGATAATGTTCTATTTGCCGATTGGCAACTTTCTCTGCTCCAGGAGAGATTTTATCTCTGAAGTAATGAACATTTTTGTAGACTTAACATCCCCTCTCCACCTCTGCCAAACCATCTGAAAGTTTTAAATAGTCTGTGATACTTCTTCAAAGCTGGGACCCATGTGTCTCTCTCTCAGAGTTAGTTCTGTCTTTCAGTTCATTAGTTCATTTAAAGTTAAGTTTAATGTTGTTACAAAGGTTGAAGAAATTCCATTGAGCCTTTGTTACAAATAAGAAAAAAAGTGCAGAATGCGTGAGGATGTCAGGTCAGACATAAACGTAATTTGTCTGTTTATCTTGCATAAAAGTTCTACTGAAGGCCTTCTTGTGAGCACAGCATTTATATGTGCTTGAGGATAAGAAGAAGGAATAGTCTAATGCGAAGAATCTGCAGTAGTAGACATGAAAGAATTATTGCTATAATTGTGTTCTTTGGTAAGAAAATACGTAAATTGGGTGATCTTCCCCCCCCAATATTCCTGTTTAACAGTAATTTATAGGGTCCCACAAGTCCTTCCAATTTGGTGGACTGTAATATAAGTTTATGTTTTTTAAAATTGTCAGCTCAGAAAATACAAGAAATGAGGCAGCAAAGAATTTCACAATGGAATTACTTGAAATGAAAAGCTAAAGCCTGCTTATGAGAGTAGCTGCATGTATGAATATTTATGATTTGCATCCCTAGAGAACAAAGTAAAAACACCTGCATTTTTGCCAAATATTTGGATTGTTCTAATGCAGCTGGAATAGACTGCAGTTTCTATAATAAGTAGAAGAGTAAACTTTCCTTATTTTTAGGTTATCAGGCATGCAATAAAGCCATCTCTTAAAATGTCATTAACTTTCCATACATCCTGCACCTGGAAGAGCAGAAGAAATTGTGAAGAGTGAATTACAAAGTTCTACCATGTCTTATGGGATGACATCTGTTAAAAAATGCAGCAAAGCCAACAGAAGTGTACATAACTGTAAAGGTATTATGCAGTAAGCTTTCTTTTTTGTAGTTTCATGGTCAACACCTGAGATGTTGTACTCCTTTCTTTGTATGCTTTTTGGACTACATAAAACAGTAACACTGGTTGTAGGGTAAATTTTAATTTCAAAGCTAGCTTAAAGTTATATAAAAATCCCTTCTCCTAACTGGTACCAGGAAAACTTTTTCTCTGTAAATGGCGAAAATGGAGCAACCTCTTCTCAGAAAAAATGGCTCATATGATTGTTAAAAACAAGCCTGAAAATACTTCATGGGAAGTAATTTTTTTAACTGGTCCATAAATTCTCTGCCATACTTGAAGACAAAGAAAAGTCACAGTCATGTTCTATGGGAATGGAAGGCTTCTTAATTACTTTATCTGAAGTATTTGTGACAGGACCAAAACTAGTACTCCAACTTTTTTTGTTATGATATTTCCCTGTAGCTCAGGTTTCTGCAAAAATATAGGGGTTTAATATAAATATCTTAGTAATACTAGATCATTCAAAGCATTAATTTTTTCACATACTATCTGAACCTTATATAGATATCTTTCTTTTATATTTTTTTAATGAAAAGTGATAATGGAATGCCGGGCCTACTGAATTTAGAGACATACAATATGCAGACATGCAATAGCATTTGAAGATGGATGTTCTTCATGACAGTGGGAATTCCATGGGTATCTTTTCAGTAGCTGAAACACTTGCCTGCTTTCTTGGAAAATTTCTTCATTAACTGTTTCTTTTCTGGTACTCTTCTGGAGTTCCAAAAGTTTGTCAGCTGTGTGTCTTGTATTGTGCTTGCAGAGTGCAAGTATGGATTTAGTGAGTCTTGTTGCCTTGGAGAAAGCAAGGTCATTGGTGACAGAAGAGAAGGGCACTGAAAGGTTCTGCACTTGGTATGAAAAGTAACATGTGGCTGCATTCTTATTCCAGCAAGATGGTGAGGCACAACAGTCTAAGAACTTCAGGATTTTTGTATTAAGGAAAGCAGAACACCCAAGAATAATAGATGCTACTGAGCTCTGACCAGCATTCCAGCATGTTGCCTTAGGAACTCTAAATTTCTTTGTTTATTGGGGGTCAACAACTGCTCTGGGAAATTTGATATGTTAGCTATGCCATACACATACTCCACTTGTTGTATGTAGTTAACATGGTAATAGTAATAGCCCTGATATAAATACCTCTGCTCTTATTTTAGAAGTGTTACCACTGAGCACTGCAAGAATATGTTTTAAGCACTGCCATAAAACTGCTAATTCTATGACACTATTAGATAGAAAAATAAAAATATTTCTGTTTACACTGGCATGTTACTATGGTTGCAGGCAGGCCTGGGTGACGTCAGCCCTTGGATCTGTTGTGAGCATTTATTTAGGTAGTCATCTCCATGGAAACATTTGTTTGTTTTGATGTTACTATGTGTTAAATTTTAAACAAATTTTTGCAGTTCTATACTGGTTTGTTACTGAAGATGAGTTAAGCTACAGAAGCTTTGTAAATATACCTTACTCCCCACCCTCTAAAATATTCTTGGTAAAAGATCAAGTGACAGAATAATTGTCTTCTGAAATTCCATTAGTAGTTCTTGATGTTGCTTTGACATGTTTTCTTGTTGCTGAGGAAGCCATGTATTATAAAGGCCAGAAAACTCTCCTCCATCTTTTTGAGAAAGGAAGGTTTTGTTCCCATGGAGAATATTCACAACACACTTTATTGTTCCCTGACTTTTGAGCAGACCCACCCGTGCTCTGTCCTTGCTGTCTTGCATGCTTGGCTGTTTAGCCTAATTCCCACAGCCTGGATCAGTCAGGTCTCTGCAGGACTGCTTCCACCTGAGAACAGCTGGGCCTTAATGCAGCAGTACTTCACCATGGCTGCAAGACTTGAAATGGGTAATGTTTGCTCTGAGAAGCTGACAAGAAAACTCTTGGCAAGAATGAGTACATGCTTTCCTCATTTGTCAACTGTAATATAATTGTTGTCTTTTCTTTGTATTGAACAAGTATGATGCTTCTTGCTTTCTTATTGTTCTGAAAGGACTAGTACTTTGACATCTGAGCTCATTCAAAACAAATACCTATCCACGAGGTTTCTCTGAAGCAAATAGTCTTCAACAGAGATTTTTACTGAAGCCTCTCTTAAATTTTTGAAGTACGTAAATAGGTATGAAGTGGTCTTTATATATAAATGAAGCACACAGTAGTTGCAAGCTATGTTTTACATCCCTGCTGGAGACATTCTTCTGATAATGACATAGAAAAGGATTTTTGTAATCCTACTTTATGCATGAAGTAGGCATAACAGTTAACTTTTGTACTTTGTCTGCATCAGGAAATACATTTTAAGTAGATATAGAACAATATGCAGGGCAAAATCTGTTCTGGTAATTCTCAGACAAATTGTGAAGTTGTGTGTTTTTAGGTAGAAGTGAAGGTAAGTTTCAACAGAAAGTGTTCTTTTTTGCCACATCTGTATTTTAATTGAAATTAAGATCTGCCTTTCTTGCCTAAAGAGCCAAATGTAATGTTGCCATTTGCACTTTATACTTCAAAAGCTTTTTATTTAAAAAGACAAAACAGCTCTTCTCCCTCTTCTGCCAAGAGGCATAAATTCTAAAAGTAAACAGTGATTGCATATGAGAAGGAAGATGGTTTTAAATTCACTTGCTGTAACACAGGCTTGTTTTATGCATGTATAATGGCTAAATTTTATACCCATATTGATGTTTGCTGATGAGGATTTTAAAAACACCATTTTGCATGAGCAGACATCACATGAAAACCTATAGGTACAGTGGTGAGTGATTCATTTCCCAGCTGATACGGAATGCTGCGCGATGTCATACATGGTACTATATATAGCAGCTTACTTGGTATTTGCCACACTTTGTGGCATATTCCACCTGTGTGCTACAGGAACTTCTACTGGCTTAGAGTAGCAGTCGGTTGTTGTTTTTGGATTTTTTTTTTTTGGCAGGTCAGCCTATTGTGCCATCATTTAAAACTACCTATTTTTCATTTATAAAAGCAGCTATGTGAAATCTGCCTTAGTTTTACTGACTAAATAAACTAAGTAACAAGCAAGTATTTTCCATACTGTTAAATACTAATGTAGACTTTGATTTCATGGATTGAAGTGGAAGATGATTAAGATGTAGAGGACAACTGCAGCGTTGTCTGCAGCAACCAGGTGGTTGTAAAGTTTAAGATCCTGAAAGGAATGATCAAGATTAACAACAGAATTACAATCCTGAACTTCAGAAGGGCAGGTCTTGGCCTCTTCATCTTCTCTCTGGAAACTGCCCTGGAGAGTTGAAGTGCCCAGGAGAGCTGGTTGATCTTCAAGGCAGCTTCATCAGAGCACGAGAACGTTTCATTTTCATGTGCGGGAAGTCGGGCAAGCGTGGCAGCAGGCTAGCAAGAGTATACATGGAGCTTGTGACTGGGCTGGACCATGAGGAGGAGGTACACAAGAGACGGAAGCAGGGAGAAGGTTTGTGGGAAAAATACAGCCCATGCTTGAAGAAACAGAGAGAGGAAAGTTAAAGTTCAGGCCGGTCTGCATAACCTCAGTCCCCAGGGAGGTTGTGAAGTAAATCCTTCTGGAAGTCCTTTCTCTACACACGAAGGACAAGAAGGTGATTTGGAGCAACCAGCATGGATTTGCCAAGGACAAGTTGTGCCTGATTGACCTCATTGCTTGAGGTTAATCATTCACCTCCCATGAAATGACTGACACTGTGGGTAGAGGGGTGTAGTTAGTATCCATTGATTATGGCAAGGACTTGACCCCAGTCACATCATCACCAAATTGTTGAGGTATGGGCTGGAGAGTGGGCCAGCAGTCTAGGAGGCAGCTCTGGAGGTGGTGGTGGTGTCAGTGTTGTGGTTTAACCTGAGCTGGAAAATAAGCCCCATGCAGCCACTCTGTTTCCCCCACCAGTGGGATGGGGAAGAGAATCAGAGGAGTGAGAAAACTCATGAGTTGAGTAAAGACAGTTCAATAGGAAAAGCAAAAACTGCTCACACAAGCAAAGCACACCAAGGAAGTCATTCATCCCTTCCCATGGGCAGGCAGGTGTTCAGCCGTCCCCAAAAAAGCAGGGCTCCATCATGCAGAGTAGTAAAAGACCATCACTCTGAATATCCCCCACTTCCTCCTTCCTGAAGCTTCTATGCTGAGCATGATGCCGTATGGTATGGAATATACATACCATAGGTCAGTTCGGGTCAGCTGTCCTGCCTGTGTCCCTTCCCAGCTCCTTGCACACCCCCAACCTCTTCGCTGGAGGAGCAATAGGAGAAGCAGAAGCCTTGAAACTGTGTAAGTGCTGCTCAGCAATAACAAAAACATCTCTATGTTATCAACACTGTTTTCCACAAATCCAAACTACCACTTCATACTAGTCACTGTGAAGGAAATTAACTCTACTCCAGCCAAAACTAGCACAGATGGGAAACTTCTGAAGGTGAGGTGACAGCAGTCCTTGCAGTGAGAGTGAGTTGTGGCAGCAAGGAAGGGTAGCGACATCCTGGGCTGCGTGAGTCAGTGTGTGGTCAGCAGGTCTGGGGAGGTGATCCTTCCCTTCAGCTTGGGCTCCTGAGACTGTGTCTCAGTGCCCAGTCTGGGGCTCATACGCTGGAACAGGCCTGGTGCAGGGCCACCAGGATAGTCACAGGGCTGATTGTGGTACATGGTGACCTGTGGGATAAAAATAAATTTCTTTGTGCTCCTGTATAGGCAGTACAAATTAACTTCTTGTTCTGAAATTAGAGTGGAAATTTTATAGGGAAAAAGTGTGTGTGTATGTATGTTGTTTACTCCTAAAATGTCAACATGACCTTGAAATCCCTCATCTCATAATTAATATACTATATATGTTGCAATTAGATATATTTAATCTGCCTGTGTGCATAAAACTACCAAAAATTTAGATGTGGTCTGCTTGAGATGTGATGTTTATGAGTGGAAGTGTGCTCCATCTGATGTGGTTTTTATCTTTCTTCAATCTTTTTGTTTGTCTTTCCTTAAAAAAACAACAATGGGTTGACTTGGGAGAGCCTAGTTGATGTGTCCTTCCCATTATCTAGAAGTTGAAGAGGACTTTTTTACAACTGAATTGGAACAAGTCTCATTAAAGACTGGACATTAAATCCTCACCAGGATTAGTTAAAATGGTATCACTTTCTGGCATTATTGAAGTGGAGTTGCTTATTGGGTTTTTTTGTGTGAGTGTGTCTGTGCACACACTAAACTGAAGGAACACGAACAAAATGCAAATTTTATTTGAAGCTTGATCTCGGTTTCTGACTTTGTGCAGACTTTTAATGAATGTGCATGTATTCCTATGAATGTAAAAACCAAGTAAATACAATTTTGGTAGGGAGTTCTGGTACAATTTCCCCCCCAAAAAAGGGCAAACTTTCCCTTTGAAATTTTTTTTCCATGTTACAGTCATTTTTTGTTTCTCATTTTTACGAAGGTTGTGGATATTACCAGCAGACCAATAATTTTCTAAGCCTTGCTGAGACTGTGAATGTTGGTGCTGATTCTGCAGGCTCCCAGAACATTTTAATTCCATAAAGAAATCTCCATGGCAACTTTTTCTAGGAAGATGTGGTGTTAGATACTGAATTGTTATGGTTGAAGGAGCAGATGTAGGAAAGCACTCAGTTTCAGTGAGGAAAGCTGACTGCAGGTGACAGTGTAGCCAGAAGTGCTGTGGCTAAGATGTTGTGGTGAGGAGTAATGAGCAGCTCACCTACTGCCTGTCACCATCCTTCTTGGCAGTGCACGCAGTCCCAGCACTGATTGCTGAAAAGGCACAGTCAGTCCCTCAGGCAGGCAGGGACTGTTTCTGTACTATCTGGACATTTGTAATTCAGGAAAGAAAACCAACCAGAAAACCCTGCTGCAGGGTGTTGCATCATTAAGTTTCTGCCTAAGCTGTGGAACAGCTTTAAATCAAACCTGCATCTTTGTCAGTGGTGGCAAGCGGTGGAAAACATCTTCAGGCAAAGTTGTTTCAGTGGAGCCAAGAGTTCGTTGTGAAAGCGAGGGCACTCGGTGTCTGTTTTGAATATATGATATTCCTGAAGTCCAGTAGGTTTTCTCGGTGCTTTTCCTTCCCAGGAATTGGTTGTGGAGAGCCTTTTGGGAATGGTGCCATGCTGTGTGCAGAGCCGCCTGGCACAGAGTTCCCGCGAGCTTGCCAGGGGCGTGGTGCTGCAGAAGTGAGCCCCGTGGAGCTGCAAGTGCGTGGTGCTGCACTGCACTGCCCTGCTCGTGGAGCCCACTGCACTGTGCCAGGTGCAAAGCTTTTGTGGCATTTGCTTGGGATGAGAACTGTGAGCTTTTTAGAAGGGATGGTACTGTGTGGTGACAGAAAATGAGGAACGCTACCTTGGCAGCACTGAATCGTCTTTCTTCTTCTTTGCCTCAACTTTGTTCTGGAAGGAAAAGTCCTGAAAGTGTGGGAGATCTTTCAGATTGTGGCACTAGGACGCTCAGAAAAGCAAAAAGATTTCTAGAGTGCTCGTTTTCTAGGCAGAAACATAGAAGACTCTAAAGAAAAGAATAAGCCACCACCATCATCTGGTGAGCAGGAGCTAGTTCATCTGTTTGTCTCTGCTGGTACAGCAGAGCATTGTACCGCTTAGTGCCATTTGTGGTCATGGGCATCGGCAGCTGCAGAACACTGGTGATCTTTGGCACCAGGCTGTGACTCTCATGACTCATGACAGCACTTGCTTCATTGCCCAGATGTCTTGGATCTTTAGTATATGCTCTTCAGTTGCAAATATTGTTTAAAAGTGAAAATAAGCTAACAAGTAGTTATTGTACTCTCAATATGACATTTTTAATGGTATTAAAAGATGCAGCTGATAGCTTTTATATCATTATAATTGTATACAAGGTAAGTTGTTTTTCTTTCAGTTAACAACAGATAATACAGTGATACTGTAACGCAATAGTAGTTCATTACAGCAGTATGAGAAAACAAAATGGGTCTGTACTTACCGTCTGGAATCTATCTCAGTTATACAGGATCTCCAGATATACTCATTACAATTCCCAATGCAGTACCAATTAACCATGGATTTAGCTGCTTTGTGATATTTGAGGTGTTTGTTACTCATTGTGGGGTGGTGTTTGTTAAACTTCTGAATGGAACTGATTGTGCTGAGAATGGAGGGTTTATGTGACCCAGACCGGTGTGGGAGTAATATGAGAAGCTACTGATGAGAGGATCATGGAATAGAGGGTGGGCAGTTCTTATTCATCATCATATGCAGTCTGTATTTCACAAAAAGGTGTTGTGTGTTTGCTTCTGCTAGAACAAGCCTCTGTGGTATGGGCTGCCTTAAAAGTGATGACTGCAGTATTTACCATCAGCTCTCCCGTGACTTCCTGTGCACAGCAGCTACTGCTGCTGCACACTAAGAGAGTTCGTGTCACTAGGGGAATACAAGGAGCCCTATTTTGATACTCCTTGTGGGCTCTCTTCCTGTGTTGCAATTTGAAACAGGTAGTAAGCAACCTTTCTTCCAAATTTAGGCTGTTTACATTTTCTTCCTGTCATGGATGCTGTAAGAAAAAAGATGCCTGGGGCATTTGTAATCCAAGTGGAGATGAGCGTGTGTCAGACTGTTCTCATTTAGCATGGTGTCAATGGAAGGTTTTGTAGGTTTCTCAGCAGTATGCATTGATAAGTGTTTTCAGCTCTACAAGAGCGTTTCTAGGGAGGATGTTTTATTTGGGTTTTTTTGGCACCTTTTTGTTTTCAGCAAAAAAATTTAACAGGTGAGCTGGCATTCTTAAAAGAGCCTATAAATAGGAAAAATAAGAAAAAGGGAATAATTTGGCATTTATAGGTTCTGCCTTTTTTTAGTCTAAAGAGATTTGTAGGTTGAGACATAGGTTTCAAATCTAACAGAACAATATGAGAAGGTACTGAAAGGTAGTTGCAGTAAAAGAAAATATATACCTCATATGGTAACTGATAGCCACTCTATTAGGTGACTGTCCTATGTATATGCAGAAATAAAGAATTTTAATTTTAGATGTCAGATGAAAATGGTAGTGAACTGAATGTTTGAGATTTGAGTTCAGGATATTTTTAATGCTAATAATTAGAATTAATGAATGGTGTGAATGCAAATCTAAAATTAATGACTATAATCTGATTAAATGTTTCTTGTTCCCAGTAAGTCCTGGTACTAGTTTAAAAAGAACAATGAACAGTATTCAGTTTAGTAGATCCTTGAGAGAGCCAGTGCATTTGCCATGTGTTTCAGCAGTTCATCCTTTATTAAAAATACATAAATAGCATGACTTTTTTTTCCAAGACTTTGTTGTGAAATCAAATAGAAATAATTTCCTTACCTTTACAGAAAAGATGGAACTGTGCTGTCTTCTTCCAGACAGGTTGCTTTTTTTTCATCACTTCCTCAGATGAGAGTAATGGGAGAGCTTTACATTATGCTGAAGTGAATGTCATGGCTGGGAAATCTCTTGATCTAAAATGCACAGAGCTAGCTTGATTTTTTTTTTTTTCCCCCCAAGACAAAAGACTGTGGCCTATTGGGACTCCTCTAACCAGATGGAGAAAGCTATAGAGAGGGTACTAGGCAGTTAAGTAAGCTGCTTGGTTTTCCGATTTCTGTACTGAATAGGATGACCTCTGTGTGCTGATTAAACATTCTGGTTTTGAGTTTGACCTGCAAATCCAGCTGCCTGCAGCTTCAGTCAACATTGGCCATTTTGGACAATTTTGATAATTCCTTTCCTGATAGAGTTTTGTGTTCTTTGCCCAACAATACAGTATCTCATCCATGCTTGGAAGATGGTTCCTTTTATTTCCCTTTTAGATGCTATACTGTGTCACCCAGTCATTGTCTTTGAGTACTAATCTGTGAAAGCCATAGTCCAGGTGGACAGTGAAGTGATGGTAACCTGTGGTAAACATGAGAGGTGTAAAAGAGCAGTCAGACTTAAGGACTACCCTTAGAGAACTGGACTTCTTTAATGTTAGGGGCACTGACTTGATGTTATCTAACACGACATTTGCTCTTTTTGGAGGTTGTTCAACTCCATTTGTCAAAGCTTTGAGATAAAGAAGGTGACAAGACATACTTTCTGACCAGTTACCCAAATAACTTAGGCCAAGTGTTGATTAGATTCCTATATGTGCTTGCCCCAGGTGTGATCTCTTAATCTTAGAGGAAGTCATTTGCTGAAGAGCACAGCTTCTGCAACATATATAGTGGTTTTTAAAGGAGTTATATTATTGACTAACCTCTCAACAGCATTATTAATTGTCATATGCTGTTGTTTAAGAAAATGAAGCATAGAGTGTACCTGATTTGCATGTACTCAGAAGATTTCTGGCTAGAATTTCTGCTTGTCATCTTTGTTGAGCTCCATTTGAAAACCTGGAGGGTTTTTTGAGCTTTGAAGTGTGAGAGGATTTGGCTTCTAATGCCTCTAAAGGGGTGGACATCCTGTAAGTGCTGTGGATTAGAAAGATATAAAGACATATAGTAGTTTTTGTAGCTGCGATCTCAGGGCTTTGTTGGCGTGTAGGTATAGGGTACTCTGTAGGTGTAGGATAAGATGTTCAGGAGTGAATAAAGCTTGCTTTGGTTGTGTTCTGCCCTGTCAAACTTTGCTAAGTAATTGAAGGAGAGCATTAGCCTGAAACATTTGCTGTTGAATTCCTACTGGCTTTGCTGTCCTTACTATGAGACATTAAATAACCATAAATACATTCATCAAGTACTTAAGGTAGTTTAAATTGACTACTTGTATAAACATTCTTAATGTAGAAGTTCTGTAATAAAAATGACCAATATGTAACCCTGCAAAGATGTTTGTCACTTGTGTGTTTTGGGAGGTCTCAGAGTAGACCTGCACAGGCTGGTATATGCAGCACAAAACATAGAGCTGAACTGTGTATATATACATGGCATTGTGTTAATCTGTTGGTTTCGTACCATCCTATTTTCTCGCAAGAACCAGTTTGCAGTTGTGCTTTATAGGTTGTGAGGATATACTTGATTTGCTTATGAACAGCATCTACCCTATTGGCACTGCTGGTGGAGGGTGAGACCCCATATGTTGAGTTAGATCCCCCGGAAATTCATCACTGGTCCTCATTCAGAAGATTTTGTACCACAGGTAAGTTAGTATATACCTGGAAAGTAAGACAGTTTTCTGACATTCATTGGAATAAGAGCACAGAAGTCTAATACTAGTTGCACCATTAAATGCCCACTATTTAGAAAACTTGCCCTTCTATACAAAACATTGTGCGAATAGATACATTAAATATTCTTCCACCAACATGCCAGTGGATGACAGTTTGGAGTAATACTTTGTTGCTTCTGCTGGTGAAATCAGAGGCTTTGAAGAAAATACTAGTTTCAGAATAATACTAGTTTCAGAATTGATATAGTAATCCAAGAAAAATGGATGTGAAGCCGCATTTTCTGAATGTAAGTAACTGAGAGCTGCTGGAGATTGCTGGTGTAAGAATGTACTGATGTTTGTAAGATGAACAGAAAGTACCCTTTTGTACATAGCAAAAATCAAGAGGGCAGCACATCTTACCCAGCTCTGGCTTGATACCTTCCTTCAGTAGCTGTTGGTCTAAATAAGTCACAGTTTTCCAAAAGCTTGCTCTTTTATAGTCTCCTCTCTGCTTCCACAATTAATTCCAACGTCCTGGAGTTTTCCCAATCGTTCCTATCATTTTGGTTTGTGATGATGATGTCTGCAACTATGTGGGTAAACCTCCATTTATTGTGAACTTTTGCATGTTTTGAATAGAGAAGTGTGATGTAAATGAGAGAATATCTGTATTGGTATCAACCGTCATAATTTTCTGCCTTTCTTTTGGATTGGTTTCAAATGCACATGAGTCAGCACTGTAAAGACCGATATATAGATCTTTAATCCAGGGGAGGTGATAGATCCCCATAGAGAATTTGGTCACTCTCTGTTTATAGCTTTCACAAAGTGCCAAGGCATTATTGGCATGGACTGTTCTACAGATTCTGTGGCACAACTGAGTGTTCCATCTGGAAAATGTGTTCCCCGCTTTGGACACAGAGAGGGAGGATCAGTCTCTCTCATCCAAGGAATCAAAATGGCTTCTTTCTGAAGCTGAATGTAGCTTTATTGTAACTACTTGTTTGGCAGGCTTTCTCTTTCTCTGGAGTTGGGGTTTTTTTTTGTCAGGAGATGGATAAAACTCTGTGCTTTGCAAAATCTGTATTTTTTTCTCTTCAATCAGTGCTTTGCCTATGTTGAATTATTTAGGTCTCTGAGCTCACAGGCGTGCCTTCATTACTTGTGAGGTATGTTTGGGCTTCCTACAGTTGTTCTTGGTTTTGATTAGTAGGGGGATCTTCATTCAGATTGAGGGTTGCATTGTCAATTGCAGCAACCTTGTGTTGAGATGGAAAATGCCTAGAGATGGCTCTTGAGGTATACAAGATAAGTGGTCAGATGCATTAGCTATTTTTTCCCTAAGCTGTGCAAGGGTAGATGTCTGTCTCCACAAGATCTGGTAAGGAGAAATGATAAAGGCATAGCAGAGGAACTTACTAAAGAATATTCTCTGCATTGGCAATGGTAGACATATGTAATTGGCTTTAGACTTGTGGATCTGTAGAAGAAACGAGGTGCTCTCATGTGCAAGTGTTACATGGGTTTTGCTGCTCTATAATTTAGCCTTAATATTGCCCATCTGCACTTTTTAAAGATAATATTGTTCTCTTCAAGAGGATACCTCTTCAAATACTCTCCTACTCTTGTTTGTAAACTGATTGGGAGACTGTTTTGGCCACAGTCTACCTATTCTTCTGTCTTGCTTTTTGTTTTGTAAAATGAGAATGCTGCCAGTGCAGACAATTACATCTCTAACTGCTGTTTCAGAAGACATGAAGATAAGAAGGACATGGGGAGCAGGACATAATTGTGGATGTTGTAGGTTTAACAAAGAGTGAAATTGAAATCTCCTTTGCAAGAAACAGACATAGAATGGGAAATTCTCCAAGATTGGGGACTGTATATTTAGAGCTTTGCTGTGACAATCCAATTTTCCCTTTCATATGGGAAGGCAATCTTCCAGTAGGGGAGAAATATGCAGTTTCTTCATTATTTCTATTATATTTCTTGTTTTCTTTGAAAGGGAAAATCTCTCTCTGCATATCTGCAGTCTGGATTCTTCTTTCTTGAAGGTCCTGATTTGGTCCTTGGCTTTTGGTTATGGCAAACAGTTTTGTGGCTTTCTCTGCATGTGACCTATGGATATGGACTAACACTGTAGTTAGTTTCTCTTTTTTCACTTGGTGTATCATTCTTGGTTTCACACCTTTCTATCTCCAACCATGGTCCATGACTCTTACAGACTGAGATCATGCTGGCATCAGTTAATGCCAGCTGTCTATTTTTAATGCTGTCACCTTCTCATATTGCCAGCAAAAAATGTTAGCAGATACACATCTGTGTTTTCTCCCTGTCATCAGAATCACTGGAACAACCTCTCCCACAAACACACACTTTTTCACTTAGAGAGTTCACTATCAGTGAGCTGTCACTGGGTTCAGAAATTGCCTTTGTGGTTAGATGTGATTTGATGTGGAAAACAATCCAGCTCTGTAAAATCCTTTGAAAAACTGGAATGTTGCTGTTGTAAAACCATCTGACAATGATATTTTCTTATTGAGACAATCTGATAAAACTTTTGGTTTTAAATTCTGTGTATTAAACTCTAAAGGAAAATTCCACCTTGAACTGCTGCTCTGGCTTCCATAGTAGCATTTTAGTAAGCAGTGAGTTGCTTACTGCTGAGCTTGTCTGCTGAGCTGGCTGCAGTTCCCAAATAGATCAAGCTGTGTTGCTTAATGTTTAAATTATGTTTCAGAAATAACTATGCAAAGCTATTTTTGAAAAATATGTATAGTATTTCTTATGCATAGTATTAAATGGTATTGTACTTTTCTTACAAAAAACTCACTGAAAACCAGTCTGCAACTGGAAATATTTACTTGGAAGGTAGGGAGGAATGTCTTGGAGCTGGGTACCTCAGCTATCAGACTCCGCTTTCTGAATTTCTTGGCCAAGAAACACAAGTAACCTTGCTGTATGCTGGCACAGTATGGTGGTTAACAAACAGCTGCCATGCCTGAACAGTAGAGTGAATATGCTCTATATGAATTCAAGGTTGTGTTATTCATCCCTTTTCCTTCATTTCTCTTGTCATCAGCCAGGGACCTCTTTTCTTTATATTGACCAGTGTAATTTCTGAATTAGGATGGGAGTTTTGTTAGAGGCCTCACTGAAACAGTGATCCAGACATCTTTCTCCATAAGAACAAGCCATAAAATGTTCAAATTGTACTTGTGGTTTTACTTGAGCTTCATAGTGATTTAAAAACTTGTCCTCGCAATACTCACCCTTTGCCTTGCCACCATTTTGCATTGTACTTTGCATGCTGCTCTGATGTGGGTTGGTTCAGTGTAGGAAAAATGGCTCAAAATTTTGGTAGTTATTAAATTCCTGTCTGGAAATTAAAAATCCCTCATAATATTAGACATTGTAAGGATACACAGCTAGGCTTTTTACTGAAGCATCACAAAATCTGGGGAGGAAAATAAGAAAGAAATTCCAGGAAAGTTAGTAGCACATAAAATTAGGGTTTTTGTTTTAATGTAATTTTAAGGAAAAACTGAGAGGAGAAAAAATTTTGGGTAGTATGTTGCTAGAAAGAAGCTTGGATGCTTACTTGTTCCATGATAAAGAGTTGGCTTCAGTTATTATTCTGTCCCTTGTGCAATGGTTTACTTTCAAAGTCCAATTCAGTTCTTAATGAAAGCATAATTTAAGCTCTAGTGTCTTGAGACTTAAGAGTTAAGGTGTTACTATGTCCAGTCCTATTTAATAATGCCATTGTTCTTTATCCCCTTGACTTTGAATTTTCTTTAAATTGAGTAGGATGTCATACCATATAACCATTCAATATCTAGTTCTTAGATATGAAGCTTTTCTGTTCTGGGTCTCATTAATAAAACCAGCGCTGTCTTATGCAACTCTGTTTTCTATTGTAAAAGTTCTGCTTTTTATTCCCCTGTCAAATGTCATATCCTGTCCTTGGTTAACTGATCTCATGAAAAAAGGTAATGTCTTCCCTGAATGTCAACTCAGTCAAAATATTGATGCTGTATGTAGAGAGAAAGCAGTAAGGTTACCAATAAGCCTGAGGGTGCTAACATGGAAGTTCATTAGGTTGTGTCTCTTTTCCTATCTCTGAGTGTCATGTATTTATATAAATTCAGGTTAGTAATACAAATGAAGTCCTGAAAAATAGCTAGTAATCTGAAAGCTGTCCTTGCGAATCTTTTTCTAGTCATACTTATAAACAATTTTGTATAGTTTCTGTGGATTAACTGCTTGGGATCAAATGCATGTGCTTTGTGCTTAGAGGATGTTTGGCCATGCAGCATTGACCTTACTCTTGGTCATGGCTTGTCACAATGTTCTAGTTTTCTTTCAACAGTGTTTGTGTTGGATGTTGTTTCATTATACTTTGATTGGTCTCATTTTTAACCAAATATTTTAACACTAAGTGTGAAATCAAGAGAGAAAATCAAAATAAACCCAAATGCTGGGGTTTTTTGTGCTGTTTCTTTTTTTTTTTTTTTTTTTGTTCTGGGACATGAATGAGACATGTTGTCAGCTCACATGGGATTGCTGCCGACCTGTAGGAGGATGCCTTATCTGTGTATCCTACTTTTCTTTCCCTGGGTTATCAGGCAGTGTGTTTATGTGCACTTCTTTAACTGGTGGAGAAAGTACAGGTGATGTTGGTTCTTCGCCCTGTCCTCTCAGCTGTTATGCCTTTGCCCTAAGCCCCTGCACTTCAACAGCAGAAAGAGCTTTTGAAACTGCAGTGGTTCTATCAGCTTTTTCAGCTCTCTGAAGATAAAATGGTAAGTATTATTATATGAAAATAGCTTCTTACCACTAGCTTGTGTGGTAAGCTGAGCCTGGGGAAGACTGACAGACGAAGTGATTGGCTGTTAAGACTGATTAGTAAATCTTCAACTGTTCTTAACTGCATTAATTTATTTTGTTTGAGGCTGACTTAATGAGCACTATGAGATCATCCTCTTGGATTTTTGTATTTTGGATGTGCTCAGCAGTGTCTCTGGCAGCTGTGCACTGTATTGGGTTATTACACTGTGCTTAGTTTCTGCTCCCTTTCCCTATGGTCTGTGTGTATGCCTAGCCTAGTGCATATCCTTAAGATGACAAGAACCAAAGAGAACAGCAAATAAATTGAGCCTTCTAGAGAAGAGACCAGCATATATGCTGGAAGCCTGATTTTGAGGCATTGTCTTTCTGCTTCAGCACTAGTTTGTCCCCTACCATATGTCGAAGACCTATCTGCTGCCTTCTTTTTTAAATTGCTCCTAATTTCCTACATCTTTCTGTACTTTGGCTAATATTCGTGCTAGTTTCACTCACCCCTGCCATGTCCTTTACTGTCTTAACTTCCACCCAAATTGTGCTGTCAAATGGTATCAGTCCTTCATACACCCAAGGGATGGATTTCTATGTTACTGAACAACATTACCTGCAAGTTTTATGTCATTTATTGGATTCTTTCACAGGAGTAGACAGCATTCTAAGGAGTGATAAGATTATTGTCTTTTATCTGTTGTGTGTATACAGTTTTTACATGCTTTGTGTAGGGTCCACAGGATTGACAACCAGAAGATGGATGATCTCTCTTCTGTAACAAGGAAAAGCTGAAGTACTCTCAGACTACTTGGTAGCACGTTTCTCTTTCCAAACTCTGGTCCTTGCCTGTCATGCCAGATACACTTGCAAACTCCTTTGATGTAAGTTGGGGTATGTGCTTTCTTCAGGCTTCACAGAGTTTTCCTAATACTGCTTTTTATCAGTAGCTAACCATTAAATGAATCTTCATTATTAAATATTCAAATGTAACATTATTTTTGTTCTCTTAAACTGAAAAAAACCTCAAACAAATGTGAAGTAATTGGATTCTGCTACTCTCTTTAATCTAATTTAATCTTTTAATCTAAGCCGTATATAACTATCAGACCTGCTGTCTGCTTGGACTTTCTCTTTTCCTCATCCTCTGCAAATCCCCCTAAATCTCTTCAACCCCTTTAACTCATTTTGGGATTTGCTTTCTTTTGGAAGCTTTTACTTATTAATGTTTTTGCCAAATCATATTCTTTCTCCAGTCCCCCTTCGTTCCCTTCCCAGTACTATTTTATCTGATAGGGTCATAGCTGTTGGGCTTGTCTTTTCTTAAATTTCAGGTTTTATTTTAAAGGAAATGAATTTTCACCATGAGTGAAGCACATAGGAAGCACACAGGATAGAAAAAAAAGTCAAGAAGAGAGAAGTGTTGGCTTAAGTCTCAGGAAATTGTTTTCATAAGAGAAGCCTAAAATATTTAAGTTGCAATGAAGTCTAATAAAGGTATCAACTGCTGGTTTAGTGAGCCATTGACATCCTCTTGCTTCAGATTTTCATAGTGTAGCAGCTGTCCCAGTTTTGGATACTTAGAATAAACTGGGCATATGCTGCTTTACCCTTGCTCATTAATGAGACAAAAGCACCTGGAGGAAAAACTGGCCATTCCAGGTTCAGTTTCTGAGTGAATGATCTGAGGTGTTCTGCCCTTGTAGCCCACTCCCAGAGAGGTTTCTGTAAGTCATGACTATTTGCAGTGATACAGTGAGAGAATTCTGTATTGCATTGTGCTTTCCTTGTTTTTCTTTCTTGAAAAACTGATAATGGCATTCCCCTGTGGTCATGGTAAATGAAGCCGTCTAGTCCAAATCCTGTAGTGTGACTTGGCTGAGATGCTGTCTATCTTAGAGAGACTAACTGTGAAGGTCATCTGGATGTCTTCGTTGTCAGTTGTACTCTTCCCCTCAGAAGAATCCACTAGTGTTAAATAGCCCTGCATTCAAAAGTGACCACTATTTCAGCTGAAGATCTGTTGTAGCTTCTTCCTAGGATGATTTTTTGGAAGGTATCTTCTATGCCTCTTTCCTCACAATTTGCCAAATTACTCCTGCTTGAACCAACACACAGATGTCTAATTTCAGTATCCCAGTTCTACCCATTAATTGGGGCAGAAGTCTGATGTGAGGTGATATCCGAAGTTTTGTTACCTTAATTTTGTTTTATTGGCCACGTCTCTTTAGAGCTGTTAGTGCAGTGCAAATACCCTGACAGTATTAAAGTAGCTTTCTTCGTTTGCTCATCTGTCTTCAGCTGTATTTGTAAAATTTATACACAAGCCTGTGCTTTGGGTTAATCATACATTTTTCAGTTTAATCCAAGAAAATGTTCTCTTTTTCATTTTTAAGGTTTTTTTTGCACTATATATCTAGCAGGTTTTTTATTTTATTCTTGACTGATATGTAGCAAAAACCAGACCTTCACAGGATATCTTAAATACTCCATTAGATTGCAAGGTTCTACCAGGCTGGTTAGCTACTTAGGGACCTACCTTTAGTTCAGGGCTTCTTGGCTATGAATTATCATGCTAATAGCCAGCAAAAATTCAGAGCTGTATAAGAGAGGAGAAAATGAAAATTGTAAACCACAAACAGAAAAAAATAAACCACCAGCACTGCAGCATAATCTGCTTCTTGGTTAAACAGCCTTGAACTTTGTGATTATAGTGTTACAGCAGACATTTTTGGAAAAAAATACATCTGTTAGATGAGTGTTGTATTTTGCAGAGACCAGTACAAACCTATTTTGCTTCAAGGAATTTGAATTTGTCTGTGGTACCTTATGATTGTCAAAGTGTACAGTACAAATACCACTAGCAATTGTTATTGACATACATTATGTTTATAGACCATATCATGAAGATTTGGTGTTTTTACAAGTAGCAAGTAAGAGAAAATATCTGTTCTACTAAACAAAGAGGGGCGAATGCTCTGGGCTGTAACAGTAATAATAATAAAGTTGCTGCTGTAAAGTGGTAAATAAGAAAAGTCTTTGTGTGAAAATCAGTAAGTTTCAGCTGTAGTGAGTTTTTTAGTATGGCTTGTTAAGATAAAAGAGAAACAGCTGAAGTTTGAAGTCAGGGCTGAATATCATTATGAAATACGCCTTTGGTTACCCCCTTAGGATGAAATGCCTGACTAATGGTCTTGTTCTCAGTGATGATGCCTTTATATCATTAATTTGAATAATTTTCAATGATTACTTCTGATAATTTAGAAATGTTTAATATTGGTTAGCAGTTGCCTATGTAGATGTGGGAGCAATAGTGGCAAATCAGAAATAGCCTGATCAGTCTTATTGTGCCAGTAAGTCAGAAACTGTGATAAATAAGCTGCTCATGCATTCTCTTGCCAGCCTGGTCCTTCATTCTGTTTTCTGAATGAATGAGACTGCCTTGGTAAGAGAATAAATACAGGAAGTACTCAAAGTCCTGTTCTGCTTTACAAGAAAAGATGCTGTTGAGTTTTACTTGACTGCTCAGTTGATCAAGACACCCAAGTCCCTGGTGAATTTAGAATAAATAAACCTTACAAACAAAACTCCTTCTGTTAGAGTTTATGGACAAACATTTGTTGGGCTCCCACCTCTAGTTATGGTGTTTTTAGAGCCTTGTCAGACCTACTATACTCCTTAGACCTTTGTGAGTGGATGACAATTTCCACAGCAGAACAGTCCTGATTATTGTATCCTGCCGTAATCCTCCCTGGCACGCTAACAAAAATAGAAGCTTCTCTCAGTAATTCTACATCTTCCTTCCTATCTTCAATGTAAGAAAATAGAAAAACGTCCTATTGTGATGGGAGTTTAGGATGACTTTGGGTAGCTTGGAGATTACATCAGGACCTATTAAGTTGTAGACTGTTGTATTAGTACTGAGCTGTTTTAGTGCTTTGGAGATGAAGGTCTCTAATACTAGCCAAGAATTTTGCCTATTGGATGTGTGGAGTGTAATTGTGTAGCTTTTCAGCTGAAGTTGTGGACAACTGTTAATCCAAGTAGTATTCAAGTATCCATTTGCAGCAGTACACTTTCACACTTAAGAACTCAAGGCACTGTTAGTAGTAATATTTGCAAATGAAAACTGCATCACTTGCTGTTCCAATCTACTTTGGGTCAATGTTTGATACTTCGCACTTTGTTTACTCTGCTAATGTCTAGACACAGAACTGATGCTTTTGTATAGGTGAGCTTGGGCTCCCAAGAGCAAACTGAGGATTTCAAACTTCAGAATCTCCCAATATGTAGTGGCCACATGTGGAGAGACTTACCAAGGAAGGGGAAGTGATGGGAAGCTTCCTAAAATTCTTCTATGTTCATTCTGTTCCCAAGTGTAGGCATAGATACAGGAGGTTGTCATTAGTGTGCCATGAACACAGTTTCCACCACTGAAGGATGATGCATTAGAGTAATTCTGTTTGTTGTAAGAAGCAGAGCTTAAAATAGAATGGTATGTAAGAATGTATCCTTTCTAAACATAAAGGTTTCTTTGTGTCATAATGAAGTATAGGGCTTTAAAATATTTTAGTATTAATGTCCATCATATATTTTGTTCTTTTCACTGATGTGGCCAACTTTATGACACCTAGATTTGTAAAAACCTTTTTTCCCTCCTTCCTTCCCTTGTTTGTTGCTATTTTCCATTTTGTTTTATTTTCTGGTCAGTTTTAATTTTCGTTCCGATGTCTGATTTTTTAGTTTTTTTTTTTTTTTTTTTTTTAAATGTACAGTTTTTTCTCTTGTTTCTATACTAACTCTCTGGAATGCTAAACCTAAGAGCTGAGCGATCACCCTTGGCATGCTTAATTGTCGACAAGTTGTTTGAACTTGTAACACTTGGAAAATGGAACTGAATATATTTGTTTTGCTATTCCCATGGAAACGAGGTATTTATAATGAGCTTCTAAAAAAAGTTACAAATATAGACAAAGAAGCTGATTCTTTGTAGCAGTTGCTTAATAGAAAGGAATTAGTTTATTTGGGGGGTTATGGGTTGGGGTTTTTTTCTTTAGTTCATGAGGTCCGAAAAGCTGGTATAAGGAAGGGGTATCCTGAATGTGAACAGGTGAAAATTAACTGGGGACAGCCTTGTGTGTTATGCAGTGTTCATAGGATTATAATTTTTCATACAATAGTTTGAGTTGGAGGGAGCCGGTTACAGATCATCTAGGTGAACACCACCACCTCGCCCTTCCCCCAGTGAGCAGGGACATATTGCATGAGATCAGGTTGCTCGTACCCCCATCCAACCTGACCAGGGATGGGCCATCTACCATTTCTCTGGACAACCTCTTCCAGTGTTTCACCACCCTCCTGAAAATGTCTTCTTTATATCTAGTGTGACTCTACCCTATTTTAGTTTACAGCCATTACCTTGTCATATCACAACAGCTCTGCTAAAAAGCCTGCCCCCATCCTTTCTTGTAAGCCCCCTAAAAGCCGCAGTAAGGTCTCCTGGATCCATGTCTCCACCAGATTGAAGAACCTCAATTCTCCCAACTTTTTTTCATGGCAGAGGTGTTCCTTCTATCTGGTCAACTCTGTGGCCCTCCTCTGGACTTGCTCCAACAGGTCAATGTTCTTCCTGTGCTGGGGACCCCAGAGCTGGATGCAGTGTTCCAGTGTTCTCACCAGAACAGAGCAGAGGAGCAGAATCCCCTCCCTTGCCCTACTGCCCACGCTGCTTTTGATGCAGCCCAGGACATGGTTGTTGGCTTTCTGGGATGCGAGTGCATGTTGCTGGCTCATGTCCAATTTTCCATCCAATAGTACTCCCAAGTAATTATCCCTAGGGTGTTTTTGTGGACCTGGATTGGAGAGAGTGTAAATCAAGGTTGGTTGAAAGACTTTGTCATTTCTACCTACTCCATCAGTGGTCTCCTATACATTCAACCCATGACTGTACAAACAGAAGTGAGGGGAGCATGCTGTAGTAGTTAGTAGTCATGATGACAGCAACTGCTCAGAGCTCTTCAAGACTGTCTCTAGAGACAGGAGGGGTGTAGGATTGCTGCTAGGTAATTTAGATGCTGGTACATGGCATACATGTACCATACCTCACATACCTAAAGTGCCAGAGCACGTTGTGTTCTTGGGGTTTTCCACAAGACTTGACATATGTTGCAACTGTACAGTTTTGGAGTTAATTACGATGCTATACAAGTGGATTTGATAATATTGTAATAGATGGGGGAGTGAGAGGGGGTATTTTTGGAGTGTAGAAAAAGATAACACATTTCAAAATTAAAGCTGTTTTATTTAGGAAACTGGGGATACAGTTGTAAAAGTCCTTTACTCTCAATCCTATTTTTAACATCACTCCAATTAATGTTGTTTCTGGTAGAGAATATCAGCTACAATGCCCATTTGTTTCTCTTTTAGCTGCAATACTACATTTGTCTATATGTGTCCAGTTTGGCCTTATACCTTAAGCTGAAGGGGAAAAATCCACTCATTTCCTTGCCCCGTGTAAGTGACAGGGAAAAGACCAAATGTGAGCAGTAGGTATACCTGTATCTTAGACCAAGTGTTCTTTGTTCCCTTTGACAGCCATATTTATGTATTTTTCCTTTTAATTCACACACAAAAAAAGTTATGCTGTTCTATTTAATGCATGTGAACCAAAAAAATCTTCATGTGTTACTAAAACCCTGAGATCAGTTGATTTGGTTAGAGCATGGTGCTAATAGTGACAAGGTCATGAGTTTGATCACATAAGAATTGGACTCGATGATCCTTGTGGGTCCCTTCCAGCTCAGAATATTCTGTGAAAAATAAACAAGTCAACACGAATTTCTGCTGGTTTTGCTGAAAAGTGTTCGTTCTCTTTCCCATTGCGATGATCCTGACTGATGATCCAAACTAAACCTATGTGCTGCAGAAAACTGCCTTTGCAAGGCCTGTGTGGCTAGACTTGGCTGTGAGTCTGTAGAGAATTTAGGGCCTTAGGGTGTTGTTGTGCTGAAGCTTTGCAGCGATTGCCAATGCTTTCTTTTTTTATATGAGAGGCAAAACAAAATGAAGTCTTGACCTCTTGAGCTACTTAAAAGTTCTTGGACATGTTTAATCAGAAGAGGGATGTTAATCCTATTAATGAGAATCCTGGAGAAATTCCAGGTAGCTAATTGCAGTTTATTCCACGTGTCTTTCTGATTAATGAAATGCTGGATTATATTCTTCATTTCTAGTGTCATGATGTTCTTTTACTAGCTAATCCTGTGAGATACTCCAGCACATGCTTTACCTAAAGCAGACAAGTAGTTGCAAACAGCAATGTTTGGTCAAAAAACACATCAAGTTTATTTTGTGGGGGTTGCTGATGTTTGCTACGTATATTGGGCTGCATTGAAAATAAAGAATTATTAGTAATGAACAATTATATAAAGGGTTCCCTTAGTGTTTGCAATTATGTAAAGTGTTTCCCTTAGATTTTTGTTTTGAATAGCCATTTTCTCCTTGTTTTAAAAGCCTGGGATAAAATTTCATTTTTTGTTTAGTTAATTGAGTCGGAATCCCTTTATAGTTGTTGGTTGCTAAACCAGAAATCTCCCTTCCCCTTCTCATTAGTGGAGGCATCCTCCAGCTGAGAGGGATTTGACCACTGAAGGTGTGTAAGAGAAGATCAAAGATAAATCCATGACATATCACTGAAATTCCCTTCATAATGGTCTTTTTGACACTTGAATTTAAATTAGATTTCTATATACTGCTTTTCTAGCCTGAGATTTCTGTTGCAAGCACACACTATCCTAGCATCTACTGTTTATTCCTATATAAACAGCTGTCTCTGTTGAAAGGACTGGTCTGGGTTGTGTGGTGGTGCTTGGTTATTTTTTTCCCCTGATTTGCTTGAAATGTTCTCTAAATTGGCATAAAAAGAAATGCTCAAGCAGCAAACAAAGCTTGTGTAGTAGCATGTTTCCCAGCAACGTGGACTCTCAAATATTACTTCAACTTTGAGAGTTTTATAATGTTGTAAACATTTTCTGCTTTTGAAGATGGTACTATTTAAGATTATATCAACATAAGTATCAAAACATCTTTTTCAAAATGGTTCTGTTTTGATCTGCTAAATTTTGGGGTGTAAATTCTTGTTCAAAAGATCAGAGAATCTGTAATTTACTAATACAGGGAAAGGTGTGGTTTGTGTCTGCTGTAATTCATAAAAACTAAAATAGTTGGGTTTTTTTAAATGGTGAGTAAACTCACTAATGCTGTGAGTTTAAAATTTTAAAATGGATTTTAAAATGAGGAACACTAAAACTTGTTTAATATTAGGGAATTGAGTAGAACAGTGTATACTCCACAACGTTATCTCCTGCCTGAACTAAATATTTTAAAATGCTAGAAAAAAAACATGCATTAACCTCCTTTTGGTTAAACACATCTCTGTAGTGAATGCTTTGTAAGAGTTCTATCAACTGAACCCTTTGGTGTGATGGACCAAAAAAGATCTGCAGGAATGATGGTATAAATTGGTGTTCGTAAAGTGTGAATTTCCCATTAGTCAGATTTTGCACCACACACTTGTACAGCAAAATCCTCTCAGTTAAAAGTAAATATAGGTAAGTAATTTACTAATGTGAAAATATGGTCTTCCTATTAGTGAAAACTACAGCAAGTATTCAGCTCCAGATTTCTGGGAGATTCATGAGTTTACTGGTCTACTGTATTGTATTTTCTGTGTATCTGTGAATGTTTTTTGAAGGTGATGGTCTACGAAGGAAAACAGGTATTGAATTCAAATGTGTCAGTTGAAAATTTGTCAGTCTTCAATTGAGGAGGAATTTCAAGTTTTTAAATGCTTTTCAATTGTTTGCTTTATGCAATAGTAGAATTAATTTACTTGTGAATACATGGTGACTTGTAAATAATATGATAACCAGTTATTCAAAGTGGAATAAAAAAGTAGTAAATAAAAAGACTTACCTAAGATGCTTCAGTTCTTGTCTTATACATGCAGGCTTTATAAGTGATCAACCAAATGAGACTGTATTTAATTTGATGAGCTGCAGGCATTTTGACAGTAGACCCAGTCCCTTTATTTCCTTTTTATTTCTGAACATTCATCAAGGGAAGTCTATGAAGTGCTGTCTACTGATGTACATATAAAAAAAGTGATATTCCTGGGATATGTTCTATTTGACACCATAAATTGGCTGCATGGGTCTTCCTGTTCTATTGCAGTTTTCTGTTGTTCACTGTGGTAAACTGAAACCATTCTGCTATTCTTGGAATGCTTTTTGTACTGTCTTGTAATTTCTTTCAATTGCTGTGTGTTTCAACAGGGGAAAGTCTGTAAGAACTATTACTTTTGAACAGTTTAAGGAAGCTCTTCAAGAACTCTCCAAGAAGCGATTTAAAGGCAAAAGTGATGAGGAAGCACTTCAAGAAATATATAAACTAATTGAAGGAAAAGGCCCAGGTTTAACTGGAGTAACGGTATGTTACTGGTCTAATGGACAGATTGTTTCTACCTGTCCTTTGTTCTACTGCAGTGTTGTTATGTTCACCTGCTTCCCTTTACAATCCACAAATCCAATTTCTCCGTGAGCCCGAAGGCAGCAACTGCTAAGCAGAATGGGAGCAAAGACTATGCAACAGCTGAGTATTGCACTACTGTGTATTCTTGTGTGGCACTGTCATTGCTCCTTCTAGGAATTGTACTACCACCTAGTAGCACCTCAGGAATATCCTGAGCTCTTGTGTATGCTTAGAACAATGAAACATTAATGAAGAGTGGTGTATCCAAATCAAAAAGTGTAGAAGGACATTAAGTTTAGAGCCTTGATAAAAAAGTTCTAAGATGTTTTGTGACATACCAAAAAGACTAAAGCAAAGGCATCTTAAAATGCGTTTAATTACACCATGTGAATCCCAGAACACTGGAAATCTGGGAATAATTATCATGTGGTCTGGTCTTTGTTTCTTGTTTGTTCCAAGTCTGTCAGAGCTATAACATTCTTTCTTTTTAATTTTAAAATATTGGTATTAAGCTTTGTATGTGAAAAGGAAGCTATAAAGCATGCTGTACATAAGCTTGGTTGTCCTTTTAGGTGACCAGGCTAGGCAAGCTTTTTTCCAGTATTTTAGGAGATACTCAGTACTATACTTGAATAGTTCTGTTGGTTTAGTTCATCTGCTTAAAATTTGTGATGCTTCTGAATTTTGCCTGTAAAGCTGTGAACAAAAATACAATCTTTTCAGAAACTGGTTCTCTGCAAATGATCAGTGTAAGTATCAAGTGGAAAGATCTCTTTTGAGTTGTAAAATAGTCAGCTTTTTACAAGATTTTATTTTATTACTCTTGTACTCTCATTTGAAACAAGTGGTAATTTTGATACAGACTTAAAATATTGAACCTTCTTTTTTTTTCTTCACTTACTCTAGTAAATTTGAATAACAGCTTCATCTGTTCAGAGATTCTTGGTTTGAATTGTGTACATTATTCTAGGCCTCACTCCTGATTCCATTTTTGGTATTTCAGCAGGCAGACATTGAAATGGTTTGTGTCTACCACTAAGGGAACAGCCTCTTTCTGTGTGGGGGACATGGATGAGAGAGCTTTGCAGATGCAGAGTAGTGTCATATAGGCTCTGCAGAGGTATAAGTATGTGCAAGCAGCAGGCGGAAAAGAGTGAAGGGGGAATATGAGCCAGCAATGTGAAGCTTGACTGTTCAATATGTGCAGTTCTGGGGAGAGTTAAAGTGAAGAAAGGGGGATCAGAATATCTTCTGCTATCTGGAAAAGTAAGGGGCAGGAGGCAGAGTTTAAAAAGGAGGGAGATTGCAGGCTGGGAGCATGTGTGTGTGTGTATGTAAAACCAAGCTTCATGTTTGTTTTGTCATGCTAATTTAGTTCCTGGATGGTAAAAGTGACCCACAAACTTGGCAATTAAAGACATTAAAGTAAGTAAATGAATAGATGGCCACTCTCCTTCTGCAACCCAGGAGTGCATATGTGAAATCTCTGTACAAGCTTTCTAATGCTTTGTTTACTTTGGGAAGTCGATGTTGTGGAAATTTTAGTTTGTGCTGCTTTCTGTATGGTTAGACAAAGTTACATTAAGCTTTTCGTAAAAGTTCTAGGGTAATTCAGTCATGCCATGTAGTGTGTGCCCTGCTCTGTAAAACTCTGCTATAGGTCATGTAGATTTGGTTCAGGTTTCAGACAGAAAACTTTATGTGATTACTGACACATTACTCTAAACATATTAGGGAACGAGCTGGAAGTGTGATTAAGTGAAGCTTGTGAATAAGAATACTTCAGCAGCATGTGGGGATTTTTGAGTCTTAGCTCCTTATGTTCTGTGTTGGGTATTTTGGGGAGGCAGGCGGCAGGGGCAGTATGTCTGGACTAAATGTCAGCCTGGAGAAAGCACTCCTGCAAAAGGACAGTTGGAAAGTTTACCTTCACATTGGACAGTCAGGATTTTAGTGCATGTTGTTGTGATAGAAGTGATAGAAGATTTTTTATCTTTTTCTGTTTATTTTTTCTTCTCCTACAGAATGTTGTAGAATTACAAAAATCCCTGCTTGTGGTTGATGTGGTTGAGAAGGCTCAGCAGCCAGACATTGAAACTGAGTGAATTTTAGGGCACTTTCTAATCTTGCAACAGAACATGTATGATTGACTTTGTCACACAGGAAGAAAAACAACAGAAAAGTGATAAGGTTTAATGAAGCCAGTGGCTTTATTAGCTCCCTTGGTAGTGATCTGTCAATAGAATATACAGTGCAGGCCATGTAACTTGGACATCTTGTAAACAGTCATGTAAATGATGTCTAGGGCCTTTTAATTGGCCTCATTCCTACACAAAGGTTGCAAAGAGCAAAACTGAGGTTCTTTCTTTTCCTGTTCCAAAAGCTGTGTGCCATAACAATGCTGAATGCATTTCTACATCTCCAGGGTAACAGATTCTTGCTTTGTTCATTGCTTGCTGTTAAAATAAAACCAGTTGAACTTCAGTGTATATTCATCAGAGTCCTTGACATAGAAATGCAGAACAATTTCAAGTGCAAGGGATCTGGAATGATCTCATTCAAACCTTCTGTTCATAAGAGGGCTTACTTAAAGCCAGATCAGGTTGTTTAGGGCTCAGTCCAGTCAGATTCGCTGTGAGAGGAGTATGGGTGGCAGGGCAGTACAGCAGCAGCAGCACTTTAAAAGCTGGGTGATGGGTGCTCAGGGAGATGTTGATGTGGGCAAGATCACATTCTCACCAAAATGTACCTGTTAGGGCAAGAGCAAGGAAGCCAGAGTGCAGCCCACAGAGTGTGGTAAATGAGGCAAAAGAGTTGTTGCAGCAGAAGTGCAAAGAGGCCTAGAAATTCCACTTAAGACTATGTGGATCTGCTTGAGGACTATACAGTAGTATTCTGAAAAAGCTGCAGGACATACTGTCCAGCACATGGACATCCATTAAGATGTAGAAGAAGTCTGCAGGACTGCCGTTAGCACATCAGAGTCCTTGGCTCCGTTAGGAAGAAGTCCTATATCCATGTTGCATACTTCAAAGAGCTCCTCCGTCTTCATGGAGGTCAGGGCAGTGGTGGCCACTCTTGTGGGAGACGTGCTGTGGTCAAGGTCCTGAGATTCCAGATGGCGGGAGAAGATGAAGAGGAGACTGATGTGGTATTTGTGGAAAACCCAAGCTACACAAGGTCAGGAGGGAGTGACAGCTGGAGACCAAGTGGACAGAGACTATTGAGATAGAGAAGGCTGAAAGCTTGTGGCGTCTGGCAGCAAAAAGTCATAGATACGCTTCACCTGTAGTTCTTCAATTTCAGAATACATGCAGTATCCTGAGCACTGGTGAGGATCAACAAGACCAATCAGAGTCAGCTGAGCCTGAATTTAGTGCTCACACAAAAGAGGGAAAATGAGTGGTAGTGGTGACCAGCATGGTCTCACGCTGTGGGGACAGACAGGTTCTTTTAAGGATCCTTGGTTGAATGAGAGCTGGCCACAGATTTGTGGTTACATCAGGCCTTAGCATGAGCTGTGTGTTAGTGAAAATCTGGAAACGAGTTGAGTGAACAGTCACAGAAGATTTTGCCATCCCCAATATCTCATGTGTTATTACACTTCCCTGTTCCGAAATGGGTGACACTATACTCTAGCAACAGTGCTGTACCTGGAGTCAGGAGTAATGGGTACCAATCACAGATCACTGAAGATTCTTCTCATGGATGATTAAGGCATGTATTTTCTGATCTCACCCGATGTCTCAGGAGTTTTACTGCTTGGTAGGTGCCAGGATCTGGGATTGTTGCAGATGCTTGGACAATATTTGTCCAGCCTCCTAACATGGACCTCTTCTTCCTCTTCCTTGTGGGTACCAAGAGTACTGCTCTGGAGTTAACCTGGAACATATAAAGAGGAACTACAGAGGTCTAGAAGTGAGGCTGATGGGTATGGAGCTCAGATTTTGTCTTCCCAATCCAGGGAGGAGGAAAGATTGGGCAGATATGGACTGTATGGCTTCTGTTGAAGATGGGGCTTTGGCTTCTGGGACCAGAGAAATGAGGGCTACTCAGCAGGGATGGAATAAATTTAACAAAGTGGAACAAGAGTAACTTTACAAACTAGGCTTACTGATCTGCTGAGGAGACTGTTAGACTGGGTATGGAAGGTTACCATAACCTGAAGATGAAAGATCATAAGGGGCAGAGCAGATATGTCTGGGTGACAAGCCTGACAAGGGAGGCTCTTGCCCTTCTGTAAATGCAGCAGGACATGGTCCATCTCTTACGCCTGCACACAAAAGTATATAGTATGGGGAAAGCAGGGCAAATTAGTCACAGAGATGTGATTCATTGGGATTGTGCAGGTGTGTTAACACAGCTCTTCTGACTGGAGGGCTGCACTGGATGAATAGAGGCTCTTCAGGAAATACATGAAAAAAAATGAGGAAGAAGGATTGTAGTCTATGAAAGGCTTATTTTGACATCTAGCTTTGGAACAAGTCTCATTAAAGACTGGTTGTAAGAAGGATTCAGCAACACCCTCACTTAAAATAAAAAAGTAACTCTGTAATAATATACTTCCCTTTCTGTTTTGTCTTCAGCATCAATATGAATGAAAAACTCCTCCTCAGGGAAGTGTTGGCACACTGTTTTTAGCTTTGTGGAAGGTCATGTTAATCAGGCTGCTAGATCCCACGAGTTGAGACCATGTAATGACTTGCACTGTTGAAATGCTGGAGAACTGGAGTTAAGGGGCTAATCTTACAGAGGAGGAAAGGAAAGGGTCTCTTGGAGGTGCCAAATGGGCAACACCTGATCTGCCCTTACGGCTGGACATTACATGGTCTTCTTTTGGAGCTACACCTGAGTCAGGCAGATTTGAGAGATTAATGTGAATTTATTGCTAGAAGTGAGTCTTACATAGAAGTGCCTATGTAAGGCACCTTTTTGATGTCTTTTGCTCTAGCTCTGGCTGGACTCCTAGTTGGTAAGAAGGTTTATGTACAGTATATAGAGTTTGGACTTGGAATATTATATCACCTGAGTGGCGTTACTGGGAACCACTCAATTGAAAGTCCTCACCAGGATTAGTTAAAATGGTGTCACTTTCTGGCATTATTGGAGTTGCTTATTGGGTTTTTTTGTGTGAGTGTGTCTGTGCACACACTAAACTGAAGGAACACGAACAAAATGCAAATTTTATTTGAAGCTTGATCTCGGTTTCTGACTTTGTGCAGACTTTTAATGAATGTGCATGTATTCCCATGAATGTAAAAACCAAGTAAATACAATTTTGGTAGGGAGTTCTGGTACAATTTCCCCCCCAAAAAAGGGCAAACTTTCCCTTTGAAATTTTTTTTCCATGTTACAGTCATTTTTTGTTTCTCATTTTTACGAAGGTTGTGGATATTACCAGCAGACCAATAATTTTCTAAGCCTTGCTGAGGCTGTGAATGTTGGTGCTGATTCTGCAGGCTCCCAGAACATTTTAATTCCATAAAGAAATCTCCATGGCAACTTTTTCTAGGAAGATGTGGTGTTAGATACTGAATTGTTATGGTTGAAGGAGCAGATGTAGGAAAGCACTCAGTTTCAGTGAGGAAAGCTGACTGCAGGTGACAGTGTAGCCAGAAGTGCTGTGGCTAAGATGTTGTGGTGAGGAGTAATGAGCAGCTCACCTACTGCCTGTCACCATCCTTCTTGGCAGTGCACGCAGTCCCAGCACTGATTGCTGAAAAGGCACAGTCAGTCCCTCAGGCAGGCAGGGACTGTTTCTGTACTATCTGGACATTTGTAATTCAGGAAAGAAAACCAACCAGAAAACCCTGCTGCAGGGTGTTGCATCATTAAGTTTCTGCCTAAGCTGTGGAACAGCTTTAAATCAAACCTGCATCTTTGTCAGTGGTGGCAAGCGGTGGAAAACATCTTCAGGCAAAGTTGTTTCAGTGGAGCCAAGAGTTCGTTGTGAAAGCGAGGGCACTCGGTGTCTGTTTTGAATATATGATATTCCTGAAGTCCAGTAGGTTTTCTCGGTGCTTTTCCTTCCCAGGAATTGGTTGTGGAGAGCCTTTTGGGAATGGTGCCATGCTGTGTGCAGAGCCGCCTGGCACAGAGTTCCCGCGAGCTTGCCAGGGGCGTGGTGCTGCAGAAGTGAGCCCCGTGGAGCTGCAAGTGCGTGGTGCTGCACTGCACTGCCCTGCTCGTGGAGCCCACTGCACTGTGCTAGGTGCAAAGCTTTTGTGGCATTTGCTTGGGATGAGAACTGTGAGCTTTTTAGAAGGGATGGTACTGTGTGCTGACAGAAAATGAGGAACGCTACCTTGGCAGCACTGAATCGTCTTTCTTCTTCTTTGCCTCAACTTTGTTCTGGAAGGAAAAGTCCTGAAAGTGCGGGAAATCTTTCAGTCTCACACTGTTACCCTATTTTCTTGACTGTGGCACTAGATTCATATGATGCTTCTAGCCTTTTAATACAAAAGTTGATTTTATGGGGTCTTTTGAGTCCATAAAATTAATGCAGTTTTCCTGCTGCAAACAAGCCAATCCAGTGCAGCTGCAGAACTTTCAGTGGATATATTTTCCTTCAGCAAACTGCTATATACTTCTGTACTACTGTAGATAAAATACATGTTCTTGACTTCTGTGCTCTCATTTCCTCCTTACTGTAGTTCATTTCAGTTTCCTAAGGACTGATAATACATTTCTGAAACTAGTTCAAATTCTCAAATTGATGAAATGGGTTGTGTTGCTTGCTCTGTAAACTGCTTCTTGATTCATTAGTTATCTTCAAGTAGAAGACAAAATCTGTGTAAGTTTACAGAGTTGTCTTTCTCAAGAAAGGGCAAGGGAGGAATGTGGTATTTGTTAAGGTTTCCAGGGTTCAAAGACTACAGCTTTCACTTCCTGTCTTTGGTATGAGGGCTGTTTCCGAGAGACAGAAGTTGGAATATTGGTAATGTGTAATTTGGATGAGATGTTGGATTGTTTTGTTTTGTTTACTTACCTGCAGTGTGGTCAAACACTGGAATAAGTTGCCCATGGAGGCTGTGGAACTTCGGAGGGTTTCAGGACTCGACTGGAGAAGTTTCTGTGTAAGCCTGTTTGAGCCTTGCTGTAAGCAGGGCTTTATCTAGATAAAGACTCATATTCAAAGGTTCTTCCCAACCTAAATTGTTCTGTGACTTGGTAATTTTAAGTTCTGATACTCCTCAAGGACAGAGAATCCCCCACTCTTTCCAGGCTTGACCAACCACAGTGGTGAAAAATTCTTATGTGTCTAGTTGGAATTTCGTATCTTCCAAATCATGTCTGTTATTGTTTACTCCTGAACTGTCTCTGTTTCTAATATAATCACTCTGTTGAGGACGGGAATAAGATTTGTCTCTCCTTTTTTTTTGTTCTGAGTCTTGATAAACACATTCCCGTCATCTTTTCTGTGTATGTCACATGCTCCAAGCCCCTTGCTCTCTTAGCAGCACTTCTCAGTCAACACTAACACAAAGCGAGGAAATATACTGAATTGCTAACAAAAAATGCACAAAAAAATGAATAAACTCAATTTGGAACACTAAATGATTGATTCTGTTGTGCTAAGTAAAACTTTCTCCCTATGAGAAAGTTTTTTTTAAATAAAAAATTAAAGTCCATGGGCACCTTCTGTGATATGCCAACTTTATGGTTAATTGTATGTTCAAGTAAGAGCTGGAAAAGGAAGGCTTCTATGGTCTCACAGAAAGAAAAGGGAGGAGGTTGGCTCCAAGGAATTCATTGCCTTTAGAATAATGTAACTAGAGACATTATATAACTTACTCTAGATAGTAAACACTTCAAGCAGAATTGCTTTATAAAGGACAGAATCATTTGTATGTGATTCATTGTGAAAAAGAAAGGGGAGTAGTAACTCACTAATGTGGAAACTGTCCTCATCCAGCCCTTTGTGCTCTTCACTAGATTTCTTCCTACATTTTTCTTCACTTAAGAAGGATGGTCAGCTTTCTCCCCCCACCCCCCACCTTTTTTATTTGTCTCCCAATACCCTTGTAGAATTAAAAATGAGCAGATGGGTTGTAGAGAAGAATGAGCTCACAGCTACCCTTTCAATTGTTTTTGCCTTTTGCTCAATATCCACTTTAATCTGCATAGTTGGTTTTGTTGTTCAGAAACAGAAAAAAACATTTTGATAAAAACAGTTGGTTGCACATTCAGTTCATGAAGGCCGTTCACTAAAAATAAGTCATCAGCTCATAGAGGAATCTTTATGGATAAACCTTTCACGTTAAGACACTGAAAGTAATGGTACAGCTAATCCTAGAAATCACATCCAGGCACATGAAGGACAAGAAAGTCATCAGGAGTAATCAGCATGGCTGATCACCAAAGGAGAGTCATGCTTGACTGACCTGTAAATTTCTACAATTAAATTACTGCCCCAGGAGATAGGGGAAGAAGAGAGTGGTATAGTGTCTACCTGGGCTTCAGTAAGGCCTTTGATGTGGTCTCTTACAAGAGCCTCACAGCCCCTCAAGCTGTTGCTGTAGGGGCTGGATGGGGAGACACTGAGGTGGACTGAAAACAGGGTGAATAGTTGGGCCCTGAGGGTGGTGGTGAACAGTGCAAAGTCCAGTTGGAGGCTGGAAAACAGTGGTGTACCCCAGGGGTCCACTGAGTCCATTAATCATCTTCATGACAGGGTGTGGTGTACTCTCAGTGAGTTTGCTGATGACATAGAGCTAGGAGGAGTGGCTAATAGGTCATCCAGATGGGATGGTTGCCATCCAGAGGGACATGTGGGAGATACGGGCTGACGGGAACTTCTGCCAGCTCAGCAAGCAGTGCAAAGTCCTGCAATTGGCGAGGAAGAGCCCTGTGGGAAACAGAAAAGCAGAAACTTCCACAGGGACTAATGAGTTTGATTTACACCCCTGGAAAGAGCTTGGGTTGGTGTAGTGGCAAAGCTACACAGACTTTAAGCAGAAGAATTATAAATCTGTGTTTCTATAGTTATAAGTAAGAATATGTATTGGGTGATATGGTGAAGGGTTTTTAAGTATAGTAATGTGATTTTATAGTTTAAGTTAAGAATTTAGATGTTATAATAGAAGTACATGTGTGTACGTGAGCTAGCAAGTTATTGGTTGAGAAACAGACGCAGTGCAGTAAAAAATACCAAAGGTGATAGGTTACAAAGTCAAAATGAAGTTTTGTGTTAATTGCTTATTGGACCAGAAAGTTATGAATTGCCATGTAACTTTGAAACTCGTGACTGTCTTCAGTTATGGCGACTTGTTAGTAAATCTATGGACTCTGAGACTGATGCCTTGTTGATTTTTCAAGTAATAAATTGTGATAATCGTGATGGTCCCATCTCTTGAATGAGGTGCCTACAGAGCCCCACACACCAGTACATGCAGGGGGCTATGCAGATAGAAAGGAGATTGGTCGAAATGGACCTGGGAGTTAATGTGGACACCAAGTTGAACATGAACCTGAGTGGTGTTCTTGCTGTATGGAATGCTGCTGGTATCTTGGCTGCAAACAGGGTGTTCCTTCCCCTCTGCTCAGCCCTGGTGAAGTCTCATCTGGAGTGCTGCATTCAGCTCTAGGCTTCCCAGGAGAAGAATGATATGGAGCTGCTGGAAGAAGTCCAGCAATGGACCATAAAGATGATGGAGGGACTGGACTGTCTCTCCTATGAGGAAAGGCTGAGGGAGCTGGGACTGTTTAACCTGGGGAAGAGAAGGCTCAAGGGTGAATCCCATCCATGTATATAAATACCTGAAGGGAGGGTGCAAAGATGGTGGAGCAAGGCTTTTTTCAGTAGTGCTCAGTCAGAGGACTTTTCTATGATTCTGTGATATATAGTACCACTAGCTGCTTCTGGTTGAGGAGCCCAAGGTGGATATGAAGTTGTTGTATATTCTACTCTGTATTTACAAAGGCTTTTTTGAATGAAAGCGTCTTAGCACAGCCTTAAAAATGTTTACACAACCTTAAAAAGAAAGGAGTATTTTCTTTTTAATGTATACGCATTCATTGTAAGAATGATGGAAAAGAAGAAAAAAAGGAGAAATGAGGTGGCATCTCATCTCTGATCTTTTATATAAATATATCATTTCAGGGAGTGAGAGCATAATGTACAAGGAATTAACATTGCTTGAATTTTGTTGGATACAAAGTGAGCCTCCCATTTCATAGAAATTTTGCCAACAGCAAATCAACAGGACTTCAGTTGTAATAGTCTGTCACGTGTTGGAAGGGGCACACCAGTGACATTACATGCAACTTAGGAAACGGCTGCAGTTCTTACTCAGTAGAAAGCAATTTGGAGAAAAAATATTCGCCTTGCAGCTACTGCCTTAGTGTTCATTTCCACATATCGTGACTCATGTGATGCAGGAAGCCGCCTGATCCATCTCGGGCTGAAAGACCACAGGATGTGGGATCACTGTTCTTGCTCTGGTTTTGTATGTTCGTTGTGCTGGGGTTTTAGGTTTTGTTTGTTTCTTTGGGATAAAAAGGTCATATTTTTTAACCTACCAAGCTGTTGCCCATCCTCAGTTTTCTTGTTGGTTTGAAACATGTTGCTGTTTTCCCTACAGACTAGTAGGAAAAGGAAGGGCTTGTGTGGCATGCTGCTATCATCTTGTTGTAAAAATCCAACTTGATTTTCTGATAAGTCATCTGTGTTGTGGTCTTACCAGAATGCAGGTGTCTTGATATAAACACCAAATTTCTCAAGTTTACTGCTGGGAATAGTTTTCTGGGAATATCCTTCATTATTGACATGAGCCATTCTATTAATCCTCATTTTACTGTTTCTTCTTTCATGTTAACATGTGTGCATTTCCATCCACTCACACAAGTTTTAGTATGTATGTTACTAAATATGTTACTGTACAAAAATTCTCATGTATTTTTATTGTAGTTTATGTATTGAGGAAAATTTCATATATTTCATGCCACACCTTCGAAACAGAGGAGCAGAACCTGTAGTCTTTCTTTTTCAAATAGTGATTAAGTTTACCATTACAAATTCTCAGAATAGAAGCGCGTCCTGAGAATGAATTTGGTAAAGGAAAAGGCAGTCAGCTAGAGTTTCTGAGAGTTCTCTGTGGATGTGACAGTAGAGAGTGTATGCACATCTAGATAAAACTGTTTTTCTGTAAGGTAGTGGTTTTTAAGTGCAAGGAAAGTAAGTATGTTTTAAGTTTAATTAATTCCATATTGAATACTGCCCTTGTCTTGCATTTGGAATTTTCCTGGTTATAAGGTGCTACCAGGTCATTTTGAACAAGTAAACTGTATATATTAGACCAATACTTCTTCCTAAGCATTGTCTTGATATCTATTTGTTCAGTATAGAAAAATAACCACTTCTGCAAATTGTATTCTTAAGTCTACAAGGCAGAAGTCCCTAAAGAGCGTTTAGCAATGCTGTTTTGAGGAAAGAATGCTCCAGGGGTCATTTTCTTTCAGACAGTGACAGGTGGTGCACATAAAAAAGATGCCCAGATTTTAGCAGTCTTTATTCATTTTAGCTCAAAAGTCTTGTGTGTTTTTTCTTCCCCTGATTTTAAAATACAGATTTAAGGATCAAAGAGGCTGCTCCTAGTCCAAGCACACAAGTTAGCATGCTTCTATGTTGTTGTGAAATACATTTTTTTTCTGTTTGTGTAGTCAAATTGTCTTGATGACAACAAAACTGATTTTTGAGGAGCTTGATATAACTCAGTGGAAGGAAAGTGTTTGCTCAATGCCATTTCATAGACTGCTAATTTGCTGACATTAGAAGTCACTTTCAGTCCTTGCAGTTGGTTACTTCACTTATGAATCCTAGAGTTTAGAATAAAATTGTCTTTCGAAGAAATGAATTCTAGTTGTATTGGAATACTTTTTCTATATTGGTGGAGCCAGGCTTTTATGCTTTGATGGTGACATAATGGATTTTGAACATGGTTCAAAATGTGGAATCAGGATATGACTTCTTTGTATCTTTGGTACTTAGAACTTGATTATTAATCAGAAGTATCTCATACTGAAGGTCTCTTCCAAAAGGTTTTGACGTAATTTGCGCTATTTCCTTTTCTGCTATATTATTATTGTCACTGTATGTAATGGCAAGAAACACACATCTTTTTTATCCTGGAAATGAGTAGGTATTTGCATAGTCTTTGTCATTAGCAAAGATTTAAATCTTGGTAGCATGTAAAAGTATCTGTATTAAGAGTAACTGATTTCTGATGTGTCTTTTTGTTTTGTTTCTTTTCTTTCTTCCAATAGAAAACCGTTGCATCTCCAACTGTTTCACGCCTTACAGACACTTCAAAATTCACAGGTTCTCACAAAGAGAGGTTTGATGCCAGTGGGAAAGGAAAAGGCAGAGCTGGCCGAGAAGATCTGGTGGATAACTCAGGATATGTATCTGGTTATAAGCATGCAGGCACATACGATCATAAAGTACAAGGAAACAAGTAAGGCTGAGGGTTTACAACACAGAGGGGGATAGAGTATATATTTGTAAGGATGACGTTATGAATCCCACATGTTTCGGTTTTTGTGAATGTTGAGACTATGTTGTCAAGAAGTTGTCTTCAGGAACTGGAACTGATTTCAACATCTGCTGAGCTACATGCAGCACAATGCCACTTCATTACATTCCTCATGCATATATTGGCAAAAATAAATAAATATGTAGGTATAAAAAAAAAATATCATTTTGTTGAGCTTTAGATGAAAAAACCCAAACGAAAAAACAGCAAAGCCAAAGTCAAGAGCAGTTATACTACACTTTGTCAATTCAAGCAAAATATCTCAAACATTCCTAATGTTCAGTTGCCCTGATTATGTCAAAGAGAACCTCTTGAAAAGAGGATCTTTTGTAGCAGTCTTTCTGAAGAATATCCCATTACTTAATGCAGTTTTATTTGACTACTGTTTTGGGGTTTTTCTTTAAATGTCTTATATGGGATCTGGCACTTTTCTTAAACCATTCAACAATATACTATTGGGAAGTAAATGGTAGTAATATACTAGGTGCTAGCCTGTGATTGTCATATACCACTCATGGAAAAACTGAAAAAAAAGCTATTTCTAGGACAGTATAGGCTCCTAAAGTATTTTATGTCAACAGAAAGAGTTGGAAAATACCAGCCCTTAACTTCCCTCCTGTCTATACTTTGTGCTTGTTATTGTGTGTACTGTAGCACGGTTCTGACTGGCTGGATTTGGATGGAGCTATTGTACTAACCTGAGAGGTAAAGAACAAGACATTACTAAGAAAGTCTAGTAAAGGATTTTCACAGTCTGTTTTCAAGTTTGCACTGCCTTGCATTGGAAGTGAAGGGAGCATTAAGCTAATAATGCTTTAAAATATTGTTTATGACTGAACACTGCCAATCAGATTGCTATTAAATGAACGTTACTTTGCACATGTGTTGGCACGTAGTCCCTTTAAGCTCTAACATACGCAAGGAAAGCTTATGGCCCCTTGGAGTAAGGACATTTACAATTAATATCTATGTAATTAGGTGCATTTACCCACAAAAAACCCTTAAACCATTATAACTGGGCTACATTTTATGTTAGATTCATTTGAAGCCAAGGGCTTTGATTCTCTGTTCACTCTTGCTGCCAGACTTGGGAGTAATAGTATTTCTGGGAATGGCTTTCCACTGTTACCAGGAGAACCAGTCCCACAGGTGTAAGGTACAGACAGCTGAGTGTGACCTAGCTGGGGTCCAGAATGCCAAAAGAAATTAATTGGAATAAAAATAACTTTTTTTAAAGTATGGGTTGAAAAGGAGAGAAAAGGCCATTCTAATTTTCTGCAAGAGCTGAACAAGTACCCTGATGTATTACTCTGATTCTCTAAAGTTATGAAAGATAGGATGTTCAGTATTCAAAACCAGCTCTTTGCAGTTCTTCCTTGCTTTCTTTCAAAAAGAGCTTGTGCACTGATTTTCACATTCAACTCTGAATAAAGCTTAATAGATGTATTGCTCTCCCCCCACCCCTATCAGCATTCCACTCAGAGTACATAAAATGTAGGTGAGCAGTGTGTGCTGTTATGTGCCATGCAGGTGAATAGTCTCAATTTGGCCAATGTATGGAAAAGGGAGCACTGTTTTTCAGCCCTTAAACTGTTCATGTTTTGTTCTACTGACATTGTGTGGTATCCTGTCTTGTAACTTTGCCCTCAGTGACCCTTTGAGCCCATACATCAGCCTAAAACCAAAACAATGCCAAACGAAAGTCAAGGGCTTCCTTGTGGACTTGGACATCCTTTTGTTTGTTTATAGTTTATTTTGGTGTTTGTTTTTAAGGGGGAGGGAAGTTTGACAAAACTCAGCACACACTGTCGTAAAGATTTAAATGGCTTTTCGCACGGATGGCTTTGGTTACCTGGGTAGATTTTAGATGTGTGTAAAGATGCTCAGGATGCAAAGTGTTCAGCTTTGTGAACCCTTTCCAAGAGTTACCCAGTGTTCTTGAAGAATGAAGGGTTATCCACTCCTGTGCAGCCAATGGGGACCTGTCACACTCCAAAGCAGAAAATAGGATACTTGACACCAACAGCGGCTAAATTATTCTGGCATGGGAGTAAACTGTCTAAATCTAAAGAACCTTCTTCATTACTGGTGCCTGTGCACCTGAAGATGGCTCCAGGATAGTCCTGGTTTTTTATCAATAAAAAAGCTGAGCCTCCAACCTTGATGAATCGTTCAGTAAGTTACAGGCAAAATCAGTGTCCCTGTTTTTCCTTTTGACTTTAAGACTTGACTAATAACTCACTGGTAATGGACAAGCCTCACTAAAAGGTGAAGTCCAGTCTACTGCAGAGTCCTGCCGGCACACTTTTGACCTGGCTGTTTATTGCTAGCTGTCTGCCGTGTCTGGCACATCAGGTCTTAGGTGCACAACGGACAGGCTTTCTCAGGTACCCAAATACAGAGTGTCAGTAATGCCAGAATGTTTCCATACAGGAGGAGTGATTGGTTAGGAAGATTTTAAGGTATAATTAGGTTTGAAGTTGTTCAAAGTGAGAGAGATCAGCACACTCACAAGACAGGAGGCATGCAAGGGAATTGAGAGCGCGGACAGATCCAAGCTGGCACTGGCTAGAAATTGAGCTACTCTATTCTGTTATAAGAGGCCGATGGAATGAGCTGAGGTTCTGCCAGAGTTTACTTTGCACTGCTTGTGCAGTATAAAATCCCTGCCATGAACCAAAAGCACTTTATATGGACTTGATGCAAACTTTGAAATTCTTTCAATGGCATGGTTAAGCTTCGGATCGGAACCTGAGAAGATGTCAGATGGCAGTATTTTGAGGAACACACTCCTTTGTTTCTTCTTTGTTTCTACAGTCTGATAGTTTTAAACCTCAAAGTGGTGCATGAAAAGAAGTCATTCTGATGTGACAGTTACAAAGGAAAGTTGTGGCTGGGAAGATAGTACTTAGTAAAGGTTTTTCTCTTTTACTATGCTTGGTGTGAAAGATAATGGCTATGAATAAAAGCATCTTATGCAGCTGTGTATTAGGGGTTCACTACCTACTTAATTCTTACTATTCCACTAATATTGGTAGGAAATTAGAAGTCTAAATACTTGCTTGATTATTAGCTCTTAAGTTCCAGGCCTGCTTGGGAATGAGGCAAAGTACATTTTCTTATTCTGCTATTCCCTCAACTCTCAGGACAGTAAGTACAGCTTATACCTCAAAGATGACAGGAAGGGATAGCTGAGGAGGTGCAGGAGGTGCCCCCTTTTTAAGCCGTTAGAGTGTTGTAGAGCATATTCTCTTCCGATGCACCATGCTGCAGACTGTAACTAAATTCATGCCTGAAGTAAGGACATGGGAACCTAATAAGGTTTACTGTCCTCTCTTTTTGCAGGGGCATCTCAATTCATTCTATCTAAATTTCCAGCCTGATTTTCAGCATCTTACACTACATAGCACTGTGTTATGTGACATCTTCTATAAAACCCTGTTGTTCCTAATTATCTTTGCTTTCATTATTACAGAAGATGCTACCAAAAGAAATGTGCTCAGAAAGTTCAGATGGCTTTTAGAAATAACCGCCTTAAAGAACAAACTTAAATTTTATTTAAATGCTGTGGCAGTACACAATCCTTACCAGTATGTCTACAGAAGCTTAACCTGACCATCAAAACCTTTACAAGAACAAGAAATAAAAATCCTTACTGAGGCAAATAAATAGTCCTTACAAATAATTTTCTAAAAATAACTTAGTTTTTAAGTAAAATACGCAGCAGTCAAAAGGGATTTTCTTACAAGTGCTTGCTTACTAATTCCCTTTAGTCACTCCATGAGCTTTAGTTGAAAGTTTTGCAACCATCATTATGGAAATATTAAAACCAAAAATGGTTGTCCTGCTCTTCGTGGTTATCAAAGCTATCACAACAGTATTACTGAGAAGCAGACATTCAACACACACATAGTTTCATGAGTCCTATATGAACAGTTGTCATTAATTGTAATCGAATATTTGGAATCCCAAGGGAAATGTTGAATATTAGACTGTAGCCAGAATTTAGCCCCCTTTTTTTTAAACCTATAATACTTCTTACCTCCTTTTCATTTAGGGGAGGGAAAGGGAGATTTCCAAACTACTCACATGTCACAGCTTGTGTGTTTCATCAGCACAGAGATTGTCTTTCAAAGATACTTTGAAGTATGTGTGTTACTGACCTTACCTAAATTAAAATTTCGTCTGACAATTTTTGAGCATTACAAAAAGCTTTCTTCACACATTACCATTTCAGACATCCGTATCTTCACTTCTGTTATCTCGATTAATATTATTTATGGTAGCTGGAATTAGGCAGAAAAAAAAGGCAAATGACTACTATGGGTTGGCTTGCAAGTGATAGGTATCCCAGCCATCTGTAACCATCTGTAGAGAAAATCCTCATGTATATTCCTCCAAAACCAAAACTTTAAAGTTGTAATTGATAGGTTTTTTCTGTAAGGCTTTTCATAGTTATAAAATGAATTTCAATTCTTTGTGCCTGCATGTATGACAGTCAAAACATAACCTTGCCTTCAGTGATGCATGTATTCTGGGGGCACATGCCTGTCATCTGTGAATAAGAATTCTCTGTTTGCACTGGCCAAGAGCAAACCTTTTACCTTCATGATAGAGCAAATGTAACATGTTGCACTGGTATGTGTCCTCTTAACTGACTGTCAGCCTTGCGTGTGTGCCAAAATAACGACACCTTTGTGTACGTTGTTTGTAGTGTGAATATTATGTTCTTGGCTTGTCACTTAGTTGGTATTAAGTAATGTAATGCACAAGACTTGTGTAGGTTTGTGTGTGTGTACACATACTCTTTGGATCCAGCTTAAGTGATTAAACTGTATAAATATTGATGAAAACCTTAAATCTTATGAAGGCCAAGCTCTAGTTCTGCAGCCAGTGCTGTTCAGCTTGGCCAGTTGGGGACACTGTCATTCTCCCTTCATAGCACAAAGGTAACGATCTAAGGAGGCCTTTACAGTTTTACCTGTCTACCCTGTTCTGAGAGAAATCACTTCAGCAATTCTAACATAGACTTGGTGTGACAAGGGAAGTTTCTCCATGGTAAGGAAGTAGGAGAGAGAGAGTTAGGGTGAAAGCAAGCTTTCCTCTGAGTGCTCTCAAGAAACCATTTAAAACTATACTCTCCATGGGCCCTATATTTTCCTTTGCCCCAGCTTTGTGAAGCAAGCTGACACTGACTGTGTAAACAGTGTAAACAGTTGTTCATCATCCATTAGTAAGTATAAAGCTGTGGTATAATGAGTTGGGAACAGGAAACAGGAGTGTCATACGTTGCTTATGGAGTCAAGTCTTGCTTGGACCTTTATAAAATTAAATACCAGAAGCATAATGACAGCTCTTAAACTTGTGTGAAATTCTTAAAGTCTGGAGTACCTCAGATTGATATGTGTACCTCCTGTATTTGGAGTGTTCGCCCATAAAATATCATTTAAACAGTCAGTTGCTCATTTTGTGCAACCCCAAAGTGCCCATTTGGCTTACTTAATATGAGCTGGAAGTGATGGTCAGGGTTGTTCTTTTTAAGTCTTCAGAATCCTAGAACTACTAAGAAACCTGTAGTTGCATTTGTGCTTGCTCATTAAACTCAAAACCAATGCTTTGAATGATGTCCCAGCTAAGAGTAATGCTTCTGGAAGTAAAAGAATATTGCAGATAGAACCTCCACGTCTTAGTTGTCCATGTAATTTATTTTTGCAGGGAGAAAAATCTATTAATATATTCAGTATTTTTTCATGTTTTTCAGTATATTAACCTTGGTATATTGCTTCAAAAACCCTATGGAGAAGGTGGATTTCAACACAAGTTTAAGATACAGCTCTTGGCTTTGTTGTCAGAAAATATTTGAATTGGCTTATTTCATTCAAACTAATTGATCATCCACTCAAGGTAGACTTTGGCAAGAGTAAGCCTGATCATAAATAAAAAGGGGAAAAATCCAGCCTCTTTGCTGAGCATTCTTCCAGATATTTGCAGTTCTGGTAGTCTGAAACAATTTTTTAAAAAAGAAGTTATCTTTTGTATTCATGCACAGATATACATGAAGGCAAAACTACAGAAGAGGCTTTTTTTTTTTTCTCTTTAAACCTTGCATTTAGAAATTGACATTGAAATGCCGAACTGACTAACCTGATTTGGAAAAAATGCTAAGCTACTATCATATTCCATTGCAGCTAAATAGCCAATGAATTAATTTTCAAATACAGTTATACAGCATCTCTTTTTTGTGAGTTACTGTAAAGCTTATGGCACTGTACAAAGTGAGTTTTGATGTCAACATTTGTAAAGGTCTTAATGCTCATGATAATTTGCCCTTACCTCCAGTTATCTTCATGCAAAATTTTTCTACTACTTTGCATATTTTTCAGAAAAGATCAGAAACATAAATAAAGTTACAGTCAAGTAAATTAAAAATGTGGCCCTAAAAGTACACTCAGTTCATCCATCTTTGCATCAGGAGCTACATTATAGATCAGCAACAAAATAAAAAAAGATGGCAGTCTGAATCCCTACAGTGGTAAATTATTTTAAGTTCCAGTTTACATCAGATGAGTTTCTGTATGCTTACATTTGCTCAAATGCTATTTTTAAACAAAGTAATTAAATAATGTGAAATAATACAGCCTGGGCTCTGTTAAATAGGGTTCTATTAATGCAACTGAAATGCTGTGTATGTCTGTAATATTCATGCTAAATATGTAATAGATCTTTACAAAGGCTTTGTGTAAAGTCAGTTAACCTACAAACTGATGTCCTGTGTAAAATCGTGTTGGCAAACTACTTTTGTTAGCACTGTAGTGTATGAAAAGGTAAGATCATAGACAAAAACAAGTTATAGGGTGCAAAAAAGTGTGTTTGTTTTTAATCTTTGTACTGGCTTCAGAATATATCGGCTTTGGCAAATTCTTGCAGCAGGGAAATTTTTTTGTATAATGCTTATAATACAAAGTAATATGTCTTTACATTCTCTAAAGCAGAGAAATGGTCAATGTTGGATAAGTATATTGAAGTTTATTCTTAGCAAGGTGTTATGTTTCACAGATTTAAATATTAGAGGGGAAATATATATTTATACAGAAGTATAATTTTTGAATGAGATTGATTTTCTTCAGTCATGAACAATTTATTTATCCACATTATGCTTTATTCCTTTGCTAGGTTGTTTATCAGTCCATGCTGTTCCAACATCCATTTCTAATTCAATTAGATGTTTTGATTCTTTGTTTGCACAAATCTGGATGTGCATGCTGTCAGGACCTGATCATAAAGGGTGGAGGCAAAACTGTTTTGTCTATGATTACCTAGAGCACTAGTTAAAATTTAATCATTACGCAGCTGGGATATGGAGATAGGTCTTGACATAGTCTTCCTTGGAGCACTGTACACCATGATAAAAACTTCCATTGAAGCTTACTAGTTTTTGTTCTTATTTTCACTTGTCTCTCATCAACCAGGAAGGTGCTGTGTGCTAATAATTACCTGCAATATTTCTAATTGCAGGCTTTGCAAATATTAACATGCAGCTGTATTAGCCTACTGTGTTCACTGTGAAATTTTCAACATGGTAAAAATTTTACATGATCATTTAACCTTACAAGTTTACTTTTTCTCATCAATTTAACACTGAATCTTCATTATTGCAAATGAACAACTTGAGCGTAGCATTTCTTAATCTTAACTATAGTAGATAAACATGTCCTAAGCAAAGATTTTTAACCACTTGATGAAGGGGGCCAGGCACCATTCAGTGCAAAGCACGCTGGGCAAAATCTTATCCCCACTGCAGCCAGTTCCAAAATTCTACCTGGTGTTAGCAAAAATAGAACCACCATTACCAAGGGGTTAATAGGCTTAGTAACCATGACAAGAGGTTGTGGGGGAGCACAACAGTGATTCTCTATTTCCATGTCTTTTGTTTCTGTTAATTTAAAACTACTACTCTTCAATCTTTAAAACAAGTAAAAGAAACTTGAAGGGGGGAATCATATACTACTAGTTTGTACTAGGTTTTTTCAGGAAAAGGAAACAAATTTATATATATATATATATATATATGCAATATATTTTTACACTGTTTATTAATGCTAGAAAGTATTAAATGTATCACTTTATCTGTGTGAATGTTAA